>NC_084482.1:44458275-46858275 GCF_030035675.1 Rhineura floridana | reverse complement strand
TCACTGTTAAAGCCAGGATTATTTATTTGTTTGTTTGTTTGTTTGATTGATTGATTGATTTATATCCCGTCCTTCCTCCCAGCAGGAGCCCAGGGTGGCACGGATTAGCATGGTTGAGTCATTCTTTCTAAGTTCTCCAATAGCTACTTATCTGGACTTGTCACATAAAGGAATAAGACTATAATTGTAAGGCATATAGTGGGCATCTATATACATAAGTATGTAATATACTGTTTTGGACACTCCATTTATGCTATTGTGCTTGCTTTGGACAGCTGCTTAAACCAGTCAAAAAGCTGATAATAATTGACCATATATGGATATGTTTACAAGTTATTTGTAACAAATAGAAACCTGCTCCTCCAGAACATAAACATAGAGCAACTCAGTGACTGTCCCATGGATTTTTTAAAACTTCTTCCCAGATGAAGAGTTCTGGAGAACTCAAAAACTTGCTCACTATCTCATGACATTTTCTTTGGCCTAACAGAGGTATTGCCCTAATATGGACTTAGGAATTTTGTTAGTGGGAAAAAACAACTACTTTTCCTCTTGATTTTCACTTTCTGTCTTGATGCATTCAGAAACATTTGTTTTCAGGACAAACTACACGCTCAAACCATTTCTATCAAACTGAAAATGTCTGTCTGCCTTCAGTCTCTCCGTGTTTGAGGGGTCCATTGGCATACGGCCCTCTGATGGTTCCCCCATCTTAGTGGGGGCCTCCCTCCTTTTTAGCTAAACCTGGCCATAGCAATGCTAATGTCTGGGGTGAGGGTTAGGATTTCCACATTTTCAATTCTGCCCAATAGGAATTCAGAAATCTATTTCTCATCCATGTGACATCTGTGTTTACCCATAATTCTGTTCTGTTGTGCTTCTGCAGTAATCTGTCAGTGACATTATGCAAAGTTGAACATTTAAAAACATGGAGGATATACATTCTTGCACTTTGCTCGTAATATGTTTTTAACAACTTCATTTTGTGAGCTGGGCTGCTGGAACAGGAAAGTTGCAGTGGACAGGGGCAGAGAAATTAAAGGCTTGCTTTCTTTGTTTGCTTTGGAAGGAAAACAACTGGACTTAGCCCTTGAAAACCCTGGGCTAAGCATAAGCTTAGAGGCAACTTTCTTCTGATTTCCAAGTATGTAGAGAAGAAGGAGAGTGCAATTGTTCAATGACTGAGGCACTCTGGGCAGTCTGTGGTGGTGGCCCGTCTGTGGAAAGCCCTCCCCCTAGAAGCACAAGCACTCTGGTATAAATAATGTCTTATGTACCTCCTTCTGGTTTTGAGTAGAGATGTGAAGGCCCGGGAAAAAGATGGAAAAGTAGGTGGGGGAACTGTTTTTCCATTTTTTAATTTCCCCCCCAGAAAATCAAAACAAAAAAGGCTTCAGGGGGGGAAAGGATTCTCCCCCATTTTTCCCCATTTTTTTCATGCCTTCACATCTAAATTTAATTGGTGGAATGGAATATATTAGTCAGGATGCCATACAGGTCAACCTGGAATTTTGGTGTCTGTTGGGATTCCATGGGAAGGGGAACATCAAAAGGCCCGGGGTCCATGGCCCCAGTCCCCCTCTTCCAACACCAAAGAGCCATAACCACAGGACTGTTCAGCTTCTTGTTGTTTATTAGTTACAGGGTGTTACATCACATCCACTTTCCTCAGTGAATACCCCCCCAGCAGTTCCTTGTTGGGCTGAGGCCTCACCCCTCACCCTATAGATTGCCAACCCCCTGAAGTTGGCAAGCCCTTTTTCTCTGTCAGGCTTTGGCTCAACTGGAACTCCAGTCAGGCACTCTCTGTCCCGGCCCTTCCCTTCCTTCTCCTCAGTTGTATGGAACTCTGAAGCCTTACTGATCACCGCTATGTCTCTCCCCAGCTGTTCCTTATTTGGCTTATTTCCCAACAATTCTTCACCAGCAAGCCCTGCTGACTGGGGACCTGATCTTGCATCCACGCAGAAAAGTTGTTATTTTTAGATCTCCTTTATGTGCAGATATTAAAATAGGTAATGGGTGTAAAAAGGAGTAATAATTGAGAGTTCAGTTTTAAAGTATGGAGTACACCAACTGTAGAAGAGGAGGAATATCAAATAACGGTGGCTTTACCACATTATTTAAAAAATTATTATGAGAAAGGATCCCTATGACTGAATTAAGTAGATCCTTCAATTGGTCTTAAAATGTTGTTCCTCTCATCAGCTGACATAAATCAGCCTAACTCAATCAACTTAGATGAATGGGCACCACCTGAATGTAACAGCGGATCCAGCCTGCTATCTCTCAGTCTGCTCAGGGAATTAACTTTAAAACAAAACTGCCTGTGACAGCCCTGGAAAAATACATCAGTTCCTTTCAACATTTTTTTTTTTAAATCATGCTACGACAATTATCACAGCTTATTAAAAATCCGAAGGAGGTTCCAACTGTACATGTTTGGAGAACTGGCAGCCTGCAACTGAGTGAGAATTCAGTGAAATTTTGCCTCAAAGTAATACATTTTGGCAACGTCTCCCTATTCCAATGATGCCCCTATGACTATTTCCTGAAGTTCAAATATCAGACTTCCTCCATCATTTTTAATGCTTTATAAATGGTGCATGGCAGGTCATAGTGGCCCATGTCACAGCCAGCTGATGGGAGCCCAAGTTGAACCATACCCCCTTTTGATTGGTGACCTGTTTGCTGAAGTTTGCATGCAGCTATATTTCCAGCTCACAAACACTTGGGCTGAAACAAGATGTGCTGTGGCATGACCCAGCCTGGTTTATGCTGAAGTGGTTCAAAGTGAGGAAGGGGAGAGTTGGAGATTTAAAACACACACATGGGTGGGCAGGATGGAGAGCAGGCCCTTATCCCACACCTACTTTTCACCCCAAACTTGTCATTTGTTTCTTGGTGGAGGTTATGGAAATAGTTTTTAAAAGGGGTTGGAAGGGGGAGGCACAAACAGGGAAAGAATTCAGCTCCCACTCATCCATACTGTGCTTTATTTATTTATTTATTTCATTAAACTTATAGACCGCCCCATAGCCGAAGCTCTCTGGGCAGTTCACAAGAACAAGAACAACATTAGAAATACATAAGCATAAACAATATAAAAACACAATTTAAAAGTACAAAATATTAAGAATTAAAACACTTCCAATAAATGCAACATACTTAAAATAATTAAAATAATTAAAATGCCTGGGCAAAGAGGAAAGTTTTAACCTGGCGCCGAAAAGATAATAACGATGGTGCCAGGCGTATCTCCTCTGGAAGGGTGTTCCACAATTCGGGGGCCACCACTGAAAAAGCCCTTTTTCGTGTTGCCGCCCTCCGAGATTCCCTATGGGTAGGCACTCGGAGGAGGGTCTTCGATGTTGAGCGTAGAGTACGGGCAGTTTCATATCGGGGGAGGCATTCCAACAGTCATCCCCTTCTTCACCTCTGGCTTACAGAGATTTGTTAACACAGAGATAGGCCTGCTGCCATCATATCTAGTCTGGTCCTTAGTGGACACCCATAATTCTAATTGAAAGGGGATGGGTTTGAAGATTATTCAGTTGGTTCCTCTTTGCCCAAACATTGTTAATAAACGAACACAATAAGAAGATGCAAACACAGGAGACTGCCCTACACTGAGTCAGATTATTAGTCCATCTAGCTCAGTATCGTCTATACTAACTGGCAGTGGCTCTCCAGGGTTTCAGGCAGGGGACATTCTCAGCCCTACCTTGATTGAACCTGGGGCATTCTGCATACAAAGCAGATGTTCTACGACTGTGCTTCAACCCTCCCCAAAGAAGAATAACCATACAATTTTCTTTCCTTATTTTGTTTATCGGCATTTGTAGCCCTTTCTTGACCATTCAGTCCCAAGGTGGATTTCATATGGCATATTACATATTACATTAGGTAATACATAAATATTTGGGAAGAATATTCTGATTTTATTCTCCACCTCCAAAGGCCTGTGACCTGGTTTTGAAATGTATACACTGTCTGACAAAGCCAAATGCACCTCAGTGAGGAGTAGGGTTACCAGGTGTCCGGTTTTCGGCCAGAGATTCCAGCTTTTGGGGGTACCCTCCAGGTCTCCAGGTAACTCACCTTAACCTCCGGACTCTCAGCTTCAATTTGTTTTAAAAAAAGTTTCTAGGTGGTCTGGTTCCCGAGATACACACCAAAATGTCAGCAACTGTTAAATCTGTTTAATGGATCTGCTATAGCAGCTCCTAGCTCCAGACCCCGCCATTTCAGGATTGTAGCCAATAAGTGAAGCCAGGGTTGTGATTTGTTGACCCAGGCAGTGCCTAGACTTAATTGCAATGTCAGGAAATGGTGGCTTTGAGATCTTCAGTTTGAGTAAGTAAGAATATGGCTTAAAGTTTTTTTTTCTCTTGTGTGCAAGAGTCAGACCCTGGGCTCTTGGAGAGGGCAGTGCTTTGAAAACCTTGGCAATATGAAAGCATTTAATCCAATACTTGCTTTTCTGGGAGTAAAGCAATGCTAATCCCATGTACCTGGAGTAAACCCCATTGAATTCATTAGGACTTACTTTTGAGTAGACATGGTTAGGATTGTGCTGTCAATTAATGGGACTTTTGAGTAAACATAGCAAAGAATTGTGTTTGTGTTGTAAATCTTTCCCTTTCTCTCCAATCCTATTTTAAAGCAATTAGGCAGGGTTTACCTACTTATCACATTTTTTATTATGTAGGAAACTAATAATGATTTTTTTAAAAAATGTTCTGCAATGACCAACTGGTTTGACAATAAACTATTATATGGGGTATATTTTTACAAGTGTGTGTGTGTATGGAGTCTTTCCAACAACCCTGTGAGGTAGGGTTGGTGATTGGAAACCAAGGCAGGTCACAATAAGAAATAAATCCCTTTAAAAACCAATAGCCATAAAACAAGTATAAACAGTTGCAAAACAGCTTAAACTGGCATGATTCTGGATTTTGGGTTGGGTGAATGAAGTTTATTTATTTATTTTTATTTATTATTTGATTTATATCCCACCCTTCCTCTCAGTAGGAGCCAAGGGTGGCAAACAAAAGCACTAAAAACACTTTAAAAATCATAAAAACAGACTTTAAAATATATTAAAACAAAACATCTTTAAAAACATTTTAAAAGCTTTAAAAACTTTTTTTTAAAAGACATATTAAAAAGCAATTCCAACCCAGACACAGACAGGGATAAGGTCTCAACTTAAAAGGCTTGTTAAAAGAACAAGTTCCTTATCACTTGAGGCTGCAGTTTTCCCTAGTTGAATAAGCCCCATTGAATACATTGGGACTTGCTTCTGAGTAAACGAACATAGGATTGCACTATAAATATCTTTATAGGTTGTGTAAATAATAAACATATTTGATAGTCATGCTTGTATAAATATTTCTTCATACTGTGTCCCAATAAGTATCCGATTTCACACTAGGGTTGTACAATACTTCCTCTACATTTTAAGTATGCCTTTCTCCCTTGAGGTGGTCATGGTTCTCCATTGTTTTCATCCTGAGGGGCAGATAGGCTGAAAGATGGTGAGTAGCCCATGGTCACTCACTACACTTTATAGCTCATTTGCATTTTGAAAAATTAATTAAAACAATTTACATGCAGGCAAAATTTATTAAGTGGATCCACACAATACATTTAAAGCACATCCAACTAGCATTTAAAGCACATGACTTCCCCTAAAGAATCCTGGGAAGTGTCGTTTCTCCCTCACAGTTACAGTTCTGATTCTGTGGTGGGATTCATGTGCTTCAAATGGGTGTTGAATGTGCTTTAAATGAATGGTGTGGATCTGCCCTAGGTATGATGTGCATTCAAGAGTGAATTGAAAAGAACAATTTTAAAAGATACTTTTTTAAACAGGGAAAGGGTTGTAGCTCATGGGTAGGGCATATGCTTTGCATGGAAAAGTCCAGAAATCAATTTCTGGAAAACACAATTGCCTGGAATCCTGGAGAGTCAATGCTAGTCCATGTCATCAGTACTGAGGTATGCGGTACCAAATGGCCTGAGTCAGTATAAGGCAGATTCCTTTGTTCCCAAAAGTGGGAAGAGACTCAAAGGCCACAGTGACTCCAAAATGTATTTATGTATTTTATTTACAACAGTTATATACTGCTTTATTGTAAAAAATCTCAAAGCGGTTTACAGAAAGAATTAAAACAATAAAATTATTGGCAAAAACAAAGACATGTATTGAAAAACATTCAAATTAATAAAACCAACAATGAGTTAAAAACAGATTTAAAAACACAATAGCTTCTGCATGCCTGGATAGGCATGCCTAAACAAAAATGATTTTAGCAGGTGCTGAAAAGAGGCGTCCACCTAATGTCAATAGGCAAGGAGTTCCAAAGCGTAGGTGCTGCCACTTCATTGTTGTTATGTGCCTTCAAGTCAATTTTGACTTATGGCGACCCTATGAATCAGTGACCTCCAATAGCATCTGTCATGAACCACCCTGCTCAGATCTTGTAAGTTCAGGTCTGTGGCTTCCTTTATGGAATCAATCCATCTCTTGTTTGGTCTTCCTCTTTTTCTACTCCCTTCTGTTTTTCTGTATTGTCTTTTCTAGTTAATCACGTCTTCTCATTATGTGTCCAAAGTATGATATGTGTCCAAAGTCAGAGGAAGGCAATGGTAAACTACCTCTGAATACCTCGTACCACGAAAACCCTATGAACAGAGTATCCCAAATGCTGCCACTTTACAGGACTGATTTCTTACTAGAGCAGAACAAGTACTATGTGGCACCCATAATATGGAAAGCACAGCTTGAACTTGGCCTGGTAGCAAATCAGCAACCAATGCAGATTTCAGAGCAGAGGTATTATGTGCTGATAGGATCTCACTCATGTCAGCAATCATGCAGCAGCATTCTTCATTAACTGACTGGCTGCAAGGATTTTTTAGTTTTGGTTTTCAGTTATGAATCCTGACTGGTTGTGGGATGCTAAGTTGTCTGCCTTACTCATAGGAATCTTGTTGTGTTTGGTATGGTATTGCATTTAGGAAAGCATCACTGTATTTTGTTTTTCATTTTCTGTTTGCATTTAATTTACCTTTAACCTCACTCCCTTACATCCATAGAAGCAACAGCAGTGGTTGCATGTGCTCAGCTCAACCCCCTAAAATCTATTGATGATGCACCTTGTTGGTTGCATGGCAGTTTGTTTCTTGCCCAAGACTGGTAAAAGAGAATTCACATATTTAAAAGTGTGACTGCAGTTGTTGTTTCCAAGCTGCTGCCTGTGAAGGTAGACCAAACCATGTGTGTTTTCTCTCTATCAATTATTACTCACTGGAATTGGGTTGGCTGTCAAAGTGAGTTTATAGCAGCCCACAGGGTAGACAGAAAGGGTAGAGAATCTTCCTACTCTTAGTCATCTCTCAGACCTCTTTCTGAAGTGAAGGGTCAAATCTGTAAAGAAGTTTGGAGCAGCCACATTAAAAGATAAGGGCAGGGCATTCCAGGCAGGGGGTTGCCAACCCTGCTTGGGTATGGATGTCTTTGCAGAGGATCCCTAGTCAAGCTTTACCAACAGCACAATCCAAACTATATCTACTCAGAAGTAAGTCCTGTTGAGTTCTATGGGGCTTAGTCCCTTAGTACGTGTGTTTAGAATTGCAGCCTTCAGGGGCATCCATCTTTACTCCTGAATGCTCCCATCTAACATCTCCACAACACTAGGCTCCTTTCTTCCTACAGTGACCTTCTGGTGACTGGCATGGCCTGAAGGCACTTAAACCCTTCTTGCCGAAAGCAAGTAGGCTAGATTAAATGTTCCCTATCCAGGCTCCATCTTTTAGCTAAGATGTCTAGCTTAATTTCCAGTCAGATATTTTTTTAATTGTATGCTCCAAGCAACCGTGGTTGATGCTTAATGTATCATACTTAATGACATCACTTGGGCCCGCCTGAGTGCCCAATTTTTTTTTAACCAGTATACTGTGGTTAACAGTTTCAGAACAAGTCAGGACATGAAACTCTGGTGAAGATGGACAGGGAGTGACATTTTTCTGGTCTCCTAAATTGACATGGGATAGGAGAAAGGAGGCTGAAGGCATCTAGTGTGCAGGCAACTGGGTGATATGCTTACAGCATAGCCACAGTTTTGTTGCATATATAAATCAGCTTAATAGAGATATCCTGGCAGATTTGCTAGTTTGTGTGGCATTCATCTCGAGGCATGGGGCTTGCCATTGATAAATATTTAACTAATACCCTCAGCACTTAGGGGCTATTGCATCTTTGGCATTGATGGTGTGTAGTTTACCACCATTGGCACCAGTGTTGTGTATGTTCTTTTGAGCTGAATGATCTTGAAGACATTTAACTTGTAGAAATAAATTGCTTGGAGCACTACACAAATATCGTTGAGAACATGCGGTTTTCAAACCCTCATTTTGAATTGCTACCAGCTGTCTCTTCTTGCCACCTAGGGCACCTACAGGCTGATTCCACTCACAGTAGGAGATTTTGCCAGCCTTTGGTGCCATTCGACAGATATTTTGAAGTGGAACTGGCAGAAGGGATAACCGGAAATGCAAAAGCCTTTGATCAAAGAACTGACTTTCATTCACCGTGGGAGAATAATTGCACCTACCTAGGCCTTTCACATGGCATCGAATGGTCCACTTGTAACTAAACAGAAGTGGTGGAAATGGTGATGATGGTAGTCTTCCTTCTCTTCAGTTGTGATAGGCAAATTCCTACTTAGACTTGGAATTGGGCTCAGAAAATCACACCCAGTGAGGTCATTGGGAGTCTGACAAGGTCCAGTACTTCCCCCAACATCTCCCCCCATAAAAATCCAGCCACCTCTCACCTGGCCACCTACCTGGTTGCCTTCCCCTAGGCTCCTTAGTTTTGCTGTTGTTCTGGTGCTCAGAGGACAGTAAGAAAAACAGGGACAGGGAAGAAGATCTCCCTTCTCTAAAGCCAACCACACTGCTATGGCTATATCTGCCAACTGGAAGGAGTGTGATCTCTCTCTCCCCCTCGCATCACACACACCCATGCTACTAAAATGGGTCAGTAGTGCTGGGGAAAAACACTACATTATCCAGAAACACCTTGCATCTGGCATGCAGCTATAGAAGTTGCCAGACTTTAGGGAAAGATTCCCTCTTCCTTCCTCCACTGAAAAAAGAAAAATGAAGAAGAAAAAGGAAAGTAGGTGGCATGGGGCAGATGGGTGCGAGGCAGGGATAGAAGGAGAGCTTAAATTTCTCTCTGGCTTGGATTTTCAACTTGGCCTGGGGGGAAAAACCTTCTGAGTCGTAATGATTGCTTCACATTGAAGTGAGCATTCCAAGCCCACCTGGATTCATTTTCCAAGCTGTGTTAGAATAACATTTGGACTCATCCCTATCCCTAAGTAGGGATGGAAAGATCGGTCAATTTCAGTTCTCTCCGAGTTTCAATTTTTCAGTCTTAAATTCAGTTTTCCACATATCTGCGACCATTTGTGATTGTTTTTTAAAAAAATGAAAATCCCTTTTTTTGCTTGTGCATTCTGGCCTCAGTTTCCCAAATCTCAGCTTTCTAGCCCAGCTTTCTATACTGGGTTTCTAATGGATGTAAAAGGAGAGGCTTCCCCTATCCCTTGATTGCAGTACATCTTCCGTGCTAGGACTGTCAACAAGGCAACGGAGGGCTGAAGAAGGAGTATGGTACATGTGAACAAGAAGCTCGGGTTTATTCATGAACGAAATTTACTCACATTAAACAGAAAAACAAGGGAGATTCTGCAGGAAATTAACGTCAAGGGTGTTTTAGATTTTATTCACTCATTCATAAAAAATATGCTGAAATTGTATTTTAATCCTTTAAAACATTTTCCTTTATCAAAACAGGCAAATCATCATTAACTAAAATTAATGCTGAAAAGGTGCAAACATTTATTTGGATGGAATTTCCACTTTGAAACCCCAGTGATTATTATTTCCATTTTAAAATGGAGTGTGAAACCGCTACAGAATTGAGGCATCCCACCGATAGTATCAGTTTCTTGCTTTTCACAAACATATGATCCAAGTTTGCTAGTTAAATGTCTTATTACTCACCAAGGAACACTTTTCATGAGCTTTTTCTTTTCTTTTTAAAGATAAAACTCTTTCTGAAACACCAAAAGCAAAAACATGGGCTTGTGGTTAACATCTTTGACTGGGGGTCCAGTACAGTGTATGGTGTTAGCTAATTGTAAGCATGCAACAGTGACACAGGTTCACTTGACACGGGAATATCGAGTGTTAGTGCAAGTTCCAGCAGCTGTGAGTCATTATTTCCAGTGGCAGTGAAAAACCATTCAGACATCTCTGGGGAAATGGTAGGGAATGTTGTGGCAGGTATAATATTAACCCTTGCAACCACTCTCTCTGAATTTTTCAGCAAAGGCCAAACTCGAATGGCTTGAAACATCTGCCAAGTTTGGGGAAATAAAAACCAGTAGCACCAATGGGGAAAAAAAGAAATCTTGCAAACTAGTGAAGCTCTTGATTTCTGATTCAGGAGCCCTAGCCTAACAATAGCTCTGCATCAGATGTGATTGCAGATCATGTTATAGGTTGAATACTATGTCAGTCAATTGATGGGGTTGGCATCTTCAACAGAGTAGTGATTCCCCAAATTTTCTGCTTATAGAAACCCATTTTGACTTTTTACCTTAACATTTCTAATAAGAACTCCTGCATATTTGACATAGAAACCCTATGCATTGTAGAGGGGTCTAGGGGCATGTTTTAGGACACATAGCCAAGGATATTGGACTTCAATGGTCCCCACAATGGAACACACCTATCCCTTGGCTGTTCCTGCAATTTCAGGTGAATATCAACAGTAGGGAACAACCCATTTTTCAGAAAATCTGGCCTGTCATTACTAGTTTTATGTGTGATCATAGGACCTATGTTAAGAGGGAGTTGGCTGAATTGCATTCTGCCATTATAAGAGGAAATCTGGGGGTGGGGGAGAGAGTATGTTCTATGAGTTAGAGCAAGAAAATAATTCAACATACTACATTGAAACTTGGCAGTGTAGGGCAGGTAGGCTTGAGGATGGTCCATGCCATACTAAGTATAAGAAATGGCTTATCTCTGAATGAGTTAAATATTTGACAAGAAACTCTAACATGCTGATGGGTGCTGTGCATTTTTTCTTCAATGGGTTTCGTCCACACGGCTTTTCTGGAAAGATTTCTCCATCTGTAGTGCATCTTTGGGGAAATGTAGGTGCTATTCTAAAGCAGACAGAAATATGCCACACTCTGATCAAGAGGAAGTTTTGAGAGACTTCCTCCTGAAGGGAGGGAGTGTGGCAGAACCTTTGGCCCCATCACAGGGAGACAGGCAGCTAGCTATTTAAGCATGCTCCACCTCTCAATTCAGCCTCTTCCTCGCCTCTTTTTGCATCTGCCTTCCCACCCTCAGCAGTGTAGGCCATTATTGTTACCCTTTGAGGGGGCTGAATAGGAATTGGGGGGGCATCCTTGATTGGCCTTTGGGACTCTCCTTTTTTCACCTACTCCACACCGCCTGGAATGCTAACTGGCTTTCTGGGAGGGGTGACTCCTTTTCAAGTGTTGTTTTCCTTGACTGGAATTTAGGGTGCATAGCTGAGTGGGTTTTAAGAATGTCCAGGACAGGTACCCTGAGGGCTTAATAGCCCTCTTCAACCACTTTCAGTTGCCTTTGGCTTAGCAGGTTCTTGCTGGGTGCTCTTTTGAGCTGGCATCTGTTCCTCAGTGACCATTATATAGTGGAGACAGGGTGCAACATGTGAGGCACATATACCCCAGGTTCCTTGAATGGGGGATGGAGTATTCGCTTCCCTTAACACATGTTAAACAGAAAGAAATTTTTGTTAATTGGATTATCTATTAAAGTTATATCCCATTTTTAGCCCCCAAACAGGCCTCTTGCTAAGGAGCTTTGAGAGACTTCTAAGAAACCCCAGAGTCACCCAAAACACTATTGGAAACCACGATGACAGGTGACATAATTGCTGAGCCCAGGGCTGGATAAATGAAGGCAAGAACTGGGCCTTGAATAGTGCAGCAAGACTTTTTCTGCTTGCACGGGGTGGTGGTTAATAACTGGGTGTCATGGGAGCTCTGGTTCAGGCAGCAAAATGTCTTGGGTTAGCACTACCCAAAAAGCGCTACACTTAAAAAAAAAAAAGACAAACTACAGATTTATGTGGTTTGAATGTTTGTGAGGTGGTTTACACGTGCAAGCGTGGCCTTTTAGTCCTTAAAATTTCAGTAACTCAGTGCTGGATGACTCACAGATGATACCTTCACTGAAAATGATGGTAGTCCTCTACATAGGGCAGGAATTGGCAGTAGTATAGTGGCAAATTTAGAAGTACAAGAGCCCTTCACAATAGTCACAACCACACCCCTCCATCCTTTTTTTTCTTCTGAGTTGAGAATGCCTTCTCCCACAACAATAGATGTTCCTAGGAGCCAATCAGCATGAAAGGAGAGTGTTAGCTACTGTGAAGAGTCTTCTCAGTGGCTGACTCATCTCCTTTCACTTTGGTTGGCTCCAATCAGCAAGGAAGGAAGGACAAGGAAGCACCTTAGAAGACTCTTCTCAGTGACCAACACACTCCCCTTTTATGCTGATTGGCTCATAGGATGCTGGAGACATAGGGATCCTACTAAGACCCTGCTCCCCAAAAAGTTAGCTGCTTAAGACCTTGTTCCTTGCAGCCCTGAGATCACTGGATGAGGAAACGTTTTTAAGTGTTTATAGAATGTTTTAATTGTTACTGTTTTAATGTTTTTAATTATAATAGTTTTCAGAATGTTTCAGAATGCTTTTCTAAAATTGTCTTGTTGTGGATGTATTTGCTGCCCTGGGCTCCTTTGGGAGGAAGGGTAGGATAGAAGTTTAATTAAATAGCAATACAAATACGAATACTAGTATTTCCAAGGTCACCAGTGTACCCCTCTTTGGTCATTATATAGATCAGTGGTACCCACAGACCATTTTTCCCCACTGACCACTTGAAATTCACAGAGGGTCCTGGTGGACCACTTAATTATTTTTCCACCTGTTGTAGCAATTGCAATGTGCTGTGCTAGATGCTGCATGCTTTTTAATTGTATTTTTATTGCTGGTTTTATTTCTTATAGAAATTCCATAGAATTCAAACTTCAATACAATAAAATACAATGTATAAGAAAAGCGGCAATAAAAATAGAATTAAAAAGCAATATGAATATTAATACGATGGATGTGTCGTCTTCCATCTTTAGCCAGTAAGCCACAGACATGCAACGGACCACCTAAATGAAGGCGGACCACAATTTGCAAAACCTGATATACAGTTGACACTGCAGAACAAAGATTAGGCCAAGAGCACCTTCTCCCTGAAAGCTGTCTCAGTGACACAGGGAGTGAGGTGTCTGGTTACCTTACAGGGAGATGTTTAAGAGACAAAACGTTTCCTGTTCTCGCACTGGTCATTTTGCTGCTTGAAGTGGAGCCCAAATGTCCTCCCTCCAGCACAGCCCAACCTACCATCCAGACACCCGTTCCTGCCTTCATCTGTCCCCTTGGGAGAGCTAGCCTTAAGAACATCAGGTGATAAATATAAGTCTACAAGACATATAGTCAGGACAGTTAGACTATTAATTTAGAAATTCATTTTATGCATCATTTGGATAAGTTACAAGTCATGCTCATATCTTTTTAAATGGATGGGTTTTTTAAAAAATAAAATCTGAATAGTTATCACTGTCTTTGATCTGAATTTCATCAGCTTCTAGCTATCTTCATTATAGGCTTGGATTTCTCTTCCTTCTGCTTAACCCCCAAAGGATGCCTTGTCCCAAAATCTGTGCTTTTCTGTACATATCAGCTTCCCCTTTCATATCATAGAAATACTTTCTGGCTTCTTTCCTTTTTGCATGGTCACAATCAGATGCTGTTTTTGTGAAGTGAATCATTTTCTGGTACAAGTTCTCCTTTTGAAAAGAAGTACTTCCATTCCAAGTAAATGTTTCCTTTAAGTCTCATTGTTATATCTATGCGTTGAGACTTGGTAGCTCACCTTGTGCTGCTGTTATCCATGTGCATGGAACAAGAAGCAGTTCAGAATTGGTCTTTCCTGTGGTGGAAACCATGTGGTGTGGTACTTCATGTTTCTGTTGGGGTCACTCTGTGGTTTGGATTGAAGGGGTGGGCTGCCCTTGTCTTGCTTGTTCAACAGGAAACAAAGCATACAGTTCAATCACATTAACAGTTTAATAAGATGAATGAGATAGGCGGAAAAGTAACATGACCATGAAATCAGCTGCTCATATAAGAAGTTTCCATTTTCATCAGAATTCGAGGTAAATATATATTAATGTTATAATCTACTCTAAATTTAAATGGTGCTTGAATTACAGGGTGATGAGAGGGCCTTCAGCATCCTTGTCCCTTGTGACCCTCCCCGTAGCTACTGTTCTGAAATTAATATTGGGGAGAAATCAAAGGGTGAGGTTTGTGACTTTATTATAGTCCCCTACCTGTCCCACAACAATTCAAGCCCTGTTTTTAAAGGTGAATTGTCCCAGTCCTGCTTTATAGCAGAGTATCTTTCAGTTTCTTCCAGCTTTACTACGAATGCTATTCTAGCAACCCTGATTATAAGTTTAGTAGCCAAAAATTAGGCTCTGGGACCCCTTCTGGTAAATTGGTTCTCATAAGGGGTGGAGGTGGAAAGATCTGCCAATTTTGGTTCTCTTAGTTTCTCATTTTTCAAGTCTTAAACTCAGTTCTCCACATTTCTGCAGCAATCTGCGACTTTTTTAAAAAAAAATCCTCATGAAAATTCTCCAGTATTTTAGTGTAATTTTGTCCTAATAAATATTTTTGCAAGCAAATTCTCATTATATATATGTTATTTTCACTCATATTAATTTTTGTGCACACTTTTCCCTAACATATACATTTTTGTAAATACAATTTAGTTGGCAAACTGCATTGCAAAATTTGAATCAGTGCGAATTGGAAAGGATGACTGTTTTGGTTCTCATATTGTTTCGGAATGTGCAGATTTGATAGATTCAGCTTGAAATGTGAACTGAATTGAATTTCTCACCCATCCCTTCCTCTCATCCACATCACAGCCACACACGCTCTTCTAGCTTGTACCTATTATTTGTAGGTCCATTTGTTTTGTTCCATTTATCAGACAGGTCACCACATAGCCTTTAATGCCCCAGCCTTCTACATTTCAAACTTCTGAATCAGTCAACTTCTGAAACCTTAGGTTTCTTTTCATGTGTAAAGGATGGACATTTTAAGCTGGGGTAAGGAAGTGGATCCAACCAAAGGGCTGGATCCAGAAACACCCAACTTTCCACGGGTCACTTTGACAGGTGAGTGGAACTGCCTCCCTGTCAATCACCTGACATCATATGTCAGCACAGTTTAGTGCAGTCCTGATTCCTCTTTTGCAGCTGCGGCAGCTTGAGTTCCTTTTTGAACTTTTCCACACATGATATCATATCATATAAGATTAGGTGTAAGAAATGTGTGTGTAGTCCTCCCAAATAGCCTGGTCCATCAAACTCAAAGGCCTGGTGGGCCTAATTAGGCCAGCGATTCCCCACCTCTCCTGTAAGTATATATGAGCACATTACTGTAACTACACACACTTCTGTGAGCTGAGCCAAGCCAATCATGCTACGCATATCATGTCAGGAGGGCGTTAATTCTTCTGATAGGGAATGATATCAGTTCAGCCATACCGACTGAAGTTTTTCACTGGCAAGTTGCAGCATAATCTCTTTGACCCTTGTGACAACTAAGACCTGAGTAAAAGCACTCAGTTGTAAGCACCTCTATAGGCATGTATTTGAAAATTAATAAAATAAATATTTACTCTAGTCCCCCTCAGGTGAGAAATGTGCATACAGTGAATGTATTTAAGAAAGGGAGGGAAAGTGTTGTGGCAGACCCCACCCACGGGCTATGTGTTTGGTAGACTGTGTGTGTATTGTATATATGCATAGACTGTATGTACTCAAGCTCCTAAGAGTGGTCAGGAATCCTGCTTTGTGCCGGATTCCCAGCCATCTATACAAAGCCCATACACATACTATTGATATGCATATATGGGCTGTACCCAAACAGTGTTGTGAACATGCACACCTAAGGGGCAGGACCTGCAACCATGCTTCCACCTCCCCTCCTAAATGTGTTCATTGTTTATCTTCCAGACATCTGGAGAGTATTGTATCAATCACCACGACCGGAAAAGTGTGTTGATATTAAAATGATCATACCTGATAAAAATAGTTGCTTCTTTTTGCACTTCACTTCAGCAGTATGAACAGTGATTGAAAACAAAATCTTGCTCGTATTAAAAAAGTCGCTATTATCATACAAGGCACTGTTACCTATTATATCAGTTACTGTTATAGAGCTTTTTTTTAAAAAAAAACTTTTATGAGCTTCCAATTTTGATATAATTAATCAAGCCAAATGGGAAGGTGGGGTCACATGTGGTATCAATACACTTTAATTAAGTGCAATAATCTCCCCTTTCCTGAGGTAAATGTGCTAAGATAGATTCCTCTTTGGAGATTTTAAATGCTCCCTGGTATAATTCTCCATGTTGCTGACTGGGCTCTTTTGTGGAATACTACTGCCCTCTTTGGGAAGACTAAAGAACTGCATTTGTCAAGTCAGCCTCAACAATTTGTCACTTCTTGATAGCATTTAGTAAAACAATATTAATGGTGGGAGTTGGATGCCCGTCAGCTTTGCATGTTCCACCAAGTAAAAACACATCCTCACACATTTGGAGAATCCACAGCATCAGAGGCTTTTTTACTGTTACTTTCATGACAGAAATAGGAAAACACTCTGTATAGAAGTATTTACATAGCAAATGTGATGGGCTGACTTCCTCGTAGGTTAGACAGTAGCTCTGTTTAAAAAGAGGTGGGTACTGAAGCATGGCTGCCTTTGAAGAGTGTTCAGAAATTTCAGCTGGCTCAGAATGCTGCAGCCAGACAATTAACAGAGACCAATTATAGGAACATGAGACTCCCATATTATAACAACTTCCCTAGCTACCAGTACACTTACAAGCATGATTCACAATGCTGGTTACAAATTATAAAGACCTGCATGACTTGGGACTGGATTATCTGAAAGATCACATTTTTTCATATGAACCTGCCCAGGTTTTAGGATCCCTAGGAGAATCCCTTCTTCCAGTCCCACCAACCCTTAAAGAAAATTTGGTGGGAATGTGACTAAGGGTCTTCTTAGTGGCTACACCCAGGTTCTGAAGCTCTTTGCCAAGGGAGGCCTGGCTAGCCTCATCACTGATGACCTTCCTCCATTTTTCATTAAACAGGCCTTTGGCGCATCAGCTGACTTGTAAATAGATTGTAATTAATTTGAATGGGTTGTTTTTATTGATTTTTTTGATGCTTTACCTGTTTTGTTTTTAAGTTTTAATCTATTTTATTTTATTTGTATTACAGTTGTTAGTCCTTTGAGCAACACTTAGTGGAAAGCTCGGACACAAATTTATCAAGCAAGCAATATTTTTGGAACAAGCACACTTTTGAGCATGTCAAACCCTAGTTTTGTTCTTCTATCCAGAAGCCCACTACCCAACACAATAAGCACATTGTCAAGGTTCCCTTGAATATCCAACAGAAAAGAACAAGTATCCTTGGTTGTACAACTCCTTGGTTGTGGGAAAGATGTGTATACTTCTCAGGACTAAAGGTCTGACTAGTCTTTCCAAATCCCCAAGAGATCATTTCCCATCCATCCAAACTTACAATGCTAGAGATATGAAGGCTGTCAAAGTCACGATAACACAGCATGGTTAGGGTAAGAGATGTTTTGTTAACTAGCTATCAGTATGATTGTGCACCAGATTTAGCCAAGGACCAGACTGAATTGGGCTGAGTCAGGGAGATCCAGGCACTGATCAAATTGGGTTGAGACAGCCTTAGATCATCTCAGATTGGGTTCAGTGGCCCAGAGCAATCCAGGGCTGTCAGGGGGTGGGCTATCAGGCAGAAGAGGCATTGGGCAGGAAAACCAATGAAAAGGCTAAGACTACTTGACTGCCAGCTGTGTCTTCCTGGGAGAAGGTAGGAACCCGATGCCGCCTGACTCTCCTTCCTGTCTGCCGCTCTGCCCCTGAAGCCACACCCCGCAGGATTGATGCCTCCACGCAACAGCTGTGGCCACATGTTTAATTAGGGTTTTCAAACATTGAAACATCAGCCCTGCCCTCAAACTAATTTGGAACAAGATTGTGGGTGGGGCGGGTGGCCCTCTGGTCAGCCCAGGTCAGATCAGCTTAATTTGGGGGTAGTAGGTCAGGGCTACCAAGTGGATTGGGATGGCTGTGCACAACCCTAGTTATCCATGCATATGTTAAGTGCAAATGGAAAAATTGTGAATATTGGCATCTTCCAGCAGCTGCCTTTATATCTGTGAAAACAAAACATTATCTTTCTGTTTGTTGCCTTGTGGAGCAATCCAACACATGTACCACAAATGTAACAAAGCACTCAGAAATTTTCTCAAGACAGAATTTTCAATTGAAGCAGATTTAGAACTGTATTGTCTTGCCTTCTTTTCTTTTTTTGCAAAATTGCTTCAAGCTCATCAGCTCACTAAGGCATAGCAGATGCTTGCCTTTGCAGCAGTTGGATACATTGATTGGTACCATAAAATCTGAGGCTTCCAAAGGCATTCATATCCAGGCTTGGCATTGTGGTTTGATCCATTAGGTCTAGTGCAGCACTCAGAGATATAGGGCTCTTTAAACCAAATCATTGGAAAAGGATTTTCTCCCCCTCCGGCCAATTTATGTATGTGGCTGGTTTTGATTTCTTAATGTAAACATAGAAATGTGCAATAGAGAGGTCTTCAGTGGAAGGGAAATTTGGGCTTACTTTATATAGGTATAAACCATAAATGGACTCTGCATCCACAAACAGGCAGATATGATGTACCAAGTGCCTTCTGTCTGCATGTGTGAGAGAGGGGCAAAATTGCCTCCTAGCAATGGATTAACATATACATGACATCATGCCATGACACATAAGGATCTCTGTGTATCCTAGCTTGAGCATTATGTACTTTCTGGCCAAATTCCAGCATAGAAACATGCTTAAACCTGCTGATATAAATTATTAGCAGTGTATGCCTCTAGAGTGCAACTCAGCTGGATACTGAAAGTGCATGAAACACTCATGTGCCCTGATGGCTCTTTTTAGACTGTTGAGATTCCCAGATTTCATTTGACATAAGTTAGCCATCCTCATGCTTTCAGCAAACAGGATTCCACATAGTGCTTGTTGTGAAAGAAAGAGGTAAATAATATTCTTCTGTCCACTATATTTTGACAAATACTATAGTGACTGAAAATTGTCAGTAGTTGTCAGGCAGCCCAAGTCTTCCTTTGTTTTGTTTTGTTAGGGTCACAATTTAAGACTGAGAACATGACAGTAGAGCTGCTAAGCCCATATTGGAACATGGGAATTTGGGAAGCTGCCTTATACTGAATCAGACCATTGGACCATCTAGCTCAGTATTGTCTACACGGGCTGGCAGTGACTTTCCACATTTCAGGCAGGGTTCTCTCCCAGCCCTACCAGGTGATGGCAGGGATTGAACCGGGGACCTTCTGCATGCAAAGGAGATGCTCTGTATTGAGCTATGATCCGTCCCATTGAGCTATGGTCCTGCCCATATTAATGCCATGCATATTTTCTTATTAATAAGATGCACTTAAAATGTCCAAATGACTTCCATCCCAGAAGTCCTCCTCCCTCCCTGTACAATCTGGACCTCAGTTGCTTTTTACATTTAATGTTTATTAGTACTTGAAGTTTATTGATGATTTCATACAGTGTGTAATAATTTCATACAGTCTTATACCATATTGTTTCCCAGTATATTGCTTTCTCAGGCTGTTTGAGGTTCAGATCAGTGGCCAGTTGATGAGAGGTGACTGTGAATATGAAGAGTGCCTCTATTTCATCAAATAGATCTCTAAGCTTAACAGCAATAAAAATGGAATAGGCTGAAAAAAGATCCTATCATTCACTAGAAAGGAGTTTACCCATCTGAAGTAAGCTAAAACCTCCGGCTCAACTTCCGTTCAACATCTGGTTTAGCAATTCCTTGAAAAACAACACAATATTCCCTGCTGATTGCAGTACAACAACACAAACTTCTCCAGTACTACCCAACAGCAGGAAATACCCTGCCGAGCTGCAGACCTTAACCCCATGTATGTTCAGTGCCTTTCTCTCATGCCAGTCTTGAGCGCTCTCAGTTGCACCTTAAATGCTCTGAAGTGGTATTCCTGGGATTCTCAGAGGGCAATTTTGCTGAAATAAGGAAAACTATAGGAAAGTGGGACAGACAGCTAAAGGAGTGCAATCAGGGTGAGGAAGTAGGGTTGGTTTTTTTGGTGTTGAACTTAAAGTAGGATATGGACAACATATAAGCCCTCTTCAGGCATTAAAGTAAACATATGAGCAGAGATAGTGGGGACAAGTGTACTAATTCCACCCTTTCCTTGTCACTATTCCTGTCGCCTTCCAACTTGTGGAAGGCAACAGAGCCTTTTGTATCCATGGAGGCTGTTCCCTGTGCATTTTAGAACCCTGCAAAGTCAGGGCTCTGCAAGGATTTTGTATCGTGTGCCTTAGTGTGTTACTTTAGCTCCTTGATGAGCTGGTAGACAACTGGCTACCTACAATCACAGAGGCAACTGCACTCACAAACATTTCACGTCCTCCATGTTTCCTGGTAAATAGTCATTGCTCTTATGCCCTAAGATTTCTCTTCTTTGTGTCTTCTTCACCAGATAATCTCTTTGGAACATGGGAAGCTGCCTCATACCAAATCCGACAATCGGTCTATCTAGCTCAGGACTGTCTACACTGACTGGTGGATGTTCCTCTGGGCTCCTACTGGGAGGAAGGGTGGGATATTAATCTAATAAATACATGTAAATAAATAAATACTAAATAGGGTATCAGGCAGGAGTTTTTCCCAGCCCTGAATGGAGATGGCAGGGCTCCACCTGGAACCTTCTGTGTTCAGAGCACGTACTCTACCACTGAGCTACAAATTTATAGATTTATCTTTCCAAATTTATAAATCATGTACATACAGAAATTAAAGTAAATGCACAAAAATGTGTGTTATTTGTATAATATGCTATTTTCACTGAGCACATTTTGTTGGCTTTTATAACAGCTCAGGGATTTTGACCCTAGAATTCAAAATTCAGTAGGCTTCCTCATTTTTTACTTTCAGGCATCTCTTGACGACTTTGTGTGTGTGTGTGTGTATGCTGACAGACCTATGCAGCTGTTTACATTTCTTGAGTAGCCAGTCATTTTAATGATTGTTTTGTATTGATTTTAGATGTTTTTATGTTGCTGGACAACACCACCCTGATGTTTTGCAAGAGGGAGGTATATAAATATTTTTATAAATAAATTGCTAAGAAAATACCTACGCAGCTTTAGTCCTTACTTCCTTCATGGGAGAAACTGAGGAACAGATAATCTTAATTTGCCTGCTTTACCTTCAGAATAAAACAATGGAAAGTAATACTTTTCGATGGAGTGTTATTGCCATATTGTACTGTAGATAGTCATTCTATACAATCCAGGGATGTTCAATCGAAAGCTCTGCATCCATTGTTGTTATATGGCATCACCTCCTCTCTGTCTCCTGCCAGACAAGATCACCATTGTTGAGAGATGGAGAGATTGGAATGGTTGGTCTTGGACTGATTTATCTTGTCGCCCAGTCTTTTTCTCAGCAAAGTTGTCAGAGTGATGAGCAATGCTAATCTATTTGGTGTTCTAGGAATAGATTAATCTATCTCCTACTCCATGCCACTTTTGCATGTTTTTTCCTCATAATTCTGTTCTCTTCTATTTCTGTATTCATCTGTTTTTCAAAGCTTCAAAATACACATTTAAATAGTATTTTAATACATTTAAAGGTGTACTCTGAATGTCTAATCTGACAAAAACTATGTTGCAACACCAGGGAAAAATGCAAAATCCAACCGATAGCTATGTTCTGATCTACACATTGGTCCAAGAGGAGCAGGGCAGGATTTTTTGCATAGGAATTCGGAAAGATCTAATTTTTCATACATCCGTAGAGGTCTGAGGGTGCTGTTCACCAGCTTTGGTGTTGAAACAACATGCTCTGAAACAGTTCCCTTCCCTATAAATAGGTGATCAGTGCTGTCAGAGCTCACAGCACCAACCAAGTGTTTTGGTTAACATGTGGTGCAAGACAGTGTGGCACAATGGATAGAGTATTTGACTTGGAGCAGGGCCAACTGGGTTCAAATCCCTGCTCAGCCATGAAGTTAGTGGGACACTTTAGAGAGATCATCATCTCTCTGTGTAACCTACTATCCAGGATAAAATGGAATATAACCATGTACAATGCTTCAAACTTTTTGGAGAAACGTAGGATAGGTGTGTAATCATCATCATCATCATCATCACCACCACCATTATCATACTCACCTTGCGCACACTTCTAGGTTTTGGATGTGGGATTTTCCTCCAGTTTTTCCCAGTGAGCACAAATGCAAGCCTGATTCTGCAGGCGAATCAGCCTTGCTGGATCAAGGCAACAATCTGTGACTTTCTGCATCTCTCTCGGAAATGAGATCTGTTTGTTTTTACTGGGACTTAGCTTTGACCTTGACAGTAAGATACTACTTCAACTACTGAATAGTTCTTCTATGAGGGTGATAGGTTGGCAGCAAAAGGCTGCCAGGGCGTCTTGAAAGCACACTGGAGGTTCTGTTTGTTTCAGTCTTTTGAAAATGACTGCCTAAAAGCACAAATAATTGAGCAAACATGCCATATGTGCAACAGGGTCAAATAAATAAATAAACACTCTCAAGAGAGAAAATTAAAATCCTCTCAAAGATGATAAAAAGTACAGTTTGTTTCTGATGCAACATGATCATTTCCCATCCTCTTGATGTGTAAACGGACACATGTGGATCCTCCTTACAAGTAGTCTAGGACTGGAACAGGCTCAGCTATCTTCACACTCAGGTATTTGAAAACATATTGATACTGGGGGGAGGGGGAGAGCCTGGTTTTTTAGGGGGAAGGGGAGAAATCACCACCTCTCAGGATAATGGTGGGGCAGAAGGTGGTGGGGAAAGGACCTTAATCATATTCACACATGCAGGCACCCCTAGCCATACATCTTGCAGCTAGTTTGCCTCAGCCTTCCCAGCTGGGTGCCCTTTAGATTTTGACACTCCAACTCCCAACAGCACCAGCCAGCATTACCAATGGCCAGGGATGATGGGAGCTGTAGTCCAACAACATCTCAAAGGCATCAGGTTAGGGAAGGCTAGTCTACCTGTTAGGTAAGACTTCAAATAACTTTACACATGTTATCCATGAGGCATTGATTTTTTTAAAAAAAAATACATATTTTTTTATTACACCCTCCCTTAGTTGCTTCAAAGTTGTTTATGTAGAACTCCTCCGAGGTTTTCCATCCAGGCATGGTCTATGATCTGTTAGTTTCACCAGTGCTATAGCCTTGGGTGCTCCCACGCCAATCACTGGTGGGCACCAAATGAGTAGAAACTTTAGGTTGCATCCCATGCTGCACTGTCTCTCCCCCCCCATGCACCACCAAAATCTGTCCCAACCCTCTGGAAGTGATTTTGAGGGCACAGGGGGTGGGTGGGGTCGAGGGAACAGGAGAGGAAGAGGAAGTTCCATTGCCTGAAAAGAAGTTTCTTGTGCCAGTGGAGCTGCAGAGGCCTCTTATCGACATATTAGCATACATTGTCAAATGATCTTTAAAATATAACATCCTGTATATGTAAAATGAGCAGGGGGGAAAGAGTCATTTGTGATATTTAACAACAACAACAACAACAGGAGCTGTTAAGGCCATTAAAACAGCAGTGCTAATGTCAGTTATAAATCACCTATTACTACAAGGACAGGAATTTCCAGAGACTTTTCATGCTGACTGCTATGCATACTTTCCTCTCAAAAAACCCCACAAAGAGTCTTGTGGCACCTTAAAGCAGCTTTCCCCAACTTGTTGCCCTCTAGACGTTTAAGTCCAGCCTTTCCCAACCTGTTGCTGGACTATAGTTTCCATAATTCCTGATCATTGGCCATGCTGGCTGGGGCTGATGGGAGCTGTAGTCTAGCAACATCTGGGGACCCAAAGGTTGGAAAGGCTGTTTCAGACTCCAACTGCCATCATCCCTGACTATTGGCCATGCTGGCTGCAACTGGTGGGAATTATAGTCTAAAACAGGCACCAGGTTGATGAAGGCTGACTTAAACACTAAGGGTTGTATCCAACTACATTATACTCAGAGTGGATGCATTGAAATTAACGGACAAAGGTTAGTCATATCCATTAATTTCAATCTGTCTACTCTTAGTAGGACAAACTTTGGATTCAACCCTCAAAAATTTACTATGACATAAGCTTTCATCAGTCCACTGATGAACTGGGTCATAGTCCACAAAAACTTATGCTATAATAAATTAGTTAGTCTTTAAAGGGTCGCAAGAGTCATTGTTTTTGTTGCAAGAGACTAACATGGCTATCCCTCCAGATTTTTTTTCCTGAGAATTGTTATTTGCAGTACACTCTCCCTGCAAGGTGCTCAGAATACAATGCATGACCATTATCATCATAACAACCCTACAAGATAGGCTAGGTTGAGAGACAGTGATTAGTCAAAGATCACCCAGTGAACTTCATGGTTAAGTAAGGATTTGAAACCAGACCTCCCCTGTACTAGACTAACACTCTAACCCAGAGCTTGGAAAAGTTACTTTTTTGAACTACAACTCCCATCAGCCCCAGCCAGCATGGCCACTGGATTGGGCTGATGGGAGTTGTAGTTCAAAAAAGTAACTTTTCCAAGCTCTGCAGTCTAACCACTACAAGTCCCTGCCTTTGGTAAGGAAGATAAGTCTTATCTGAATACATATTTTGATAATGAGCACCACCTTAATGTAGTTTTTTTTTTTTTAAAGAACTATTGGTAGATAATTTTACAAATAAACCTAGAGGGCATAAATGTAATCACATATGTGCTGGAAAAATAGTTTGGATTTTGGGGGGAGGGGAATTCCTTGACAAAACCTGTCGTTTTGTTGTTACTATTGACAGGGCACTCACAAATCAGATAGCTTTAATTTGTCTCTGATGATTAAATAAAGCAAGGGTATGAGTGGAAAGTGGAGAATGTAGCATGCCAAAATAAAGGAGAGCAGATGTCTATTTCAGAATGACAGAAATTTCACGCACTCCTGGGAGTATAAGCATGGAAAGAAATTGTAGCATTTGAAAAGGGCTGAACATTATCATGTGGTAAATGTGCTGTTTAAAGTGGACAGGTTGCAGATAACTTTCAGTCTGATTGAACTAGTCTTAGACTATTCTGTTTCATGAACAACCAACATTAAAGAGATCTCCTGTGATTTCTTTGTGGCTTCATTAGAATGCCTATTGACTTTCCACTCAAATAAACTTGGGATGCTAACAGAAAGCATCCCAAGCCTACTACGTTTTATTAACTTTTTAAAAATGACTGGTCATCAGTCTGAATAGTTTCATGTTGAAAAAGAATACTTAGCTCAGTAAATGGAATATGAAAGATTACATAAAATTAATTAAATATAAAAAGAAAAAGAAAGAAAAGCTTCATTATCATGATTGACTATACAGGGGCTTTAGTTTTAATGCGCGCAGGCCCACCGACATTCAAGGGAAACATTTCTAATAGGGGAGTTTATAACAAGCAGAATACTGTTGCTGTCTGCAACACATGCCCCTTCATTTCCTCTACTTTTATATAATATAAATAAATACTCAGTGACTCCTGAAGGCAACTGCAAAGCTCTGGACTGCAGATCATGTGTTCTAAATAAAGCACCTCCCTAAAGTCCCAAATGCCTCAACCCTTTGGGCTAAGGAAGGTAATTGTCAGTTGCCAAGGAGAAAGGTCAAAGGGAGCAAGTGGGCTTTTTCCTGTATTTGTCTAGGAGAATAAACATGAGGACAGGGATACTCCACTAGGATCACAAAGTTTCAACAAAGCAACAGCATATGAGAAAGAGATGTTTCTGATGCTCATTCTTGAAGGATTGAAACTGTTGTGTCCAAAAAGGAGCATGCTTAAATCAGATGCCCTTGTGTGCTTCTGTCAGAAGACAGATGAGGAAGCAAGCTAAGGGTTGTTGCAAGTATACGGTGATGACATAAGGAGATGGCAAAGAAGCTGAATCAATAATTTGCATTTCTGTTTTTACTGAGGAAGATGTTGGACCTGTCATGCCTGAACCCCCTTTTAAATGGAGGGCATCAGAAGAAAGAAGTCAAAAAGAGGGGAAAAGCTGAAGTGTTATGGATAATGAACAAATTTAAAATTGACAAGTTACTGTGTCTAGTTGACATAACCTCAACAGCTCTTCAAAAACCTAAATGTGAAATTGCTGATAACCTAAAAAAAATATGCAAAGTCACTAATATCAGCCATCCACATCTGAAGATTGGAAAGGAACCAATGTAACACGGATCTTTAAAAGGAGATCCAGGGTGGATCCAGGAAATTATTGGATAGTTAATATAGATCTATTCTGGGTGGAAATCATCATCAAATATAGAATTATGATAGATAAAAGGAATAATTTTCACTGAGGAAGAATCAGCATAGTGTCTGCAACAGAAAGTTCTACCTGACCAACTTTTTTGCAGTACTTTAAATTACCAACAAGCATGCAGATAAGGGTGATCCAGACAACATTATATACTTGGACTTCCAAAAAGCTTTTGCCACAGTTCCAAACTACAGACTCATGAGTAAGAGTGGTTATGGGATAAGAAGTCCTATTATGAGGATTTGTTTTGAGAATAGAGCTATTTATTCTGTTAGTTATCTGTAGGAGTATGTGGTGGACTGACCAAGTTTACACGAGACCAAATTATTCAAGACGGTGAAAATCCAAGTGGATTGCAAAGAGCTCCAAAAGAATCTCTACAAATTGTGTAATTGGAGAACAAACTAGCAAATGAGGTTCAGTATATGTAAGAGTAAAGTGATGTGCACTGGGGGTAGGGAACCTAATTTACAAATAAATGACTGTGGCATCATGGTGGATAGTCAGCAGAGGCTGGGGAGTCAGTGCAGATGGAGCATGTTTGCTCTCCTGGCTGCCAAATACTGAGGGCCACTGCCTGACAGGAAGAGGAGGAGGGGCAAGGCATGGGCAGTGTGGCGCTGCCAGTGTGACAGTGTGGTGCAGCAGACCCAATCCGATGTTCCTGCCACCAGATGCTGCACCCCACCAAGCTCCCCATGCCTCCCCCTCTTGGTCTGCAGCAGCAACCTGCAGCATTCTAAAGCTGGGAGAGCCATGGTGGTCCATCTACCATTACCGTGGACAGTTCAATGAAAAAGGCCACTTGATGTGTCACAGTGGTGAAAAGGGCAAATTCTGTGCTAGGGCTTCTGCCACTTGCCTCTCTAAATGAATATCTGATGTGCCTATATTTTGGATACTGTGTACGGTTCTGGTGACCCCATAAAGGGATCGTAGAGATGGGAAAGGTGCAGAAAGGGATAATAAGAGTGATGAAGAGGTTGAAGCTCTTCCATACAAGGAAAGAGTAATGTCTTGCTGAGGGGGGAGTAGGTTTTTTTTTAGGGAGGAGACATTTAAGCTGGAATATGATTAACTTATATAATTATTGAACTGGAAGGAACCTCAAAGAATTCAGGAGATCCCTTGCAACAGCATCCCTGATAGGCAGGCATCCAGCCTCTGATTCTCACAATCTCAACGCTATACTTAGGTTGATACAAACTGAAATCACATTAGCCTTGGTTTGTTTGTTTTGCTACCACATTGCCCTGCTGATTCATGTCTAACTTGTGGTCTATTTCACATGTACTGATGTTCAGACAGGTATTATCCATCCTGTATTGTTATGTCTGCTTTTCCTGTCTAAATGCAGAACTTTATATTTATCTCTGTGGAAATTCATTTTGTTACCCATCAGCCCCAGCCAGCATGGCCAATGGTCAGGGATGATGGGAAATGTAGTCCAGTAACATCTGAAAGGTTGTGAAAGGCTGGATTAGAAAAAGGGGAAGGGGAAGGGAAAGGGTTCTAATGCCAACACTTTGGTACAGGTATCAGGCCAAAATGAAACTGTTTCTGTCTTCTAAGGGATCAGCTACCCCACCAATTTGGATCTGTAACTTTTATGAGCAGCCCCTTTGTCCAAGTCATTTTATACAGATGTTAAACAACATCAGGCCCAGGACAGAACTCTATGGCTTCTCACTTCTCTCCAGTTTGGCAAGGAGCCAATGTGATTAGCATTCTTTGGGTATGGTCTGTCAACCAGCTACAAATGCACTTAACAGTAGCATCATATTTAATCAGCTTGCCAACAAGAACATCAGGGGGGATCTTGTAAAAAATCCACAACGCATACTTAAAGAACTCTTATACTTAAAGAACCAGCAATGGTTTTCTCAAAAGAATCCTGGGAACTGTAGCTTGTTAGGGGTGCTGAGAGTTGTTAAGAGACCCCTCACAGAGCCAGGGCCAGTTCTAAAGGGCGGCCAGGTGGTGCACTGGCCTGAGGGCCCCTGGAGCTACAGGGGGCTCTCTGCTCTCCTTCCGCGATGCATAGAAGCATCTGCGGACCGCCATCCCCCCACTATCCCCCCGCTTCTACACATGCGCATTGCTGCCATCAACCAAGATGGAGGCAGAGGCTTCAGCCCCTTAGGGAAACCTCTTGATTGATGGCAAACCTGCGCACGCTGCAAAAAACAATGGAAAGGTAGGTGAAGCGTGGGGATAGCGGGGGGATGGCGGGCGGCGCAGAAGCTCCTGTCTTGCGGTCCGTGGATGGTTAAGTTCTGCGGATCGCGGAAGGGGAGCGGAGGGGCCCAGGGCTGGCTGGTACCCAAGGGCCCCGGTATGCCTGGGGCCGGCCCTGCACAGAGCTGTAATTATTATCATAATTATTATCATTATTTAATCACCTTCCACATACATGTCTGTAGGTGATGTATAAAATACAATAAAACAGCTAAAAACAGTTAAAACAGCACAGAAAATAACAACAGATACATTTTTAAAAATGCAAAGTAGACCCCCCCCCCCGGAAAAAACTATTCGTCCTGCTGGAAGCTTGTCAGAACAAAAATGTCTTCAGTTGTTTTTGGAAGTGCAGTTAGTGGGTGTCTGTCATATCTCAACAGGGCTGCTGTTCCACAGAAGAGGGGCAGCCACACTAAAAGCTCTTCTCTGAGTTACTGTGGAGCAGGCTTCTGATATCCTTGGCACTTGAATGAGAAGCTCCCTGCAGACCACAATGACAACTGTCAGCACCCTTAAAACACTACAGTTCCCAGGTTTCTTTGGGGGAGGCCATGACTGTTAAAGTGGTATAAGAGTGCTTTAAAGGTACGGTGTGGGTGTGACCTGTGACCACAGTACTGCCCCGATCTACCAGGTTATACTAAAAAAGGAAATAAGGTAATTATTTATTTATTACATTTATATTTCACCCTTCCTCCCAAAAGAAGCGCAGTTTACTTTGGCATGACATGTCTGGTCAAAAGAAACCTGGCTCTTGTGATCACAACTTTTTTTTCTAAATGCTCACAGACTGTTTAATGATTCATTCAGGAACCTTCCAGGTATCAACATCCAGATCAGTAGTTGCCTATAGCTTCTTTTATCCCCTTTTTGCTCACTTCCAGTCTTTTTGCACTCCACCTGCTCTCCAAGGTTTATAAAATTATGCATGGGGAATGGATAGTGGGAAAAGTGGATAGGTCGATTCCCTACTCCTGGGTTGAAAATGCTGCTTGTGAATGCCAGGTCGGCAAATGGTAAAACAATGGCCATTCAGGATTTGATCCTGGATGAGCACGCCAACCTGGCTTGTATCACGGAGACCTGGTTGGATGAAGCTGGGGGGGTTAATCTCTCCCAGCTTTGCCCACCAGGTTTCTCCATGCAACAGCAGGCGAGACCTGGGGGACGGGGAGGTGGAGTTGCACTGATCTATCATGACACCATCTCCCTGACCAGGTGCCCTCTCCCACAGTCTTCAGGGTTCGAATGTGTATATTTGAAGTTGGGTGGCTGGGACAGAATAGGGATTCTGTTGGTGTACCGCCCACCCCGCTGCTCAACAGTCTCCCTTCCTGAACTAGCCGGGGTGGTCTCAGGGTTGGTGTTGGAGTCCCCACGGCTTGTGGTATTGGGTGACTTCAACATCCATGCCGAGACCGCTCTGTCAGGAGTGGCTGAGGACTTCATGGCCTCCATGGCAACCATGGGTCTGTCCCAAGTATTATCTGGCCCCACTCATGCTGCTGGCCACACTTTGGACCTTGTTTTCTGTGCGGGTTGGGATGATGGTGATCTTGGTGTGGAGGAACTCTCTGTAGTACCATTGTCATGGACAGATCACTACCTGTTTGGGTTTAGACTCACTGGGACTCAGAACCTCTGGAGGAGTGGGGGACCGATTAGGATGGTCTGCCCCAGGAGACTGATGGATCCGGATGGTTTCCTGATGGCTCTTGGGGATTTTCCTGTCACCTCGGCAGGCGATTTTGTCGAAGCCCTGGTTGACCTCTGGAATGGGGAAATGGCCAGGGCGGTGGACACGATCGCCCCGGAACATCTCCTCTCACCGAGTGGAGCCAAACCAGCTCTTTGGTTTACCAGGGAGCTGGCGGCGATGAAACGAATAAGACTGGGACTAGAGCAACGTTGGCGGAAGACTCGGAACGAGTCTGACCGAACACGGGCTAGAGCCTATTTGAAGGCCTACTCCGTGGCAGTGCAGGCAAAGAAGAAACTTTTCTTTTCAGCCACCATTCAGTCTGCCGGGAGCTGTCCAGCGGAGCTGCTTCGAGTGGTCAGGGGTCTTTTACATTCAGGCCCCCAAGAGGGTAATATAGGCCACTCAACACCCCGCTGTCAAGAATTTGCAAGGCACTTTGCAGATAAAGTCGCTCAGATTCGCTCTGACTTGGATGCTAAAATTGATACAGTCTCAAGGGATGTAACCTTGGCTCCTTCTTGTCCAATAACAATGGATTCTTTTCAATTTGTACAGTCCGAGGATGTAGACAAGATCCTTGGAGAGGCGAGAGCCACCACATGTTTGCTAGACCCTTGCCCTTCCTGGCTCATTAAGAGTGCCAGAGGGGGACTGGCCGACTGGGTGAGGGGAGTGGTAAATGTCTCTTTACAACAAGGCAGAATTCCAATGTGCCTAAAAGAGGCAGTTGTAAGACCTTTGTTGAAAAAGCCCTCCCTGGATCCCTCTATAATGGGTAATTATCGGCCAGTCTCCAACATTCCATTTCTGGGCATGGTAATAGAGCGTGTGGTGGCTACCCAGCTCCAGAGATTCTTGGATGAAACGGATTATCTTGACCCATTTCAGTCTGGTTTCAGGCCCGGCTACGGGACAGAGACGGCTTTGGTCACCTTGGTGGATGACCTACGCAGAGAGCTGGACAGGGGGAGTGTGTCCCTGTTGGTTCTACTGGACCTCTCAGCGGCTTTCGATACCATCGACCGTGGTATCCTTCTGGGCCGCCTTGCCGGGATGGGACTTGGGGGCACTGTGTTGCGGTGGCTCAGCTCCTTCCTGGAGGGACGAACCCAGAAGGTGGAGCTGGGGGATTCCTGTTTGACTCCTTGGCTGTTGACATATGGGGTCCCTCAGGGCTCAGTTTTGTCCCCCATGTTATTTAACATCTACATGAAACCGCTGGGTGAGGTTGTCCGGGGGTTTGGGGTTCGGTGTCATCAGTATGCAGATGACACCCAACTCTATTTTTCCTTTCCACCTAAAGCCAAGGAAGCTGTCCTGGTCCTGAACTGGTGCCTGGCATCAGTGATGGACTGGATGAGGGTGAACAAAGTGAAATTAAATCCAGACAAGACAGAGGTGCTCCTGGTTAGTTGAAAGGCAAATCAGGGAATAGGGATTCAGCCTGTGCTGGATGGGGTTACACTCCCCCTGAAGACACAGGTTCGCAGTTTGGGTGTGCTCCTGGACTCAGCTTTGAACTTGGAGGCCCAGGTCTCTGCAGTGGCCAGGAGTGCTTTTGCCCAGCTAAGACTGGTGCGCCAGCTGCGCCCGTTCCTGGAGACGCCTGATTTGACTACAGTGATGCATGCCTTAGTTACATCCCATTTAGATTACTGTAATGCACTCTACGTGGGGCTACCTTTGAAGACTGTTAAGAAACTTAAACTGGTACAAAGAGTTGCAGCCAGAGTGCTAACTGGGGCTGGTTACAGGGACCATACAACCCCCTTGTTACGACAGCTCCACTGGCTGCCAGTTTGTTTCCGGTCACAATCAAAGTGCTGGTTTTGACCTATAAAGCTCTATACGGCCTAGGTCCATGCTATTTGTCAGACTGTATCTCCCCATATGAGCCTGCCCGGGCGTTGAGATCCTCAGGAGAGGCCCTTCTCTCAGTCCCAACACCTTCGCAAGCGCGATTGGTGAGGACGCGAGATAGGGCCTTCTCGGTGGCTGCCCCCAGGTTCTGGAACTCTCTTCCTAGGGAAGCACAAATGGCCCCTTGCTATTGTTCCGTTGGCAGGCAAAGACTTTTTTATTCTGACAGGCTTTTGGACTAGAAGATGTTTAAGATAGGGCCTCATAAGGTCTGTTGTATTGTTCTATGGTCCTATTCTTAATGTTTTTAATTGTCTTAGTATCTTAAGTGTATGTTTCGTGGTTTTAATGTTATGAATAGTTTAATTCTATTTTAATTGTATATTTTTGTATGTTTTTTACCTATGTGTAGTTTTTATTTGTAAGCCGCCCTGAATTCCAGTTTTGGGAAAAGGGCGGGGTAAAAATAAAGATTCAATTCAATTCAATACTCCCTACTCTTATAATATTAGAACTGGGGTCACATTGATAGGCAGGAGATTCAGGGCAGACAAAGTGTTTCATCAGACAACTCATAATTGATTTATGGAATTTGGAGCCACAAAATATAGAGATGGCCATCAGATGACTTTAAAAGCAGACAAATTAATTGAAGATAAGTTAGCAGCGATTAGCCTAGATATCTAAATGGAACCTCCAGCTTCAGAAGCAGCATGCCACTGAATACCAGTTGCTGGAGAGCAACAGTAGGTGAAGCCTTTGTGCTCTGCTGTTGGGTTTCGGCAAGGATCTATCCTAGTAGCCTTATTATGTTCTTACTGAAGAACATGCAATACAGCTGTAAAGTACAGTGTGGTATAAGAGACTCAAGCTACAATTGCAGCAATGTTCACCATTGCAACAATGGTCAGTGCTTAACTGAGCTCTAAATATGAAGGAGGCCTGCAGAGTTTCCAAATCCTACACTAAATGTGAGAACTGGCATTACTATAAAACTAGCAGCGGTGATATGTGTGTTTTCTCACCTTTGTACTTACAGGCTGTGGATTCAAGTTAGTCACTTGATCAGTTTAAACCTCAGGCCTCCACGACAGAGTCAGACATCAAACTCACTTCCTCAAGATGATCTATGGATTGTTCTCAGACTGAGTTTCAGCAAGCCTGGAGAATGTGGAGAGACAATCTCAAATGTTATACAATGGCAAGTCTGGGTTTACCACAAAACGTAGAGTAAACAAGAAGCCACAACTAATCCTGAAAGCCCAAGGAATGTAAACTATGTATTTACAAATATGTCTTTGTTATGTTCATGCTTTTTAGGTAATACTTGTAATGTCTTTGGTGTATGTCTAAAACTAATGTGTTAGGTGGCACTGAAATACAAAGCTAAAACATCTCAGTTTTACTTAATCCTGGCCACCAAATGCCTACCCCCACACTGGGAGAGTTTTACAGAAGAGAGAAAAACAGACAGAGGAGCCAAAAAATTGAACCAAAAATGGAAGCAGATGAATCTACAGTCTAAGAACAAGAAGACACTTGGGAGAATAACCAAAGCTGGTAAAGAGATCAGGAGTTTTTAGTATCTGTATTCATTTTCAGTATCTGTATTCATTTTCAGTATGTCCTTTGGTACATAACAGATCAATGTATATGCTGCATATTATCTTACTTGTGGTATTATTATTACTAGAAAGGTTACCAATCACACATCATGCTTTGTTCCTCATCCCTCAGCCTAAGAACCCCTGAAATCATAATTATTTTTTTAAATTGCTTAGTCTTCATGGTTTTTTTTTTAAAGTAACAGATCTATGGCAAGGCACCACCTTCCTTTGACTGAAATTTCCTTTGGCTGGCTCTAAGAACTTTAAAGAGATTGGAATGATCCTTAAATCACAGATAACTCAACCCATAAAGAGAAAAATTGGTTTTCTTCATAATGCTGTTTCTTCTTGTCAGCTGGCAGTTGGGAATGGTCTTCAGTCAATTCAATGTGTAATTGCCTAAGTAAAAAGGTGGATTCACAGTAGGCAAGCTCTTCCTCAGGAAGATATCTTTTGGGGCTAACAGGAGAGGCTGTTCTGAAATTGACAGGTCTTCCATCTATGCCCATTACATTTTTGCCCAGTTTTCTAAATAATATGTAATTTAAAACCCTAAGTGGCTGAAAATAGGAGTATAATATATTCTAAATGCATTTAGAGGGTCACCGCTGGTAAACAGAAGTATCATTCAGTGGCTTATACAGTAAGCAAGCAAACAAAGAAAGCCCTTCTGAAGCCTTCATCTTTCAACAAGACTTTAAAGTAGATACCTTATCCCAGTCTGCATCTGTACTGAAATTGTTTTTAGGATGTTTTTAAATATGCTTTTAATATGTTTTGTTTTAAAGATGTTTTTTAGTGCTTTATCATCTGTCTGCTGACCTGGGCTCCCTTAGGAAAGGAGGGATATAAATTTAATTAATAATAATAATAAATCTAAAGAATGGCACCACAGTGACTCAACTCAGGGTGTTAACTGCTAAATTTGCTCAAAGAAGAAAGAATCCCAGCTGGAACAAATGCAAAGAAGAGACAGTGCATTTAATAGCACTTCCCACAGTCCATTTTGTCCCCACAGCCCGGACTGAACATGTGAGGCACAAATGGGGTTAAGGCCACAACTTTATTGAGTTCTACAGGGTGGTCCGGTGGTGGTGGTGGTGCGGATTGCAGGTTAAGTAACAGCTGGAGTAGACTGAGCCCCTCCACAAAAAAGAGGGCACTACATATAATAATAATAATAATAAAAATTTATTTCTAGGCCGCCTATCTGGCCGAATTAACGGCCACTCTAGGCGGCGTACATAGACTAAAATATAACATAGAGTAAAATATAACATATAATACAAAACAACAGTAAGTATACTCAATCCAAACCTACCCCCATCATACAAAAATTTAAACTAAATTAGACAGAGGTCTCAAATGCCTGCCTAAAAAACCATGTTTTCAGTTCTCGGCGGAAGCCTGTCAGGGAGGGGGCATGGCGGAGATCATAAGGCAGAGAGTTCCAGAGGGCGGGGGCCACAATTGAAAATGCCCTCTCTCTGGTCCGCACCAGCTTAGCTGTTTTGACTGGTGGGACCGAGAGAAGGTCTTGGGAGGCTGATCTCATTTGGCGGCCTATCTGGTGATGCTGAAGGCGTTCCTTTAGATAAACTGGACCAAAACCGTGTAGGGCTTTAAAGGTTAAAACCAACACCTTGAATTGGGCCCAGTAAACAACTGGTAGCCAGTGCAGATCTTTAAGTACTGGAGTGATATGGTCTCGGCGGCGGCTGTTCTTGATCAGATGTGCCGCCGTGTTCTGTACCAGCTGTAATTTCTGGACCATCTTCAAGGGTAGCCCCACGTAGAGCGCATTACAATAGTCTAAGCGGGAGGAGACCAGGGCATGTACCACCCGTGGGAGCAGATGGACAGGGAGGTAGGGTCGCAGCCTTTGTATCAAATGTAATTGATACCAAGCTGCCCGGCTCACCGCCACGACCTGAGCCTCCATGGACAGCTGGGAATCAAGAACAACACCGAGGCTGCGAACCTGGTCCTTCAGGGGCAATCTTACCCCATTCAACACCAGGTCAAAATCACCCAACTTCCTCCTATCTCCCAAAAGCAGTACCTCGGTCTTGTCGGGGTTCAGCTTCAGCCTGTTTCCTCCCATCCATTCACTTACGGCCTCCAGGCACTTGGAAATGGTATCCACAGCCATCTCTGGTGAGGACTTAAATGAGAGATAGAGCTGAGTGTCATCCGCATATTGGTGGCACTGCAGCCCAAATCTCCTGATGATGCCCCCCAGCGGCTTTATATAGATGTTGAATAGCATGGGAGAGAGGATAGAACCCTGTGGCACACCACAATTGAGAGGCCAAGGGTCTGAAGCCTCATCTCCCAATGCCACCCGCTGGTGCCTATCAGAGAGATAGGAATGGAACCACTGTAAAACAGTGCCTCCTATTCCCATTCCCCTCAGGCGATCCAGGAGGATACCGTGGTCAACGGTATCAAAAGCCGCTGAGAGGTCCAGGAGGATGAGGAATGTGTGTTCACCTCTGTCCAACACCCTCCTCAAATCATCCACCAGAGCGACCAAGGCTGTTTCAGTTCCATGTCCAGTCCTGAAGCCCGACTGGAATGGATCCAAATAATCCGCTTCATCCAAGTGTGTCTGTAATTGAGTAGCCACCACTCGCTCGATCACCTTGCCCAAGAATGGTAAATTGGAAATTGGGCGAAAGTTGTTCAACTCATGGGGATCCAAGGAGGACTTCTTCAGAATGGGCTTTATTATTGCCTCCTTGAGGGCTGATGGCATTGCACCCTCTTCCAAGGAAGCATTCACCACTGCCTTGATCCCTTTGCTCAATTTCTCTTTACAGCTCACAATGAGCCATGTAGGGCAAGGGTCAAGCAAGCACGTGGTTGGCCTCACATTAGAGAGCACCTTGTCCACTTCCTCAGAGGGAAGGGGCTGAAACCGATCCCACCGGACCAGAATGCAATTGGCCAGCTCTGGCCCACTACCTGTGTCCATGGCGTACGGAATCGTGCTCTTCAGGCGCTCGATTTTATCAGCAAAGTGCTTGGCAAATTTGTCACAGGAGGCTTTAGAATGTTCCAAGGGTCCCTGTGCAACCGGACCAACCAGGCTTCGGACCACTTGGAACAACCTCCTGGGACAACACTCTGCAGACGCAATGGAGGCAGCAAAGAATTCTCTCTTCATTGCCTTTGTTGCCACTTGATAGGCAGCTATTGCTGCTCTAACAAGTGTCCGATCGCTGTCAGAATGAGATTTCCGCCACCGGCACTCTAGTCGTCTCACCTCCTGCCTCAGGCCCCGTAAGCGTGGTGTATACCAGGGTGCAATCTGAGTTCTATTCAGTGGGAGAGGACGTTTTGGAGCCACCCAGTCTATTGCCCTGGTGATCTCCCTATTCCACTCCGTCACCAGGGTTTCGACTGGGCGACTTTCTGACGGCTCCACATCTCCCAGCGCATTCAGGAATCCTTCTGGCTCCATCAGGTGTCTGGGGCGGACCATCTTAATGGGTCCCTTACCCCTGCAGAGGGTATGTGGCAGTGAGAAGTCCATGTTCACCAGATAGTGATCTGACCATGACACGGGGTTCAAAGAAACAGCCCCCATTTTCAGAGCACTTCCTTCCCCTCCCGAGACAAACACAAGGTCGAGAGCATGACCGGCTACATGGGTGGGTCCAAAATTACAAAGGTGCAGTTCCCAGGAAGTCATGGTTTCCATGAAATCCTGAGGAGCTCCTATGAGAGCAGCCTCGGCATGCAGGTTAAAATCCCCCAAGACTAAGAGGTCAGGGGAGAGAACCCGCACGCTCGAGACAACCTCGAGCACCTCGGTCAGGGAGTCATTTGTGTAGCGGGGTGGGCGGTACACAAGAAGAATCCCTAAACTGCCCTTAGGGCCCAACCTCCAGTACATGCAGTCAACAAACTTGGTCTCCTGGAGAGGGAGTCTGGCAAAACTCAAGGACTCCCGATAAATGACTGCCACTCCCACTCCCTGCCTACCAATCCTTGGCTGCTGTGCATATCGGAAACCTGCTGGACACATGGCCTCAAGCACTGGCGTTGCCGCTTCATCCAGCCAGGTCTCCGTAATGCACACCAGGTCTGCATGCTCATCCATGATCATGTCATGGATGAGCGATGTTTTTTGCACCACAGACCTGGTGTTACACAACAGCAGTTGAAGATTGGGTGGAGTCGTACATCTCCCAGTTGTCTTCTGGTGGTGCGCAGGCCCGGAACAGGGGATGGATATTATGCATCTATCCCTTGTTCCCCTAAGCTGGCATGGCCTGCACCTCGTACCCCTCCAGCATCTGCCGCCTAGCCTCTCGATAACGTGGCTCAGCAATAGGTATAGTAGCACCCCAGGATCATTAAGTGCAATAACACCAGCTGTCTCACCATAGGCAAGGTAGCCTCCACAAAATCAGCAGCTGATATGCCTCCAGAAACTCTAGCAGAAAAAGACTCCAACATTTTAGCCTCAGTAGACTTACTGATAGGATGCTGCTCCACCATCCTCCTTGCCAGATTCCCTCTTTCCAAGAGTCTTAGTCTTAACCACCAATGCCTTCACATCCATTTGACCCTCCTTCTCAGCAAAAACTGCATCGTTATAAAAGCGAACAGAGAAAAAAGGGGGGCGACCTTGTAAAAAATAGAAAGAGTAATAATAAACAGGCACAATCAGAAATTGCTGTAAAATGAGGAAGGCTAATTCCACCAAAGAGAACAAGGAAAGGAAATAGGCAAAAGCCACCATGGGCAGAGAAATTATGGAGAAGACATATAATCATAAAATTGTAGAGTTGGAAGGGCCCCATAAGGCCATTGAGTCCAACCCCCTGCTCAATGCAGGAATCCAAATTAAAGTCTACCTGATAGTGGCTGTCCAGCTGCCTCTTGAAGGCCTCCAGTGTTGGAAAGCCCATCACCTCACTAGGTAATTGGTTCCATTGTCATACCACTCTAACATTTGGGAAGTTTTTTCTGATGTTCAGTCAAAATCTGGCTTCCTGTCACTTGAGCCCATTATTTCGTGTCTTGCACTCTGGAATAATTGAAAAGAGATCCTGGCCCTCCTCCGTGTGACAACCTTTCAAGTATTTGAAGAGTGCTATCATATCAGCCGTCAGTCTCCTCTTCTTAAGGCTAAACATGCCCCGTTCTTTCAGTCTCTCCTCCTGAGACAGCTCCTGCTGAGAGGGTGGGCGGGATATAAATCAAATAATAAATAAATAGAGCCTTTGCCTTTTTTTGCAGCCACATCACACTGTTTGCTCATATTCAGCTTGTGATCAACAACAATCCCAAGACCCTTCTCACATGTAGTATTGCTGAGCCACATATCACACATCTTATAACTGTGCATTTGCTTTCTTTTTCCTAGGTGTAGAACTTTGCACTTATTCCTGTTAAATTTCATTCTGTTGTTTTCAGCTCAATGCTCCATCCTATCAAGATCACTTTGAATTTTGTTTCTGTCTTCCAAGGTATTAGCTATCCCTCCCAAACTTGTATCATTTGCAAATTTGATAAGCATTCCCTGAACCTTCTCATCCAAGTCATTAATACAAATGTTGAAGAGCACTGGGCCCAGGACCAAGCCCTGGGGTACCCCGCTCATTATCTCCCCTCAAAGAAGGAGCCATTGATAAGCACTCTGAATATGATTCTACAGCCAACTGTGGATCCACCTGATAGGTATTCCATCCAGCCCACATTTAGCTAGCTTGCTAATCAGAATATCATGGGGCACTTTTTGAAAAGCTTTGCTGAAGCTGAGATATATTCCTACAGTCTATGAGGAAGGTTACCTGATCAAAAAATGAGATAAGATTAGTCTGGTAGGATTTGTTCTTGATAAATCCATGTTTGCTTCTAGTAATCACTGCAGTGTTTTCAAGGTGCTTACAGACTGTCTGTTTTTAATCTGCTCCAGAATTTTCCCAGGCTGACTGCTCTGTAGTTTCCAGGTTCCTCCTTTTTGCCCTTTTTGAAGATAGGGAAAACATTAGCCCTCCTCCAGTCATCTGGCACTTCACCCATCCTCAGCAATTTCTCAAAGATAATAGACAGTGGTTCTGAGAGTTCTTCACCCAGTTCCTTCAATACTCTAGAACAGTGATTCCCAACCTGGGGGCTGCGGCCCCCAAGGGGGTCATGAACCAGTAGAACAGGGGCTGCGGGCAAGTGAGCAGACTGCAGAGGAAATGCCGCTGCTGCTGCCACCGCAAGTACGGAGGCGGGGGGAAAGAGCCTGCCTGCCTACCAGCAGCGTCACTAGGGGGCTGCGGACCGCACCGGGTGTGACACCATCAGAGGGGTGACACCCAGAGCCGCCCCTAGGCACCTGGAAGCAGGGCAGGCGGAGAGCTGCCCTGCCCATGCTAGCACGTGGAAGGCGTGGGGGAAGAGCAGGGAAGGGCGCCGGATTTCCCACGGGGTGGAGCCTTGAGCGGTGTTGCAGCCGGTTACCAGGCAGGCTAGGCTAGAGGCTGCTGCATCACCACCACCACCACCACCAGGGGTGACTGTGTTGCCCGCCACGGGGAAGGCAAAGGCGAGTTCCGGAGCCGGCCAGTCATTCCCAAGGTAACTTTTATCCAAATGCTGTGAGAACCTGTCTTTTTTTGTGTAAGGTCATTGGACGGTGTTGTATATTTTGTTTTTAAGTTGCTTGCTCTTTTAATTAGTTTGTATTATAACCTTACATTTTTAAACGTAAAAAACCTGTTAAATTATTAAATTAAAATACTTCCAAAGCATTTTTTATATATGACACCCAATTGTTCTTAAATTCCCTGCCCCACAGTCGTGTAGTGGCAATTTCAGACAGCTGCAAAACAGCACCAGCCTTCTCATTAACTCAGTTATACCATGGATTTAAGAGCCTGTCAACACTTAATCATTTGGTCACCGGGACACTCTTGGGCTGCATTCATACTGTACATTTATTGCACTATTATTCCACTTGAAACAATCATGGCTTCCCCCAAAGTATGCTGGGAAGTGTAGTTTCTTGAGGGTGCTGAGAGTGGTTACAAGGCTCTGGTTCCCCTCACAGATCTACAATTCCCAGAGTTTCCTGGGAGAAAAGGGTTGGAACGTTAAACCACTCAGGGAATTGTAGCTCTCTGAGGAGAACAGGAGCCTCCTAACAACTCTAAGCACCCTTGATAAACTATACTTCCCAGGCTTTTGCAGGGAAAGTCATGAGTATTTAAAGTGGAATAATAGTAGAATAAATGCATGGTGAGAATGTGACCTGGTTTCACTCTTCTTCAGAATGTGAGTTTCAGAAGTAATTATCTGAGCAGATTCATTTGGGGAGGGACCTGTTCCAGTGGGTGGGTGGGTGGGTGGGTGAGTGAGCGATGTGAGCGAGCGTGTGTGTATGCATGCACACCTGCATGCATGTGGGGCTGGGAGTCCCTGGGGATGGGTATGACATTACTTAACACTTCATTATGTATTTTTTTCAATTAACAGATACTAAAATTACAACAATTAGCATGTGGGGGTCACAAAAATTTTTGAGTTTAAAAAGGGAGTCCCGTACTCATAAAGGTTGGGAACCACTGCTCTAGAATGCAGTTTGTTGGAGATTTGAACTCGTTCAAAGTGATTACGCATTCATTGACCATTTAGCTATTAATTTCAAGCTGCAACCCTGCCCTTTCAACTTCATATTTGTCAGAAGGGTCATAGACCCTCTTTTGGGAGAAGACTGAGCCAAAGTAGGAATTGAGGACTTCTGCCTTTTCTTTGTCATCTGCTATCATTTTGCCATCCTCATTGAGTAGCTGTGCCACCATTTCTTTCCTCTGTCTTTTACTATGGATGTACCTGAAGAAAGCTTTTTTGTTGCTTTTGGCATCTCTCACGAATCTCACCTCATTCTCTGCTTTAGCCTTCCTGATGCTATCCTTCCAATTCTGTGTTACCTGTCTGTAGTCTTCCTTTGTGGCCTGGCTTTCATTCCACTTCCTGTATGTGTCCTTTTTTTGTTTTCAGTCCATCCATCTCTAAGCTTTCTGTGAAACCACACTGGCTTCTTCTGCTGCCTTCCCCCTTTTTCCCTTGATGGAATTGTGCCTTTAGAATTTCCTTTTTTAGAAACTCCCACCCATCTTGGACTCCTTTACTCATTAGCTTCACTTGCACGGAACCTTACCATTGTTCTGAGTTTATTAAAATCGGCTCTCCTGAAGTCCAGAATATGCGTATGGCTACTCTCAGCTTTTGCGTCCCTTAAAATCAAGAACTCAAGTATAGTGTGGTCACTTTTCCCCAGAATTCCTGTAACTTCTGCTTCATCCACAAAGTAGTCTCCATTGGTTAGAATCAAGTCAAGGATAGCTGTTCCTCTAGTTGCTTCCTCCAAATTCTGTGGGAGAAAGTTATCTCTAACGCAAGTCAGGAATTTCTTGGAGGGACCATGTTTGGCAGAATTTGTCTCTCAACAGATATTAGGGTAACTGATATCCCCCATTACTACTACATCATGCCTCCTCCAAACATTGGGGATTTGCTTTTCAAAACTTTCCTCCTTGTCTTCTCCTTGATTGGATAGTCAGTAGTAGACTCTCTTGTGGGATCTTTGCTGGGGGTCCATTAAGTAATCAACGACACAGGCTTAAAGCAAAAAGGTAGGCCTTTATTCTTACAAGCATATGCAGGGTCAGTCTCTCAGAAAGTCTGGGGAGGACTGCACTGAGGCACTGCGTGCACAGATCTTTTATACCATACAATTGCAGCATGTGACAGTAATTAACCAATCCCCTAAGTTCTTCCCCCCATAACGTAACAGTTCTTCCCTCTTGTAATATTTCCAACCAACCAGATAACTTTATTAAAATGAATTCATGTATATTCATAATTTTACAGATACCTCCCATCCTATTGTCTTTCTAGATTGATGTCAATCTGTCCCCTTGACTGATATTACCAGTATTCTACTGTCATACATTACTGATGATTTTGTACTATACAATCTATTCTATCATAGCTTCTGATCCGCCAAGCTGGCCAGGGACATCTCTAGGACATTACAACCCGTTCTTTTAGGTGATACCATAATGCAAGGCCAAGTTTGGTCCCCCTTAGAGTGGCTGGAAGTTCTATATGAAATTTCACTTATAATTACGCCGCTATAGAAAAAGATTAATTTTAAATCACCATAATATAGCTGAAAGCCACACAATATAAAAAGTGATTAGGGAACGCAGTAAATTTTTAGCATGTGTTTTAAATTGTTTTAAATTTTTAAATTGTGTTTTAAATTGTTTTTAAAATATGTGTTTTAAATTGTATATTTGTTTTAATGTTTTTGGTTGCTGTAAACCGCCCAGAGAGCTTCGGCTATGGGGCGGTATACAAGTGCAATAAAGAAAGAAAGAAAGAAAGAAAGAAAGAAAGAAAGAAAGAAAGAAAGAAAGAAAGAAAGAAAGAAAGAAAGAAAGAAAAGGGGTAATTCTGAGCAAGCCACTCTTCATCAAACACAGAGGGTTGAAGAAGGCAGCCCACCTTAGAATACCTCTCACCTCGAGAACACACTTATTATATTTATGAAGTAAAATTATACACATCATGCTATTGTAAAAAATCAGTATCAAGCTCAAATTTTATCTCCCTTCTACCTTGATTCTATTATCAAGACTTCCCTTAGGTGAGGCCACCATTGCTCTGCAGCATACGAGACCAGAAACCTCTTTTCCAAGATCAAATAGTAAAAGTATATTAATCAAAAGATTGTACGCATTTTGCTTAAAACAATACCAAATTAATGATCTGCCAGTTATGCATCAGCTGATGTTCTTGGCAAATACACAGGAATTCACAGCAAGGTGAATCTGACCATTGCCTGCTCTTGCTAGGCTTACACACACACAGGTCCGCTTTCAATGTCTGGACCCCTGGGATCCCATAAAACGATCTCAGGGTTTCTACACAGGCCTGTGGGCCATTTTGCTTAGTTGTTTATAATCTTTATTATATGAACCTATACCTTTTAATATAATATATGTGTGAATATATAAAAATCCATCTTTCCTTCATCACTTTTCAAGGGCTTAAATTGCTTGGGGCCAGAATGTTTGAAGGATCCTCCATCACAACCACCATGTTCCTTTTATTCTTTGTCCCATTTATTTTAAGCCAGATACTCTCAGTGGAGCTACCAAGCTCATCCTCCTGTATCTCTGTGCAGGGATATATATTTTTAATAACACAGCTCTGCCTCCCTTTCTATTCCTTCTGGGTTTTTTTGAACAAGTTATATCCTTCAGTTGCTGTACTCCAGTCATGGGAGTCATCCCACTAAGTTTCAGTTATACCTATCAAGTCATATTGACTCACATATATTAACAAACATTGCACACACCTTGCAGGTCACCACTAGTAGAGTGTGCTTCATGTCTGCCTGTTTGTGCCCCATACTCTGGACATTAGTATACAGACATCGAAGACCATGTGATTTATAGCCTGGCTTCCTTCCTACATTTTTATGAAGACTATTACTGGGCCCCATTAGAGCTGTTCCCTCAGTTCCTCTTACTGTGCACAAGCCTTTGTTAGTTATTACCACCAGTTTTATGTCTCTCTCTCACTTAGGAGTCAGTTAAAAGCTCTCCTAATGGATTTCTCCATGCTGTGGCCAAACATATTTTTCCCAGTCCTTGTGAGGAGGAACCCACCACTTACCAGCAGTCTAACTTTCAGGAAGCATAGCCCGTGGTCTCAGAATCCAAATCTCTTTCATTGGCCCCAACTTCATAGCCAGTCATTCACCTGGAGTATTTTTCTTTCCCTTTCTACTCCTCTTCTAAGTACTGGAAGGATGGATGAGAAAACTATCTGAGCCCCAAAGTCCTTGAATTTCCTTCCCAGAGCTTCAAAGTCTGATGTGATGTCTTCATAGCTCCACTTGGCAGTATCATTAGTTCCCACATGGATAAGAAGAAACGGGTACCTGTCAGTGGGCTTGATGAGTGATGGCAACCCTTCCATCACATCTCTAATCCATCCTCCAAGGAGACAGCATACCTGGAGAGTCCATGGATCTTCTCAGCATGCTTGGTTTCAATCCCATGCAGAGGGCATCTCCCACCACTACTACTCTTCTGTTCTTCTTGTTGTGGGGCATGGTTTCATTGCCTCTGCTTGACTGAGCTCCAGCCTCTCACTCACTGTTGCGTCGCATCTCCTGTAATCCTTCCCCTGCAGACTGTCCTCTAGTCTCATCCTCAAATGCCTGGAAGTGGTTCTGTAGTTCCACTGGTGAAGGGTGTCTTCTAGCTCTTCTACTCCTCTCACGCTTTTCCATGGGTTTCCGCCACTTCGTTGTTGCTCTCCACAACACTTCTCCCCACTTCTGCTTCAAATTGTTGTTGTTCTTCCACCTCCTGTATTTTTCTTTGCTGTTGTTGTTCCAGTGTTCTACCTAAGAACTCTTTGTCTTCTCTTATACTCTTCAGTGTAGCCACCCGGCATTCCAGGCCCCGCACTTTTTCTTGCAACAGTGCCACCAGCTTGCACTTGTTGCACATGTATGCCATGTTGTTCTCAGGCAAGAAAGAGATCACCACCAGTAGAGTGTGCTTCGTGTCCACAGTCTATACTGCCTTTTGTTTCTTTCTTTCTACTTGTATTAGAATGACTTTGTGCTTTGTCCTGTCTTCCTTCAGGGTAAATAGGAGAGTCTCACTGGTATATGGTGCGTCTCTGAGAGCTGGCTTGCTTGTATCTCCTCTGGACCAGCTGACACAGCTCTCTCTGCTCTGCTTAGTTAGGAGTCAAGAAACAGAAGTCTTTTGTTTTCAGTGAAACTTAAGCATGCCAACTTTTCTCTAGGTTGTATCATTTAACTTGAGTGGGCATCTAGTCATTCTGTTCCAGACTTAACATTAGAAGGTAGAAGCCTACAGACAAAACACACCTGGTATGACTTCTATTGGACTGAGTTAAAAGGAATGGGAATTGTCTAATAGTGTCCTATTCTTGCACTTTTCAAATTCATTATGACAGGTTTTCTTTGAAATAGGTAGCTTCGGGATACAGCCCACAGAACTTTGAGGAAGGCATTTATATTTGTAAAATCCTAAGGATAATTTTTGGAGTACTCAGGTTATTGGTTGATGGGTATTAGGTGCCATATCATTCATTTTGCCTTTTTGGAAATCTAGCCATTTGGAAAAATGATAGCCTTGGCATATTTGAAAATCAGAATTTAATGCCCTTTTTAGTTACTTTGCCTAAGGATAACTTTTATAACAGAAAGATCATTCTCTCAGCAGGTCACTTTAATGTATCCTTTCCATCTGCATTCCCCCTAGTTCTCGTATTAGTTACATGATTTCCTGAATCTGACCTCCATTATTTCCCTTGCTGGTATGTGGTTGGCATAATAGAGTCTAATAAAGTGTAGGGGAAAAGGGATTATAAACTTGATCTGGGATACAATGAGCCAAAAGTTATCTCCTTGGGAAAGTGATCAAGTAACAAGAAATTCTAGCTGATTGGTAGGTGGCTTAATACTGCACCGGCCATTATAAATAAGAATCTATGCAAATCATGAAATAATTCAGCATGTGTGTCCCAAGTGGTCTAAAAGAAAGCACTGCAGTAGATAATAATTTGCTAACAGATGTCACAGAGAATACAGCAATATCTTTAAAGAAGTTATTATTCTAGGGAAGGCTTTACACCCTGTTGCTCCATAGACTAATTCCTTCCAACAAAACTGAAATACTATAACCCCACTGATTTGCATGTGCTTGCCAGAGCAGCAAGCCAAAACTTTATTTTTAAGGCAAGATGCCTCCTGGTCTAGCATACACATAGAGTTTCTGCTGGAGTGGAGCTGAAACATCTTAGAAGACATTCTTCTGAGAAAATATATGAGTTTTGTCCTCAGCCTTTGCCCACCACGTCCTCTGAAAAAAAGGCCACTTCAAATAATTTTCTCCAGATTTTTTTGTGGTTGAAGTAGCTGCCATTGCCCTTGTAAAACCCTTGTTTTAAGAACCAGAGCCATTTAAGTATAGGACCCTCAGAACAATTCAGTGAATAAGGCTAGGCAAGCACTTCTGGAAGAGTCCCCAAAAGTCTGCTCACTCAAGACTTTCCGTGACTGAGGGTGGATTTTTCAAGATCACAATCACCCTATAATCACTTGTGTTCCTGAAAAAACCAGCCTGGACAATAACATGACCTTTAAAGACTTAAAATTTAGAATTTCTATTATGGGCTAGAGTTAGACTTGGACTTTCCTTTGCTCTGCTTTTCAGTTTCAGTTTCAGTTGTGCTCTCTACCCAGCCAGCAATAAAGAAGCATGTTTGTTTGTGTGTAGTAAGAAGTTGTTTATTCTGCAGTTATGATGATGAGTGGAGCAGGATTGTATGCTTATTGCTAAAGAGTGAAATACAGAGGTAATTTAAAGTGATTTGGAAAAAAAGATAGCCACCCTAAGTTACCCTTTATTCTTTTAAAGCATTCCCTATACTCACAACAATCTAGAGTTGGGGTGAGCAGTGAGGTGGCCAAGTTTGCTGATAATTCTAAATTGTTCAGCGTTGTTAAAACAAAAAAGGATTGTGAAGAGCTCCGAAAGGAGTGAATTGGCGGTAAAGTGGCAAATGCAATTCAATGTAAACAACTGTAAAGTTATGCATATCGGAGGGAAAAAATCTGTATTTCACATACTCTAATAGAGTCTGAGCTGGCAGTGATTGACCTGGAACAAGACCTTAGGGTCATAGTGGATAGCTCAATAAAGATGTTGACCCAGTATGTAGCAGCTGTAAAAAAGGCAAATTCCATGCTAGGGATCATTAGGAAAGGTATTGAAAATAAAACTGTCGATATAATGCTGTGATATAAATCTATACTGTGGCTGCATTTGGAATACTGTGTACAATTCTGATCACCTCACCTCAAAAAGGATATTGTAGAGTTGGAAAAGGTTCAGAAAAAGGCAATCAAAATAATCAAGGGGATGGGCAACTCCACCATGAGGAAAGGTTGCAGCATTTGGGGCTTTTTAGTTTAGAGAAAAGGTGAGTCAGAGGTGACATGATAGAAATGTATAAAATTATGCATGGTATGGAGAAAGTAGATCGAGAAAAGCTTTTCTCCATCTCTCATAACACTAGAACTTGTGGACATACAATGAAGCTGAATGTTGAAAGATTCAGGACAGAAAGTAATTCTTCACACAGCACATAGTTAAACTATAGAATTTACTCCCACGAGAGGCAGTGATGGCCACCAACTTAGATGCATTTAAAAGAGGATTAAACAAGTTCATGGAAGAAAAGGCTATCAGTGGCTACTAGCCATGATGGCTATGCTCGGCCTCTACAGAAGGAGGCAGTATACTTCCAAATACCAGTTCCTTGAAACCACAGGAAGGGAGAGTGGTCTTCACACTCAAGTCTTGCTTACGGGTTTCCCATGGGCAACTGTTTGGCCACTGTGAGAACAGAATGCTGGACTAGATGGGCCATTGGCCTGATCCAACAGGGTTTTCTTATGTTCTTATGTTATATTCCTACACTAATACTCACTTTCCAGTACTAAAAGAAGTTACTTGAGCAAAATCTGAAGGTGGGGGAAGGCTACCAATGACAAGAGGTGTGTGGTATGTGGTCTTCCTTTTCCCACCCTCAGTTTTGCTTCATTGGTTTGTATAGGGGAAGGTAGTAAGGGGCTCCTTCTTCCTCAGGAATAGGAAAGTATTTTTTCTGAGCCTTCAGACTGGCTTGGAAGTGTTTCCCAATTTTCTCCCATTTTTCTATGGGAAAATGTGGCTAATTTCTCCCTTAATCCAAGGGGAACTTTGGCAATCTTGCACATCTCTAAGAATTGATTTAGAGATTTACTTTACATCTCTAAGAATTTGTAAGCCATGTTGCCTCAGGGCAGCAGTACTAAATTTATAATAGAGGCTATACAATTTTCAGAACAGATAACAAATAAATATATGAGCTGCCTCATTTGATCCCATTACAATTGTGTGATTATTGTTAGGAAGAGAGAAAATGACCTGCCTGAGGCCCCCTAGTGAGCTTCATGGTTGAGTTAACTAAATGTAGCATTACTGTTTACTAAGAGTTGCCATAGCTACAAGGATCATGCAGTGTCTCTCTGCCCTGGCTGGTCCACCCAACAGTGCACATGGCCAGACCAGAGGAGGTGGGGTGCACTGTTAGTGGGTGGTGATGGCTCAGACAACTAGCATTAGCCTTAGAAAAGGGACAGGGCTGAGGCAATGCCTGGACAAGATAGAAATGAAAGCAGCTGTAACAAAAGCAGCAGAAGTTGCCTTATCTTCCAGAGGAGCACAAGAAAATAAAACATTTTTCCATTCATTTTTCTTTTCAACAGTTCATTCATTCCATTTCCATTCATTTTAGTTACATTCACTCATTTCATTCATTTGTCTTTCCACTGATTTCAGGGGAATGCCATTGCCTACTCATTTTTTATTATTTTTGCTGCTTGTACCTTTGGTGGGTATTTTTTAAAATAAAAATGGCACATAGTTTGCAGGCCTTTTCCTACTTAGGGTATCAGAAGTGCCAAATTTCAGATAGTCAGGAGAAAGGGTCCCTGTTTCATAGGCAGTAAAAAAAAGTGCTTAGGAACTATCTAAGTACTATCTAAATGGAGCTTCCTACTAATTTTATTTCTCAATCTTCCTGTGACCTTTCTGTGAACTGTACATAGAGTTCCAGCCCATTTCTTCAATATCTCCAATGCTAAGCTGTTAAAAAGAATGTACAAATGAATGAACAGTTTTGTTTTGTTCATTCAAATTCCCATTCATTTTTTACTTTAAACATGAATGAATGAATGGGGGCTGTTCCATTTCATTTTTAAAATGACTGCACATCCACACCATTTTCTCCCTCAATTATTTGCCCCATCATCAGCAGACAACCCAGGTAGAACTATTGCAGCTTCTAAGGAGATATCTGGGGCTGAGGGAGCATCTGGCCAAAGACTCTTAGTCAACATCTGTGTTAGCCAAGGGCTCAGCTGTATAGTATGGGGGGGGGGAAGATACCTAGAGGCAAACCTTCAGTAAAAACTGACACATTTTATGCTGAGGGAAATACTCACCTGCTAGACAAGTATTTGGGCACCTGAGGGTAGATAATTACAAATTATCTTCATATTAGGATCCTGTATTCTACAGCTATACACAGTGGAGGCTGGATCATTAAGGCAAATGGAGCACTGCCCCACCAACTTGAGCCTGCCCGCACCTGCCTCTAGGCAATGCCTGTCAGCTTCTTCCTCCTCCTTAGTCTCAGTGTTGTCCTTGTACAACTCAGCAGGGAGGAGAATGGGGACAAAACTAGAATTGGTTTTGCCTATCATTGGCTCTGGCTCCACCTCCTGTTGGGCCTCCTTGCCTATTGCCTCACCATTCCCAATGGGCACCAGTCAACACTGGCTATACATAGCAGCAACCAAGCACACATAGCCCTGTGTAAAAGCTTTGTTTTTCTACAAGTCTCCTCTTTTCTCTCAGTGCCATCTCAGATCTCCTAATTTTTAGGAGCAGTATCATTATTCTTCATTATGACTAAACTCTGATAGACAAATAAATCAAGATTTGTCTATTGCCTGACTCCAAATTTGAGTTATGGCTTTCCATGGGCCAATGCTCTTATTTTATCATAATTTATTGATTCCATTAATATCTGGCCAACTTCTAACTAGCTCTTGCATGATCTTTAGAACACTAACAAATAAAACTGCATGTGGTAAATTTCTGCATAATGAAGCTTTTGTTTTTTTTAAGCTTTAGTCTCTCCAAGACACTGAGCATGAATTATTTTGCAACATTTCAGTGACTAATTGGGGCACGTCCAGGTAGCAGCTTCCTGTAGCGTCATGTGTCTTTTGAGCACTAAAATGTGGGAAGTTGACAATATGGGTACATTGAAGAAGCAGTACTCCTTGTTTTTTTTGTAAAAAAAGGTGGTATATGCAAGTATAGTATAGGCAAGTGCATACACTTACCTGACCAAGGACCCTCTTTCTATGGTAAAAGAATTGGTGTCCTCCAATATGGTATGGAGGTATGGGCAAAATTGACAATTTCCATTTCTCTCATTTTTCTATTTTTTCTAATCTGTACTCCACATATCAGCATCAGTGATTTTTTTTAAAAAAAAATAGTCATGAAAATTCACCAGCATTTTATAACAAATTTCTCCTAATATACACATTTTTGGCAATTTTGCTGTTTTTGCAAAGTAATTTTCCCTAATATAATGCATTGTTCTATCTTATTTTTTGCTAATATATACATTTATGTGCTCATTTTACCCTGGTGTATGAATTTTTGTAAACATTGCTTGGCTGGAGAACTTCATGGCAAAATTCAGATAAGTCCAAATTTCAGATGATGGCTGTGTTTTGGTTCATGTATTGCTTCAAAAAGTATGAATTAGGGAGTTCACCTTTAAATTTATTTATTTATGTATTAGATTTATATCCCGCCCTTCCTCCCAGTAGGAGCCCAGGGTGGCAAACAAAAGCACTAAAAACACTCCAAAACATAAAAACAGACTTTAAAATATATTAAAACAAAACATCCTTAAAAACATTTTTTTAAAAAAACAACAACTATAAAAACATTTTTAAAAGGCTTTAAAAACATATTAAAAAGCAATTCCAACACAGACGTAGACTGGGATAAGGTCTCTACTTACAAGGCTTGTTGAAAGAGGAAGGTCTTCACTAGGCACCAAAAAGATAACAGAGACGGCGCCTGTCTAATATTTAAGGGAGGGAATTCCAAAGGGTTGGTGCCACTACGCCTCTTCCTATGTTGTATGGAACGGACCTCCTGATAAGATGGTATCTGCAGGAGGCCCTCACCTGCAGAGCGCAGTGATCGACTGGGTATATAAGGGATAAGACGGTCTTTCAGGTATCCTGGTCCCAAGCTGTATAGGACTTGTACACCAAAACTAGAACCTTGAACTTAGCCCAGTAGCTAATAGGTAGCCAGTGCAATTCATTCAGCAGTGGGGTGACATGTTGGTGATACCCTGCCCCAGTGAGCAGTCTTGCTGCCACATTTTGCACCACCTGCAGTTTCCAGACCAGCCTCAAGGGCAGCCCCACATAGAGCGCATTACAGTAAAATAGCCTGGAGTTTACCAGTGCATGGACGACAGTGGTCAGGCTATCCCAGTCCAGAAACGACTGCAGCTGTCTTACCAGCCGCAGCTGGTAAAAGGCACTCCTAGCCACTGAGATTACCTGGGCCTCTAGTGGCAAAGATGGATCCAGGAGCACCCCCAGACCTGCTCTTTCAGAGGGAGTATGATCCCATCCAAAGCAGACAACTGACCAATTATTTGAACTCAGGAACCACCAACCCACAGTACCTCCATGTTGCTAGGATTCATACTCAATTTATTGGCCCTCATCCAGCCTACCACCAAGTCCAGGTAATTGTCCAGGAATTGCACAGCCTCTCCCAATTCAGATGTTACAGAGAAATAGAGCTGGGTATCGTCAGTGTACTGCTGACATCTCACTTCAAATCTCCTGATGATCTCTCAGCTTCATATCGATGTTAAACAGCATGGGGGACAAGATGGTACCCTGCGGCACCCCACAGCACAACTGCCAAGGGGCCGAAATACAATCACCCAATGCTATTCTCTGAAAAGGACCCTGGAGATAGGATTGGAACCACGGTAAAACAGTGCCTTCCATACCCATCTCACCAATTTAGCCCAGAAGGATACCATGGTCAATAGTATCAAAAGCTGCTAAGAGATCAAGTAAGAATAACAGGATCACACTCCCCCTGTCCTTCTCCCAAAAAAGATCATTCGTCAAGGCAACCAAGGCTGATTCAGTGCCATAACCAGGCCTGAACCCATATTGGAATGGGTCAAGATAATCCGCTTCATCTAAGAGTACCTGCAAGTGCTGCACCACAACCCTCTCAATCAACTTCTCTAAAAAGGGGGTATTTGTGACCAGGAGGTAATTGTCCAAACCAATGGGTCCAGGGTGGGCTTTTTTAGGAGTGGTCGGATCACCACCTCTTTCAGGGCATCTGGAACCACTCCCCCCTGCAATGATGCATTGACCACACCTTGGATCCACTCAGTCAAACCCCATCGGCAAGCTTTACTAAGCCAAGACGGGCAATGGTCAAGAGGATACATTGCTGGCCGCATCGTTGCAAGCACCTTGTCCATATCATCAGGCTGCATCAACTGAAATTGTTCCCAACACATTGCAGCAGACATTGCACTGGACACCCCACTGGGGACTACAGTAGATGTGGATGGGGCATCAAGATTGCTACGGAGGAAAGCAACATTATCCTCAAAGTGCCTTGCAAACAATTCACAGTGGGCCTCCAAAGGGTCTAAAATTACATTTCCTGGAGTTGATGTCAACAGACCCCTGACAATGCAGAAAAGCTGTACTGGACAGCTACTTGAGGATGCGATGGAGGCAGAGAAGTGGGCCTTCTTCGCTGCCCTCAGTGCTGTACAGTAGGCATGATTATGATGGTTTACTCGTGCCCAATCAGCTTCACAGCACAATCAGCTTCACAGCACGTCTGTCACCATTTGTGCTCTAGCCGTCGTCCAGCCTGTTTCATTGCACTTAGCTCAGTGGTGTACCAAGGTGCAAACTGGACTCCACAATGCTGGAGAAGGTGCTTGGGGGCAACCGTGGCAAGAGCCCAATGTGCCTCACTGTTCCACAGCATGACAAGGGCTTCAACAAGGTCACCTGCTCTATCTACTGGGAACTCCCCCAGGGCATTTAGGTATCCTGTGGATTCCATTAGTCTCTGGGGTTGGACCATCTTAATCTGCCCACAACCCCTGCAGCGGAGGATCAGAGGCATAAATCTAAACTTCACCAGGAAGTGTCACAATGGGGTGACATCCATCCCCCATCTCCAGACCACCCCTTACTTCATCTGGAGCAAAAATTGAGAGTGTGAGTAATGAGAGTGTAATCAAATTACACCCCCATCCCTACTCCCAATAAGGTAAGAGGAGAAGCAAGCACTCCATGCATAAAACTGTACAATCATATGAGTGATGTGCAGGTTTATTTGTGAGACAGGAAAATCCCACAGATTGTGCCCAAGGGAAAAGCAGTTGCTTCATACATAGACGGACTCACACATTTATTTATTTATTTATTTATATCCCGCCCTTCCTCCCAGCAGGAGTCCAGCACGGCACATGATGCACAGCTTTATGCTTTAACTTTTAAGTGTTTCTGATACCAGGATAAGCTTCTTATCTACTCTTTTATGGCATGAAGAATCACAGGAGCTAAGTGTATTTCACTTCCACCTACCTCCAGCATATTTGCATATCCAAATTATATACATATGCTCTTTTGCAAATTACCTAGGATAACCCCCTCAAATGATGTCTTCTCTGCAAATTTACCTTATTGCATTGTATTTTTTCAATGCTATTATATTCTTTAAAGTCTCCCAAAATTCAAAATTGTTCTAAAGCAAATAGTATTTGCTATATTAACGATACTGAAAATCCTATGTGGCAAGCCAAATTTAGAAATAACTATTGAGGACCACTTGAGGAGGAGGAGGAAAGTTGAAGAGAGTAACATTTTGTTCTGAGAGCACCATTTAGGCACCATGGCCTTCTGGGGAAGCTTTGTACTCCCATTTTGGAATGATTTTGGAAAACATCATGTATATGCAGATTTACAAATGAATTTGTAAAAGGGGGATTTGAGATCATACCCACTATCTCCATCTATTTATTTATTTTATTTTATTTAAAACATTTATAACCCGCTCTATCTCCGAGGACTCAGAGCGGTGAACAAAAAGCAAAGAACAATACCATATAAAGATTAAAATTGGCATAATAAAAACAGTATTAACTAAGCATATCAGCAGCAAGAGCCTGTCAAGCAATAAAAACATCCTATACATTGCTCAAATTAAATGCTTGACGAAAAAGGAATGTCTTGACCTGGCGACGGAATATAACAAGAGAAGGAGATGACCGCACCTCTATCGCTAAAGAATTCCAAAGTCTGGGGGCAATAACAGAAAAGGCCTTAGTTCTGGTTCCCATTAGATGTACTTGAGAGGTTGGGGGAATCACAAGAGGAGGATCAGCGGAGGACCTCAAGGGCCAGGAGGGTTCATAGGAAGATATACGCCCAGACAAATAGAGAGGGCCCAAGCCGTGTAGGGCTTTAAAGGTTAAAACCAGCACTTTGAATTGAGCTCGGAAGCAGATCGGCAGCCAGTGTAGTTGTTGTAAAAGGGGAGTTGTATGGGCCCATAGGCCGGCTCCTGTTAACATTCTAGCTGCCGCTCTCTGAACTAATTTAAGCTTCCGAGCTGTTTTCAAAGGCAGCCCCATGTAGAGCGCGTTGCAGTAGTCTAATCGGGATGTAAATAAGGCACGTGTTACCTTCGTCAAGTCGGATATCTCCAGAAACAGGCGCAGTTGGCGGACCAGTCTTAACTGGGCAAAAGCGCTCCTGGAAACCGCCGAGACCTGGGCCTCCAGGTTCAGAGCCGAATCCAGAAGCACACCCAAACTGCGAACCTGGGTCTTCAGGGGGAGTGCAACCCCGTCCAACATAGGTAAATTCCCAATGTCCAGATCAGTCCTGCGACTAATGAGGAGCACTTCTGTTTTGTCTCGATTTAATTTCAGCTTATTCACCTTCATCCAGTCCATCACTGAAGTCAGGCATTGGTTCAAAGGGCGGACGGCTTCCCTAGTATCTGGGGGAAAGGAGAAATAAAGCTGAGTATCATCAGCATATTGATGGTATCGCACTCCAAACCTCCGGATGACCTCGCCCAGCGGCTTCATATAGATATTAAATAACATCGGGGACAGCACCGAACCCTGTGCATTTGTGCAATACAGGGTGTTCAAAATGGAGGGTATGCATTATGTGTAGGGAGCCTACATGCAGCCAGTGCTTAGGTCCTGTGCAAATAGGACCTTGAATTAATGGCAGCTGGGGTTGGCCAATGGAAACACACACACACACACACACACACAGAGGAGAGAGCGAGAGAGAGAGAGAGAGAGAGAGAGAGAGAGAGAGAGAGAGAGAGAGAATTGTTTCTCCTGGAAAAATGCAATATGCCACCGCTAGCTGGAATTGAAATATTTTTTGGCTTTAGGTGGTATCGAGTGCCTGCACTAAAGAGATTCTTCCAGTTTGGATTTGAGATACCGGTGTGTGCCAGTTTGAAAAAAAGTAAAATAAATAAATCCCACTGGGCACATGCAAGACCTTGGGCATGCTTAAAGTAGCTTTTTGGATGATGGTCATTATATATAAGCAATTAGCTTTGGCCATCTGACTCCTGATGTATTTCTTAGGTGGCCTTTTGTTGGGGGGGTGCAGGGAGGAGTGGTTCAGTAAATGGCTTGCTTCTGGCTTTAGTATACAAGGTGCTACCTCTTAAGCTCCATCCATAGTGTTAACTATAAACCAAGTGGAACCCACACATCCTGTGATCGGTGTTATTGTGAGTTGCACTCAACCCAAGAACTGTTACTGTAAATTGAATTCCATTAAACATGGCAAATTTAAACGTCAAACTGGATGAAAACAAAAGCACCATTCTGAACTTCAACCCTATAAAAGGAAAGGTACCAGATATATTTAAACAAATACCCACAGAATGCTCATAAACTAAACAGCTGGGTGGAAACTATGCACATCTTTAACTCATGTTCCACCCATGTCAGGAGAAGAGAAATGGAGTTTACCCTGTTCCATGAAACAGCTTGATTGGCCACAGGCCTCCTGTTAATTAGCTGGAACATCAATGATTAGGGAGTCTGGCCTCTATTTTGGAGGTGTTGTTGGCTACCCCTCACTCATGGTGTCTCCTAATGTTCAAAACAAGACCCTGTGCTTTAGAGATTCCATAAATTTGTTACCACATTCCTCCAATAAGTATCTCTTCAGACTGTTTAATAAAATTGACCAGCAAAAGGCACTGCGGGTAACACAAATGTCCAAACTAACATTCACATCAGTAAGCTGATTTTATGGTAATCCACTTTACTTGACTACCTCAATAAGCACCAAGGTTGTCCTGTCAGCTTGCATGGTACTAATTAATTTTCATATTGAATAAAGTCATAGCCCTTCTAGTTGATTTCCTTGAATACTATCATTAACAGCTGCTCCTGCCAGAATAAAATGAAATTATGCATGCTTCCAGAATAACCTATCTATAGGAAACACTTCCTCCTCACCGTTAGTAGTAAAAAGATAGTGTGCTTAACAATCTAATTTATTTAAATGTTCCGTTATGTCCATGTAAGAGAATGTTGTTTCTGTTATATGAAGAAGGGGCTATACTGGAAACAGATATTGGTAACCTAAGTAGCAATCAAAGTTGAATAATTGGGGTTCCACTTGATATGAAGACTTAAATCAATTCTTCTTCTAAAGATTTTTAAAATTGTTATTTATTTTATTATTATCTGCTGCCCCTTTCTAACATTACTCAAGGCAGCTTCCAGCACCTGAAACCACAACTGTGTCCTAAAACACTGCTGAATACAAAATACAACAAAGATTGGCACAACAGACAAAAGACCTTTTTTTTTTTTAAGGATCAGCTATCTGCTACAGCAAAAACCTTCTAGAATATGAAAGTCTTCACTAACTGGTGGAGGAGTACCGGAGAGGCAAGCCGTGTGGGACAGGATGTTTCACACTGAGAAGGAGTGCAGCAGGCATGATCTCCACACCCGTGCTCAGGCTTTCCCTGACCCATAAAGTCGGGCCCTGTTGTTATGTGTTGGAATTCCCTGACTCCCTGTTTTCATTTCTGTTTATATGCTTTTATACTACTGCCTTATTGGTCTTATTGTTTTAATGACTATATTTCTGTTGTACACCACTTATTTTTAAATATTTTATTTTTAAAATATTAAGTGCCTTAGCACAGTGGGGAGGAGAGCCTGGCTGGGAGTCCAGAGTCTGTGAGTTCAAATCCCCGCTCATGTCTCCTGGGTGTCAAGGGCCAGCTAAAGATCACCCCCACAGTGAGTGGCTCAGGGGTTACGTGCCCTGCCACCTCTGCAGCCGTGGGCAAGCTGCATAGTCCCAAGGAGCCCAGTTGCCCCCCAGCTGGCAGTTGTGAACAAGGAAGGGGCTGGCTTGTGCAGCTGTGGCAAGCTGAGTAGGCCCAAGCCAGCTGAGGAGGACTAGCCTCAGAGGGAGGCAATAGTAAACCCCCTTGGAATACTGCTTACCATGAAAACCCTATGCTATGAATAAATAATTCATAGGGTCGCCATAAGTCGGGATTGACTTGAAGGCAGCCCATTTCCATTTTATAAATGTTCTTAAATAAAACTCAATAAGAACGGCATGAAAAGGGGAAACTCACCTGGCCCTATCCAGCAGTCTGCTCCAATGCTTGCTTTCCTCTCCCCCCCAATCATGTTTCCTCTTGTGCCATGTGTATCTGATTGTGAGCCTAAGGAAGGTCTTATCTTTTAATATCCATAGAACACTAACAAGAATTAGGCACTTTCTAAGTGTTAAATAATAATAATAAAAATCTTCAGAAGGCATGGTAAGAAAACAACAGTATTTGACATGTACTATGGTAATTCTGGTATTCAAAATTATTCCAGACAATAAGTAATCTTTTTGTACATATATTTCCGTCATCATCATCATCATCATCTTACATAAATATGGCTCAGAATGAACTGTCCAACTTTGGGCGATCCACATGGAGAACTGGATACTGGATCTCATCCGTAATATTTGCAAATGATAATTATTTTTGAAAATGCAGGCTGGGGAGGGAAAAGGAGGTTAGAAATAGACTCACTCAGTGTATATCTCAGGATCATACAAATCTTGTAACCCTTGAGGAAGAAATATTTGACAATGAAAGGAGCTGATACATGAGGCTTAAATATACATAGAAAAATGGAGCCAAAGGGCAGTACCTACAAGACATAAATCAAATAAATCGGATTCCATTTGTATGTTTTTCCTGACACATAAATCTAGCTGCAAGCAGAATGGCATGAATAATAGTGGAATAGAGCTCCCACAGTGAATAATTATTCATTGAATCTGGACCAATAACTTACCCTACAGAGATGCGCTTCAGCACCACTATGATTCCATTCCAGAGCTTCAGGCTTCAGTGGGAGGTGCTTGTTGGGGAAAATAACACGGGTACCAGTTAAGTTCCTGGAAATGTGATGACAATAATATCTCTATTTCAGAAAGCGAAAGAAGCAATTAGCATGGTTGGCTGTTTCCCACCTGGGCCACAATCCTGCTTAACTTGGTTGGAAATTAGTCCCACTGAACTCAATGGGAAAAAATAGCTACTGAACAGCATCTGCCTTTATTATCAAGCCCTGGGCTGACCCAGCGTACCCTGATTGGCTATTGGATTCTGCTGGTGTTGTATGCAACTAAGCTCTACTCAGAGTAGACCTACTGAAATCAATGAACATAAATTAGTCATGTCTATTACCTTCATTGGGTCTACTCTGAGTAGGACTAGCATTGACTACCACTCGTTGGCAGGGAGGATTACAAAAGGATGTCCTGTTCTGGTGAAGCCTTGTTTGAGCAACATGGTATCAAATTCACACTTTCTGAAACAATATGAGAACCGAAACACAGCCATCCTTCAGAATTCAGACTTATCCACATTTTGCAATGCAGTTCTCCAAACAAAAAATGTTTACAAAAATGTATATATTGCAATTAAATATGCATAATCATGAATATATTAATGAAAACATACAAAAATGTATTCTATTATGAAAAGTTGCTTGCAAATACATGTACATTAGTCACAACTTCATAAATAAACTGCAGCTACTTTCATACTGCACTTTATTCCGTTATTCTGATGATTTCTAAGCTGGTAATTTGCGCATTACATTTGATCTTTCACACAACATACAAGCTACTGCTGGAATTCTAGTGGAATATAGTGCAAGTTTAGCACTAATTTTTGTGATAAATCATACCAGAAACAATCTGTTCACAATTTTTCTGGGAACCCAGAAAATTGCAGGAGTTTTTCGCTAGCTGCAGCCACTCACATGACAGGCATCCCAGCATGCAGTGTGTTACTGCCCTTTAGACAACACTTGTTTTGTTTTGCATGACAAAAATCAGAGCTTGGAAAAGTTACTTTTTTGAACTACAACTCCCATCAGCCCCAGCCAGCATGACCACTGATTGGGCTGATGGGAGTTGTAGTTCAAAAAAGTAACTTTTCCAAGCTAAATGGTACCAGTATTCCAGCATAGGCGCATGTAGCAGCAGCATTTCCCAATCACATCCTTGTGTCTGTACAACTAATATATATATATGTCAGATGCTAAAGGGAAAGGGGTTGCATGGCGCTGGGATGAGATCTTAGACCTCCTATACAGTGGGAAACTACAGTGTGCATGTTGCCAGGCCCGGCCTCCAAGAGGTCTTCTGTATCTTTAAAAGTTGTGGAGGGGGAAGGGAGAATTCCACCTTGTGGTTTTTCCCATTACAGAGTTGCAAGAACACCTGCACTTGGCTGACTTTCTCTTCTCCTAAAGATACAGGATCAGTCTCAGGCCCTGAGCCTGGCAACCCTACTCAGTAGCCTTTTGTAGTAATGGGTCATGACAGAGTTAAACATGATCTCCAGTTATTATGGGTTGGAGCTAAGACTCCACCCTTTAGCTTTTTCTTGTGTTATTTTCAGTTTCCTAGCTAGTTGTATGATAGCCTATTCAGCAATAAACAGTGTTTTGTTTTCGGCCTACAAAATGAATCCTCTTGTTTGTATTACATAAAATTTAACAGTAGTAATGAGAAAAATAAAAATCAGATAGCATCAGTCTATAGGGAAAGTGAAGAATTTAACCCAGAAACAGAAGAGTGGCAGCAATATATGGAAAGACTGGGCCATTATTTCCTTGCTAATGAAATCACTAAGGGGGAAACAAAAAGCAATATTTCTCAGTGTTTGTGGCAGTAAAACTTATTGTCTTTTAAGAAGCCTAGTGCAACCACAAAAGCCAGGGGACAAAAGTTTGGCAGAGTTGCGGTAGACCACTATATTCCAGGGCCAAGCATAATTGTGGAACATTTCAAATTCCATAAAAGGAGGAGGAAGGCAGGTGAATCTATTGCAGAGTACATAGCTGATCTGGAAATGTTCTGGAGGAGATGCTGAGAGATAGATTTGTGTGTGGAGTTGGTGATGTTAAGGGATGTTAAAATTCAAAAGCAATTGTTGGCTGATGGGGAGCTGTCCTGAGACAAGGCTGTAGAGGTGGCAACTACCATGGAAGCAGCAGTGGAATTTTTATAGGATTTGCATTGTGACAATAAAGACACTCAAAATAAATCTATAAACCAAGTGCACAGTTCACAACAGAAGTTTGTGATCTGGGATCTGGAGAAGTGCTTTCATTGTAAAGGAAGGCATATGGCTTCTGTTTGTAGACACAGCATGTTCCAATGCTATAAATGCAGAAAAAGTGGACATTCAGTGAGAAACTGCAGAGGCCTCTCTGGTTGCACAACCAAGCCAGACCAAGGGACAGGCAAACAAGCAGAAAGCATATCAAATACAGGACAAAAGGGGAGAGGAGGCAGATGAGGCAGTCCAGAGCTTGGAAAAGTTACTTTTTTGAACTACAACTCCCATCAGCTCCAGCCAGCATGGCCTCTGGATTGGGCTGATGGGAGTTGTAGTTCCAAAAAGTAACTTTTCCAAGCTCTGAAGTCCATATTTTACTGTGTAATGGAAAAAATGTGAAGCCTTGCAAAATAATTATACAGTTATTTTGTACAGTTATTGCAGTAGGCATAGCAATAGATACAGGGGCTTCTGTTACAGTAATCAATTAAGAGTCTTACCAAAAATGTAAAGAAGCCCTAAGTCCATTGCCAAGACAAGAGTGAAATTAAGGACTTATTCAGGGGAAATAAGTCCTAGGATGAGTAAATATTCCAGTCACCTACAGAGGAAAGCATCAAGTCTTAAAGCCCACAGTGGTAAAGGCAGAAAGGCCAAATTTGTTTGTGGAACATGGCTGAAGGAACTCAAGACTAGACTGGGACCAAATCTGTAAGGCAGAGGTACAAAAGTTGTCAGACTTACAAGGAATTCTGGGAGACCACCATAGAATAGTAAGAGAAATAAAGGCCAAGATTTATGTTCAGCAGTGCACCTAACCAAAATACTTTAAAGCCAGAGCAGTACCCTATGCCCTCAGAGAGAGAATTGAAATGGAACTGGCTAGATTCAAACAAGAAGGCATACTGTCCCCTGTACAGTTTTCTGAATGGGCAACACCGATAGTACCTGTGGTTAATCCAGATGGGAGCATCCATATCTGTGGGGACTATAAAGTCACAATCAATCAAGTTTCTAAACTAGACAACTGGTGCATTCCACGAACTAAGGATTTGTTGGCAGTGCTTGGAGGAGGCCTACATTTTAGTAAGTTGGACATGTCCCAGGCTTACCAGGAGATGGAACTTGAGGAGGACTGCAATAAATTCACCACAATCAATATGCACAAAGGGTTGTACCAGTTTCATCAGCACCAGGCATATTACAAAGGGCTGTGGAAAACCTCTTAAAGGAGATCCCAGGAGTCATGGTGAGGATCACAGGCAAAAGTGATCAAGACCATCTCTCAACACCCAAGGGAGTATTTCAAAGACTGGAAGAAGCAGGGATACTTTTGAAACAGAAGCAATGCTTTTTTATGAGGCCTGATGTACAGTGCTTAGGCTACAAGAATGATAAGGAGGGAATTCACCCTGTGGTAGACAATATCTTGGCACCGGCTCCACAAAATACCTCAGAACTTCACATCTATCTAGGGATGTTTAATTATTATCATTGATTCCTCCCAAACCTTCCAGCCCTGTTAGAACCTTAGCACAGCCTCTTGAAAAAGGAACCTCTTGACATTGAGGAGACAGACAGACAAAGAGAGGCTTTCTAGGAATCTAAAAGTCTACTCAAATCTGCAGAATTGTTAGTACACTTTGACCCCAGCAAAGAGTTAATTGTATCCTGTGATGCATCATCCTGTGGACTAGGGTTGTCTTGTTCTATAAAACAGATTCTGTGGAATAAAGCCTACTGGTTATGTCTCCAGGACGCTAACTAAAGCAGAACGGGCTTATTCTCAGCTGGGAAATGAAAGTCTAGCAATCATATTTGGCCTCAAGAGGTTTCACCAGTATCTGTAGGGGAAGGCTTTAACCATCATAATAGACCACAAACTCTTGGTAGGACTATTTAAGGAGAATAAAGCAATACCCACAGTGGCTGCAGCCTGACTATAGCATTGGGCCTTGACCCTACCGAAGTATGAATACAAGGTGCTCTACAAAGCAGGCAGTCAACATGACAATGCCGATGCACTCAGCAGATTACTGCTTCCAGAATCAGCTCCTTCTGAAGAGCACTCTGAGGAAGTAATTGGGTTTTTGGAACATCGAGAGCAGACTCTTGTGAAGGCATACCAGATAAAAATGTGGACTCAGCAAGATCCTGTACTATTGAGGGCAATGCAGTGCCTCTTACAGGGATGGCCATAACAGAATCAGGGAGAAGAGCTTCATCCTTTCTGGACAAGGAGTAGTATGGAACTGAGCATAGAGGATGGCAACATTTTGTGGGGCATGTGGGTGGTAGTACCCCCACAAGGATGACATATAGTTCTAAGCTAATTACATGAGGCACATCCTGGAATTTCCCAGATGAAAGCTCTAGGTTGTAGCTATTGTCTGGAGGTCACATTTAGATGAAGACCTGGAAAGAGTGGTTAAAACTGCACCTAATGTCAGCTACATCAATAGACTCCAATGCAGACTCCAACACTGGCCCCTTTGCACCCATGGGAATGGCCTGGACACTTCTTGTTTCATTTGCATCTAGACTATATTGACCCCTATTTAGGGAATATGTTCTTGATTGTCATAGATGCTCATTCAAAATGGTTGGAAGTGCATCCAATGAACTTCACAATCTCAGAAGCAACTGTAGCAAATTTTGACAGATTTTTTGCTATACATGGCCTCCCAGCAATAGTGGCCACTGATAATGCAGCAAACTTTACAAGTCATGCATTTAAAGAGTTCCTCAGCAAAAATGGAATTAAACACATTCAAATGTCACCCTATCACCCAGCTTCAAAAGGCCTTGCTAAAACAGCCATGAGGACCTTTAAAGAAGGTATGAGGAAAATGAAAGTTGTTTTTATAATGCTGTTATTAGATAAAATGTTATTTGCCAGCCACATTAAGGAGTGTAATTGCCTCACAACTATAAGCACTGTCTAATAGTGAATTGCTATAGACTTGTTAAAGCCAGCTACGTGCTGCTTTAACCCTTTTTTACCAGTTAATGCCAGCTATTTGCCTATCTAACCCATGTGATACAAGTTAGAGCTTGTTTAAATATTATGCCCTGGCTATGGCCAGCAATATGGCTGTTAACTATTAAGTTACTTTTTCCTAAATAATGTATACACAATCTCTGCACTGGCTGTGGCCAGCTACTTGTATTTCTAGTCTTAATATAGAAATAAATATATTTGTATTTTCCGCTATAGAACTCTTTTTATATATATTTCCTGCTACATCCTCAGTCCCAAGCAGTAACTTGGGTAGGATTTCTTTTTTCTAGGTTCACTTAGCCAGTCTTTTGTAGAATCCTCATCCCTATGCATCCACTAGATAAGGGTCTGGCTGGTAACAATATACAGATTGGAAACTGAAGCTGGCAGACAAAAGCTTCCCTAGGTCTCTTAGTAACTGGGGCAAGGCTTGAACCAAAGACTTTCCAGTGAACTGGGAAGTTCATATTATCAGCCATGACATTACTAATAGTACCATCTACAAGCCCTGCCTCACCATCCCAAAGTGGGCAAGGGATGGCTGTACTATGCATTTAACTACACTATGCATTGAAGCACTGTCGATAGTGCCTGCCCAGCATTTCTATTAAAGCAGGAGGTTTTGTGATGGAAAGGAAGTACTATCAAGGTGTTGTGTCACGCACACATGCTTGTGGATTATGTTTTTTTATTTGCTTATTATCTTGTCTCCAGCCCTTGTTCTTGTCTGCCTTGGTAAATGCAAGTTACACTGCAGTCCTAACCAGATCTACTCTATTCAGAAGTAAGGACAATTGCATTTAATGGGGCTTTCTCCCAGGTAAGTGGTGTTGGAATTGCAGCCCAAATTGGTTACTGAGAAAATGGTGCAATGGTGAAGACTTGTGTCAGGCACTGAGGTGGAGGCATCAGAACAGAACCATCTAGGACAGTGGTCCCAAACTTTTTTTCCCCATGGGCCACTTGAAAATTGCTGTGGGCCTTGGAAGACCACTTAATGATTTTTCTGCCTGTTATAGCAATTGTAATGTACTGTGCTAGACACTGTATGACTTTTAATTGTATTTTTATTTTGTATTTTTTGTATTTTGCCTGAATGAAGTCAGTGGACCACTGGTGGTCTACAGATCAGAGTTTGGGAACCCCTGATCTAGAATTATATCTAGATTCTGGAAAAGGACCAAATCTGCTCCTAGTTGGATTTGGGGAGATACTGAGTAGCACGATGTTTGCTGCCCTGAGCTCCTGCTGGGAGGAAGGGTGGGATGATGATGATGATGATAATGATGATGATGATGATGATGACGATACCACCCCCTGTAGCATTTAGGATTGTGTCCCATCACTAGTTTCTAGATGAACTCCCATCCATGTATTAGACATTTTTATTTTCTTAGCGATGGAGAATGTAGCGCACTGAAGAAATAAACAGACAGCCAAGCATGTACCCATCATGAAGCCTTGTGCCTGAACATAAGCCCATGGCAGATCCTGAACTTTGGAGATGTCCACTGAGGAGCCAGACTCTGAATCACCATCATGCTGCGGTAAAAGGAAGGAATAACAGTGAAACATTCCTGACCACCAACCAAGTCTCTTAAGAAGAACAGACCAGAAGAACAGATCGTGAGACTGCTATAAGAACTTGCATACCGTACTAAGTGACACAAAAATGCCACAATTCTTCCTGGGATGGACTTTCTTTGCCTTGCCTTCATGTCTTTGCCCCCCTCCCCCAACACTTTGGCAGCAGCTGAGTCTTAACCCTTTTCCCCAGTTGACAAAGCATTGTGAGCACATTGTCCAGAGCATGCTGAACCCTCTAAATTCACTTGATACCACCAACATGTGGGGGCCACAGAAAGTCAATAATAGTTGAAGAAAATATTCATTGTGTGAAACCATCCAACTGGAGAGGCATGGAGAGAATGTTTGTGATAGAAAGCAGGTAAAAAAAGATGCTACATTAAAAAAAGGAAAGATAAAAAGAAAGAGAACTATACACACCAAGACTGCAATACTGAATACCTTTTCTAGACAATAGCTCCCACTGAACTCAGTAAACCATTCTGAGTAAATATGCTTACGATTGCACTCTTAATATGGCTCAAATTTTTTCTAGTACTCTGCATCTCCTAATATCAGGAGATTTTGACCCCATTATTATTGATAATGATGACGATGATGATTCAGTTTAAACAATTTACAATCAAAAGAACAGAACGGGTCCAAAAATTAGCTTATGCAAGTGCATTGTGCCTGCCTAGCAATCTAATTCCTGCCTGTCCAAAGACTGTCCTCCACCACCCCTGCTCTTGTTAATCATTGTAATGAGATGCTGCAATATCTAAATTGCAGTCCTAAACAACTTGGGACCAGAATACTTAGCGGAATGCTTCCCCTTATACATCTCTGGCTGATGACTAAGATCTTCAGAGGAGGCCTTGTTGGGTATGTCACAATCAGTGTAAGGACACCTTATGATATCTATGAAGTGGGCCTATTTAGCGGTGGCAGCCACTCTCTGGAACATTCTCCCATGTGCAGTTCAGGAGGCTGAAAGAGTAGTTACCTTTTTAACGCCTCTTAAAAATGCAACTTTTAATGCAATTTTCCCCTGGATTAGAAAGTTTTACCACACAGTTTTGTTTTTCTTTAAATGTGTATTAACACCCCCCTTTATTTTGTGATAAATATTTCCATTTTGGTTTTGACAGTTTATTTATTATTTGATTTCTATCCCGCCGTTCTTCCCCGCAGGAGCCCAGGGTGGTTATGTAAACTGCTTCGGGATCAGGTACATTAAGTGATAATAAAATATTATTACTAAATAAATAAAGTGAAAAAATAGATATTTTGCCATTGCAGTGGTTAAACTCCCCGAATTCATAACTGGAGATCATAGGCACCAAGATGAGTTGGAGCTAGTTGACATAACTGTAATCTTTCCAGCTTAGTGAGCAGGGGTTATTTTCACAAAGATTCCTTGTGTTTGCAGTAAGATGAAGAAAGCTGGGAATGCAGAACTAGGTTTGACCCCCTTGGCTGACATGTGCTTGGACCAAAGAAGCAAAATGACCCCACAAAATATTATTAATGATCAAATCTACAGGTTTTACTATGCCAGAACATTACTCAAGTCACATCTCTGAAATCCTTCTTTGACTGATGGGGCGGTTTCTCTCACTTTAAACACAGTCACAATTTTCTCCTTAAAGTGAAGCTGGCAACATGGGTGTTTTTGCAGTTGGTGTTGGTAAAGCATTCTCAGGAGTGGCAGATTACTTTCTACCCATGGAAAAACACATTCCACCATCCCCACCACTACCTCAATTCCATCCCCCTTTTCCAAACTTTACATTCAGTAGGAAATCCTGATGATGTTACAGCTACTTGAGCAGAAATTCTGGCTACCTTAATTGGTCTTGCTTACTTGATATATGACATTTTCTAAAGTTCTACTTTTCCAGTTTCTGTGTGTGTTTTTTAAACCTCTAGGTGCTGTATCAAATCCATTTAAAACCTATCTTGGAGTTATGGAAAATGTGTAAATGGGCTGGATAATAAAATTAAAAGGAGGTGTTCTTCCAGGGTCTATTAAATGGTTCATTAACTCAGGAAGACAGGCCAGTGCGGCTATGGCATTAAATTGTTCTGCAAAGGTGCAGGGATGAATGTGATGGATTCACACGCCGTAGTACTGGGTGGTAAAATGGCAAAATACATTTTGATAACTGCTGCTGACTGTATGGAGACTGTACTTGACTTAGGTTTTTGCTAAAATGCGTGTTTTTCTCCCTAGAAGCAACCAAACTTTAGAGACTTGCCTCTTTTCCGAGAGACGGGCAGGCAACTGGTGTTGAAATACATGCAAATGTGCTCACTGAGTACTATTATAACTTTTTAAATTTATTTTTTCTAAAAGCAGCTGAAAAATGAACAACCAATAATAGTAATATGTCATGTCTACTCCCAACCAATTTTTATACTGTATTTTATGGCATTCTATCCTATACTTCATCCCCCCAACAGTAATGTATGTCTCAGAGCTTGGAAGATTACTTTTAAAAAGTAATAAATAATAATAATAATAAAATAAAAAATTATTTATGAGTCGCCTATCTGGCCAAATTAACGGTCACTCTAGGCGACATACATTTACATAGTAAAATACAATAAAAACCAATGAAAACCAAAACAGTAATTAATGTACCAGTATTAAAAGCAACCTACCCCAGAGATCCCATAGGGCTGCCTGAACAGCCAGGTCTTCAAGGCCCGGTGGAAACCTATCAGGGAAGGGGCATGGCGAAGATCAAAAGGAAGGGAATTCCAGAGGGTAGGGGCCACAATGGAAAATGCCCTCTCTCTGGTCCGTACCAGCCTCGCTATCTTAACTGGTGGGACCGAGATAAGGTCTTGTGTGGCTGATCTTGTCAGGCGGCATAATTGGTGATGCTGGAGGCGCTCCTTCAGATAAACTGGGCCAAAACCGTATAGGGCTTTGAAGGTCAACACCAACACCTTGAATTGGGCCAGGTAAACAACTGGTAGCCAGTGTAGATCTACTAACATCAGAGTGATATGATCACGGCGACGGCTGTTCTTAATCAAACGTGCCGCCGCATTCTGTATCAGTTGCAATTTCCGGACCGTTTTCAGGGGTAACCCCACGTAGAGCGCATTACAGTAGTCTAAGCGGGAGAAGACCAGGGCATGTACCACCCGTGGGAGCAGATGGGCAGGAAGGTAGGGTTGCAGTCTCCTTATCAGATGTAATTGATACCAAGCTGCCCGGCTCACTGCCGAGACCTGAGCCTCCATGGACAGTTGGGAGTCAAGAATGACCCCGAGGCTGCGGACCTGGTCTTTTAGGGGCAAGTTTACCCCATTGAACACCAGGTCTATATCCCCCAACCTGCCCCTGTCTCCCACGAGCAACACCTCGGTCTTGTTGGGATTTAGTTTCAGCCTATTCCTTCCCATCCATTCACTTACGGATTCCAGGCACTTGGAAATGGTGTCCACTGCCAACTCTGGTGAGGACTTAAACGAGAGATAGAGCTGAGTGTCATCCGCATATTGGTGGCACCGCAGCCCAAATCTCCTGATGATGGCCCCCAGCGGCTTTACATAGATGTTGAATAGCATGGGGGAGAGGATAGAGCCCTGTGGCACTCCACAATTGAGAGGCCAAGGGTCTGAAACCTCATCTCCCAATGCCACCCGTTGGTGCCTGTCTGAGAGATAGGAACGGAGCCACTGTAAAACAGTGCCCCCTATTCCTAATCCCTCCAGGCGATCTAAAAGGATACTGTGGTCAATGGTATCAAACGCCGCTGAGAGATTACAGTTACAATTACATGGCCCAAAAAAGTAGTAATTACCATTACCACTACAATTGCTCTGAAAGTAACTGATTACTTTGCTTTTTCTCAAAAGTAATCACTACAATTACATTTCAGTTACCGGTACTTTTAAAAAAAAACACCTACAAGATGACTGTGAAGTTGCAGGCAGCAATATGATTGCAGCAACCTGGAGGGTACTGCTAACAAAACAAGTAGTACATCTGTTTGCTCCAAACTCTAATGGCTGAGGAGTACAGACTTCTTTAGATTTAATTTTGAGACAAGCCTACTTTAACATCATGTTTTGATAAATACTTTTGGGAGGTTTTGATTAATGAGAATTTGATATTTTAAAAAGGGGGTTATAACTTATAACTGACCTGCTTAAGCAGAAAATGAAATGGAAGATCTCTAAATTAGTGATGCTGATTAATTTTGTAATTCCTGGCTCAGAAATACAAACTTCAACTGCTTTCTTATATACAGGATGGGAGGGAGGTTGCAGGCAGCTAGGTGGGTGAGTGGGTAGGAGGGAAAGGGAATGATTAGGAGGTTCATAGGAAGCTCAGACCTTGGAATGTTCCCAAAGATATCATTGGGAGAACACTAGAGTCCAATTTGGCTCCTTATTAAGCTTGAAATAAACAAGCTATTTTCTGAAGTGGAGGTAGGAGGGGGAAATAGCTTAGTATTCTAAGCCCAGTAATATGTTTGTTGGTTTGACTTTTAAACCACCTGTCATCTGACTGGAATCCCAGGGTGATTTACAAAATACTAGTTGAAACACCATCAATAAAGCACAATCTGGCAATAAAAGCAATGAAACAACAACCAGAATTTAAAACAAAATCAACTCACTGTACGTATAAAAAGTAATGTCTAACTGGAGTGAAGAGAGAGGGGTTTTGTTCTACCACTTTTCTAAATGAAATAACTTGGGAAGTAAGTAACATAGATAAAGGAAATAAAGAACAACATAATTAATAAATAAGGAGGGGGTTGTTTTGTTTTTGAACCCAATATATTCTTGACTACTCTGATTGAACTGTTTTGTGGATTACTCTGCCAAAAATACTGAAAAGGCAGTCCTAAAAGACCAACAGCTCTTTGCATGTCTAGAATGCCTTTAGGGACAATAAATCAGTCTGTTATTTTATCTATGGACCTCTTCAACCACGTGTGGAACGTCTTCGCTGTGGAGTTCTGTTTGCCCCTCAGAGCTTGGGAAAGTTACTTTTTTGAACTACAACTCCCATCAGCCCCGGCCAGCAAGGCCACTGGATTGGGCTGATGGGAGTTGTAGTTCAAAAAAGTAACTTTTCCAAGCTCTGCCGCCCTCACACTGTCATCTTTTCATCAACAATTAAAAACATATTTACCTGGCCAAGACTTTAGAGAAGGGTGATTGGGGCTCATGGTCTATTATCCTTGCCTGTTGTTTTGTGCATTGGTGGCTAGTGCCCATTTTACCTTTGTACAGTAGGATTCTTTGTACACACCCCTTTCTCTATTCTCCACCCAACAGTGATTATCAGAGTTCAAGGGCACCTTCCAATCAGGAAAAAAACACTTGAGGCATGAAGCAAGGGCAGTGAGGGATGTGGCCTGAGGAGAGTCCTGAGGACGATAGAGATGTCTGGAATGTCACATTTGGCCACCCATTTGGAATAGATATCTGGCTTCACTTCTGCCATTTGGTGAAATCAAATATTTAATGTGTCGAGGGTTCAGTCACTGAATTTCACAGACCTCTTTGAGGCTCTTTTAAATTGGTCTCAGACCCCTTAAAAGCTGGGCCTAGAACAAAATGAGCTTTCCCTGCCACTTTCTTTTCTGAACTTACCAAGGTGAGGGGGCAATGCAAAGGGATTACAGGAACTATAAGTGTCAAGATTCAAGCCTTTAGCATCCTTTGACACCAGGTGAGTGTCTGCAACCTGACTCTTACATGGCTGACTTCTGCCACATCTGTTGCTTCTCCCATCTGGCCCTGTCCACCACTGGAATAGGGATGCCAGATCTCCGGCAAACAGCCGGAGTCTCCAGCCCCACCCTTGCCTTTCTCACCTCCGGCCAGAATTGCCTCCATGTTGTGTAATCTCCGGCTTTCGGCTGGAGTCTCTGGTTTTGGGGGGGGGCTCTGGCTCTGTGGCTAGCACCCCTTAATCTCCGGACTCGCAGCTTCAATTAAAAAAAAAAGTAAGTTTCTAGGTGGTCTAGTTCCTGAGATATTCACCGAAACGTCAACCGCCCCCATGTGACTTTTTTTTTTTTTACAGATCCTTGCTCTAGCTACAACTCCCATCAGCCCAATCCAGTGGCCATGCTGGCTGGGGCTGATGGCAGTTGTAGTTTTAAAAAGTAACTTTTCAAAGCTCTGGCTGTAACCCCGCCCTTTCAGGATTGTAGCCAATGAAGCCAAAGTTGTGACTTGTTGATCCAGGCATGCCTAGGCTCAACGTCAGAAAATGGTGGCTTTAAGATTTTTGCAGTTTGAGTAAGTAATATGGCTTAACGTTTTTTTTCCTCTTCTGTCCAAGAGTAAGACCCTGGGCTATGAAATATGAAAGTATTTTATCCAATATTTGCTTTTCTGGGAGTAAAGTATGTACCTGGAGTAAACCCCATTGAACTCCATTAGGACTTACTTTTGAGTAGACATGGTTAGGATTGTGCTGTAAATTCTCATTTTAATTTTAATTTTAATTTAATTTTAATATAAGCTAATTTAATTCTAAATTTGTTGTAATTGATTTTAGATTGTTTTATTTTTATATCTCCTTGTTATATCATACTGTGTATTTTATTGTATTTCTTGTGTTCACCGCCCAGAGAGCTATTGCTAGTCGGGCGGTATAAAAGTCTAATAAATAATAATAATAATAATAATAATAATAATAATAATAATAATAATAATAATAATAATAATAATGGGACTTGTGAGTAAACATAGCGCAGACTTGTGTTTGTGTTGTAAATCTTTCTCTCTCCCTCCAACCCTATTTTTAAAGAAATTAGGCAGGGTTTATCACAGTTTTTATTATGTAGGAAACTAATACTGATTTTTTAAAAAAATGAATGAAGTTTATTTATTTATTTTTATTTATTTATTATTTGATTTATATCCCGCCCTTCCTCCCAGTAGGAGCGCAGGGTGGCAAACAAAAGCACTAAAAACACTTTTAAAATCATAAAAACAGACTTTAAAATATATTAAAACAAAACATCTTTAAAAACATTTTTAAAAGCTTAAAAAACTTTTTTTTTTTTAAGAAAAGGTTTAAAAACATATTAAAAAGCAATTCCAACACAGATGCAGACTGGGATAAGGTCTCAACTTAAAAGACTTGTTAAAAGAACAAGTTTCTTATCACTTCAGGGTACAGTTTTTCCTGGTTGAGTAAGCCCCATTGAATACATTGGGACTTGCTTCTGAGTAAACAAACATAGGATTGCACTATAAATATCTTTACAGGTTGTATAAATAATAAACATATTTGATAGTCATGCTTATATAAATATTTTCATAGAATCATAGAATAGTAGAGTTGGAAGGGGCCTATAAGGCCATCAAGTCCAACCCCCTGCTCAATGCAGGAATCCAAATCAAAGCATTCCCGACAGATGGCTGTCCAGCTGCCTCTTGAATGCCTCCAGTGTTGGAGAGCCCACTACCTCTCTAGTAATTTGTTCCATTGTTGTATGGCTCTAACAGTTAGGAAGTTTTTCCTGATGTCCAGTCAAAATCTGGCTTCTTGCAACTTGAGCCCATTATTCTGTGTCCTGCACTCTGGGACCATTGAGAAGAGATCCCAGCCCTCCTCTGTGTGGCAACCTTTCAAGTACTTGAACAGTGCTATCATATCTCCCCTCAGTCTTCTCTTCTCCAGGTTAAACATGCCCAGTTCCTTCAGTCTCTCCTCATAGGGCTTTGTTTCCAGTCCCCTGATCATCCTTGTTGCCCTCCTCTGAACTTGTTCCAGTTTGTCTGCATCCTTGTTGAAGTGCAGAGACCAGAACTGGATGCAGCACTCAAGATGAGGCCTAAACAGAGCTGAATATAGGGGAACTAATACTTCACATGATTTGGAAACTATACTTCTGTTAATGCAGCCTGATATAGCATTTGGCTTTTTTGCAACCACATCACACTGTTGGCTCATATTCAGCTTGTGATCAACGACAATTCCAAGATCCTTCTTGCATGTCGTATTGCTGAGCCAAGTATCCCCCATCTTATAACTGTGCATTTGGTTTCTTTTTCCCAAGTGTAGAACTTTGCATTTATCCCTGTTGAATTTCATTCTGTTGTTTTCAGCCCAATGCTTCAGCCTATCAAGGTCCCTTTGAATTTTGTTTCTGTCTTCCACGGTATTAGCTATGCCCCCCAATTTTGTATCATCTGCAAATTTGATAAGCATGCTCTGTACCTCCTCATCCAAGTAGTTAATAAAAATGTTGAAGAGCACTGGGCCCAGGACCGAGCCCTGGTACCCCACTCGTTACTTCCACCCAGTTTTGTCATGCTGAGTTCCTATAAGTATCCGATTTCATACTATGGTTGTACAATACTTCCTTTACATTTTAAGTATGCCTTGGGGTAGTCATGGTTCTCCATTGTTTTCATCCTGAGGGGCAGATAGGCAGAGATGGTGAGTAGCCCATGGTCACCCACTACAGTTTATAGCTCATTTCCATTTTGAAAAATTAATTAAAACAATGTACATGCAGGCAAAATATATTAAGTGGATTCACACAATACGTTTAAAGCACATCCAACTTGCATTTAAAGCGGATAACTTCCGCTAAAGAATTCTGGGAAGTGTCATTTCCCCCTCACAGTTATAGTTCTCACCACTCTTAACAAACTGCAGTTCCCATGATTCTGTGGTGGGATTCATGTGCTTCAAATGGGTGTTGAATGTGCTTTAAATGAATGGTGTGGATCTGCCCTAGGTATGATGTGCGTTCAAGAGTAAATTGAAAAGAACAGTTTTAAAAGATACTTCTTACTCTTACTCATTTCTCAGACCTCGTTCTGAAGTGAAGGTTCAAACCTGTAAAGAAGTTTGGAGCAGCCACGTTAAAAGATAAGGGCAGGGTATTCCAAAGCACCCATCTAACATCTCCACAACACTAGGCTCCTTTGTCTCTGCAGTGGCCTTCTGGTGACTGGCCTGGCCTGAAGGCACTTAACCCTTCTTGCTGAAAGCAAGTAGGCTAGACTAAATGTTCCCTACCCAAGCTCCATCTTTTAGCTAAGATTTCTATCTTAATTTCCAATCAGATATTTTTTTAATTGTATGCTCCAAGCAACTGTGATTGATGCTTAAAGTATCATGCTTAATGACATCACTGGGGCCCGCCCCATGACATCACTCAGGCCCGCCCTGTGACATCACTGGGGCCCACCCCCATGACATCACTAGGGCCCGCCCCTCAAATCTCAGGTTTTGGGATGCTTCTGACCTGGCAACCCTACACTGGAACATTGGCCAAGAGGCAATGTGGCCCTAGGTCTGTTGAAAGTTTCCCTACCCCCCCATGTTACATTGAACACAGGTACAAGTGCTTGCATAAAAGAGTGAACACTTGTTGATTTGTACAGCTCAGCTATCGTGTACACAGACTGTACACTTGTTGAATGTTACTGCATAAATGTACAACCTAACTATTTGCGTACACAGATTCTACACTCCGTGAATGAATGTAATGCATGAACAACCCCTATTGCTAAGTTTGAGACAGGATGACAGTGGTAGGGAAGACTGGGGGAGGAGAGGCCTGAGGGCCTCATTCTGCTCCCAGTAGTATCATCAAGTGTACAATGGTACCCAGTTCAGAGTGGGCTAAATTTAAAACAAATTCATTTTGTATGTCCACTGGATGTTCTTCCAAATAATTCATTTTTATCAGGTGTATTCTGAATCAGGCTGTGGAGTAGGAGCAGAGAGTTCCTCCACTGCTATGAAGAATGGTTTTTCTTTTCCAGTCTGGTGGAGCAGACCAAATGTAAAAGAAGGCGTCACTAAAAGACATTCATATAAGTTTTAGTCTTACATGTTTCTAAATATCAGTTCTTTCTGAAAGAATTATCACTCTCTGAATTGTAAAAAAGCACAGTATGCATGCAGCAAAAGATTTTTCAGTTTGTGATTTATTTTATTTTAAAATGATGACAATTACTCTAATAGCTCTAATGAAAACTACATGCCACAAGAACATGGAGAAACAAAAAGATATTTCTTCCAGGCATATTTTTTGGTGACACATGTGGTTTCTTAAATCAACAAAGTTAAGCGGGGATGTTTCAGTTGGATAAACATACAGTGCAGGTTTGCAAGCATTCACCAAAGGAAAAGGAAAAGGACGTAGGAGATTCTAAATTAGTCTCTTGGGCATTCCTCTTAAAGATGGGCCTCTCATGCTTGAGTTCTGTTCAGTCTCAGGGGGATTCAGATACTAACAACATGGAGGTTTAGCTCTGACTGGGTAAAGAGTTAACTCTGACATAATTATTTGGACCAGGCCTTCCTAAACGATGAAGCCATTCAACAGTTCACTTTTTACAGCTTTGAATATGCAAGATTCTCTGAGGGAGGCACAGAATAATAGGCCCATGTTTCTGGTCTTAGGGGTATAGGAAGCTGCCTGATACCATTGTAATGGGGCAAATGGAATGGGAGGGACAGAAGGAAGAAGAATAACTGTTATCCGAGGAAACTGCTCAGACCGTTGATCCATCTTGCTCAGTGTTGAGACTGACTGGCAATGGGTCTCCAGGATGTCAGGCAGAGTTTTCTCCCAGCCCTACCAGGAGATGCCGAGGATTAAACCTGCAATCTTTTGTATGCAAAGTATATGCTCTGCCATTGAGCTATGACTTATATCCTAATGTTTCCTGTAGAATCCATCTTCTTCCCTAAGTCCCCTTGAGAACTCTATATCAGCTGAGACAGTTCCTTGTTATCTTCTCTGCAACAGCCCTTCCCTCAGAGGTTTGACAGAAGGTGAGAACCTTCCAGATACAAGACTGCATTATTATTATGGAGCTGGATATTCTTTTAGAGGAAGGTCTTTTAGGGATAGTTAAGCTTTTGAAAGGATAATGCATCCCTTTGAAAGGATAATGTGTCCCTTCATGTTCTTCCCTACACTGAATATTTAGAGATTAGACATGTAATTCATTCTGTTTACCAAAGAGCTTTGGCTGTCTGCTTTGCAAACAGCAGCCTGCCCACTGTCATAGGGAAACTAACTTTTGAAACTGAGGGTGTTTGAAAATTAATTTGTGATATGACATGTAGGTCAGAGAGAAAAATTAAAATTTCCATCAAGCACATTGAAGCCCTTAGATGTACCTAGAGGAGCTCTTTGGGTCCTGACCTAAATAATTAAAATTTTTGAAAAATCTCAGAAAAACACTTTTATTAGATTTTTTAAAAATGTATTTTCACAGTAGGCTTGTGTTTTATTTGTAAGATCTTGAACAAATCTGTGATGGTATAAAAGGACTTATCAGGCAGAACAAATTGTTTTTAACTGGGCTTTATATGTTGTTTTTAGAATGATTTTATACTGCTTGTGGTGATTTTTATGTGGATATTGTATTGAATTTATTTATTCACTCATTCATTTATAAACATCAAAGCAGTGTACAAGTAAAAAAAAATAACCATACAGTAAAAACCATTAAAAATACAGTAAAAACAAAGCTCAGCTATAAAATTTGGTCAATTTTAGTATTTTAACTTTGTAGATTTTGTTGGGTATTATCAAAGAGAGGTCGATAAATATCTAAATACATTTTAGACATTTTTGATACCATTTGATATTCAGGTGTCTTCCTGGATCAACTGTGTGGGAGGGGTGCTGGAGCCACTGTCCTATAGTGGTTCTGTTCCTCCCTGCATAGTCGAGTCCAGAGAGTAGCATTGAGGGAATGCTCTTTGACTCCCTGACATCTATGCTACGGGAATACTCAGGGCACTATTTTGACTCCAATTCTAGTTAACATCTATATGAAGCCACTGGGAGCAGCCACTTGGTGTTTTGGAGCATGGTGCCATCAGCACGTTTATGACACACAGCTCTACATCTCTGTAACATCTGAATAAGAAGAGGCTGTGCAAGCTTTGGACTGGTGTCTTAATGCAGTGGTGTACTGGATGAAGGCCTGTTCTGGATGGAGTTGCACTCCCTCTAAAGGAGCAGGTACATAGCATGAGGGTACTCCTGGATACATCTTTGTCATTAGAGGCCAAGTTACCAAGTTGGTGACTAGGAGTGCCTTTTACCACCTTCATCTGGTACGCCAACTGCAACCATATCTTGATCCAGATAGCATGGGTGCTGTAGTCCATGCATGTTAACCTCAATTGGATTACTACAATATTTATTTATTTTTTATTAAATTTCTATACCGCCCCATAGCCGAAGCTCTCTGGGTGGTTTACAACATAAAAATCAATATACAATATATAATATACAATTCATATTTGGTACAATTAAAAGGAAAAATACATCACATTTTAAATAAACATAAGTAAACAATAAGTCTCAACAATGTACATAACATAATAACAGAATAAATAAAACAAACCGAACATAACAATTATAAAAATATCTAAAAATACTATCCAATGTGCTTATGTGGGGCTGCTCTGATGTTTTGCAAGAGGGCGGTATAAAAATTCTTCTATAATAAATAACTACCAGACTTTAAGCCAATAGTTGGGAACTTTAGGCCTGGGGACTGAATATACCCTCTCCCCATACAATAGCTTTCATACCATCCCTGAACGCTGTCGCCTGGCTGAAATATGTCCTTGAACTGTGATGATGCCTCTTGCTTACCTAGATGGAGGATGGAGAGAGGTGATTGTTGTTGTTGTTGTTGGTGGTGGGGTGTGTGTAAAAACCTCTGACTTTTGCATGACTGGAATGTAGCTACTGTACAAAGACCAGAATCACACTGATTGTTCTGCCCTCTTTTGCCTCTGGCCCCATCAACCACTGGAAGGTTCCTTAGAGGGAATATAGCCCTCAGGTTGAAAAAAGGTTCCCCATTCCTGCCTCAAGCCATCAAAAGTGGATGGGCCAACAGTGCTGTTAGGAGTCAGAACTCCACTCTAATTCCCTATCCAGAGGCTACGCATCATTAGGAATACAATTATCATCCATAGGAAGCTATGGTGATAGCAGGGCATTTTAAACGGAATTGTTACTGGGTGTCCATTTTTTTCATTCCAATGGCTTGCACGTGGAAGCCTCTCTACCATGTATAAGCCCTGACATTTGGATCGAGGCAAAAGTGGTTCAAACTTTAAAAAAAAAAAAAAACCAACAGGGAGTGGATATAGTAAAAATATATGAATGCAAGACTGTTTGTTTCACTGAATAGCATAGGAACTACTGCTTATGATCCATGCCTTGCTGAAGCAAAATTCTTTCGAAAAACAGAACAAAGATACAGGGAAGCAGACATCACAGTGTATCAGGACAAAGACTTTGTTAAGACCTTTTTCAGAAAGACTAGTGGTTTGTAAGAACCCTGACAATTATTGTTTAATGTTCTACTGTTTCTTTTAAATTTCACTAAAATGTCATACGTCTGGTTAGTGTTTCCATGGCTTCCAATCTGAATTTGTGTTCTTAGTTCACTGAGTAAATTTTATGTGTCCATTTGTGTCCACTGGGTGTCCAAAAGCTAGGACTGGGTGTGTGTTTGGACACACTGCTGTTACTTACAATGCCTTGGGTGATAGCCTTGCTGTTCAGAGCTTCTCACCTACCAGTTGCAGTTAGCATTGGTATTCATACACTGAAGGCTGAAGCAGCTTTGTCTTTAGAAAGACTCACCATGATAGCATTTAAGAACCCATGTCTTATTTCTTATTTAGTAATCTTCTGGTCTGACTAGAAAAAGTAACAAAGAACTTGGAGAACTATTTAATTTATTTTTTTAACAGCAATGATGCTTTGGTAGTCTTGGTCCTAATTTCATTTAAAGTTGGGAGGGGAGTTCAGGAAAAACAACCAGGTCAATCCAAACTAAACATGGGTGGAAGTTTGTCTAATTAATTGTACTGGCCCAAAGTCACTTTGCTCATCCTTAGTTTTGTGAAAATATTTGCAGTGCATTTTCTTTGCCAACTCAGAATGGCCTCAGTTTGTTAGGGAACCACAAAGAATGTCCAGAGTCAAATTTCCAATCTGTCCTGGAAGAGCATGGCTTCCAGCCTAGTTTGAAGTTTACAGTTATCAAACACTGCCATTCATTTAAATACAAATCATGATGAATGGAGATAAATAACAGCTTGATCCAATGAATAGAAATACAGATTTGAACTACCTCAAGTCAGTCACTTAAACACTGCTGACTTTAGTGGATTGTAGACATGGTCTTTAGAGCTTGCAAAGACAATTAATAATGAAATTTAAAAGTACCTGTATTAAACTAAGTATTAACATTGTTCAACATTTTTCAATTTCTCCTCAAAGCTGAAGTGGAAGTCTCTGGGGACCTAAAAGGGGGAAACAAGAAACAATTCTAAATAAGAAAATATCTTGAACTATTGTGGCATATGAATTATTTTTTGCATTTCTCTTATATGTGAGTGGGATGGGAAGATTATTATAGTACACTGTTCACACTTGTCTGCTTATTGTCTGCTTCTTCATTGTGTCCCTGAAGTTTAAAGCCCCAAGCAGCGTCACTAGCGGGAGTGTGGGGGGCTGCGGACCTCCACTGCGTGCCCTCCCAGGGGCATGGACAAGGTGGCTGGGCTTGCGTATGCGCGCGCACTCAAGGCCAGCCACCCCGTCCATGCCCCTGGAAGGGCACGCGCCGGAGGGGCACCCAGCCCGAGAAGGAATGCCGGCGCGCCTCTGTCGCTCTGCCGACGCTGCTCCCGGTCTCGCCCGCCAGCCTGCCTCTGAGGAGGAGTTGCAGCAGCCTTGCCGGGCAATGGCATGGGGCGGGGCGGCTCTGGGTGTCACCCCCCTCATGGTGACACCTGGGTGTGGGCCACACCCTCCGCACCCCAGTAGTGACGCCCCTGAAAGCCCCTTCCATGGCTCAGAATACAATCCCCAGGCTTCAATCCTATGCACAGAGACAGACAGATCACAAGACAACTAGCCTTTGAGGTGGATCTCAGGAGGGCTTCACCAGTACAAAGTGCCTGGTGCAAACCATATATTGTGCACCCACCCCTGTGTTGCTATTTGTATGACCTATAAACAAACCAGATATGTAGTTTTTCAGACAGCCTTATTTTTTTTATTGGTAATCATAATCACAAACTCTTAAAATGCATATATTTCACAATGAAAATCATACCTTTTGTTTAACATCAACTAGAATTCTAGATATACAGATACAAGCAGAAAGAAATCTCATCTTACACTTTAAGTCTAACTTTGGTTACAGTTTATGCTTGTTATTAAGTAATAATAGTTTTAGTCACACACTTGCAGGTCCAATTTTCAGTCGTATTGATCCATAACACTTGCAAAGATGTAACTATACGTTTCACTACCAAATTAGCAAAATTCAAAACATCAGATTAATATGCCATTATTCAATCTTAAAATTTAAAAATCTACTTTTTGTGCTTTAAGTGAAGCAAAATAACCTACAATATCATTGCTATTGATTTCTTCAGCAACTTTTTTTTTCAGTAGACAACATTGCAAGGTTTGATATATGCTCCTGGCCCATTATAGATTTGAGGTATTTTTAATTTGCTGGAACTTCTTTCACATGATGCAACAGTCAAAGGAATGTTAAGAAAATCCATAATGCAACACTGATATTAGGGAAGACTTCTGACAAAGAATATTCATGAATTAATTGCAAAATGGGGCGTGGTGATGCTGATACCAATGGATCTTGAAACTTGAAACTCTCTGTTTCAGTGCAAAATTCATATGGGTCCAAATCTTTGCTACATTTCAGTCTTGACTTGTTCTTTGGTCCTGACTACTGCTTTGTTCCACAGCTTCTGGTTCCCATCTCTTGGCTTACCACAGACTGCTGACCATGTCTCAGCCCTGATAAATAATAAGCACAATTTGTGTTACTGTTAATTTTGACTTCAGCATATTCTCATACTGTGATATTGCTGCCACAACCCAAAGGGAAGGCATGTGACAGCTTTATTTGTTCACAGCACCAGGATCTGTTGTGGAACAGGATTGACTAGCTTAATCCATGTGAATAGCATAACTGGAGGAGACGGTTTAGGTGAATCTATCAAATCCACACTTTCCAAAACAATATGGGGACCAAAAGACAGCCATCCTCTGAAATTCACACCTTTCTGAACTTTGCAGTGCAGTTCTCCAACCAACCAGTGTTTACAAAAATGCATATTTAAGTGTGCATTAATTGAATATTTTAGTGAAAATAATATACAAAAATGCATAATATTACAGAAAAACACTTGCAAAAATGTGTGTATTACTCAAAACTGCATACAAACATATGTTTATTAGGAGAAACTTATACAAAAATGCTAATGCTAATGAATTTTCATGAAGTTCTTTTTTTAAAAAAAGCAAATTGCTGCAGAAATGTGGAGAGCTGAATTTAGGATTGGAAAAATGAGAAATGGAGAGAACCAAAAGTGACAGCTCCTTCCATTCCTAGATGGGAGTTACTCCCCCTGTCTGCCTGATGAGTGACACAGCCCTGGCTCCAAGCATTGGATCAGTAGATTAATAGATCCATGCTTTCCCTTGCCTTCTTGCTGAAAAGTGTGCTGAGGAAGCTCTTGTTTGCTGCAACCCTCCTCTACTGTCCAGCATTGGAAAGATGAAGCCCCCAGAGCCCAGAGGGTACTTCTCTCTGCAGCCCAAGAGCTAGCTGGTAATGAGAGGTAAATTAGAAAGTTGGTGATTCAGGGTGCTCACCAGGGCAACTTATTCAATTTCCCCTCCCTGTCCACAGTTCCTGCATGCTGTGACCAGTTAGAGTTTGCCCAGCAGCCAAAGCAACACCATGCTGAGCAAATACAAAGTATGGAATAGGCAAAAAAGGGGGGGATACCCCCAGAAACCAATTCCTTCTCAGCCCCTTACAGACCACTGACTGATCCCATCCTTCCATGAAAGTTGAGTGGGCAGATTGCCATGCAGGATCAAAAGGAAGTCCCTGAGGGCAGAGCCGCCTTTTAAGTTCTCAGCAGCTGCCCATTTGATGTGGCCCTAGCCTGGGCTGATGGTAACCTCCCTTGTGTTCCCCATTCCTTTGCTAAGTGAGAGTGGGACATATTTGCCTCCAGGTCAGTCCAGAGAAGTGTGCTTCTGATAGATGCTCTGATATTCTGATTCTGGTGGTGGTATTATTACTGGTATTATTTAGGAAACTAAATATTTATATATTCGTTTTATTTGGAGTGCTGATAAAATGGCCTATAGAGAAATGTGAGGAAACTGTGGCTTGGACAAAATGGGAGAACTTTCAGGAAAGGAGGAGAGTTTCAGTAACACTAGCAAAAGGTTTTCTCATCATCTCAAATGGCCACCAAAGTTCATTCAAATGAAATGTTTTGCACAGTCAGAGGTTCCTGCATGGGCAAAACATCTGAAGATGTTTCAATAAGATGAGCAAATGTTATCGGGAGCATGAGGAATACTAGGAATGCACAACCCTAGTTTCATCCCTATGCTGTCTGTGATGTTCTTATACTCAGTACTGAAGATGGATGTCAGAGTATATGCTACAATGTGTACTTAGGGATACTTGAAGAATTCAGTCTTTGCCATTCTGAAATGAATTCTCCTGATCTGTATCACCTGGACTATTGCACAAATCAAAATGTACAGTAGGGCCTCGCTTTAAGGTGCTTTGCTTTATGGCGCTTCACTAATGCGGCAGTCTCAATTAGATGCAATTAGACTAAAGCCCCACTCATAAGGCGCTTGTTCCGCTTTTACGGCAGTTTTCAGGCATCATGCCCCATTCTATTCAATGAGTTCCACTTTTCAGCGTTTTTTGCTTTTCAGCAGGGGTCCGCAATGTAACCTGCCATATGAGTGGGCCCTACTGTACCTATCTATCAGACTGTACTTTTCCAAATGTTGTGACAGTTTGGGGCTCAATTTTGTTAAAAACAAAATACATTTTAAGAAACATTTTTTGAGATAAGATACATTTAGAAATACATATTTTGAAAGAAAATGTGTTTAAAATATGTATTTAAATGCAGCTTTTAAAAATTACAGATTAATGCAGACATGGAACAGAACTGACCTATGAATAAACATATGCAAACCTATGAATAAACATATACACCAGACAGATTTATCCATTTCTACACTTATATAGATCACCCTGTTATTTCCCCAAACCAGTGAGTTTCCCTTCCAAATCCAGCAGTGCTCCTTAAAGAGATATCATCACACGCTGAATTATTTTGAGATATATTGGAAGAGGGGAATTAATGATGTTTACAGTCAGCAGCATTGAAAGAAATTCTACTGATGTTGCTTTCTTTTTTTAAGAAAATAATTTGTTCCATATTGTGGTCATTTTTCCCTGTGAGGGCCAAATGCTCCATTTCTAGACATACACATCCCTGCAAAGTTCCAGGTATTAAACTGCCTCCTGCTTTTTATATATTTTCAATGTCTTCACATGGATGCCAGATCCAGGTAAAATGTTTGAAAAAAAATCTTATTGCTTGAGGGAGATCAAAGATGAAATGCAGGTTTTTATGGTCTGTAACAGTTTTTTGGAACTGCTTGCACCACAAATATTTGGCTGTAGTGATTTCCATCAGTCCATCCAACACGCTTCTAGCCACAGGACTCACCGACTCCATCTAGTTAGTGCTCATGCAATTCATTTTGCAGCTGGCAAACATCTATTTGAACATTTAGCATCAATGGACCATCTATTTCCCATAACATAAATCTGCAATCCCTTTAAGAAATTATTGTGATTGGTATATATAATATATTGCTTATCTAAATTGTCTTCATTACATACCATCTCTGAATTCAACTCTTAGGGATAAGGAAACACAATGATCCCCTGCCCCGATAATTTATTTATTTATTGTCTTCCACACACATCTCAAGGCAATGAAAATACAATAAAACAGTTAAAAAAGTTAAAAACACAAAATGGCAGAAAAATTATGCAAAGTTACAGCATAAGATAATTTAAATGCCATAGGAAAATGAAATGAAAAACAGAGCAATTTGTTACTCTCAGTCTAGCTTTATCCATTTTGCAACATAAGGCAATAAATGCTATATCGCTCTTGATTCATAGGGCACAGAAAATTCAGAAATGATACATTAAAGTTATACTTTAAATATATGACATTTGTTCTTATACACTGTCTCTCTTCTTTAAAAAAATTAAGTAATATAGATCTTGTCTGAGTTCACTTGTCTTATTTTCACATTTCTTTTGTTTTGGGATTGTTAGGCAAATTAACTAACTCTAAATTATGGATGGACAGATCAGCCTATTTCTGGTCCATGCTACTTTTCATGTGTTTATTAATAAGTCAGTTCTGTCCCATGTTTGCATTAATCCGTGGTTTATTTTTATTTAAAAATTAGTTCAAGAATTCATATTTAAATATGTATTTTGTCTTAGGATTTTATCCTAAAATACATATTTCAACGCATGTTATTGTTAAAATTTTGAGCCAAAAACGGTATCACAAAATTTGGAGAACTACAAAATCCAAAGGATAGTTGCATTCCAATCCATGTGTTAGTATGGGAGATAAGAATTTAGTTGTTTCATTTAAAAATAAAGACCAAATAAAATTCCTCTTTATCTCTACTCTGAACTTCTCCCTGTTCTTTTTGTCCTTGTTTTATGTCCTGCCTGAATCTTGGGCCCTTCACTTCTATCACTCTCAGCCACGCAGAGAATCTAACCTAGTAATTCTACAGAGAATCTAACCTAGAAAATTAATAAATTGACATCAATTAACTGAAATTAATAAAAATAAATTTGACACAGATTTCTAGGATGAATAGTGAGAGCAATATAATTCTTTAGGTTAGATTCTCTGTAGAAACAATAGTAATACTGTTCTAATATTCTAATTTTCTGTTTCTGACATGATGGCTAAAGCCATTTACAGTGCAGTTAATAGTTGTACTGTGCTAGACATGAATAAATAGCATGTTCTAAGAATATTCTGCTTTCTCACATTTGATGCCCCAAATTTGCATATTTATGGTACCTCCCAATCTTTGGGTGGGGTCTCCAACTATTGTCTGCCTACTATAGATGCCTGCTGTTGGAAACTTGCAAGCTTAGATGAGCTAATGTTAACAATATATGAGTAGATACAGGTAAGAGGAGAAAGCAAGAACATTTGATCCTATGCAATGATGAGAATGGGGGCTGGCCTTACCGGTATCACTCCAATAGAAGAAACAGGGTTCCCTAGGGTCAGGGTCCCTTCCACTGACTAATATTGGTTGCTGGCTTTTGAGTTCTCAGAGCTGGTGCAGTAATGAGAGGCACTGGATGGTGTAATTGTCACTTTCCAAGCTCTCAGATTTTCTGGTTGCTCTTCTGAGTTGAAATTGGGGCTCCTTCTCTGTGCTGGATTGGCAGTGACAGTTGTTTGGAAGTAAATAGAGCTTTAATTAATTCTATAACCTTTTCAAGGTATGAAAACTAGAGCTGTCTACAGGGAAACATTTCCAGCAAAAAAAGATCTTTTGGGGGGCATGTTTCCTAAAAAAAACCCTGGTGCTTTTTGTACCATTCCCTGCTGTTTGCTGTCTTTCTAGAACCTCTTTTTCTGATAGAGACTTCCTCTTCCTCCCAATAGGAATACAGTTAATCAAGGATCATGTTGTGAATGTGATGATTTCAGAATTTCAAACAGCCAATCAGATCTGGCATTGTAATAGCACTGAGGGCAAATGTAGTCAATTCAGAATGAGGGCAATCCTTAAAAGGTGTAAGATGTTGACCAGGTGAAGAAATGGTAGGTAGCTGCTTTTCTGGCTTCTACCAGCCATCTGGGTAAGGTAGGTGGAACTTTGCAGCCCTGTTTATAGCTTGACCCCCAATCACTGAAATATGGGGGGGATCTTTTTCACTGTCTGTGGACTGGGCTGTGAACAGTGGTGCTATATTTTAGTCTAGCCCCATTTCTCAGTTTTGCATTTCTTTGGAGATGATAATGAGGAAGGTGACAAGCGTAGCCAAGTTTTAAATTGTGTCTTGTTGTTTAAAATGTGGACTTCAGATCTTAGCCCTACTGTCTGCACAGTGGGGAATATAATGGTCTCTAGTGAAAAGCTATGAAAATGTAAAAATGTATTAAAACATCTATTCTCAAGCACTTTTCACAATAAAATTGAGGTGCAAATAAGTAGTAACAAAATAGGGACCCATGGTATTTTGTGAAAATGTGCATGTGAGCATGAATGAACGACTTTCCTTTCTTGCAAAATGTGCATTATTAATAAAACAGATAGAAATGACAAGCAAATTGTATAGCTGTTCAGAATTCTTACTCAGTTCATGGTAAAATCAAGATATGAAATGTCCTGAGTTCCAGGAACAGTCTTGAAAATGGGGAGGGGGGAGGGAGAGACCTCTCCAAGCAGCTGATAGATTTATTGCTCAGCAAGTCTTGTTCTGATTGTAATTTTGAAATATATAAGAGGAGGAGGAAAGTGGGGAAGCAGAACAAGGGGTGGGGGAAAGTAATGAATCGTGCATATCCAGTGCAAACTCCAGGGGCACTAGTGTAGTGTGCCAGTGCCCGGTGTTTGCATGGCTATTTCAAAAGGAAAAATAAGCAAAGCCAGACCCAGATGTTGATTAGTATTCTAAGGTTGTCCCAGACCCGACGCTAGCTTCTGCAGAGCCAAATTTTGTGGCTGCCGGAGCCGGCTGCCTGATGACTAACAGCTGAATCTCCCAGCAGCCAGAAAGCTGGCTTGATCAAGCTGAGGGCCTGTTCGTTGAAAGCTCGTTTGCTCTCGAGCGCGACAGGTTGATTATGGAGGAGAGGAAAAAGGAATATTTTGTTTTCCCACAAAAGGAGCTAATAAAAACATCTTTGAGCAAATGGGGAATGATAAGCTCAAACACACAGTGCTTTCTGAGCAGTGTTTAATTCCGCAATGAGACCTCTCATTTCTTTCCAACAGGTTTACTACTATTCGCCTTGTGTCAGAATATGATTTAAATGTAATAACAATTGTTTGGCTTGCAATCTGAAAGGCACATGTGGTACCTTTAAAAAAACTATTTTTATAAGCTAAATTACATCAGCTTTTTGTTAGCTTTGAGTATCTGTGATTCCTAGGGAGAACTTGGAACTGAGATTTAGATGTTTTGTTTTTATGCTTTGGATGGATTTTCTTCTTTGAGTTGTTTTTAATGGTTTGCCTTTTAACACAAGTCCAAACTAAATCATCTTGATTTTGTCACCAACACTCAAGTAACTCAAAATGATTATTAAATTACCAGTACCCTTTTGGCTAGCTGCCATGAACTCTGCAACATCTCATTTACTTAGGGGTAGAGCATAGATATGGTGAGAAATGGATTGTGCATTTGCCATTCCCTAACATGTCCTGTGCATGCAACAGGCGAATCCTCTTTGTTAAGATGAAATTCCTTGGCAGAAGGGTGGCATATAAATGCAATAAATAAATAATTATGTTAAAAGCAAAGGTTGTTCATAAGTAAATATTCATGATTCAAACACCAATGTCCATAAGGAACATCTAAAAAAATGTTCTATAAGTTCTGAGTCCTTCATAGTTTTCCTTGGGCTGAATATAAAACTGTCTTAGTTGCAGGGTGCTATTGGATCACATAGCTCTTATTAGTGAAGCATTACAAGTCTTCTACAAGTTGGTGCCCTGTAGATATAATTGAACTACAGCTCCCATTATTCCTATTTGCCATGTTAGCTGGGGCTGATGGGAGTCATAGTGCAAAGCATCCAAAGGAACAAGGTTGGAAAAGGAAACAGAAAATAAATGAAAAGGGGGAACGCTTAAGTTTTACTATCATCATTGGACGGGGGTGAATTCTGATGGATTATGACTTACCGAAAAGCAAGCATAAAATGACTATTTATTGTAAAATATAAACTGGGCTATGAACTTGGTCATACAAAATTATGCATAACTATGCAAGAATGTGAACTTTTGTGGTTTGATTTTTTTTGTCAGAACAAAGACTGTGAATTTGAAAACATGATTTATGTTATTTATCTACATTGCACTAGGTATGCCCAGTGACTTGAAGCAATTAGACAAAGTAAAACAAAAAGTGTTCACCTTCAGCTTGTCATTTTTACAAAATATAGAAGAGCTTATCGTTGAGGAACTCTGCACTATGTATTGTGTTTGTTTTGTTTTAGAGTGCTTTTAGTGTTTTTGTTTGCTGCCCTGGGCTACCTGTGGAAGGAAGGGCAGGATATAACATTAATAAATAAATAAATTAAAATAAAATAAAGTGCAAGGATCCGATTGCTATAAGTACAGAACCCCATTCATGAGCTTGACTGAAGGGACTCCACTGCAGTGATCTGCATATTGCTGCACTCGCTCCACACATGCACAACCCACTTCTGGGGAGAGGGAAACTAAGACTAGATAGCCTCCTGCTGTACATTCATTTTGAATTTTTAGAAGCACGAGCACTCCATTAATCTATGGAATTGCTGCAAATATGCACAGAGTTGTCCCACTGCACAGTACTTATGTTAAATGATTCTATGGTCCTACAAGTAACAAGGACAATCACTAATTATCGAGTACTGTAGACACATTAGTGACTGCTAGATTTTTGTCTTTCTCTTTTTTTGTCCATACACCAACCCTATAATGTAACCCACTACTATTCCCATTTTAAAGTATTATGAGTTTGGGGGGGGGGTTGGAATGGATGATCCCCGTGGGTCCCCTTCCAGCCTCTGATTTGGAGACTTGCGCCTGGGGGGAAGAAACTCGCTCTGCTGGTCAGATAAGTCTCTCCTTTCTTAAACAAATAGAGTGGCCAGGTAGGATAATGGGATTATCGGTTACCCAGCAACTGGTGAATGGGCCAGGAAGACCCTTTTGTCATTGAAACTCTTCTGGAGAGCATCTCCCCCCTTCCTGGAGCCCAGGAGAGCCTTGTAGTGTTAGTTGTGAGGAAGAATTGCTGGGGACTGGAGGAAGGCAGAGAGGCTGGCTCTCTGCACCATGGCATTTGGGGTGCCTCCTGCAACACTGATGGGAAAACTGGATATTGGACTGCTGATGCCTTGAACCCCTCCATCCTAAGCTCAGGTTGGAATGTGTGTAAATAAATAAACCATATTTCATAAAGACACCACAGTCTCCGCTGACCTTCTTCCCAAGGAAACCAAACCCTGGATGAGTGCAGGGACCCCTGAAATCTCACCGCTTGGAGATTGTGGAGGCACGCAACAATAGGTTGGAGACTGAGAATGAAAGACACAAACTTGTTGATGGCTGAACAGGGACCTGAAGCAAGGTTACAATTAAACCATTTGAAACAAATCCTGAGTGACAGTGATTCTCAAGCAGCACTTTGTAAGCAAACCAGTACATCTTCATACTCCTATAGTTCTCTTATGTGTGTGTATATAGTTACCTCTTCTGTAGAAATAGCTGCTGCAAGTATATTCCATGTGACTGAATGTTTTTAAGAAATGGAAGAACAAAACCCCAAATCATAACACAAATTAGCTCACCCTGTTATTAGTGGCTAGAAAAGGAGAGGTTGTATAATATGTTGATCTGATGTGGCCCACTTTCTTATTTCTAAGGATTAGGGGTCTCTTTTATTTTTTATTTATTTTGCAAGCTCAGAAATCAGTCTGCTATTTCCTCTTCATTTTGATGTGCCATAAAGATCTATAGTGCCCTCTGCAGACATATAGCCACCATTCTGAACAAAACAAAACAGTGGAATACAGTGCTTTCTCATGTTCCCATTCTCCAGTTTCTAATGTACAATCCTTTACATGGGTTTTCAACAGAGCATTAATCACGTGCCTTAATGGGCAGATCTTGCTATTTTTCCTAGGAATATAATTGCATTCTCTTTATACAACCAAATTGAAAGTGCAGCCTGTGAAGCAGGAGAAATCAGTATTATTTCACTTCCAAGCTATCCACACAACATGTGGTTTGTACTCCAGAGGCAGACACCAAGTATACAATTATCTATTTCTATGAGCACAGAGACCACATCTTCTTGGCACACAGCCAGCTCCAACTAGCTATGAATAAGAGCCAGACAGAACAGCTTTAATCCAAAGTCTGTCAAATTGTTTTAAGGATGTTTTGCATTGTGTTGATAACAGGGAACATAGTATATGTGCATTTTCACACAGAATATACGGTTAATAGAGAAGTGTGTCCTTCAACATGGATGTACACATGTTGGGGGGTGGAATAACCCAACTAAACATCTCATCTGTAGGCTGCAGCTACTCGATTGGGCTTTCACTGGGGTGTTTATGTGCCCCATCTTATGGAGAAGAGTCCTCTACTTGATGGGCCGTCAGAAGGGAGTCTTCTATTCGAAAGACTGTCTGGTCCAAGTCCAGGTTAAACGCAAAGAACCCTAAGAAGGGAGAGCAGCAGGGCCTTGAAGTTATTCTTCAGTAGTTAGAACCTGAAAAGCAAACCAAGCAGGCCCACAGGTCATCTGGTCATAGTCTTTCTCCACCCTAGTAAGATGTATTGCACTTCTATTTAAATTATTTAATTGTTTGTTTGTAAAAGTATTTATATACTGCCCCTTCAGAAGATATTAGGGTGTGGTGTATAGCAACATAAAAACATCTGAAAGCAATACAATTGTTAAAATGACTGGTTATAATAATTATAGTAATTATTTCTAAATTTGCATCTATACATATTGATGAGCATGTGCAAATATTGTGTAAATCTGTATCCTCTTTTGTCCTCTTTGGGACGGTGATGTAGTTCCTCATTTTTGCCAATGTGAAAGTGGGCACCCTACGTTTCACTCTCTTTTCTGAATTTTTTAATAACTCTATTGTCACCTATCAGGACACAACTTCCTGTCAGACCCTTGAAGATGAGCAAGTTGAAGTCTTTTAGATAGGAAAAAGATGACTGAATCTGTTTCTCCAGCTGCTGTTCCTGAGCTGGAATTTCACTATGTCTCTCCTTTCTGCCGGCCACAAAAATCAAAGACAGGCCAAGGACAAGCATCTGTCACTCACAATTTACAGGTTTTCTGCAGGAAACATGGTTGCAGTTGATGGGTGAAATAAAACGCAGACACATCAGCTTGGGTTGAACAAGGGCCACTTTATTTAAATTACAGTAAAGAAAGAACCCCAATTTAAAGTGACCTGCAGAGGGAAACCTAGGTGCGGGAACTGTCTATAAGGAAGTAGCTTAGCACACAGCTCTTGGGCGACCAGCCCCTGCTGGGACAAGGGCAAGCCCATCTGCTTACCCTTTACCCTAGCCACACCTGGAAGGTGAGTAGGGGGGCATTCCCACGTCATCCCCACCCGGGACCGTATAGCCCCTGGGTAGATGAGGATAAGTTGGCCCCAGAAGCAGCCCATATCCCGCTCTAGAGCCGTAAAGCCCTGAGAGACAGGCCCTCCGGAACTGCCAATCACCTCCAAAGGTGCCTAAGGGGGCCACCTAGCTGTCCTTACCTATTTCCCTTCCCGCACCTTCCCGCCACAAAAGGGGGACAAATCTCTATTTAGTCCCCCTTTACCCCACTGCCGAGAAGCACCTCTCGCAGACATCTCTGCAGGTCTCCCAAAAATAAGTCGTTACCTGCGTCGGACAGGTGAACGCCATCGGCCCTGTATAGTTCACCCTTCTGTTGCTGAATTTGGGGATGCAGAATGACCAACCCCCCGTGCCCAAGAAGAGCCAACCGAATCTGCCGGTTGACCTTCTTCCGTGCTCTATCCATCGCCGCTGGATCCCAAACATCACGCCACACCTGGCATGGAAGCAGGTCTGACCACATCAGACGCACGCAAGGCCGACGCTGCCTTATTGCTTGCATGTCCTTACATGCCTGTACACTGAGGGCCTTGCCCTTCATCAAGCCAAGGTCATTACCACCCAGATGGATGACCAGCACTTGCGGAATTGTCCGCACCAAACCTTGCCGGAACAGAGCGGGTAGGAGCCCCTCCCAACGCATTCCTTGCCGGCCAAGCCACTGTACTGCAGCCCATCTACTGAGGCCCAACTGCGAGCCCATGCTCGACTTCGCTGCCCTCCGGGCTGCCCAGAAGATCATGCTGTGGCTGCATATAAGGATCTGCGTCTGCTCCGTCCCCGTCCAGCAACCTGCCAAAACAAATGAAAATTGTTAGGCTTCCGCATTCCCCGCACTCTAGAAGGGGCGAATGTAGCCCTTATATGCGTCAGAGGACCATCGTCCCATGGCCTGTACTGTCGCCTGGGGAAAACCAAAACCTGCTGCCGTAGAAGCAGCTCCTATTCTAAATGAATGTGTTCCAAATTGTGAGGCATCATAACCCATCCTATGCAATGCTAGTTTTGTTAAGGCCCAAAATTGATAAATGGAAAGAGGGGCCATGTTCACATTTGTAAATAAATAGCCTTCGGCTGATCCCCTTGTTCTTAGGAAATCATTTAAAGCCCATACTGGGCAGAGGTGAGGCTCTGATGATGGGGCCAAGCGCACCTGTCTCCCTTTATATTTTTGGTCCGTTTTAGACCATCTTAAAGTTACACAAGCGCAGCCTCCTTCTATGAAGACATCCGAAAACTGGAGGGCACGTCGAGACGTGTCATGTTTAGAGCCAGCCACCACCTCACTGATCCGAAAGGCTCCAAAAAAAAGCATAAAGGCTACTGCCCAGAATAGCTTGGCCTCATAATTAGTGTTACAGACCGTTTTCCACTGGTGAACCATCCCTAGTATCATGTCCAGTGAGAAAGGTCGCCAGGAATCAGGTGGGGCGGGGTGTTCCTTAGCCCATCCAGCCAACATGCGTCGGACCCTGAAGTCCTCGCTATGATCCAGAAAACCACCTGCCTTCACGAAAAAGGCAAGCCCCGCCAGCTTACCTTGCAGTGTTCGGACTGACAGGCCCCGTTTCCTGCCATCCACCAGGAATTCAAGCAGGTGACTTACCGGAATAGGCCACTCCGGCGCATAGCCTTTGGAGGCCCAGAAGTCCTGCATGTCCCTACCTGCTCTCTGGTAACTGTTGAGCATACTGGGGGCAATGGAAAGGCTTATGGCTCTCTCCGACTCTGATCTCCAATCTCCCATAGCGCAGGGGGCACAGCTTCCGGCTGAGCACTGGCCAGCGGCGCCAGCTGACGGAAACGTTCCATCTGGTTCCGTGACAGAGCATCAGCAACACTATTGTCAATGCCAGGAACATGCCGTGCCCGAAAAAGAACATTAAAACGCAGGCACTGGAGAACAAAAGAACGGACAAGACCCATAACCCTGGCATTCCTGGATGTGAGGGAATTGATAACATGTACTGTAGCCATGTTATCACACCAGAAGTGGACTGTGGAGTTCTGCAACTCCACAGCCCACAAATAGACTGCTGTCACTATAGGGAAAAATTCCAAAAAGGTCAGATCCTTGTCTAGACCTTCTTGAACCCATGTCTGTGGCCATTGTCCCTTACACCAGGAAGACCCAAAGACTACCCCAAAGCCATAACCCCCAGACGCATCAGAATGGACCTGTAGCTCAGCCTCCAGGAGTCGGTCCTGCCTCCAAAAGGATGTACCGTTGAAATCCTGGAGAAAGGAGGACCACAGCCAGGTCGGCGCGTAAAGCCGCTGTAACTCGAAATTGATGGTGGGGTCGTGAGAGCCCAACCATGGCATCATATACACGCCTCAAAAATGCTCTGCCAGGCGCTATGACCCTGCACGCAAAATTAAGATGCCCTGCTAGCTCCTGGAGGGTGGAGAGGAAAACTTTCCTCGCCCTTATAACTTCATTTATCCTGGTGTGGAGGATTAGCAGCTTGTTTTGGGGTAGCCTGCAGCATTGCTGCTCAGAATCGATTTCGATGCCTAAAAAAGTCAAAACTGGAGCAGGTCCCTCTGTCTTTTCTATGGCTAAAGGAACCCCCAGTTCTTCGGTCAAATCCTGAAACTGGGCCATCAAGTGTAGGCATTCGCCTGTACCAGCCCCACCCGCAAATAGAAAATCATCCAGATAATGAACGACAGAAGTCCTGCCCGCCTTATGTTTGATTGCCCATTCTAAGAAAGCGCTGAAGTGCTCAAAGACTGCACAAGAGATTGAGCATCCCATAGGCAAGGCGCGGTCCACATAAAATTTGTTGGCGAAACTAAAGCCCAGCAGGTCAAAATCTGCTGGGTGGACGGGCAGTAGTCGGAAAGCGGACTTAATGTCACACTTGCCCATTAATGCTCCTATACCGCAGGCCCGAACCATGCGCACAGCAGAGTCGAATGATGTGTAGTGGACCGTACATAGGCTGTCAGGAATGAAGTCATTAACTGAGTGTCCACGTGGTTGGGACAAGTGGTGAATAAGCCTATACTCCCCTGCCACCTTCTTGGGTACAATCCCTAATGGGGATACTCGAAGGTTATGGAGAGGGGGTGATTGGAACGGGCCAAGCACCCACCCTGCTTGCACTTGTTTGTCGATTTTCATTCGCACTATTGCCTCCCTGCCTATGACAGATTTTAAATTTTGGGACATGTAAGAAACCCTAGGACCGTTGTAGGGAATTTGAAAGCCTGACAAAAAACCATTAAAAAGAAAACAGGTGTCTCCAGCTACTGGATAACCGGCTAACAAGCCCTGTAAAACATGTAACTTAATTGGGGAGGGGCCCTTTTCCTTGATTAGCCCCAGGTGGTGGCTGTTTTCGGCCCCACTGCTGGTCCCTGCCGCCTCCCCTGTATGACCTGCCTCTGCTGCAGGCGGTGGAAGGGTGTGAGGCTCCACAAATTGCACAGTCGTGTCGGAAACGACACGGGTTGCGATTACAGGTTCCACGGGCATTGAACTCCCAGCATAGCAGCCGTTGTTGAACCCCTTGCCCCGCATTAAAGCGGGGAAGGGTGGCGGTCGACTGCCTGCTGATAAGATGCCCACTATCGCACCTATCTCCAGTCATGGCACAGGCCGCAGTCATAAACTGCAGCCATAGCTCGGGTTCCTTCTTGTCCCATGGAAGGGTCACATTGCACGCCGCCCGCATACGAAATGCCTCTTCGTAAGACAGCCAAGCCAGCCCAGAGAATTCTACATACGCCCTATATATTATGTCTAGATACTTAAAGAGAGACAATGCCCTTTGAGGCTCTCTCTCAATCAGCACTCCTGCGTATATCAAATACGCTGGCAGCCAATTAGCCCAGGTGCGGTTGATCCTCCTGCGCCTGGGCCTGTCTATGTCACTCTCAGTCTCCTTATCTTTGTCTCTTTTGGGGTGCTCCCTATAAAGTAGCGAAAAGACATCTATGTACTCTCCCTTCCAAATTTTTTCTTTTGTGGAAGGGAGCAGGTGGAAACCCAAGGTGACCGAAGTATTCCCAAAAGGAATAGCATTACTTGCCACCGACCCTAAAGGGTCTGAACTATTATAGGGACTTGCAGCTGTGGTTGGCTGCATCTGTGCAGCACCTAAAACAGCTGTTGTAGCCGGCCCCTCAGATGACACCGCTGATGTCATCCCCTGTCCATTACCTGCCTGTTGCCAAATTTGGCTGCATGCAGCCTGGAGAGACGGTAGAGATGCTCCCTGAGGAGGCCACCCCAAACCTGTAGACCCAGAAGCCTGAGCAGACCAGGCAGACTCACCCGCTCCTACCAGCTGCCCAGTCAGGGATGATATCATGCTAGCCTGGGGTGTAGCCATCTCACTGCCAGTCCCCACCGCCGCTGTTGGAGCAGGAGGAGCCACCAGCCCATCACTCACCATCTGTGTAGAATCAGGAGGGGTTTCAAGCGCCTCCAGTCTCGCTAAAACCAATGCAAGGACATCACGGTTAGAACCTTGCTTATGTGTGTTACCCTGAGCCTTAGCAGTAGCTCGCTTTGGCCTGGTAACCCCCCCGGTGGAAGTTCCAGGAGTGGTAGCTTCGTTTCAAGCCATTGGTGTAGACCTGGGCGCAGGGGTTGGCATCATCCTCCCCCGCTGCTCTAAGGCCTCAAGGCGCGCTAAGATGGCAGCCCCTGGTGGTGCCTCCTCCTCATCCGAGGAGCCAGGCGCCGGGGGAGGGCGTTTTTGTGGAGGCCTGGGGGCTCTCCCCTTCCCTTTTGCCCCCCCTTTTCCTTTCTTGGAAGGCATAATTATTTAATCGCCCCTGGCTTATAATAAAAATTACAAGAAATTATTATTAGCAGCACTAAGCACTGTAACCCACGGTCAGCAAGGTATGATCCTTATTCAGACCTTGCAGCTTTAGTCTAATTTATGTAATGATTATGTAACACAGTATTTTAAGCTATCGACCATTAATCCACTTAAGTAATGTTAATGGTGTGTGCTCTTGTTATTACTGTCTGTAGAAAAACAGCCCTCAGTATCCAAAGCCTTGGAAATCTGTAGCTGTAACGTGTGTGTGTGTTCTTGATTCAACTGGCTGCAGAAACAGCCGTGAGGCAGTGCTGCTGGGGGAATCCAAGAGCAGAGCTTCCCGCCCCCACCAGCCGGGGGGAGGGGTCCCCAGCGATCGGCTTACGAAGGCCTTAAAAGCCCGTCCAGCCGGTGCCGTTCCTCCCGCCCAAACAGTCGCCCAACGCAGGAGCTATCCCTTCAGGGAGAAAGACCAAGCCTGAACGGCAAACAAAAGCGGCCTGAGTGGCCCCAACCAGCGCCTTAGACACCGAGGCCACAATTGAAGCCTGCGCCGCGGGAGACCTGGGCCTCAAAATGGCGCCAATCACACCACCGTGAGGCCTGCGCCGTTAGAGACCCGCGTCTCAAAATGGCGCCGATCACCACCGCTGCTCTTCGCTCATCTGCCGTCTGTCCCTCGTCGTCACGCAGCAAAGAGAGGAAGGTATGAGGGGCGGTGGGACTTAAATAGTCCTGCCAGCCCCCCCCTCACGTTACGCGTCGCGCTTTTGTCATAAGCGCGACGCGCGACGCTGCCTTCATTAAAGTTGGAGGCAGCGTCCTCACCCCCACCTGCAACCTTGCCCCGCTCATCAGCTGCACGGCGAGCGGGGCGCCATTTGTGATAACTAACACCAGTTTATCTGAGGCAAACACAATAGTGATTTCTCCCAGCTTGCAGATTTCACTAGCTGTCCCATAATTTCATTCAATTACATATCCTTGGGGGGAGGAACCAGAATCATTATCATGTGTCTTACAGTTTTCAAGAAAATGCGCTTAAAAATTAGGCAACAGCAGAGTCTGAATATCCTCTTCAATAACATCATGATTTATCTTCCCCAGTTGCTGTTGGTCAATTCGCAGTTTATTCCATTGGATTTTCACTCTCTTTTGTGCCTAAGCATTTGCAGAGTACATTTACTTCATCACGAATAACTGCAGGCTGTCTCCCTACACCAGGGGTGGGGAAACTTCGGCCCAATCATGACCCCCCCAAGGGGTCCAATTTGGCCTCCATTTTCCCCAAACCACATCCACCCACACCCCTGCCCACCAGCTGACGTCATGAGTGAGGAAGGGCTTTGAAAGCAGATCAGAGCATGGTCTTCAAGCCCCTCCATGCTTCTCCTCCAGACCACAGAAGGCTAAGGCAGAAGTGCAGAGGGAGGCATTTGAAGGCATACTTTGACCAGTGCTTCAGCTGATGGACTGGTCAGAGTGCACCTTCAGATTGGAGGGTGCCTTCAGATTCATTTTGGGGTTGGAGGGATGAAGATCTGGCCCTCTGCCCGGAAAGGATACCCCATCACTGCCCTACACTTAAAATGAAAGGGCAGGGATTTTAGACCAAATGCCATCTTGACCTTCCTTTTTGGGGACAGGTGGGTAGGAATCACTTCCTCAATTCAAGTACCATCCCGGGCATGTCTGGTACTTCTTTGGGGCTGCAACTGAAATGTTCTAAGATGAGAATTTCTTACCTCTTGCCAAGATTAATACAGCAGGTGCAAGGAGCTTCCACCTACCCACCAGCTCCCTCTCCCAAAATTTATAGCAGAGCTTGGAAAAGTTACTTTTTTAAACTACAACTCCCATCAGCCCCAGCCAGCATGGCCACTGGATTGGGCTGATGGAAGTTGTAGTTCAAAAAAGTAACTTTTCCAAGCTCTGGTTCCTAGCTCCTTTGCTCCAGGGGGTTCCTCCTACAATATGGGAGACAATGAAGATATCTGCACTTTCCATGGTCCTTTCTTTCACTCAGATAAATTAGTCATCCTTCTCCTTGCATGCTATTCCCTGCCTTCTGCTGTGCACCACTCCACCCTCAATCTCTGGGGCCCTAGAGACAGATGTGGGAGAAAAGATGTACTTCTTTTTAAATTATAGTAATGGTTTCTTCATTGGCATCTATACATGGGGCGTATTCAACAATAATGCATCTCAGAGTAGACGTGTTGAAATTAATGGACATAACTGACTTATGCCCATTAATGTCAGTGTGACTACTCTGAATAGGCCTTAGTTGAACACAACCAATATAAATTAGCATGTGAAAATATTATGCAATCCTGTGTCTCTTACAAATAAGGGCTGCAAGCTCCAAAAATTCTGGTGGCCATCAAAAGTTGTGGCACACATGCACACACGTGTGTATGTGGTTTCTGGAAATGGTTCCAGAGGTCAACAATATATATATATCTTTTTTGCAATGAACAGGACAATCTTATGCATGGCTTCTCAGAAGTTAGTCCCATTGACTTCATTGGGGTTTACTCCCAGGTAAGCAGGTATAGGATTGCAGCATTCATCTTCATCATTACTATGACTGTAACCACACACACACACACACACACACACACACACACACACAATATGATGGGATACCTGTGAATTCTGGAACCTCTTCCAGAGGTTTTACTTATTTTCACCAAAAAAATCTCTGCCAGATTGGACACTCTTAAATATTAATTTCACCACTGATTTAGATTATATTGGGGAAAGGGGGAAACTGAGAGAGAATGAGCGGGGAGGGGAGATAGAGAGCTGTTAAACCAAGGTTTTCTAGGTAAGCAACATCTCTTCTCTTGAGTAATTTGGAAGACTTTAGTCAGGAAAGATTCAGCAGACTCGGAGGTAAATGATATAAAGATCCTGGATAGAAGATTTGAGACATACCTGCTGGGAACAGAGCTCAAGGAAGTACTGAAAAGTTTGTGGTTAAGTTACATTGGTAATCTAAGCTTCAGAAGTGGGGAAAATTTCACCAGAAGGTTGTAGCAGTGTCCAAGGGCCTGGCTTGAAAGATAAACGGAGGCACAAAAGATCACTGTATAAATTTAACTACTTATGACCAAAAAAAGTATAGCACAGTATCATTTAGGATACTCCTTTGAACTATCTCCGTATATGTCATGGTGGTGATGAGAGCGATATTGGTATGTACTCCACGTGCCAGCCAACCAAGCTGCTAACGCCTTGTGCAAGAAAAACAAGACGGGTACTTGTATAAGCTTGGGCAAGAGATACTGGGAAAAATAAATGTGCAGCAGAAGAAGCAAGAAGACACTAAAAGAAGATTGGCTGAAGTATTCAGTAATATTATCATTTTTTAATAAACTATAATTTGTTGTCATTTTAGCATAGCAGAATCGCACCCACATGGAGATGGAATTGACTTAGAGAGACTTTTTTTGCCCATTTTTAACTAACAAAGAAATATTCCACAAAACAGTTTTTTTTAACCCACCTAGATTTTTTAAAAAAGTTTTAAAATATTTTATAAATATTTTAATAAAAATATTTTATACTAAACAAAACAAAATAAAGACAAACATCACAACCTAAGCAAATGGAGTATATTGAGAGAACTCATTTTATCAGATTTATAAAAAAAAGTATATGAGGCAAACAGAGTGCCTCTTAGATGCTATTACATTTTGACCGTTTAAAGCAGAGTGGGGAATCTATGAGCCTCCAGATGTTTCTGAACTACAACTTCTGTTATCCCTCATCATTGGCTATGGAGGCTGGGGCTGAAGGGAGTTGAAGTCTAATGATATCTGGAGGACCACAAGTTCCCTGACACTGAAAATATTACTAAACAACAGATAACAGTGATCCCAAAGACCCACATCACCTGTCTGCATTACTCAGGGATGTTAAATTAAACCAGCCACTCAATTTGAGCTGCTATAAGTAGGGTCGGCACCAGACATGAATGGACTCTTGGGCACCAGCCTGCCTGGGCCCACAGTGGCATAGCCCAACCTCCCCATACAGACAGTGCAGGGCTAGTAAGTATGCATGCACACATGCCCCACCCAGCTCTTGTGTCGTGTGAATGACATATGCATGTAGAGTGCATGCCTGCCATCAACCAAGATGGTGGCAGGGGCATCAGCCATTTAGGGAAGCCCCTGCCACCATCTTGGGGGCAGTGACAGGCATGTGTGCGTGGCATTCACACTGACAGGAGAGGTAGGTGGGGCATGCAGGTGGGTTTACTGAAGTCCTATACTATTTGTACATAAGAACATAAGAAGAGCCTGCTGGATCAGGCCAGTGGCCCATCTAGTCCAGCATCCTGTTCTCACAGTGGCCAACCAGGTGCCTGGGGGAAGCCCGCAAGCAGGACCCGAGTGCAAGAACACTCTCCCCTCCTGAGGCTTCCGGCAACTGGTTTTCAGAAGCATGCTGCCTCTGACTAGGGTGGCACAGCCATCACGGCTAGTAGCCATTGATAGCCCTGTACTCCATGAATTGGTCTAATCTTCTTTTAAAGCCGTCCAAGCTGGTGGCCATTACTGCATCTTGTGGGAGCAAATTCCATAGTTTAACTATGCGCTGAGTAAAGAAGTACTTCCTTTTGTCTGTCCTGAATCTTCCAACATTCAGCTTCTTTGAATGTCCACGAGTTCTAGTATTATGAGAGAGGGAGAACTTTTCTCTATCCACTTTCCCAATGCCATGCATAATTTTATACACTTCTATCACGTCTCCTCTGACCCGCCTTTTCTCTAAACTAAAAAGCCCCAAATGCTGCAACCTTTCCTCGTAAGGGAGTCGCTCCATCCCCTTGATCATTCTGGTTGCCCTCTTCTGAACCTTGTCCAACTCTAGAATATCCTTTTTGAGATGAGGCGACCAGAACTGTACACAGTATTCCAAATGCGGCCGCACCATAGATTTATACAACGGCATTATGATATTGGCTGTTTTATTTTCAATAACTTTCCTAATTATCGCTAGCATGGAATTTGCCTTTTTCACAGCTGCCGCACACTGGGTCAACATTTTCATTGTGCTGTCGTGGGAGCTCCCTCTCCACAACCCACAGCAGGGTCAGGTTGCAGGACCTGATGCTGCCACAGATCAAGGAATGGGAGCAACACTCTGCCACTCTAAGGAGGAACCCTTCAGGGGTGCCTCTGGGCTGCAGGGGTCCTTGGCCAGGGCCCAACCTGGCTGCCATCTGGCGTTGGTGCTGATCATAGGAATGAATTACCCCTCAAGGCCTCAAGGTGACATTGTCACCTTCATCTTGTCAGGAATTTCCTTTGTGTTTGTGCTTAAAGCTTTTCTCCTTTCTAAATAAATATTTTGGGAGAGAACTAACTGAAATGAAGAACAGGAGTTCTTTACTGTTCTGAAGATCTGTCAGTTTTGCTCCTCTCATCTTCTAATTTCTCCAGTGTTAAATTCAGTTCTCCACATTTCTGCAGTAATCTGTGATTTTTTTTAAAAAAAACCCTCATGAAAATGTCAGCATTTTAGTGCAAATTTCTTCTAACACATTCTGTATGCACTTTCTACTAATGTACACATTCTTGCAAGTGTTTTATCCTGATAAAATGTATTTTGTATCCTAATTTCAGTAATGTATTCATTTGTATGCACACTTTCCCCCTAATATATGCATTTTTTGTAAATGTGTGGTTGGAATGGGCATCACAAAATTAGGAGCAAATTCCGCAGGATGGTTGTGTTTCAGTTCTCAAATTGTTTTGGCCGGTGCAAATTAGGTAGGTTTGCCTTTAAATGAAAATTGAATTGAATTCTCCCCCATTTCTACTCAAGAGTAAGCAATTTCTTAACTTGGAAGAAAGAATGTGGAAACCTTAATAACCATGCTACATTTCCAATTTTTTTTATTGCATCTCTGCACATCTTTTGAAGCAAAATACCCATGCACGCCAAATCAGTCTTTCATGAAACTTGACTACTCACCTGTATATAGCCATTTTTCATTCCTAGGCATCTGTAAAGCCAATAAATAATTCCCAGGTCCATAAAAAAAGTCTCCAGGCAGTCTATTTTATGCTTCGTTGAAATTAACCTAACCTTACATATACTGTAAAGTGCTAAAGCCACTAGTTAAATTGTCATTTGCATTTTTATGTATGAATCTGTTTGCCTTGACTATCTGGTGCATTATGGGTAAATCAAGATTAGAAGAATTTATTCTAATTCCAGACCTTGATGTGAAGAAACCCTCTATTCATATATCATGTTACAAATTCTATCTATCTATCCGTTTATCTGTCTGTCTGTCTATCATCTCTTAAAATTCCCACCTCTTCCTGGCTACAACTGAGAAATTTCACAACCACCAGTTTGCGTTCCCTCCTGCTTCTTAGAAGTGTGAGCTCTCAGGTATAAGTAAAACAGAAGACTAAGATGTAAGGCTTGTCAAATTGAAAAAAGAAAACTAAAAAAGATTTTGAGGAGCAGCTAGGTGCAGACATTGAGGGCCTTCTCAGTGGTGGCCTCCAAATTATGGAATGATTTCTCTGACGAGGTGCGCCTTGCGCCAACACTGTTATCTTTTTGGCGTCAGGTCAAGACTTACCTCTTCTCTCAGGCATTTTAGCATGTATTTTTAATTAATTATTTTTAAAAAGTGTTTTAAATTTGTATATTTGTTTTTAATGTTTTTAATTGTTGTAAACCGCCCAGAGAGCTTCAGCTATGGGGCTGTATACAAATGTAATAAATAATAATAATGATAATAATTGAAGAATTCTAAGAATTTATGGAGAGAGGCAAAGAACAGACATCCAGTATCAACAAAGTTTGATGGCCAGGCCCCTGTGGCTACATGTCAGAACCCGCCTTTCACACTGAAGCAGAATGTGTGGCCACCAAGAGGCATGACCCATGGCATAGGTGCATCAGAGTTGGAGGGGTGTGGCTTCTGGGTAAATCTCACTCCTTCATGCTTGCATCTGAACAGCCCTAGAATGATACAGATTATTATGTGACTTAAATTAAATCAGTGGGCTTATTTCATAGAAAGGATTTAACTTGTTCTTGACAAAATGTTGACTGACCAAACTGAACTCTGTGATCCAGAATACTCTCCAAGATTTGTACACTGTCCTGCATAATACCTGAAAATAACAAGTTTTATGCAGTTAAATATTATTTAACTTTACAGAACTGCTTCTAAATACATGAAAGTATTATGCAATAGTGGACCAGATAGTACAAGTCCAATAAGACAGGTAAAATAGGTAAAACAGCCTGCAAAATGCAATGTGTTATATTTTATTGATTTATTAATGTATTTATTATTATTATTTTATTTAACATATGCCTCATTAATACAACATACTTTCATCAAAATTTATAATACATTGTAATATTTCAAGCTTAAACAAGACACAGCATACTATTATCACAAAATCCTGCTCCGTGCCCGGTACTTACCGGGCCAAAGGGGCAAGTTTTGCGGCCGAAGCCTGGGCCGCCATCTTGGAGGGTGCGTGCATGTGTGGTGCTCACGCGCCGATGCGGCATGCCAATGGGTATTTAAACCCACGCCGCCGGTTTCCTGCCCTCCTTTTGAATTTGGTGGCACCCAACCAACCCTCCCTGTGTTGTAGTGCGATTCATCTGGTCGCTATGGGGGTGACTAGGAATTTTTGGCCTGCTTGCCTTGCTTTGCCGGTGGGTTTCTTTTGCCTACTCCACATTCTGGCTAACAGGGAAGGGTTAAGGGTTAGGGGTTAGCATGGGTGCCTTTTGGGACTGATAGGCAGATTTGGGCTGTTTGGCAGTGGGCCGCAAAAAAGTATTGTCCTGCTGAAGACACAGTTATTCATTTATAACAACACTATTTGGATCGTTCTTAGTGCAATACATATTACATTTGGCCACAACTGCTTATTTTTGCTATATTCAATAAACCTATTCCATCTTATCCAGCAGCTATTACATCTTTGTCTTTGTTTATTAAAAACATATTCTGCTTAATATAATAAATATGTCTATACAGTTTACATAAAAGCAATAAAAACAAAACATCCCATAACATTTCCTAAAAACTAGACAAAAATGAGATGAAAACAAAACACAACTGTATGTCACAAATAAAACTGAGCAGTATCCAAAACAAAAAAAACGTACAAATTGACAGAATCTAGGAAATCATTGGTAAAATAAGTTTTTAAGAGGTCTTTAAAGGTCACTACTGTGGCTGCATTCAGACAGACTCTATTCTGTTTTCTTGATGTTTCCTTACCTGTTACTTATCGCATTTTATATGACCTTTCACATGATGTAAAAGCCATTTCTCAAACTCTGGAAGAATCAAGTGAAAACTTAGCTCTTATTTCCCTATTAATTGCTTCCATTTGCAACCCTATCAACCCAGAAGATCATGGGAGCTTGCCATTTTATTTTTCCTGCAGTTTTTTGGGGGATCATATCCCCGCTGCTCATATAATGAAATTTGGGGCAGTATTCTGGCATACAGAAGCACGCATGCGTATAAAGGGTGGAGGGGGGGTGGCATGTTCAATGATATCCGCTGTTGTTGTGTCATGCCACACCTACTGGTGTGAATGCAATTTAGTACGACATGACAGTATATTGATGGAAAAGCCACAGTTCAATTACACAACAAGTTCTTCAGTGTGAGAGGAACATTAGGAATCAGGACAGATGTGCTAGCATTATTATCAGGAAAAATAACTCAACAACAAACCCCATGTCTGAATGGAGCCTGTCTCTGCCTCATGAATTAGCTGAGGGAGGACATTTCACAGGGTGGATGGTATTACCGAGAAGGGCTGCTTTTATGCTGGTTGTGGAATTATTATTATTTAAACTTATTAGTCACTTGTTACCTAAAAGGTCTCAAAGCAACTTACATTTAAAAATATAAGCATAAATACATTATACCATAGAAAAAAGAAATATTAAGACAAAACATTAACATTTTCATACAACATACAAAAATACCCCCACCCCAAAAAAATTTCATAGGAAGCTTTGGCAGCACACTAACAATAAAACAGAATCAACACAGTCCATCATAGGCCTTGGGAAACAAAGGTAAATCATTATCCGGTGCTGAAAAGATGTCAGCAAAGGTGCCAGGTGAATGTCACTGGGGAGAGCATTCCACAGATGGAGAACCACAAGTGAAAAGACCCTCTCTCTTGTCATCGGCCTCCAAAACTCCATCAGAGAAGGGACCTGGAGAAGGGTCTCAGATGATTATCTAAGGGCTCAGGTAGCTTCATATCAGGAATGGTCAACAGGGTTTCTTGGGCAGATCTCAAAGCCTGGTTTTTACTGGGGAGACAGTATCCTGGTTCCAAGTTATTAGGGGTTTTGAACATCAAGAACAAAACCTTGCACTTGGCTTGTAGCTAAAAGGCAGCCAGTGCTTATCTTTCAGCACTAGTGTAATATGTGTAAAGCTGGGTGTCCCACTTACTAAGTACAGTTATTGCATTTTGCACTAACTGCAGCTTTTGAACCAGGCTAAGGGTAGTCCCACTTATAGTGCACTGCAGTTGTCCAATTGTGAGGTTACCTATATATGGACCACCATGGCATGGCTATGTTTTATCCACTCTGTCACAGTTATGCTGCATGGTAAAGGTTATTTGCATTATAAAACTTTCTCTTTTGAATTACTAAAAAAAAATCCAACCCTCTTTCTCTGATGATTAGATCATCATTCTAGCTCTCTTAAGGAATTACACATCATTTATTTAAAGAACATATGGACCAAAACTCACCAAATGCACTGGTCCCTTCCCCCGAATATAACCATCCCCACTGGCTCATCCCAATTTTGCATATTATTATTATTATTATAAATTTATTTATACCCTGCCTTTTGGCCAAAGGACCTCAAGGCAGCTTGGTATGCCTCAAGGCATACAGGGTGAAAAGTCTGAAGGGGGGAATCTGTATGCATTCAGCTGAATGTACATAGGTTCCTCTCCAAACACTTCAGAGCCCTGCATCACTGGAGCTCCTAATCATATCAAGGGCCCTATATGCATTTAGCTGTTCCCCTTCAGACCTTAAAACAATTAAACTAATTGAGGATCTCTTCACAACAACACTAGCAGTGAAGAGAAAAACTGGCCAGATCAGCAAACATATCTCCCCGCTCCGCACGGTACTTACCGGCTGCGGGGCGAGATTTGCGGCCTGGGGTGAAGCCCTAGCCGCCATTTAGAGGAAGGGCAGGCGCGCCAGGACTGGCATGACGTCATCAAGGCGCGCTGCGGGTGACGAGCGGCCGAGCCTATTTAAGCTCGCACCGGCCCCTCACCCTCCTCTTCTTCTTTGGTGAGCAACGAGAGGACGATGAGGGACATAGCAGAGAGAGCTGCAGGACAGTTGGCGTTGGTTGGGCCTATTAATTGGTTACATCCAAAGGGGGTTTTGGGAGCCCCAACAGCTGTGGGTGGTAGCACTGCGGCGTGGCTGTGACTGGGGCAGGCCTTGTAAAGGGGCCTGACCAGCGGGCCTTGTAGCGGGGCCTAGCAGCGGCACGTCCAATACCCCCCCCACACCTAGCAGTTGTGGAGGGGTTGATTGAGGCCTTTTATTAAGCAGCACGACGTTAGTGCTGCTGCTGGTTAAAAGAAAGACACACAGCATACTAAAAGGAAGTTTAAAAATAAATGAGACTATAATGGATATACAAACAAAATTAAATATAGCCAGGCTAATACACTGGTTAGAGACAGACTCATGCACATAAAGGGAAATTAAAAATAAATCAGAATAAAAGGGACGAACAAATGAAATTGGATCTAATCCTTCTAGTTTAAGTTCCCTCTGAGCACTCCCCCCCCAACAGGTTCATCTTAGCCCCCCCCCCGGTGATACACAGGTTGGTTCTTTATTATATTATTACAGGGTGGATGCATGATGTGATGGCAGAGCCCTTTTGTGAGGCTTATGACTTCTTGCTAGGCCCAGACATAGGGGGAGGATTGCCCACCCCCACAGGTTATCCAGCTTAGCCCCCCCCCGATGATATACACAGGTTGGTTCTTTATTATATTATTACAGGGTGGATGCATGATGTGATGTCAGAGCCCTTTCGTGAGGCTTATGACTTCTTGCTAGGCCCAGACATAGGTACAACTTCTTGCTAGGCCCGGGTGTGACACTGAAGTCTACTTAAATATAGATATTGCTTGGTTTGGGAATTGTAGCATCCCTCTGACAGTTAATTTGCTTGTGTGTTAATCTGCTGACAAGTTAATTTACTTGTGTGTGTGTAAAGAGAAATGCTAATTTGCTGACTGGTACTGTTTGTATAAAGCTGCGTTTGCAAAATAGCTGGGAAAATCAGGTTTTGTTGCAATATGCAGCTGTGTTTGTAGAAAAAGGTATCAGATATGAGTGAAACATCCAAGGTTGAAATGAGCAAAACAAGTTGTGAATAACAACTCCAAATATGGAACTAGGAAGAGAGGGGAAGGTACTAGTGGGCATGGATTACAGTGATGTATGGAAAATGAAAGTGATGTAGTTATGATGATAATGATGCTAATGTAATTAACATAACAAAGCTGATAAAAAGGCCAGCAATGCATAGTTTTGCCAGAACTGGCCTGGCCTCTTCTCCACGTGCACGTGTTAGCAATAAAGATACTCCTTCTCCATCATTGTTTCGTCGTTTCTGAGACTCTATTGGGGTGAGTATTGGGAGCGAACTCAAGCCACTAGGACTCCTAAAAGGGGCTAGGGTGTTTTGTTTGTAACACGGGCATGTAGGAGGTTTGAAGTACTTAATTATATGATTATTATACTACATACTAGTATATTGGTGGGGCCTAGTGAGCCTTTTTAGCCTTTGGGCCTTTCACAGTTATATGATAATAAGGGCGGAGATAACAGTTTGCTAGAAAATGTCTAAATCGCTGTATCTTAAGTGAGCGATCCTTTTGCATTCCAAGTGTTAATTTCAGGCTATTTGTTCACTCTGAGACGGAAGAGGCATTTACCTGTATTTAGTTAGGAATGGAAAGTTTAGCAGATGGTAATCATATTGATTGGGGAATAGGAATAAAGAGGAAAGCCCGATTTGCCTAATAGAGATCCCTCATATTACAGGATCTTAGACTCTTATTGACATAGGGCTGCCTTTTAAGGTCCAAGAAGACTCTTCCCCGCTTTACTGAGGATTGTGGCACCAACAACGAAACATCATTACCTGAAATTACATTTTAGTTAGGACTTCTGATATCATTACCTGGAATTACATATAGTGTGCAACTGTTGCATTGGCTCATCTATTTAGATATGTGTTGGAAAACCTGCTATAGTGCAGCCACATATTGGTGACAGCAACACATCCTTGGCATCTGCTGCTCTTGGATTTATGATATCATTTACTAGAAAGGGATATAGGATGTTAATTTTGCATTTTGGACATCTATTATGATAGGTGTTTGGAAGCCTACAAGGGGGAGCCCACTGCAGTGGGCCAAATATGGGTGGCAGCGCCATATCCCCAGTATCTGTGCTTTGGGGAACTGGGTTAGCTGCACTAAAATGGTGGCTGGGAAAGTGTGCTTACTCATAAATTATTTCCTTTCTTTATGTGAAACAGGGAAATATGAGGCCAGTGGCCCTCACAGCAGGGAGGAGAAGCACCCAGCAGTAGCTGCTCAAGGAAAGCGTCCCTTCCCTGTTAAGCTCGAGGTACTGGGACCTTGCTTGCAGACTGCCCAGTTCTTGGGGAGGTTTGTTTTGTTATGGGGTTTTCTTTCAGTTTCTGGACCCCATATTGTAGTCTCAGGGCTTGCCTTAAGGGATTGCACTCTTAAATTTGTCTTGGGCATAGACACAATGGCAATCAGTAATGGCTTCCTACCAGTTAGTTAATGCACTGCCTATGGGAAAGTATGACATCTAATCTGTTTTTTCATCTACTGTGGGGATACAAGGGGATTTATAGCTGCTGGGTTTTTTGCCTTTTCAGTCAATTCTATGAGGTAGAGCATTACATATAGGCTGCTCTATTCTCGCGTGGAGCGCTTCAGCTCCTTCCTTGAAGGGGCTGTCGGGATGAGAGGGTAAAAAATAAAAATAAAAAAATAAATAAAATAAAATAAAAAAATAAATAAAAAAAATTTGGATGCATGTTAACACCTGATGTCACAGATTATGTAATGGCTATGTAACTGGTTCATCTCAATGGCTGTGTCAATGGACCATCCTGCCTGGTTTTAACCTTCCTGGGCATACCACCTAATTCACCACCAATCATACTCATGTGGTCAGTCAGTAGGGTTTCATGACAGTTAGGCCAAGAAAGTGTTTCTTGTCTGCCCTCCAGGTATTAGAGGTCTTTTCCGGTGGTTTATGAGGTCGTAGCAGGACTTCCACAGCCTTACTACAGGTTCAGGTTTGTGGCTGTATAATAGGGAGCAGAGTCAAAGATGGCCATAAGCCGGTCTGTCGCCCCAGTATGCTCAACAGCTATCAGAATGCAGGAGGGGTTTTTCCCAGGACTTCTGGGCCGGCAAGGGCTATGCACCAGAGTGGCCTATTCAGTGAGTCACCTGCTGGGTTTGCCTAGTGAATGGCTGGAGACTGGGCCTCTCAGTCCAAGCACTTCGAGGTAAAGGCTGATGATTTTCCAACTTATTCCAGGGACTTTAGAGTCCGCCGTATGTTAGCTGGGTGGGCTAGAGAACACCCTGCCACCCTCGATCCCCGTTGCCCTTTCTCACGGGACATTTTATTGAGTATGGTGGGCCAGTGAAAAACAGTATGCTCCTTAAGCTATGAAGCCAGACTATTCCAGGTGGCAGCCCTTATGCTGTTTTTTGGAGCTTTTTGGATAGGTGAGGTGGTGGCCGGATCCAAGGGAGATTTGTCTCGACGGGCCCTCCAGTAATCAGATGTCTCCATGGAAGGGAGTTGTACCTGTATAACATTGATGGACTGGCAATGTTGCTGGACAGGGATGGAGCAGCTGCGCACCCTATCCTGGGCTTACAGTTAGGCCTCAGTCAATGGGCTGCAGTGTGGTGGCTTGGCTGGTGAGGAATACTTTGGGACGGGCTCCTACCCACTTTGTCCCAGCTTGGTTCAGTGCAGACATCTCCGCTTGTGGTGGTCATTACCCGAGTTGGGAATGACCTCAGTATTTGAGGCAAGGCCCTCAGGTGGCGGGCATGTGCAGACATGCAGTTCGGGACGCAACGATGGCCTCGGTTACCTAAGGGCATGGTCCTCAGTTTGGCAGGCATGTGCGGACATGCAGTTGGCGAGGCAACGGAAGGGCATGACCCTCAGTTTGGCAGGCATGTGCGGACATGCAGTTCAGGAGGCAACGGAAGGGCATGGCCCTCAGTTTGGCAGGCATGTGCGGACATGCAGTTCAGGAGGCAACGGAAGGGCATGGCCCTCAGTTTGGCAGGCATGTGCGGACATGCAGTTCAGGAGGCAAAGGAAGGGCATGGCCCTCAGTTTGGCAGGCATGTGCGGACATGCAGTTGGCAAGGCAACAGAACGGCATGGCCCTCAGTTTGGCAGGCATGTGCGGACATGCAGTTCAGGAGGCAACAGAAGGGCATGGCCCTCAGTTTGGCAGGCATGTGCGGACATGCAGTTCAGGAGGCAACGATGGCCTCAGTTACTAAAGGGCATGGCCCTCAGTTGCAACGAAAGGGCATGGCCCTCAGTTTGCCAGGCATGTGCGGACATGCAGTTGGTGAGGCAATGGAAGGCCATGGGCCTCAGTTTGGCAGGCATGTGCGGACATGCAGTTGGCGAGGCAACGGAAGGCCATGGCCTCAGTTTGGCAGGCACGTGCAGACATGCAGTTCAGGAGGCAACGATGGTCTCGATTACTTAAGGGCATGGCCCTCAGTTGCAACGAAAGGGCATGGCCCTCAGTTTGGCAGGCATGCGTGGCATGCAGTTAATAAGGTGACGTCAGCCTTGGGTACGTCTACTTTGGTCAGACATAATCCCACGTGTTGGCACACAGCTGGGGCTTAGCCAGTGGGCCAGAGTACAGTGGTTGGGCCGCCAAGGGATGCGCTGGGACGGGCTCCTTCCTACGCTTTCCCAGTCGGCAGTGGTTCATCATGTGCCACAGTTTTTGGTTATTCACCTGGGCGGTAATGACCTGGGTATGCTGAAAGACATGGCTCTTATCGAGCAGGCGTGTGCTCACTTCCGGGCCATCGAAGGACGCTGGCCGGGAGTGCACTTGGTGTGGTCTGATGTTTTACCCCGTAGGCATTGGAATTGCGAGGGGGACCCTAGGGGCATAAATAGGACCCGCAAGAAAGTCAATAGGCAACTCAGGCTGGCTCTTTTGGGCTCTGGTGGGTCAGTTATTCACCATCCAGAGATAAGACGCAGTAGGATAGAGCTATATAGGTCAGATGGAGTCCATATGACAGATATGGGTAATGACATCTTCTAGGGGACCTGCAGAGGGGTCTGCGTGAGTTGTTGTTTGGAGGTGGGGCAAGTGGGGACTAAACAGAGGTTTGTCCCCTCTTTGGTGGCAAGGAAGTGCGGGAAAGTGTAAAGGTGAAGGGCAGCTAAGTGACACCTTTAGGCATCTTTGGAGGTGATTGGAGGTTCCGGAGGCCTGCAGCTCCGGGTTATACGGCCTGAGGGCAGGATACGGGTCGCCTTTGGCGCCAACATGTCTCATCCACTCAGAGTTTCAGGGCACCGGGGGCAGGCGGTGACGCAGGTTGGCCTTCCTACACACCCTATGGGTGTGGTCAGGGCAAGGGGTTGGCAGATTGGCAGCCCCTTGCCTGGCAGGGGTTGAATTGCCCCAATAGCTGCAAGCAGGCTTTGCCTGACTCACCAGGAGAATCCCGCACTTATGTTCCCCTCTGTAGGTTCCTTATGCAATGTGAATTTGGTTAATAAAGTGACCCGTTATTTAACCCAAATATATATTGTGTCTGTGTCTTATTTCACCCCTGGGCTGCAACTTCCCGCTCCGCACGGTACTTACCGGCTGCGGGGCGAGATTTGCAGCCTGGGGTGAAGCCCTAGCCACCATTTAGAGGAAGAGCAGTCGTGCCAGGACTGGCATGACGTCATCAAGGCGCGCTGCGGGCGACGAGCAGCCGATCCTATTTAAGCTCACGCCGGCCCCTCACCCTCCTCTTCTTCTTCGGCACCCGCCCTACCCTCCCTCTGCTGCAGTGTGATTAATTTGGTCGCTTCGGGGCCGACTAGGAATTTTTGGCTTGCCTGCGCTTTAGCCGGCGGGTTTCTTTTGCCTACTCCATACTGTGGTTAGCAGTGAGGGTGCTCAGGGTTAGCACGGGTGCATTTCTGGTTATTAGGTTCATTTGGCTGTTTGATCTTAATATCTTAATTGGTCACTTTATGGCAAGGAAGTGTGGGAAAGTGTAAAGATGAAAGGCAGCTAGGTGACACCTTTAGGCATCTTTGGAGATGATTGGTGGTTCCGGAGGCCTGCAGCTCCGGGTTATACGGCCTGAGGGCAGGATACGGGTTGCCTTTGGGGCCAACATGTCTCATCCACTTGGAGTTTCAGTGCACCGGGGGGCAGGCGGTGATGCAGGTTGGCCTTCCTACACACCCTATGGGTGTGGTCAGGGCAAGGGGTTGGCAGATTGGCAGCCCCTTACCTGGCAGGGGTTGAATCGCCCCAGTAGCTGCAAGCAGGCTTTGCCTGACTCACCAGGAGAATCCCGCACTTATGTTCCCCTCTGTAGGTTCTTTATGCAATGTGAATTTGGTTAATAAAGTGGCCCGTTATTTAACCCAAATATATATTGTGTCTGTGTCTTATTTCACCCCTGGGCCGCAAATCATGTTCCCCATGGTTTCTTTTACCAGAGGACAATCCTTAGCATGAGAAAACATTTCTACAGCTGTGTTCCCAAAGGATTATGGGATATTACTTGATTGGCTTCTTGTCTGCATATAGCTAATGATGTCATTATTGGGAGAGGGTGAGAACTCAAAGGAAAAAGTGTTATTTGTCTCAAGTTTCAGTCTCAACCTTTTTCCCATACTGAATAACATGATGATTACCTTTAGTTTGTTGCAGTCCACAATTTCTGAAGGATGGAAAGGATGTGAAGTATCCTAGCTTAACGCTTAAGCTACTGGTCCTAGCAGAAAGTCAGCTTCCCAACCTGCTGTACTTCAGTGCACTTTTTCATTTTTATTTATTCCATTTAGCAGTCCATCCAACTAACTAGGCTAGATTAGGCAGATTTTCACAGACCCTCCAGATGTCATTTTTATTGTGCATGAATGAGGATTTGTGCTCATGATGGTATTGGGCCAGTTCTATACGATCCTGCTTTCAATTCTGTTTGCATCTGCAAATGTTCTGGAGCAGTCATGCTGCTTCCCCCCCCCCCGGTCAGTGCATGTCCTGTAGCTTTTTGCTGAAATCCTGCAACTTTTTATACCACAGACGTTCCGGTTAATTTTTTTGTCCTGCTTTTGTTGCGTTACAGTGCAACAATAGACAGCAATGAGGCAGTAACACTGGGAAAACATCACAGAACAACCAATAAAGCAGAGTGATGTGTGAGGAGTCCAATGCAAACCCATCACTAATGCATTATTATTGCATCAATGACATGTTGAACAATACACCCAGAGAGAAAATAAACCCAGTTTGGAAGGGACGTTACTCTCTTCTTAAAAGTCACCAGCAAGCTGGTCAAATAGCCATGTAGGTCCATGAGGAAGGAACCACAAGCAAGACCCCCCACTACTTGTTACCACCCATCTTACCCCAGATGGCTGCAGCACCCAGAGCAGAGCCTCATCAGTAGGGTGAACAATAGGGATGGGGGAGAAATTCAATTCAGTTCACATTAGAAGATGAACTTACCAAACAGGCACTTTCCAAAACAATACGTGAACCAAAACACAGCCATCCTTTGAAATGTGCACTTCTCTGCCAAGTAATGAGCACACAATACATGTGCTATGGCAAAGTGTGCATATAAATGCAAACATTTCTGGAAGTAACATGCAAGAATGTAATATATCAGGGGAAACTGCTTTGCAAATGTGTATACATTAATAAAAAAGTGCGTACAAAGAGTGTAGGTGGAGAGACATTTGCGCTAAAATTCCGATGAACGTTCATGAAGATTTTTTTTAAATACAAACTGATGTGGAAATATAGAGACTTGAACTTAAGATTGGAAAAAGGAGACTATGAGAGAAACTGCAAATGACAGGTTTGCCCATCCCTACTGACCGGATGCAAAAGAGGGTGGGGTCTCATTTATTTGGGGGGGGGAGTTATACCATTTCTCAGTTCTACAATGCGGTTTACATAAAAACATATTCCAATACAATCAATGCAGTCCAATTATAGAATCCAAATCAGAAGAGCGGGGTGGGGTGAATACAAGATCAATACCAGAACATCAAAAATGTCCAAGGGCAGCTTCATCACAGAAGTACATTCCATTACATAATATAGGGCAAGTTCAACACAAAAAATTTGCCCCAGTGCAGTGTTGTTCCCAAGAGCAGCATTTTATTTTTTGCCATAGACATAGATGGCAGCCGTTTGCTATTGCTCCCCAAAACACCACTGGGATAAGGACAAAATCTTCCTGCTGTTCCTGGTGGTACCAGTGGCTAGTGTGATGCAGAAATCTTCCATATGCTGCTATTTCCAGCCCATTATCAATAAAAGGTACCTTCCCTCCCATCTACTGTTCCATCCTCAACAGCTCTGAGGAGAGACCTCAGCTGACCCCATGTTGGGCTGAGAGCTTTTCATGACCTGCATCTTTGAGAGATCAAAGCATATTTTTAATAGTTGGGTAAAGAGGGAATGGCATTACCAATGACACCTTCCTCTTCTACATAACTATTAACGGTGCAGGAGCCTTGATCTCTTTTCCATCTAGCCACCCTACTCCTCTGGACATTTAGAGATGTGTATATAGGAGGAAACATATCTCTACATTCTTAGACAGAGATCATGTAGGAGGTGCAAGTACTCCATAGCAGTGAGTACTGTCACAAAAGAGCACTGGGTATAGCTCCACATGGGGGTTGCCCTCAACACTTGTTGCCCCTTAGCCCTCTCCTGTCATTCCCCCTCTTCCCAAACAAACAAACATATTCCCTTACGTTTTCAAGGGGGCAGGGGTGATCAGCACTGGGAAGGCCTACCAGAGTCTGTTCATAGCTGGAAATGACACTTCAGAACATGCTCAGGAACACACTTATTGTTGTTATTTTCATTTCTTACCTGCCCTTCTCACTAAGGTTCCAGGCAGGTTACAACAATTTAAAATTCAATATTAAAAATAGTTTAAAACAAATTTACAAACACAGGAATAAGGTGGCTCCTGAAAACATATATCGCAGGTGTCAAATGCCAGGGTGAACATCAATTCCTGCTGTGGATCATGGGATTTACCAGGAGCATCCATCACTGCAAAGTTGGGGCTGATTAGCACACTGGTGGAGCCAAACCTGTAGTCCGGCTGGTGTGCCAGCACAACCCCATCCTCACCACTGCTGTACCGAGTAAGTAGCCAGTAGTGGCCAGTGAAACAGTGAAGGGGGAACACTGTCCTGTTCTCATTAGACTCCTGAGGAAGCAAGAGACTTGCCAGCAACAACACCAATTTGGACAACAGCCAAAGCAGTGTCCAGGTGAGGGTCCAAATAAGCAGAGTCAACAACAAAAGGTCAGGCAAGATGCAACATCCGAACTGTCCATGGGCAAAGCAAGGGAAGTCAGGTCCAAGGTAGGTCCAGCGTAATCCATGGGCAGGCTTGGCTGCAGCAGGTGATCAGCTAACAAGCAGGATACAATGATGGTACATGGAGGTTACTCCAGAAGCTCTTCCAGCCTAACACTGAGGTTTTTGAACTGGAGCTGCTGGAACGACACTTCAACCTCAGCTGTCTCTTAAAAAGCCAGAGATTTCTTCAAGAGGAGACCTTTACTCCTGAGGAGACCTTACCTGTAGTCAGGCACTTGTCCAGATGGGCTGGCTTTCTAACTGGTGTTTGAGACAACACATTTCTCGTGGGCTTGGGATCTATTCAATCTTTATGACAGAGGCCAAACTCACCTGGGTGTAGATGGCCCTTCCAAAGCCTTGTTGCAGGAACCTGCCTCCTGGCCTCAGATGGAGACTGACCCAGGACTGGGAGTAAGGCTAGAGTCTCCTGGACATCCTCTGATCCTCTCCCCTGATAAGGACTCCCCCAGCTAAGAGCTGACAGGCACTGCTTCTCTCTTGACTTCTGACTATTGGTCATTGCCACTGACCAAGAGGGAGAGGAGGAAGGGATAAGGTCTGGAAGCTTGGCACAGTGTGGTGTGCAGTGGCAGATGGTTGTGCCACCACACACTGCACCTTGCCCAGCCTCTGCACCTTCCCCCTCCCTCTTGGTCAGTAGCAGCAACCCACTGGCTGCTACTGGCAACTTATTGTGTGTTCAAACCCAAAGCGTTTCAGCCTATAGGTTTTAGGTCTTCATCAGGGGCTATAAATAAATAAAACAGCAGGGACAAATTTGAATTTAAAATCATACATATAACATCTCTAAATCAGTCTATGACTTACATTGCAGGCTATTGAGAAATTCAAATGAGCAGACCACTTACAACAATATAAACGCCTCAAAGAACAGAATATTAAGCATGTGTATATATCACAGCACCCAGAAATAAGGTGCAGGTGGAACCACTTGATTATTTTTCTTGTTACTAAATGACAACCATCTGGGAGTGAAAAACAAGCAAGGGACTGTAGATATTTTCTGGATTTTATAGTAGAGGAAGAAACTCGAGCTCCTCATTAAGACCATCAGGGGTCATTGTTTTCAAATTCAGTATCCATAACATCTCTCTCCTGAGCAAAACATCAATGTTGTCCCCGTATACTTTCTCTAAAACCCAAAATTTAAGCTTGGCTACAGAGTAATGGCAACTATTGAAATAAGCAACTAAGGGGGCCCCAGACCTCTTGTTCCTAATGTTGCTGAGGTGTTTCCCTATGCGTTTTTTAACAATTCTGGAGGTCTGTCCAACATATAATTTCAAACATCCACACTGAATTACATAAATAACTCTGGCAGTATTGCATGTTGAAAAATGATTCAAAGTGTACTTTTTTTATTAATAGGGTTAACAACTCCATCGTTTTACATGTAAATTTGCAATAGGCACAATGCCCACAGGGGTGATGGCCCCTGGGTGCACTAGTGCCTGGCAATAAATTCCTATTCTTCTAGCATCTTGGCTTTTGCCCTCTGTTTTTTCCTGGTTTGGATGCTAGCCACTTTCTGTTGTTTCTACTGGGAACCGCAACACCACTGTGGCGAGGGTGATAGTACAGCACCCCCCCCATCCCAGTCATTCCTGGGCAGAGCTTGGAAAAGTTACTTTTTTGAACTACAACTCCCATCAGCCCAATCCAGTGGCCATGCTTTTCCAAGTAACTTTTCCAAGCTCTGTTCCTGGGAATTGTAGTTTTCAGTGCATTCTGATCCAATTCAAGAACCAGAAAACAGCAAGCCCCTGACTCCCATTCCTTTTATGCTTAGCTATTATTTGAGAAGACAAGAGTAGGGAAATGGTTTGATTTTAGTTGGAGAAACGAAGTCAAATTTGTGGGTTTAATTAAAAGTCACCCTCTTTTCTCACATAATTCAAGCAAAAGGTAGAAGGAACAGGAGGGGAGATCAATATTCCTAGCCAATCAGAAATGTACTTTATTTATTTAGCTATTTCAAACATTTCTTAATCATCCTTCATCAGAAGACTCCAGAACGGTGTACAAAAATGGGGAAACAATTTGCACATTACATACATCAGGTCAGTACCTCATCTAGTCCAGCACCCTGTTCTCACAGTGGCCAACCAGATGCAAGCAGGACCTGAGTGCAACAGCACTCTCGTCTGGCTAAGAAACCCCCATAAAACTAAGGAACAAATCAGTTCCAACTAAAATTCTATTTGAAATGTCAGGGAAGTAGGAAAGTCTTATCCTGATGTCAAAAGGATTGTAATGTCAGCTGCATATGTGATGCTGTAGGGAAGATACTCCACAAGCTGAGCTGTACAAAGTTTGTTTACAAGACTTCCTAAACGATTGTGTCCCTGGGTGCCCTCTGGAATAAATGAGCAGCAACTGACCATTTGCTGTTGAAAACCTTCTGAATAAGCCTTGTTTGGGGAGCTTTGAAGTCACCATTCTTCAACTGATTATGCCAGCTGACAACTTGGGCTACTGTGACCGTTGGCTTCATTGTCATACCACAAGCTCAAGGTTCATCCTATAGAAAAGGGTATGTCCCTGGTCTAGGGTTGCCAGGTTCATGGCCTGAGACTGATCCTGTATCTTTAGGAAAAGAGAAAGTCAGCCAAGTGCAGGTGTTCTTGCAACCCTGTAATGGGAAAAACCACAAGGTGGAATTCTCCCTCCCCCCTGCACAACTTTTAAAGATACAGAAGACCTCTTGGAGGCCGGGCCTGGCAACCAAGAGGCCTTCTGTATGTTTAAAAGTTGTGCAGGGGGAAGGAAGAATTCTACCTTGTGGTTTTTCCCATTACAGAGTTGCAAGAACACCTGCACTTGGCTGACTTTCTCTTCTCCTAAAGATACAGGATCAGTCTCAGGCCAGAACCTGGCAACCCTACCCTGGTCCCTCATACTGAGACAGACCTTTGGCCCATCTAGTCCCATACTACGGGACTAGGGTCTCCAGCAGCAGGGTCTCCTGACACCTAAGATTTGTTTAACAAGATTCTAGGGACTGAAGCTGGGACCTTCAGAATGCAAAGCATGGGCTCTGCCATTGAACCTCTTTGTACCCAGCATCATTTATGTACTAAATGATGATGGGGGACAAATCCCCTCCGCAAAAATGAAGAATAGGTGTTTAGCTCAGTCTAATTTTACAAGAAAGAAACTGGTGATGACAGCTGCCCTCCAGTCAAGGTACATTTCAGATGGTGTTTTTCATGGCTGTAACGTAATGTCATAGTTTTTGCAGAAGTGGAATTAAAAAAAAAGATCTTCAGTGTTTTTGTGGTGAAGACAGACAGATGCCTTCCTGCTTTAATTCCTGAGTGGCCATAGCATGTTCACTGACATTTCAACTTGATGTTTTAATTGGCTTATTTGAATAAAACTCAGACAGGTTATGTTGCTCCATTTTATTTTGTGTCTCTCAGCACAGCCGCCAAAAACAAGAAGACAGAAAAACAAGGAGGGGCAGTGACTTTTCACCTCTCCGCCTCTCCCTGTGTTTTGTTTAGTCCTTAATGTATTTAAATTCATGCCTTGTTAATTTAAAAATGCATCCTGTTGGGTTTAAACTGCTCTTCTAAAGGCAGACCCTTTTTTTGTCTTTTCCTACCCACTTTCTTCCCTCCCCCCCCAAAAAAATGTCCAGGAAAAATGTTTTCTTTAAGGATTTCATTTTTAATCTATCTCTTTGGGCTCTCTCAAATACATGTGGAATGTGTTTATGCAATTGTGGACATACCAAGTGAGAAATATGCTGCTGTATCTGGCCTGGCAGTTTGGAAATCCTGCTCCCTTGACCTTTCAAATGCAGGTTCAACATCGAGATGGGGCATCTAAAAAGAATTGAGAAATGTGGTTCAGTAATCTGGAGGGTAGCAACATACATTCAAATCAGCAGTACATCTATAAATTTAGCTCATTACTGCTAATAAAAGTCAGGAATGGAACAAGATGGAGGTTAGGGATATGCAAAATGCCCATGAAAAAATTTCACCAGTCTCATCAAAAGTCTCTTGGCTTTCCTTAACATTCTTCAGATGTTTAACCTACCTGACAAGAAACCTCTAAATTCACTTCAAATGTTGCTGTAGGCATTAACCATTGGGATCAATGACCCCATTTTCAAATGACCCCATCTTAATAATGGTCTCTGGCTTACTGAACCATGGTTTATTAGTCTGAGGACAAGCATCATGTCCACACTCTTGGCCCTCCTAATCGCATATATGCTGGTTTCAGCACTTCTATTATGGTCTGTTTAAACTACAGGATGGTTTTGTATTGTGGTTTGTATTCCGAGACTAAACCTCACTTCCCAGGTCGGATGAAACAGGAAACTGTGGTTTAAACAATCAATGACAGAAGTGCCAAAGCCTGTACACAACAGGAGAAAAGAGGGGAGACCACACAGGCATGGCACCATAGTTTATTAAACTGACAGCCTAGGGTTGTGCAAAGCTCTTTTGCAATACGTTCTACTAGTGTTAGCAAAGCTCTGTCTGGCTTCTTCCAAAATTATTGGGAAGTTGACTTGAGGAGGAACCGCCAAGGGTGCTGTGTATTTTACTGAAGGTAAAAGTTTTAATGGCATCTCTGAGGGTGAATTTACATAATCAGTTTTTATAAGGAAGTGTCAACACAAGGCAACAAATCCCTGTAATTTTTATGTAGTGACTCATTTTTATAAATTCATTCCTTTGTGGGGAAGACAGAATGCAACCATGGAAAGGGCACTGTGGATGAATGGATTTCACATAGTTGCATCTCTGCTTCACCACATGGGGATACATTTATGAATGTAAAAGTTCCTTAAACCAGTATTTTCATCCAAAGGAAAGAATTTGGCACATACACAATCTTAACTGGTTTGTGGAGCATAACCAAAGATTCCTCCTCTTCAATCCATCAGTACGTTTAAGAGTCCTCCACACAAAACTGAACTGATTTAATTAGTTATATTCACCTTTTTTGTTTAATTGCCTGATACATATTTTGTTAAACAAGTTCATGATTCCACATAGTATGGTCTTCTCACACATGTGTCTGAGGGCAGGATTTGGCCTTGTTTGGAAAGAGAGATCATGTAGAAGACAGGAAATTGGACTTTATGATATTGTTTATCTTTCCCTGTTCTTTAATTTTCTCTTTGTTTAATATTTCAGGATAAGGCATTTATCTTTTCTAGGGATCAAATAAGCTGGGTGGTAACACAATGGATATATGATTCACTGGGAGCAGGGGAGTGGTATTAAAAGGTAGATGGAAGGATAACACTTGGAAATCCAGTAATGTGTGATTTGCTACCACTGTGCCTGAGGGATTTTTTTTACAACTAAAAAAAGAAATATAGGCCAATCGTTTGTGGCAGCACAATATGGGCTGATTGATTCTAGCTGTGACAGATGATATGGTACTTCTTAATAGACCCATAGCAAAGCTGAGTCATTTTCTTCAACTAAGATATAAGGCAATGAACACTGTGATAATAATAATAATAATAATAATAATAATAATAATAATAATAATAATAATAATAATAATAATAATAATAATAATATTTAATTTGTGTGTCACCTATCTGGCAGATAGCCACTCTAGGCGGCGTACATTAAAATGAGATAAAATACAATAATATCAAATGCAGTCACATTAGTCTCAATAAATAAAATACTGGACAGTCATCAATACATTTATAAAATATTTACATTTGCAGCATATAATAGATGACAAAATCATGGAGATTAACCCATCCCAAGGATCTCAAAGGCCTGTTGAAATAGCCACGTCTTCAGGGCCTTGCGGAATACATCCAGGGAAGGGGCGTGTCGAAGATCAAACGGGAGGGAGTTCCAGAGAGTGGGGGCCACCACAGAAAAAGCCCTCTCCCTAGTACCCACCAACCTAGCTGTTTTGGTTGGTGGGATTGAGAGAAGGCCTTGCGTGGCTGATCTGGTCGGGCGGCATAATTGGTGGCGGTGGAGGCGCTCTTTCAGGTAAACTGGGCCAAAACCGTACAGGGTTTCAAAGGTTAATACCAACACCTTGAATCGGGCCCGGAAAACAACCGGCAGCCAGTGTAGATCAAATAACACCGGCGTAATGTGATCACGGCGGCGGCTGTTGGTAAGTAAGCGCGCCGCTGCATTCTGTATAAGTTGCAATTTCCGGGTCGTTTTCAAGGGTAACCCCACATAGAGCGCATTACAGTAGTCCAATCGAGAGGTGACCAGGGCATGTACCACGAGTGGGAGCTGTTGAACAGGGAGGTAGGGTTGCAGCCTACGTATAAGATGTAATTGATTCCAAGCTGCCCGGCTCACAGCCGAAATCTGAGCCTCCATGGACAGCTTGGAATCAAGAATGACCCCGAGGCTGCGGACCTGGTCCTGTAGGGGCAACCTCACCCCGCCAAACACCAGGTCAACATCTCCCAACCCTCCCTTGTCTCCCACAAGTAGTACCTCGGTCTTATCAGGGTTCAGTTTCAGCCTGTTCCTACCCATCCATCCACTCACAGATTCCAGGCACTTGGATACGGTCTCCACAGCCCTCTCCGGTGAAGATTTAAATGAGAGATAGAGCTGAGTGTCATCCACATATTGGTGGCACTGCAGCCCCAATCTCCTGTTGATCTCTCCCAGAGGCTTTACATAGATGTTAAATAGCATGGGTGAGAGGATAGAACCCTGTGGCACACCACAATTGAGAGGCCAAGGGTCTGAAACCTCATCACCCAATGCTACCTGTTGACGCCTATCGGAGAGAAAGGAATGGAACCACCGTAAAACCATGATGTATTACACAGCCCAACAAAAAAAAATTTTTTTTAGTTGCCAAGGATGTTTGAATGACTTTAGGGTATTTTGGGGGTGCTAAATCCAAAAATCACATTACTTTTGCCGAATTGGCTCTAGTTTTTGAGATAATGGATACCCCTCAAATGACGATTGTACCCCAATACGACCTGTCGCTGCTGACATATGCAGCAGGATTTGGTCTGTCTTTTTACTCTTGAACATTGTTTTGCAAGTTTATCCATTGCATATAATATCATATTGATACTTTTTCTTTTTGAAGAGGAATATGAGTTTGTCATGAAGAGGCTGCTTAAACAATCGTAATGCATTCTGCTACATTTGTGGCGAACAGGGCCGGTTCCAAAGGGCAGCCAGGTTGGGCACTGGCCCGAGGGCCCCACAGCTCTAGGAGCCCCTGGGGGGCCCTCCGCTCCCCTTCTGCGATCCCATGGATCGCAAGACGAGCTTCCGAACCGCCCGCCATCCCCAGCGCTTCACCTACCTTTCTCTGCTGTTCGTGCAGGTTTGCCATCAATAAAGATGGCGGCCGAGGTTTCCGTAAGGGACTGAAGCCTCTGCCGTCATCTTGGTTGATGGGGGATGGCAGGCGGTTTGGAAGCTCGTCTTGTGATCCACGGGATCGCAGAAGGGAAGCAGAGGGGCCCGGGGCAGGCTAATGCCCAAGGGCCCCCGCATTTCTGGAGCCGACCCTGGTGGTGAATACACTCTGCAAAAACAAAGAAAAAACATCACTGACTTCGTAAAACAAGCATATCTTGCTTATTTTGGAGTGAAGCTTGAAGATCAAGATAAGTCTTGGGCTCCCCATAAGGTTTGCAAAACCTGTGTAGAGTGCCTACAACAGTGGAAAAATGGAGAAAGGAAATGTTTAAACTTTGATGTGCCTATGGTGTGGAGAGAGCCGCAAAACCATCACGATGATTGTTATTTTTGTGTTGTGAATGTGAAAGGCTTCAATCGCTACAAGAAACATAAGTGGGAGTATCCTGATTTGGACTCAGCAAGGAGACCTGTGCCACACAGCGAAGACGTTCCCATACCAGTGTTTACCTCACTGCCTGACCTTCCATTGTCAGATGTTGAAGAAATGCTGTGTAGCACAGGTGGTAGCCCTGGAAGTGGATATGAAGAAAGCTTTTCAACACCTGAGCAGTTCTCCCAAAAAGAAGTCAATGATCTGATACGAGACCTCAGTCTGTCAAAGCAAGCATCTGAACTTTTAGCATCCAGGCTAATGGAAAAGAACTGTCCACAGCCGGAAGCTAACATAACAGCTTATTGGACAAGAGAGGAGGGACTTCTTCCATACTTCAGCCAAGATGAAGAACTTGTATACTGCAATAACATTCCTGGACTTTTTCTCCAAATGGGACTACCGGAATATCAACCAGAAGATTGGCGGCTTTTTATAGACAGCTCCACCAGAAGCTTGAAATGTGTTTTATTGCACAATGGTAACCGCTATGCATCTCTTCCAATTGCTCACTCAACAAAACTTAAAGAATATGAAAATATCAAAATGGTCTTGCAGAAGCTCTGCTATCATGAGCACCAGTGGTTTATTTGTGTTGATCTACAGATGGTGAACTTCTTGCTTGGGCAGCAAAGTGGATACACGAAGTACCCTTGTTTCATCTGCTTGTGGGATAGTAGGGGAGATCATTGGGAAAAAAGTGACATGGCCTTCAAGGGAACACATGACTGTAGGTGCAGCAAACATAATTAACAAGCCATTGGTTGTCAGAGAAAAAATCATTCTCCCACCACTCCATATCAAGCTTGGACTGATGAAGCAATTTGTTAAGGCCTTGGACAAAGATGGTGATTGCTTCAAATACATTTGTAGATCGTTCCTTGGACTGACTATGGAAAAACTAAAAGCAGGAATCTTTGATGGTCCTAAAATTCGTAAACTCATCAATGATTTGAATTTCACTAAATTTATGAATGATGTTGAAGCTTCTGCCTGGTGCAGTTATGTCTCAGTTGCCAAGAACTTCTTGGGTAACCACAAAGCAGACAATCATGAAGAATTGGTGCAAAACATGCTCGCTAACTTTAAACATTTGGGTACTAATATGAGCATAAAGGTACACTATCTCCATAGCCACTTAGACAGATTTCCGGATAATCTTGGTGATTTTAGTGAGGAACAAGGGGAGAGGTTCCCTCAGGATATAAAGGTGATGGAGGAAAGGTATCAAGGCAGATGGGACAGACACATGATGGCAGACTACTGCTGGAGCCTCCAACGTGATTGTCCTGATGCCCCACATAAAAGAAAATCATACACACAGCGTTTTTCTATGCATTAATTGTGATTATCTGAATCAGCTTACTTTGTTTTAATGTTATTGTACTGAATACAACGCCATTAGGTATTTCATGTGTTTACTTTTGTATGATTTGAGACAGTTTCCATGTTATTTGTGGGTAGGCTATGCCTGACCATTAAATTTTTTGAATTTGTTATGTTTTTCAATGGGGACATCCATTATCTCAAAAATTAGAGCCAATCTAGCAAAACCGATGCCATATTCGGAATCAGCAACACAAAGTTACCCTAAAATCGATCAAACATCATTGGCAATAAAATTAGTGTTGACCAGTGTTATCTCAACTTTTTCTGAAGCAGAAATAAGTAAAGAGACGTGAACAGATTATTTCTGAGACAGAAACACTGAGAATAAAGCAGTGGCATTGGCATTTGAAATCTTTGTCTCTTCTGCACCACAAAGATGGCAAAATGTTTCATTTGCACTGAGCTGTCTCAAGAGAGTGAGCCCAGTGGCATGTAGGGTTGCCAGGTCAGAATAATCTCAAACCCTGAGATTTCAGGGGTGCGCACTAGTGATGTCATTAAGCATGATATGTTAAGTATCAACTAAAGTTACTTGGAGCATACCGCTCAAACAAACAAAAAATATCTGAATGGAAATTAAGATAGAAATCTTAGCTAAATTAGGGTGTTGCCAGGACCAGCTGAAGTGATGGCATCATTCCTTCTCATCTGCTTAGGGAGCTTGAGTAGGGAACATTTAATCTAGCCTTCTTGATTCTGGCAAAAAGGGTTTAAGTGTCCTCAGGTCAGCCCAGTCACCAAAAGGCCATGGTAGGAAGAAGAGAGCCAAGTTTTGTGGAGATGTTAGATGGGAGCAGTCAGTAGTAAAGATGGATGCCCCTGAAGGCTGCAGTTCTAAACACACTTATTAAGGGACTAAGCCCCATAAAACTCAACAGGACTTACTTCTGAGTAGATACGGTTAGGATCGTGCTGTTGATAAGGCTTGACTAGCCTTATCCTCTGCAAAGATATTGACATTAAAGCAGTGTTGGCAACCCTCTGCCTGCAATGCCCTGCCCCTGCCTTTTAACATGGCTGCTCAAAACATCTTTACAGACTTGACCATTCACTGCAGAGAGATGTTTGAGAAATGAGTAAGAGTTAAGGAGATTCTCTGCCCTTTTCTGCCTTCCATGAGGGCTGCTATAAACTCACTTTGACAGCCAACCCAATTCCAGTGCGTAATAACTGACACAGAGAAAACATGGTTTGGTCTATCTTCACAGACAGTAGTTTGGGAGCAACAGCAATTGAAGCCACACTTCACAGTATGTGAATTCTCTTTTACCACTATTGGGCAAGAAACAAACCATCATGTGAACAACAAGATGCGTCATCTGTGGGTTTAAGGGGGTTGAGCTGACCACATGGAACCACTGTTGTTGCTTCTGTGGATGTAACAGAGTGAGGTCAGAGGTAAATGAAATGCAAACAGAAAAATAAAAATAAAATATAGTAATGATTTCCTAAATGCAAAACCATACCTTTCACAACAAGATTCCTATAAGGCAGAAAACTCAGCATCTCACAACCAGTGAGGGTTCCCAACCAAAAACCAAAATTAAAAAATCCTGGCAGCCAGTCAGCCAAGGTCTTCATTAGGGTTTACTCCTGGAAAAGTGAGTGCATGCCTACCAAGATCTCACTGTGATCTTCTGTTCTAGTGCAATCTTATGCATGTTTACTCAGAAGCAAGTCCCAATGAATTCAGATCTCCTGCACAGAGAAAGTGTAGTTGATGTTGCTGAAAACTAAATATGTACTGACTTCCTGATGTGGAGAAAAGTGGGAAAGTGAAACTGTTTTCAGAACTTGTAATGGGTTTTAGCTATTGCCTGAAGGTCAACAAATTCCTTGTCAATTACATCCCTGACTTCACATACTGGCTAAAAACCTGAAAGGGTGGGGATTAGAGCAGCTGGTACTAACAGAAGTTGCAAAGGGGGAGGGGTGGCTGACATTTTGGAGTATATCTCTTAACCCTTATGCTAAAGATCAAATAAGGAACAGGTTTGAGGCTTTAAACTTAGTTGACAGAGAACCAGAAGAACTATGGAATGAAGTCAGAGACGTTATCAGGGAAGAATGCAAAAAGACAATACCTCTAGTTAAAAAGAGAGAAAGACCTCATTGGATGACTGAAAAAACTCTTAAAATGAGAGAAGGAAAGCAAAAGCAAAAGGAGATAGAAACACAGTCAGAACCCTAAATGCAACAATACAGCGACTAGTACATAGGGACAAAGAGAACTATTACAATAGTTACTGTATAGAACAAGAGCCCTGTTCCAAAAAATTAGAGAAATGAAAGGGAAATTGAAACCAAGAGTAGGGATGTTAAATAATCAACAGGGGAACACACTGACTGTGTGATGCCAGATGCCAGATTCATTCATGGAGGAACCGTATGATGAAGAACCAGATGATGAGACCTGGGGAAGACTCCCCAAAACTGGAATCTCTCGGCAAAAAATCAGAGACCTGGCAACCCTAGTGGCATGACTATATAAATGTTCCACTGTGATTCTCTGAAGGGACTTGCACGAAGGCCATATAGTGGGTTATAGATGGAGGGCTGCCCTTGGTTGTTTGTGACCTGGGTTTACACTCTATTGTGAAGCTAACTGAGTAGCTTTAAAGAAGTATATCTCATGGGGTTGTAATGAAACAGGAAATATTTAATAATATCTTACAAGTCTGTGAGGATAAATTAAATTATTAGTAGCTAGGAACACACCTGTCATTATAATGAGCAAGACTGTGTAGAAAGAAGGTCTGTATGGTGCAAGTAATGTTTTGCACATTAATGTGTATTGCATCTTCTCCCATGGGGTCTATATTAATACAAGCTGGGCCAGTGACGGCTGATGTCCATTGAGGCCTATGGGAGGTGGAGCTAGAGCCAAGAGTAAGTGGGACAAGAACCAATAGTAGGCAGAGCCAACTAATTCTGGCTTTACCCCCATGTTGTTGGTTTGATTTGAAGCTACACACTTGGACTGGTTAATATTATTTTTCTCTCCAACAAGTGTTGAATGATTGGCAGCTCCCACTTTACAGAAGGATGAGCAGCTCTGGCGCTGGAATTCAACTTGGCATCTGGTTAGTGCCGAGAGGGGTAGAAGAAAGGGGAATGCTCATCTGCAATGAGTCTTTGGTCAGCAGGTGAAGTAAGGAAAACTGGGCATAAGCCTCTTGGGGCAGATTTAGTAGAGGTAGGAAAGGAGTTAGGAAGAGACTACAGTGGTGAGCACCCTGAAGCATCTTTATGCTGAAAGGGCATGTGTCCATTCAGCCTCTCACAGGCAATAGGACCTATAGAAGAGGAGCTACCCTTAGGTTCTGATGGTCTCATCACATCTAAGGCTTCAGCCATGGTAGCATGGGCGGTCAGGTGCCTCCTCAGCACATTGTTAAGGTGAGCAAAAGGACAACCACAGATCATTCAACAGACTGGCCTGGTGCTTGGAGCCCGGGTGGAGTTGCCTATGCGAAATGGACAATGTAATAGGCGTGTTCCCAGGTCTCACCTGAAATTCAAGGTCGCACACTAATGTTTGTCAACCTGTGGCCAACCAGTTTTTATTCATTGTGAATTTTTCTAAGCTAATAAAACTGTTGCTCATTTTATCCTACATACTTTCATGTGTCTTCATTCCTGATTGGGGGGGCAAGGGGCACATACAGGATTTTTTTTTATTGATTTATTTAAGACATATTTTTTAAACATGTTGTAAACCACTTTGATATTTTCAATGAAATAGTGGCAAGCAAATGTATTTATGAATAAAATAAAATAAAAAATACTGCTTAATTGTTTGCATTTCTAGGTGGTATATAAAAAATAAGCCAATGCATAAGCAAGCCATAAAATAAAATAAAATAAATCATCATAAAACTAACCACTACCTTAAAATGTCTAGTTGAACAAGAAAGTCTTAAGTCACATGCCTGAAGTTCAACTAGGCATGGGCTTTTCTAATCTCAGCTGTGAGGGAGTTCCAGAGGCTTGGGCCCACTACACTAAATCCTCTAATGGAGCACTTTTGGCGGTTCCCCACACCCCTGAGGTTTGGTTGGTCTCCATCAGGGTCCAAGCCTTTAGTGTGGCAAGCCCTGCCCTGTGGAACTCCCTGACAATAGAGGGTTGGGAGGAAGCATCCCTCCTTTCTTTCAGGTGTCTCTTGAAAACAACTTTTAGACATGAATTTTAGACACGAACTTTTTAACATGAATTTCTCTCTAACCAAGGCAGTATTTACTGATGCTTTTATTATTGGTTTTAATGATGTTTTGATTGGTTTTTAAATTTTATTGTGTCTTGTATGTTGTAAGTCACCTTGATGTGCTTCTATGAGCAGTGCAACTTGTAAAAACTTTAATCAATCAATCAATCAATTAATTAAATGCATGGACAATTTGAGAAATGGTTTCGTGTGCCCTTTGTCTACAGTGCAGCAAACACACTTGGCCAACAAACTAAAATAGGTAAATATTCTCTTTTTTTGCCCAAGATTCTACACTCAGAAGCCATGAGTGATTAAACAAATCTGTTGTAAAATTAATAATTCTAGTCTATGCAGTCAAAATAAATGACTTTACTTCCCTATCCAGAAATGCATAATTTGAGGACAGATCAAACAACTTAAGAATGGGAAAATTGTAACAGTGCCACATGCCTTCAGAGTCCCAGGTCTTAATTTTCTAGAGGATCTCATCTAACCACAGGAATATATTTCCCCTATGAAGTCATATTTAAATATTTATTTTTAAACAGTAAAGTGCCTTTGCATAAAGGCACAAAAATGTTTTATTTGGCTGACCTATCGCTCAACAAAATACTTAAATGTGGTTCTGATATTGACATTTATCATTTTTTATGAGGGAAAAATTTGCCCTAGAAGTGGAACTCAAACTATGTGATAATTTTGAGGGATTTGATGTGTTGGTAGGTGGGGAGAGTACGCCAGAAGATGCTGATGTTGTCTAATATTTATGAGAATTCAGAACTGAGTAGCTGGTTGGATAATTCCCTCAAATGTCTCAATTGAAATAGATCAGGTGATGTCACACTCACTCTGATATGGTAGCAGTTTCCCAATTTTCTAAAGAGGGAGCTTCCAGACTTACTATTTATTGAGCATTTATGCTGATATGTTCACACCAAACTTCAGCTGAGGTTAAACAATGTCACCTGTTTATTGAGATTTCATCTTGATATGTTTGCACAGAGGTTATACTGCAATGCTGACAATTAGTGCTTGTCATCCTGCATTTTCCAAGGCAATTTTCCATCACTTTTCTTATCTGACTTTTTGTAGTTAAAAGAGTGATGGGCTAGCCCCAACTCTAGCGCTAAGGCAAAAAGTTAGTTGAATAAGATACTCCAAATGCTTCTCCTGGTACTTTACTGTCAGATTGAAGAGCCAGTTGGTTCCATGGTGCTTGTTTCTCATAGAAGTCAAGGGGAAGTTTTAGGTCAGCACATAGTACTGACTTTTAGCCCAGCTGCTACAACTGGAGTCAGTCATGTGAATGCCAGCACTGTGCGCAGACATCAGTGCAGTCCACGTACAACACACCACCACACTTACCACCTTTCCAAGCCTACTTCTCAGGCAGCTACTCCAAGATCCAAATGTATACCCCCAGCATATCACACACAAAGGGTGTCATAGCTTGTAAATTCTGCAAAAAAAGTTAATTCAGTATATTTAACATTTTGCTTGGGCGACCTTAGGCTCCTGCATACAGCACAGGAACAATCTGGAAAAAACACATTTTAAAAAGTCACAGCTTGGATCCTAGATAAGGACATTCATAGAAGCAAAGCTTCCTATCCCGTGAAGCCCCCTGTAAGGCCTCTTTGCAGTGTTGGGGGCAGTAGTGGACAGTGGGGCAGCAGGACTTACCTGACCTCCCAGCACTGGATTGGCTTAGCTGGTGTGTTTGCACTGTGCTGACTTCGCCTCTGCCTCACCTCTCCCCTGCCTCTCCCTCTTGGCAGGCCACAACAATGACAGGGTCAGGTAAGCGTTGCCACCCCACTGATCACTACTGGTTGGGGGCCAGAGGGGTGCAGTGGTTAGAGTGTTCTATGGGAAACAAGCACCATAGAACCAACCGGCTCTTCAATCTGACAGTAAAGTACCGGTAAAAACATTTGGAGTGCCTTAGGGCAACATTCAACTAACTGTTTGCGCTAGCACTAGAGTTGGTGGACAGGAAGCTCTATGGCATCCGATTGTCATTTGGAAGCCTCCAGGCTAGCTGAATGCTGGCTTAGCTAGGAGCTGTGTGCAGGGGCCAGAAAGCAAAAGCCTGCCTCCGCAAATACCCCTACCAGAGAGCAAGTGCTCTCCATTGACTTGACTTGCAACTATTTCCTTAGACCGACCTTTTCCCCGGTGTAACTTTTACATGGATCGAGTCCTGCAGAGCACTGCAAACACAAGTAGGATGTGGCCTAAGTGTCCCCCACACACACAGCCCGTCCTCCAACATACCCTTGGAAAGCCCCGTTTGGGGGCCTTTCTCTGACTTCTGCCAGCTCCCCTGCCACTGAGCTGGGCTTACCCACTAGGACCCCAGCTGAGCTGGCTGGGCCCTGGCTCTACTGCAGCTGTGCTGGGGTGAGTGGCTTCTGCCGGCAGAGCCAGGACCCAGCCACCTCAGCCAGGGGGTCCACCATATCCAGCTCCCCTCAGCCTGGTGTAAGTAGCCGTTGGATTGCACCCTTAGTGGAGTTGCTTTTATTGAATGCTAGGGATGAATGGATCTGTTGATTTTGGTTTCTCTTTGTTTCTGACTTTTCCAGTCTTCCAGTCTCCACATTTCTCTAGCAATTTGCATTTTTTTAAAAAATCCCCATGAAAATTCATCATTTTCATTCAGTTGTATGTTCTGCTTTGATTTCTTATTTTTTTACGTTAATGAATTATATGTTTTTTGTTATATAAAAAGAAATATTTATTTATTTATTTATTAGATTTATATCCCACCCTTCCTCCCAGCAGGAGCCCATATTATAAAAATTATCTGCATTTTATTGTGAATTACTACTATATGCATTTTTTATCAATATATACACTTGTGCAAGCAATTTTCTCTAATATACTATACGTTTATATGTTATTTTCAAGAATGTATTATTATTATTATTATTATTATTATTATATTTTATTTATTAGTCGCCCATCTGGCTGGTTGACCAGCCACTCTGGGAGACGTACAAGATAAAATACATTGAACATTAAAAATTAAAATTTAAGAACCCAACAGTAAAATTTAACCCATCCCAAAGGCCTGCCTGAAAAGCCAAGTCTTCAAAGTCCGGCGGAAGCTCATCATAGAAGGGGCATGGCGGAGATCATTTGGGAGAGAATTCCATAGGGTGGGGGCTACTATTGAAAAGGCCCTCCCTCTGGTCCTCACCAGCCTAGCTGTTTTAACCGGTGGGATCGAGAGAAGGTCTTCTGAGGCTGATCTTGTTGAGCGGCATCCCTGACGATGCTGGAGGCGCTCCTTCAGATAGACTGGTCCAAAAAAGGTATAGGGATTTAAAGGTTAAGACCAACACCTTGAATTGGGCTCGGTAACCAACCGGTAGCCAGTGCAACTCCTTTAGCACTGGAGTGATATGATCCTGCCAGCGGCTGCCTTTGATCAGATGAGCCACTGCATTCTGTACCAGTTGCAGCTTCCGGACCGTTTTCAAGGGTAACCCCACGTAGAGCACATTACAGTAGTCTAGGCGAGAGGTGACCAGGGCATGTACTACTGGTGGGAGCAGATGGTTGGGAAGGTTGAGGCGCAGCCTCCGTATCAGATGGAGTTGATACAGCACCGCCCAGCTCACAGCCGAAACCTGAGCCTCCATGGACAGCTGGGAATCAAGGATGACCTCCAGGCTGCGGACCTGGTCTTTTAGGGGCAAACAAACCCCATTAAGCACCAGGTCTATATCCCCCAACCTTCTCTTGTCTCCCACAAGCAGTACCTCGGTTTTGTCTGGATTCAGTTTCAGCTTATTCCTTCCCATCCAGCCACTCACCGACTCCAGGCACTTGGACAGGGTTTCTACAGCCAGCCTCGATGAAGATTTAAATGAGAGATAGAGCTGCGTGTCATCCGCATACTGATGACACTGCAGCCCAAATCTCCTGATGATCGCCCCCAGCGGCTTAATATAGATGTTAAACAACATCGGAGAGAGGATGGAACCCTGTGGCACCCCACAAGTGAGAGGCCAAGGGTCCGAAACCTCCTCCTCCAGTGCTACTCTTTGGTACCTACCGGAGAGGAAGGAGCGGAACCACTGCAATACAGTCCCTCCCATGCCTAACCTCTCCAGGCGGTCCAAGAGGATGCCGTGGTCAACGGTATCAAAAGCCGCTGAGAGATCGAGGAGGACAAGGAAGGTGCATTTGCCCCTATCCCATGCCCTCCTCATATCATCCACCAAGGCAACCAATGCTGTTTCAGTCCCATGTCCAGGCCTGAAGCCCGATTGAAATGGATCCAGATAATCTGCTTCCTCCAAGTGCGCTTGCAACTGCTTTGCCACCACCCGCTCAATTGCCTTGCCTAAGAATGGCAAGTTTGAAACTGAGCAGAAGTTATTCAAGTCTCGAGGGTCCAAGGAGGACTTCTTTAAGAATGGTTTTATTATTGCCTCCTTGAGCGCTGATGGCATTACTCCCTGTTCAAGTGAAGCATTTACCACCAGCTTAATCCCCTCGCCCAGTCTATCTTTACAGCTCATAATGAGCCATGATGGGCAAGGATCAAGTAAGCAGGTGGTTGGCTTTAAGGTTGAAAGCACCTTGTCCACTTCATCAGAAGGAAGAAGCTGGAACCTATCCCACATCACCAGAGCAGCACTGGTCACCTCTGGCTCACTCACTGTATCCACAGCATAAGGAATAGCACTTTTGATACGATCAATTTTCTCCGTGAAGTGCTTTGCAAATTCGTCACAGGTGACCTTATCATGTTCCATCAGTTCCAGGGCAACTGGACCGACCAGGCTCCGGACCACTTGGAACAGTCTGCACACTTTCCCCTAATATGCACATTTTTGTACACATTGTTTGGTTAAAGAACTGCATTACAAAATTCAGAGAAATGCAAATTCAAAGGATAGTTGTATTTCACATCATGAATTGGTTCAAAATGTGTGAATTAGGTTGTTATAAAAATGCAAACAAAATCAAAGTTCCCCCATCCATAATTGACTGCATACCTTATTTTTTGGCTTTTTTAAGGGGGAGAAAGCAGGTTTTTTAAAATATATCTATCTATAATTATTTTAAAATGCTGATTTGGGGGTCAATTCATCCCTTTCGATAAGGGCCCACAATGTCAATGAGGCTGGAGACTGAAATGGTCCATGCCATCTCTCAGGAGCACTCACCATGGCATCAGCTATGCTCTCCTCACCTTCCCTTAGCAATAGTCAGTGAGGTGCCGAAGGCAGGACCCAGTTGCATACCTGACTTCCAAACAGCAAGCATTGCTGCTGCTTACCAAACATGATAGGGGGTGGGTGAGGTGCAGGGAGCATGGTGTGGTAAGGTTACATCACAGCAGCAGGGGCTCTGGATTGGGTCTGCTGCCTTGCCTGCACTACACCTTGGTCTCCATTGTCCCTTGCCCCTCTCCCTTCTATCTCAGAGTTCCTCAGGAATGACACTAGGATGGATACACTAGCATCATTGGACTAATGTCACCCCCAGGGCACTCTGAAGATGAAGCGGGGGGCAGACAAAACTGTTTCTGCTGCCAAATCGGCTGGCAGAATGAGCAGCTTTTCAACTGTTGAAAGAAAGGGGTGGGGAAGTGGAGACAAAACCATGGTGGCCTGCAGGTGACTGTTTCAGGGGATCAGAACTGTGCCTCCTGAAATTCACCAAATGAGCTGCTTCTGACCCCATCTACAAATGGGAATGGCTAATTTGGGCAGCCGTTTGGGGTTAATCGTATTTCCTTCCCTGACAAATGGCAGCAGAAGCAGCTGCAGCTATGCGTACGGAGAAGAGAGGATGGAGATTTGTCCTTTCTCTCTCTGTCACTTCATCATCTTGCCTTACTGAATAGCAGCACATAGGGAGGCATGACCTGGAGCCTGTGGGAAATGTAGTTCTTCTGAGTAGTCCTCAGGAGAACTACTTTTTCCATGGCTCCTCCAGCCTTGTGCCTGGTATACTATTATTCAGCATCCCAGAGCAACAAAGTGGGAAGAAGAGAAAGAATGAGTCTTCCTCCTCTCTTCTTCCTCTGCACTGCTGCTGCTGCTCCCATCACTGCTTGCCAGGCAAGGCATGGAAAGGAAGGGAAAAGATGTGTTGGGATTGAGAGGTTGCCACAGAGGGCTTTGGGGGATGGAAAGACTGGTGGGGGTGCAGGATGGAAACTGAGGATTATTCTCTGGCTTGGATTTTGTTCCAAACTGTAAAAGAATCCAAGAGATTTACAAGCCTGTCTCCCATTTGAGTCAGGCTTTCATGAGATCCCAACGTTTTTCACTCACCTTGGCTAAGGACAACTTTGCTGGCATCTCTCGCTGAAACACTGATTGTAGGATAAAATACTAAGAGTTTGACCCTAATTAGATGATGTTCCCAAATCCCTTAAAGGCTTTTAGAAAGCACCTACAATGTGGACGAAGCAAAACATGGGAAGGTGGGCTTCTTTGAAAGCCAGTGTGGTCTTGTAAAAGTGTTCACCCAAAGAGACCTGAGGAGAGGTTTAAATCCTCACTCAGCCGCAACACTCACTGGGTAGCCAAAGGGAAGTGATTCTTTCTTATCCTTACCCACATGACAGGGTTGTTGTGAGGATAAAATGGAATGATCCAACGGATGTTAAACTGAGTTCCTCGGAGAAAGGGCAGGGAACAAAGGAAAAAAATGATATTTTCTTATGAAATCAAATCTCTTGGTTATTCTGATTAGATTAGAATGTATTTGATTAGATTTCAGATATATCTAGAATCCAGGTACAGGACTGACAAATATAATGTGGAGGGCAGTTCTTACACTTGCTGTGCTTGATAAAAGTATTGTATAAACTAGGCCTTAGAATAATACATTCACTCAAATGTCAAACGTTCACATACACTCCTTGGCCCAAGGCCTCTCCATCACCCCTAATTTACAAAAGCAGCAGGGAAGGCTTTGCACAAGGAAATACTGTTTATTGGGAGGTGAGGGGTATTTGAAGCGGAAAATATGTGGGTGAGCCAGAAAAGGGCTAAGCACCCTTCATGTATATTAAAAGTGTCTTTTCATGTCACACGTAGGTAGCCTCTGACAACCAGGAAGGAATAGAAACATCATTCAACACGATGTAGTTTAGAAATGGTGCATGAATTAAGTGAAATGTTTCCGATGACTCTTCTCTTCATGATGATTTTTGTATGTGACTTTTCCCAGTGTTAGAACTTGGGTTCCTTCCAGAGTATTATCACAGTGCAGTGACAATCTCTAGTGTCTGGTGTCTTTTGACACAAAATTAATTGGAACAATACCACAGCTATACTCCATACCTCTTGAGGTCAATGGATCAACCTGATGTAGCCTATTTTCCAGAGACGTTACTTCTAACACTTCTAAATGAAGAATAACAATGTGAAGGTCTCCTATTTATTTTGGAGGGAGTAGAAGATGATTTCCCCTCTTATCAGACCAAATATTATCTTTGCTCAGAACTAAAAAAAAAAACACTTTGGGGGGGAGGGAGAGAAGCTGTAGGCAACTTCCAACAGTCAAAAGAAGGCTTTCTCTTTTTAAAACTTTGAACTAACATTTAGCCTGCAATCTTATACACATTTATATGAGAATAAGACCCACTGAATTCAATGGGACTTATATCTGATTTAGGGATGGGGAAGAAAGTTGATTCAGGCCCCATTGGCACTATACATTTAAAGCAGTTCTCCAACTAAGTGTACAAAGATGCATATAGTAGGATAAAGTGTGCATAAAAATGCATATATTAGTGAAAATAACATACAAAAATTCATTATACTAGAGAAGTTTGCTTTGCTAAAATTAGTACATTAGGCAAAAGTGCATACAAAACAGTGTATTAGGAGAAATTTGCACTAAAATGCTGATGAATTTTCAAGAGGACTTTTTTGTAAAATGCAAACAGATGTAGAAATGTGAACTGAAAAACTGAGATAAACCAAAATTGACAGATTCACTTATCCCTATCTAAGTAGTTATGCACTGTGCTGATTTATGAAGCATAGATTTGTGCTGCTAAACTGCAATCCTAAGCATTCTTACAATTGAACTCAGAGGATTGCACTGTCAATAGTTGTGTGTGTGGTAGTTCTGCTTTTTTCTCTAGCTCTTGTGCAGAATAGGATTGCATGTTTATTTAGGAGTTTTTTTAAAATATATTTAAGATGCCAAGCTAAATTACATAGAGAAAATAATTGTCATCATCATCTGCAGAACATTGTTAGGTTATCTGACTCCTCCGTGGCTTCAGGCAAGCAACCTATTGTTTATCATTTCGCTTCATAAAAACACACACACACAAATCTGTGTTTGAGGCAGAATTTATTGCTCGTAGCTGGAGCTCATGTGGTGGAAAGATATCTGTAGGAGGTCCTGTCTTTGTTGTTCATGTGCCTAAGAAAAGAATTCAAAAGTCCAGGTCACAGTAAAGCACTGCAAATCTCTACATTCACCATGTGTTATGGTCTGGTCTCTCTCACAATTACATAACTCATGTGGAGATATGAATGAATGAAGAGGGTGGGGAGCAGGGTAGTGCATGCTGGTCCTCATCCTAGCCTTCATGCATTTGTTGTGAAGACATGAAAGAGGAAGAAAGCATACATGCATTAGAAATGTGCTAGAATTCTGTCCAGCTCAGATTTGGTATTGAATTTTCCATTAATTCTCTTATTCTCAATCGCTGAGGGTCAGATTTTGATGTAGTGAATTTCTACATCTATTTTAGAAAATGGACTTTTTTAAAAAAAAATCTGCCTTTAAAACATCGATTTATCAATATTTCCTTTCTAAAATCTTATTTTCTTCAAAATCTTGATATTTTAAGGGAAATATTGATATTTCTTTTTAAAATAACATTAATATTTTTTCCAAGTGAAAAAAAGGACGGATTGGTAAAAGCAGCAGCTAGTGGATACAGACTGAACTCTTGACGGAATGCTTTCCAACCAGCAGTGGGCAACGGATTCCATCCCTAACATGCATACAAGTTCTATGCATGTAGCCTGTGCAAGACTAAGTATGGGTATGGTCTCCAATCACACGTACAAGCATTCATTGTATGAACCTAGGCTCCATTACAGTTCAGCATGAGCTGAGAGTCAGAATAAGTAGGCAAGATTCCTCTCCCCTTCCAGGGATTCATATTCCTGCCAATGTCCATGAAAAAAGTTACATTTTACAAGTGATTGGGTTTTATAAAAGTCTCTGCCCACGTTGGAGTTTCTCATCTTGTAGACATTTGATGTGGCACTCAGTCTTACAGCAAACAGACTGTCAATGGTACTTCTTAGAAATATGGCCATTCAATATGAATGATGGTGTGAAAACTCACACTGCAGTTTGCTGTGTTCCTGAGAACTAATGCTTATTTGGGATGCACATTAATGATAACAAGATGTGCGTCTTTCAGGGTATTGGTGTGGGTAGGGGTCTGAGAGATATCCTAAACAGAATGTTCTAACAACGTTTTGTTTTAATATGTTTTGTTTTTAAGATGTTTTAAAGTGCTTTCAGTGTTTTTGTTTGCTGCCGTGGGCTTTTTCTGGGAGGAAGGGCAGGATATAAATTTAATAAATAAAGCAAACAACAAAATAGGGGGGGAAATACAAAAAAAACCCTTCAAAACATTTAAAAAGAGACACCTATAAGCTCTCTATATTAAGTCTCTAAGTCCTTCAGACTGTTTAAGTCCACAGGAAGCTGCAGAAAAGTTCCAGTGAGGGCAAAAGAGCGAGCCCATAATCTGAGATCTCAAGGAGATGATTTTTTAAATGCCACCCTCCATTCTGCCACCTCATGCTAGTAGCCAGGGAGGCTTTGCTTTCCATTGCAATACCTTATCTCTAGACCACCCTTTCCCAACTGTTAGTTCCCATAATTCCTGACCATTGGCCATGCTGGCTGGGGCTGATGGGTTATAGTCCGATAACGTCTGGGAACCCAAAGTTGGAAATGGCTGCTCTAGAGTTCATTCTTCTTTTCTGAAACCACATCCATTGGTATATTGCATTTCTGTTCTAGCTAGATGTTAAGGAGCCTATAGTCTCCACACAATATCATCGAGTCAGTTTTCACCCTCCAATGACTCACCTATTTTACACATTCATAAGGCGATTCAGACTGGCTGCAGTGGGTGATGTCTGGCAAGTGCAGTGGCTGCAGGGTGGTGCTAGTCAGTACAGGCCCACAGGCCCTTTTTATGTTGGATAACTACTAGGGCTGTGCACAGCCCCCACACCTGCCCCATGGCTCTGATCTAACTCACCTAGTGTTGATCTGGGGACCAACACCCCAACTTGCCCAAGATCAGGTCCTGGAGAGGGACAGAAAAAGGAGAGGGACAGATAAAGGAGACTTTGTGTTTCTTCCCCCCCCCCGCTGACTGAGGCAGGGGTAAATTATGCTGGGTACTGCAATGCCCCCCCTCCAGGATCAATGCCTCAGTGGAGGCTTTGATCAGGGGAGGCATCACAGCACCACGCAAAATTGACCCCTCTGCTGAACAGCTGTTGAGTGGAGGGGACAATCTTGCATGGGTGATGTGATGCTCAGCAAGTCACTTTCCTTTAGGAACATCACCTGCATCCTGAAGAATCACTGAGAAATTGATCCTCAGGATGGGGGAGGTATCAGGCAGGCAGAAAGTTGGGCATACTTTCTCCTAGAAGACACAGCTGGGTATCTGAAGTGGTCTTAGACTTTTCACAAGGCTTTGCCACCTTGTCTGGCTCTCCTTCTTACCTGATGTCCCACCCCCTGACAACCACAGATTGCTCTAGGTCATCAAACCCAACCTATAGATATCCTTGACTGTCTGAACCCAACTCATCCAATGCTTGAGTAACTCCAGATAGTGCCAATTTGGGTCCCAGTGCACAGCCCTAGTGACCACATGAAAGGGGTTATGTGTGCCCCCTCTTGGGAAGCTAATATACAGAGCCACTACTCTTTAAAGTCTCCCTGTCAAAATGTCCTGCTCTCTTAAGACCTACTGCATTCCAACAAGTCCAATCCTGAGCTACCTTTCCAACCAATCCAAACCAGACAAACCCATAGAACAAAAGTTAATAACATTTTTGGCCTGTGGGAACACTTGCAAACTGGAGGAACTGTCATGGACACCACTTAGCCAAGCAGAAATCACAACTTACTCTATTGGCTACCACAGAATGCTTATTGCAAACCTAATTTCAGCAGTGTGGGTGTTGCTTTGGCATCCTCTGCCATAAAATAAAGCATATCACCCAATTTATTATTAAAAAATAATACCAACCTTCCCACTCCTTAAGATCAGCTAATGAAGTGTTACTGGTGGTCCTTGCAACGGACAAGGTTAATAGTGTGGGCACCCACATTTCCAAAATATCCAAAATTTCGGAACAATTTCCCCACTGAAATTTTCACCTATTTCAGGAAGCAGGTGAACACATACCTATTCCTTCAGGCTTTGAAGTCAGTGTATGGTACTCATTATCATCTTATGTTTATGCTGAATTTATTTTGTACCAATGTTTTAATTGGTTTTAGAAATAGGTAGTGGTGTGTTTTAATACGTTGTATACCATCCTGTGATAGTATGGTGAAGGGTGGTAAGAAATATCTATATAATAAATATAGCTTGCCGCTCCTGCTTGCCGCCTGCACTCTTCCTGGGAGGAAGAGCAGGATATAAATCAAATAATAAACAAGCAAACAAACAAACTGGTAAAAACTCCGTTCAACAACCAGCTCTTCTCTCTTAGTCATAAACATTTGTTTGTTGGGTTGTAAGAAACCAACATTTTCAAATTTGGCTGAAAAGATCGAGAGTGACATTTTCAAAGCCGTCATAGTCCTCTTGTGACTTTTTTTTTTTGAAGCAGTGTACATTTTCTTCTGTATCTGGTGAGGAGCTCACTCATGACTACAAGGGTGGACAACTTTAGGCACACAGAGAAATTGCAGACCTCCAGGCCTCTCTATCTGGTCCTTGATACTCATCACAGGCCACACCCCTCTCCAGCCACACCCTCTTTCTCCCAGCTACACCCTTCATTGGCTTTGCTTCTTCCCTTCCTGAGTATTTTTGCCTGGTTGGAATGTTTTCTTGAACTCTGATGATGCCTCTTGCTTGCCTAGATGGGGGGCAGAGAGGGGTATGTGAGTGTGGATGCTAACCTACAGTACAAAAGTGAAATTAGAATTATGATGGGTTCCCAAAGGTTTCCCAGAAGAGAATGCAGCCCTTGGGCTGACAAAAGGACTCCACCCCTGTATTACCCATTGCAAGCAATACAAGTGACAGCAAACGGCACTAGAAGGTAGTTCCAGATTCAGCTGTAATATAAATTACACCACATGAGGTCTGCCTGGTTGATACGCTAAAAGTAGGATGGAAATCAAGCTGAACTAAACACCATGGCATCATTAGCAGCCATGAAGCCAGACACAGCCGTCTCAGCATGTTAACTTACTTTGCATTTCATTGTTCAGGCAGGAAGACCATTCATAATGTTAATCCTGCAGCAAATGAGAAAATACCTTGTGAGTCCAAGGGACACCATCTCTGCCCAGGCTTATTCCACCTCCCCTGGTGGTGAAAGGGAGAAACCTGAGTAGACCATTTTGAACAGAATGACTGCGAACAATTATAAATGACAAGATGAGCCAATTTACAAAATTTGGACCAGAGGAAAGTGGGTTGATGGAGAGACCATTTGGTCTGTAATTAAACCATGGACAGGTTATTGTCTTATCACTAGGTTGAAAAAAATGACCACTTAAAAAAAACACTCATGTTAACTTCAGACAGATAGGTCTCCCAGAAAAATCTGGTAACTATTTTAATGACAATTACTGAGACTATCCACTCATGCAATCCTCCTATGGCAAACAAAATGGACGTAATCTAGAGAAGCACAGATTTGCCTCAATTCTACTGAAAACAATGGATCCCATGTGCTTAAATATCCTATTGGCTTTAAGGTAGACTACATTCTATCTGGATTATATCTGATCTATTTGCACAACTCTACAAATTCCTACATGTATGCAATGCATATGCCTTCTCTTCTTCTGCCATTGTGCCAACATGCTCCCCACACCCTGAAATGTACACTGAAATATCACTATATCGTATGTTTTCAAAAGTTGCATGCCACGATTCTCGGCAACATTGCAAGGGATACTAGGAAATCACACTTTGACTATGTAGTGCTTCATGGTCAACCCTCCAAACATTGGTGTACTAAGTGACCACTTACATTGCTTGTACAGTCAGGCTAGCATTGAGGAGCCAGTTAACAGCCCAGTCCTTTGCAGAATTAGCCACGCCCAAGCTCACTGAAATCACTGGGTTTAGGAGTACTTACATCTTTATGGAATTGTAGTTTTATAGCCCAGTCCTATCATATGCACACATACTAAGAAGAAACCAGTACTTAATTTAGTGGGATTTACTTCATAATATACATAGATTTGAGTTGTAAGGCTGCAATCCTATGCATACTTACTTGAGAAGAAGCCTCATTCAAATCAGAAGGACTTTCTGATTAAAAATGGACAGGTTCGGGTTGTACTGAATTTCTTTTGGAAGTGTAATAAAATGAGGTATCTAAAACAGGAATGTAGTTCAAATACAGGTAGACAGATAGACATAGATATATAACAAACCCCTTCATGTCAAGTTAATTTGGTACATTCCTAAAGAATAGATTTGTTTTCTTTTCCTGAACAAGCTTTTGAAGAGAGACATATGGAGCATATACTTTTCATACCCTTGTGATGTCACAGTGCTGCAGGGATTAGCTGAGAAAACTGGATTTGCCAGCATATCTTCTACTACAGAACCTTGAATGATCTAGAGGCCCCAGTCTTCTATCACATCTGCTCACTATAAAGCTTCCAAACACGAACTACCTAAAGCATTGTAAACAGACTGCAAGCTAGCCATGCCGCAAACCATCTTCTCCCTGGGGCAGAACTCCAATTATACAGCCATGAGAGTGGCTGTATACTATAGCCAGAGTGGATTTTTCACATTCCACAATGTTGAATTGGAAATACCCCCATGCCATTCTGATGCTTCCCATAAACTCATTTCAAAACAAAACCTCACAAAACTTATAGTCCTGAACTCAGAAACGCTTGCTTAACAACCCTCTCAATTTTCATGGTGATAAACAAAACAGTCAGAAAGAATTGAGAGTTCAAAGTCTAAAGTGGGGGATCCAGACCCCTATTGGACTTTCTCTGAGAGTTCTCATAATCTCTTGAAATTCATTAAAAATCAGCCATGTTCACAGAGGACCCGTAATCCTGTTACTGACCTTGCCCCATACTCTGACCTTTATCTTATGCAGCTTAAAAGTTGAAAAAATGTCTGGCTGATTTTTAATTAATTTAAGAAATTTTGCATTGAACTGAATGATAATGTTGGGCATGCTCAGTAAGAACCAACTGTCAGTGTTCTAAAAGCCAGACTGACAGCTGCTGCGCTTGCGTAATCAGGGGGCCACACCCACACCAGACTTTGATTTCACGTGAGACAGTCATGGCTTCCCTCAGAGAATTCTGGGAAGTGTAGGTGGTGAAGGGTGCTGAGAGGAGACTGCTATTCTTCTGACACAGAGGTCCAGTGCCTAGAGTGGTTTAACATTCATCCGCTCTGATTGAAGCTCTCTGAGGGGAACAGGGCATCTCCTAGCAACTCTGAGCACCCTTCACTCCCAGGATTCTTTGAGAGAAGCCATGGCTGTCCAAAGTGAAATAAAGGCCTGGTGTGGATGTGGCCAGGGACAGCTTTGGTTTAAATTTAGGTGGCAAGCTACATGTGCCTGCTGTAGAATAAAAAGGTGGGGGAAATGCTGAAAAGCAATCATAGTGTTCACAATGTTTTCCTTTTGGAAAGGAAAGGGGCTTCCCCTCTGTCCAGTGCCCACCCACCCAATCTCCTCCCCTCTGCTCCCCACCCTGCCCCTCCCCTGGGTCAGTGTTGGACTATGACCTGGGAAACCAGGGTTTGAATCCCCACACAGCCATGAAGCTCACTGGATGACCTTGGGCCAGTCACTGCCTCTCAGCCTCAGAGAAAGGCAATAGTAAAACCGCCACTGAATACCATTTACCATGAAAACCATATTCACAAGGTCGCTGTAAGTCCGGATTGACTTGAAGGCAGTCCATTTCCATTTTCAAACAAGATTGCACAGAAATAAATCCCATTGTACTCAAAAAGTATGCAACTGATCAAACCCACCCTCTCTTCTCCTCCCTCCTATCTCCTTCCTTTGCCCACTCCAATCCCCTCCTTCCCCCTCCCCTCCCCCTCCCCATGGTCACTTTTACCTATCTTAAGCATGATTGCACAGGAGTAAATACCATTGAACTCAATAAGCATGCAAATAATCAAACCTGCCCTCCCCTGCCCCTACCTTTGCCCCTCCCCCTCCAATCCCCTCTGTCCCCTCCCCCTCCTTCTGCTCGCTTCTCCCCTCCCTTTCTCCTTCCCTCTCCTCTCCCCTTCTCTTGCTCCTCCCCCATGGTCAGTTTTACCTATCCTAACCATGAATACATAGCAGTAAATCCCATTGAAATCAATAAGCATGCAAATGATCGGACCTGCTTTTCCCCTCTCCTCTCACTTCCTCCTCCCCCCTCTTTCTTCTGCTTCCTTCCCTGCCTATTCCAGCCCTCCCGCCCTCCCCCCCAGTCAGTTTTACCTATCCTAAGCATGATTGCACAGGAGTAAATCCCACTGATCTCAAAAAACATGTAAATGATCAAACCTGTCCTTCTCCTCCCCTCCCCCTCCTTCCTGCTCCCCTCCCCTTCCTCCCCCCCTCCTCCTCCTCGTCCCCTGTGGTCAGTTTCACCTATCCTAAGCATGATTGCAGGGGAGTAAATCCCACTGAACTCAACAAGCATGCAAATGATCAATCCATTCTCAGCAAGCTTGCACAGGATCCCATTTTTACCTCCCAGATTAAAAAGCAGAGAAATTCACTAATAGGCAAAAAAACTTGTGGTTTAAGAACGTACCTATAGCCCACAGACATTTCTACCAAACTATAAAAATCAGGGAAATTGGGCAGCTATAGTGAATGCACCAGGGGAGCAGGAGACCTGACCTCCTGTCTGAGATATCGGACTGCCCTACAAAGTTGTCAAAATGCAGATTTTAAAATAGAGGAAAAGTTGAAATATTTAGGTATTATTATGACAAATAAAAATTCAAAGTTGTTTCATAACAATTATGAAAAACTATGGACAGAGATTAAGAAAGACTTGTTAAAATGGGATAAATTACAATTGTCATTAATGGGCAGAATATCCGTGATAAAAATGAATGTATTGCCGAGAATGATGTTTTTGTTTCAAACAATACCTGTAATATCCTCTGATTTACCTTTTAAACAATGGCAAAAAGATATTTCTAAATTTGTTTGGCAGGGAAAAAAACAAGAGTTAAATTTAAATTATTACAAGATGCCAAAGAAAGAGGAGGACTGGGATTACCAAATTTGAGACTTTATTATGCTGCCTGTTGTTTAGTCTGGATAAAGGAATGGTTATTATTGAGGAATAAAAGACTATTGGATTTGGAGGGCCATAATCTGAAGTGGGGATGGCATGGATATCTATGGTATGATAAAGTAAAAGTTAATGTGGATTTTAATAATCATTTTATAAGATGTCCTCTGTTGAAATATGGAATAGATATAAACCAAGGTTATATTCGAAAATACCACTATGTGTCTCAAGTCAAGAAGCATTTTATAGAAGAGAAATGGCTGGAAAAGAGAAATGGTTAACTTATCAAGAACTTTTAGAAAATGTACATGGAGAATATATAATGAAAGAGAGAGAACAACTGATAAAGGAAGGATATAGTTCTCAATGGTTTGCCTATTTACAATTGTTAAAGAGATATAAAATGGATAAGAAAATGTATGGGTTTGAAATAAGTAAATCTGATTTTGAAATAGGTTTGTGTACAAATGATGAAAATATAATTGCGAAAATGTATAAACTCTTGCTGAAAATGGATATGGAAGAAGAACAAGTAAAAGTGTATGGTAAAGTGGGCAAAAAACTTTGGTTATAATATACAAATGGATCAGTGGGAAAATATGTGGAAAAAAGGTTTGAGATTTACATTATGCTATAATCTTAAAGAAAATTTCTATAAAATGATGTATCATTGGTACATGACTCCAGAAAAGTTGTCAAAAATGTATAGTAATGTTTCTAATGTTTGTTGAAAATGTAAACAACAAGAAGGATCATTTTATCATATGTGGTGGTTGTGTAAACAGGCAAAATTATTTTGGGCACAGATAGGTAGGATGATGCAAAAAATTCTAAAGATAAATATTCAGTCAAAACCAGAATTTTTTTTATTGGGTTTTATGGATAAACAAATAGAAAAGAAATATGGAAGAATAATATTATATATGATTACGGCAGCAAGATTATTATATGCACAAAAGTGGAAAATGGAATCAACACCAACAACGAAAGAATGGCTATTGAAATTAATGGACTTAGTTGAGATGGACAAATTGACATGTTTACTTAGAGAAAAATCGACAGATACATTTCTTAAGGAATGGAAGCCTCTCTTAGACTTTTTGTTGATAAAAATGAAAGATAAAAATGAAATGATGATAATGGGATTTGACGATTAATTAAGATAGACTATGGAGAAAAGTGATTTTGTAGGTATTAAGGGACAGGTTTGATATATATTATATATTTATAGCTGATCTGTGACAAGTCGGAAGTCAATTTTTTTATTTTTATTTTTATTGTGTTATGTTTTTGATTTTGTTTTGTTTGTTTTATGAAAATTTGAATAAAAAATTATTGTAAAAAAACACAAAGTTGTCAAAATGCAAACACCATTTGGGTCGGTCTTTCACAGTCCAATCCACTTCCTGTGCAGCTTGGAAAAATTTGGTAACATGTGCCTCTGAGGATATGCTGAGTGGTGGCAACACCTGCAATCAGCAAAATAACAGAAACAAAACATGTGCTGTGCTGATCTTGTTTTAGCAGGGAGGAAGCAACATTATTAAGACAGTTGACATAGTTCAGATAGTCACTTTAAATATGTCTGATTTCCTTTGCAATTTTAGTGAAGTTTCCTATAGGAAATCATTGCTTTTTAAAGTTTTATAGAAATATCTGTGGGCTCTAGGTACATTCTTATACAGCAAGGTTTTTTGCCTATTAGTGAATATGTTTTGTGTCAGGCTACGTTTCACCACACTCAAAGGCTTATGTGTAAGCTCAGGGTAGCTCAGATTAGTTCCTTTATTAATTACAAACACAGCCAGTAAGGATGCCAGTGTTGGTTAAGTGTATTCGCAGCTAATTACCACAGCAAAACTGATTGCTCATTACTTTCACCAATGATGTATCAGGTACATCTGGAAGCTTGGGCATAGATTTTCTTAGCGGTAACTCTGTTCCATGAATTGCTTCTGTCAGCTGAACATGCAGGTGGGAAGAAGTGCAACCTGTGGGATCTCCATCAGCAACAACCAACAGAAAGCCCCAAAAGTGGAAGACTGGAGCAGTGATCATCCTCCCCCCCACACACACACAGCAGTAGTGGCCCCATTACACTTCAAAGCCCAGCCAATTGGCAGCTGGAGTTTGGATGCCCCCCTAAGATATTAACAAATAAGCAGAAGGAATTGCTTCTTTAGTCACAATTGAGGCCAAAAGCACCATTGGCTACCCCATAAGCATTACTTTAGGAAGGACAAAAGTGACAGGCCCAAACAAACGTCTACATAGGAAAAAGGATCCCCCCACTTTGTTGCTTGGGTGGGCAGAAAAATGTCTGGCATGCATTAATGTGCAACATTCAACTGAACCAAAAGAATAATTCTCCTGTACGAATGCGGGTAAACCAAGACCAGCTGAAAGTTAATCAAGGACTGATCCAGTCCCCAATCCTTCTAATCACAGCCAGCTGCTACGTAACCCCCTAAGAGCAGCAACAGCCCCAGGCCAAGGAAGAAACCTAGAAAGTAGTCTCACCTTTACAAGGGCAGAAGAAAGTTAATAAAATAAAAGTTGATGTTTTCAATCAAAGAGAGGTAGGAATGGGTTAAGGACCTTCTACAGCTTCCCAGATTAATCTCTTCCTGCCCCCTTAGCTGCCTGTCCCCACAATACATTTATTTTGTACTAAAATATTTGCTCATAACCCAGGTTTTCTTTCCTCCTCAAGTGTATGCAGCCAATGTAATTCTTCACACTGTGTGTGTGTGTGTGTGTGTGCGCGTGCGTGCGTGCGCTTCATCCCTTGCATTCCAAGTGTCCCTAAATCATTAAAAACACCCACATTCTGCCAATGGAGTTTACATTGGCTGAACAATCTTGTCTCCAGTTACGTTTCATAATGACTGCAACCACTTGCTCATGTCATCAACTTCCTATAAAAAAAATGCTTTCCTGAGCAAGCCACTATTGCTTTGTTTGCATACTTTGAAACTGGGACATTTGCAGAAGAGTGTTTCTCTCCATCCTTTTTAACTGTTGTTTTTTTTCTGAGAAGACCTTGTTAAGAAGTCCTGGGCATACTCCAACTCGATGAAGGGCAAAAAGCAAATATAGCATGTGGGGACATAATTAGCCTCATTTCCAAAGTTATAGAAGTTATTTTTGTCACCCTGGGGGACCTTCAAAAGTCTCACCGTCAAGGATATAATTCCGCCTTATAACATCAACTCTTCAGTTCAGAACAGCAAATGTGTGCATTTGTGGGGCTCTGAGACAACAGCCTTGAAGTAGTATGACTGCTTGTTTTTCTCTAGGAAGACCACAGAGAAGCTGGAAAGAAGGACTGACTTTAGAACAATAAGAACTTGGTCAAGTGTGGCAGCTCAAACATCAGCTGGGTTTATAGCTTATGTTTGGCTGCAGGAACTTGCCAAATAGTGGCAAAGAGAAACTTAGGCAAAATGGATGGGGAAGTCCTGTCCACAGCATCAATTGTTGTTGTTGTTATGTGCCTTCAAGTTGATTACAACTTATGGCGACCCTATGAATCTGCAAACTCCAATAGCATGTTATAAACCACCCTGTTCTGATCTTGTAAGTTCAGGTCTGTGGTTTCTTTTATGGAATCAATCCATCTCTTGTTTGGTGTTCCTCTTTTTCTACTCCCTTCTGTTTTCCCAGCATAATTGTCTTTTATAGTGAATCATGTCTTCTCATTATGTGTCCAAAGTATGATAACCTCAGTTTCATCATTTTAGCTTCTAAATTATAGTTCTGGTTTAATTTGTACTAACACCCAATTATTTGTCTTTTTTACTGTCCCTGGTTTCCACAAAGCTCTCCTCCAACAACACAATTCAAATGAGTTGATTTTTATCTTATCTGCTTTTTTCACTGTCCAGCTTTCACATCCATATCCAGAAATCGAGAGTACCATGGGCTGAATGAGCCTGACGTTAGTGTTCAGTGATAATCTGTGTATTTGAGGACCTTTTCTATTTCTCTCATAGCTGCCTTCCCCAGTCCTAGCCTTCTTCTGATTTCTTGACTATTTTGGTTAATGACTGTGCCAAGGTATTGATAATCCATGACAAGTTCAATGTCCTGGTTGTCAACTTTAAAGTTATATAAATCTTCAGTTGTCATTACTTTAGTCTTCAGTTCAGCTACAGTCCTGCTTTTGTGCTTTCTTTAACTTTCATCAGCATTTGTTTCAAATTATTACTGGTTTCTGCTAGTAGTATGGTATCGTCTGCATATCTTAAATTATTGATATTCCTCCCTCCACTTTTCACACCTCCTTAATCTTGGTCCAATCAGCTTTCCATATGATATGTTCTGCATATAGATTCAACAAATAGGGTGATAAAATACACCCATCTCACACCCTTTCTGATGGGGCACCTATCACTTTCTCCATATTCTGTCCTTACAGTAGCCTCTTGTCCAGAATATAAGTTGCGCATCAGGACAATCAGATGCTGTGGCACCCCCATTTCTTTTAAAGCATTCCATAGATTTTCGTAATCTACATAATCTAAGGCTTTTCTGTAATCTATAAAGCACAGGGTGATTTTCTTCTGAAATTCCTTGGTCCGTTCCATTATCCAATGCATATTTGCAATATGATCTCTGGTACCTCTTCCTTTTCTAAATCCAGCTTGGACATCTGGCACTTCTTGCTCCATATATGGTAAGAGCTTTTGTTGTAGAATCTTGAGCATTACTTTACTTGCATGGGATATTAAGGCAATGGTTCGATAATTACTGCATTCCCTGGGATCCCCTTTCTTTGGAATTGGGATGTATACTGAACTCTTCCAGTCTGTGGGCCATTGTTTACTTTTCCATATTTGTTGACACATTTTTGTCAAAATTTGGATAGATTCAGTCTCAGTAGTTTGTAGCAACTCTGTTGGTAAGTCATCTGTTCCTGGTGATTTGTTTCTTCCAAGTATTTTAAGAGCAGTTTTCACCTCACATTCTAAAATTTCTGGTTCTTCATCATATGGTTCCTCCATGAATGAATCTGTCATCCTTGCATCTCCTTTATAGAGTTCTTCAGTTTATTGCTTCCATCTTTTTATTTAATCTCAGTCAGTCAGTGTGATCCCCTGTTGATTATTCAACATCCCTACTCTTGGTCTGAATTTCCCTTTCATTTCTCTAATCTTTTGGAATAGGGCTCTTGTTCTACCTTTTTTGTTGCCCTCTTCTATTTCTATACAAAACTATTGTAATAGTTCTATTTGCTCCTATGTACTAGTTGTTGTATTATTGCATTTAGGGTTCTGATAATGTTTCTATCTCCTTTTGCTTTTGCTTTCCTTTGTTCTTTAACCATTTTAAGAGTTTTGCCATTCATCCATTGAGGTCTTTCTCTCTTTTAAACTAGAGGTATTGTCTTTTTGCATTCTTCCCTGATAATGTCTCTGACTTCACTCCATAGTTCTTCTGGTTCTCTGTCAACTAAGTTTAAAGCCTCAAATCTGTTCCTTATTTGATCTTTATATGCTTCTGGGATGTTATTTAAATTGTATTTTGGCATTATGATTGCTTTGTTGTTCTCCTTTAGCTTTACTCTGATTTTCGATATTACCAGTTCATTATTTGTACTGCAGTCTGCTCCTGGTCTAGTTATCACAGAAAGTATGGAACTTGTCCATCTTCTGCTACCAATTATATAATCAATTTGATTCCTATGTAGACCATTTGGTGATGTGCATGTGTACAGTTATCTTTTCAGTTGCTCAAAAAATGTGTTTGCAAGAAACAAATTATTGGCTTTAAAGAATTCAGTAAGTCTTTCTGCTGCTTCGTCTCCTAGCCCCATTTCCCCACAATTCCCAGTTCTTCTCTATTCCCTACTTTTGCATTCCAGTCCCCCATGATTATCAGCACATCTTTTTTTGGTGTGTGATCAATTTCTTCCTGTACTTCTGTGTAATATCTTTCCAATTCCTCTTCTTCTGCATTTGCCATTGGAGCATAGAGTTGGATGATGGTTATATTAATAGGTTTCCCATTTAATCTCATTGATATTACAGCATCAATACCCACACCAAATAGCTGGTCTGAGGTGCTATTCTGGCAACTTCAATTCCTGGGGCCTGATTAGTGGTGGAAAAGTTGCCTAAGGGAGGACACTGCACAGTTCAGGACCTCTGAATTTTTGGGATGTGCAGTGTCTTGCCTGTACCTATTCCCCATTTATTTCACTCACAAACTTGCAAATTCCATTCTCACACTCAAAGTATTTATATTCCCCATCCACATAAAAATTACTCATCTCACACTTGCATAGACTTCACACCCTGTTCCCTGACCTCGGTGTGGAATACGGGCAATCAGTCTGCATAAACTAGTTAAACCAGAAGCCATTGTGCCCTCCTGAATGAAATCATCTCTGTGTCAAAATTGGGACCCAGTGCATTCCAGAAGAATTTATTCTGGACCTGAAATGGCATGTGATATATTCTCAGCTTGTCCTACAGCAGGGATGGGGAACCTGTGGTTTTCCAGATTTTGCTGGACTACAGTTGCCACCATCCCCGATCATTAGCTATGCTGACTGGGGCTGATGGGAGTTGAAGTCCAGCAGCATTTGGAGGGCCACAGATTTCTCATCCCTGTCCTAGAGATTCCATTGGTTCTTAAATATTGGTCAATTGACTGACTGGCCAACATTTTTTTACGCTAATCCTCCAAGGAAAACTAAGATCTTCCAAGGATCTTGGAGGTGCTTGCATATGGTTCCCTGACAATCATCAAAACAACAAACTAGCTGGACTTGCTTCACTTTGAAATATCATGGATATTCTCTGGAATTTAGCCATCTTTTTAATTTTAATGTTAACCCCTCCCACATAGATAATAAGGAAATAGCCAATGAATGCATCTTTCCCATAACTATATCCCCTGCAGTGGCTTCCAAGGTATTTCACTTTGCTGCATATGAAGCATTCCATCATTCCCAGAGGTACATACTTCTAGAGGTTAAACATCTGTAACAATGTTACAGTAAAATCATCAAATTTTTCCCCCCAGGGCTGAAACATCATACAGTAGCCCTGTTTCTGGACACTGTCATTTGGACACTCCAGGCATGTCACAAGTAATCTAAACACAATGTGCTCCAGAAGTCTAAGAACATGGGCATACTAATTTTTGTGATGCAATTTATCCCACATTTAAACATTTTTATTAAATTTCTGAATCTTCCTTTATTTATTTATTTATTTATTATTTATTATTTGATATATATCCCGCCCTTCCTCCCAGCAGGAGCCCAGGGCAGCACACAAAAGCACTAGAAACACATCAAAACATAATAAAAACAGGCTTATGTGGGACCAAGCATAATTGGGAACACATAGGCTGCTTTCACACATGGGGCTTATTGCATCAGTTTTGCAGATTAAAATGGTAGCACTTCTGTCCTGATTTCTAAAATTCCTTTCACGCTGCAGTACGTGTTAAGGTATTGTGGCTTTTCCAGTCAATATACTGGCATTTTGTGCAAATGTCTTTCACGCAGCTGCAACGAACATCTTGTTTTTGTCCTTCACCAGTTATGCACATGTGCACTGTAGTTCCCCCATCATTCACTGCATGAGTTAATGTTTGGACATGGGGTGGGTGGGTAAAGGAGGAAGGGGAAGCTGCAACCCTCACCTACGGCATACTGCTGCAATTTTCATCAGGCAAAAAATAAAAATGACATGCACCTAAAGGGTGGGAATGCACTGAATACTAGGATGCCTGACATGTGAGTGGCTGCTATTAGCACAAAGCTCCTGTGATTATCCAGGTTCCCAAGCTTGCAAACAGATTATTTCTGGAATCATTTATCTTGGAAATAAGCACTAAACCTTCACTATGTTTGACTAGATTTCCACGACTAGCTTTTATTTTGTGTGAAAGATCAAATAAAATGCACAAATTACTAGGTAAGAAATTGTCAGAATAATATTTATTTATTTATTATTTGATTTATATCCCGCCCTTCCTCCCAGAAGGAGCCCAGGGTGGCAAACAAAAGCACTAAAAACACTTTAAAACATCATAAAAACAGACCTTAAAATACATTAAAACAACTTTAAAAACATTTTTTTAAAAGCTATAAAACATATTAAATAAAAATGGTTAAAAACATATTGTTTAGGGGAAAATGTTTTTAAAAAACATTAAAAACCAATTCCATCAAAGACGCAGACTGGGATAGGTCTCAATTGAAAAGGCTTGCTGAAAGAGGAAAGTCTTCAAAAGGCGCCGAAAAGATAGCAGAGATGGTGCCTGCCTAATATTTAAGGGGAGGGAATTCCACAGGGTAGGTGCCACTACACTAAAGATCCATTTCCTGTGTTGTGCAGAATGGACCTTCTGATAAGATAGTATCTGCAGAAGACCATCACCTGCAGAGCACAGTGATCGACGGGGTATATAAGGGGTAAGACGGTCTTTCAGGTATCCTAGTCCCAAGCTGTATAGGGCTTTGTACACCAAAACTAGAACCTTGAACTTGGCCCGGTAGTGAATAGGCAGCCAGTGCAATTCTTTCAGCAGCAGGGTGACAAGCTGGCGATACCCTGCCCCAGAGTGGTCTCGCCACCGCATTGTGCACCAGCTGCAACTTCCGGGTCAACCTCAAAGGCAGCCCTGCATAAAGTGCATTACAGTAATCCAGCATGGAGGTTACCAGTGCGTGGACAACAGTGGTCAGGCTATCCTGGTCCAGAAACGGCCACAGCTGTCGTATCAGCCGAATCTGGTAAGAGGCACTCCTAGCCACGGAGGTAACCTGGGCAGCTAGCGACAAATCTGGATCCAGGAGCACACCCAGACTATGGGCCTGCTCTTTCACAGGGAGTAAGACCCCATCCAAAGCAGGCAACTGACCAATTATCTGAGCTCGGGAACCACCAACCCACAGTGTCTCCGTCTTGCTAGGATTCAGACTCAGTTTATTGGCTCTCATCCAGCACACCACCGAGTCGAGGCAGTGGTCCAGGGTTTGGATGGCCTCTCCCGATTCAGATGTTATGGAGAAATAGAACTGGGTATTGTCAGCATACTGCTCACACCTCGCCCCATATCTCCTGATGAGTGCTCCTAAGGGCTTAATATAGATGTTAAACAGCATGTGGGACAAGATGGTACCCTGAGGCACTCCATAGCACAACTGCCAGGGGGCCAAAAGACAGTCACCCAATGCTATCCTCTGAGAGCGACCTTGAAGATAAGATCAGAACCACTGTAAAATAGTGCCTCCAATGCCCATCTCACCAAGTCAGCCCAGAAGGATACCATGGTCAATGGTATCAAAAGCCACTGACGGATCAAGTAAGAATAACAGGGTCACACTCCCCCTGTCCTTCTCCCAATAAAGGTCATCCATCAGGGCAATAAAGGCCGATTCAGTCCCATAACCAGGCCTGAACCCAGACTGGGATGGGTCAAGATAATCTGTTTCATCCAAGAGTACTTGCAATTGCTGCACCACAGCCCTCTCAATCAACTGGTCAGTAGTTGTCACAAACTAATGGGTCCAGGGTGGGCTGTTTCAGGAGTGGTCGGATCACCACCGCCTCTTTCAAGGCGGCTGTAATGATACGTTGACCACACCCTGGATCCACTTGGTCAACCCCCCTCAGCAAGCTTTAATAAGACAAGAAGGGCAAGGGTCGAGAAGACACGTTGCTGGCTGCATCATCACAAGCACCTGAATAAAGTGTAGTGTGAATAGAACCTTAGTCACGTTGCTTAATTTTTTAATTATTAAAAGATTAATTATTCAACAATATTTATTTATTAAGAAATTATTATTAAATATAGAGTTAGACAATCTAGTGGTTATTTTACCCCAAACCTACACATCGTGTTCCACTAATAGAGATGGACAAATCTGTCAATTTGGGTGTGATTCAGTTTCCAATCTTAAATTCGGTTTGCCACAAGTTTGGTTTGCACAAGTTCATTTTGCCACATTTCCACACCAGTTTAACAATCCCTCTTCCTAGGGAACTTTGGGAATTGTAGCACTGGGGGGGGAATAGAAGTCTCCTCTCACACCCCTTAAAAACTATAGTTCCCAAGATTCTGGGAATTATGGGGATTGGGGGAAGCAGTTTCTGTTTAAAATGGTTTGATACTGCTTTAAATATGTAGTGCAGATGGGGTCTGTGTTAAGTCAATTGATTTCAGCGGGTCTACTCTGAGTATAATTAATGGTGGCTATCACCCATAAAGGTTAAAAAATATACTGCAGACAGGGCTTTAAATCCATTGATATCAATGGGTCTATTCTGAGTACAACTAGCATTCATACAGTAAGTCAGGATGGGACCTTTTTCAGTCCATGGGCCTTTACCTTCTGGGAAATCATGGGTGGGTTTAGGGGCAAAAGTGAGCATGGTCAGCAGCAAAAGTGAGTGGAACAATGAATGTGGATATGATCTTTATACAGTAGGCTAGTTTCTACATAAACATGTCTCTACACACTCACACATGTCTCTCTTTTATCCATTAGGGCAAACAAGAAGCATGATCATGATCAGAGCTCAAGGACACATTATAGCCACGTAAAAACATTCCACAGAAGGTGCAAAGCAGGGTTGGTGAGTGTTGGGGGTTTTGGCTGGGTAGAGTCCTCAGAAACCTGGAGGCTACTCATGCTATTTTTCTTTATAAGACCGCTGGGCTGATCAAATCAGGTTCATGTTCAGATGCGCAATTTTGCCTTATAACATTCTGTACATAATGATGAACAATTCATATAAATGATGAACTATGGCAACCCTACACATGCAAAATATATTGAATTTTCTCCTAATGACAAAAATCAGTTGTATTGAAAAGATAAGTGCAGGTTTGCAATCTTTATCATGGCGACGTTGCAAATGCAACCTTTGCCGATTTATACTTTGTCTCATTGGTCATTTAGCTTGACAACATCCTGCCTGAGTTCGTGGCTGGTTTCTAGGACGGATGACAACGTTGTGTGGAGTTTCCTTCTGAAAATTTCATTGTGAGATCAGACTGAAAAGTTTGGAATGTTAGCTTAGCCATGCCTTTGTGTTGATCTTGCAGTGGGCACATGAAAGTGGGACATCCTTAAAATGTAAAACATCTTGCTATTTTAATAATCCCTTGCGGTATGTTTTCACTTTAGCAATAATTGTATTTTCTTTCTGCGTATTTTATTTAACAACATTGCAGGGCTCGCCTAATCTGTTCCATGTGTTGGGAGTGCTGAGTCCTGCAGAGAGGAACAACTGGCTTATCAGGCTACTCTCATTCTCAAGAAGCCTTTTCAGAGCCTTACATTATTCATGGTGATGAGCCAAAGGGTAAAACTCACACAGGCCTTTGGTGCCATAAGTAGCTGCAGTGCAAGCTTGGGAATTCACAGGTTTGGAATACATTTACAATTCAAATACCATAATTCAATAATAAATGTAATCAGAATGAAGGTAGAAAAGAGAGGCCACAAAACAATATTTGTTTTGCTAAGGCTGACGGCTATGTGAGATTTGTGGTAGCTTGCTTGCTTGCTGTATGGCAGCTTTCAGATGTTATGGTGTCCTTTGTTGCAAGAGATGTGTGACTGTCAATAACTGTGTTTTAATACAAAATGGGCTGGCGAAGCTAAGGGCTACTTCACATGACCACTGAAAGACAGGGGCTGCTTGGAAAGCCTTCACAAGCCACTTCATGGCAAGCCTGTCCATGATGGGCCAATGATGTTGCCATGTGCTGGATTTAAGATTTTTGCAGATCACCCCAAATGTTTAATTTATTTATATTAAATATATAAATCCTTTACATATATTTATTTATGCCTTATTTTATTGATGATGATGATGTTTATGGTATTCCGAGAATTGTATCTTGTGGAAAAATATATACCTTGCGTATTGAGCAACCTCATCCACAAAGCAGCTTCCAACTCAACCTGACAATAAAATATAAAAATACAAAATATAATACAACTGAAGAACAAACCAGGATAAAAAGTGGGGAACAGAAGTAGGCTATTTAACATAATACAGATAATAAAACCAGTATTAAGACATACAAACTGATAAGAATTGAAAACTGCAGAAATAAAAGAGGCTAATTTGGGAAGGCTTTGGGGGGGGAAAGTTTTCAACCAATGTCAAAAAGAACAATGTTGGAGTTTGCTTCCTTTCTAAGGAAAGAGAATTGCAGAGAACTGATGTCACAATGCTAAAAGCACATGCTCAAGTCTCAGCATGCTTTACTACAGGGGCGTGTGGTATTAAGTGCTCATAGTGGGATGTAGGAGGTAAGGCGACTTCTCACATACCCTGATCCAGAAGTGTATAGGGCTTGATACATCAATATAAGAAAATAAGAACATAAGAAGAGCCTGCTGGATCAGGCCAGTGGCCCATCTAGTCCAGCATCCTGTTCTCACAGTGGCCAACCAGGTGCCTGGGGGAAGCCCGCAAGCAGGACCCGAGTGCAAGAACACTCTCCCCTCCTGAGGCTTCCGGCAACTGGTTTTCAGAAGCATGCTGCCTCTGACTAGGGTGGCACAGCACAGCCATCATGGCTAGTAGCCATTGATAGCCCTGTCCTCCATGAATTTGTCTAATCTTCTTTTAAAGCCGTCCAAGCCGGTGGCCATTACTGCATCTTGTGGGAGTGAATTCCATAGTTTAATTATGCGCTGAGTAAAGAAGTACTTCCTTTTGTCTGTCCTGAATCTTCCAACATTCAGCTTCTTTGAATGTCCACGAGTTCTAGTATTATGAGAGAGGGAGAAGAACTTTTCTCTATCCACTTTCTCAATGCCATGCATAATTTTATACACTTCTATCATGTCTCCTCTGACCCGCCTTTTCTCTAAACTAAAAAGCCCCAAATGCTGCAGCCTTTCCTCGTAAGGGAGTCGCTCCATCCCCTTGATCATTCTGGTTGCCCTCTTCTGAACCTTTTCCAACTCTAGAATATCCTTTTTGAGATGAGGCGACCAGAACTGTACACAGTATTCCAAATGCGGCCGCACCATAGATTTATACAATGGCATTATGATATCGGCTGTTTTATTTTCAATACCTTTCCTAATTATCGCTAGCATGGAATTTGCCTTTTTCACAGCTGCCGCACACTGGGTCAACATTTTCATCGTGCTGTCCACTACAACCCCGAGGTCTCTCTCCTGGTCGGTCACTGCCAGTTCAGACCCCATGAGCGTATATGTGAAATTAAGATTTTTTGCTCCAATATGCATAATTTTACACTTGTTTATATTGAATTGCATTTGCCATTTTTCTGCCCATTCACTCAGTTTGGTCTTTTTGGAGCTCTTCGCAATCCCTTTTTGTTTTAACAACCCTGAACAATTTAGTGTCATCAGCAAACTTGGCCACTTCACTGCTCACTCCTAATTCTAGGTCATTAATGAACAAGTTGAAAAGTACAGGTCCCAATACTGATCCTTGAGGGACTCCACTTTCTACAGCCCTCCATTGGGAGAACTGTCCGTTTATTGCTACTCTCTGCTTTCTGCTTCTTAACCAATTTCTTATCCACAAGAGGACCTCTCCTCTTATTCCATGACTGCTAAGCTTCCTCAGAAGCCTTTGGTGAGGTACCTTGTCAAACGCTTTTTGAAAGTCTAAGTACACTATGTCCACTGGATCACCTCTATCTATATGCTTGTTGACACTCTCAAAGAATTCTAATAGGTTACTGAGACAGGACTTTCCCTTGCAGAAGCCATGCTGGCTCTGCTTCAGCAAGGCTTGTTCTTCTATGTGCTTAGTTAATCTAGCTTTAATAATACTTTCTACCAGTTTTCCAGGGACAGAAGTTAAGCTAACTGGCCTGTAATTTCCGGGATCCCCTCTGGATCCCTTTTTGAAGATTGGCGTTACATTTGCCACTTTCCAGTCCTCAGGCACGGAGGAGGACCCAAGGGACAAGTTACATATTTTAGTTAGCAGATCAGCAATTTCACCTTTGAGTTCTTTGAGAACTCTCGGGTGGATGCCATCTGGGCCCGGTAATTTGTCAGTTTTTATATTGTCCATTAAGCTTAGAACTTCCTCTCTCGTTACCACTATTTGTCTTAGTTCCTCAGAATCCCTTCCTGCAAATGTTAGTTCAGGTTCAGGGATCTGCCCTATATCTTCCACTGTGAAGACAGATGCAGAGAATTCATTTAGCTTCTCTGCAATCTCCTTACCGTTCTTTAGTACACCTTTGACTCCCTTATCATCCAAGGGTCCAATTGTCTCCCTAGATGGTCTCCTGCTTTGAATGTATTTATAGAATTTTTTGTTGTTGGTTTTTATGTTCTTAGCAATGTGCTCCTCAAATTCTTTTTTAGCATCCCTTATTGTCTTCTTGCATTTCTTTTGCCAGAGTTTGTGTTCTTTTTTATTTTCTTCATTTGGACAAGACTTCCATTTTTTGAAGGAAGACTTTTTGCCTCTAAGAGCTTCCTTGACTTTGCTCGTTAACCATGCTGGCATCTTCTTGGCCCTGGCGGTACCTTTTCTGATCTGCGGTATGCACTCCAGTTGAGCTTGTAATATAGTGTTTTTAAACAACTTCCAAGCATTTTCGAGTGATGTGACCCTCTGGACTTTGTTTTTCAGCTTTCTTTTTACCAATCCCCTCATTTTTGTGAAGTTTCCTCTTTTGAAGTCAAATGTGACCGTGTTGGATTTTCTTGGCAATTGGCCAGTTACATGTATGTTTAATTTAATAGCACTGTGGTCATTGCTCCCAATCGGTTCAACAACACTTACATCTTGCACCAGGTCCCGGTCCCCACAGAGGATTAAGTCCAGGGTTGCCGTCCCTCTGGTCGGTTCCATGACCAACTGGTCTAGGAAATAGTCATTTAGAATATCTAGAAACTTTGCTTCTTTGTCATGACTGGAACACATATGCAGCCAGTCTATGTCCGGGTAGTTGAAGTCACCCATTACTACCACATTTCCTAGTTTGGATGCTTCCACAATTTCATATCTCATCTCAAGGTCTCCCTGAGCATTTTGATCAGGGGGACGATAGATCGTTCCCAGTATTAAGTCCCTCCTGGGGCACGGTATCACCACCCACAACGATTCTGTGGAGGAGTCTGCCTCTTTTGGGGTTTCGAGCTTGCTGGATTCAATGCCTTCTTTCACGTATAGAGCGACTCCGCCACCAATACGTCCTTCCCTGTCCTTCCGATATAGTTTATATCCAGGGATAACCGTATCCCACTGGTTTTCTCCATTCCACCAGGTCTCCGTTATGCTCACTATATCAATGCTGTCCTCTAAGACCAAGCACTCCAGTTCTCCCATCTTGGTTCGCAGGCTCCTAGCATTAGCGTACAGGCACTTGTAAGCAGTGTCTCTCTTCAAGTGTCTTTGGCACTTGTGGTTAGGCCTGTGGTAATTTTGCTCTTCTGAATTTATATCCTGTGCCCCTGCTCTCACAATGCCTACTTCTAGGCCTACCCCTTTTAAAATTTCATCATTTCTTTGGTTTTTATCCCAGGGGGGAGGTTTATTCCAAACCGGACCTTTCTCAGCTCCTGTCGGGTTTCCCCCCTCAGTCAGTTTAAAAGCTGCTCTGCCACCTTTTTAATTTTAAGTGCCAGCAGTCTGGTTCCATTCTGGTTCAAGTGGAGCCCGTCCCTTTTGTACAGGCCCGGCTTGTCCCAAAATGTTCCCCAGTGCCTAACAAATCCAAACCCTTCCACCCGACACCATCGTCTCATCCACGCATTGAGACTGCGAAGCTGGGCCTGTCTGGCTGGTCCTGCGCGTGGAACTGGTAGCATTTCAGAGAAAGCCACCTTGGAGGTCCTGGCTTTCAGCATCCTACCTAGCAACCTAAATTTTGCTTCCAGGACCTCACGGCTGCATTTCCCCATGTCGTTGGTGCCAACGTGCACCACGACCACTGACTCCTTCCCAGCACTGTCTACCAAACTATCTAAACGACGGGCGATATTCGCAACCTTCGCACCAGGCAGGCAAAACACCTTGCGGTCTACACGCCCATCACACACCCCACTGTCTATGTTCCTAATGATCGAATCACCCACTACAAAGATCCCTCCACCCCCTGGAGATATATCCTCGGCACGAGAGGCTAGCTGCTCATTCCCCAAGGAATGGGTCCCTTCTAAGGGATCGTTTCCCTCTTCCTCAGCTGGATGCTCTCCTTCCCTGAGACCATCGTTGTCCATGATAGCAGGAGAGCTATCATCGTTGGAGTGGGACACAGCTATAACGTCCCTGAAGGCCTCCTCCACACACCTCTCTGCCTCTCTCAGCTTTTCCAGGTCCGCCACCTTGGCCTCAAGGAAATTAAGTCGTTCCCGGAGAGCCAGGAGCTCATTGCACCGAGAGCACACCCACGACTTCTGTCCAACAGGCAGATAGTCGTACATGCTGCAGGTGGTGCAAAACACTGGAAAGCCCCCACACCCCTGCTGGCTTCTTACCTGCATAGTTTTGTTTAAGGTTTATTACATCAATGGGTTGGAGACTGCGGTTTAGTTGAGGTCAGGGAACAGACGGGCAGAGTGGGGGGCCCTGGCCTCCTCGCCCTGCTGCCGAACTCGCTCTGCTGCTTAACTCGCCTTGACGCTTCGTCAGCTGGGGCTCCCTCTAGCTCGTGGAGCAGGCTCCCTCGCTAGGGTGCTCTGACTTTATATGTGTGGCTGGTTCCTCCCAGCTACTGCTGCCAGCCAATGATGTGTTACTAGAGGCTGATGGCTCAACTATCAGCTGGGGCTTAACTCTTTAGTATTCTCTCAGGCTTCCTTCCTTTGAAGGCAGGAAGGCAGGCTTCCTTCCTGAGCGAGGGGCGGGGCTGTTTAAGCTTTTGGCTGCTTTTAATCTCAGCAAGGGGCTGCGCCTTCCAGGCAAGTCTTTTGTGTTTGTTGTTTTCCCACCTAGAACAGCCTATAAAGTAACAAATTGGCTGCCAGGGCAATACTTTCAACGGGGGTGTCACATGTTGTCAATAAGTTGCCCAGAGAATAACTGTGCAGCAGCATTTCGCGCTAGCTGCAGTTTCTGGACCAAATTCAAGGGCTGTCCCACATAAAGCACATAAGAGTAATCGAGTCTGGAGGTTACCAGTGTGTGAACCACTGTTGCCAAGCTATGCAGGAATAGTTGTAATTGGCATACCAGCCAAAGCTGGCAAAAGGCACTCCTAGACACTACCTTCAGTGACAATCCTGGATCAAGGAGTACCCCCAAGCTATGCATCTGTTCTTTCAAGGTGAAGGCTATCCAGTTCAGGCAACGGAACCATTTCCCAACAGTTGTTATTAAGTTAAAGATGGGTGAATCTGTTTATTTCCAGTCGGTTTCACTTTTGCATGTGTTCATTCAGCTGGCTGGTGCTAATTGCAGTGCATAGCTGGGAAATGAAGAGGCAAGACAAGATGAGGTGTGGGTAAATCAAGGGCCACGTTTATTGGAATAAAGCCAATTACATGTTTGATTTCATAATAAAATGATCTACAGAGACAAGTGCGGAACCTATCTCATAGCCAGTTGGGCAAGGGCACTCTGCCATGGGAAAAGGGGGTGGTCCAAGCCCAATTATCTCTTCTGGGCCTCATCCCCGCAGGGTGGTTAGGGAAGCCTTCCTGCTCCACCCCCCCTCAGGGCCGCACAACTCTGAGTGAGTGTTACAGGTTAGCCCCAAAGGTGAGCCTTATCCTGCCAACTGGCTGCACAACCTGGAAGGCAGGCCTCAGAACCCACCAATCACCTTAAAGGGTGCCTAAGGGTGGTCATCAAACCCTACCTTGTGAAATTCCGCACATATCCACCACAGAAGAGGATAAGCCTCAGCTTAGTCCCTCTTCCCCCACCAGCAACACATTATTTCACACAGGTCACTCTGCAGATCAGCAAGAAACAGATCATTACCCAGGTCAGACATATGAACACTGTCTGGCCAGTAAAGATCAGCCCTGTCACACCTCACCTCTGGGTGATGTATTACCTCACCCTGCCTCACAGCAAGGGTGAGCCGGACTTCCCTATTTACTTTTCAGCTAGCCTTGTTCAGGCTCCTGGTGTCAATCCCACCCTACCACATCCTCCTGGGGAGGATATCGGACCAAACAGTCACAGTCACAGGCCACCCACTATGTATGGCCTCAAAGTCCAGGCAAACCTGACTGATAAGGGCTTTTCCCCTTCAACAGTCCCATGTCTTTGACTCCGTAATGGAGAACCAAAACCTGTGGAGGTTGCTGCACCAAGGATGCATCAGCATTGGTAGGAGGCATTCCCACAGCATGCCACGTCTACCCAGCCACTGGACCAAAGCGCAATGGCTGAGCCCCAACTGGGTTTCATGCCTGATCTGCAACGCCCTCCTCTTGGCCCAGAACTCCATCTGTGGCCACACATGAGTACCTTGACTCTTTCCAGCACCCTCCAACCTGTAAAAACAGAAACAACAAATAACAGTATGCTCTTTAGTGCAATGGTCCACATGGGGCCTCGATTGGCTTGACACAAGCCTGGGAAGCACCCAATTGCCAGTGCTCCACTGCCTGCATGGCTGTGCTCCCAAACCCAACATAGCTGCTGTAGAAGCCACACCAATCTTGAAAGAATGATCCAACCCTAAACATGACAGTAATTAAAACCTGTGGTCAGCCTCTCAAAGGCAGAGCGCTGTCACTGCACTTTATTGTAATGTGAATAGTAGCTTCCATAACATCCCATACTGGGTAATGTGCTACTTTATTATCAGAGCAGCTTTTACTGGCTCAGTATAACATTAAAGCAGTTGGGATTAGATATGGCATGTTCCGAATGTAGAGTAAATATCCTGCTTTTCTTTCCTCAAGAAACCCAAGGCAGCCTACATGTGGTTTCCAGGCAGTCCCCATCCCAGCACTGACCAGACCCAGACCTGCTTAGCATCAGCAACCTGATGGCCCCATGTGCCTTCAGGACTAGGCCTTTCTTAAAATGATGAAATGATCACCAAGAAAGCATGGCCACCACAGTCTTGGACACAATGCAACATGTGTGAAGTCCACCTGTCGTACGTCTCAGGGGTGTTTGCTACTCCTGATACCAGTCTGGAAGATGGCCATCCCTGTCAACTCCCAAGCGATGCCAGCTTCTGCCCATGACCCTGGCCATGCCTCAGCACACCACCTATCCCTGAAAATAACCCCAAGGCCAAAAGCCCCAGAGGCATTAGAGTGAAATTGCAACTCTGCCTCCGGCAGCAAATCCCTACGCCAAAAAGAAACCCTATCAAACTGCTCCAAAAAACACGACCAAACTAGCAAACCCTCCCTAATGTCCCTAGTAACTCATGTCCCTAGTAAAATGTGTTCAAAATGGCTACCCACACGAAGGAGCAAAATGTGTTCCAAAATGGCCACCACACAAAATGTGTTCAAAATGGCTGGCCACATGAAGGAACAGATTGTGCCCCAAAATGGCCACCCCCTCCAGGAAAGGACAAAATGGCCACCCCCCTAAGAAAGGACAAAAAGCAGGAAATAGCTGAATGGCCTAAATAGCCGCCTGCTACCCCCCTGAACCACAGAAAACAAGCAAAAGACCCATGTAATAGGGGCAAAATGCCACCCTTAAGCCCCTCAGAAATGCAGCCAGGCCCCAACCACCTTCAGCCACCCCGGGCCCTGCCCAACCACTACCTCCAAACCACAAGGAGTCCCTCGCTGACTGGAGTCGTTGCTGCCACCGCCACCACACTGGTTCCAGCGTTGCAGCCTCAATCCCCGATCACCGAGCTCCACTGATCGCTGCTGCACTCCAGGACTGCCGCCTGTGCTGCTACGCTGCCGCGCTCTGGGACCACAGCCTGTGTTGCTACGCCGCCATGCTCTAGGACCACAGCCTGTGCTGTTGTGTTGCCGCGCCACTCAGCTGATCAGCCTCCTCTCCCCGCTCTACAGCTGATCGCATGCTACCTGAGATAGCACTGTACAGCTGATCGCCCAGCCTCCTTCCACCACCACCCCACACACCAAACGAACAGGCCTCCAGCCAAAGGTAAGTGAGGACCTGCTCCTCCGGTGTCGTGTGAGGCCGAAAAGAGGCAGAGGGGAGACATAGCAGGGCTTAAATACCACCCTGCTCCACCCCTTATGCAACAGGCATGCATGGCCATGTTGCGCCGAGGGTAGGGGGGTTTGAAGCCATGCCAGGTCTTTCCTGGCATGTCTGCAAAGGCCCACCATCGCCAGAGCCCTTGGTTCTGACAATGGTGGGAATTGTAGTTGGAGTCCTACAACATCTGGAGGGCAACAGGTCCCCCATCCTTGACCTAGAGCATGAAACAAAACCGACCCACTTATGCTTCCTCAGCCTGTACCACCAGTCCATGGTACATCTTCCAATTCTAAAAGGAATTATTCAGCCTCCAGCACAAAAAGTAATGTTTTAGATGAGTAATCATACCAACACGCTGCTATTAAATAACAATGTTCTCTTCTCAAACTTTCATGAAAGAAGCTGATTTCATACTACATTTAATAATTCATTTAGTCTGATTCTCTAGGGATGATCTCCCATGCACTGACACATTTTTATTGTGTCAGTATTATTTTTATTGACTGCTCATCTACTAGCTTCTTTGTTGAGCGGGAGGAATGCAGACTGTTGTGCAAATCAGGGATTCAGCTTGTGCAATGAAGCTTGCCTCACTGGAATACTAGGACAGTAAATCGTGCCTGACAGCCCATTGTTCTGAAAGGTTTTCTTTTGATTTGTTTGAAAGTGGTGTTGGGTCTTTGTATTCTGTATGCTGTGAGTTAGCAAACAGAAGAAGCTTCATGTAATACCGTTGTAAACACTGTGTTAAAGTATATCACTTTAAAAAAAAGTATGCCTTATCTTTTCATAAGAAGAGGCCCTTCGTTTGTTACACATCTGCACATTAATGAAACAACCATATATGTAAGCAACAGTATGGTTGTGGTAGAAGAAACATCTACATATCTTACTGGTCAGGCCGGGCATCAACACCCAACACCCTTGGAGAGTGCCCTGGCTGCATCCCTAGTGAGAATATAAATCTTACATTGGCTGGAATGTACATATGATTTAAAATTGGTTCTCTTGATTTTTGTGCTGCATTTATATATGTACACAAATAATTCAAGAGGTTCCAAAGGGAATTTTTAGGATCATGTGTGAAAGCAAGGGAAGGTGATTGACAGGGTTGTGGTGCAGCAATTGCAAGTACTCATGGATGAAACATTATCTTGACCCATTTCAATCTGGGTTCAGGCCTGGTTATGGAACCTGCTGGATGACATTTATCAGGAGAAGGACAGGGGGAGTGCAACCCTGTTATTCTTACTTGATCTCTCAGTGACTTTTGATACCATTGACCATAGTATCCTTCTGAACTGACTTGGTGAGATGGGTATGAGAGTCACTGTTTTACAGTGGTTCAGATCCTATCTCCAGAATCGTTTTCAGAGAATAGCACTGGGCAATTGTCTTTCAGCCCCCTGGCAGTTGTGCTGTGTGGTGCCACAGGGTACCATCTTGTTCCCAATGCTCTTTAACATTTATATGAAGCTCTTGGGAGCAATCTTCAGAAGATTTGGGGTGAGGTAAGCAGTATGCTGATGGTACCCACCTCTATCTCTCTATAACATCTGTCTCGAGAGAGGCCATGCAAGCCCTGGACTGGTGCCTGAACTCGGTGGTGGGCTGGATGAGGGCCAGTAAACTGAGACTGAATCCTAGCAAGAAGGAGGCACTGTGAGTTGGTGATTCCGAGTTCGGATAATTGGTCAATTGCTGCTTTGAATAGGGTCGTACTCCCTCTAAAAGAGCAGGTCCATAGTCTGGGGATGCTCCTTGATCCGTATTTGTCGCTAGAGGTGCAGGTGACTTTAGTGGCTAGGAATGACTTACCAGCTTCGGCTGGTAAGACAACTGCGGTCATTTCTGGACTGGAATAGTCTGACCACTTTTGTCCATGCACTGGTAGCCTCCAGGCTGGGTTACTGTAATGCGCTCTATGTGGGGTTGTCCTTAAGGTTGGTCCGGAAGCTGCAGCTGGTGCAAAATGTGGTAGTGTGACTACTCACTGCGGCAGGGCATCGCCAACATGTCACCCCGCTACTGAAAGAATTGCACTGGCTGCCTCTTAGCTACCGGGCTACGTTCAAGGTTCTAGTTTTGGTGTGAGTGGCTGGATGGGAAGGAATAAGCTGAAACTGAATCCTGACAAAACCGAGGTACTATTCGTGGGAGACAAGGGAAGGTTAGGGGATTTGGACCTGGTGCTCAATGGGGTACAACTGCCCTTGAAAGACCAGGTCCGCAGCCTTGGAATCATTCTTGATTCCCAACTGTCCATGGAAGCTCAGGTCTCAGCTGTGAGCCGGGCAGCACTGTATCAACTCCATCTGATATGGAGGTTGCACCCCTACCTTCCCAATCACCTGCTCCCATTGGTGGTACATGCCCTGGTCACCTCTCGCCTAGACTACTGTAATGCGCTCTACGTGGGGTTACCCTTGAAAACGGTCCGGAAGCTGCAACTGGTACAGAATGCAGTGGCTCGTCTGATCAAAGGCAGCCGCCGGCAGGATCATATAACTCCAGTGCTAAAAGAGTTGCACTGGCTACCAGTTGCTTGCCAGGCCCAATTCAAGGTGTTGGTTTTGACCTTTAAATCCCTACACAGTCTCAGCCCAGTCTATCTGAAGGAGCGACTCCAGCATCATCAGCTATGCCATCCAACAAGATCAGCCTCAAAAGACCTCTCTATCCCATCAGTCAAAACAGCCAGATTGGTGAGGACTACAGAGAGGGCTTTTTCGATTGTGGTCCCCACCCTGTGGAACTCCCTCCCAAATTATCTCCGCCATGCCCCCTCTATACTGAGTTTCCGCCAGGCCGTGAAGACCTGGCTCTTCAGGCAGGCTTTTGGGGTGGGCTTGATTTTATTATCTTGTGTCCAGATTTTTAATGTTTATTGTATCTGTATGCTTATTTTGTACGTCGCCCAGAGTGGCTAAATAGCCAGCCAGATGGGCGACTAAGAAATTCAATAAATAAATAAAATACAGCTTGGGACCAGGATACCTGACACACCATCTTATCCTTTATACACCCAGTCGGTCACTGCACTCTGCAGGTGAGGGCCTCCTGCAGATACCAACTTATCAGGAGGTCCATTTCAAACAACATAGGAAGTGGACCTTTAGTGTTGTTGCACCTACGCTTATGGAATTCCCTCTCCTTAAATATTAGATAGGCGCCATCTCTGTTATCTTTTCAGCATCCACTGAAGACCTTTCTCTCAACAAGCCTTTTAACTATCCCAGTCTGCATCTGTGTTGGAACTGCCTTTAAAGCTTTTTAAAAGCTTTTTAAAAATATGTTTTTAAAGAGTATTTATTTTAATATGTTTTAAAAGCTGCTTTGTTTTAATATATTTTAAAGTGTTTTTAGTGTTTGCCACCCTGGGCTTCTACTGGGAGGAAGGGCAGGATATAAATTTAATATAAATAAATAATTAATAAAAGCAAACTTACATAAAGGTTTTAACTAATAAGCTAATAGATGGAAGTAGTAATGCTAGATTTGGAGAAGGGCCCTAGTTTGGTGGTAGAGCATCTGGTTTGCAGCCAGAAAGCCCCAGGTTCAATCCCCAGCATCTCCAGGTAGAGTTCAGAGAGTTCTGCCTGAAACCCTGGAGTGCTGCTACTAGAGATGAAAGGGTCTGTCAGTTTTGCTTTTCTCAGTTTTTCATTTTTCCAGTTTTAAATTCAGTTCATATTTCTGCAGCAATTGGCAATAAAGAAAATGGTCATGAAAATGCATCAGCATTTAGTGGCAATTTCTCTTAATAGACATATTTTTGTATGCAGTTTAGACTTATGTACACATTTTTTCAAGGACTTTTCTTTAATATGATGCATTATGTTATTTCACGAATACATTCATTTATACACACACTTCCCCATGATACACGCATTTGTGTAAACGTTGATTGGTAAGAGAACTTCAGTACAAAATTCAGAGAAGTGTGAATTTCGAAGGATGGCTGTGTTTTGGTTCTCATATTGTTTCAGAAAGTGCAAATTTGATAGATTCCCCTTTACATGCAAAGTGAATTACATTTCTCCCTCATCCCTATCTGCTGCCAATCAGTTCATACAATACTGATTCGGTATAAGGCACCTTTCTATGTTCCTGGGTTTGTACCTCATAAACGTAAAGAGAAGAGGTGGAGGAAAGAGGAGATGGGGTTGGAAGTTGTGGTTTGCACCTTTCTTCCACTGAGCCTGAATAGTTCAGTAGTAACATTGAACAAAGTCAGCCTTTCCCAACCTTTGGGTCCCTAGATGTTGCTGGACTACAGCTCCCATCAGCCCCAGCCAGCAAGGCCAATGGTCAGGAATTATGGGAAATGTAGTCCAGCAACATCTGGGGACCCAAAGGTTGAGAAAGGCTGAACTAAGTGAAAACTTAGCAAAAATAGAAAGAGAGATTGTGTGTGAGAGAGAGACTATTGTAGCTATCATCTGATGTCACTTCATTTCATTCTGTGATAAGGGTAATAAAGGTGATTGGTACTGAGGTCTAACAGCATAAGGGATTTAGAAACCATTGTTATGAGGTAATACTTGGAAACAGAAGGACCAAACAGAAATGTACTTGGAGCTTTCCTTCTAAGCAAAACAAAACAAAAAAAATCCAAAGTGGTAAGACCCCCCCCTTACTAATGTCACACTTTAGCTGATGTTCCAAAATCCAAAATCTGCCAAATGGCCAGATGCACACAGTATAACCTACTATGAAGAAACTATCAGAATATGGGGGTATAAGGGAATAAAAACAGTCAGATGTGGGGATATAGGTATAGGGTTAGAGTTTTGAGGTTTATGAGGCAAAAAACAATTTTCATAACATCCTTAACAGTAGTTTCCACTAAAAACCAATAATTTGCAGAAACCAGAACCCTACTCCGCCTCCTCTCTTCCAAAAATTTGAGCAGTAGATATCTGATTATATTCTTTTTAGTTAAATGGAAAATTACGTACAGTATGTTCTGGATTGCATAGCTCTCATTCTTTTCTGTTTCTTTTTTAACAATACATATTCTAACAGGAAGCAGAAATAAACATAAGTTTAGGGAAGTGTGACATATTTTCAATCGTCTATTTCACGCTTTACAAGTGGCTGGATACATTAGGGTCAGCCCAAGACATTTTGCTACCTGAGGTGAAGGACAAGATAGCACACCCCATTTCATGTAAGTAGCTCTGTCCTACAACACTTCACTGACACTTCCCATCCCAGCATCAGTGAGGCAGCCACCTCACTCTGTCTAAAGATAGGGCTGGTTCTGGGCTATAGTATAACACCTCTGAGTGGGTTACGTTCTCAGTAGCATCCCAAAGCCTAAGAATAATAAGATGAGGCTTACTGATGCCACAAGATTGCCAGACCTTGAAAGAATGTGCTAAAGGAGTGGATCCTGGAAAAAAATGGGATGGGATGGGATCAGGACAATGCCTTTAGGGCAACGGGTGGCTCCTGCTGCACTGGGCATAGTGGGGCAGCACATTACAGCATAGGTGCATTGGGCAATTAGCACTGGATGGCTGCATAAAGCCTAAGCCAGCTTGGTTGTCCACAACTTCCTCCTGTTACTCAGCCATGCTGCCTCCACTCTGCCTGAGAAGAGAGGAAGGTGTGGACCAAGGCAGGTTGGGACATTTTGAATTGCACACATGTTGTTACGGGCACCCCAATCTCCCTCACCCATCATTGAGGCAGGCATCTGTATATGCACTGCATATACTTACGCCTGGCAGAGGGTGCGAATAGACTGTTGATCCACAGGCCTGAAGCCTGGCCCAATTCCAGAAGTCTCCAGAGCAAACTTGGAATTCTACTTCTGACTGAATGTTGGGATTTTAGTGAAATGTGGCTTTGGCAAATAGGAAATCAACCAACCTTTACTTCTTTAAGAGTACTGTCAAATCTTGTTTATATTTGACGCCTGTGCCTGAAGACTGAGTGTGAGGATGGGGACATTGCTACCTTGTTTATATCAGACTCCCCTTTTGTGGTAACTTCCTGCTGGTGGCAAATAGATCATCTTACCTACTTGTCAACAGCAGAACATGTAGTTTTGTACTTCCTCTAATTTCAGAGTTTATAAGCAGTATGCAACATTTCAGGGTCTGGTCATGGTGAATGAGCCGGACAAATCTTTCACTATAAGAAGGGATTTAGCTTAGTGGTTGAACATCTGCTTTGCCTGCAGAATGACCCACTTTCAATCCCTAGCATCTCCAGGTAGGGTTGAGACAGAACCCTATCTGAAACCATGGATAGTTGCTTCCAGTCAGTGTTGCCAATAATGAGCTAGATGGACCAATGGTTTTATCAGTATAAGGCAGTTTCCTATGTTCCTATGAAAGAAGCCACACCACAAACTGAAGGTGTCTAAAACGGAAACATGTCACCATATTTCTTCTGTTTTTGAGGAGAGATGTAGAGACCTGTTGCTTTCCCTGAATTCATACCAAGAGCCTGTGAAAGTGCTGGGGAGACAAGGAGGATTGCTGGAGCAGGAGAACTAAGCATACAGCTCTCTTTCTATTTTTTTTCTGTTGACATCTTTGAGATGAAGATTCATAATGGAGGGGCCCATGAATGAAATCAAGGAGCCTGATTTGTATTCACCTTTGAAGGAGAATTTAAGGTTTTTGCTCTAGGACAGAGTGCCTGATGGATCAAATTCATTATGAAATTTCTGAGAATATCTTCAATACCACGCTGGACAGGCCAAAAGTTTATGGTTGTAGGCAGTGCCCTTTTTTTGGTAAAAAAAATGAGGTGCTGGTACTCATAGCATGATAAAAGTGTCATGGGTACCAGCACAAAATGGCTGTCACGGGTAACAAAAAAGAGGTGATTGTACTCCATACTGGTGAGCACTGTCACACACATAAAAACCCTGGCTGTAGGAGATATAGCTACTTTGTTAGTGATTTCAGTCAAAGGCATCCATTGAAGTAAACAAAGTTTTTCTTAGACCAACAGAATCCCAACTACAGAAAGAAAAGTGCTATATAGCAAAAGATGTTAACTCCTGTGCATTCAACATATAGATGGGCACCTCAAATGCAGAGAAGGAGGAGATCCAAAGTGTGTGAGAGAGACATGAGTATATCATGGCTTATTTCCTCAAAGTAACTAGCTATCCCTTATATGATAATCAGCTTCTACAAAGTTTCAGGATAGGGATGATGAGAATCATACTTCAACAAAATCTGGAGAGGCAAAGGTTTCCACTCCTCAACTAGAGCATAGCCCTTTCTCATTTGCAAACTATTATGAATGTGCAACTCCATTTGATTCACTGTTGCTGCCATCCTTACTGTATGATCTGCTCTGATCAGGTGCAAGGAAACTTTCTTGGCTGGTCTGCTTGCTGTTCCCCCTTTGCCTAAAGCTGGGTGATGATGTCTGAAATCCTTGCAACAACCAACTGTGGTCTTATGTTTGGACACAAACTCATTTGTCAGATGTATTCTACCTTTAAGATTCAGAAACGATTAAATAAGACGATTATTTTTTCAAAAAAGTGTAACTTTCTGCCTTATTATTCATTTTCATGTTTAAACAGCACTGATTTCACTTTGAAGGAATAATGCCTGCTTAGTAATATCAATGATACGAAAAAATTTTTTTTTAATTATACAGTATAGAGAGTCAGAAAAGCAATTTCTAAACTAACTCCTTAGCCAAATTCTGTTGGACTTATAATCAGGCACCAGTAAAAAATGTCTCTATCCATAGAATTTTCAAATCCAGTCCAAATGTAGAATCTTCTTAAATAACCTCCTGAGGTGCTCCTTTTGAAAAATCTGGAAACTTCAGTACTAATTAAAATGTGATTCATCACAAAAAGAAAGAATGTCTGACTTTCTGATATGGCCATTAAAAAAAAGAATCTGTACTAGTCAAAAGAAGAGAAGAAATAAAGACGGGGGAGGATTCATTTCTCCCCAATTCTGTGAAAAGAAGAAAAAAGGAAAGATGTCCCTTTGTTTAGTCTTGTAATGGAACCAGACCAAGGATTTTCAACCATAAAAACAGAGAGCAAACCAGACTTCCGCTCAGCAAAAGACTGATTAACAAATGCATCCAATTCCTTGTGTCACAATGACAATACCTGGACATCAGTTCCTACGAAGAAAGCATTCAGGCATTGGCTGAAAGAGGCAGGCATTCTATGGTGTGGCAAACAGCTGAATTCGGTATCCAAGCAAATGGTGTGGGTCCTTTGTCTCAGTCTGGGAGACCTGATGCTCTGATTGTGTGAAGATAACAGACCTGCTACCCATAGAATCCCTGGGTCCTACAGTAAATAAAAGGTGGGCACCTCTGTTGTGGTGTGTGAAATTCACTGGCTTGTTGAAAGGCATCTGATTTGCTATTCCCTGCTCAGAATGTTTTGTCCTCTGTAATGCAAATCAGCACTGCATTAAAAGACCTGTGTTCTACAGTTTATATGCAAAGCACAGCTTGGCCACCAAAAGCATTGTACTGCCCGGTTTTTGTTTTCAGGCAACCTTCCTGCATCCACCACTATTTATGTCAGTGGGATGTATGTCCTAGAAGACTAATCATAGAAGGTACAAAATATCTCCTAGGAAAATGCTAAGGACTCTCAGCCCCATATTTTAAATACTCTGGGTGTCATGGGGCCATCTTATTATGATTTTTTTCTCCTGGAACAATTTAATTTTTGTGACTGTGTACATGACAAAGAATCATGTGTGAATTGATAACTAATGACTCTTGATTCATTTGTAGTTTTGCAAAAACCAAGAGGTTTTGAAATACATTCTGGCTCCGAGTATGTTACCATAGAGGTTCTAATTCACATATTACAGCAAAAACTACTGTCCTGCATATCTAATCACCCCCACCCCCTGATATGGCTTGTCCTCATTTAAATGGGTTTTCATGATATGCATTTGGACGTAACATGTAGTCTAGGTCTCATTTCAGTAGGTGGCAAGCCAAACAATTGAGCATTGCTGGCCTCCTCACATCAGATACCCAGCTGGGAGATGCACAACCCCAATATTTCTGGGAGTGCCTGGACTCCCCCAAGACACTAGGTTGGCAGAGATGCATAGTGGTAGCTGTGAAATGTTACCACTCTGTGACACTTCCTTCCTTTCCCTCAAATCTGTTGTGTGAAGAGCATTTAGTACTTCAGTTCTAAAATCCAAAGCTGAGTGCCCAGGTCTAGTAGGCAGACAGCAGAATAAGATTACACAAATTTAAAAAGTGACCTAGTCACACGTAGCTTTAAATCCACACTCCCCCTTCTCAAACTTTTCATTTGATCCATTTTCCCGGGAGTAGAGATGGGAGTAGGTGTGTGCATCAGGATGATCAATAAACATGTTTGCCTTTATTTCCCAACACGCACACACATGAGTTCATAGTGGGTTGCAAAATGTTATTTCTGAAACCCCAATGACTAAATTTAAACCTTCATTTTACCAATTTCTGGCCATCAAAATCCAATTTAAATAATAACATTTTACATACTTCTGGAAGATGCCAAAGTGTGAGACTATAGAAATTGTGTAATTAATATTACCATGCTTGTACAGCATGCCGGCATTCCATGACCTCCCCCACTTCTCCTCCATGGTTCTCCTCTGGCTCAGATTGCTGCAGTAATGGTAGAAAGTTCTTTCTTTTCCTTCTCCTTTCCCTCCCTCTCTGGCTCATCAAACATGCTCTGGCACTGCTGCTGGTTCCCTGGAGAAACAATGCTTCCCAGTACCCCTGGTGCATGCAACGTTGCCACAGCAGTATTTCAAGTAACAGAGTAGGAGGAAGAGGAAGTGAGGAAGAAGGAGAAAGGGAGGACAGAGTAACAGAGACAGAGACATCTCCCCCCTCCTCCTCCTGCTAAAGCCGCAGTAGAAGCTCCTGTTCTCCCAGGTAACAAAGTTTGGAAGCTTGTAAGGGGTTAGGGACAAGTAAGGATGGGGGAGAAATGCTATTCACTTTGCATTTAAAGCCGAATCTATCAAATTTGCACTTTCCAAAACAATAGGAGAACAAAAGCACAGCTGTTCTTTGAAATTTGCAGATATCCAATTTTTTCAATGCAATTGTCCAACTAAAGAATGTTTACAAAAATGCATATATTAGGAGATTGCTTGGGGAAAAATGTGTACATTAGTCAAAACTGGATACATGTTGATTAGAAGAAATGTTGAAGAATTTTCATGAGGATTCAAAAATAAACAAACACAAATTGCTACAGAAATGGGAACTGAATTTAAGATTGGAAAAATGGGAAACGGAAAGAACTGAAATGGACAGATCCATCCTTAGGGAAAAGTATTGAGATCGCACTGCACAGCCAGTGATGTCATCAGGAGCATGGTGGGGATTGAACTGGGCTCAACATTAACAGTTATTATCCAACCTTTTTCAGGGGAGGGGATAGCTCTGAATTGGGGTGGAATGGCAGAGGGTCTCCATAAGAAGATAATGCCAAAGTTAAGAGGCAGCCAATGTGGAGGCTTGTCATGTGTTGGGAGTCTATGCAGAGCAAGGCACTCATGTTATGAGCTGCTACACACATTTAGCCCATGAGGGAGTCATAATGGAAGCTATTTCAATTGGCCTTCATGTGGCTGCTTAACATATAAATCAGTCCTCAGTTTCTTGTTGGGTCCCCCACCCCTCCTTTTTCTTCACACTAAGAAGGATAACTAACTACAGTATAGTTCAAGAACATCCTTCTTGGAGAATCCACTGCTGCACTAGTCCTTTGTGCTTGACTGCGCTGGCAGTGTAAGAGCTGGACATTTTGCTTGCTAATCTACAACATCTGCAGTAATTCTGTTCACTTTGGCAGGGAGAGATCATAATTCCTGGTGGTAGTAGCAGGGCAAGGTTGTGCACTGATTACAAAAACAGGCCTCAAATATAATTGTAACCTCTACAAGAAGGCTTCTCAGGTGCCAGATGTTCAGAGAGCATGGATAGTTATGAAAATGAATTTATGTGATGCAACTGACCATCATCAGAGGTTATGTACTGAGCAAAAGTTTTGGAAGTTTCCAGAAAGCCTCATCATAAAAGCTGCCTGTTGATCCTAGCATTGCTTCCCCCCCATCAATTAACTACCAAGTAGTAGTACCGTTAATGTGCATAAACTTTGGAAAAGTATTATTGTGACGACTACTACTACTACTACCAGTAGTAGTAGTAGTATTATCATCACCCTCATAATTTCAGTTATTTATTGATTTATTGCATTTATATCCCACCTTTTCTCCAAGGAGCTCAAGATGGCATACATGGTCCTCCCCCTCCTCATTTAATTCCCACAACAACCCTGTGAGATTATATCCCAGCTTTCCACATATATCATCCAAGGCACCTAACAAGAGTGATTATTTCTAAATGTAAAATAAAATATTGCTTAATGCAATAAAACTATCCAAGTGGTTTACATGCAAAAATATATAGCAACATTCAATAAAAGTTCCTAAAAACTAGATAAAATGAGATTAAAACAAAACACATCTGTCTATCACAAATAAAACTAAGAGTCAGAGGCCAAGAAAGCCTGGGTAAACATAAAAGTTTTTAAGAGGCATTTATCATCATCATCATCATTTATTACCTGGCCTTCATCCAAAGGTCCCAGGTGGGTTACAACAATTTTAAAATACAACGTAAAAAACAATTTTAAAACAACCTAAAATTTGAAATAGTCCTAAAAACAGAGCTTGGAAGATTGCTTTTAAAAAGTAATAAATTACAGCTACAATTACATGGCCCCAAAAAGTAGTAATTACCATTACAATTACAATTGCTCTGAAAGTAACTGATTACTTTACTTTTTCTCAAAAGTAGTCACTACAGTTACATTACAGTTACTTTAAAAAAAACCCGCCTACAAGGTGCTGGCCTTGGCTGCTGCACATCTAAGTAGCCTAAAACAACAGTAAAAATAAACACACAGAGAGAGTAGTAGAATAATATATTTATTTATTTATTATTTGATTTATATCCCACCCTTCCTCTCAGCAGGAGCCCAGGGCCCAGTAGCAAATGGGCAGCCAGTGCAATTCTTTCAGTAGCAGGGTGACATGTTGGTGATACCCTGTCCCAGTGAGCAGTCTCGCCACTGAATTTTGCACCAGCTGCAGTTTCCAGACCAACCTCAAGCGTAGCTCCACATAGTGAGCATTACAGTAATCCAACCAATGGTCAGGCTATCCCAGTCCAGAAACGGCCACAGCTGTCTTACCAGCTGAAGCTGGTAAAAGGCACTCCTAGCCACGGAGGTCACCTGGGCCTCTAGCAACAAAGATGGATCCAGGAGCACCCCCAGACTACGGACCTGCTCTTTCTGAGGGAGTACAACCCCATCCAAATTTTATCCATAAGATTAACAGAATTGTATAACAGAATCTCACATCCCCCCACACCCTCCCCAGCAATGATACCCCAACACTTGAAATCAAATTTTACACTTGAAATGCTGCTTTTACAATACATTTCTGTTATGTCTCAAAAGAACAAGATGCTCAAAGAGGGCATCAGGCAAGGAATGACTTTTTACAGTCATTACGTTGCCACCAGTACTGAACAGGTGTTCATTCTATTGAATTCCAATATTTCCAATACTTGCTACAGGACATCATTCTCCATCACAACTCACTGCAGCAGGCTGGCTTGGGAGACACAGAGCAGGCCATGTGGCATGCAGTGCTCTGTCCTCCAGCACCTTGCCATCCCTCAGCATCTGCCACCTGAGATGGCTACCTCCTTCTGCCTAATGGTAGCACCGTTCCTCTATATCATAGCTCTGGGATTTCAGGTCTTACCTAACCTGAAACTATAAAAGGTGGGAGGGTTAAAGAACCAAAGGTGATTTGAGTTTTTGGTGACTCCCTTTACCTTCAGTCTAATGGGATTAAGTGTGTTAGGACTGCTAACGAATCTTTACCATAAATACCCTTTCAGTGTTATGAGAAAGACAGATGATTTGTGGGGGTTGGGAACATGATGTGTTTTTTGCAGCACAATACAGGCATGCCTTCATCTGGAGGGCACCATGTTGGCTACCCCTGCCTTAGACTGAGCTTTGGACTATAGAGATAGATTCAAATCCCAACTCAGGCACTGCAAGACCTTGGACTGGTCCCCAGCTCTCAGCCTAACCTACCTCCCAGGGTTATGGCAAGGATGACATGGAAGGGGCAGGAAGAGAACCAGACATACTTCCTGAGCTTCTTGAAAGGGTGGGATATGAATGTGCCTAAAATCAGCCCTACGTCTAATGTCTTGCCACTATAGGACCTTTTATCACATTGATTTGTTTGCTGAGAAACATATGCATACCTCTCCTGGAATCCCTGCACCTTAAGAGAGATGTATGAGTCACAATGTGCACAACATGCAGTCTGTATGGAGCACTAGAGGTGTTGGGTCACCTCTTGCCCCACACAAACTAAGGGTATACTTTAAAACATACCCAAAATTCTCACTGCAAGAGAAAACTGGAAATGGGAGGAAAAGCTGTCATCTCATTACAAATCATTTAATCGAGAAACAATTCCTTCAGACACAATTTTTCTCTCTTTCACATACACACCTCCCTCCAAGTTCAATTAGAAATAGAAATGTGAAATTCAGAATAGCATATCTGTAGGTGCTTGATGTATAGAAAATATAGTTGATGAATCAACACTCAAGATCACTTCCTTTTCTTTTGCATTGCTAGGTTCTAAGGCTACAATCCTATGTGTGCATACCTGGCTGGGGATAAGCCCCATTGAACATAGTGGGACTTACTTCTGAGTAAACATGCATTGGATTTTACCGTACATGATGCAGTGTTAGCACACACATTTGGAAAGAACTTAAGGGAAAGACAACAATGCATTTCTGTACGCAGGATTTATTCTGGAAAAGTTTATTTTATTTTATAAATCTAAATGACTTAAATGGATAGGAACATAAAAATTAGATACTGGAATGCTACATTAGAGCTTCATTAGGAGGAATTTGCCCTTTTTCTGTCCCTTGCAATTGCAAGCTGTGCATAAGGCAGCCAACTTTACATAACGTACAAGGTTCAAACCGATCAACAGCATTTGTGCGGCACTGAGATTCTGAGTCCATATCACCGTGCCTGTAAAATAATAGGCCTGTTTTTATGAAAACTGAAATCCCAGCCTTTGAAGATTATAAGAATCTATACTGCAAGAGCTGATGACAGCAGAACTACAAAGCAGAGCTGACTGTACATAAAACATAAACATTAATATTGATTTCACATTTCAGTCCACTGGGGGGGGGAGTCAGGTTCATATGGAATGTTCTTTAAAGCTTACAAGGTCATTTTAATAAGCTTGCGTACAAGGCGGAAAAAAGTTAGTTTATACAAACATTTATTGGCTGATTGTCAAGGCTGGCAGACTGAATACGCAGTCAAAAGATAATAGCAGCTCATGACCAAGAAGACAAGCCTTGTATTTAAGCAGTAGCCTGGTAGACACAGGTGACAAGGAATTGCATGCAGTAAGTGAGCAGACTGGCAGAGGGAGTGCTACATCCCTCCTCTGCTCCCAGCACTGAAACGAAGCAGGCACCCAGCGGAGGAAAGTACTTTCCTTTCACATCCAGCAGAGAAATGCAGCAGGCGGGTGCCACCACGCTACTAAACTTAGTGGACTTATTTACAAGGCTGAAAGGAGGATATGTTTGGACAGACAAAAAAGGTACAAACCATGCAGGCAAGTAGGGAGAAGCAAGGGAAAAGGTAGTTAATAAGCAGCAGTTTGGTCCATATTGTTGGGACACTGCTCAGATTATCCAGAATCTACCCTGGCTCTTCATTTATAGGGCTAGATGAAATCTCATTGGCTCCTGGTGTCAGCTGGCAAACTGCTCATTTAGTCCATAGCAGGTGGGTTGCTGCAGTACCTCTTTATTGCTTGCTCTATCAGTATAAGCACAAGCCTCAGGAACTAGAATATCTCTTATGGGCTGGGAAAGCACCGCCCCTCCTTTCCAGCCCACTCACTCACCTGGAAGAAATTCCACTCGCCTATCTGGAATTCCTGGTCACCAAAGGTGATCAAGTGAGCATTTAAATACAAGATTGATATACATCTTGAAATAATTTTACCACCCTCCCTAATATTCTCAATTCTGCTGTATCGAGAGAGAGAAAAGAAAGGGGAAGACAACTTGTGGTGTCCCATGTGAATGCTTGACTGCATGTGAGAAATAATTTCAATACATAATAAAAATAACTATTAAAATTAATCAAAGTAGAATTGCAAATCATTTCTAAGATTATATTACATGATTATACTACTTTAAAAAAATATATCTCCTGTCAGGACATTGGAATATGTTTGCTCACTCGTTCAATCACCCTGCCCTCCCCCACCCCCACTCTCTACCCCTGCCTGCCCCCTGCTCAATTGCCCTGCAGCCCCCCACCTGCACTCTCTCACCCCCCGCTTGCTCACTTGCCTTGCTCTCTCCCCCCACTGGGGGGGAGCCATTATTTTTCTCTTAAGGATCAACAAAATTTACAAACAAAGCTTACTGTACAGTTAGATTCCGATTCTATTTGTATACATAAGTGTGTTTTAATATTGCCTGCAAAATATGCATAGTTTAAACATGCTGTCAGTATTAATAAATTTAAAAAAAAATTAAGCAAAGTGAAAATGGAGAGTGTGAACAAATGCTCTGGATGCCTTTTCTGTGTACAAATCATATTCTTGTGCTGCCAGCACAAACAGATTTGAATGAAAGATACAAAGAAATAACAGGATGGATAAATTACCAATGAAGGGTGTAATCTACCCAGCAGTGTTAATACGCAGTATTAACTCATGTTGATAAGGCTGTGCTTCTTGCACAAACCTCATTGAAATAATCAGAGAATAAACAGCAGCATTAGGTAGCTTGTACTTAATAGATGAGAACTGCAGTTAAAACTTGACTTTTAGATAACTGTAAAATAAACAGAAAGTCAAATGTTATCCGAAAGTGTACTTGATTGCTGCACATTTTGGAGGTATTTGAATGTATTTACTAGTAGATTTAAAGACTGATCCACAATGCAGCTGCACAGAGCAGCACTGCAGGGTGCCATGCATAAGCCCCAGCAAACTACTGCCATCCCTATGGCTCAGAGACTTCTCAGCCTTCCCATGCTGCTCCTTCTGGCAAACCAAGAGGAGCCGTTTTAGTGGCCCTTGCAGTGTTCTGAATCAAGTCCAAAGACTCCTATCTTATTCTCACATAGAAGTCTCATTTAAGTCAATATCAGTTACAAATGTAGAATTTAGGATTGTAGAACACAGGATTGTAGGTGTAATATTATACTATTTAATGCCCATATTCTATAGACTTGTTAGTATTTCTAGGGTGCCACACACATCTTCAGTTAAGAGTTCTTAAGGACCTAACAAAATACTAAGCAGCATAATAAATATCACATCAGATCTCAACAAATCCATTCTTCACCAAGTCAAGGAGCAGTACACCAGTATCAAATATAACAAGTGATGCTTGGTTGTGTGTGAGGAGGGGAGAGTGGGGGGAGAGAGCAAGGCAAGTGAGCAAGCGGGGGGTGAGAGAGTGCAGGTGGGGGGGCTGCAGGGCAATTGAGCAGGGGGCAGGCAGGGGTAGAGAGTGGGGGTGGGGGAGGGCAGGGTGATTGAACGAGTGAGCAAAAAGGGGGCAGGTGAGGGTAGGGAGTGGGGGTGGGGCCGGCAGAGCGAGTGAGCAAGTGAGTGAGTGGGGGCAGGCAGGGGTAGAGAGCAGGGGTGGGTGGCAGCAGGGTGATTGACTGAGTGAGTGAGCAGGGGGCAGGTGGGGGCAGAGAGAGGGGGTGGGGGCAGCAGGGTGATTGAGTGAGTGAGCGAGCAGGGGCAGATGGGGCAGAGAGAGTGGGGTGGGGGGCAGGAGGGCAATTGAATGAGTGAGCGAGCAGGGGGCAGGTGGGGGCAGAGAGAGGGGGTGGGGGCAGCAGGATGAGTGAGTGCGCAGGGGGCAGGTTGGGAGAGAGAATGGGGGTGGGGGCAGCAGGGTGAGTGGGGGTGGCAGGGTGAGCAGGGTGTGGCAGAGCGAGCAGGGAGCAAGAGGGGGCTGGCAGGGCAAGTGGGCAGAGGTTAAAGAGCAGAGGTGGGGTGGTAGGGCAAGCAGGGGCAGGCAGGGGGCAAAAGAGCAGGGGTGGGGGGCAGTAGAGTGAGTGAGGAAAGGAGTGAGCGGGCAGGCCGGCAAGCAGGTGGGGGGCAAGTGAGGGTGAGCAGAGATCCACCATCTGGAGCGAGTCCGGAGTTCATCCCTGCAACTCGGAAAGGGTAACACACACACACACATCATCGTTACTCACCTCCACAGCTCTTCACCTCCATTCTGCTGCTGCCTTCTCCTCCTTCATCCTTGCCCTCCAGCTTTCTCCCTCCACCGTCCATTTTTGTAGCAGTTTTTTCTCTCTCTTTCTGCTCCACAACCAACCATCTAGCTTTCCACTTTCTCCCTCGTGCCCTCTAACACAGAGCACAAGGGAAGAGCGACGCTGTGCAGAAGCCCAGTGTAAGGCACACGTCTTTTGTCCACCAATCAGAGGAGCAGAAGACTTCCCCTGCTCCACCACACGTAACACCCAAAAGTAACGCTGGAAACGTTACCGTTGCTGCTGAAAAGTAAGGAAATTACTAGTCATTCTGTTACTAGCAAAATGTAATGAAGTTACCCACTTGTTACTTAAAAAGTAATAAATTACAAGTAACTCATTATTTGTTACAAGTTACTTCAAAGCTGTGACTAAAAATATATGTCTCAGGTGTCAAAGGCCAGGGTAAAGAGGTGCACCTTCACTATTCACCTGAAACTATGTAACAAAGTTGTCAAATGCAACTCATTGGGGAGGGAGTTCCACAACTTAGGAGCCACCATAGAGAATGCCCTCGCCTGGGCCACCACCACCCTGTGCTTTTGAGGGTGGCAGAGGTACAAAAAGGGTCTCCTGTGCTGATCTCAACACCCGAGAGGGGCTGTTTGGAAGAAGGGGTCTTTCAGATATTTGGGACCTTAGTTAACTCCCGTCCAGAACAGGCTGTCTCCTTACCTCCCGATCATGAGAACTCTGGACACATCTGTCTTTTCAGGATTCACCCTCAATTTGTTAGCCACATCCAGCCCATCACTGCCTCCAAGCACCAGTCCAACACCTCAACTGCTTCTCCTAATTTAGATGGCACTGAGAGACAGAGTTAGGTGTCATCAGCATATTGATGACACTTCACTGCAAATTTCCTGATAACAGCTCCCAGTGGCTTCATATAGATGTTAAATAATATGGGGGACAAGATGGAACCCTGTGGAATACCACAGGACAGCTGCCATGGTGTTGAACAATAGCCTCCCATAGGAACTTCTTAAAAGCGGTCCTGGAGGTAGGAGCAAAACCACTGAAGCACAATGCCCACAACACCTCCCTCCCTGTCTCTATGAATTACCCAAGAGAGGGCATTCCAGAGGGTGGATGCTATCACTGAGAATGGCTGCTTCCATGTTGTCACCAGATAACAACCCACAGATCATGAAATGACCATCAGGGTCATCTCAGAAGTTCGTAAAGATGAGTTTGGTCTGTACCAGAGGAGGTAGTCTGCTAGATATCCTGGTCCCAAGTTGGTCCCAAGGGCTTGGTAGCTAACAGGCATCCAATGCAGATCTTTCAGCACTGATGTAATATATATATATAAAGCTGGTGTCCACTGAATATTGTAGCAGCTGCATTTTGCACTAGCTACAAGTTCCAAGCCAGCTACAAGGGTAGCCCAACATACAGCACATTATAATGGGCTAATCTTGAGGTTATCAACGTATGGACTGTTATGGCAAGGGTATCCCTGTCCAGTAACAGTTGTAGTTGATACAGCAACCAAAGTTTGTAATGGGTCGCCTGGGCCTCTAGTGATAGTGATTGATCTAGGACCATCCCAAAACAATGTGCCTGCTCCTTCAGAGTGACTGCAACCCCATCCAGTTTTAGTACACAACACAATTCCCCAACCTAGGAACATCCCCATCCATAGGGTTTCCATTTTATCAGGATTTAGTCTCAGTTTATTAGCTCTCATCCAGCCCATGCCTGCATCTAAGCACCAGTTTAGAACATGCACATTATTTCCTGATGTTACAGAGAAATAGAGCTGGATATTATCAGCATACTGCTCCAATTCTCTTAATGACCACCCTGAGCGGCTTCATATAGATATTAAATAGCACTGGGGATAAAATCATGCCCTGTGACACCGCACAGATCAACTGCCAAGGGGGCCAAGGCACAGTCACCTGATTCTGAACCAACCCATTAAGTAGGAGTGAAACCATTGCAAAATAGTGCCTCCAACCTCAAACTAATGGAGTCAACGAAGGATGATAAAAATCTAGGAGAGTTCATTCAGTAGGGAAACCATTAAGGCAACCAAGTCTGATTCTGTCCCATATCAAACCTGAACCCAGACTGGAATGGGTCAAGACAATCAGTTTCATCCAAGTACATCTGCAGCTGAATGACCATCACCATCTTGAACACTTTGTCCAAAAAAGGTGTATCAATGACCGCTAAGGATGGAATGATCTGTCACTTTCGGTTCTCTCAGTTTCTCATTTGTTCAATCTTAAATTCAGTTCTCAACATTACTGCAGCAATTTGTGATTTTTAAAAAAAGAAAAATCCTCATGAAAATTCTCCAGCATTTTAGTGTGAATTTCTCCTAATAAACACATTTTGTAGGGAGTTTTGACTAATGTACACATTTTTGCAAGCCACTTATATAAAGCATTTTTGCAAGTCACTTATATAAAGCATTTTTGCATGTTATTTTCACTCTTATATTCATTTTTATGCACACTTTCCTCTAATATATATATTTTGGTAAACACTGGTAGGCAAACTGCATCACAAAATTCATATAAGAGTGGATGTTGAAGGATGGCTGTGTTATGTTTTTATGTTGTTTTGCAAAGTGCGAATTTGATAAATTCGGCTTGAAATGCAACCTGAATATAACTTCTTGCCCATCCCTAGTGACCAGGCAAACTTCTGAGTGCAGGGTGTATTTTTCTCCCAAGAGTGGCTGCACTCCTGCCTCCTTCAAGGCAGCAGGGGCTCCCCCCCATCATGCAACAAAGTGTTCACTGCACCCTGGATCCACCCAGTCAACACTTCATGGCTTACACAAACCAGCTATAAACCAGGCTGGATTAATGAGTGTGACCTAGTATAAGGAAGCTTCCTATGTTTCCATGAGTGTTTGGAAAGGAGCATGGTTATATTTATAAAAGAATCTCTGCTATGGCTGGTGTGTGGGGAGACAGTACCCTGAGGACAATATGACAGGTCATATGTGCTTAGAACAATTAGGTCACATGCATCAACATTGGGAGGCAGAAGACACCTCTCAGAAAACAGATGAGATTTCTTTTCCAAACCTATGCCAATAAAACTTGTAATTGCCAACCCAGAACTGTATTATACAGCCACAGGAGTGGCTGTATACTATAGCCAGCATGGATTTTTAGCATTCCGCGATGTTAAGTTGAAAATACCCCCATGCCATTCTGATGCTTCCCATAAGCTTATTTCAAAACAAAACCTTACAAAACTTATAGTCTTGAACTCAGAAATGCTTGCTTAACAACCCTTTAAATTTTCATGGCGATACACAAAACAGTCAGAGAGAATCGAGAGTTCAAAGTGTAAAAAGAGAGAGAGAGAGAGAGAGAGAGAGAGAGAGAGAGAGAGAGAGAAACCAGACCCCTTTTGGACTTTCTTCTGTCAGTTCTTATAATTCGTTGAAATTAATTAAAGATCAGCCATGTTCACAGAGTACCTGTAATCCTATTACTGGCCTTGCCTCATACTCTGACCTTCATCTTCTGTCGTTTAAAAGTTTAACAAAAATGTGTAGCTGATTTTTAATTAATTTAAGAAGTTTAGCATTTCAGGGAGCCACACCTACACCAGACCTCCTCTCCCTCCTTTCTTGTTCCCCTCCCGCTCCTCCCCTCCCCATCCCCTGTGATCAGTTTCACCTATCCTAAGCATGATTGCAGAGGGGTAAATCCCATTGAACTCAATAAGCATGCAAATGATCAATCCATTTTCAGCAAAGTTGCACAGGATCCCATTTCTTACCTCCCAGATTAAAAAGCAGGGAAAGTCACTAATAGGCAAAAAACCCTTGTGGTTTAAGAATGTACCTATAGCCCACAGATATTTCCATCCAACCTTAAAAAGCAGGGAAATTGGGCAGCTATAGTGAATGCACCAGGGGAGCAGGAGACCTGACCTCCTCTCTGAGGATAGAAATATTTGTTGGCTATAGGTACATTCTTAAACCGCAATGGTGTTTTGTTTTTTTGCCGATTAGTGAATTAACATAGTTATTTAAGGCTTTAGCAGCACAGTCCTATGTATGTCTACTCAGAAGTAGGCCCCATTGAGTTCAATGGGGTTTACGCCCAGTAAGTGTACTTAGAGCTGCATTCTAAATATCCTAACTGCTATTTTTTTAAAAAAAAAGAAAAAATCCTAGTCCCTTCATGGTGAAAGTTTTTATTTGGCAGTAATCTAATTCTTACTTGTGAACAAGCCAAAACTCCAGCCTAGTTAGTACTGAGAACTGGAAAACCTGATATGTGGATTATAAACGAAAAACTGTACATTTCCATTTTCCATTTGTCTTTGGATAAGAGGGAAATTAAAGCCCTTTTAAAAATAAAAAATAATAAATGATTATTATTTTAAAATAACTTTTAAAATAATAACATTAAAATACCAAGGTTGCCTTTTTGTCTCTCTTCCATCTCCCCATCTGAGCCTCTAACTGTTTTGCCTGATCTGGTGGCTAGAGCTGGGTGGTTTTGGGGAGGGTAGTCCATCTCCTTTTAAGCAAATTGCATACTTTTCCTGCCTCTGTCTATCTTAATAATATGGAATATTTAACACCTGCTGTGGGTTTAGGCATAAAGGTAAATAAATTAGAAATAGCAGAAGACATTTGGACTGTCTTTTGGGCATGGAGGGAGGGAGGGAGAGAGAGAGAGGGAATGTAATAGAAATAAATCCACCTAGTGCTATAGTTTTATCCCACCACAATTGAAGAGGAAGGCACATTTTCAAAAGATGCTTCTGCATCAGCAGCAGCCAGCCCCATACATCGTTCTCCCTGGAGTTCAGCTGGGGTTATTTATTTATTTGTTTGTTTTCCCCTCTTATTTTCTCAAGGCGAGAGGTTTTGTTGCCAAGCCTATTTACGAAAGTTCAGCTGGGGGGTCGTGGGAATTCGGCTTTGCACACAGCTGACGGTTTTATGCTCCCTTCATTCCTTTCACGGAGGCCTTCTCCTGTTATTATTTCCACCCCCCACCCCTTGTTGTGTGTGCCTGAGGTGGGAGGAGAGGAAGGGGGAGGAGAGATGGAACTTTGGGCTAGTGAGGGCCTCACGGCACATCAGCCCAGTGAACAACTAGATGGAAGGAGGAGGGGGTGTCTTCCTGTCATTTGTGAACTCACACAATAGTCACATAACAATGTGGCTACATTTTCCCTTTGTCCTAATACTTGAATCCCAGTAGACTGGGTTTTTCTTCTTTGTTGTTAGTGCTGTGATGCACCTGTGATTACATGAACCTCAAGCTTCTCTGACTATTTGCCAAGCACTTGTGAATAACGGTCTTCTTTTAAACTAGATTTCCTACGTACCTTGTGGTGCTGGTGGTAGGGAAATCGCTGCTTTGAAATTTCCCATTGGCTAAAATGGACACCACTTCATTCCATTTCACTGGCTAGTTCATACACTGTAGTATACGGAATCTCATAGAATGTTTTCATGTGTAAATTTTGTGTGTGTTAGTGTACTACTCTATGTAGACCCACCCTATCCCATCCACTTAAATTTACTCCTAGGTAGGGATGGAAGGAACTGTCATTTTGAGTTATATGTTTCTCATTTTTCCAAACTTAAATTCAGTTCTCCATATTTCTGCAGCAATTTGAGAATTGTTTTTTTTTTTAAAAAAGCTACTTGAAAATTGTTTAGCATTTTAGTGTGAATTTCTCCTAATAACCACATGTTGTATGCAGTTTTGACTAATATACACATTTTTGAAAGCAACTCTTTTAATGTAATGCATTTGTATATTATTTTCACTAATATATTCATCGTTATACACACATTCCCCTAAAATACGCATTTTTGTAAACATTGTTCGGATAACTGCATCACAAAATTCAGATAAGTGCAAATTGTAAAAGATGGCTGTGGTTTCAGTTCTCGTATTGTTTGGAAAGTGTGAATTTGACAGATTCAGCTTTAAATGTGAACTGAATCAAATTTCTTCTTCATCTCTTCTCCTGGGTAAGTGTGTGTACAACTGAACGTGGAATAAGAACATAGGAAGAGCCCTGCTGAATCAGACCAAAGGGCTAGCTAGCCTAGCATTCTGTTCTCACAGTGGCCAACCAGATGCCCCTGAGAAGCCGACAAGAAGGACATGGGTGCAATAGCTCTCTCCTGCTTATCATCTCCAGCAACTGGTATTCAGAGCTATCCTGCCTCCGAAGTATATGGACATCATGACTAGTAGCCATCGATAGCCTTATCCTCCCTGAATTTGTCTAACACCCATTTAAAGCCGTCCATCACTACATCTTGTGGTACTGAATTGCAGAGGTCACACAGCTGTGTGTTGTGTGCAGAAGTACGTTGTTTTTATCTGTCCTGAATCTTCCCACATCCAGCTGGGTTCTAATATTATGACAGAGGGAGAAAACCTTCTCTCTATCCACTTTAAACACACCGTACACAATTTTATATACTTATATCATATTCCCAATCTTACCTTCCCCCCCCTTTAAACTAAGAAAACCCCAAGTGTTGTAATCATCTTTTCTCTTTTGTGCTTTGCTTTCTTTGTAGAATCACAGTATGAATTGGCTGAGTCTGCTGCTGCTCTGATTGACTTTGGGAGTGTGTGTGTGTGTGTGTGTGTGCAGTGAAAGAAAACCGTCATTGTTTGTTAAGGGTGGGTAGGATTTTGTCAAATCCCACCAAGCAATGAAATGACCAAGGAATGTGCATTTGGGTCTCACTTAAATGATCCAGTACATATGTGAAAGATTGTCTGATTAATCCATTAAAAAAGAATGGATAAATCAATTCATTCACAGCCTTTTTTTAAAAAAAAAATGGTGCCCAATAAGGAAGGAAGTTTTGAAGTTTTAGGTTTTCGCAAATTTTCACAAATTTCCTTTTTCATTCTTCACAAGGTGTATTGTCCTGGGAGGATCAAGACCTGCTCCGTATAAAATTAAAAACAGAGTCTCCAGATTTGGCTAATTTATCTTCATGTATGTGGTGTAAAATATAACAATCCCCCAAGAAAAAAAAGGCCTTTCAGAGATTCTGTAGACTGAACTCCCAGCACAATGTGGGGTCAAGTTGTAAATTGTTCAGCAGGGTTTGTTTAGCATATCCTTGATGGATCAGCGGCTGTTGCTGGTTTAGAGCAGGGCTCCTATTTGCTCAGATGGTTCTGGAAAGGAGAGCGGTGCTGAATCCTTGCAGAGGGAAAGATACAAGAGCTTGGGCTACTCCATGCACTTCCAAGTCGTCAGAGAAAGCAAGGATGGTGCATCATGTGTCGCTTACCTCAGGAGCATCAAGTGAACCTGAAAGCCTCCCAACATCTGGCGGCAGCTTGCCTATGTTTGCTTTAGGCTTTCCACACACACAGACGACCACCCTGGCTGTGACAGCAAAGATGTACAGGGCTTCTTTACGCATGGCTGGCAAGATGTGCCGAGTCTGTGTGCCAGCCGTTTCTTCTTCTGGGACGGGGGCAGGGGGGAGGGCCCAGTGGAGACATGTAGCTCAGAGCTCACAGCTTCTGCTCACATTATGACTACTCACAGAAACAAGTTCATATTCGCCATCCTGCTATGGTAAAAAGGGTCACACTTTGTCTAATGTCTACAGAGATTTTCAGAGAGTCAGGCAACAACATGGTTTCTGAATGTCTGATGACGGGTGAGCATTTAGGAGTCCCTGCTCAGGAATTAGGAAGATGACTGGGGTGAGCAATGTATGCTTCTGTTCATTGTATATACTGTGGCGATCTCCTTAGATTGTGATGGATGCTCAAGAAATTCACACAGGCATTCTTCATACTTCCTTGTGGCTCTTTTATGTGTGCAGTACTGAAGGGTAAACAATCTACAGCACAGTCCATTCACAACATGAGCAGGGTCTTACTGTAGCATCATAGAAATACTGCTTTACAAAGAGCTGATTTCAAACTTCAGATCAACATGAAAAATGGACAGGAACCATCACTGCAAACCCCTTCTCTTTTCTTTACCCCCACCCTGCAAAGTTTATTTGCTTTTCAAAAGCAGCTGTGTCTTTAATGAGGGTCCAACCGACAGACAGGCAGACAGTGGCAATGTAGGCAGAGTCAGCCCTACTGTTAGATGGCCCTAGATGGCTGACTCGGTCTATACTTTGATGCACTTCTGCCATTAGCAAGGGATGGGGGGGGAGTGTTTGGTCCATTCACAGCAGACCAACCCAATGCAATGCTCTTGAGCTTGCTTGCACTTCTTCATATTCAGCAATTCAGTTTTGACATGGGAAATGTAAAAACAAAGATATATATTTTAAGTAAAAGCCACATACAAATGCAAACTTAGGTGCATTCTTTCAAGAAATCCATATAATATAGGTCAGAACAGACTTTTGATTCAGTGCCAGCAAGACTGAAATGGGATGGAGTTAGTTGCTCAGCTCATTTTTAGGAACACAAAGGGAGTGCGCTTTATCTTCCAGGTCTGCCTTGGGACACCTACCTGTGCTGCTTAGCTGCAGCAGAAGGGAAAGGAAAGAGTAACGTGATGATTAACTAGGTTGACAGCTTCTTTTACCTTTTGTCATCTCCCATCCATTCCGATTTTAATTACTTTGTTAAAAATGTTTAACTGATAGGCCCAAATCTGCAGGTAATTCAACATCTGCACAGTTTAATTCTAATCTCAGCACTTGGAAGTGCTCATGATATTGCTAAAGAACTGAAACGTTCAGTTGGTTGAAATTAAGAACATAAGAACATAAGAAGAGCCTGCTGGATCAGGCCAGTGGCCCATCTAGTCCAGCATCCTGTTCTCACAGTGGCCAACCAGGTGCCTGGGGGAAGCCCGCAAGCAGGACCCGAGTGCAAGAACACTCTCCCCTCCTGAGGCTTCCGGCAACTGGTTTTCAGAAGCATGCTGCCTCTGACTAGGGTGGCACAGCACAGCCATCACGGCTAGTAGCCATTGATAGCCCTGTCCTCCATGAATTTGTCTAATCTTCTTTTAAAGCCATCCAAGCTGGTGGCCATTACTGCATCTCGTGGGAGCAAATTCCATAGTTTAACATAGTTTAAGCTATACTCCTGATCTTATTTTCTAGGGTTCCCTTGAGAGAATGACAGCTTAAATTCACAGCAAGACTGAAGTTCCTTTTGTCTGTCCTGAATCTTCCAACATTCAGCTTCACTGGATGTCCATGAGTTCTAGTGTTATGAGACAGGGAGAAAAACTTTTCTCCATCCACTTTCTCCACACCATGCATAATTGTATACAGTTCTATCATGTCCCCTCTTACTTCCCTTTTCTTTAAACTAAGAAGCCCAAATGCTACAAACCTTTCCTCATAGGGAAGTCAATCCATCCCCTCGATCATTTTGGTTGCCCTTTTCTGCAGCTTTTCTACCTCTAAAATATCTTTTTTGAGGTGAGGCAACCGGAATTGCACACAATATTCCAAATGCAGCCGTACCACAGATTTGTATAATGGCATTATGATATTGGCTGTTTTATTTTCAATACCTTTCTGAATGATTCCTAGCATGGACTTTGTCTATTTCACAGCAGCCACACACTGAGTCAACAGCTTCATTGAGCTATAATGATCTTTGAATAACAGCTGTGGAAGGGGTATGTTTAAGAGCTCTTTTTCCTTCCTAATTTATTTGTTTTAGAGGCAAGGCTGCTGAATAGCACTACTAACGGTCGCAAAAGGGGAATGCAGTGAAGTAGAGGGCAAAGCATCAGATTAACCAGTATGAACTAGGAGTGACTGATCTGGGAATTGATTGTTCTGGATCCATGTCTAAACTCAACTATGATTGGTTTGGCAAGTCATTATTTCCCAGCCACAGTTTGCTGACTCAAAAATGGGAATAACATGCAAAAGTTTTTGTAGGGCTGAATAACAATTTAAAAATGACTGTCAACTCTTCTGTGCTGTTAAAATGCTAAATAACACCTATTGCAGTCTTTGCCATTCAGGAGCAAGGGATCATTATATTTAGACAAACAGCATTTGGCTCCTTCTTTCCCCCATGGTTATATGCAAGACAATTATAAAGTCATGTTTTGTTTCTGCTGAGCTTCAACAGTTCACCTGAGAGACACAGTTCCCCTCCTTGAGGTACCTTTCCTCCTTCCACTATATTTACCCACTTTCTGGTTTTTTGTCTCCCTCTATACATCTTCTTCCTCACTCCCCCTCCCCAGCCTGTACACTAGCCCCATCCTTCTTAACTAATATATATGCTAACACCAAGAGAAGTCTCCCCAGAGTCATGGCTATGTAGTCAAAACTGCAGGAAAGACGTACCAGCAGGCTCAAGGGAGAATTCCAAGGCACACACAAATACAAAAAAAGAAATAAGACTGCAGGGAGAAAAAAGCTAAGGGAGGTAGGAAGCCCCCCTCCAAAAAAAGGGAGGGGCAGGGGAATAGAATGGAATGGCTGGAACAAGGGCAGAGACATTGATATGTTTTATTTATTTATTTATTAACTTTATATCCCGTCCTTTCTCACCGAAGGAGCACATACTGTATATGTGTGTGAGCGCGAGTGAACCATCACATTGTCTGAGTAGATAATTTCCTAGCTCACACTGAGCAATATTTGTCATTGTCTCCAAGGATGAAAGAGGGAGCTCTCTATAGCCATCAGTGGAGAAATTAAAGAATTTAATGTAGCTGGGACTGGGTGCAAGTGCCCCCTCATAAACGCACTCCCCAAAAGGAGGGTGAAAAAAAACTCTCAGAACAGCCCAGTGAGGATTGAACATGTTCAGTGGGCACAGAATGCTGACTGACTGTTGCAGGGGTGGGGGGATGGAAAACCAGAGGGGGGGGAGGATGGAGTGGATGGAACCCAAAACAGAAGCACATCACACAGCAACATTTTGTTGCAGAACCCCACTTGTTCTTTGCTTATTATTTACTTAAGACATTTTTATCCCTCTCTTAAGGTACAAAGCTTCCCTGGCCGGCTAAAATAGTGTAAACAATGAACAATAAAGATACAATAAAATCAAGATTATAAACAATATAAACAATAGTAGCAGGAACAGAATGGCCATAAAGATTGGCAAAACTAATCCATCAATACAGCACCTAAAAGCCCGGGGGGGGGGAGGTTTTCATCTGGTGCCAAAAATCCAAAGACAGGACTCCGATGAGGATCTTAAAGGACGGGCAGACTCATTTAGAAGGAAGAATTCACGAAGTCCGGGGCTGGGCAATCTTTTTCATCCTGATGGCTGCATTCACTTTTGGGTTCCAAGGCAGCTGGGGCCAAGGGAGAAGCGGGTGGTGTGAAAATGGTAAATTCCACTTTTGTGCAGTAGGCTGCACACACTCCTCTCTGTCCTCCATCCAGACAAGGAAGAGGTGTTATCAGAATGCGAGGACCAGCCAGGCAAGAACACTCAAGGAAGGTGCAAAGCAGGACCACCAAGGAGTGGGGCCTGGAGAGAGTTCCAAGGGCTGGAGGGCTTGATTTGGCCCCGTGCCTGAGGTTTCTCATCCTTGGTTAGGGTAGTCTGGCCCAGAGCGATGATAAGACTTCAGGTGTTAAGACCTGCACTGTAGATTTTTCCTTTATTTACAGTCTCATTACTTGCTGAGTTTTTAAAACGTTAAATCACATTTGTTAAAGCCATTTCTGTTATCCGAAAACTTAACAAAATAAATAAATTGAAAAGGTCCCAGAAAATACATAGATGCTGCTATTACTGTAATGCAAAGATAATTCTCTACACGGAGGGCAATTCTCCAATGAAGAAGCCGTCAAAGATTGTTAGGAGAAATGTCTGAGTATGTCTACACGACATCTGTTGTCCCATTAATTTTCACTTGTCTTTTACATGATTTTGTGTTAAATGAGGTTCCATAAGCAGTGCCCCTGGAATGCTCAATGCATTCTTCATTAGTGTAATTAGAGCCCCCTCTTGTGGTTTAAATAAAATAAGTGGTTTCTTCCTTATATTTACAGTTACATCTAGATTTTTACGTATTGGGCATGTACAGATAGCAAGAGGGGAACACTGAAACCCCTTTATTGTTAATGTTAAGAGGAAAATGGATCCTACAGTTTTGAAGCATCATTCTTTACGAGATGCTTGCAAAATTTCACAGTAAAGGGATTTCAACTTCAGTTAATATGACATTAGGAGAAAACTTTGGATTTTCAACATACACCCTCAGTCGTGTTTTTTGGGTTTGTTTTTTTTTAAGTTTGCCAAAGGACAGACGCATGATAGACTACAGAAAAATTTTGTTGGCTCATAAACACACAGATTAATGGAGAAGCAGGAAATAAATTTGTGCAGAGTCATTTTCCAAAACTCCAAAAAGTTGTCAAAACTAATAATAAAAATAACTGGCATTTATATAGAATGTTCAAAGATCTTCACATACACTAATCAGTAATCCTTACAATAAGGGTAGAGAGCCTTTTTCAGCCTGAGGGCTGCACTTCCTTCTGGGCATACCTCTGGGGGCCATATGCCAATGGTGGATGAGCCAGAGGCAAAAGGGCGTGAAGCAACTCATGTCGATTTTACCTTTGTACCGTAGGCTCATTTCTACACACACTTCTCTATCTTCAGAGTTCAAGGATACATTCTAGCCAGGTAAAACATTCAAGGAGCTTGCAAAACAAGGCTGTTCAGATTGGTCGGGGGAGAGGATGTGTGTCTGCAAAGTTTCTCAAGGAACACATAGAGGCCTGGAGAGACATATTTGGTTCCCAGACCTGTGGCTCCCCACCTCTGAATTACAACAACTCTGTATGGCTTAAATAGTCATGGCTGCATCAGCGTGCTGTGTGCGCACACCTGCCATCACCCAAAAAGCCAGCAGGGGCGTGTTGATGCCCAACACCGCTATATTGGGTGATGGCAAGCATGTGCACACAACACGCTAATGTGCTCACGTAGCTGGGCCTATTTAAGACCCTGACAGTGACAGAAGTGATAATGCAATGTGGGAAGTGGCACAGCCAGCCTGCAGTGGTGCTGGGGAGGGGATGTTGCCTGGGAGGGTGGCCCCTGTTCCACAACCCAATACTAGTGCAGATCGCGAAGCGAGAGCTACTCCTGCCCAGCCCCAGTAACAGGGGCCCTTAGCCAGTGCCCAACCTGGCTTTCTACTGGCACTGGGCATGATTTTGCAACAGAAGAGAAAGGGCAAGACGTTTTTTATGTGAATGAACACTCCATCGAATCATGGCTATGCATTTGCAACAATTGCAGCAAAAGTTATTCCAGCGTCAGGTGTGACACACATACCCTTTTGGTGCTTTGCTATTTTTTTAGCTGTTTCCAATGTGGTGATAGTGACTGCATGTCCAAAGCTGCCCTTGGGAGAGGGGCAGGTGTGACTCATAAGAATTTTAATGAGACTTCTCTCAAACACCAAGGTGCAGCAGAAGAAATAAAGTAGTAATTTTGATTTGACCACAAGGTGGCAGCATGTCATAGTGGTTTAGCAGAAATTCTTTTCCATTTTCATTTCCTTTTGATCTGCAAATTTATTAATTTTTGGTGAAATAATCTGGAAACAAAACAAAAAACCACAAACACTATTCAGTCTTCTAGTTCATACCATTCAGTGATTTCTCTGCTACATTTAGTTCATGAGAAAAAAGCAGTTTAATGTTCATGCTTGCTAGAGTGGAAAAACACAGTGTAACCATCACATTGCATCACAACTAGAAGCCTACAGACCAAGAACGGATCCCTTTGTTTTTTTTTTTTTAAAAACTACTTTTTAGCATTTGTTGCCCCCTTGGGGCTGCCAGGACACAATGCTGCAGTGGTAATACTAGAGAAATCACAGCTGATCAAATTCTCTTAAAATCTTCTAAATTTCAAAATTTAGACCTAGCACGTCTTGGTTTCTGGGTCCCAAGTTTAAAAACCTCCGAAACCTTCCACCTCTTTTTCATTAATTCTCCATAGTTTTACTCAAATCCTGTTTTCTTATTGGCTGCTCCTTTCTTCAGCTAAATATCTCCACCATGCTCTCCTCAGCAGCAGAATAAGAAACAATATTGATGGTTTGGGATATGCACACACAAACACACCAATTTGCCCCCTGTACAAATATGAAAGGGAGTAAAAAAAGGTTTTTTGTTTTTAAAAGTAGGTGGGCAAAGAGGTATGCACAAACATAAACAACTGGATTGAAATTGTTTTTATATACACTATGTTTTCATTGTTGATGTTTTTATGATGTTTTTATTGTTAGTCACTTTGGGATGTTTTATGAAGAGCAATTCATAAATGCAACAAAATGAAATAAACAGACAGAAAGAGAAAGAGAGAGAAAAGCAACAACATATTTGAAACACTAAGGACACAATCCTACAGGTATTTACATCGGGCTGAGAGGAGTTAGGATACAGCAGATCTGTGGCTGAGCCAGCCGGGTTCAGCTCAGCTAGGCTGAGCCAGCATACCTCACTCATCCCGGCTCAGCTGGGAAAACCCTGCCCCTTCCAGCTCAGCTGGCATAATGCTGAACATTCTCCCCTCCCAAGGACTCCTGAATGGAGTTAGGATCTGGCATACTTTAAGCCAGCATAACTTCAGATGGCTTAAGTGACATCGGCTTCCTCGATGTAGGATTGCTCTGCCTGGCTGCAATCCAGACCTGCCTTACATGGTGCTGTGGGGGAGGTTGAATTGAGTGGAGGCATCCCTCTGCTTGCTTCTGCTGGCACAGCCAGCCTATTTCTGGCCACCAGCAATGGAATAAAAGTCAACTCAGACCTCCCCCTTCTACCTACTGAACATGTGGGTGGGTGGGTAGGTGGGAGGCCTTCTGGTGGAAAGCCCCCAAACAGGGCATTCTTGTTTTGTTCACCGCCCAGAGAGCTATTCGCTATGGGCGGTTTAAAAATGAAATAAATGAAATGAAATGAAATTCTGAGGGCAGGGAGAGGGCAAGACTGAGCCAGCCCAGGACCCTCTGGATCCTGTGCTGCTCTCATGGCCAGCAGCCTCTGGTATTGTGCCCATCACTTTGCAAAGCTGGAGGTGACACAAGTATTGGGTCCAATCTGCCTGCTCCTCCACCTTCTGGTGCTGTTGCCATGAAAGGCCACCCTGCAGATGCAGCTTTGGCTCTCCAGAGCTCCAGTGGCAGCAGCGGGGAGTTAGGATTGCTCTGTAGCAGAGTGCTCAAAGGTCGGTCCCTTTGAGTTCAGTGGGGCTTAATCCCAGGCGTGTGGGTATAAGATTGCAACTGAAAAGCATTTCGCTTTGGCATTTCTCCCTTAGCAACACATGAAATTTCAGGATTTCAATTTCAGGATTTCACTTCAGGTGACTATTTTGAGAAATACAGAGAGAAACCACAACCGTTCCTATAAAATGTATGACATTTCTCAGTAAAGTGATTCTCTGATTGTTATTGGAATTCTCCTAAAACTTATTCCAAAGCCTATTTATCCCACTTTAAACAGCCAAAGCAATTGACAAGAAAAGAAATGCCATTCAATATAAAATCAATGAAATTTAAAGAAGAAAAAGCACTAATGGTGCAATCATAAAACCAACAGGCCAGCTGAGGGTCCATGGTCTGTAAGTACTGCTTTGTCCTCAGAGCGGGAGGCCTCACAGAGATAGAACTTCTAGAGTGGCTTAACAATTCATCTCTCTTCCCAGGGAACTCTGGGAACTGTAGTTCTATGAGGGGAATGGGGGGGATCTCCTAACAACTTTCAGCACCCTTAACAAACTACAGTTCCCAATATTTGTTCTGGAGGGGGGTAGCCATATTATCATGTCCTGTTCCCTCCTGAAATTATTTTTTAATTCATCACTTCTGTACCTTGCTCTGCCTCCCAAAAGGCATATATAGTGGTAGATTTTCCATTCACGCAGTTCTCAGAACAGGAAATATGCCACATCCATCCATGGTTACTGCCATGGACTGTACAATACCAGAAAACGATTGCAGGATGCCTTCAGAGTGCTTTAAGGGTAAGCACTGCTTCAGAAGTTTCAGTCTCAGTAGCCCAGACACAGCAGCTGTTTCAGTGACAGTGATTTGTCCCCATTGCCAGTCACACAATCCATAAATGGAAATGTGCTTGACAACCCTCCCTGGAGGTTAAGGAAATTAGTTCCTCTCCTAAGCTTCAGTTCTTAAAAGCAGCTTTCTGTATTAATTAAAATGTGTATGTGTGTGTGTGTGTGTGTGTGTGTGTGTAAGAGAGAGATGGGGGGGAGAGTTTGTGTGTGAGAGTGTTTCCCCAACAGGAACCCTGCACCATCCGCAGAAGTCAGATATGGTCACTCAAGTGAGTTGGAAGCAACTCCAAGCACAGGTCATTTATAAATAAGTCTTTCTGCCATGTGCTTCATGAGTCTTCCAAGGAGTTGGGTTACCCACAAGCTTCACTCCTTCATTCCCTGGACATTTCTAAGCTTGAAACTGAGAAGCACAGCCTCCTTGTGTTTTTGTGGTCTAACAAGGAATAAGGAGGTTGTTGCATGTCAGAGAGGAGATATAAATATAAAACTGAGGATGCTGATGTGAGCCTGATACAGTTTGCAATTAATATATAATGTTCTGAATATTCAGGCTATCCTCTCCTGAAACTTTGGTGATCCCCGATTTAAAATAATTTAGGGGATATACTCCTAGGCAAATTCTGCTGGGAATCAAATCCACTTGACAAAATGTTTGCATTCCCAGTTTCTTTATTCTTTTTTTAAAAACATTTTTATATTCCCAGATTGTATTGGATTGAACTGGGGGCAGGGGAGGGGAGAGGTATAATAGCATAAAATATGGCAATATTATATTTAACATGATTGACTTAAACCTTTCAGTTTATATTTTCTTAAAGTTTCCTTGACATTCAGAATTGCTGAAAAATCAAAACTTCAGGTTTGTTGACAGCTTTGCCAAATTTCAATATTGTGCAAAATTTTGCTTGAGGCTTAGTTATGTGACAACACCTTTAAAAAACCTTCTGTGTCTTTGTATATACTAATGCACATTTTAACTTTTAAAAAAAGATATGGGAATACTTCTACCTCCTAAGCTAAACAAGTTGGTACCAGGGAAGGAAGCCAATTTCCACAGTTAAAAAGTCTCTCAGCTGTTACCAATTGAGAATGTCCCCCTCTGGATTTTGCTTTGAATCATGTAGCTTTTGCGTCAAGCCTCTCGCCTGCCACTTTCCCCCCTCCCTGCTTTCTAACACTTTTACAAATTTACAAAGTTGTGGGTGAAAAGATGGAAAATGGCAGCTGAGATTAAAGTTAGGAACATTGGACACTGGTACGACTAGTTGCAAGATTTCCTCCACTTGTGCTCTTGTCTTCTAGTTGTGTTCTATTTGTCCTCCCCATCTGTTCAAGTCAAACCTGCTTCATTGCCCTCAGCTCCATTTAGGGATGGAACAATCTGTCAATTTCCGTTCTCTCAGATTCTCATTTTTCTAATCTTAAATTCAGTTCTCCACATTTCTGCAGCAATCTGAGGGTTTCTTAAAAAAAAAGTCCTCATGAAAATTCTTTAGTATTTTAGTGTCAATTTCTCCTAATAAATATATTTTTGTATGGTTTTGACTAATGCACACATTTTTGCAAGCAATTTATCCTAATAGAATGCATTTTTGCATGTTATTTTCAATAAGACATTCATTTTGTGTACACTTTCCCCTAATCTATGGTTTTTTTGTAAATATTACATGGTTGGAGAACCGCATTACAAAGTTCTAATAAGTGCAAATTTCAAAGGATGGTTGTGTTTTGGTTCTCATATTGTTTCAGAAAGTGAGAATCTGAAAAATTCAGCTTTAAATGTGAAACGAATTCAATTTCTCCTCCATCCCTAGCTCCAGCTAGGGATAGAGAAATATATCCGTTTCAGATTCTTGGTTTCTCCTTTTTCAAATCTTGCATTCAGGTTCTGCAGCTATTTTTCAAAATTTCAGTGAGAATTTTTACAGGCAATTTTCCCTAATGTAATGTGGTTTTCACTAATATATTCATTTTATGCACATTTTCCCATAATATATGCATTTTTGTGAACTTGTTTGGTTGGAGAACTGTATCACAACATGCAGATATGTGTGAATTTGGAAGGACTGCTATGTTTCGGTTTGTGTATTGGTTCAAGCAGTGCTAATTAGATAGTTACTCAGTCAAATGTAACAAAAATCAATTTTCTCTTCCCCCCCCCGCTTATCTCCAATGTATCCCAAGGAGCTGACCAGGCTCTGCTCAACTAGAGAGGATGCTGGGGAGCAAATTACATCACCTCCCTGGGTCATCTTGGCATTTCAAGTGAACCATTCTTATAGGTCTCCCACCCTTGCAGAGGGGAACAGTCACTGCAAGTCCAAATCTCAGCAGGAGGCAATCTGGCCATGACAAGGGAGTACATGTAAAATCTCCCATTTTTCAAATCCTATTCCTCCTGCCTAGTAAAGAAAATGGAATCAAGAGTATGAACACATATACAGTATCTTTCTGGCCATCTGTCTGCCACCAATTGTGTTTTCCCACTGCATGCCCACACAGTGAAACAGACATATGGCTATTTATCAACCATGGTGAACAAGTGGAGAAAATGCATGGTTTTTTTTACATAAAAGTGATTACTTGTCTTGTGTGAAATGACCCTTATTGGTAGGCTCCACAGAGAATGTGGCTTTGTTCAGACATTAGTGTTCAGATATTAGAATATTAAATAGTATTCTCTTAAACATCAAGTATGTTTTTTTTAAATCTCTCAGCTAGTTGTTGAAATAATTTGAATGAATGACAAAGTATAAAACAGTGCTAATAATTTTGTGGTTTAGTTTAGTTTTGCTCTAGCCTAGGATGAACAGTACAGAGTCTCAGCTTTGTAAACACTTTTTAAATTGTGCCATTCATTATGGCATGCGTAAATGAAGTTGTCAGTTTCCTTGCATTATTGATATGGAAATGAAGAAATGTCTAGCTTGAAGTCTTTGCTTCATGAGCTTATTAAATATATCGATTTTCAACAAGACATAGGAAATCATTTTGATGTGCACTGGTTCTCCACCCAGAGATGATGTGAGGAGATGCTTTGCAAGTGGGATTATGAGTTTAAGTTGCTTGGGAAAAGTGGGGCGAGCTTGTCCTCTGCATTGCAGACATATATAAAAACATTTCAAACATTTTCTAAAAGGTCAAATGGGTTGTGGAGGACAGACTTATCTCAGAACAACCTCTGTGATCCTTTGCTCTCAAAGATGCACTGCACTTCCAAAGCATCCCTGCCAATGATGGGCAGTTCACCCAGGACTGGGATAGATATCCAAGTGCAGGGCTTTTTCACTGTATATTAACTTGCATGAGAGGAAATGAACATAGGAATCTGGCTTCTATGAGAAACTATTTATCTATCTAGCTTGGCATTGTCTGCTCAGACTGGCAGTAGATCCCTAGAGTCTCCATCAAAGGCCTTTCCCGTCACCTGCTACTTTCTTAACTGGAGTTGTCATGTACTGGAACTCCTGCCTCAAACAGTTGCCAGCCCACTGAGCTATGATCCTGTGAATGCAGAAACAGCATTGAGGTAGGAGCTAAGCCTGCTTCCTATCCCTCAACCATGAAAAACTACTTCTTCTGCATGGGCCCATCCTAGGTTATGTGTATGCATTGGTGGGTGGCTTTTATATGGATTAGAAATGGGGAAACTCCTTTCAGCAAAATTCAGAATTGGGCTTGCCAAACCAAGCTAATGTGAAAAGGGTTTCCTAATGAGACCAGTTTTGAAGTTCTGAAACACCATTATGCTCCAAATGACATTACCATGAATATGAAATCCCATGAACATTAACCCCTAGCCCTCCTTCTCCTATGAACCCTTTTTCTTTTAACTTGCCTGCATGATCTAGAAGTAGCTGCATCAGAGAGGGAAGTTTTACTGACTGCCTTTCTCTTTTCCTCCTGGTCATCGGAACCCTGGGAAGCATCCATCCTTAGTGACAAGAAACCTGGGGAATGGAATTTTCCTAGTATATTTGTGACTTTATGGAATCAGGCACCCTGGTTAAACTACATTCCTCAGTTCCCTCCAGTATGTCACTGTTTTGCAGGAGGGATTCAAACACATACTGGAAATTTAGGTTTGTGCAATTAAAGTTTATTAAAGTGCTCTGTTATCCTACCACAACAAATCCACTTTCAAAAAACCATGACTTTTTGTGGTTAGAAAAGTGTTGGAAAAACACACTGTGTGGAGTGAATGAATGATTAACTGGGAAATGTAGAAACATCTTGGCAATAAGTCAGGATGAATGCTCATTGTCATATAACTGCACCCCACACAAATCAGAAGGAGTTCTTAAGAAAGACCGGACATAACCCAACCTCGCCTCCATGGAAACTTTATATGAATGAATACTCAATAAACAGATCAACTGGAGCAGCCCTAACAATCATTCTAGCATTCCTGATGCCAGGGATGGAGAAGGACTTATTTTCTAGCTCAAACATCTAACAGAGTTGGAGAAGAACTATCAGGGGAATGGCACCTGCCCAATTTGAAATACAAATTGGTACTGTGAGTGTGCCAAATTCATATTCTAAATGACATAATTAAGAAGTTTGACAACCTACTAAAATAGGTAGATGCTGTAGAAAATAAATAATTCTAAACTAAACATCATGGTAAATGAAAGTTTAAATCCACAATCCTCAGCAAGCAAGGAAATATTCATTGGTGTGTACCTGACAGAAACAACCACAGAATCCAATGCTGGAAATAGGACCCACCTGCACTTTCCATTTAAACTAACTTTGATAGTTCCAAAGAAGCCTGGGAACTATAGTTTGTTGAGGGCGCTGAGAGCAACACCATCCAGGACAGGCAATTGACCAGTCTCCCAGACACGGGAATCACCAGCATTTTAACACTATATTTGCTACAAACTACCTCTCCCAATGTAGTATTGGAATTCACCACATGAATCCCCCTTGACAGGTATCACCTACTAGAAATTATGTGAGTTTGGGCCATTATGGGATGTAGTTTCTTGTCTGTGCCTGCAATTACCATTGGCATATTGAAATCCAGAGCAGATTTATGGAGACATGGGGGGCTGCAGGAGGGAGGGGGAATCATTGCTTCCCCTTTCCACTGGAAGCGACACTGTTGAATACAACCCATTAAGCCCAGAATGGTTATGGCCTGCTCTGGATCGGGTTACACTTGCTCTGAAGGAACTGGTGTGTAACTTAGGGTACTACTGGATCCATTAGTGTCATTTGAGGCTCAAGTGGCCTTGGTAGTGCAGAGTGCCTTCCATTAACTTCAATTGGTGGCCCAGCCGTGCCTCTATCTGGACAGGAATAGCCTAACATCGGTTGTCTATCCTCTGGTAACCTCTGGGTTAGACTACTAAAATGTATTATACATGGGGTGCCTTGAAGATGGTTCAGAAACTCCAGCTAGTGCCAGATTGGTGACCAGGGTAAGTCAGTCAGTACATATAACACCAATTCTGGCACAGCTGCACTGGCTGCCAATTAGTTTGGGATCAATTCAAAGTGCTGGCTTTGCCCTATAAAGCCTTCTGTGGTTCAGGACCTCAGTATCTCAAGGACCTCCCCTCCCCATGTGAACCAACCCAGACCTTGTGCTCATTGTCAGAGGTCCTTCTTCATGTGCCCCCTCCACGGGAGGCTCGTGTTGGAATAGGCAAATGTTGCATGTTCCCTTTAAGGGATATTTGGGGAATATCCCATGTACCTGATTTACCATGATGTAACTTCCTAATGGGTGACTTCCTCCTCCTTTGTCCTGGGGGATTTTTGAATATTCTCCATTGCTGATCTATCCACCATTGGGAGAGGCCATATGGCAGATGCTCTCTCTGCTGAGATCATCCATACTAAAGACTAAGATGGACTGAGACTATTTTTCTTTCATCTAAAGAGCCTATGTTTCTGAACATATGAAGGATTCGTGAGTAAATGTTCTTTATCTTTTACCTAAGAAGATTGTGTCTGTTGTTATTTATATAGAGAAAGGTGGGCCTGGTTTACATTCTCATTCTGCTGCTTGTATTTTTATATCTCTGCTAAGAAATAGGACCAACCAAATTAGTTCCTATTTCTCTCTGGTATTTTTATAATACAAAACAGCTCGTAGGGTGGCAACATAAGAACAGGCCTTTTCACTGATGGCCCTCTGGCTGTGGAATGCTCTCCCAAGAAAGGCACACCTGGCACCTTCTTTATTCATCTTTAGGTGCCAGGCACCTAAAGTGGAAAGAAGCAGCAGACGTGAAGCACGTAAGTCACAGAAGGCTTCATAAAACAATTCAGCATAGCAGCTCACAATCCAGTTATGCAGTGCTGGTTATGAAAATAAGTGGGCAGAGGGGCTTTCCCAGGAGCAAGAGAAGATGTGTATCCACATACACATACACTGTGTCCTATTGTAGCAAGGGAAGAAAAATTTCTGATAGTTCCTGCATCAACCGTTATCTGGCCTAAACAATGGAAACTGCTGGACAGTTTGGCTTTCTTAAAATTCAGATTGACTCCAGTGATAAATGTTTCTTTTGAAATGCTAAATTGGGTGCCCGCAAATGAGAGCACACAGCCATTTCTGCAGTATGTGCAAGTGGGCAGAGAATGGGTAGTATTAAAAATAGGAGCAAGCATTTGTACATCTCAAAGCCACGCAGTCTGGGCTGTTGCCATCCACAGAGAATGGGAACGATAATTTATGCAATTTTGCAATTATGTAGGTGAATATCTTAAAGCAAGAGGACTTTCACCTCTTCCCTTGCCATCCCCAGTTCTCAGGCAAAGTTTATAATAAACCATTTGCAGCAGACATTTGACTGGAAAAAAATTGACTACACAATTGGATAGTTCAAGTAAACGTCTTGCAAAATGCAGTACTGAAAGATCATACGTTGCAGATGTGTTTTATGTTTATTACAGAGTGAAACCCATATTGAGCTGTCACAAATAGTATGGCTATAAATCTTATAGAGAAAGGAAAGGAAAAAAGATGGGGAGGGGAAGTGAATTATGGCTTCTTCAATACGAACATTGGTTTGTCCTGAACCATAATTCTCTTCACCAAAGAGCAGCTTAATACTGGAGTATTTTTGGAGGGCAAGATTTCCCAGTGGAAATTTCAATGTTTCAAGACCAGAACAACAACAAAGCACCATGTCTTGTAAAATCCCTAAAAGAGGGAATGTCTGAATGGAAAACTTTTCCATTTCAGAGTAGAAGGGAAATGGTAATGTCAGGTGTCTGATGGCTGCTAAAGTGTTTTACAATGTTCTTTTTTTAAAAAAGAGGAATAGAGAAAAATGTTGTTTCTGATTTCTGATTTTGAACACGGTTCAAACAGTCTCCTTTGGTCAATTCTCCTGGAAAACATCAGATAAATTGAAATGGAAATTAACATTGTATCACCCAGACTTTGGGGTTTCAGTGAGTTGCTATTTTTAACAAGACATTTTCCACAGATTAATTTTCACCCCACTATGGGCCAAACCATAATTGCTGAATAAATCCTACAAAGTGATGTTTATTCTGAGAAGAGGCATATATTCTTCTTCTTGATGAGGGCAACCTCCAACCTTTCCTGGACCTTGGATACCTGGATATCCATGACCTTCCATTTTCACAAACATAAAGAAGGACAGTTTTGGCAGCCCCCTCCCGGTACCCCGACAATGCAACATTGCCCCCACACTCACAAAGACTCATGAGACATAATGTTAGAATAAAAGTTGTATTTGTTTAAATATAACAGCTTGGAATAACTACAGACAAATGAACCAAATGCAGAAAGTATGGGCAGATGAGGATTTATTTGCTTGCTTATTATTAGATTTATATCCTGCCCTTTCTCCCAGTAGGAGGCCAAACTAATTAAGGAAGTACCCCTCCAGATTCCTGAGCAAGGGCTACAGCCACAGGCTGTGTCTCCACAACAAAGGATAGGGAATAAATTACTCCCTCCTTGCTAGGTGAGCCTTGGATATGAACCCTACACAAACACCCAGGTCCCAAGATACCAATGTTCACCAAAAATGCCTATGTCAGGTCAAAGGGCACTCCCAGGTCCCCCAGGCATAAGATACTGGCAGATCCCTAAAAGGTGCCCTTAACCCAATAATGCCTCAGTATACCTACAGTATACATCGATTCTTGCATTGAGCAGGGTGTTAGACTTGACTGCCTTTTAGGCTCCTTCCAATTTGACTATTTATGATTCTGTAGTGTTTTTCTCCCCAACTTCCTCACCTGCCTAGGGCTCATCCAAACGGAGTGGGATAATCCATGTTTTTCATATCCGGTTTGCCATCTGACAGTCCTCACTGTCTTCCCCCCACCCGCTTTTTTCTGATTTAAAAAATACGTGTTTTTTGCGCCCGCACATGCAGCGGGAAGATCCGTACATCCTTTTTGCTTTTTCCAAGCTCCGCCTGAAAAACCACCCCTATCAGCCAATTGGTTCACAAAAAAATGACGCATGCTCGTCCCCCCCTTTGCAACGTACAATATCGTGCATGCGCTTGAACGTTAGAGTGCAAAAGTTTGAATTTCCCTGTGGCTGTAAAGGAGTTCCTTGCTGCTTGCTACTTACTGGTCTCTCTGTGGCGCAATTGGTTAGTGCCTTCGACTGTTAACTGAAAGGTTGGCGGTTCGAGCCCACACAAGGACAATTCATGTTTTCTTGTTATTACCCATCACAATTATAACTCATTTTATCTGGGTTAGAACCAATCCGGGAGCAGGAGAGGGGACATGAAGGGACAAAACTGCTGGCTCCCTTCTTTTGGCTGCCTTCCAAAAGCAGCTCTTCGAGGAGGGGTCCCCAAAGGGGGGTTCCTGCCCCCTACTTTTCTACCTTTATACATATTAAGAACATCTGCCTCGCATGCAAACGGTCCCAAATTCAGTCTCCGGCATCTCCAGGATGGGCTGTGAAAGACTCCCATCCAAAATCTTGGGGCTTATAAGCCACTGCTAGACAGGGTAGCCTGTACTGGGCTCGATAGACCGATAGTCTGACTTGGTGTCAGGCAGTTTCCTGGGGGGGGGGGGAGGAAGATGTGGGTAAGCGAGCTCCACAAGTCAGTGGGATGGATATCCCACAACAGATTGGTTGCAGGATGCGTTTTTGTCTATAGAACTAGAGCCCATCGAACTTCATGGGGCAACAAGGCTGCAACCCCCTGCAAAATGTCTGGAGAGTAATAGAGTGGAAATTTTCTTGTGAGCTTGAACATTAGAGTGCAAAAGTTTGAATTTTCCTGTGGCTGTAAAGGAGTTCCTTGCCAGTTGCTACTTAAGGGTCTCTCTGTGGTGCAATCGGTTAGCGTCTTCAGCTGTTAACCGAAAGGTTGGTGGTTCAAGCCCACCCAGGGACAATTCATGTTTTCTTCTGTTATTACCCATCACAATTATAATTCATTTTATCTGGGTTAGAACCAATCGGGGAGCAGGAGAGGGGACGTGAAAGGACAAAACGGCTGGCTCCCTTCTTTTTGCGCTGGAAAGCTGGAACTCAGCTGCCTTCCAAAAGCAGCTCCTCCAGGAGGGGCCCCCCAAGGGGGGTTCCTGCTCCCTACCCTTCCATTTTTGAGAACACCTTGTCACAACCACTACCACCCCCCCTCCCATTTACCTGAGTTTCTGGAGAAATAAGTGGAATTGTCAGCCCTGTGTATTTCCAGAAACGTTAATATATGTATAAAGGTAGAAAAGCATACAGCCGCTTTTGCACTATACTGCAAATGCAAGCTAACAAAAATACAGGAAGGGACTACACTGCTTGAGGAGGGCCCCCCAAAGGGGGTTCCTGCTCCCTGCCCTTCCATTTTCGTTTCTTCTATTAGATGGAACACTGGCAAGCCTGGCTGCCTTCCAAAAGCAGCTCCTCGAGGAGGGGCCCCAAAAGGGGGGGTTCCTGCTCCCTGCTTCTCTACCTTTATACATATTAAGAGCATCTGCCTCGCATGCAAACGGTCCCAAATTCAGTCTATGGCATCTCCAGGATGGGCTTCAGCGCAGCGGGGCTGTATGCTCACATTCCCTGCCCAATCCAAGAGTGGCTCCCTGCACCAACCAGTCACACTTCAGTGAGACCAGCCAGGAAAATGGGGGGGGGCTTTACACACAACCGCAATTGCAGATTTCACCCAGAGCAGCCACCCAGTTCGCAGGCTGGCTAAAAATAAACTTGGAATTTTGCATCTGTGCAGTAGTTGCATAGCCTCCCCCAACACCCCACCATTGTGATGGTTGGTTCAATTTTCCCGGGCTTCCCCCTCCCCATATTCACGCACATGCGCAAAAGTGCAGATACGTGATTGGCTGGAATTAGGAGAAGGAGCATGGGTAAACGCCCAAGAACTGCCCATCAGCTGTAAAGTCCGCCGTATTGCGTCCTAGCTCCTGAAGGCAGAGCAGATGATTCCCGATTTTAAAAGGCAAATCCGCCTGGAGCGGATTTAACCCGTAAAAAAGCGCAACAGCGCGCGATGTGATATGGACGACCGAAAAATAATGAAAACACAAAGCGATCGTGTATCACATTTTGCAGTTGTCTGGATGAGCCCCTAGACTCTATGCCCAAAGGGGGCAACCAAATCACACCACTCCCTAAAGCCAATGAAATCCATCCCTACAGTGAAAAGTAGGTTTAAAAAGTGGGATCCTAAGGCCAATCAAGGAATTGCACTCATACAAAATCCTACTTGGCTGCTTTAACAGGTGACTAACAAAGCCCATACTGCACAGAGGAAGGGAGGGTGGGTGCAGCAAACACGAAAGGAGGAAAGCTTAGGGGCAGAGCAGGCTTATAAGCCATCCTCCATCGTCTTCCCCATTGGCTGCTTAGGCCCCCACATTGCTCTCCCTTCTTCCCCCCCTTAGGGAGCCTGCCTCCTGAGTCTTATTTGGTGAAGATGCGTAAGAGCAAACCTGCCCCCACCTAAGGAGTGGAAATGCCATAATGTCTGGTGGGCATAGTGCTAATGAAGCACCCGACAAGGCTAAAAGGTATGTGGGAGAGTTATGCTTTTTGCTGCACTCCACTCCACTCCACTCCTTTTAGTATCCTGTCATCAGGAAATGGGGGATCACCCTAGAGGCCCCTGTGATGAATGAAGGGTTTCTGGGGTAATTTCCCATTTTCTTGTGTAAGGGGTACCTGGTGACAATGGAGTGCAACTGTAATTCTCCCACAGTCCTTTCAGCACTGTCAAGACTGCAGGTGTTAAACATAGCATGTGAATCAGTAGCATGCAGCAATGTGGAGCACAGATGCTCACCTGACCTCTGGTTGTTTGTGTCCCTCTAAGATAGACGGGGAGAGGGATGGGGTGGTAGCAAGGTCAACACAGTGCAAATGCACCAGTCTAGTGCTCCCACCAGTGCATCTGCACGACACCAAACTCACTGCCCCTTCCTGTCCCTGTATGCAGCAGCGATGGGTGTGACCGGAGGTCAGTTGAGGCCTGCTAACTTTCCCCACTGCTACTGACGAGAAAACTATCCCGTTGTCCCAAGTTGCACTTCCTGCCAGGAAATGGCAATAACACAGGAGTCTCTCAGGCAATCTCACATTTTGTGATGGGAATGAGAACAGTGGAACAATCTGGACTATCAGAGAGAAGGCACTCTGCTCCCATCAACCTTCCTTTGCAACATAATAATGGAGATTGCCCCAGAAGTCCCTGACATCCTATTTTTCACTAGTTTGGGTGTTCTGACAGTAATCGATGGAACTAAGTGTGACTGCCTTGTGCTTAGATTTAATTTATGTCAGGTACTCCTCTGACTAGGAAATGGGAGATCAATCTGGCTATTCCTTGTTATTCCATTCATTGATGGATTCTCTGATGGGCCATGCACCTTGCTGGGTGCTGACCATGTCAATTGCTCATTCCAGGCCTCTTGCTGATTTTATTGTACTTGGAAATATTTCAAGAGTAGATATTCATGAGCAGATATTCTCAGGGCCAGTTCCAGTATCCAAGCCACTTTGCAGCAGCCACCAAATATCACACACCCTTAGCAGTACTCTACAGTGTAGTCTGTATCCTTCTGCTTTCTGTATATTTCAACCTAATTGTGTGATGCCTTGTATAGTGTCTCCATGTGAACCACACAGAAAGCAGCTTGGAACCCTGGAAGATATTGGAATTGGCCTCCTTCAGTGAAGATGCACTCACAGGGACAGTTGCATCTGCTGTGTTGAGTGATGCCCATATGGCAGCAATTTTCTTCAGCCTCCACATGGAGGATGTAGCATTCAAATCAGCCCACAGTCTCCTAAGCCTCAGAGTCTAGTACAGACAATAATTTACAAGAAGTTGAAGAAGGAACGACAGAGTCATAATTTTCTGTGGTGTACACAGTCCTTCTTTTATCTCTCTGTTGTCTCTGGTCAAACAGACTTTTTGGGTTTTGAAGTGGTACAAAAATCTATGAACAATTGTTGCAATTAGCATGTACACAACTGACACTAATGTTTCTTATCATATGGCCTTCAATTCTTGCACGGAAGGGAAGTCTGTTTTCAATAATATAAGTGAAGAACATGTGGCTCTCCAGATATTTTCTGACTCCCAGCCAGCATGGTCAGTGGTCAGGTATGATGGGAGTTGTCAACCAGCAACATCAGGAGAGCCACAGGTTCCCCTGTCTTAAGGTTTCGTTCAGATAGCATCTTACTACCTGGTTGATTGTCAAGCATCAGAAACGTAAGTAATGTCTTGAGGAGGGGCACATATCTTTTTTCATATGAGCCCTCACGCTCATTTCAGAAATGAGCTGAGCAGAAAGAACAATCTCAAATCACAAACAAATCTATGGAGGGCAGGTGTAAGATGAACACTGATATGTTTCCATCACAAATATCTTTCTGCTTATGGCTTGCTCACAATCCCCAAAGAACTGAAAGACAGAGTACTGCAAGCAAATCAGGCCTCCTCCTCCATTAGGATATTAGCCAGTTTGATTTGCTGTCTCTGAGGAATAAATAGAGACACCAAGTCATTTGGATTCTAGTGGGATAACATGCCCCACTCTACTCTTTAAACTTCCATCCATAATGATGCAACTTCTTTGAAAGAAAGAAAGAAAGAAAGAAAGAAAGAAAGAAAGAAAGAAAGAAAGAAAGAAAGAAAGAAAGAAAGAAAGAAAGAAAGAAAGAAAGAAAGAAAGAAAGAAAGAAAGAAATTGTCTTTTCTTAGGGGTTTGTCTTTGTGAGATTGTCTTTGTGAGATTAAGTTACCATTCCAATCATACCAAACTTTTGTCTGGGGTCAGAAATGTTACCACTGAATGGCTATGTTCCTTCACAGGGTCAGCTTCAGGCAACGATCAGGTTTCAGCTAGTAATATTTACCAATGATAGGGATGTTGTTTTGTTGAGCTATTAATATATAAAGCTATCTTCTACTGAGTCAGGCCTCGGGATGGGATCCATTGGCTCATGCCAGTTCTAAAGCTTTCCATCAACCTAACAGGCTGGTACTGATTTGAGTTCGTTGTTTGTCTGCTAGCTGCTGCTTTTACAAATCCATTTTTCCCTTGCAAAAAATATTGATATTAATACTGATATTTTAAAAGGAAATATCAATAATTTAAAAAGAAATATCAAGGAAATATCAATAAATGAAAAGAAATATCAATACAATTATGTCAAGATCAATATTTTCAAAAATAGCCGCAAGAAATCTCAACATAAATTTATGTATTTATTTTATTTCATTCCATTTCTATACCGCCCCTAGCCTATGGCTCTCTGGGCGGTTCACAGCAAGGAATAAAATACAATACAGTAAAAAAGAAATCAGATAAAATCCCTAAAACAGACAGCTTAAGCGTTTAACAACGATATAAAATTAACTTAACATTAAGCAATTAAAATGCCTGGGAGAATAAAAAGGTTTTAACCTGGCACCGAAAAGATAGAAGAGTAGGTGCCAGGCGCACCTCATCGGGGAGGCTGTTCCACAATTCAGGGGCCACTACTGAAAAGGCCCTAGATCTAGTAACAGCCCTCCGAGCTTCCCTATGGGATGGGACACGGAGGAGGGCCTTAGATGTTGAACGTAGTGAGCGGGTAGGTTCATAGCGGGAGAGGCGCTCCGCAAGGTATTGTGGTCCCGCACCATGTAAGGCTTTATAAGTCAAAACTAGCACTTTGAATCTGGCCCGGAAACAAATAGGTAGCCAGTGCAAACGCGCCAGAACAGGTGTTATATGTGCGGACCGTCTGGTCCTCGTCAGCAGTCTGGCTGCTGCGTTTTGCACTAGCTGTAGTTTCCGAATTGTCTTCAAAGGCAGCCCCATGTAGAGTGCATTGCAGTAGTCCAATCTCGAGGTTACCAGAGCATGGACGACTGAGGCGAGGTCAACATTATCCAGATAGGGGCGCAGCTGGGCTACCAACCGAAGATGGTAGAACGCATTCCGTGCCACCGAGGCCACTTGAGCCTCAAGAGACAGGAATGGATCGAAATCCAATCTCCAAGTGAAAAGGTGAATTAATGGAAAATTCACTACCAAATCTGAACTGGGCAGAATTTTAGCACATCCCTAATCAGGTCATTGGCCCATGATGCTATGCGTTGTTACAAGCAGCCCAATCTCCAAGCGGCGAGAGATTTCAGTGGTGCCAGTGCATACTTTATGTTATATGGTTTCATTTACTCATATATACAGACTGAGCATGAGCTTGAAGGTGTCAAGATCCCCGAGTCCTGCAGTGATTGCAACACAAAGTTGCAGGCTGCTGAGTCTCCAGCTAAGAACCCAGACCAAGTTCTGCTGCTGGAGATCAAGAGATGACTGAGCCTAAGCCTGACAGACAGGAGCCCACAGAACAACCCCCCATGACACCAGGACCGGTAGAGACAGAGACAGAACATGATGCCTTCCCCTGAACCTGAGGAACCAAATGCTTCAGACTGTGCCTCATCTGTTCAGTGGTGGGGGAAGTGCACCGTGAAGGGGAGTCATGGAATGTAGGAAGAGTGCCCATCTTCAGTGAAGCCTGGTTGAGGTAGTCTGGGGGCAGAGGTTTTAAAAGGCTTAGTTTGGGTTTGACCTTTCTCAAAGCAAGTTGTTCCTTTGAGGCTATTTGTGGTTCTGCATCTTTCTGCCTTGCCCCATGTATTCCAGCACCAGACCAAACCCGGTCAGAAGGACTCATAGTATTAATATTCCAACAGATCTTATTCCCCCATTAGGTTTCATGGGAGGAAGGAGCCATAACCTTGAACTCAACACAGAGATCACATCAGGCCTTGTCAGTAGCAAGAATGCCTTTCCTTAGTTATCCTAATAATTTTTCCTGTGCAAGCCCCATTGATATATATATATATCTATATATATCTACATATTAACAAAAACCTCTTAGTGGTTTACATAAAATCATATAAGATATACATAAGAAAATATGAATAAAATCAAACTTTAAAAACAACTAGGCACACAGTTTATCAAAATATAGATAACTAGGGGCTCAGTCCTGGTTCACTCCGCTCGCCAACCCCACCTACTGTTGCCAGTGCACCCCCCATGAGTTGCCAGCACTCCCCCTTCCTTCCCCTGCACATGCACTCCCCCCCACAGGTTGCCAGTGCTCCTCCTCCCTCCCCCATGGGTCACCATCACTCCCACCTCCCTCCCTGAACACAGGTCACCTGTGCTCCCCCTTTCTCCACCATGGGTTACTAGTGCTCCCCCTTCCTGCCCTCTCATGGGTCACAATCCCTCCTTCCTCCAGGTCCTCCTCTCTTCCCCTGGGACCCCCTCCCTCCCACAGGTCCTCCCCCATGGGTCTCCCCCCTGACCAAGAACCAGGCCTCGCCAGGCCCAGACACCACCAGGTACCTTGCTTGTCTTCGCTGCTGCCCCACTCGCTTGCTTACCTGCTCTCTGCAGGCATGGGTGCAGCCACTGCCACCACCACTGGATGGCAGGTGCTTTATGCCGGGCACCTTGCACACCACTGTCCAGCGTCTTGTGCCTTGTATGGCTCGAAACACTTCTGAAAATATTATATAGGAAGACCTCAGCAATATTAAAATAAATATACACAATAATATTGCATTCCAGATTGACGCAATTGAGTGGGCATATATGGGATAAGGCAATCTTTCAGTGGAAGCACTACCGTCCTCTTGCCCAGCTCCCATGCATTTCCATGGGGCTTGCCAGAAGAACCAACAAGCAGGTTGTGCCCCAGCAAGCTACAAGCCAAAGCACATTTATTTGGAAGCAATTTCCTTCAAAATGCTTAGGGGGAGGCGGGGATGGAGATTAAGAAAAGCCATTAAAAAGTGTTAAGATACTTATTAGAATTGTATGAAGAGTCAACATAGTGTTTCACCACATTGACTGATAGGATTTAAGAGCCCCAAGATCAGGTAAACAAGTGTGCATACCCCCTGCTAGAAAGGCTTGGAATCTTCTCTGTTGTGGGGAGGGGTTGTTTACAGAAGACTGACCACCCATCTGTCGAGACTGTTGAAGTACAGGGTGTATGTGGACTAGATGACCCCTGAGGCCCTGTCCTATTCTATGATTAAGTGACTCTTGTAAAACTGGAATGTGTCATTTCCACTTCCATGAGCTAGGTGCTAAGATACCAAGAATCACATCAATGTAGTACCATGGAGTTCAAGTAACTTCTAGAGTTCAAGTAACAGGCCAAGTTATTTTTACCTGTATCAGGAATATACCTAATCTAATGCAGTAGGAGCAGGCCCTAATGCCTCTTCTTGGGGACCCTCTGGAGAGAGCAGTGAGTTGGGCGTTTAATGTCTAGGTGAGATCAGGGCATGGGTTGAATCCAGGTGAATGCTGGAGGGATTCTAAGTTACTATTTCCAAATATATGTTGGTCTTTGAAATTTTCTAACCACTTGGGGATACTTTGAGGATTAGATGGTTTAGCCTGTTTTATTAATTCTTGTGTCCTTATTTTTTATGCATTGGCATTTGGGGTTTTAGGAAAGGTTTGTAATTGTATATCACTTTGGGAGCCAATTTTTGCCCATAAAGTAGGGTATATATGTACAAAATTCAAAATAAAATAAATAAAAGCCAACATCTAAAGTGGATACGTTTTCAAAAAAAGTAAAGCAACCCCACATGTGCAGCTAGAGCTTAGCTGGTTGTTACAACTCGAGCTTACAGAAGAACCAAAATGCTTTTAAAACAAAATCAGCAGCTGTACCAGAGATGATAGGTTAACAAATACCTCCCCTGTAAGGCCCTTTAAAGAGTGAGCTTTTTGAATAATTAGGGATGTGTTCTAGGAATGGGATCTGTTGGCTGGTGCCAGTTCGAAAGCAATCCATTGACCTAAAAGGCTGTTATCGATTTGAATTCTTCTGTGTCCGCTAGCCGCTGCTTTTACGCAGCCATTTTCCCCCCTCAGAAAAAATATTGACATTAATATAAATATTGTTAAAACATCAATAAATTAAAAGGAAATATTCAAAAATTGAAGGAAATATTGATAAAAAATATTAATATCAATATTTTAGACATAGAATTTTTTAAAATCCATTTCCTAAATAGCCATGGAAAATCATTGCATAAAAATCCAATCTGCAGCAACAGCGAACAAGTGAATTAATGGAAAATTGGGTACCAAATCTGAATTGGGTGGAATTCTAGTACATCCCTAGTGTGGTGCAAAGACACTGATCTGTGGCTGCCAGTAAATATTATTTAGAATTTTGTGAAAAGAAATGGAAGTAAGCAAGCAAAGTTCTCTTCAGGCTAAAACCAACTGCCAAAATCAGCCTACAAGCCTCTCCCACTGGCTGCTGCAGGGGACGGCAATCACCCCATATCAACCCTATATGCACCAGGAAGCAGATCTATGGATAAGCATATTGCCACCCCTGCCTCACTCCCCAGGGTGTATACCAACCCAAGGCATGTACAGGATGTGCATACACACCAAGCCCCATCTCAGGTAAAGCAGCAGGCCTCTCAGCAGGCTCCTGATTATGGTTGCCAGATCTCCGTTTTTCAGCCTGAGACTCCAGTTTGTGGGGGTCCCCTCTGGCTCTCCGGCTGACCTTAATCTCTGTACTTTCAGCTTTCATTTAAAAAAAAATTAAGTTTCTAGGTGGTCTGTTTCCAGAGTTACAAACCAAAACGTCAGCTGCCCCCCCACAACTTCTTGGTTGCTCTAATCCCTGCCCTTTCAGGTTTTTAGCCAATAAGAAATCAGGGTTGTGATTTGCAAGGAATGACAAAGCCAAAAATGTAGTCACATTGTATTGTCTGCCTTCAAGTTGATTCTGACTTAGAGGGGCCCTGTGAACAGTGTTTTCGTGGTAAGAGGTATTTACCAGAGGGGGTTTACCATTGCCTCCCTCTGAGTCTGAGAGGCAGTGACTGGCCCAAGGCTCAGAAACATGCTTTTTCTGAACATCTCACAGATTGAATAAGTAAGCTTTCAGTCTTTTTCTCTCCTGTGTGTAGGAGTCAGACAGGTTTAAATTTGAAGAGGGCAGTGTTTTGCAAACTTCCCAAATTGAAGCTTTAACCCTCTTTTCTCTTCTCCCAGGCATTTTAATAGCATTTGAATAACGTGCATTTTTAACTTGCTTATCTGTTTTTATGGGTTTTAATGGTTTAATCTGTATACTTGTTTTTTAATGTTTTTAATTGTTGTAAACCGCCCAGAGAGCTTCGGCTATGGGGCAGTATATAAATGCAATAAATCATCATCATCATCATCATCATCTACTTGATTTTCCAGAGTAAACATACCCAGAGTAAACCCCATCCAATAGGACTTCCTTTGGAGTAGACATGGTTAGGATTGTGCTATAAGTTGATGGGACTTTTGAGTGAACATAGGAAAGAATTGTGTTTGTGTTGTTTATCTTTCTCTCCCCCTCCAATCCTATTTTTGAAGCAATTAGGCAGGGCTTACTTAGGTATCACTGCTTTTATTATGTTGGAAAGTAATACTGATTTTTTAAAAAAAATGTTCTGCAATGATCAACTGGTTTTGACAATAAACTATTATATGGGGTGTATGTATTTTTACATCTCCAGTGTGTGTGTGTGTATGGGAATCTTTCCAACAACCCTGTGACATAGGGTTGCAATCTGGAAACCAAGGCAGCTCACAATAAGAAATCCCTTTAAAATCCTATAACCATAAAAACAAGTATAAACAGTTGCAAAACAGCTTAAAGTGGCATGATTCGGAATTTTGGATTGCGTGAATGAAGTTGCTTATCACTTGAGGTTGCAGATCTGTCCCTGTTTGAGTAAGCCCCACTGAATACACTGGGACTTGCTTCTGAATAAATAAATGTAGGATTGCACTATAAATATCTGCTGCTGAGCCTCCAAAACCTGACTATAAGGCTACCCAGCCGAAAATGTGCCAAACACTGTTGAGGTGCTGGTCAGGCAGCCGTGCACCAAGTCTGCTGCTGGGGGGAAAAAACTTCCACTACCACCACAGGCCCACTAGGCCTAGTTGGGCTGCAAGCAGGCCCAAAGATCTACTGGCATCCTCCCACAGATGCCATGAAGACTGAAGAAGCTGGAGGAGGGGACAGAGGGGCTTAAAAGGCCTGCAACTCAGTCCTGCCCACTGCTAACATGGCATGTGTGTGTGCGCTTCATGGCTGGAGCCATGGAAGGCCTTATTCCTGGCATAGCCACAAATTCCCAATGCTCCTGGAGCTCGCTGAGCCCATGAGGTGAACAGGAATTATTCTACACTGATTTGCATACCTTTTTGTTCCCTGAAATATCCACTGCTGAGAAAATATTGCATTTTTGAAAAACTCCATCAATTGTTACATTTTTTAAAAACAAAATATGCTTGAGGTGGGCTCAGTGTGACATCGAATGTAACCAGATAGAATGTTCCAAAGTAAATTAGGAGATATTTTAAAAAATAACACTCCAAAGAAGGGACAGGAAATCTTTATAGCCTTTGTTCTGAAAGATACCCACTGCTGAGCAAAAGGAACCTGAGGCACATTCCCTAGATGTCCGGATGTTCTAATGTTAATAATCATCTTATATTACTTCTTAATAACTTACTGCTTCTCACTCTTTAGAGGTGAGCTCTACAGATAGAGCCAACACAAACTAAGTGGTCAAAATAACCTTTTGTTCATCCAATTTTGTTACTTCAATCACTCATCTTCCATTTTGAGACCATTCTGGAAGGTAAAGAACCTGATGTTCCTGGCACTCCAGTGGTGTCTAATAGGATTTTACTTTTTGGCCAGATGCATTAGTATTAGATAACCTTCTGTTGTTATAAAATAAAAAGAATAATATGAAATTAAGGAATACATAAAATCTGTCTCAGCTGCAGACAAATGATACAGCAATGTCCACAATGTTGGCATTGCTAACAGTCTGTTCACCCTTTGTCTCTCTTGATACTCCAAGGAAAAGTTAGAATGCCCAGAACCACCCAGTTTTGCTTTTCAGATTCAGATTTTTAAATTATTTAATTATCTAGTCATCAGCATATCACAAGAGTTTAACCAAGAGCAGTCTATATCTATATAAAAATAACACAACGTAACATCAACAGAAATTAATTCAGTCCCAAATAAAACTATATACAACAAAACTATATACTACTTAAACAAACTTAATATTCTGAATTTCGCTGGCAGCAGATCACAAGTCACCTTTAGAAATTTTGTCCTTCCTTAACAATTTTGATTTGGAAAAGATTCAGTGGGCCCACTTCACTGTATGTTTACTAAACTTGACACCATCCCCTTCTGGGATCCACTTTGGATTACAGTTTACAAACTCTCTGCTCTAAACTTCACATCTACCAAAAAAGTATAATTGGGGGCCAACTGAGCTAGATTTGGGGGCTTCTGCAAAGCAGTAGATATCCGCAGACATGCCAGGAAAGCAAGAGATCTGATTCCAGTTTTGGTCTATGGTGAAGTTGTCAACCAGAGAATTTATTTATTTATTTGTTTATCAGATTTATATTCTGCCCTTCCTCCCACTAGGAGCCCAGGGTGGCAAACAAAACACTAAAAACATAATAAAAAGAGACTTTAAAATATATTACAATAAAATATCCTTTAAAACATCTTTAAAAACATCTTTTAAAAAAAACTTTTAAAAAATCTTAAAAAGCAGTTCCAACACAGACACAGACTGGGATAAGGTCTCTACATAAAAGGCTTGTTGAAAGAGGAAGGTCTTCAGTAGTGACCGAAAAGATTACCAAGATGGGGCCTGTCTCATATTTTTTGTTGTTATATGCCTTCAAGTCGATTACGAATTATGGCAATCCTATCAATCTTTTTTTATATATATTCATAGGGTTTTCATGTTTTACCATTGCCATCCTCTAAGTCTACAGCACCTGGTATTCCTAGGTGGTCTCCCACCCAAGTACTAACCAGGCCTGACCCTGCTTAGCTTCCAAGATCAGATGAGATTGGGCGTGTTCAGGGTAGTATGGCCATAGTGTCTAACATTTAAGGAAAGGGAATTCCAAAGAGTAGATGCCACTACACTAAAGGTCCGCTTCCTATATTGTGTGGAATGGACCTCCTGATAAGATGGGATCTGCAGGAGGCCCTCACCTGCAGAGCGTAGTGATTGACTTGGATATATAAGGAGTAAGACAATTTGTCAGGTATCCTGATCCCAAGCTGTATGGGTCTTTGCGACCAGGAGACAGTTGTCACAAACCAATGGGTCCAGGGTGGACTTTTTCAGGAGTGGTTGGATCACCACCTCTTTCAGGGTGGCTGGGAGCACTCCCTCCCGCAACGACACGTTGACCCATACCCTGGATCCACTTGGTCAACCCCCTCAGCAAGCTTTAACAAGTCAAGAAAGGCAAAGCTTGAGAGGACACATTATTGGCCGCATTGTCACAGATAACTTGTCCACATCATCAGGCCACATCAACTGAAACCAACTGTTGTCCTGGGCTTCTCCAGTATCACAGCCAAGACGGCCTCCACCAGCTCTGTCAGAGAAGCCACCAGGGAGCAGGCAGCTACCAGGTACACCAGCAGCAACCCTAGTTTATTATCACCTTGGCCCAACACAAGGTGCAGGCCCTCACAGCCAGCTCTAAAACAGAGTGGTTTCCTGGTGACAAGAGATGGAAGTTCTGTAGACCACAGCACCCCCTCTCCCACATTTATTTATTTAAAATATTTCTATCTCGCCCTTCTACCCTATAATAGGGCACTCAGGGCAGCTTACAAAAATAAAATCAAACATGTACATAATAAAATTGTAAACAGTAAAATCACAAAAACATTAAAATAAAATCCCTGCAGCTTGTGCTGGTGTTGCTCCGAGTATCCAGGTTGGCAAAGCTGGGTCAGATAAACTCTTCCCAGCTCACCCACCCAGGTCTTGGTAATACACACCAAATCGGCACCCTCATCATGGATGAGTGTGGTCTTATTGTATACTGATCTGGCAGCACACACAGGCCAGTGGACAGAGCAGATGAGCAATGAGGAACCCATCCATGACAGGAGTGAAGTGAGGAACAAGGCATAGATAGACTTGCCCTCATCTTCTATGGTAGCTCACCACCCCCCAATGGCTATACCTCCTGCTATCCATGATCACTGAAATTGGGATAGCATCACCCATGTCCCTCCTTACTAAGACTCCTCCTAAACACTTGATATGGACACAACAAGAGCCCACCAACAAAACCTACCTAAACCAGTTATCCCAGTAGGCCTCAGAGAACTGGGAACAGTCAGACCCGCTCAAAATCTTTGAGCAATCCTGTCTCAGTAACCCTGACAACAACTCTGTAAAGTAGACTGGCATTATACCATGTTATAGGTGGGACTGAGGATGACAGAGACTAAGTTTGACTAAGGCTACCCTTTGGGTTTATGGCTGGTGGAAGATGAAAACCATGGACATCCTAACTTACAGATAATTCCTTAATGGCTATGTTACAAAAGCCATATGCAGGCTTTCATGCATTAGTTTAGACTGTGTACAGGGGCAGGGATATGCATACAAGCCACACTCTCAATGTCCTGGTGTGCATTCACCTGTCTGTGCATTGTTCCTTGACCTTTCCATGATGAGCAGGGAAGGTCTGCAATGTGCTTCTATTCACATTCATAGAACCCTCCATGTGATCGGGAAGTCTGCTTTATCAGGGTTTCTGATCATACAAAACGCTCTACACATTGAAGCAAATGCAAATCACTCCCCATCTCCCCACAGACCTCCTGTGTTCAAAATGGGAAGGTCAGAGACTGAGAGATCAAGGCCAACATGCATGAGTATTTTGGGGATGGGACTTGCAAGTGCATCCCTGTTCCCACCCACCGCTTGAATATGTGCATGTTCAGGTGAATGCCCGAACACATCTAAACACTGGTCAGCCATCAGCTTATTTCGGTGTTTTAAATTTTGGTTAGATATGGATTATTTATTACAATACAGAATGCACTCTGTGATTAATGTGGAGTTGTTCCCAAGGCAAGAACTTCAGTCAACTTGCTATGATTTGGAATTTAAATATGCTTCCATCTTATACTCCACAAGTATAGTCCACTTTTTCAAGCCAGCAGGGTGGATCCTGGATTTTCCCAGCTCTGGAGGGCCACTTTGACAGGTGAGCAGAGCCAGTCACCTGTCAATCACCTGGCATCACCATGATGTCAAGTGACCCATTTTTTCTTTGTAGCATGGCTTTAGTTCAAGTTGTGCTGCAAAGGAAGATCCAAGGCGATCCAAGTGGGGCTTGAAATCAGTGCCTATCAGCTGATGGCACTGACTTCAAGCCCTGTTTATGCCATGGGTCAGTTGCCCTAGGGAGTTCCCCATAGAGAACTCCATCACACAGCCGATTCCAGTGGGCTTGCTGTCACAGCTGACCAGCTGATCAGCTGTGACAGCAAGCTTCCCTTGCCAAGGAACAATTGGGAGCACATTTTAAAGCTCATGATTGTTGGCAGCTGTGTCTCTATCTGACATCACATATGATAGCATGTGTGTTGGGAGTAAAGCACCAATACATGTAAAAGTAACCTGAACCAGAGATAGACTGAAAGGGAACCTATTCTTCTCTTGCTGATTCCTTCTTTAATAACAACTTTGCTTGCTTCCCTCAGGCTTTATTTACTTATTTCCTTCCTTTCCTAGCTGCTCAGAGAGAGTCGGAGAGTGTGTGTGAGGAAACACCCTTGTGGATCAAACTGGGACCTGTGCCTACTCTCATTAGGCTTATGAGCTGAAGGTTCCCCATTCCTGCTATACCCATTCTCTGAGTTCCAATTGTTGCAAGCTTACCTATATTTTTGTGGGGTTTTATTCTGTGGTTCATACAGGATCTCAGCATGAGAGCCTGAGTTGTGGGGAAACCTGGGAAACAGCCCTTTCATGAACTCTAAGATATTTGTGGCTTACAAGAGTCAGAGCAGACTTCCTGGCTCAAAAATAATAAACCAAATTCCTAAATTCTACATTGCCAGAGGAAGGATCTTTCAAACAATGCAATAGTGCCATCCTGATAGAATTTATGATACCCCTTGACTTCAAAAAGATAAGGCCCAGATCTCCCAAAAACAGGAATTTGGATCACACATTTTACAGGAGACAGCATGTTTATCTTAAAAATCCATCTGATAAACCAGACCACAAAGCCTTGTATTTCAAAAAAATATTTTGATGCCCTCTGATGCCCCCTTTCTGTCACATGTACATTCCCCCTCCCGAGCCCTATACAACTCTATATAACTGAAAATGTATTTAAAATAGAGGTTTTGTAAAGGTAAAATCAGCACACTCTTGGCTCTAATGATCTTCTGAAGACTCCACTCCATCGAACAGCAGCCCACTGCACAGGATATCAGACAGAGGAAAAAATGAGAACTCTGTGCCTAACTATAGGTTATTTTGAAGGGGAGAGCTTGGCTCTCGCTAGGCATGGAGGTCTTATTCCTGACTTTGACACCTGATAATCTCCAGCAAAGGTATATTTCTTTGTTGCTTTTTTTTTCTTTTTTCCTTGCTCTGTTTACTTGCAGTCTGGGTGTGAAAAGGTTTAAAGTCTCTCTATTCTCTTATAGCTTTAGCGTGTGATTGTGTTAGTTAGGACATTTTTTTCTGTTTCCTCTTTCAGTAAACCAACCTTTATTTTATCTTTGTGTGTTGTTCTTGGGGAGTAAGTTGAGAGTGGGATCACATACACAGAGCCAACATGTGGGCTTTAATCTGAACAAAAGGTCCTGTTATGCTCTCGAGGGTGCATTTAAGTCTTTAGTCGGTCAACATATATTGGGAATTCACATGTACATGTATTACACAATCTTTATGTAGCCAAAATGGCACCATGCGCAACAGGGAGGCAGTTGTGGCTCCCCTTTCCCAGTTTAGGAGAAATAGCCCAATGAAGACTGAGTATGCTCAGTGGTCCACCTGTATGTGTGTATTGGGAGGGGGCAACAGAAAAGGGGGATGAAATGGAGTATTCTGGAAAAGAGCATAGCTGGCTGACTGGAACCCCAAACAGGAGCATTTCACACAACATTTGATTTGATTTTTGCATTGTATTTCTGCCAGCATCAGTTCTAAAAATATTTTGCGTGCATTAACACTCTCAGAAAAGGAAAGCTCTCTATTGGACTGTACTGTCTTACAAAAAAGAAATCAGATGAAAAGTAGCTGCTTGTTCCCATCTCCTCTTTGCTGGAATAAGGACTGTCTGATACTTCATTCTGCCATGTGGTGGGCACTTCAGTTTTTTCCCATGGCATCTGCCTGCCAGGGCCACCATGTGGTGAACCATTTATGTCCAGTGGTTTGTCTTGGACATCAGGAAGTTTTCCTTACATTTCCTCAAATGCCCATCTACATGCTGAGCTTTTTCATGTAGACGGCTAGGTCATCATGAGAATTGCCATGTGCAACTATATAAGATGCCAGCTATGTCCAAATAAACCCTGAGAAAAAGATAGCTAAAGTAATACTAGGCTGTCTGATTTTCTATTTGGGGATGGAAAAAATGCCATCGTGCTTTACAGTGTGAAATGTCAAAGATTCCACTTGCTTCTTCAACAGAACTTAATAATGTAATTACAATTACTGTAATTGTAACTGATGTTAAACTATTTTAATTGCTATATTTTGTTATGTGATGTTATTGTTATGGATGTCTTATTGTCCTCTAGACCACCTTGGTATTTCTTTAAAATGAAAGGCGGTATACTCGTGGTTTAAATGAATAAATGTTTTTAATTTAAACAAATAAATGACCTGACCTATTGCTATCAAGCCAGAACTATCAAAATATAGACTGAATGAAATCCACAAGCATCCCTACTACAGAGAAACAATCCATCATGTAATACCCTCACCTAGTCTGAAGTTTTGTGAGAATTAGACAAAAAACAACAGCCCACTCGGGTCAGGATAATGGCTTTGTTCTCAGGGGCTCCCATTTGTCTATGGGAGAAAGTCAATGGGAAGCCGTGTGTCACCAGTAGTGTGTGTGGTGGGGCAGAGTTGCCTTCCCAGCACCAGCTTCCCTGGATAGGGTAGGGCAGGGTGCACTGGCGACTGGTGAGAGAACCAGAAAGGTGCACTCGCACATACAATATTTAACGCATAGATTAAAACATCATCAGAGAGTAGAACATTCAAACAACATTCAAGACCTCCTAAAACCATTGTAACCTGGCATCTGAAACTTAGCAGGGACTTTGCCTGCCTGATTCCTAATGGGAGGGAATCCCATAGAATTGGGACCACTACACTGAAGACACGACTCTTTGTTGACATGAATTGTGCTTCTGGTCCATGGGGGACCACTAACAATGCTCCCTGAGATGATCGACTTGGGACACATGGGGTAGGGTGGTCCTGGGCCCAAGTTGTTCAGGGCTTTGTACACTAGTAAACAACCTTGAACCTAGCCCAGTAGCAGATGGCGAGCCAGTGCAGGTCTTTTAACACCAGTGTCATGTGTTGGTGATATTCTCTTTCCATCACCGGTCTAACCACACCATTCTGTATAAGTGGCTGTCATTTATTCACACACAAAGGATATGCTTGAAAAAAACATTGCAATGTCTTTGTGTGTCTGTGGTGGTGGTGGTGAGATTGGAACTCTCCACCCCCCTCCCCAATCCGGAAGGATTCCTAGTTAGTAACAAAAGTCAATGAATCTCTCTCTCTCTCTCTCTCTCTCTCTCTCTCTCTCACACACACACACACACACACACATACTTATACACTCTTCTCCATACACAAACACAGAAAAAAAAAACACATATCCTTGCATAATCTTGCCCTTTCCCCTTCTCCCAACCCATGGAGATCCTGTAACAAAGTCCTGGATTTAAAGCAAAGGTCAGCAGCACTGTTGGGCTGTTTTTGTTCACATTCAGATGGGCAAGGGTGGGGGTGGGGGTGGGGGAATGAGGAAAGGCAGTAAAATGCATTTGATATAGATTTTGCCATTCACCTCCTGAAATGTCATTAGGTGAAAAGGTTATTTACAGCTTATTGAGGAGTCCTTGTCCAACTGAGCCATGGAATGAGGACTGAATGCAGCTTGTCCTTATGACCTTTAACACAGTATTTAGTAAATCTCCCTTACTGCTGTACCAAAAATTTTGCATTCACGACACAATTTTTTTTCAAGGACTGTGAAACAAGTCCACCAGGCAGTAAATAAAAAATAAATAAGGCCGCCTACAAAATGGTTTTATAACCAGCTGACATTTTTCATGTATCAGCCCTGGTGAATCTCTCTGATGGAAGTAAGAATTAATAGCCACAGCTGAGAGTCTCAGTCTACTAGCTCTGGGAACCTCTGTTCTTCCAGAAGTAGTTGGACTCCAACTCCCATCAGCCCCAGTCAGCACGGCCAGTTGTCAGGGATGATAGGAGCAGTAGTCCAGCAACCTCTGGAGGGCCACGGGTTCCCCATCCCTGTACTAACCATTCCTTTTACAATGTACAGTGCTAGATCAGACATGCCAAGTCATTCCATGGAGAAATTTCCCTAGAAAGCTGCTTTGTACATTGCATCCTTAGTAAACTAGATAACATGCCCAGTACAGAAATGAGTTAATTTTCTTGTGTTTATAGAACATCATTATGAGCTATGAAACTACATCTCAGTGGCTCAGTGTGAGTGTTCCTGTGTCAATGCCCTGAGTTGCTCCACTTCAGTGAATGGGATCTCTGGTTTACTTGGCACTGTTCTCTTTATGGTTGCCAGTTCAGTAAGCCAATCACTCCACTGATTTCCATCTCAGCAAATGATTTTTCAATCTGAACGGCCAAGGGAGTTTCTTTATTTAACATGCTGGAAACTGGAAAGAGTTTGAGTTGCCAAAAGAGCAAACAGCTGTACAAACTACATTTGCTCTTAATTCAACCCAGCTTCCCACTCTTCTCTTTTACCTGCTTCAGAAATCAGCTCCCTATCATATGTTATTCAAGTCAGATTGTTAGACTTATCAACGAACTAAGAGGAGGAAGAAGCCTACATTCAATGTATAACAGGGATGTGGAATCTGTGTCTCTCCAGATGTTATTTTGTCCTTCCATGACTGTATTACACAGAATGCCCATCATCCCTGACCCTTGGCCATGCTGGTTGGGGCTGCTGGAAATTGTGGTCTGACAACATCAGAAGAGCTACAGGTTCCCTATCCCTGAAACAAGTCAATATTGTAGCATATCTGTCTGTCTACTAGGGAACTGCTAGAATTCTGGATTTGGTACTGAATTTTCTATTAATTCACTTATTCTCAGTTACTGAGGATTGATTTTTATGTAGCGAATTTCCACAGCTATTTGTGAAAATCTGCCCCTAAAACATTGATTGTAAGAATATAATTTATCAACATTTCCTTTAAAAATGTCTACATTTCCGAGACTTCCGGGAAGGGTGACTTCGCTTGTGCCTGCTTTTGAGATGGGCTCCCGCCTCAAAAGAAGCTTATTCAGATATAAATCAGTCAGAACATTTTTTTTTTTGACTGATGAAATTTCTCCCGGGCAGGGAGAAACGTAGAGATCAACCTCAAAAGCCTGTTTTTGTTGGGAGGACTGGATTTCATTAATTTATGAGAAAAGGTCCAGCCAGCAATGCCGGACGGACTTCCGAACAAGCTCTATCTGATTAATGCGATACGTTTATCTTTTCTTCAAAGAGAAAACAGACTAACAGGCAAGCACCCTTCTTTCTATTATTTTTTTTTACTTGGTTTAAATTGTTGCAGCAAAAAGAGATTTGTCAAATGAATCAGCTTTAAAGAACTTCTGGGTGAGCTATAACTCTTCTCTGTTATTCACGAAATTAACAGCTTATCTCTGTTTCTATTGCAAAAAGCTGTCCTGGAAGTGCATTCTAAAGATATAAACAGAAGAGGGATTTCTATTCCGATGAACATTATATTGTCTGGGACTATTCTCTTTTTGGTCTATTTTATTTTGACGAATCTGCTTCTTCACGATGCCACTAACTGTTTTGATGCTGGGAACTAAATTTGTTTTGTATTCTTGAACATAGAGAGATAAGGCAGGCTGCTCTGTTTATACTGTGATGTCATCAAGCCTGGAATATTAACCCAATTGTTGCTGAAATAAGAAGTGGTTCTTCTTTATTTTTGTTTTGTTTTGTTTTGGTGGTTTTAAAAATGGCAATCAAGAAAGTGGCTGAGAATCTGGAAGTAATTATGTTTCAGAAAATAATGGATGAGATGAGATTGAGATAACGAAACAAACCCTGCGACAGGGCAGTAAGGAGCTGAAAATTGAACTGAGCAAAATGACGCAGGAGCTTAAAGAAATAGGGGATCCTGTGACTTCTGGGAAGGGTGACTTCGCTTGTGCCTGCTTTTGGGACGGGCTCCCGCCTCAAAAGAAGCTTATTCAGATATAAATCTGTCAGAACATTTTTTTTTTTTCCTGATGAAATTTCTCCCGGGCAGGGAGAAATGTAGAGATCAACCTCAAAAGCCTGTTTTTGTTGGGAGGACTGGATTTCATTAATTTATGAGATAAGGTCCAGCCAGCAATGCCGGACGGACTTCCGAACAAGCTCTATCTGCTTAAGCGATACGTTTATCTTTTCTTTAAAGAGAGAACGGACTAACAGGCAAGCACCCTTCTTTCTATTATTTTTTTTACTTGGTTTAAATTGTTGCAGCAAAAGGAGATTTGTCAGATTGATCGGCTTTGGACAACTTCTGGGTGAGATATAGCTCTTCTCTGTTATTCACGAAATTAACAGCTTATCTCTGTTTCTGTCGCAAAAAGCTGTCCTGGAAGTGCATTCTAAAGATAATAAACAGAAGAGGGATTTCTATTCCTGATTTCTATTCCGAGGAATATTATATTGTCTGGGACTATTCTCTTTTTGGTCTATTTTATTTTGACGAATCTGCTTCTTCACGACGCCACTAACTGTTTTGATGCTGGGAACTAAATTTGTTTTGCATTCTTGAACATAGAGAGATAAGGCAGGCTGCTCTGTTTATACTGTGATGTCATCAAGCCTGGAATATTAACCCAATTGTTGCTGAAATAAGAAGTGGTTCTTCTTTATTTTTGTTTTGCTTTGTTTTCGTGGTTTTAAAAATGGCAATCAAGAAAGTGGCTGAGAATCTGGAAGTAATTATGTTTCAGAAAATAATGGATGAGATTGAGATAACGAAACAAACCCTGCGACAGGGTAGTAAGGAGCTGAAAATTGAACTGAGCAAAATGACGCAGGAGCTTAAAGAAATAGGGGATCCTGTGAGAGAGGAGAATGAGATCAGAGATGAGAAAAGAAAAAATAAAGGGAAGATACAAGCCCTGGAGATTGGAACAAATGTGGAATTGGAAAAAGATCTGGAGTTTATGGATTTTAGAAATAAAATCTACTGTTTGGAATTTAACGTTATCTCTGAAGAAATTAATGAAGATATTAGAGATAAAGTTATCAATGGCTCGGATAATCTTCTGGACTGGAATGATGTGATGGAGCTTGATATAGAGAAAATCTATGGAATTAACTGCAGCCATGTGACAATGGAAAAACTCTTAAGAGATGAGCCAGTGCATTTTGTAAAAAAGAAGAACACAGATATGACTTTACAACAGTATTTCAGCAACTTATTCAGAATTGATGGCAAGAAAATATTTGGGATAGAGGAAATTCCCATCAGACTCTTATTATATGACTATGGCTACAACAGTAAGATTATTATGGAATACTGATAATGGAAGATTGGACACTGAAATTACTGGACTTAACAGGACTATTGAAGATGGAAGATGGAACTAATAGGGATAATGGAATAATGGCTATTGAAATTATTGGACCTAACAGATTCTGATGAGATGGATTAATCGAAATGTTTATTTGGACTATGGTTATGACAATAAGATTATTATAATTATTAACGAGATGGATTAATTGACATGTTTATTTGGAGAAAAATTGATAGATATATTTCTTAAAGAATTGAAACCTCTCTTTGACTTTTTGTGGAAAGAATAAAGTAATGTTTATGAGATTTGATGATTAATTAAGATAACTACTGGAGGAAAGTGATTTTATAATATGATTTAAGAGACAGGATTGTTATATATTGTAGACCTATAACTGATTTGATATGTGACAAATGGGAAGTCAACATTTTATTTTTTTTTGTTTAATCATTTTTGTTTTGTTTTGTTTTTTGTCTTTGAATGTTTTATGATTTTGTTTTCTATGTTTTATGAAAATTTGAATAAAAATTATTGTAAAAAAAAAAAAAGAAATAGGGGATCCTGTGAGAGAGGAGAATGAGATCAGAGATGAGAAAAGAAAAAATAAAGGGAAGATACAAGCCCTGGAGATTGGAACAAATGTGGAATTGGAAAAAGATCTGGAGTTTATGGATATTAGAAATAAAATCTACTGTTTGGAATTTAACGTTATCTCTGAAGAAATTAATGAAGATATTAGAGATAAAGTTATCAATGGCTTGGATAATCTTCTGGACTGGAATGACGTGATGGAGCTTGATATAGAGAAAATCTATGGAATTAACTGCAGCCATGTGATAATGGAAAAACTCTCAAGAGATGAGCCAGTGCATTTTGTAAAAAAGAAGAACAGAGATATGACTTTACAACAATATTTCAGCAACTTATTCAGAATTGATGGCAAGAAAATATTTGGGATAGAGGAAATTCCCATCAGACTCTTATTATATGACTATGGCTATGACAGCAAGATTATTATGGAATACTGATAAAGGAAGATTGGACACTGAAATTACTGGACTTAACAGGACTATTGAAGATGGAAGATGGAATTAATATGGATAATGGAATAATGGCTATTGAAATTATTGGACCTAACAGATTTTGATGAGATGGATTAATCGATATGTTTATTTGGACTATGGTTATGACAATAAGATTATTATTATTATTAACGAGATGGATTAATCGATATGTTTATTTGGAGAAAAATTGATAGATATATTTCTTAAAGAATTGAAACCTCTCTTTGACTTTTTGTGGAAAGAATAAAGTAATGTTTATGAGATTTGATGATTAATTAAGATAACTACTGGAGGAAAGTGATTTTATAATATAATTTAAGAGACAGGATTGTTATCTATTGTAGACCTATAACTGATTTGATCTGCGACAAATGGGAAGTCAACATTTTATTTTTTTGTTTAATCATTTTTGTTTTGTTTTGGTTTTTGTCTTTGAATGTTTTATGATTTTGTTTTGTATGTTTTATGAAAATTTGAATAAAAATTATTGTAAAAAAAATAAATAAAAATGTCTACATTTCCTTCAAGATATTCTTTTCAAAATACTGATATTTCCTTTAAAAATATCAATATTAATACCAATATTAATATCAGTATTTTTTCCAGGTGAAAAAAACACGGATCAGTAAAAGCAGGGTTTAGCAGACAAAGAATGAACTTGAATCGATGCCAGCCTGTTAGGTCGACAGAATGCTCTCAAACCGGCACCAGCCAACAGATCCTATACCTACTGTCTAGCTAGCTAGCTAGCTCTCTATCCATTATTTATTTATTTTATGTATGCATTACATTTCTGTCCTCCCTTCCTCCCAGAAGAAGCCCAGGGCTGTAAACAAAGGACAAAACACTAAAAAAAACTTAAAACATCTCAAAAACTAAACACCTTTAAAACATTTTAAAAATAGAATATCTCTTTAAAAAATCTTTTAAAACTTCTTAAAAAACAATTTCAAAACATATATAGACTGGGATAAGCTCTCTATTTAAAAGGCTTGTATATCTGTCACATTTCCAGATAGCCTTACAATAATATTGGACATTAAGGTTTTTCATAAATATGGTACAGTCAATGAATCATGTTCATAGACCTCTGAGAAGCCTACTCCTTAGGATACAAGTCTGAAGGCTTGTAGTTGGCTTGTAGATTGGCGGTCAGGGATAGGGGCATGTGTAAGTCAGGGGGGGATGTGACAGGGAGGGTGAGGGGCCAAATTATAGAAAGAGTGGGCAGCAGACGCCGGAGTGGTACTGAGGGCAGACCATGCCAGATTAGGGGAACGCGGGATAGATGCTTAGTACCCATCACATGTTCCGGGTCTGCCCAAAACCAGACGATAACTGGGGGATGCAGGTTTCCTACCAACCTTTGACTGTTGTTGTGTAATGCCAGGTCTGTAGTACAAAAAAATCACACATTCATGATACAATCTTGGATGGACAGGCAGACCTGGCATGTATTATGGAGACCTGGTTGGATGAGGCCGCAGCTCCCATTCTTGAGGCCATGTGTCCACCGGGTTTTCTTTATGCACAGCAGCCGAGGGTGGGAAGGCGGGGAGAGGGTGTGGCAGTCATCTACCGGGAGTCTTTAGTTTTTACCAGACCTCCTCTACATATGACTAAGTTTGTTGATTGCATGTACTGGAGGTTGGGCCTGAAGGGCAGTTTGGGGATCCTGCTGGTGTACCGCCCACCCCGCTGCACAGCAGACTCCCTGGCCGAGGTGCTTGAGGTGGTCTCGGCTGTACGGGCGTTGTCCCCAGAATTATTGGTGCTGGGTGACTTCAATGTGCATGCCGAGACCACTCTCACTGGGGCCCGTCGGGATTTCCTGGAAACCATGGCTTCCTGGGAACTGCACCTTAGTAACACTGGGCCCACCCATGTAGCCGGTCATGCTCTCGACCTTATGTTTGTCCTGAGAGGGGAGGGAAGTGCTCTGAAGTTGGGGGTTGCTTCTTCCACCCCTGTGTCATGGTCAGATCACTACCTGGTAAATATAGACTTCTCGATGCCTCACACCCTCCGCAGGGGAAAAGGACCTATTAGAATGGTCCGCCCCAGACGCCTGATGGATCCAGAAGGATTCCTGACTGCGCTTGGGGAATTGGAACCTGCTGAAGGCCGCTCGGTTGACTCCCTGGTGTTAGAGTGGAAAGAAAGGATCACCAGGGCTCTGGACCGGGTGGCACCGAAACGTCCTCTCCCCCTGAACAGAACTCAGCACCATGGTACACACCACGGTTGCGTAATCTGAGACAGGAGGTGAGACGACTAGAGCGCCGGTGGCAGAAATCCCATTCCAAAGATGTCCGGACACAGGTTAGAGCAGCAGTAACTGCCTACCAAGTGGCAATAAAGGCAGAAAAGAAGAAGTTCTTTGCTGCCTCTATTGCGTCAGCAGAGTGCTGTCCCAGGAGGTTGTTCCAGGTGGTCCGAAGCCTGGTCGGTCCAGTTGCTCAGGAACCCTTGGAGTAGTCCAAGACCTCCTGTGACAAGTTAGCAAAGCACTTTGCTGACAAAATCGAACATTTACGGAGCTGGATCCCATACGCCGTGGATGCAATGAGTGAATCAGAGTTGGCCAGTTGCAAGCCAGTCAAGTGGGATCGGTTTCGGCCTCTCCCTTCTGAGGATGTGGACAAGGTACTCGCAACTGTGAAGCCTACCACCTGTCTAAATGATCCTTGTCCATCGTGGCTCCTGGTGAGCTGCAAAGAGAAACTGGGTGAGGGGATCAAGGCGGTGGTCAATGCATCCTTGAAGGAGGGTGTAATGCCATTAGCCCTCAAGGAGGCAATTGTAAAGCCCATCTTAAAGAAGCCCTCCTTGGATCCCCAGGTTTTGAATAACTTTCACCCAATTTCGAATTTACCATTCTTGGGCAAGGTCATTGAGCGAGTGGTGACTAATCAGCTGTCGACACACTTGGATGAAACGGATTATTTGGATCCATACCAATCGGGTTTCAGGACTGGACATGGAACTGAAACAGCCTTGGTTGCTCTGGTTGATGATATGAGGAGGGCATTAGATAGGGGAGAATTCACCTTTCTTGTCCTCCTCGATCTTTCAGCGGCTTTTGATACTGTTGACCACAGTATCCTTTTACATCGCCTGGAGGGATTGGGAATAGGAGGCACTGTATTACGGTGGTTCCATTCCTTTCTCTCCGATAGGCATCAACAGGTAGCATTGGGGGAGGAGGTTTCAGACCCTTGGCCTCTCAATTGTGGTGTGCCACAGGGCTCTATCCTCTCTCCCATGCTATTTAATGCTATATGAAGCCGCTGGGGACAATCATTAGGAGATTTGGGCTGCAGTGTCACCAATATGCGGATGACACTCAGCTCTATCTCTCGTTTAAATCTTCGCCAGAGTTGGCTGTGGAGACCATGTCCAAGTGCCTGGAATCCGTGAGTGGATGGATGGGAAGGAACAGGTTGAAGTTGAATCCCGATAAGACTGAGGTGCTGCTTGTGGGAGACAAGGGAAGGTTGGGAGATGTTGACCTGATGTTCAATGGGGTAAAATTGCCCCTAAAGGACCAGGTCCGCAGCCTTGGGGTTGTTCTTGATTCCAGGCTGTCCATGGAGGCTCAGATTTCGGCAGTGAGCCGGGCAGCCTGGTATCAATTACACCTCATTCATAGGCTGCAACCCTACCTCCCTGTTCATCAGCTCCCACTAGTAGTATATGCCCTGGTCACCTCTCGTTTAGACTACTGCAATGCGCTCTACGTGGGGTTACCCTTGAAAACGGTCCGGAAATTACAACTTATACAAAATGCTGCAGCTCGACTACTTACAAATTGTCGCCGCCGGGAACACATCACTCCAGTGTTATTCGATCTACACTGGCTTCCAGTTATTTTCCAGGCTCAATTCAAGGTGTTGGTACTAACCTTTAAATCCCTACACGGTTTCGGACCAGTTTACCTGATGGAGCGCCTCCAGCGTCACCAATTATGCCGCCCGACAAGATCAGCCACTCAGGGCCTTCTCTCAGTCCCACCAACTAAAACAGCTAGGTTGGTGGGGACTAGAGAGAGGGCATTTTCAGTGGCGGCCCCCACTCTCTGGAACTCCCTCCCATACGATCTTCGGCATGCCCCTTCCCTGAACGTATTCCGCAAAGCCTTGAAGACCTGGCTTTTCAGACAGGCCTTTGGGACTTCTGGGGAGGGTTAATTTTCAGGACTAACTGCCTATTACTCTGAACTGTTATCATTCCTATTTATAGTTTCCTTGTTATATTGTATTTTATGTGTATTTTATTGTGCTGCATTTACTGCAACTGATTTGTATGTTGCCTAGAGTGGCCATTGGCCAGATAGGCGACACATAAATTAAATTATTATTATTTATTATTAGTTACTGTAATTCCAGCAGCTCTGGTCCACCTCTCCCCTCTAATCCTCTAATCCCATTGCAGGAATTTTACAGTGGGTGCTGGAGTAACAGCTGTCATAATCTCAGTTTCTGAAGGTGTTTACCCCAGTTGGGATCAGCTTCCTGGCTCCCTGCATCAGTGTTGCTTGCTGCCAAGGGTAAAAGATGTCAGTCAATTAAGACACACTAAAACAAACCGAATTTGTTGGAGGTCAGTTAAGGGGTGTATGGATTACAGTTTCCAAACCCTGAACTCTGTGTACTTCTTGATTACCATTATTGTAGTGTGATGCTGCGACTGCCAATTACACTGGAATGAGTGATATGATGACTTCAGTAGTCCCAGTAATATCCGTGGATAGTCTCCATTGCATCAGTGTATTTTTTTACCTTTGAAAAAAAGTCTTTAATCTAACAAATTGAGATTAAGTGTTAGCAATAATTCATTGGTTTTAGGTTCTTAGAACTTTCTATCTCCACTGGTCAGTGGCTCACTAGGTGAAACTGCTGGCCACAGAAACATAGTAATAAAGAGAAGAGGGGTGGTTTTGCCATTACATTTGGCAGCAGCAGGCAGCAGTAGAGGCACAGGATGCCTCAGTCAGCATCTAGCAAGCATGCAGTTGCTGAGTGGATGGCTGCTCCGATAACTTCAGCATCCTAAACCTGCATTGGAGTGGCTGTCACCCAGTATCTGCTCTCAGGGCACCACACTCTGCCACTGCCTCCCAGCACCATGCATTTCAGTGCTCTGTAAAACTATTGGAGAAGTGAGATGTGGTACAGTTTATGAAGTTTCCATGGGAAAAAGAAACTTGACGTTTAAGCACTACCCAAAGTCATCTTCTTCCTCAAACATGTACACTTATGGGAACGCTTAGGATAAATAATGTTAATGGTATGTAACGTAGTGCTTTGGCCCAGACTTTTTTGGGTTGTGTTTTTTTTGGCACAATAACTAACTCAGTTACCAATAACAATATTACCCTGCCTATCTAATCCCACGTCAACCTAACTCTCACCCACTCTCCCTCCAAATCCCAACCCTCTACCAAGACAAATCCCTATCTCTTCAAACGTCCAACACTATCTGTCAACTGGCAAACGTTTAAAATATAAACCAGTTATCCCACATTTGCTCAGCCAACCATACACAGCATACACCAATATTCCATTCGCTCATTCCCTCCTCCCAACACTCACCACTTACCATCACAATCTCTTAAACATAACTTACCATATATATTATAATAAAACAGCATCAACTATTTACATAGCAGCATGGAACATCACACCACCCACCTGTCAAAGTGGTCCGCTGGGGTTGGGGTAACCTAGGATCTTGGACACCAGCCATATTTACTTCCCACCCCTGGCATAAGAGGATGGGAGACCTGGATGCTGCACTAGCCAGGAAAAAGGCTACAGCATGGGCAGAGCTAGATTATAAAGCCAAATCAACTCACACATGTCAGTGTGGGCACTTTGCTTTCATGAGATCTAATACTCTTGTGCGATTCACTCTAGCAAGCGAGGTAAAGCAGCTCCCTCCAAAACTGCAGAGCATACTATTCACAACAACTTTATTGCATTCTCACACAAATCTTTGCATTTGAAATCATTGTAAGCTGTCAACAGCGTACAGTTCAAACTACCAAAGTTCAAGATAGAAAAGTCCCTAGCCAGAAAGTTAAGAAAGACCTAGTCAGAAGAGTTAATCCCCTCCTTTCCCTCTGGCATCCCCGAATAGAAGCTCATGTGGAAAGAGACTGCCAAATTTCACAAAGAGAGCATGGGAACTTGGGCTGATAAAAATCAATCAAGACTTTTCTTCTGCTTGGGTGAGAAGACATTCAAGGGAGTGTTCCATCAAACCCTTCCAATATTAACAATTTATGGCTGGTTATGTTCTTTAAGCACTGGGATCTGAACCTAAGATCTTGCTGGCTATATTTCTGTCCACATTCTTGTACAAGTTGTTCTGAGAAAGGAGGATTTATCATACCTCAATACAGTCCTATGTATAGATTATCAGATCATGTGAGGCTATTGCACTGACAGTCTATGTATATGATTACTAATTCCTATGTACTATGCTGTCAGACCTGTAATTTATACAACACTCATTTTGGTTGAGTTGACACTCTCTAGCACTAATCGGCTATTTACCTTTGATACAGGTATCTTGCTTTTTCTCCTAGATAGCTTTGGAACATATATGCCGTGCTGAGATATTCTTAACATTAAAATCAATAGGAGCCATTTCCGCTTACTGATTTCAGTAAGGCACAGAAAATATCCCTTCTTTTTCTGATGAGTAGTTTAATCGTTTTGGATATAATCTCTCTGAGAATTTGCCAAGTTGGTGAAGACAGGATCTTTTTTTTTCATTTTCTGGGGCCGCTGTACACCCATTGGTACTGGTAAGAGGTTTATCTCTAGGGGTTATAGCAGCTGTGAGCTTGGAAGTGAGGGATTTTCTTCAGTGGTGAGGGAAGAACTCTTTCATTTTCCCTCCCTGAGTGCTGCAACCCTGATAAAGATCTTATATGGAACATGGCACATAGTGGTAAGCGGCGGTAACACAGCCGAAGCTCTGCTCATGGCCGGAGTTTGATTCCAACAGAAGGAGGAAGTCGAATCTCCAGTAAAAGGGGTCGAGGTACACTCAGCCTTCCATCCATCTGTGGTCGGTAAAATGAGTACCCGGCATATGCTGGGGGGTAAAGAAAGGCCGGGGACAGAACTGGCAATCCCACCCCATACATATGGTCTGCCTAGTAAACGTCGCAAGATGTCACCCTAAGAGTCGGAAACGACTCTTACTACAAGTGCAGGGACACCTTTAACTTTATGGAACATGCCTGTTATTATTATTCTATTATTATTATTATCATTGTCGTCATCATCATCATCTGAAGTAACTACAAAAGATGTGTTTAGCATCAAATTTAGTTAACCCTTCGTTGTTGCTTTTATCATTTTTTTTCCATGTTGGGTTGTTTTATGTATATTTTTGCCTGTTATGAATTGCTTTGGATGCTTCTTTCCCCCAAAGAGAAAGTGAGATATATGCTCTAAAATGCTGCCCTGGGCTCCTACTGGGAGGAAGGGTGGAATATAAATCTAATAAATAATAATAATGAAATAAAATAAAAAGTTGAAAGTGTGCACAGGGCAGAGTGATCCAAAACCCCAATCCTACGTGCTGGAGAAAGTTGAGATGGGGTGGAAGTGTCCCTCTACCCAGCTCTGCATAGCACTGCTGGACTCCACTGGTGGGAGGCTCTACCACTGAGGAACTAAGTTCCCCTAACTGCAGGAGGGCCAAAGCTACTACTAGCCATTTTCCCCACCAGTACACCAAACAGGATATTTCAAGAGAAGGAGAGGAGGGGGTGCAGCTTCGCTGGCCAAGGATATTGTTATGAGCATGGGGGTTAGAATGGATGATCCCTGTGAGTCCCCTTTCCAGCCTCTGATTTGGAATCCTATGCCTTGGAATGAGGAACTCACTCTGCTGGTCAGATGAGTCTCTCCTTTGTTAAACAAATAGAGTGGCCAGGTAAGATAATGAGCCTATCAGTTGCCCAGCAACAGTGAATGGGCCAGGAAGACCCTTTTGTCATTGAAACTCTTCAGGAGAGCATCCCCCCCCTGAAGCCCAGGAGAGGCTTGTCATTTTAGTTGGATCTAGAGAATGCTTGGAGACTGGGGGCAGGCAGAGAGGCTGGTTCTCTGCATCATGGCTATAGGATGCCTCTTGTAACTCTGATGGAAAAACTGGATATTGGACTGCTGATGCATTGAACCCCTCCATCCGAAGCTCAGGTTGGAATGTGTGTAAATAAATAAACCATATTTCATAAAACACCGCAGTCTCCGCTGACCTTCTTCCCAAAGGAGACCAAACCCTGGAGGAGCGCAGGGACCCCTGAAATCTCACCGCTCAGAGATTGGGGAGGCACACAACAATATGCTGGATTCTAAGATGGTACAGCTACTGGCAAGTTGTGGCAAGAGGCCTGAAATAAGCCTCTCTGATGTGCCAACATGGAGCCAGCGCAGCAAAAATACATAATTCCAATACCTTCCTCCCCAGCCAGTGTGAGTAGTGAGGCTCTGGATGCGGTAGCGATTTTGCCACTTCACTAAGCCGCACTGCTACCCACCAGGGGTTGGGATTCCACCTTAATCCTGTTATAGTTTGAATGGAGTGGGACTGGGCTGCAATGTTTACTGAAAAATAAGTCCTTCTGTGTCCCAGCTCTCTTTACAATAAATCAAAACTGCTCCTCTAAAAATGAAAAGAATACTATTTCGGGATTGTTTCCTTTTGCTGTAGGGCAAATCAGAAATTGGGGGCTCTGAGAGACAAACTCTTATCCAAGCATACCCATTAGTAATCAGAATAAAAACAACTACGACAGTATCTTGCCAAGTCGATTGGTTTATAATATACATGTTCTCATCTCTCCTCTCAATCTGCCATTGCCAACATACTGAACAAAGAAGCCATAAATTTAGTAGTGTTTAAAATATATTTGTCTCAGTATTTTGTTTCACATTTTCTGCGTCCAACATTTTTACAAACCTCTTGACCCTTTTATGTTGCGTTACACAATAGATTTCTATCCATCAACCAGATAAAAAGGGAAAGTCTCTCATAGTTCCAGTCCATTTCTGGTAACTAGGAGAGTCTGAAGAGAAGCTTGCTTTGCCAAGGTCTGAATTTTGATTAAAACTGATTGTGGTGAAATTGCTAAAGAGGACCATGAATTGTCTGGATAATTCATGTTTACTTACATTACATAACACATGGATTAACCTTTAATCAATCAAACACGACCCCAAAAAGATAAATTGTTAAAAAGGAGTTTTATAAAAAGACGAGAACATTTTTTTCTTTAATTGATCATTAAATTCTGCTTTGCTCATTTAGATTCAGTCAAGCCCTTTTTAAAAGGCAAAGTCACATGGGCTAAAATGTTTTTCACATCTTTCAGAAACAAAAATGCAAACTAACATTTATTTTCTAGAACTACTCCTGCACACACCCAACCTCAATGGAAAGCAATGCCTGAGGAATCTATTTATTCCAAAAGGAGGATTATTTGCTAAAATACGCATGGATGTTGCACATCAGCCAAATGTCACTTGTGCAAACTGCAAGCAAATTTTGTAGAAAGCTATGGAAATGCATTCAATCAAAGAAAAAGAGGCAACAGGAGCTACAGGCTATAGGTTACACTTAAGCAACCTATTACAGTGAAGTCCCAAACAGTGCTGTTGATCAGATTAATAAAGGTCACCAGACCAAACAGGTTTAGAAATATCCCTTGCTCCACAGTGTCACACTTCATATAACCAGATGGCAGCTGTCCATGTTTAATGAGATGAGCTCATATGAAATGTGTCTGGAAACTGTTGACTGCAAGTTGCCTGCAGGTTGCCCACTCTGGGATTGGCTGGACACAGTCGCTTGCTTGTGGAATGTGAGGAAATACAAATGTAGTTTTGCCAGCTAACGCCACCACAAAGCTCGATACCATTACAAGGGAAGTCAAGACATGCTGCTACAGACGCCAGTATTTAAGTCATAGTGATCTATTTCTCTGTTGGCATCTTAGTGAAATGCACTTGTTCCTCTCAATTAGTTTTGCAATGTGGTCTGAGTTACATGAATTGATCTGCAATAGAAGGAAGGGGATGGTATGATTTCTGGACCATCCATATGGTTTGCTCCTGCTCCATAAAAAGGTATGATACCTCGCAACCAGGAGCTTTAAGGTCTTTATAAGCTTCCAGGATCTTATGGTTCGGGGGTACATTTCAATAATTTCTTACCAGTCCCTTAGGAAAGGTTTCCCTGATTCTGATTCCAGGGGCCAGAAGTCCAATATAACAAGTTCCCTTTGCTTTAACAGGTAAGTTCTTCCAAGCCTTCTGTCCACAGATCCACCAATAACTTTGTGCTGTTCCAAATAGGGTAGACAGGATGTGGGTAAGTCCATCCTGCCTTACCCCTTCCTCACCATATGTGTCCATGGCTAAAGTAGTTTCATCTTTGGTACAGGTTTCATTATAATATGAGTGCCATTGCGGCCCAAAAGCTGCACACCATGGTTCCCATACCTTTTGCCTGTCCTTCATGACCTGCCCTGTGGAATTGCTGAGACTCCATTTACCCTTGGTTCGATGAAAGACCCAATCACATTGGCTACTCCCGACAAACGTTTTTCCCATGAACTTTAAACAAAGTTCCCCTTTTGTCCATCCCCTTTTGTCCATACTGAGTAGTGTTAAGACTTTTCAGGGAGTCATCATGTCTAAGCCATGCATCTGAGATAAGACCAGTTGAATTCAAAGGGATCCCAACCAGTGAGATACCTTCTTTTTCATAAGTTGGAGTGTGCATACTGTCGGGAGGCAGAGTTGGGGTCCCGGGGGGTTGTAAGAAGAGGATTCAGACGGATGGCAGGGAGGAGGGGGAGCAACTTCGCCCGAGTGGAGCGAAGACGAAGCAGAGGAAATGCCAGAGATAGGGTTGCTTAGCAACGGAGAGCCTGAGAGCTTTGGAGTTTCAGAATCCTCCCTAGACATTCCCACGCCTCCCCTTCTCCGAAGCTCAGAACAGAAGGGGGAAGAGGGAGGGCTGCCCAAGGCAGAAAAGCTGCGAGTCAGTTTACCATCAGCCCCCCCATCCCCCATACTGGAATCGGAACCTTCAGAAGAGGAGGGGCCGATGCTTCCCCCTTCGCCGCGCACACGAAGGCACTTGAAAAGACAAGAGAGAAAGGGGGGAAGGCGGGTAGTGCCTGAGGGGCAGTTAAGGAGGAGTGAAAGGTTGCGCGCCTGTTTGGCCCCTTCTTAAAGAACCGGCGGGAAAGCAGCCCCTTGCTCTGTCAACTTTCTCTCAATGCCGCAGGACCTGTAATTCTGTACTGCTTCATGAGAAGACGCAGTCTTTGTTTGGACATTAATAAAAACTGAATTACTTACAACCCCTGGTCTGGTTCCTGAGTCTCATCCTGGGCCTGACACATACAAACCCAGCAAGTACTCTTATTCATTCCTCTAGCAAGGTCTTCCATTAGTTATAAGGATGTTTTCCAGTCTGGGTGCACTGTGCAAAAAAGGCTGCACTACTAGGAGCACAAGCCTAAGTCCCGCAAGACCCATATTATAGCAATGATAATAAAGAACAGCAAGCAAACAGCAATAAAGTCCCACTTTTCTCTACCTAAACAAGTCACGGGCCCCACCACCTCAGTGTGGGGAGGTCCAAAAGAGTCCAATGGGCCACACACTACTTTGACAAGCTCAAAATCAACCTGGGGAGCTGGTCTGCTGAAGGGGTTGTACCTCATTGGCTCTGGGATAAATATTTTTTGTCTTGCCTTCCTTCTCAGGCACTCTTCGAATTCATAGTCTTAACTTCTCTCAAGAGGATAGGATCTCACTCATGGAGTACTCTGGTAGAGCGGGGGCCCTTCCTCAGATTGTAGTGATGGTGGTCCTTAGGGAGGGACTCCTTTTCCTCGCTGTTTTCTTCTGGTGCTCAGTCAGGATCCTGTTGGCCTCTCTTTCTCTCTTGAGGTGGCTGGGCCTTCCGAGAGTGAGACGTGTGTATCCAAGCTGTCCTCTCAGCAATGCGCACTGCAGTGAAGGTTATCAGGAGAATCTGGTAAGGACCGTTCCATCGAGGATGAAGGCATTTTTTTCTCCAAAATTCATGAACCAGGACCCAAATGCCAGGTTGGAACTGGTGGGCAGGCACATCTAGCAGAACAGGAACAGCTTCCTGGACCTGGGAAGAAAGAGTTCTCAACACTTTGGTAAGATTAGTGCAGTAGAACAGTTCTTCCTGGCCTTCCAATAGAGACTGTAATTGGGCTGGTCTGGGAGCCACCCTCACTCTCATGGGGCGGCCAAAGAGAATTTCATGTGGTGTCAATCCATGTTTTCTGTTAGGTGTATTTTGCATCCCCATAAGAACTAGAGGGAGCACATCTGGCCAAGATAAATTAGTTTCAGCACACAGCTTTTCTAATCTCATCTTCAGAGACTGGTTGCAGTGTTCAACCAAACCAGATGACTGGGGATGATAAGAAGTGTGTAATTTATACTGAATGCCTAAGGCTTGACAAAGCTGTTGTACCACTTTAGCTGTAAAGTGGGTACCTTGATCAGAATCCAATTGGACTGGTAAGCCAAATCGAGGAATAATGTGTCTAAGCAGTGCCTTGGAAACAGCTGTGCATCTACGTGTCGTGATGGGAATGCTTCTACCCAACCAGAAAAATGGCAGATTGTGACCAATACATAACTAATTCTGGTGTTTTGGCATTTCAATGAAATCCAATTGAACATGTTGAAATGGTCCATAGGCCCAAGATGTGGTGCCAGTAAGAGGATACTCTGGTTTACCAACATTGTGTTGTAAGCACACTGAGCAAGTGGATGCCACCTGGGCCAAAACACGTGTGATTTTAGGAGCAAACCAGAAAGTTGAAATCTGCAATAGCATCCCCCTTTGCTCAGGTGAGAAGACTGATGGGTCACCTGAGCAAGAGGGGAAAAAAGCACCTGTGGGACTACAAGACGACCTGAAACATCCCTCCAGACAGAATCAGAATGCAAACAACAGCCAAAGATCATTCTCATGCTCTGGGGCAGCTTCTTGAAGCAAGCTTGAAGGGAGCAGAAATAGTTGGGAGGGAAGGTGGGGAGAAGGAGATGCACTGAAAGCAGTGGCTTTTGCAGCAGCATCTGCCATACGATTGCCACAGCTGACAGGATCAGTAGCAGTAGTGTGAGCAGAACAGTGCATAATGGCAACATAATCAGGAAGTTGAAGAGCAGACAGTAAAGCAGAAATAAGAGCTGAATGGGAGATTTGTGTGCCAGTTGAAGTCAGGAATCCTCTGTGTGACCAAATCTGACCCACACAATGATAGGTTTTGAAGATGTAAGAAGAGTCTGTTAGCAGAGCAGCCAGATGCCAGAGTGCAGGATCTCTGCAAAGCCACAAGCTCTGCAGCTTGGGCAGACTGGAGAGTGGGTAAGGAGAAGGCTTCTGGGACTTCATGCAGACAGCAAACAGCATAACCAACTCTGAGAACCCCTTTGTCATCTCTAAAGCAGGAGCCATCAGTGAAAGGATAAAATCAGGGTTATCCAAAGGGACATCACGAGATCAGGACGAGGGGTGGAAAGATGTTCAATGACCTGCAAGCAATCAAGAGGAGGGATTGAGTGAGGTTCTCCAGCAGAAGGAAGGGGCAGAAGGGAAGCAGGGTTTAGAGGGGGACAGCATTCAGATTAGGAGGGTTAGCAGAATGGTTCATAGTGAGTTTGGCATTGAGAAGAAAGATGCTGAGTTTTCCTGTGTAGCAAGAGAATGGACAGAATGGGGAACCAGCAGGGTAAGGGGATGGCATTGGACTAAGTCATCAGACTTCTGAAGTAGAGCAGCAGAAGCAGCAAGGGCTCAGAGACAAGGGGAAAAACCTTTTGTCACGGGATCAAGCTCAGTGCTGCAGTAGGCAATAGGGCATAACTTAGACGCAAAAGGTTGGCAGAGTACTCCAGAAGCAAAGCCCTCTCGTTCATAGCAATAGAGGGAGAAAGGTTTGTCATAATCTGGGAGGCCCAAAGCAGGAGCTTGAGTCAATGCTTTATTCAGGGAGGTAAAAGCCAGTTCACAGTCTGCAGTCCAGTCAAGATGGCCATGAAGTTCTCCTGCTGTAAGAACAGTCAGAGGTTTAGTAAGGGCAGAGAAGTTAGGTATCCAGTGTCTACAATAATTAGCAGCTCCCAAAAACCCATGAAGTTGACATTTGGTCTGTGGATGTCCAAAACTGATGAGATGCGGTCCTGAGCAAGTTGATACTGGCCCTGGGAGATGTGATGTCCCAGATAGAGAACCTCAGGTTGGCAGAATTGTAGCTTTGCCCGTGAAATGTTATGTCCTTTTGCTGCTAGTTGCTGAAGGAGATAGAGTCATTAAGGCAGTCCTGTCATGTTTGCAATGCAATTAACAAGTCATCCACATACTGCACCGGCGTAGAGTTGGAGGGGAAGGTAAGGCTAAATCCTTTTTTAATGCCTGAGCAAACCAGGATGGACTATCTCTGAACCCCTGAGGTAATCTGGACCAAGTTAGTTGAGAATTTTCCCAGGAGAAAGCGAACAGGAACCAGGAATCAGGGTGTAGAAGTATAGAAAAGAAAGCAGAACAAAGATCTACAACGGTAAAGGTTGTAGCAGAGGCAGGGATAGAGATTAGGATAGTAGCAGGGTTTGTGACAACAAGGTGAATAGGAATAATAAAAGAATGAATACTGTGCAAGTCCTGTACAAAACAAAAGATGGGCCTGCCTTGGGGATCAAAGTGTCCTTCCTTTTGAACAGGAAGTATTGGGGTATTACAAGGTGAGGTTGTTGGGACCAGAATACCCTGAGATTTGATTCAATAACTGGACATATACCATCAATTGCTTCCAAACAGAGGGGGTACTGCTTCACTGAGAAAAAGGGTTGGGTTTTGGGGTATTGAATCACAACTGTTTCAGCAGACAAGACTTTTCCAACATCATTGGCATCTGTAGCCCAAAGGGAAAGGGGTAAGGTTAAAAGAGCAGATTCATCCTCATCCAAAGCAGTAGGATTGGATATCTCGGTGAGGTCAGCAGGGCAACTAAAGAGTACACATTGGGTGCAGGTACGTCCAGGTACACCCCATCAGGTGAGCAGTAAATAGTAGCCCTTAGTTTGCAAACAAATTCACCAGAGAGCTGGAAGATAAAAGAAAAAGATGATCAGCAAGAAGAGGTCCCAAAGTTACAGCTGTTGGGGCAGACAGCTGGTAAGTATTGGGTTTGCCAGAGATTTCAATAGCAGAAACTGTTTCACCAGAAGCGGGAAGAGTGCAATCAACAGTATGAACAGTTGAAAGGGACCTGTATCAATGAGAAAAGAGTTTTACCAGCAACAGTTTAATTAATAAAAGCATCAGAAGTAGCAGGGGAAACAGAAAGACATTGAAAAGAACCAATGCTCTGCCCATCATCCCATCATTGCTGTTAAATTTCCTGAGGTTGAAATGGTTTAGCATTCACATTTGGGAATGTTAATGATGGAGTGCCACCTCCTGGATGAAGTGGGCAATCGTGCTTCCAGTGCCCAGGTTGACGACAATATGCACAAGAATCATGAGGGAGGGGTTGCGGGGTGGTCCTTGAGCCCTTCCTTTTCCCCGACCCCTCCCAGGTGAGGGTGGGTGGTTGTAACTTCCTCATTGAGCCATTTGCTCTTTGCCATGGCCGGGACACTGATAGTCAGAGAGCTGGAGAGCTAAAAGGGATTTCTTTTTTACTTTAATCAGCCTGCTGTTGACTGAAAATCTGGGTAGCGGGTTTAACTACTGCTGGTGCAGGCATCCCAGCCCATCCTAACATAACAGTCTTAAGATGTTTGCGCACAGCGGATTGGAGCCCATTTACAAAAGTACCGACCACCAAGCCATCAAGTCTGCATTCATTGTATTGACACACATACCCATGGCGCCTAAGGATCATGCAGAGATGGGTGTAATACTCTCCAGGATTTTCTTTCTCTCCCTGCTTGCACAACTCTACTTGGGTCCAATCTAATTTTGTTGGCTGTACTTCCAGGCATGCCTTAACTAGCCAGGCACGCAGTTTGGCTAAGCGCGTTCTCTCAGCTTGTGTGGAATGTCTGGGATCCTCAGATGGCCATGCAAGACCCTCATTGCCCTCTCTTATTCCCATTTGGGCTACTAAGGCTACCTTCTGTTCTGGGGACAGGAGTCCGAAGAGCAGCTGGTTCATATCAGCTCAAATTGGATTATAAACGTTAATGATTTGTTCGAGTTTTTCTTTAAATTCATTGGGAGCCTCCCTGAGTTTTGGGAAGGTATTGGACCAGTTCATGAGGTCTGTGGTGGTCCAGGGGACATGTACAAAAGCAGTCTGCTCCCCTGCAATTGATGGGGGGTATTGGTGAAGCAGATGCATGCCAGCTGGTTGAATTTGGGGAAAACACCCAGAGAAGTTTTCCAGATTAAAGTGGATAGAGGTAAGTCCTCAATCGCCACCTTTTTTTATTTGGCAAATGGGGTGGGTGCTGCTATCTGTGGAAGTAGCTACAATTTCAAACTTTGCTTTTAATTCTGGCACAAGCCCTTTTTGTAACTCTTGCATCGACAGTTGGGAAAACTGTTCCATAAAAGTTAATTCTTTGGGAGACAATGGCCATTCTTCTCTAGTTAGTTCAGATGGGGCGGGGAGTTTCTAACATTGCTGTAGGCTTGTCTATAGTGTTTAGGCATTTCAGAACTTAAAATGGCACCCGCTCGACCTGGAAAAGGTGGTGCCTGCTCTGACTGTAAAATGGCGTTCACCTGAGCTTGAGGCTGAGCCTGCTTGGCCATTGGGACCCATGTGTCCAATATGTCCTCTGCTTCTTTGTTATTGGGCAACAATTGGGAGGTGGCCAGTAAGCAGGGGTACAAAGGCTGCAAAGTGTGTTGGCATGCATTTTTCTCTTTTTCTTTCTCAATTTTTTTCTTTTCCTCCAGTTGTGCTTTTAACTTTTTGTTAGAGTCCTGAAGACTCGCAACTATCGATTTCTGCTTCCTGCGTTCTGCCTCCTCGTCCCACAGGAACCAGAAATCCATTTGCCTAGGCTTTGTGGTTTCCAGAATTCCCTGTAAATAGGTGAGCTGTCGATGTCAAAGGTGCCACTTTCCAGAAATTGAAGATCCCGCCTGTCAAAGGTGTACCCATTCCACCAGTGGGCCAGCTTCACCAGCTTTTGACCAGTTTTTGGACCCAGATGGGTCCTGTAATTGCAGCACATGTAACCCAAAGGGGTTCTTTCATTGGGACAAGACCCACGCCCATCCATGTTTGTCCAGAGCTGAAACTGATCAAGTGGGGGAAAGAAGCATTGCAGAAAGTTGGGCGTCCCCAACAGACAAAGAGAAAGTAGGAACAGTATCTGTTTCAGCCACGGCTCATTAGGTCGTTCTCCAGAACCAATCCTAACACCCAAACCAGTGACAATAGGACCGCTTATCCTTCGTTGTGAGTGTTGACCTAACCGGGGAGACCTTAACACAGGGGCTTCAAAAAACTGTGGGGAGTTCTTACCACCCGTCCAGAAGTCCAGGGGTTGGAGGTGGGAGCTAAGGGGGAGGATTCAATCAAAATGAGGTCCTCTTACCTCTCGGGGTGCATGCAGTCCACCGCTCTGACCTCCCCCCTTCGGGGTGCCCTAGACAGGAGATCCTTACATCCCACTTCTCACATCAGAAAATGTCGTGGAATTTATGACTGGGTTCTTTTTGGAGAAGACCCAATAACGAAGCCAAAGCCTGTTTTAAGGTTTTTTTATTCAGCAAAGCGCTTTACTGGAACAAAGTACAGAACTCGACTAAAATGGCAGGTGGATACAGACATATATATATACCCCTACATTCGTCATAGCCATAGCAATGGTCTCATCCAATTATTCTATGCTACTGAGATGCTCTGCCCCCATACTAGCCACCCTGCTCTATGCATTCCTGCGATATCAGTATCCTTGGCACATGTTCAGTCTGCTACAGCAGTTCTATTCACTATTGTCTACGTGACTCCCTTGCTCAGAAAGAATGGTGGCCAGAATCCTCCTCAAAAGGGTGTTCACATCCAACATTAGAATTCCTCACAAGCTGCCCACCTGTCACCATCCCTGCTGAAGTTTACGTATGAAAGTAAGACCTCTTTATTTGCCTAATCTTTTAATGAATAGTAATGATGTGTTTTTAGGTCAGCTGATATGTTTAGTCTTATTTGTTTTTAACTGCTGTTGTATTTGCTGCTTCATTGACATTTTATTGTGTATTTATATTCTGGCTTCTCTCATTTTATTGTTGTTAAGCATTAATAGTTATTGTGAACCATGTTAGATATTTTTGTAAGCTAATGATGGGTGATAAAGATTAAAATGCAATACATTAATAAAATATTAACAGTAACAGTAATTAAAGTGCAGGATACAACTGGGCTGCTTGGATAAATAGTTCCCATTAGGAAAGAAATAAAGAAAAAGGAGGCAGGCAAGAAGTTCTTGTCATTAATTCACTCTGCAAGAGAAATCGAGGCAATGGAATTTCCCTGCTGTTAACAATCTTCTAAGTTCAATATTTTAGTGTCAATAATTTATGATGTGTAAAGTGAACAGCGACAGACAAGCTGTTGTTTTTCTAGAAAACACTGTCTCAGAGTTACAACAGGCAGCAGTAAAATAAGCAGGGTATAGTAGTATAGTGTATAGCACATTAGCCATCAATTAATGAGAAAAGAAAATGCATTTGAAAATTATCAAACGGGAGAGAAAATTTCAGAGAAGTTCTTATGGGTTTTGCTTTGATTTTCTTACATTTGAGGTGTCTAATGGGTGTTTGTGAGTGTCCTTCCTTTCATTCTACAAATCTTCTCACCAGTGATCATCTCAAGCATCTCAAACATCTTCCCAGCTGCCCAAGTTTCAATTAAAGCTCAAGAAAAGACATCATGAGTTAACTCCTCCCATGGGTTTTTTCAGATCAGGAAATGTGGGCAGCCAGGAAGGCAGTAGATCTCTGGTAGTAGATCTCTGGAGAAATGTTTACTGTTAATAAACATTAACATTAACTGGGCAAGGTCCTGGTTGCAGGCCAGCTCCAGACACTCTTGGATGAGACCGATTATCTGGATCTATTTCAGTCGGGTTTCAAGCCTGGTTTTGGCACGGAAACAGCCTTGGTCGCCCTGTATGATGACCTTTGTCGGGAGAGAGACAGGGGGAGTGTGACTCTGTTGATTCTCCTTGATCTCTCAGCAGTTTTCGATACCATCAACGATGTTATCCTTCTGGGGAGACTTGCTGAGTTGGGAGTGGGAGGAACTGCATTGCGGTGGTTCCACTCCTATTTGGCAGGTCGCCTCCAGAAGGTGGTGCTTGGGGAACATTACTCAGCACCCTGGACTCTCCAGTATGGGGTTCCACAGGGGTCAGTTCTGCCCCCCATGCTGTTCAACATCTACATGAAACCGTTGGGTGCGGTCATTCAGAGCTTTGGAGTGCATTGCCATCAGTATGCTGATGACACGCAGCTCTATTTCTCCTTTCATCTTCTTCAGGTGAGGCTGTCAATGTGCTGAACCGGTGCCTGGCTGCGACAATGGACTGGATGAGAGATAATAAACTGAGGCTCAATCCAGACAAGACTGAGATGCTGCTAGTGGGTGGTTCATCTGACCAGATGGTGGATGTCCAACCTGTTCTGGATGGGGTTGCACTCCCCCTGAAGGAGCAGGTTTGTAGCTTGGGGTTCTCCTAGAACCATCTCTGTCACTTGACACTCAGGTAGCCTCGGTGGCATGGAGTGCCTTCTACCAACTTCGGTTGGTGGCCCAACTACGTCCCTACCTGGACAGGGATAACCTGGCTTCAGTTGTCCATGCTTTGGTAACCTCCAAATTAGATTACTGCAATGCACTCTACGTGGGGCTGCCTTTGAAGACGGTTCGGAATATGCAGCGGCCAGATTGGTAACAGGGACCAGACGGTCCGAACATATAAAACCTATTCTGGCCCGCTTGCATTGGTTGCCTGTATGTTTCCGAGCTCAATTCAAGGTGCTGGTTTTGACCTATAAAGCCTTACATGGCTTGGGACCACAATACCTGATGGAACGCCTCTCCCAATGCGAACCCACCCATACACAACGTTCAAGATCAAAGGCCCTCCTCCGGGTGCCTACTCCAAGGGAAGCTCAGAGGGTGGCAACAAGGGAGAGGGCCTTCTCAGTGGGGCCCCCCAAATTATGGAATGATCTCTGTGATGAGGTGTGCCTGGCACCAACACTGTTATCTTTTTGGCGCCAAGTCAAGACTTTCCTCTTCTCCCAGGCATTTTAGCATGTGTTTTTAAATTGTTTTTATATTGTTTTAAATTTTAAAATTGTGTTTTAAATTGTTTTTAAAATATGTGTTTTAAATTGTATATTTGTTTAATGTTTTTGATTGCTGTAAACCGCCCAGAGAGCTTTGGCTATGGGACGGTATACAAGTGCAATCAACCAATCAACCAATCAATCAATCAATCAATCAATCAATCAATAAAACACACACATCCCCCTCAAAACCCCACACTGACCAACATTCTAAATAAATTGTCATGTGCTGTAAGAATACAACAAAATAATAGTAATAATAGAATGGAAACCTTTTTTGCAGAGAAAGAAAATTTTCAAGAAGCTGTAGGGCAGATTTCAGCTCAGAATTTCTTTAGGGACCTGCCAGTTAGATCTCTGTGCTTAATACACAGTCATTATTTCCCCATCAGCCCTACAACATATTTACTATGTTGTAATGTTTTTGGGTGGTTTTTTTTTGCTCTGAATGGTTTCATCTAAAGCAGTGAGGCTTCTTAAATAACACAACTAGCAATTAAGATGAGATATACTTTGGAAGAAATTAATTGTTATTTTTTAATAAATGAAAACAAACCATAAGCTTTTTACATGAGCTCCGTTCTATTATGTTAATTAAGGCAGACGCATGTGCTTTATAAAAAAGGAATACATTTTCTAGCAGAGAGGTAGTCAAAGTGGTGCTCTCCAGGCTCCCATCATGCCTGACCATTGGCCATGCTAACAGTTTTTTTTTTTTGTAAAAAAAATGAGGTGCCGGTACACAAAAATGCTGTGGGTATCAGCACACAACGGCTGCCATAGGTAGCAAAAACAGAGGTGCTAATATTCTGTACCGGTGAATACAAAAGCCCTGCATGCTAACATTTTTGTGAGCCCCTTGGACTCAAGGAGTACTTTATTGTGGGTGGAGTAGTGCATATAATGGCACTGTGGTGAGTGAGGAGTTAATCATTGTAGGAGGAGCCATCTGCCTTCCAGAGACAGCATGGAAAAAGGAACCTCACTGTTGTTGTTAAGGTGGATGACTGTAGTTAGAGACTCTAGGCCTCAGTTGTGCTTCATATAAAATAAAAAATTAAGTTCATTTTGTAGGAAGCTCTGTAGGTTCTTGCTGTAAGACCAAGGTCACCTTTTACTTTCTGTTACAACAGACTCATCCCAGAGACACCTGCAGCATTGTAAGGAATGTTGGCACACGATGTCAGTTGGGCATAGGTTAGAGTTCCTGTATTGCCCAGTTAGCCAGGTTTTACCCAGATGGTAGCCATGCTATTCAGTGCCCGCTTAACCCATTAGATGGCTTTCATATTTTAAAAAAACTCAAGTCTCTAGCCCTTGCGGATCCAGAGTTACAAGGCAAAATGTGGAGGCAGTTTTCTGCCCATTTTGTGAGAAGTCAGCCCATTCCTGCTTCCATTGTTTTTAGCCAATGGGGGACACCACACCTGTCCTGGGAAAATCAAGAATTTGGCTGCATATTTTTTATTTATAGTTTTTTATAGTTTATTTATATACCACTTTTTGGCCAAAAGGCCCCCAGAGTGGTGAACAACATATTAAAACAGATTACAAAAAAAAAAATACATAAGAAATACACAGTAAAAATACAATGCAACAAGAACAATATAAAAAAAATTTGCAACAAAAAGAATTTTGTTTTCAAATGATGCACACAGTTACCGAGCAGACGTCTTAGAATTCTTTTCTTGGAAGCACATAATGTCGTCGGCCAAGTTTTCCCTCTCCACCTCCACGCGGCCCTTGGTGGTGGTGAGCCGGTCCACCTGCCTGGGCTGCAGGGAGGATGTCTGACTCCCCAGGTGGCATGTTGCTGCCTCATGCTTTGGAGAAACCCCCATTGGACACAATGGACCCTTCAATTCTTGACCAAACAGATGTTAATGTTCCTCCGGTCCTCCTTGCCATCTGTTTGGCAGGTGATGACTGGGGCAAAGGTCTGGCTCGGTCATGGTGCCGTGAATGAAGTTTAATTTTCTCCAACTTCATCTTTACCTTCAATGAGCTGGCTTCGGGAAGATGACAACTTGAGGGAGATGATGGATGATGTGATTGACGGTGGGAACGGCCGGCTGATTATGGCGGAGTCTGCTGGGGAGGGGATGTGCCATACTCCGGAGATCCTACCTGGTGATGGGTCCCCCCTGCTGAGGACTTCGAGTAAATGTCGAGGAGGGGATGTCTTAGGAGAGACGATGGAGGGCGTGGCTGACGAAGAGAGTGATCGGATTATTATATCGGAGTCTGGATTAGATGTGATGTCCTCCCATCAGCGGTACTGGAGGGTCGATATAATAAGACTCCATATATTGATCGCCTATGCCCCTGAGTATGGAGAGTAATTACTGGACGTGGAACAGCCATTCACGTGGTGCCCTGCTTGCTGCTTTGCCACCGTCAGAAGGAGGGGCTGGACAGATCTAGCACAAGCTCTTCTTTATTTCACAGTCACATTTATCCTGTTATTTTTCTGTTGGGAAGGGAAGGGCGAAATTTCCATTCACGTCCAACCCTCGGGTGGCATTTATTTACGGCGCTGAGAGTCCCATGGTCCAGTGTCTAGCAGTTTAGAAATCTGCACATGCTCACTTGATTAACATATGCCATTCCATCCCTTACCCATGGACTTTCTTGTTGAGTCAGCAAGGAGAAGCAGCCTTCATTTCAATTGCCTCTGTGACTCAGGGTATGTGTCTTAAGTGATGAATGCAATAGGAGGGTCTGCCTGCCATCATGGAGGATGGAATAAAGAGGTATGAATCCACCAAATGCTCTCTCGCTTGAACAAATACAAGATATAAAACGTCTCTGTGGAAAAGGCTGCAGTACTAGCATTTGCATTTTTCCGCCCTGCCCACACCCTGTTAAATGGTGTTTATTCCCAAGTAAAGTTGCAGTGGAATGCAGCCTCACTCACTTTGTTGTTCAGCAGAGCATCTGTTCAGCAATTCAGAAAAGGCTAAAATATAAAAAAATTATACATATCCTTTTTCAAAATGATTGGCAGGCATCTCCCCACCAAATATCACCCTACTTCATTTCCTCCCCAGGAATGTATGTGTGTGTGCATGTGCGTACATAAACACACATACATGTACATATATATATACACACACAGAAAGACTATATCTATCTATCTATTCAATGCAGTGGGTGTAACCTTTCCCCCTCAAGACCAATAGGAATAAAGTTTCCCCCCTTAAGACCAATAGGAATGGAACAGCTGCTATCTAATGCTAGCACAGCTTGCCAGGTCTCTAGAATTCACTGCATTTTTTAATTTTATTTTTATTCAAGTCTCCATAAAGTTCCAGCCTTTATCAAAGAAGGCTGCATTTCCCCTCTCTCTGATCTGGTATGTGAGAAATCAGTGTACTAAAGAAACTTCTCACATGCTCAGACACTACTCTCTTTAGATAGGATGATTGACTGAACTGATATTGAAATCTATTTCTATCTGCCTTACAAGTTGTAGTGGTGTATTCATTTCACATTTCCTAATTGTTGGTACAGACAACCTTTTGGTCACAAAACTGCTTTTAATTGATGCTTTGCTGGCTTTTTGTTTTATGCTGGATTTTTATACTGCCACATTGACTTGTTTTACATTTGTTCCTATTTTGTGTTTTATTATGTTTTTATATTGGTGGTGCATTTTTATTGTTTTTATTATGTTTATAAGCTGCCCTGAACTCTTTTTAACAGTGAAAGGGCAGAATATAAATCCTCTTAATAAAAAATATTCCATAGTGTTGGAAACTAGAGACTAGGCATTTAAGGTTGAAAATGTAATTTTAAAAAAAGATTCCTCACATCCTATCTCAGTTTTTGGTGGCAATTACTAGGCACAAAAACAAAACACTTGGGCAGTGCAACTATTAACATGCTTAATTTGCATATTTAGCAAACAAATCCCCGCTCGTGTCTCCTGGGTGTCAAGGGCCAGCTAAAGATCACCCCCACAGTGAGTGGCTCAGGGGTTACATGCCCTGCCACCTGTGCAGCCATGGGCAAGCTGCATAGTTCCAAGGAGCCCAGTTGCCCCCCAGCTGGCAGTTGCGAACAAGGAAGGGGCTGGCTTGTGCAGCTGTGGCAATCTGAGCAGGCCCTTGCCAGCTGGGGAGGACTAACCTCAGAGGGAGGCAATGGTAAACCCCCTCTGAATATTGCTTACCATGAAATCCCTATTCGTAGGGTCGCCAGAAGTCGGGATCGACTTGAAGGCAGTCCATCCACAACTTGCATAATTATCCTGCCCGTATTTGTGGAACTGCAGTATGGCAACCCTAGCACAGGTTGGCCTTTGCCTGACAAGGAAATGAGTTTCCACCACCACGGCAAAAGTGTGCTGTCAACTGAAGGGGGCTCTGCCTCCAATTTGGCTAGGTTTTCATGTTTGGAGAGAATCAAGGTAGTAGCAAACTGCCTAACCTAGAGTTGGGGAACCTCCAGCCCACAGGCCATGTGGCCTCCTAACCCTGTCCCCCCTGCATAATTTTTTTAAAAGGGTATATTGGTGCTAATTGCCAGATAGGGAGGCTTTCTGGTGGGGGGTGCAGCTGGTGAAGGAAGGGGTAACCACCATGCACTGAGACTCCCCTACCCTACCCTACCCAAAATATCACCTCCACCCACACATGGCAGTTAAACTTGAAAAAAAGCCTCCCACGGGCTCCATTGGCAATATATGTGTTGTGTGTGAGAATAGATGCTCGCAGGTGTTATGGGTTGACATGTATGAATGCTTGTTTGTGGACTTATATGGGTATAAGTCTCTAAGCGTTAGGAATATAGGAATCTGGCATATCTGCAGCACCTGGAAATTTACCCACAATGGAATGCAGTCCTTGGATTGAAAAAGCTTCCCCATCTGAGGTCTAATTCCACGGCGGCAGCAATGGCTGGACACACTTGCAAGAATCTAGGGATAATGATTGGCCTGGAGCTGCAGAAGGGCAAATTTCTACTTCAAAGAGAAATGCCCTACTGTGCGAAGGGGGAAATAGTTTGTGATACCAAACCATCAGTTAAATCCAACTACAAGTAAAAGGTCAAAAAACACATATAAAGTTCAGTTGCCTGACCTGGAACGGTTGCGTGCCTCTAAAGTTCATCTCAGAGTTGTTGGGTGTGTTGTGGTTGTTTTTCTTCCCCCTTTCTAATGCTGAATAAATATATGAGAAACATTTCAGTAAGACTTAATTTCCTGGAGGAGAAAGTCTGTCTGCAATATTTGTCAGTCTGTCAAACAGCAGCTTCCCACTTGCAGACAGGACAAGCGAAAATGGAAAATGGAGTGGAGCGAATTTATTACAGCATGTGAATCCATTGTTAGGTGCCAAAAACGCTTTCCACAAATGTGCTTGAAAAGGTGGCACCAGACCAACAAGAAAATGGGCCATCTGGGGTCACTTATAAAGGGTAAATTTCAATGGTTTTGCTCTGTTCATTGCTGGGAGGAACTGACAGGCAAGACTGAGAGTATATCATCTGTTGGAGGGGCTCTTTCATACTATGCCAATCCAACTGCCCTTTTGCTCATAGTAAAAAAGAAAGAAGAAGCTATGCAAAGGATTTAGCCAGGGTCAATCTGTCCACAAACAAGAGAGATTTGACCTTTGTTTTTATGTTCTTCTTCTAACGAGGCATGTTTTTCACTGCCAATGTCAAATTAGCAGATCTCAGACACATACAAATTCCTGGTTTCTCCCATATGTCGGGCTGACATTATTGGCTATGAAATACTGTAGGTGATGTCAATTTGCTGATCTCTGTTTTAGCCTGTTTTACCACAGTCTGGCTGAAATTTGAAGTCATGTGAGCTTGAGCCTTTACCTCTAAGCCTGTGCAAGTGCAGTGTTTCTTTCCTGTCCCTTTTTATTCATATGCACACAAATACACACACACACACACATACATGTGTGCATGTGTGTGCATTTTATTCACATACACACATAGACACACTGTAACCATGTATGTGTAAAACAAGTAGAAACTGCCAGTGCAGTGGGGTAGGAGTGCAGAACTACTCTTCCGACAGTGGCATTGCTGCCGCTCACCAGAACAGTGTGATGATTCAAAGTTTGGGCTCCATGGCTGCAGCAGTGGGAGCATTGGATTGGCCCTACCGGTGTGCCTGCACAGTTCTGACCTCATCACCATCCTGATCCAACATCCTCCCGATAAGCAGCAGTGATGTCATTGTCAGGAGGGCACCTACATGGTCCTGCCTCACTGTGACATTTGCTCCTGAAAAAAGGCTGTAAATAATAATAATAATAATAAAATTTTATTTGTGAGTCGCCTATCTGGCCGAATTAACAGCCACTCTAGGCGACATACAGTAACACAATAAATACAATATATCAATCAAAACATTCAATAATTAATTTAAATTAATCCCTTACCTTATGTCACTCTCCTTTGTTCCTGCCTGTCTATAAGCTCCTTTGGCCATTAGCTGAGTGGATATGATGTTATGGTATGTTCATAAATATTGTAATTGTTCTAAGTGAAGGTGTCAACAACTATGGGTGGCAACATTCTTTCAGTGAGGGAAGTAGGTAGGGTGGGTGAGAGTAAGAGTCCTGGGGTAAAAATACTTCAAGGAGAGGCAGAGAGGATGAAGACAGCCCTGCCTGTGCCTGAGAAGGAAAATTAGGTGGGAAAACCACTCTGAGGTTTGAAGAACAGAAATACAAAAGTGGTCAGCAGTTGAGAAAAGGTGGAGCTTTATGAAGAAGAGGACTGGGAAGGAGCTGTATACTTTTAGCAGAGGGATGGTGAGAGAAACAAAGTAGTTTTTGACAGGCAAGGAAGTTGAGAATTAAGAAGCTGAGTTGGAAGGGTGCAGAGGGCAAGTGCCAGACTGGGTGAGGGAAGTGGGATAGTGGGTTTAAAATCCCAACTGAGGGGAATGATAGTTTCAGGGCCATGAAGAAGAGGAAAGGAGTGGCAAGGAGAAATTGGGATTGGTGCGGGCGGAGAGGATCTCAAATAGGGCCTAAGGGAGAGCAGGAGTAGTTGGGTGCTGTTGCCAGTAATTTTTTTAATGAGTATTACCTACAATTTAGATTCTAAATAATTATATTTTTATCAGGCTGTGTCTCAACTGTCAGTCGGATTAGGAAGCTTTGAGTATTGGGCCATTGTGAGTAAACTGTGGTAGGGAAGGGGCTGTCTGATTTTCACATATTGGTTCTTTAACCTTTCATGGGAATGTAAGAGGGCATCATTTTCTGTCCCACCCTGTATTTGTTTCATGCAGCACTGTTTCTGTTCTGCTGCAGTCCATCTTCTGCAAAAAAAACTACATTATTTCATCTCGTACTGTGACTCACAATTAATTACATCAATTACGTAAGTTGCATTGTCATTATGTTATTTCACCCCATTAATTTCAATGCAAAGGAAACACAATGCACATGCAGGGTCGGGGGGTCATAATCAATTAGGTATCATTTGTGGACTGAAGCCAACAGCAAGAGTGAGTACTGACAGAATTTGCTGGATTGATTTCTGTTCCAGCCATGGAACAAATAGGTGAACATTTTCATCAGAATTTTCTGACATCCCTAGACTTTGGTGCCTGAAGAACTAAATCTGCTTATTAAAGCTTACATGTGGTTTGACTTGAGGTTTGCAGTTTGGCATTCTGTGCCTATAGACCTGCATAGCGGCTCATCAGTTGAAATCCCATGACAATTATTATATTAAGTATCTAATGCACACAGGGTTGTATTGATGTAACGTGCCTCACAGTGGCCAAGAGGCTATTAGTTTGGGATATAAGTGAGCCATACTGAGTCCTGATGGAAAGTAAACAGGGTTTTCTTGTGGGGAGGGCAGTATTTCTCAGCAATGTATTCCCTAGGAAAATCCCTTCATATTACACGGGCTGGCTGAAGTGGCAAACTGAGAGTTACCATAAAGAAACAAAAACAAGAAATTGGGAATTTCCAGACATTATTAAACTGATAAACTTCATCGCTGAGTTTCTAATGGGTCAAGGATTCAAGAGCTGTGCACATCCTTTACTAGGCTGTAACATTTCCTAGTCACAACCATCTGTTGAAGTGCTTTATTTATCCTGGTGTGTGTGTGTGTGTGTGTGTGTGCACAGTTCTCTTTGATGTGTGTGTTTCTTTTTTATATGCAAATCTTGGTTTAGAAACTAGTAAGTGTGTGTAGCTCATCACTTTAATAAGTAGTTGTAGCTTTGCCCTTCAGTCAGCAGAGGGCACTGGCTGTTGCAACTCCAACTTTGAAGAAGGAATTCTGTATTTAGGAGGCGGGGAAGGAATTGTTTTCCTTCAAGATAATCAGAATTTCTTCTTCTCTCCTAGCAAGGAAGGGAAAAGAGCCAGATAACAAATTAATATCATTCCAATTACATTTCTTTTGGGGTGGATGTGCATACCTGTCATTTCTTGCCCTGTCTGTGCTTTAAACCTCCCTGGAAAATAATAATCTGTTATGGTCTTTTTCAAAAAGAATGATGATTTTCATGTGTCTGGAGGCTGGGAAAACAAATTCTAGGTAAATCGTGTTTTATAACAAATTTTGGCATGTCTAAACTCTGCCTAGCCCTAGTAAATATTAACTATATTAATTTTATTATTTATTTAAAACATTTCTATCCCACTCTTCTACCCTACAATAGGACATTCAGGATGACTCACAATAAAATCATACACAATAAAATCACAAAAACATTAAAACAGATAAAAATACATACAATACAATTAAGAAATATAGAGGATATTAAAAGGTGCTAAAGATGTAAACAACTAAAAAGGGGGGATAAAATCAGTTCAGGCTCTACCTTCAGTCCCTCCCAAAGGCTCTCTGGAACAAGATGGTTTTCAGAAGTCTCCAGAACATCATCAGGGAGGGAGCAGAGCGGGCTTCTTGGGGTAGGGTATTCCGGGGAGGCCACGGCTGAAAAGGCTCTTTCCCGTGTGCCTGCCAGTCTGTATCTTTAATTCCAGGCATGCAGAGGAGACCAAAGGCAGCCGATCTTAAATCACGGGCAGGTACATATGAATGTAAGCAGTCCCTCAGTACATTGGTCCAAGGCCATTTGGGGCTTTAAAGGCAGAACCAGCACTTTGAATTGGAAACAAATTGGGAGCCAACGGAGTCGATAAAGCACAGGGACGATATGCTCCCTGCACCACGATCCTGTTAACATTTTGGCTGCTGCATCCAGGAGTACTCCCAAACTGCAGAACCCATTCCTTCAAGGGAAGTGCGACCCAGTTCCATCCAGAACAGGTTGCAGCCCTATCCCTGGCACAGTTTTCCTCTTGACCAGCAACACTTTCATTTTGTCTGGATTAAGTTTCAGTTTGTTAGCCCACATCTAGCCCTTCACAGCCTCTAGGCACCAGTTTAGGATGAGCATTCCCTCCCTGCAATCAGATGGTAGGGAGAGAGAGAATTGTGTGTCTTCAGCATATTGATGACATTGAACTCCAAATCTCCAGATGATCTCTCTCAGCAGTTTCATATAGGTGTTAAAGAGCATGAGAGACAGAATGGAACCCTGTGGGGCCCGTAGGCCAGCAGCCAGGGGTCAAGCAGTAGTCTCCCAGCATGACTTTCTGGGACCTGTCCATCAGGTAGGACTGGAACCACTGTAAAACGGTGCCTCCCAATCCCATACCAGCCACATTGCTGAGAAGCAGGGCTGGTTCTAAAGGGCGGCCAGGTTGGACACTGGCCCAAGGGCCCCGGAGCTACAGGAGCCCCTGAGGGGCTCTCCGCTCCCCTTCCGTGATCCACACCCCCCCACACCCCACTTACCTGTCAGCCGGCTTTTTAGCATTGCCCTTAATGAAGATGCCGGCCGCAGCTTCCCTAAGGTACTGAAGCCACTGCCGCCATCTTAGTTGATGGCAGAGATGTGCGTGCATAGCACGCACATGTGCCATCAACTAAGATGGCGGCAGAGGCTTCATTCCCCTTAGGGAAACAGCGGCCGCCATCTTCACTAAGGGCAATGGTAAAGACTAGACAGGTAGGGGGGCCATGGGAGAACGCACAGGGCACGCACAGGGGGGCCATGCATGCACGCGTACTCGCACACACACACTGGGAGACCAGGGCAAGCTGATGCCGAAGGGTCCCCGCATGCCTGGAGCCGGCCCTGCTGAGAAGGATCCCTCCTGTCTGATGCCCAGTGTAGGTCATCAAGCAGGGCGACCAAGGCAGTCTGTTCCATGACCAGGCCTGAAGACTGATTGAAAAGGGTCTAGATCAGGCTTGTCCAACCCACGGCCCATGGGCCGCATGCGGCCCAGGACGGCTATGAATGCGGCCCAACACAAAATCGTAAACTTACTTAAAACATTATGAGTTTTTTTGCGATTTTTTTTTGTAACTCGATAGTGCGGTTCTCGAGCGCGAACTTTGTAGACGACAACGGAACGGAATGGAATAATCAGAGTATGTTACGTCCACAAATATCGGAGTATTATCCGTAATTCGCATTATAATTGCAAACAGTTCGGCCAGAAGAAACGAAAAACTGTTAAAATTAACTAATAAAATAAAGAGCAAGAGGACTCTGTTGCAATGTCGCGTAAAATGAATTGTGAAAAAGAATTCAAGTGTGTATTCTGTACTAGGCATAGCGCCGCCACGCGCCGTACGCTCTTGCTATTTGTACGCATGCGTGGCTTCAGTTTTACGGCAGTGTGCGGCTTCCAGTGTGTTATCTTCCAAGCGCAGACAGTTGAATTGACACCATCAGACGTTACGTGTACTTGTGGTGACTTGGCGAGTAAAACGCAGCGATTATCGATAATATTTCAACCTACCTTTGTAAATGATAGGCGTTTATTGTTATTTAGAAGACATGTAAGTATTCTTATTTGATTATTGAACCTTGCTTTCTATTTTCCTGTCTATTAATTTTCATAATAAAAGTAAATATAGTTGCTTATCTATTATTATTTTTTTAATTCCAGCATGGCTTCCACAGCGTCTCAAAAGAAAACAGAACCCAAAAAAAGAAAAATTACGGATGAAGGAAGATTGTTCAACGAAAAGTGGACAGATGACTACTTTTTTGTCGAGGCAAATAGTAAGGCACTCTGCTTAATTTGTAGGGAATTTGTGCCAGTTTTCAAAGACTATAATTTGAAAAGGCGTTATATCCAAAAACATGCTGCCAAATTCGGTGCATATCAAGGAATGTGTTGTAAGGACAAAATAGCGGAACTGAAAAAAAGTCTGTCTTCTCAACAAAAATTTTTTTTTAAAGTTACAACTCAAACAGACTCTATTGTAAAAGCTAGTTATGTGGTAGCAAATTTAATAGCAAAAAAATCAAAACCATTTACTGATGGTGAGTTTATTAAGCAATGTATGGAAAGCGTGGCAGATATAATTTGCCCTGATAAAAAGGGGATATTTCTAAAATCAGTTTGTCTCACCAGACTATAGCCAGGCGAACAGAAGAAATTGGAAAATCTATTGAAAGAGGTTTGGAGAGTAAAGCTGCTAATTTTAAATCTTATGCTTTGGCGATGGATGAAAGCACTGATGCTACAGATACGGCTCAACTTGCCATGTTTATTAGAGGTATTGATGACGAATATAATGTCACTGAAGAAATGGCTTCTTTAGTGCCATTAAAAGACACAACTAAATCAAGAGATTTATACGAAGCAGTAAAAAATACGTTAAAGCGATTTTCTTTGTCCATTGTGAACATATCTGGTATAGTTACTGATGGTGCCCCGGCGATGGTAGGTAAAAAAGAGGGACTTGTAAAATTAATAGAAGACGATGCAATTGCCGCCCAAAACTCACGTTTGATGAAGTATCATTGCATAGTACATCAAGAAAATTTATGCGCAAAAGCTTTAAAAATGGATAATGTCATGCAACTTGTCATAAAGGCTGTGGATTTCATAAGGGCCAAGGGACTGAATCATCGCCAATTCCAGGAATTCCTTAAAAGTATGGATGCTGACTATGGCGACATCATTTACTTTTCGGAAGTAAGATGGCTAAGTCAAGGCAAAATGTGGAAAAGATTTTATGATTTGCGACATGAAATCAAGTCGTTTATGGTATCAAAAACAAAATTTGTGCCAGAACTTGACGATGAAAACTGGCTTACAGATTTAGCATTTTTAGTGGATTTGACTGCTCATTTAAATGAGTTAAACATGCGTCTTCAAGGTGAAAACCAACTTATCAATACAATGTTTCAAACCATAACAGCGTTCCAAATGAAACTGAAATTATGGCAAGCTCAAATTAAGGCAAACAATTATATGCATTTCGACATGTTGGCTAAACACGGTCCTGTGAACAGCGAAAAATATGCAGCCTTGCTTTTCGATTTGATACAGGAATTTGAAAACAGGTTTCAAGATTTCCAGAAAAATAATCAATATTTTGGTATATTTGCGACTCCATTTTCAGTCGACATAAATATTTTACCTGCCAATTTTCAAATGGAATGCATAGAGCTGCAATCTGACATTCAACTTAAAGAAAATTTTCATCATGTCTCTTTACTGGACTTTTATAAGACCTATCTTCCAAGAGACAAATATCCCTCGCTTCACAATCTCGCCTTATTCATGTCATCGCTTTTTGGCAGCACCTACATTTGTGAGCAACTATTTTCAAGGGTGAAGCATGCGAAGAGTAAAATTAGAACCAAAATATCTGATGAGCACCTTGAGAACTCACTGAGAATTGCAACTACTTCCATCGAACCAGATATTGATGCATTAGTTTCTCAAAAACAATGTCAAATATCCCACTAAGTTTTATGTTGCCCTCTTTTCTTTTACTTTTATAATAAAAAATATTTTAAAAAAATTAATGAAGTTTTATTACTTAGATATGTACATTTTCTATATCAGTGACCGCAAACTTTTGACCTGCTAGACGATTTTAAAAGACCCTCCGAACGGGGCGGCGCATAATTAGGATTATTATGTGAGGACTTTTTTTGCTTATCTGTGGTGGCGGATATCACGAAAATTATGCACGGACCTTTTTTTTTTTGCTCATCAGCTATCGTTAGTGTTAGTGTATTTTATGTGTGGCCCAAGACAAGTCTTCTTCTTCCAATGTGCCCCAGGGAAGCCAAAAGATTGGACACCCCTGATTTAGGTGATCCTTAATAAATACTACTTGGTGAGCTAATTCAAGTTTGTGCCAAGCCACACCAGTTGAATATAAGACACTTTCGATTTCTCATGAGCTGGTGAGAGAGGATTTAAAATAATAATAATAATAATAATGAAACCAGTCTGATGACTTATCAGAGTACAGAGAATAGTTTGGAAAACAAACCCAGCTATTGACCTGGCAAAAACCCAGAGGCTATTGTAGGGTGTTCTGGGAAATGTACTCAACACAAGGTTAATAATCTGTTCATGATATTTAGATTTCCCCTGTTTGAAGAAAAAGGGGTTTTACTGCCAACTGCTTCTTCTTACATCACAACATGGAATTTTATTTCCCGCTGACACTAATAGCAGCATTATGATTTCCCAAGTGGATGTTTTCAGGAGTCATTTATTAAAATCATTTTAACTCCACGAAATGATTTCCCAAGAGGATGTTTTCAGGAGTAATTTATTAAAATCATTTTAATTCCATGAAATTATGGAGGCTTTCGGGATGGTGCTTTGCTATATAGTATAATTCCAGTAAGAGACAATAGGTTGTAATAATACTGTAAACAAGGAAAATAACTGTTAGGATTTTCTCCTGGCAACTACACCAGTTAAAATGAGTGCAACATCACCATAAGCTGTAAGGTCCACGTTGCCTGTGCAAGTGAAAGCAGGGTGGGAAAGTGACCAAAAATGATGCACCAGATGCCTTTGAAGATTCTGAAATGGTTTCCTAGTCTGATCATTTATTTTTCATCAAGAGATAGATGTATATATTTTAGTATCATTTAAAATGTATTGGGTTTTGATTTAAATTGTATTAGGTTTATATAGAGCCAGCATGGTGTAGTGGTTAAGGTGTTGGACTAGGACCTGGGAGACCAGGGTTCAAATCCACACACAGCCATGAAGCTCACTGGGTGATCCTGGGCCAGTCACTGCCTCTTAGCCTCAGAGGGACGCAATGGTAAACCCCCTCAGAATACTGCTTACCATGAAAACCTTATTCATAGGGTTTCCATAAGTTGGAATCGACTTGAAGGCAGTCCATTTCATTTTTTCAGGTTTATATATATATAAGTTCTTTTGTCTGATTTTAAATTTTATGACCCTGGGATCTTATGGTGAAAGGCAGGGAAGACATCCTATGATTAATTAATTAATGTTTCACTGCATATTGTGCCCCAATTAGACCTAATGCAGCTTTGCCATGATAGTGTTTTTCTTTCTTACTTCATAAGGTGTGAGGGAGGATAGCTACATTGGACCAACAAAACAGTATTAAAGGCAAATCAATTTCATAGTGAGAATCAGATCTTTACACACACGAGTGTTCCCATCCACCCAATCCAGTTAAAGCATACTTGTGGTGCCATCCAGATGTTGTTGGGCTCTCAACTCCTATCAGATCCAGTCAGAATTGTCATGATCAAGGATGATGGGAGCTGTAATCCAACATCCATGTTGGCTAAAGGTAAAGGTGTCCCCACACCTGTAGTGCGAGTTGTTTCCGACTCTTAGGGTGACATCTTGTGACGTTTACTAGGCAGACCGTATATATGGGGTGGGATTGCCTGTTCCTTCCCCGGCCTTTCTTTACCCCCCAGCATATGCCGGGTACTCATTTTACCGACCACGGATGGATGGAAGGCTGAGTTGACCTCGACCCTTTTTACCGGAGATTCGACTTCCTCCTTCCGTTGGAATCAAACTCAGCCGTGAGCAGAGCTTCGGCTGCGTTACCGCCACTTAATTATCTTGCCTTTCATTTGGAGTTATAGCATGTCTCTGCATGGTGGGTTTTTTTTAATTGGACTTGGATGCAGATTATGTTAGGTATGTACAAAGCCTGTCCTTTTAGTTCTGCTGGGTTTCCCATTTTGCCTCTTTGTCCTCACAGATATCAACAGAAATCTATGGAGTGTCTTGTATATCCTTGTTTTCTTGAATAGCTTCTGCACATGTGAGCTCCACCCATAAACAATGAAAAAGCAGTTGCAGAAATTGATGTGCTGAGCTGGGGTATGCATGTTGGCATTTCACATGTGCAATGTGGCTGGGTGTACCACAGTTTCCCCTTCATTTTGCTGCTTTGTCTTGGTGCACAGCCCCATGTGTATTTTGCAAAGGGGAGAGGAGTGAAATTGGCTCATTGGACACATGTGCATAGATTGCCTTGCAACATGTCAACAGGCTCAAAACAGTTGTTTTGCTTGATGTGCGTTAGGCCTGTACATCTCGCAACTATGGATGGAGTAGAAATTTAAAGGCGAACCTACCAAATTTGCACTTTCCAGGGGGGGAAATGGGAACTGAAACACACACATCTTCCAAAATTTGCACTTCTCCAAATTTTCCAAGGCACTTTTCTAGCCAAGTAATGTGTATAAAAATGCATATACCGGGTAAAATATGCACAAATGTGCATAAAATGCATATATTAGAAAATAACATGAAAGAATGAATTATATTAGGAGAAATGGCTTTGTAAAAACGTGCATTTTAGGCCAAACTGAATACAAACAAGTGTATGCACTAAAATACTTGTGAATTTTCATGAGAACTTTAAAACATTCAAACTGATGTGGAAATGTGGAGAACTAAATTAAGACTAAGAAAACAAGCAAATTAGAAAACTGTAATTGACAAATTTACTCATCCCTACTCCCAGAAAATCTCTGTTGTAATTGTACATGCAAATACAGATCCAGCCTCCAATTCTCCAATTCACCAAAAGTAAATGGAATCAAAGAATAGAATCACAGAATCGTAAAGTTGAAAGGGGCCTACAAAGCCATCGAGTCCAACCCCCTGCTCAATGCAGGAATCCAAATTAAAGCATATCCGACAGCTGGCTGTCCAGCTACCTCTTGAAGGCCTCCAGTGTTGGAGAGCCCACCACATCCCTAGGTCATTGGTTCTATAGTCATACTGCTCTAACAGGAAGTTTTTCCTGATGTTCAGTTGAAATCTGGCTTCCTGTAACTTGGGTCCATTATTCCATGTCCTACACTCTGGGACAACCGAGAAGAGATCCTGAAAACATCCCCTCAGGAAATTTGATAGAATTGGACGCGGGGAAGGGTTAGGATAATTGTCCATTCCAATCAATAGCAATATGCACATTGGAAACGATTCCTGGCAAATTACCATGGCACCCCTAGATTATGTGTCCCCAGTTCCTGCAATCGGTACATGTTGTCCATATGATAGATCAGGACAATATGGGTAGATCAGGATAGTAGTTTAATGTCAACCCCTTTCCCCACTCACAACTTTCTATATTGTACAGTATGAAGGCGTTTGCCCTAGAAAGTGATCATAAGCAGGGCTGGCTCCAAAGGGCTGCTAGGTGGGGCTCTGGCCGAGGGCCCCGGGGCTACAAGGGCCCCTGAGGGGCCCCTCCACTCCCCTTCCATGATCCATAGAGCTTCTGAGCTGCCCGCCATTCCCTCGCTCCACCTACGTTTCTCTGCTGACTTCTTTTGCGGCTGTCACAGGCAGCGCTACCATTAAACAAGATGGCAGCCAAGGTTTCCCTAAGGTACTGATGCCCCTGCTGCTATCTTGGTTGATGGCAGAGAGTCGTGCATAGCACGCATGAGTGCCATCAACCAAGATGGCAGCAGAGGCTTCAGTCCCTTAGGGAAACCTTGGCCTCCATCTTGGTTAATGGTAGTGCTGCAAAAAACAGGAGACAGATAGATGGGGCGCACACGCAGCTACACATGCGTGTGCACATCCTGGGGCCCGGGGCAAGCTGGGGCCGGCCCTGATCATAAGGACTGCTTTCATATCTTTGAAAGTGTATGCAAGATATGGCATATATACTTCTGAGTTGTATCATTTGCTCCTGCAGAAGGAGGCGGCTGTTCATCTCAGCTTGTTTGCACAGGTTCCTGAACATTTGACTTCCTCAGAAATCCGCAAAGGAAACTTCATAGCAATAATATGGACCAGGCAAGCTGTAGCCTGACAAGAAAAATATATATGCTTGCACCCAGTGAAAAGAAATGGATAGAGATTCACAGTAATCTATATATTTTAGAGATGCTTGCAAGAGTGTACCCATCCCCCACTAGCCTGGGGGTCTGGACTAGATATATTTCCTGGCACAAGCGAAGCCTGTAGCCCATGCTGGTCCCCAGCCAGTCGATGTGGATGCCCAAAATAATTAAAGGGATGATGTGCATTTGTGTGTGCAACCAAGAACACAGGGCTTTCCAGAATGAGGAGAAGAGATACATGCTGCCCCCTCCACCACCCATGGAGACTTCCTGAAATAGGAGTTATATGTGTTGGAAGTGGGGCAAGAGCAACTCCTGTTTGGGTTATTTTATTTGTATTCCAGAAGGAAGATAGAGTTAGGGTCCTCCAGCTGGCTAGGCTTGCCTATCTTTACCTGTGCTCTTTTCTACCTAATTTCCTTCCATCATAAACTGATAAGCTCAGGCAGCTGACCTGACCCTCCTTCCTTTGTCTTCTTCTTCAACTGTCCAAGGAGATGGGAGACATCTCTTCTTTGTTCTCTCTCCTGAACCATGAGGGCAATACTCAGGTCTGGGCATTGCACCTTCAACTTAATTAGTTAGTTAGAATTAGGTACGCCTTTCCTATCTACTATGCATTTCTATAATAAAGTAGGTTTTTCTTATTTCGCTGAGTCTTAAATGCCGGGTAAAAGCCTGCTTCTTAGGTAAATACACACACTGGCACATGAAGCTCAGACCACTGAGTTACTTTGCATATCCATCACAAAGGTTATCAGCCCAGTAAGCAGTAAATTAAATTGTGAGTTGTGCCTAAAAGTTAAAAAGCTAAGTACCGGATGATTTAAAAAAGAGATCAAAAGGAAACTTTAGGTTACAGAGTGAAAAGCAGAACAAAAGATAGGAACTCATGGCTGAAGAATCAACACTTAAGACAAGCGTCCCAAGACTGGAGAAAGACAATTATGCGATTTGGAGTCTTTAAATGCTGGCACTTTTGGAAGGGGAGGATCTGCATGGAGTCCTGACTGATCATGAACCCTCAGCAGCAGATCAAGCAGCCACTGCCTCCTAGAAGTGCAAGCAAGCCAAGGTTAAGTCTCTTCTTATTTCTGCTGTATCAGATGAGGCACTAAATGTTTGCATGGGCTGGTGCAGCTGGTAGAAGCACAGGGTCAATGCTACACTAGCAAGGATTAAGAGGAATTGAAGTTTCTTCTACAGAATGAGGTAGGAATGGTTACTCCTTCCAGGGGGCAAAAGTACTTACTGAAGTACAGAAGGCAACTACTACACTGGTACAAGGGCTTGTTCGGCAAGGCTGGTACTTTTTCTCAGAGTCCTGGTTGGAACACAACTTTCCAAGCAACAAGGGCTTAAGTGAGTGGGGATGAGAAACCAGGTGAATTTTTGGAGTGCTGGGGATTCATCTGGACAAATGCCAATCTCTACGCATATTCCTAGATTAGTGCTCAGCAGATCAAGGCTTCTGGGCCAAATCCAGTCCCTTGGGGATGCCATCTTAACTCCAATATCGGTTGAGCTATAGCTATGACCACATAACTTGGTAGCAGCCTTCTTTGAGTGATGAGCAAGGAGGTCATTTGGGCCTCTAGTACAACTAGATGCTGAACAGGGTCGTAGGTATTTCACATGCCTCATAAAGAGACAATACAAAGGTGCACGTGTGCACACACAAAATGCAAACTTGTGGTCCTTTTTTCTTTTTCTTTTTTCTGTGCGTGGAGCACATTTGTATTTGCAGAGATGGAACTGGAGTTACAATATAGGTCTTGATGCTTTGTTTTCTTTACACCTAAAATTTCAATAGGCCGGTTTTACATCAAGATCAAAATGAGTATGTATGTGAATTCAAATTCCAGCTGGATTATATATAATTACAATCATCAAGGGACTGAATAACTGTTTTGTTTAGCAACACTGCTCTTAAAACACTCGCTGCTCAACAAATTCCTATGGAAACAGAGATGTTGATGCACATTCGCAACCCTTTTCGTCTCACTGTTACTATGAACAAGGCAGTCACTATGACATCTATATCCTTTCCTTTAAATAGCTGCCTCGTGATACACAGAACACCAGAAGTATGATAGCAAAGTTGCTCTAAGTCATGGCCACATGATCAACAGCCTTGTCTGGCCAGTGCCATGCTCATTACAGTGTCCTCCCTATACAGTAACATAGCTGGGATACATCAAAATGTGAGGGGCACGAATGGAACAAAAGGTTTGTGACATACCGTTTGCCTTTTCGAAGCCTATGATAAACCTGAACTCTTGTATCTATTCTGTGACATTCTTAACTTGGCATGCTTTTATTCATTCCTTAAGTCAGAACAGCCCTGAGGTAGTGGTGGGAGATCCTACGATGGAGAAGTCACAGCTTCCTAAACCTTGCCGGCTTAAAAACCTTAAGAACAGCTCTGATGGACCAGGCCAAACGCCCATCTGGTCCAGCAACCTGTTCTCACAGAGGCCAGTCAGATGCCTACAGGAGGCCCAAAGTCAGGACCTGAACACATCAACACTCTCCCAGCAACTGGTGCTCAGAGGCCTACTGAGGTAGTGGAGGTAGAGCATAACCTTAATGGCTAGTAGCTATTGATAACCTTATCCTCCAAGAATTTGTCTCATCTTTGTACCAGCCAGAGCAGTAGGTGGTGATGCTGGGTGGATTTTCCTCCCCAAGCCTCACATTAACACTAATGGAGGGGAAACAACTCCAGTTCCAGGGTTGACACACTTTGTTGGCTTTCTTTCCTGGAGCTTTTGGATGTGGCAGATCCAAAGCTTCCTCCATCACACACTTGGCATGCTTTCAGAACACCCCAATTTCAGATCCACCACCATGGAGTATTGCAGTTGGTCATTGACAGTGACTACTCTTTCTGTAGCTGCGCCAGGAAGATCTCTATTTGCAGACCTCCCTCTCCATCCTAGGACCTCCCTCTCTGCTGCCAGTACACAGCATCCAGTGGCCCCTCAGTTGCCCACCCTGAGAAATTAGGATTGGTCCCATATCCTAAGGCTTACAGAATAGTGTTACTTTTCAGAACTGTTGCCCTGGACAAATACAACAGTTGAACTGGCATTGTTTTTTCCATTGCTTTTTTCTTATCAATGAAATCTCCATTAGCAGTCAGGCAATGAATTGTAGTTTACTCCTCACAAAGCTAGAATCCTCAGCACTCTTAACAAACTATAGTTCCCATGCTTCTTTGGAAAAAACTAATGTGTTTTAAATGTATGGTATGTACACAGCCTGCCAACCAAAGCCTGATTTCTAGAAAAAAAAGGTGCTTCCTGAGCAGATGCTGTTTGTCTCAATAGAACGGAAAACGAAGACAAAACCTTAAACATCAGTCATCATAACTCCCTAATTCTTCTACATATCCTTCTGAAATTTTTCAGGTTATTTACCTAGAGGAATCTAGGCAAGCAGTTTCATACAAATTGCCCAAAAAACACAAGGTTGGTAAGTGAATCCCTTTTAACATCCAAAAACATTAAAGACTCCCCTAGCACAAAAAATCTCTGAACATATTTCTCTCCCTCAATCATTCCTGAAAATTTCAACCATTTTGGTAAAGAAATATAAAAGTTACTTATAGAAAAAGTCAAAGTTTAAAGAGGTTTCACACACACACAAAACCCTCCATGTATTTGTCAAGCTCCATCCACTCAAAAGGATGCAAATGTCATCCATTTCTGGCAAAACATTTTTTAAAAATTTATAACCACTTGTTGATATCTCCGTTATAATCAATGCAGCCACACAGAATCTTGAATTTTCTAAAGCACAGTGATGATGAGGCATTTAGATCCAAGCCCTAAGTGGGTGGTACACACAATAGTTCAAGCCAAAACAACTCACTTTCTCAGTGAGAAAGAATATTAACTGATTCTTGTCTTCAATGCACACCCACAGTTATTGGTATGATACTGGGCCTTAGGAGGACACTGTATAACTACAGATTCTTTTGGTTCTAGGGCTATATTCACACTTGGCCAAGCCTCTGGGAGCCACATGTCAGCAGCAGCTGTGACCACATGCTGGCAGCCCATTGGACACATGCACACATACGTACATACAAACAAACACTTAGAGGCGCACAGCCTCCTTCCTCAGCCTATCCATGTAGATCAGCTAAGGAGGGGTCTGTTGCCTCTACTCACCCATCAAATGATTGATGCAGATCAGCTGAAAGTGGGAGCTTCCCCGCATATCAAATTATGAATCTGATGACCAGGGAAGAGGCATTTTGCACCCCCATCATGGAGCTGGACAGGGTAGAGAGGTTTAACCCTCTATGTCCATCCCAGGACCAGTTTGTTTGCTTTTGATGCTGCCCAAAATTGGTGCAGCCTTAGGAGGACAGAAACATTTGCTTGGGGGCTGAATTTGGTCCCTGGGCCAGAGATTAGCCACCCCAGCACTAAATGCTGCTGGTATCCAAATAGGTAAATGAAAGTGGCTCTGAATCTAGGGTTCCATTGCATATGTAGTATAGATCATCTGAGAAAAGGACTTTGTTATGAAGTGTGTAGAAGCAACAAGAGAATTGAAAGCAGTGTGAATAGAGGGTGATTTCATTTGGTCTGCTTTTTGTCACGGACAGACCCAGTTCAACATTCCCAGACTTGCTGGTGTATCAGAATGCAGCTGCCAGTGAGATTATGCAGTTCTGTGAATTTAGTTATGCAGCTTCTATGCCATAAATTGTGCACAAAAATATTTATTATTATTATTATTATTAATAATAATAATAACAACAACAAAGACAACAATAATAACAACAATAATAAAATTTATATCCCACCCTTCCTCCCAGGAGAAGCCCAGGGTGGCAAACAAAAATGCTAAAAACACTATTGTTGTTGTTATATGATACGACTTATGGCGACCCTATGAATCAGTGACCTCCAACAGCATCTGTCATGAACCACCCTGTTCAGATCTTATAAGTTCAGGTCTGTGGCTTCCTTTATGGAATCAATCCATCTCTTGTTTGGTCTTCCTCTTTTTCTATTCCCTTCTGTTTTTCCCAGCATTATTGTCTATTCTTTAAAACATCATAAAAACAGATATTAAAATATATTTATTTAATTTATTTATTTATTATTATTTAATTTATCTCGCCCTTCGTCCCAGCAGGACATCTTTAAAAACATATTAAACCAAAACATCTTTAAAAACTTCTTTTAAAAAAAAAAAAAAAGCTTTAAAAACATCTTAAAAAGCAATTCCAACACACACTCAGACTGGGATAAGGTCTTGACTTAAAAGACTTGTTGAAAGAAGAAGGTCTTCAGTAGGTGCCGAAAAGATAACACAGATGGTGCCTGTCTAATATTTAAGGGGAAGGAATTCCAAAGGGTTGGTGTCACAACACTAAAGGTCCGCTTCTTATGTTGTGCAGAACGGACCTCCTGATAAGATGGTATGTGCAGGAGGCCCTCACCTGCAGAGTGCAGTGATCGACTGGGTATATTCAGGGTAAGATGGTATCCTGGTCCCAAGCTGTATATGGCTTTGTACATCAAAACCAGAACCTTGAACTTAGCCTGGTATTTTGCCTGGTAAAATATGTGTTGTATGTTTATAAAATGCATACAAAAATATATTTTTGGGGGAGAAATGCATTGAAACGTGAATTTCAGAGGAAGAGTGCATATGAAATGTGGACAATTTACATGCACATTTGTTATATATTCTTTCAGAAAGTCTGGAAAGAATCAGAACGGAATGAACCTATGATTGAGCACTAGCAAAACTGACAATAGAACAAACTTAGACTGGTCCATCCATCCCTAGAAAGCAAGGGACAAAACATTAAATCACACATTTTGGACTTCTGAGCAACCTCTTTTCCCAATTTTTAAAAGATGTTTCCTGTAAAAAGAAATCAGACTCTGATCACAATTCTATGACCATATAGAGAACAGCATTTAACAAGTGATTTACTTTAAACTTCCACTGTTAACAGTGTCTTCTATTGTTAGAAGAATAGAAGCCAGTGGGATTAAAATTGTGACTCTATGTAGGAGGTGATGCTCTAATTTGCATTCTGTTACCCTTTGGCTGAAAAAGCCTTTGAAAATGATGCAGACAACAGTATCGCCCAGCTTCTGTCCCAACAAATGTTGCAAAAGGGGATTACAACAAAAACACCTGAGCCCTGTAAAATATGGAGGACAGACCTATTACCTTGTTCCCTGAACAGCTCATAGGCTTGTAGCCAGCCTAAATGTTTGGGAGGGGGCACCAAAAGAAGTAGAGGGGGCAGAAAAAGAATTATGTAATAAATTTAATTATTTTTGTAAAAAAAAAAAATTAGGAGGCCAAAATCTTTTTAGGGGGATTGCTATCCCACCCCTGGTTTGATAGTTCATACTTTCTCAGTCATCATCTAGCAGCTTAAATAAGAGACTTATCAGACTTTTTGTATGCGCCTTTAAGCCTTTTCACACATTATACAGTGCCAATGCAGGTATAAACCCAATGGGCAGTGTTGGCTGGTGACTCCTGAACCTGATGACGCAGCTAGGAGTCCAGGTCACATAGAATAAGTCTAGAGGGGGTCTGCCACTGATCAGAGCAGTAATACCTGCTGCAGAAGACAGGTAGGCCTACCAGGGCACACCCACATGGGAGGAGGGCTATGGAGGTAACAGGGGTGATATCAAAGGGCACTTTGCCAAATGACCCTCAAACATGAATCCTGGCCCATTCAGACTATGTGGATGTCTGAACTGGTGGTCAAATTATTGTAATAAAATGGACTTTGGGACAAATAGGAGAACCTAACACCAAGGCTTCAGGCTTCTATTCTCTTCCTTTGCTTTTTTGTGATTTCTCCCATGCTTTTCCCATGTTATCTGCCTATTCAGAGTCCCAGTGATGTCTTCAGTTCATACCATCAGAACCAGCACATGTGGTGGGGTGGAGACCAGCATCGCTGTTGCTTATCTAGCTGGGGCTGGTGTGGGTGGCAAGTTCGGGGCTTTGAGGCTATACTGGTGGGAGCACTGTATTGGAGGCAATGTTGCTGATACTGCAACCATGCATCCCTGGCTTTGCTGACACCCCAGCACAACCCCAGCCAGGTAAGCAGCAGTCTGGTGTCGGGAAGCTGGCTCTGTGGTCCGCCTCATCAAATGTGTCAATGCATGTATTGAGATTTAATCAGGTACTGCAATAACTTGAAGAGCATCTCTTGTGGCCATTCATAAATGTAGAGATAAGACTATGGAGAGCATTTCTTATATCATTTAGATCATTGATGTTTTGATCTAATAAATATCTGCATACTAATAGGTAAAATATTTGCTTGGCATTTCCCCTGTTTGTGCATGGTAAAACAGATGCCACTAACAGATGTCAGCCATATGTGTTCGAAAGTTGCATCTGCACAGAAACCGTCTGTTCCTTTTTTAATGTAAGTGATAGCAAACCACAGCCTATAGATTGACCTATTTTGTATTCAGCTTGCAGTTCTCTGTATTTATAATTACTTTGTTTATTCAGTATACAGACAAACACTCACACATTATCTGTCTTGGTAGTAATGCTGCTATTATGTCTTTCAAGACCAACAGACTCCCATGTTTTTGCAGTTGATCTAATTATCCAGATTTGACTAGCAGTAAATTAATGAAATGCTGGGGACATATTGTAATAGTACAGGTGGCATTAGCTCTGCCTGGAGGTATACATCTGATTTTAAATAGCTCAAAAACTGACTTAAGAGCATTTCCATAGGCATGGCTGGAAATAGCATTGCCATAATGAAGAAGACATGTCTTTGTTCTCAGATTTCCTTCAAATCTCCACACTCATAACAGTGTGGCTGCAGAGATCGGGCAACATTATTTAGATAACTCAGATGCTGAGAACTGCTCATTAATTTTGAATTAAGATTTTCAGATATGCTTTTCTCTGTGTTCCACTAGCGGGAGATACATGCAAGGCAGTGAGAGCGTTCTCTGTGGCAGTGCCCTGTATATGGAATACCCTCCCTCCAGAAGCCTTCTTGGCAGCACCAACCATTTTATTATTTTGGCAAAAGTTTTTTGCCCAGGTATTTGTATGTTATGAAAGTATTTTTGCCTTAGCCTACTCTGCAGTTTCGTAGTTTTAATACTGTACCTTTTAGCTGCTTTATTTTTGAGTTCTGCTTTATTTATTTGATTTGATTTGCAGTTTGTGTATTGTACCCCACCCTGTGATCTGTTACCATGAAGGTCAGGTTATAGCCTTAAAATACAAATAATCGATAAATAATCTTGCCATAGAGTGTTTGCAAGTTCTGGCTCATTTGTGTTTATCCTGTATGAAAGAGAACTTTTGATAACTTGTCCATTCCACACTAGAGAATTTAATGTCACTTGAGCCATACATGGTAGTGACACCAAGCGATTACTTGCATGTGCGGATGGGGTATCAGGTGGACCTTATCTATGCCCCCCAAATGCATTGTTTTTCAATGGAGTCCATTCGCACATTGAGTTGAGGGTCAGTCATCAAGGCTTGATTCACACATTTGTTTGTTTAAATGTTTAGAAATGGCCCTTTCATAAAAAGGCATAACAAGGTGGTGTACAACATAAAAACATAATGCTGTGATAACAGGCATGTATCAGCTGATTATACTATATTGCTCTATACTAGATGACTGGTGGTGGCTGAATGTGTGACTTGACTCCATTAAAACACTCTCTCTCACACACACACACATGCATGCACATTGTGCTTGAAATGTGACGGGTAAATGAATGTTCTGTCTGTGCTGTAAGGGCCCATTTAAGTATGCAAATCAGCACTGGATATTATAGGTGTAATCAAGAGATGAGCATACATGCATAAACCAACCCCAAGAGGTTTGTTTGTTGGGGAAAATAAAGGTTTATATCTTTATTTTATAAGTTTTCCTCAGAGTAGACCTATTTAAATTAATGGACCTAAATTAGTTGTGCCTATTAATTTCAATGGGTCTGCTCTGAGTAGGGCTGCTTTCAGACATGGAGCTTATTGTGTTAGTTTAATGGATTAGAATGGTAGCTCTTTTGTCCCAATTTCTAAAATTCCTTTCACACTGCAGTACATGTTGTGTTAAGGAACAGTAGATTTTTCAGTCAATATACCGGCATTTCATGCAACTGTCTTTCACGCAGCTGCAATGAACATCTTCTTTTTTTGTCCATCACACATGCATATTGTAATTCCCCACTGTGTAAGAGGTCTAAGATCTCATTCTGTCACCATCAACTCCTCTCCCTTTAGCCTCTGTCTTTTTCTTTTTTTTTAGTTGTATAGACACAGGTATGTGTGTGGGAAATGCTGCTGCTGCCTGTACCCACACCAGAATACCGGTACAATTTTCTTAAGGCAAAAAAAAAAAAAAAAGGTGTGTCTAAAGGATGGGAACATAGCTGGTATAGCACAGTGGGGAGGAGAGCATGGCTGGGAGTCCACAGTCTGTGAGTTCAGATCCCCGCTCGTGTCTCCTGGGTGTCAAGAGCCAGCTAAAAATCACCCCCTCAGTGAGTGGCTCAGGGGTTACGTGCCCTGCCACCTATGTAGCTGTGGGCAAGCTGCATAGTCCCAAGGAGCCCAGTTGCCCCCCAGATGGCAGTTGTGAACAAGGAAGGGGCTGGCTTGTGCAGCTGTGGCAAGCTGAGCAGGCCCTAGCCAGCTGGGAAGGACTAGCCTCAGAGGGAGGCAATAGTAAACCCCCTCTGAATACCACTTACCATGAAAACCCTATTCATAGGGTCGCCATAAATTGGGATAGACTTGAAGGCAGTCCAATTTCAAAGGGTGGGAACACATTGCATTCTGGGATGTCTGTCACGTGAGCGGCTGCAACTAGCAAACCATTCCTGCAATTTCCGGATTCCCAAGCTTGCAAGCATATTATTTCTGGTATTATTTATCATGAAAAATAGCGCTACACTTGCACTATATTCCACTAGAATTCCAGAACTAGCTTGTACATATGAAAAATCAAATACAATGAGCAAATTACCAGGTAAGAAATCGTCAGAATAATAGAATAAAGTGCAGTGTGAAAACAGTCACTGACTAGCATTGGATCATACAACCCAAAATATGCAACGCTAAACAGCTGTGAAGTATTCACTATATACAGTTGAAGACTTCAGAGCTATCACCTGCCAGGAAGATTTAGCACATAACAATACAGTAGCACACCGTGCATATCTCTCGGATCATACTTTAAAAGCAGATTGTTCATGAGATGTTTTTCTAATCTAACAGATACCAGGAAACACCTCTAGTTCTATTTATTCATTGGATTATAATCTGTCAGGAAAAAGCTATTTTGCTACCTATGTTCATTTCAGCTCTCTCTCTCTCTCTCTCTCTCTCTCTCATGTGTGTGTGTGTGTGTGTGTGTGTGTGTGTGTGTGTGTGTGTGTGTGTGTGTGTATGTGTGTTAGGAATGGAAATCCAATGTTTAATTCAGTTCTATACATTGCTGCAGCAACTTTTGATTTTTTAAAAAAAATCTTCAGGAAAAAACTTCAGCATTTTAGTGCACATTTCTCTTAATAAACACATTTTGTAGGCAGCTTTGACTAATATGTACATTTTTGACAGCAATTTAATGCCATATAATGCATTTTCAAAGGATGGCTGTGTTTCAGTTCTCATATTGTTTCAGAAAGTGAGAATTTGATCAATTTGGCTTGAAATGCAAACTGTCTCAAAATCCTCACCCATCCTCTGTGTTTGTGCGTGTGCGTGTGTACAAGGATCCCATGCAATCACCATTGAAATGAGAGGAGGTTGCACAGAAGCAGATACTTGGGAAATTACACTCTTGGTTATCATCTGGAGTTAGTATTCATGTTGACAATTTAACATGGCAAAGTATTTCTTCACAAAATGTTTTATGCTTCTTTCATTCATTTCACAAAAACCTACTGAAGCTGGTCATCATTATTCCTGTCATGTGTGGGGAGCTGATGCTGGGAGATAGAAGCTTGCCCAAAGCTACACATGGCTGATATCTGACCCCAGCTTCCTAGGCCCTAATCTCCTAGAGTTCAAGTTCCTTTTCTCAAGCGAGTCCAAATACATTTTAGTAATTAGAATTGCCCCTCATAGCAGTTTTCCTCTTTCACATCAAAACATAACCTTTTGTAAACAGAAACACATGGTCTGTATCTTTAGCAAATTTTCATGGAGCTATTATGATAACACTTTTGTCCTTCCTATGCTGCCTTTAACATTCAACATCAATCAAAAGCAAATACCCTTAGTTACGATATGAGCATAATCTGAGGCAAACAGGGTCCCAGGCCTTTTATTTGAACAAATCCAGCATAGTATGAAAGCAAATATTAACATGATATCTGAAGGGCAAAGCCTTTTATGTGCCAATACAAGAGGAGCAGGAGCCAAAGTAATGTCTGAGAACTTCTTCAAAACAATGGTGCACCTGCAGGTAACACAATCATAAGGCCCAAATGCAGCACTTTTTCCTCCTGTTGATGACTCTTCATTCACATGAGTAGAACTACTGCGATTGGCAAAAAAACCCTTCACATACAAAACTGTGAATTAAAATTCACAATTCAAAACTGAATTGTGACAATGGGGAGGCTGAGTTTACACGCCCCCAAGTTCATACACCATCCTTCCCATGTAAATTGCACTGTTTGGTAAGCTAGGAGGAGCATGATTTATGGAACAGATGATGTGGGGGATGATCCTTCTCATTTGCTAGGTGGTGTCTTCCTGCCCTATCCCACAAAACAGCTGTTTAGCATGGTGGGGTGGGGATACGCAGTTTACTTTGGGAGGGTGGTCAATGGGGATGATCTTGCACGCAATTCCACTCATCACAATCTTTCCCATGTGTGTGTATATATATGTGCGTGTTCCACCTACCACAATGTTTTTGTTGTTGATGTTTTTATTGTGAAATTACTTCAGGATGCTTTATAGGAAGCAATTCATAAATGAAAGAAAAGCACCACCATCATCATCATCCTTTGCTACCCCTGAACTGCCAGAGGGGCAGCCATGGACACTGGCTCTGCCACCATCCAGTCAGGACCTGTTTGCAGAGAGAGAGGTCTGCAATATCCTGTGGCCCCTGAGATGTCCTCCCAGGATTGATGGTAGACATCTGTGTGTGCGATGGTCTACTTCCAAGGCAACACCTAAAGTTTATGTTCTTTAACTGTTTCAGATAATGACCTGTAGAAGCATAATTTAATCTCTTTAAAAACAACTGAATTATGGGTTACAAATAAATCGGGCCATTCTGTGATTTAGGGCACAATCCAACTCATATTTCTGCCAGCCAGGGGGATGTTGGATGCAGCGGACCCCTGGCTGAGCTGGCAGGCTGTCAGCACCACCAAGTTATGCCAGCAGAAGCCACCACCACCACCATGGCTGAGCTGTGGTGCCACCAGGACCCTGCCAGCACTGCCAGGAGTCTGCTGGTGACTGCCACCCAGCTGGCAGAGAGCTGGCACAAGGCCTGGAAATGGGGTGCTCTGGGGGTATGATAGGGGAGCTGTGGGGGGGACTTATGTGACTTCCAAGTCCCCCTTGGAGCACTCCCCTGGGGTCCTGATCCCCATGATAATTCCATTGGCTAATAGGCAGGTGCAGTAAAACAAATTACAATGGTGGCCTACGGGGACTGCTTACTCCCCAGTTCATGGGAGCCAGCTCTTCCCATCTGGCTCCCATGTGCAGCTCCCAATGGAGCTGGCGTTCAGCCGGCGCAGTGGCTCCCGAGTGGCAAATGGATGTTGCAGAGCTTTCCGCCAGCTCCTCTGCCACCACCACCCTCCACCGGCTTCCCATCATTTGGATTGGTCTGCCCCATTGTTATAGCTGAAGTATCTTCTAGGAATGTTGCATTTGGGTAATGGACATTGTTTTTGTTTGAATACAATCAAGGAGTTGTGGGGGATAATTTGTGAAGTATTGGTGCTTGTATCCAATGTTACACTAAGGGTAGAAACACATTAACTGTTCTGGTTTCAGTACATCTCCACCTCTCTCTTCTGAAAACAGGGGCACACGACGCTAGTCAAACCCCACCTCTTTTTATTGTAAAACCTGGTGGGAGCAGCTTGAGTGTGCTTAAAAAAAAAAAACTCAGCTTCAAAGAGATTTCACAACTGATTGGCAGATCAACCCGTTCCCCCTGCAGGTGTGGCTAATGGAAACGCTTTGCTCTGGCGACTAGTGTGTTCACAGCCTTAGTCAGTGTCCCATCAGCACAAGGATTTCCATTTGTGCAACGGAACTACCTTCTCTGTCTAGGAGTTCCCCCAACCCTTCGGAGCAGATCTGGGGAGGATTTGAGGCACACACGAGGTGAGGTGAGGGGTAAAGTTTCCATTGTGCAAGCCGAAATCTTTGTGCTGACAGGATGTATTAATTGAATACCACCGTAGATGTTCACCCTCACTGAAAAAAATTGCCTTTCCTTATTTAAAGAGCATACTTAAAATGTTTGCTTTGTGGCCAATTTAAGGAAAATTAAATACATCAAACAGCTTTCTTTGCCTATGAGTTTTTGTTATGAAAAGCATGCAGTTTTAGAGAGAAGAAATGAGGCACCTGTTTTATTTGTTGGATAAAAGAAATTAGTGACAATTAGCGATGTATGAACCATCCATTTGGGCTCCTGCTGGGAGGAAGGGTGGGATATAAATCAAATAATAAATACATTAATTAATGGATGCTGTACTCACCAATCCCCAGCCTGATCCATAAGCAAGACATACCACGTGTAGCCCAGTAAAACAAATGTGGCATCCTGCTGCTGATCACCTCTTTGGGAGATGGTGTGAGCAAAATTATTCTGTCCCTTGCACCTGCCTCCTCAAGGTAGCATTACCAGTTTGGAGTTTGTTTGTTGGGTTGTTAATCAGACTCTATGTACACTCATGACCACAACTGCTGTATATGTATTCTGTTGGACCGGTGCCTTTAATGTTAATAATAAAAAAGCATTAATTTTGTTGTTATGTGCCTTCAAGTCGATTAAGACTTATGGCGACCATATGAATCAGCAACCTCCAAGAGCATCTGTCATGAACCACCCTGTTTAGATGTTGTAAGTTCAGGTCTGTGGCTTCCTTTATGGAATCAATCCATCTCTTGTTTGGCCTTCCACTTTCTGTACTCCCTTCTGTTTTTCCCAACATTATGGTATTTTCTAGTGAATCATGTCTTCTCATGATGTGTCCAAAGTATGATAACCTCAGTTTCATCATTTTAGCTTCTAGTGACAGTCCTGGTTTAATTTGTTCTAACACCCAATTATTTGTCTTTTTTGCAGTCCATGGTACACGCAAAGCTCTCCTCCAACACCACATTTCAAATGAGTTGATTTTTCTTTTAGCCGCTTTTTTCACTGTCTGACTTTCACATCCATACATAGAGATTGGGAATACCATGCTCTGAATGATCCTGACTTTAGTGTTCCATGATACATCTTTGCATTTGAGGACCTTTTCTAGTTCTCTCACAGCTGCCCTCCCCAGTCCTAGCCTTCTTCTAATTTCTTGACTATTGTCTCCATTTTGATTAATGACTGTGCCAAGGTATATAATCATTGACAAGTTCAATGTCCTCATTGTCAACGTTAAAGTTACATAAATATACTGTTGTCATTACTTTAGTGTTCTTGATGTTCAGCTGTAGTCCTGCTTTTGTGCTTTCCTCTAACTTTCATCAGCATTCGTTTCAAATCATTACTGGTTTCTGCTAGTAGTATGGTATCGTCTGCATATCTTAAATTATTGATATTTCTCCCTCCAGTTTTCACACCTCCTTCATTTTAGTCCAATCCCACTTTCAGTGTGATATGTTCTGCGTATAGATTAAACAAATTGGGTGATAAAATACACCCGTCTCACACCCTTTCCGATTGTGAACCAGTCAGTTTCTCCATATTCTGTCCTTACAGTAGCCTCTTGTCCAGAGTATAGGTTGCGCATCAGGATAATCAGATGCTGTGGCACCCCCATTTCTTTTAAAGCATTCCATAGTTTTTCATGATCTACACAGACAAAGGTTTTGCTGTAATCTATAAAGCACAGGGTGATTTTCTTCTGAAATCCCTTGCTCCATTCCATTATCCAGCGTATGTTTGATGTATGATTCAATCTCAGTAGCTTGCAGCAACTCTATTGGTATGCCATCTGTTCCTGGTGATTTGTTTCTTCCAAGTACTTTAAGAGCAGCTTTCACCTCACATTCTAAAATTTCTGGTTTTTCATCATACGGTTCCTCCTTTAATGAATCTGTCATCCTTCAGTGTATTGCTTCCATCTTCCTTTTATTTCATCGCGGTCAGTCCATGTGTTCTCCTGCTGATTATTCAACATCCCTACCCTTGGTTTAAATTTCCTTTGATTTCTCTAATCTTTTGGAATACAGCTCTTGTTCTACCCTTTTTGTTGTCCTCTTCTATTTCTATACAATAACTACTGTAATAGTTCTCTTTGTCCCTACATGCTAGACGCTGTATTGTTGCATTTAGGGTCCTGACTGTGTTTCTGTCTCCTTTTGCTTCTGCTGTATTTCTTTCTTTAACCATTTTAAGAGTTTCGTCAGTCATCCACTGAGGTCTTTCTTTTTGTGAAATTCAAGCACATCCCTATACCATACTTGGTAGTATATTTCCAAAGTGCTCCTACAAAATGAACAGAGCTTTTGAGTCACATGCTTTGAAGCCTGAAGATGTGGGAGCTATGTGGATTGGCCTCTAATCCCCTATTCCCTTCTTTTCTTGGGCCACTGGCTGGAGCAGACATCCATAAGCTGTTTACGCCAACAGAATAATATTACACACAAGAATTGTCTTGGCTCTGGGTATCAGGTTATCCCACTGAGTCAATGCCATGCCACTGCCTGGTATAACTCAAAGGTCTACTGTAGGGATGGGGGAACCTATGGGCCCCTCAGATGTTATTGGACTTCAACTCCCATAAGCCCCAGCCAGCATAGCAAATAGTCAGGGATGATGTCAAACCATATCTAAAAGGCCATACCCCTTGCCTGTTGTATCCCCTCAGACTGGGCAACATGTTGAAGGAAATCACAAGGCTGTCCCTCTGCGTTGCTTGCTTCCTCTGCTCCAGGAACATTGGTGGTATCCAACTAAAGTGTTCCATCAGCTCACAGTTTTCTACTTGTGCAACAAAACATCCCCCCTTTCCTGCCCCTCCTATCCCCTAAATCTGTTCTAGGAGTTCTCCCAACCCTTCAGAGCAGATTTAGGGAGGACACGGGGTGCATGTGGGGAGAGGAGGAAGGGAGTTCCATTGCACAAGTAATAAGTCATGAGCTGATGGAACATGTTAGTTAGATACCAACCTCAGTGTCTTACAGTGCAGTCCTCTGCATATTTACTCTCTACTGAGTTTACTGTAAACTTCATTGAGTTTATAGGTAAGTAAGTATAGGACTGCAGCTTGATCCTCAAATTAATTTTGCTGCCACAAAAATACTGCAGGTAAGTGTTTGCATAGTAGTCTTTATACATTTTTTTGTTAAAAAAAATCTTAAAAAATTAGGAAAATTCTACAGTCTCTGAGTGGGCTCAGACAATACATAGAAGTGATGTGTGCATCCTCTTTTTCTATTCTAATGGAATGTTTAATGAGAGAGTCACAGATCTCTCCTGCAAACAGATCATGATCCCCAAATGACAGATGCTGGGGAACTCATGCATCTCAGAACAGGTAGCAAAATGGCCTATGGATTTGTTTTCACATGTTAACACAGAAGTGGGAAAAGGAGAATGAATCCCTTATGATTCCAGTTTTCTCTCCTTTTGTGTAACATAATGTTTGAACCTTCTGTCAATCACATAATCTAGGGTTTAAAAAATTCAAAACAGTCAATGTATGAGCACTTTGAACTTTATATTTTTACCTTTCTGAAGCTTGAAGCTGAAGCAATCAATCATCATCATCATCATCGTAAGAGTGACCCTGCTGAGAACTGTATTGTTGCATTGTATTGTTGACGGTTTTATTCTTATAACAGATTTTCATTTATGGTTTTAATTCTGTTTTTAATGTTGTGTTTTAGATGTTCTTAGCTGCTCTGGGCTCTGTATGAGGAAAGACAGGATGCAAGAAATAAAATAACAATGAACACAAACAACTGAATCCAACCTTTGGTCCATATTGCATTTGCCAGGACTTTTTCTCAACCGTCTCTCCAAAGTCTCAGGCTCAGCTCTGTCTCATCCCTGGACACTGGTCTAAAGCGCTCATAGATCTGTCAGTGTAGTGGTCCCCTCCCTGCTTTCAAAGAAAACAGAGTACAAGAAAGCTATCTAGCGAAACAGTCTTCCCTTTGAGTGTAACACAAAATTCCCATCACCTTCACCTAGTCCAGCTATCACTCATGTTGTAGGAAGTTAGCACTATGATTTAGCCAAGGAAAATATGCTGAGGTTTACAGAAAGCAGAAATATCTCTTAAACAAACACGAATGGTCACAATTGTTGTTACATAGATTTTTTGGCAATGGGTTGGCCAGTCTTAGCTTTTAGATTTCCATTGTTCACTTCTGCCAGAAGCATCTTCTCTTGGTAACAATTACAGGGCTCAGAGAAGTTGTTTTCTTCAGGCTTCCTCATCCAGTGCACCCAACAGTGGACAGCACTAAATAAATCAAAGGCCAGCTGCAGCTACTGATCCCCTCTAACTCTTTTTTTTCTCTTAGTTGTAATTTTGATGATAAGTTCAACAATAAGCCCCATCTCATAATCTCAGCATGAACAAATGGAAAATGGTCAAATGACGCACAATTTTAAGCTTCTTGGTGCATAAATTAGACAGAGTACGTCAGTTCACTGGAATACGCTGACCTTTTCTCCTAAAAAAAGTATATTAGGGAAGAAAGATTTGGACTGACTTCTGGGTTAAAAATCTCCATTTACAGCAGAGCACAAGATTGGCATAAGGTAACAGGCACATACAGAAGCAGATGCTTAAGACGTGCAGAAAAATATAAACTGTTGAGTGGATATATTGCTGGCGCCAGTAAAACCTGGATGATTAACATGTACAGTTATGAAATTGGCCATCATATCTGTACATCTCCTCTTTGTACAGCCAGGAAAGGCAGGCAATACAGTCGCTAATTCCCAAAGATACCCACTGTATGAAGGATAGACAACATTCCAACTCTGATTTTGTAATACACAGACATTAACACAAGGATAACCAATCTGAGATAGAACAGAAGGAGGTGAGCGAGTGTGAGTTTTGTCCAACAATAAATAGATGGTGAAATTCTGGAGATGATGATTCTATGGAACACTTATGACTAATAAAGCTGAGCCCAAAAGGAGGAGGGACCTGTTTCATAACAATCTTTCTTAGAATCAACAAAGTGTAATCAAGAACTCCCGTATGTTATTTTGTAATGTATACAAAATTAGCAAAAATAAAGTCGATATGAAATAGAATGGAGTATGTGTATCTGTGTGTATATACATGTTCATTCATTTGTATCTGATGTGACAGGAAGTGAATGGCACAATTCTGGATCAATTCACTGTATGTAATCCTCATAGCCAATAAGGATGCATTGAAGGGGGCTCTTTTAGGAACATTTTTATCATAATAAAAAGGACCCCTTTCATTTTTAGGGGAAAAGGGGACATTGTGAAAAGGGTATAAACATGTTGTTTATGTGTGTCCTGCTAATTTATTATGCCAAATTGCCCATTGAACTGTACAGGAAGCTTTGTCCTATTCTAAATGGGGCTCCATTTGCTCTCAGTGATTTCAATAAATAACTGCTTAATGCAATTGGCTCCATATTGTCACAACATTATAATGCCCAGCATGTGGTTATCCCTAATTGATTTGAGATAACTGAGAAAGAATGAGACAAAAGGGAGAAAAAATGTCTGCGAACATTAGTAAACAGACACAAAAAGGGGCCAGGAAGGTTAGTCCCCACCTTGAAATCATTACTTTCAAACTGAAAAATGAACTTGGAGATCATTTGGGCTCAGCCTATTGATTAATCACGTCAGAGCTAGGAACTCACCCAGCAGGCATAATTCAGAAGTAGTGGTGTACAACTACTGCTAAAATAAACAAAACTTAAGTGCACAGTTAATTTCAGTTGCACATTAGTACATATTCTGAGTCTCTCAGAGAATTTGAGAAGGGAAAAAGTTAATCATAGTCACACAAAGCAAAAAAGGGAGAATTATGGTCTGGTGATTTTGATCCCTTATTCTTAAAAAAAAAGTAGGAAATTTAAAGAATGCTTATTGTTTTTGAAGACCACACTAATTACTATTGTATGCACACAACGAAAAGCTTGGCATTTTGTTCAGGAGGTTTTTAGGCAAAGGTATTATTGTAGACTCTTTTATGCAGCTGAGCCTTGCTGTGGCTTCCTTCCTGCCTGCCTTCCTTCCATCATTATTTTGACTGAAGGTCATAACTGAGCAGAGCAGTTCATTAATTAAATAACCACTGCATGTGTGATTTAAAATGAATACACATTTGAACATAGGCAATACATTTAAGATGATTTCCCATACAATCAATGATCTGTGCATTATCCAGGCAAATAATGCAATTTTTGGTCTCTTCTGTATTAATTAATTAATCAAACATGGGTCAACAGCTAGATAGCCAGCTGTCAAAACAAATCAATCAAATGAATTGGTTGGTTGCTGAAGTCAATACCCTTAAGCAATACAGGAACACAGGGCTGGCTCTGACATTTGGCTGGTGAAAAAAACAGGGACACTCCTATGTAAATAATATATTCCCTAATCACTGCCTAAGAACTTCTCCACATGTACTGTCACTGCAAAAGAAAATTCTTCGCTGCCTGCTCTATACTCTATTCATGTATCCCGCAACAATCAGTCCTGCATTGGCTTCAATCTGAAGTACTAAAGTTAGTAAAATTGATCACAACAGTTTCTTATTTATTCATAGTCTTCCTTCCTTCTTTCCTTAGCCTTTTAGTACTTTAGGTCTTTTTAAAATTCACAGGATTAATTTATATATAAACTTAACCTTTTAGTGCAGGGGTAGGCCAGATCTGTATCTAGCCCACCCCGTTGGGCCAACTTTAACAGGTGGGCAGGGCACCCCACATGTCAATCACATGATGTCATTATAACAATACAGGATTGACTGGTGGGTTTCAGGGGCTGACAGCCAAGTCAAGGGGCATTTCCAACCCTATGTTCACCAGTGTGGAAAGCACCAAGCACAAGGCTGCCAAATGGCTTCTTTCTCCCATCCATCAGATGATGGGGTGGGGAGAAAGCAGCTTGCATTTCTCAGGTATTCCCTGTGCAAAGGATAACTCCCTTGTGCACCTGATCCCTGCAAAAAGCTGCTGGAAGGCACACCTTCACCAGTTACCAGCAAATGGACAGTGGGGGTGGGGCAACTTGCTCTAAAACAAGGGTTCCCAGATTGTGGCTTGTAGACCACCAGTGGTCTTGCAAGCTTCAGTCAGGTGGTCTGCAGCCTGTCCACATTCATATTGATTTTTACTAGCATTTTATTGTTAATTTTATTTCTTGTATTTTATTTTATTATAATCTGAATTATGGGGAAAGCAAATTGTACTAATATGAAAATGGAAATGGACTGTCTTCAAGTCGATTCCGACTTATGGCAACCCTATGAACAGGGTTTTCATGGTAAGTGTTATTCAGAGGGGGTTTACCATTGCCTTCCTCTGAGGCTGAGAGGCAGTGACTGGCCCCAGGTCACCCAGTGAGCTTCATGGCTGTGTGGGGATTTGGTCGTACTTCAACACCTTAACCACTACACCACGCTGGCTCTCTTGTACTAATATAAAATACAATATAAGAAATAAAAGAAGCAATAAGAATACAATTAAAAATTATACAGCTTCGAGCACAGCACATTACAATCGCTACAACAGAGAGAAAAAATAATTAAGCAGTCCGCCAAGAGCATCAGCGATTTTCTAGTGGCCGGTGGGGGAAAAAAGTTTTGGAACCATTGCTCCAAAAGGGAGCTTGTGGCTTGTAGACCACCAGTGGTCTTGCAAGCTTCAGTCAGGTGGTCTGCAGCCTGTCCATTGAAACCGCTGCTAAACTGCTTCCCTCTCCTGGAGCAAGGCTTGCTCCTAGTGCCCATCAGCAGATGAGTTGGTGAGACAGACCACATGTTGCTCCAAGCAAAGGAGCAACTCACTTTAAGCTCCCAATTACTCATTTGAAGCCACATCTGTACCTGCCCCACACCTGGTGTCACATAGGTGTGTGCAGTAGTGGGCATGGTGTGGGGAAAATGGCCTTGTGGGCCAAATTGGGACTCCTGGTGGACCAAGTCTGTTCCAGGGGCTGGAGATTCCCCACACCTATCCAAGTGGTTTAAATCTTTTAAAACTCACGAGTGAATTCCTTGAGGCATGTGGCTAACCCATAACAAATGAATGTTCAGATATGGCTATACCAGAGTAAAAAAGTAAACACCTAGTGTAGAAGATGAATTTAGTTATTCAGCCAATATAAAATCTCTTTGGCACTCTCAAAGGAAAGGTGCTTAATGCAACATAGCAGTGTGAGTGTGCGCACATGTCTGTATATTTTATTAAAGAATGTTTAAAAGAATCATTGTTCAGTTTTACAGGGCATCCAATTGCCCTTATTAATAGCTGAAACTCACTAGTGGTTGTTGGGGTTGAGCAGGTTGGGGCAGCATTGCTCACCTGGCTCCCCAACATGGAGATTGATGCTAGTAAATGAGAGAGGGAGGTGGTGGGGAGATTGGCACAGTGGAGGCATAGTGGCGGTGCCAATCCAGTGCCCTCCCTACTGCCCCTGCACCCTGCTGACCTCCCACCAGCTCCCCCTCTCAGCAACTGGCAGCAACCCCCATGTTGGGAAACCAAATGAGCAATGCTGCCCCACCCTGCTCTGCCATACCGACCACTGCTGCTGCAACTCCATCATTTAAGCAACATTTCCTGTATGTTGGGAAGAATTCTAGTGCACATGTGCACACACTGAAACAATAACAGAAACAATTCAACAAAATTTAACAACCCCCCCCCCACCACCACCACAACTTTCCCAATAGCAAGAGATGCTTGAGGAATTCAGTCTTTACAAATTATGAAATGAACTGATAGGCTCAGTACCTCCTGTATACTCTGACATAGTTCTCGGATCAAAGCATGTCAAAGAAACATATTTTTAAAATATATAGATCTAAACATATATTTAAATATGAGCTTTCAAGTAGTGTTTTTTTTTTAAGTGCAGATGAATGCAGAAAGAAGACAGAATGAGCTTATGGGTGAAGACATGCAAATGTGAAATGGCCAGAAATGGTCCTTATTCCAAACTGACAAATGAAAGAATAGTGAATTTTTAGGGACAGGTACTTGAAGATAACGACTGTCCCTGATTCTTAGAGAACATTGGTACACAGTTATGAAGTTCCAAGCATCCAAACCAAACTTGGTTGAGTAACTCATGTGTCTCATTTCTTCACTTCCTGTGTACATTAAAAGGCTTTCAGTCATATTTATATATTAATTCACAGTAAAATATTGGCCTTTTCATAATACCGTCAGTCAACTGCGGTCAATGTGGTGATTTTCAAGTGGTTAGGTAGCTATGCAGCCCTTTTTAATGGCTTGACTATTTTATCAAAAAGCTTTGCTGTTTTGGCTTTAACTGCAAATGCATTTACAATGGCAACTACTATACCTATCACTAATTTGAACCCTGCTTCCTTATTACCTAATTGGTCCATTGAAAAATATTACATCAAAAATCAAGTCATGGATAAAGAAAATCTTATTTAAAGCTGACCTGGCATTCAATAGCAGCAGCCACAGACCTGTGGGCTGGCTGATAAGACAACCACAATTACTCAGGCTGGAGGTGGGGGCTGGCACACAGCACAGGCACTAATCATCTGAGTCATATACCCCTTAGCTGGCCTGTCCCTTCTTGGACACTGTACCTCTAGGGCTGCCAGGTCAGAAGCCTCCCAAAACCTGAGACTTTAGGGGTGGGCCTGAGTGATGTCATGGGGGCAGGTCCGACTGATGTCATGGGGCAGGCCCAAGTGATGTCATTAAGCATGATACATTAAGCATCAATTACAGTTGCTTGGAGCATACAATTAAAAAAAAATCTGATTGGAAATTAAGCTAGACATCTTAGCTAAAAGATGGAGCCTGGGTAGGGAACATTTAATCTAGCCTACTTGCTTTCGGCAAGAAGGGTTTAAGTGCCTTCAGGCCAGGCCAGTCACCAGAAGGTCACTGTAGGAAGAAAGGAGCCTAGTGTTGTGGAGATGTTAGATGGGAGCATTCGGGAGTAAAGATGGATGCCCCTGAAGGCTGCAATTCTAAACACACTTACTATTTATTTATTTATTGTATTTGTATACCGCCCCATAGCCGAAGCTCTCTGGGCAATTTACAGTAACAAAAAACATTAAAAACAAATATAAAAATTTAAAACACATATTTTAAAAACAATTTAAAACACAATTTAAAAAAGGGACTAAGCCCCATAGAACTCAACAGGACTTACTTCTGAGTAGATATAGTTTGGATTGCACTATTGGTAAAGCTTGACCAGGGATCCTCTGCAAAGGCTAAGCAGGGTTGGCAACCCCCTGTCTGGAATGCCCTGCCTGGAATGCCCTGCCCTTATCTTTTAATGTGGCTGCTCCAAACTTCTTTACAGGAATACCCCGAATAACAGACACTCATTTAACAGACACTCGATATAACAGACATTCTCCAACTCTACCATACCCCACTTAACATACACACGCTTTGCAATAACGGACACTGATGGAACGCCCGAACTTGCGTTCCACATGCCACATGCATTGTGAAGCGTTGTCTCCCACAGCGTTTAGAGCGACTCTGAGCGACTGTCCTTTCTTGTCTGGTCTGCTTCATCCTCGTTTTCAGTAAATATTCTTTAAATTGTTTAAATTCTTAACTACAGTACAGTACTGTACTGCAATCGGAGCTCTGCCTGCCCCGTCCTAGGTCGGTGGTGGCAGTGTGTGTGTGTGTGTGGAGGGAGCACCTCGTGCTCTTTACAGTACTGTAGATCCCCCTGATTTCGTTTTATACCTCTCCATTGTCCCATCTTCCTTTCCTGCTTTAATTGAATTCTTTTCTCTCTCTGCCTATCATTAGTTCTGGCTTTTGCCACTGCTGGCTTGTGTGTGTGTGGGGGGGGTGCATTGGTGTGTGGGGGGGTGCATTTCCCTTGCCTTCAGTACAGTACAGGTACTGTAGTACAGTACTGTACAGTATTACGTACAGAACATAATGGCAGATACAAAGAAAAGTCGTAAATCTATCACCTTAGATATGAAGCTTATTTTATTTTATGTTTATTTTAGTTATAAATGCGTTATTTACATCAGTTATGCCTGTATATGACGATTGCAGTGCAGTACATGCATCAATAAGTGAGAAAAAAGTGGTGCTTCACTTTAAGTACATTTTCACTTTACATACACGCTCCGGTCCCATTGCGTATGTTAATGCGGGGTATTCCTGTACAGATTTGACCGTTCACTTCAGAAAGAGGTCAGAGAAATGAGGAAGAGTAAGAAGATTCTTTACCCTTTCTGTCTACCTTGTGGGCTGCCATAAACTCATTTTGACAGCCAACCCAATTCCAGTGAGTAATAATTGATAGAGAGAAAACACACATGGTTTGGTCTACCTTCACAAGCAGCAGCTTGGGAAGAATAACTGCAGCCACACTTTCAAATATGTGAATTCTCTTTTACCACTATTGGGCAAGAAACAAACTGTCATACAACCAACAAGGTGCATCATCAATGGGTTTTAGGGAGTTAAGCTGAGCACATGCAACCACTGCTGTTGCTTCGATGGATGTAAGGGAGTGAGGTTAAAGGTAAATGAAATTGAAACAGAAAATGAAAAACAAAAGTCAGTGATGCTTTCCTAAATGCAATACCATACCAAGCACAACAAGATGCCTATAAGGCAGACAACTTAGCATCCCACAACCAGTCAGGATTCATAACCAAAAACCAAAACTAAAAAAATCCTTGCAGCCAGTCACTTAATGCAGAATGCTACGGCATGATTGCTGACATAACGTAATACCTCTGCTCTGAAACCTGCATTGGTTACTGATTTGCTACCAGGACAAGTTCAAGCTGTGCTTTCCATGTTATGGATGCCACATAGGGTTGCCAGGTTCTTGGCCTGAGACTGATCCTGTATCTTTAGGAGAAGAGAAAGTCAGTCAAGTGCAGGTGTTCTTGCAACCCTGTAATGGGAAAAACCACAAAGTGGAATTTTCCCTTCCCCCTGCACAACTTTTAAAGATACAGAAGACCCCTTCGTTGCCAGGCCCGGCCTCCAAGAGGTCTTCCGTATCTTTAAAAGTTGGGGAGGGGGGAGGGAAAATTCCACCTTGTGGTTTTTCCCATTACAGAGTTGCAAGAACACCTGCACTTGGCTGACTTTCTGTTCTCCTAAAGATACAGGATCAGTCTCAGGCCAAGAACCTGGCAACCCTAGTGCCACATAGTACTTGTTCTGCTCTTCTAAGAAATCAGTCCTGTAAAGTGGCAGCATTTTGGATACTCTGTTCATAGGGTTTTTGTGGTAAGAGGTATTCAGAGATGGTTTACCATTGCCTTCCTCTGACTTTGGACACATATCATACTTTGGACACATAATGAGAAGACATGATTCACTAGAAAAGACAATACAGAAAAACAGAAGGGAGCAGAAAAAGAGGAAGACCAAACAAGAGATGGATTGATTCCATAAAGGAAGCCACAGACCTGAACTTACAAGATCTCAGCAGGGTGATTCATGACAGATGCTACTGGAGGTCACTGATTCATAGGGTCGCCATAAGTCGAAATTGACTTGAAGGAACATAACAACAAAAACGAAGTGGCAACACCTATGCTTTGGAACTCCTTGCCTATTGACATTAGGTAGATGCCTCTTTTCAGCACCTGCTAAAATCATTTTTGTTTAGGCAAGCCTATCCAGCCATATAGAAGCTATTGTGTTTTTAAATCTGTTTTTAACTCATTGTTGGTTTTATTTTTGAATGTTTTTCAATACATGTCTTTAACTGTTTTTGTCAATAATTTTATTGTTTTAATTCTTTCTGTAAACCGCTTTGAGATTTTTTACAATAAAGCAGTATATAACTGTTGTAAATAAAATAAATAAATTTTGGAGTCACAGCTTTTAAAAATGTTTTTAAAGATGTTCCCATTAATTTACAGCACAATCCTAACCATGTCTACTCAAAAGTGAGTCCTAATGGAGTTCAATGGGGTTTACTCCAGGTACATGGGATTAGCATTGCTTTACTCCCAGAAAAACAAGTATTGGATTAAATACTTTCATATTGCCAAGGTTTTCAAAGCACTGTCCTCTCCAACAGCCCAGGGTCTGACTCTTGCACACAAGAAAAAAAGATTTTTAAGCCATATTCTTACTTACTCAAACTGAAGATCTCAAAGCCACCATTTCCTGACAATGAAGTCTAGGCACTGCCTGGGTCAACAAATCACAACCCTGGCTTCATTTATTGGTTACAATCCTGAAAGGGCGGGGTTAGAGCTAGGAGGTGCTATACAGATCCATTAAACAGATTTAACAGTTGGGGGGGCTGACGTTTTGGTGTATATCTTGGGAACCAGACCACCTAGAAACAATTCTTTTTTTAAATTGAAGCTGAGAGTTGGGAGATTAAAGTGAGTTAGCTAGAGACCCAAAGGGGACCCCCAAAAACTAGAAACTCTGGCTGAAAACCAGACACCTGGTAACCCTATATACCTCCCTGTACCCAGAACCACTAAAATTGCCCCCCTTGAGCTCCCCAGCTGATCTTGCCCTAAGCACATCATCCATCCCTTCTGGAAACTCAGCACTATAAAAGCTAAAGAAAGACTATTCCCTTAAAAGCAAAAGGGAAAACAAAATCAAATCAAGACAAAACAAAACAAAACCAAAAAAAAAAAAATGCAACCAATACCCTTAGTCTCTAGATGTTAAGGGGTGGCCCATGTCCTTGCCCTCTCCCCCCAAAACAGATTCCCCCAAGGGAAGATGTCCCTTTGGTGTCTTCCCCTTTGGAGCCACCACAGCTGGTGCCAATGCCTGCGTTGACCCACGAACAAATATATAGAGCAGTGGTTCCCAACCTTTATGAGCACAGGACCCCCTTTATAAGCTGAAAATTTTTTGTGACCCCCTCCCCCCAGGGAGGCAGGCTGGCTGCCAGGAAGGAAGGGGGAAAGCAGCCTTTCTTTGCAGGCTTGCTTTTTTTTGCTTCACAAAAAGCCCTCTCATTCTAAGTAAGGGCGTTGCCAGTAGCGGCAGTGCAAGGAGACGGGAATCAGTGATAGTAATCCCCGCTTCTTCCTGGTAGCTCCATCAGCCTCCTTTGGCATCTGCCATTTATTTTATAGGCAGATGCCTGCCCTTAGTGCGCCTGAAAGAAGCTCTGGCGCTTCAGCAAAAGGCCTCCCCTCTCGTTTGGAGCAAGGTGTCATCTGCAGCGGCAGTGGAAAGCAGACAGTGTAGAAGGAGTGAAGACTTTAAAAAAATAATAATTCATTTCTTTACTGTTCACGGCTCCCTCTGGATTACTTCGTGGCCCCCTGGGGGTCCCGGCCCCCAGATTGGGAACCACTGATATAGAGGAAAGTAGGCATAAGAATGCATCTATTAATGAAGATAACACAATGCATTATATTAAGAGAAAATGCTTGCCAAAATGTGTATATTAGGAGTAGGGTTGCCAAGCTCAAGGCCTGAGGCTGACCCTGTATCTTTAGGAGAAGAGAAAGTCAGCCAAGTGCAGGTGAACCTGGCAACCCTAATCAGGAGAAATGTGCACTAAAATGCTGATGCTCTTTTTTAATAAAAAAAAAAAACCCCTCAAATTGATGTGGAAATGCGACAACTGAGTTTAAGATTGGAAAAATGAGAAACTAAGTGAAACTAAAATTTAACAGATTAATCCATCCTACCAGGTGAACTATTCTGTTTCTCAGCCCATGCAACAATATATATATATATATATGTCAACTATTAAGGACATCTATCTTTGTTGCACAAAGTGGGAACTTTTATAAAAAGAAGAAAAGCTGTAGCCTGCAGTCCTATACATACTTAACTAGAGAAAGACCCACTGAGCACAATGGGGTTTACTTCTGAATACATATGTGTATAGCATAGCAGTGTAAGTCTCATGCATGAAAAACAGAACTCAGGATTGTATGCAATTAAGTCCTGCTCAGAGTTGACTCACTGAAATTAATAGACCTAAGTCAGTCATGTTCAATGGGTCTACTCTGAGTAAGACTAGCATTGAATACCACCCGCAGTTCTGAGAGGATTCCACATCCTGATTCCAATGACAAGAGGGTGTAGTAAGCTTTTTTGAACTTAACCCTTTGCTTCTAATCAACCCTTTTAGCTACAGGTCTCGCTGCCCATTTTTCTAGTTTAACCATGCAAATAGAATCCTATGCAGGTGCTGCTCTCAAACAGGACACTGAGCATTTCAAGCCGTATTCGGGCTGCACTTCTTGCTTTGCTTTCGACACCATGGTGCTGTGCTTACTCCATCCTCCAGCAATGACACACTGAGCACAGTTGTTTGCAAGGGAACCTCCAGATGTGAGTCATCTTTTATGCAAAGAGGCTCCATATGATCCGGGAGCACACACCCATCAAGAACAGAGTGGCAAGTGTGGCCCTGCTCTGGCTTAAAACTACGAGTGCCTGAGTGCTGGCTTGGTAGGTCAAGCCAGACAGCCTCCCTTCTGACACTTACCAGGATGGGGCAGGGACGGGGCATCAGGAGCCTTGGATTGACTCTGCCAGTATTCCTGAGCAGCCTGTCGTGCTGCCCCCACACCACCCCAGTAAGCAGCAGCGATGTCAGTGTCAGGAGGTGACCCTGTGGCACCATTCCACCCACTAGTGCATGCAATGATGTGCCAATGCATTCTTTCTGAAATTGAGTTTTGTGAGATGGGGGGGCAGATTCACTTAGGAGGATCCATCTGTAATGTGTCCTTAAGACTATAAAACCATAAATGAGTTGTGATGTTAAGTACAACATGTGCACTAGTAGAGCTGCTGTTTATATAGCTTTGCCTTAAGACTAAGAACTCATGATGCATTTCAACTACAAACTAAGCAGCATTCATGCCTAAAAACATCCCAAACCTGTAATCAATACTCAGGGCCTAGAATAGAAGTAAGCAAAGTAGAACTAATGAGAGAGTGAAAAAGAGATTTTCCATGGAAATCCCTCAGCCTGAGCCAGGGAAATAGACCAAATTCTCTTCTTACAGTCTTTATGCATCCATATTGCAGACCCTTCTGGTTGCATAGGGAGGAAACAGGTTGCTAGGCCCAAACTCCAGAGGTTTCTTTAAGAGTTGCATTTAAAGGAGAAGTTAACAGTGGATTTCCCCCCTATTACACAATGCTACTGTTATGAGGGAAGATATATAGGGTGGAATTTTACTTCCTGCATAATTCTTAGCCTGCTTGTGAGTTTGCCACATTCTTAGCCTGCTTTGTGAGTTTTATTATTTAAGCTTGGCATCCATCTCTTAAATGCACAGTGCTTTTGTCCTTAGAAAAGTGGCAGCCCTATCCTCTTAGGAAATAGATCTGATTATTTAAAAAGTAAATTGGGATCATTTATTTATTTTATTTATTTATTGCACTTTTAGACCGCCCTATAGCAACAAGCTCTCAGGGCGGTGTACAACATTGCAGGAGCAGCTGGTGCAGTGGGGTTGTGCCTCCTGATACTGGCATCGCTGCTGCTTACTAGGATAGTGCAGGAACAGGGCAGAGTGGTGGTGGGGTCAGACCTGTGTGGGCACACCCGCAAGAGCATTTGATTGATCCTGCCAGTGCACAGCTCCTTGGCACTGCCCCACTGTGCCAGATCCTCCTGTGCCAGATTCAAGGTGCTGGTTTTGACCTATAAAGCCTTACATGGCTTGGGACCACAATACCTGATGGAACGCCTCTCCTGATACGAACCCACCCGTACACTACGTTCAAGATCAAAGGCCCTCCTTCGGGTGCCTACTCCAAGGGAAGCTCAGAGAATGGCAACAAGGGAGAGGGCCTTCTCAGTGGTGGACCCCAGATTATGGAATGATCTTTCTGACAAGGTGCGCCTGGCACCAACACTGTTATCTTTTCAGCGCCAGGTCAAGACTTTCCTCTTCTCCCAGGCATTTTAGCATGTTTTATATTGTTTTAAAAATTTTAATTGTGTTTTAAATTGTTTTTTAAAAGATGTATTTTAAATTGTATTTGTTTTTAGTTACTGTAAACCGCCCAGGGAGCTTCGGCTATGGGGCGGTATACAAGTATAATACATACATACGTACATAAGGAGGAACACCAGCTGACTGCTTCTTACATGCAGTGAATGCTGGCTGATTATTTTTATTTTTGTAATCTGCACAAATTATCTTCTCATCAGCTCTTTGCTCTGTACAACACCAATCATGCTTTTGACATGAAATAAATTTTAAATAGTAGAAGCAGAAGCAACAGTAGCTCGTAATTTAACATAAATAGTAAGCCAGATTGCTGGAAGCAGTTCTATAATGCAGAGAGAGAGACAGAGACAGAGAGAGTGTAGATTTAGCAGCTGGTTACAGTCATCAACAGAAGAAGACAATTGAATTGTGTTGGCAGCAAGGGCTAGATTTAAAGTGAAGAAGGAGCTAATCCTCTGAAGTTGATGTTTAAAAATAAGGATTATTTTTGTTTAAATGATCAAGCATGGCTTTCAGCACTATGAAGATCTTCTGTAAGATCTGTTCAAGGAGCCAGACTATGTTAAAGAGAAAGAAAGAAAGAAAGAAAGAAAGAAAGAAAGAAAGAAAGAAAGAAAGAAAGAAAGAAAGAAAGAAAGAAAGAACTTAACTGTTGAGATGCTTTATGTGAGACTATAGCCCTAATGCTGTAGTTCATCCCAGATTAATATATAGATCAGCATGTGTTCCTGTTTGGAATTTGCATGACAATCAATTCTATAAGGTGGTCTGAGAGCTGCCTTTTCTTTTTCTTTTTAAAACAGGTAAAAGACATTTGAATTAGCTAGAAAGCATAGCTGCTGCACCCGTTCACGCTGGGACCTCAAATACCCCTTGGACCACTGGTTAGAGGACATAATTGCACCTACCATTTCTGGGTTGTCCAGAACTTGGTCTTACCTGCTGGTGGAGAGAGGCCCCTGGAGGCAAGGGAGACTTGCTCTGATCATTTAGCCGACCATTTTGAGAACAAAGTTGCTTGACTCTGGCGATTTATGTGCTACTGTTATGGTTCCAGTTCCAGTGGAGGTGTACAGACTTATATTTTCTCCAACTTTGTGGCCTCAGTTTCAGCTTTTGTGGCCTGATGATGTGGACAGGGTGCTTCCACACATGCACTGAACTTCATGCCCTCTGGATCCTTGCCTATCATGACTGGTGAAATCCAACTGGCATAGGGAGTGGGGTTGATGAGGGGGGTCTAGGGTGTGATGATTTTTTCATTGCATAATGATGGTGGTAGTGTGACCATTCCTGAAAAAGTCAGTTTTGAACCCAGTAAATTGAAACTATCACCCAGTCACAAATACCCACTTTTTGGTGAACGTGACTGGGAAAGGACTATGGCAGAACAACTACAGACATTCCTGGATGAGATTGATAATCTGGATCTATTCCAGTCTGGGTTCAGGACTGAATCAGCTTTGATCACCATTTTTAGAGAGAAGGACTTGGGAAGAGCAATTCTGCTCCTTCTGCTCTGTCATTCCCACCCAGCTCCGTTCTGCAATGGTCTTTGGACTAAGCAATAAATGTATTGTTTCTATTTATCTTTATTGTAATAGTGTGTTTTTAGTCTGTACATCACCTTGTGATATTTTATTTGAAAGTGTAGCTTATAAATATTTTGACTAAATAAATTATTAAGAGAAATCTCTCAGCAGATTCAATACCATTGTAAGGTGCCACCTGGTACCTCCTTGACCAAGGCTGCTTTCACACATGGGGCTGATTGCATTACTTTAATGGATTAAAAAGATAGCACTTCTGTCCTGATTTCTAAAATACTCCACTACCTTTTGCATTAAGGAACAGCAGCTTTTTCAGCTGATATACCGGCATTTTGCGCAACTGTCTTTCACACGGCTTGTTTTTGTCCCTCACATACACACTGTTCCCCACTGTGTGGGAGGTCTAATATCTTGTCCCATCACCATGCAAGCCCTCTCCCTTTAGGATCTGACTTTTTAATTTGTTGTATTGACACAGGGGTGTGTGTGGGAAATGCTGCTGCTATCTGTGCCAATGCTGGAATACCGGTACAACGTTCATAAGGAAAAAAAACTAACCTGCGTGACCAAAGGGCGGGAATGCACTGCATGCTGGGATGCCTGTCACATGAGCGGCTGCAGCTAGCAAAAAACTCCCGTGATTTTCCGGGTTCTCAGCCTTGCTAATGGATAATTTCTGGGATCATTTGTCATGGAAATTTGTGTTAAAGTTGCACTACATTCTACTAGAATTCCGGAGCGCTTGTGCATCATGTGAAAGTCAAATATAATGCACAAATTATCAGGTCAGAAATCATCAGAATAATGGAATAACGTGCAGGGTGAAGGCTGCCCAAGTCTGTGGGATGAATATAATTGGCACTGTGTTACAGTGGCTCCATTCCTACCTGCAGGATTGTGTCCAGAGAATTACATTGGAAGAGTGTTTTTCATGCCATGGCATTTATGCTATAGAATGCCACAGGACACTCATTTGCCCACAAAGTGAATCAACTTCTATATGAAGTCATTGGGAGCATTCATTGGGCATTTTGGGGGTGAGGTATCATCAGTATGCCAATGCTATCCAGCTCTGTTTCTCCATTACATCTGATTAAGGAGTGGCTGCACAAGCTCTCGATTGGTGCCTGGACATAGTGGAAGACTGGATGAGGGTCAATAATCTGAGTTTGAATCCTGAAAAGCTGAAGGCCTTGTTCCTGTGTCTGGGAGAAAGGTTGTAGATAGGGTTGCATTCCCTCTGAAGGAGCAGATTTGCAGCTTGGGAGTATCCCTTGATCCATCTTGTCACTAGAGGCCCAAGTGACCTCTTTTTAATATGTTATTGATGCTCTCATTCACATCATTATTGCAGCATGATGTTTTTATATTGTGTACCACCTTGTATTTTCTATGGAAGTGCAGTTTATTCCGATTGATGGCCTCTCTTAGAAAGAAGCCTGAATAAGAACTCCCCTGGGCTTTTTTTCCATTCACTAGTACTTGAATTCCAGGTTGCACACCCATGATGAAGATATGAAGATCAAGAGTAGAGAGGGCATTCCTAGCAACACTAGGGGGTGGGGAAGCTGAAGAGGGCTTCTATGAAACCAAGCTTTGTGAATCTTGCAAAGCTTTCCAGTATCCCTGCTTAGGACTTTGCAGTAATAACAGAGAATGGGATTTCTCTGGGATTATCCTGTTATGCTGTGTAAGTGGACTTCTCTCTCTCTCTCTCTCTCTCTCTCTCTCTCTCTCTCTCTCTGTGTGTGTGTGTATTGTACATAAGAATAAAAAGGGACAGGAAAGGAACTGGCAGGTGAGCAATTAAAAAAAAGAATGGAAGAAAGTTGTTCCAGCAGCACCTGGCTAGAAATGCAATATCATGTTTACAGCTTTGGGCGTGCAGCCTGGAGTGCAAGGACTAAAGGATTTAAAAAGCACAGGGGGTTCTTATTCAGATTTCTTTCCATAGAGGGGCCATCAATTGCAATATGATTGTATTTTTGGTGGAGGAATAATAGAGAGAGGAACTGCACAGGCTGGCTGCCCAAAGGCAGAGTGCTGCCTGGCTCCCATTCAGAGCTTGCATGATATATTTGGAAAGAAGTCTTGGAACACTTGACGGAAAAAAGGACATTTTAAGAATGAGGAGCACCATTCAAAAATAGCCTGGTGGTATAGATCCTTCTCAAACCACATATTAATTCCTAACATTGTGAAACAGGTGATTTTCTGGGGCTGTCCTTGCTGATAGCAACTTTTCTAATGCTGTCCACATGGTTCAGATTTGGATTTCACTATGCATCACATATTGTGACTGTGACCAGTTTTGTAGTTATATATATGATTGTGTGTGTGTGTGTGTGTGTGTGTGTGTGAGGGGACATTTCCCCTTTGGTATTCTGTCAGCACAAGGATTCCCACTAGCACAATTGGACTCCCCCATCTCCTCCCTCTTGCCCTTCCCAAATCTGCTCTGGAGGGTTAAGGAAACTTCTAGAACAAATTTATGGGATGCATGAGGGGAAGGAGAGGGAAGTCCCATTGGCTAGTGGTAATCCTTGCACTGGCAAGTGCTACATTGGGTGCATCCTGTAAATGATAACCAGTGCATATCTTTCAGCTTTGGAAAGATATGCTACTGCATTCATCCCTGTGCAACAACAGGATGAATGCATTTCAGACCCACTTAAAGTTTTGAATTAACTTTGAGGGCAAATCTATCTAAAGGACATTATAGTAAATCTAACCTGGCAGTAGGGATGGACCAGGCACCCTAATTCTGTCCCATTTTAGTTTATCTAGTACTCAACAGTGAAGCCATTTCATCCCATTTTGTGCAAATGTTTCTGAAAGAATGCATGAAAAGTCTGCATTTAAATTGTATGCCTCTTGTACACCCTTTTCATGTAAAATGCTAATTTTTCAATGCTTTTCAATGAATGTTTTGCACACCAAAAATGCATTGCAAAATCCAGATAAGTATGTAATCTGATTTGAGAGGTACATTCTGATCTGCAAGCAGGTGTGGGAGTTTTCTCAGCAGACCAAACAAATTCCTCCTCCATTCCTACCTGGAAGTTACCGAAGTGTGCCTGACAGTAAAAAGCTCCCTGTCACTTGGTGCAGGCATCCGTCTACCATCTGACCATATAGCTAGCTGGAAGCTTTCCTCAATACTGCATCTATCTCCATTCAGCAGGAAAGGTGGTGTGTGTTGCAGCCAATAATGTCTTCCTATATTGCTCCATATTCTGAATAGTCTATTGCATATAAAATATACACAGAATTGAGACCCTGTGCCCAATTTTGAGATTGCGAGAAGGACCAGAGTAAGAGTTCCCTGGGAAGAGAGATTCATTGTTAAACCACACTGAGAAGTTTAGTTCTGTGAAGGGAATAAGGGGTTCCTAACAACTCTCAGCACCCTTACCGAAGTACAGTTCCCAGGATTATTTGGGAGAAGCCATGATGACTTTTTAAAGTGTGCTACTGCTTTAAATGTATAGTGCAGATGGGGCTTAAGTTAAGGCGGTATCCAACTCAATAGTACAAGGACTTCTGGCTGTGCAAAGGACCTTCCCCTCCCTCTTCTCTCCCTGTGCCCCCCTCTAGACCTGTTCTGGGTTTTTTCCAACCTTTCTGAGCAAATTTGGAGAAGGGGTGAGGATGTGAGGTGAGGATAGGGTGGGGAAGTTCCACTGAGCAAGTAGAAATCCTTGAGCTAGTGGATCTATTTAGTTAGATAATGCTGGGGCTGTGCACAGCCCTCCCTATCCGCCCTATGCCCCAGTCTATGGGCCCCAGGGAAGGCCAATCCACCCCGTCCCAAAGAGGAGACCCCCACCACCCAATCCATCCCTGAAGCTATTCAGGGGGCAGGGCTAAGGGGGTTTTAAAAATAAAAAACTATGGTCAGGAGAGCCATGACTGACTGAGAGCAGGAGGGTACAACCAACACTGTGCAGGATGCAATTGTCCAGCTGATCAACTGGTAAGTGGAAGGCTTCCATCCTGTGCATTGCCAGTCACTGCTACTTTGTGAGCGGCTTCTCTGCATGCAATGAAGCCACCTGTGAACGAGCAGTGACTGGCAGTGCCAAGATGAATCCGGACGCTTACCAGCTGATAAGCAAGAGGATTCCATACTGTGGGGTGCTTCTTCTTTGAGAGTGGCTTCCCAGCATGCAGGGAAGTCACTCATAAAGGAGATTTGGATACCATGCAGATACCAGGCTGCCCAATTCGACCTGTAGGGCTATAATAACCTGACTCAGTTGAGGCCCAAATACCCCCAAATAGGCCTAATTTGGCTTGGACCTTGGGTGAATCTAGTGCAGAGCCCTAGATATTGCCCTTAGTCCCTACTGAAATCAGTAGGACTTAAGTCACAACTAAATTTCCCAGATGATCTCAATAGGTGCCTAAGTTCAACTAACTTACTCTGGATCCAACTTCATTTATTGCTGTTGTTGTTATATCCCACCCTTTCTCCCAGAATGCAGACTTACACAGCTTTATTACTATGTAGAAATTCATGTACAAATAAAAGTATAAGTTGAAGGGGAAAACAGCCCTTCGGTACTAATTTCTGACACTAGCAAATGTCACATGTTCCATGCTCCATTCCTGTTATCCATTCCAATCACATACAGTCTAAGGCTTAGGTCTCAGATTTAAGCGTTATGGGAGATGCTGTCAACACAACTGCCTTTTCTTTATGGAAAATGTTAAGCTGGGCATGTTCCAGCCAGACTGCTCCTTTCAAGGCATGCCAGGCACCCAACAGGATCAGTCACAGATTTTCACAGCTCTAAAAGTCTTCTCTCTAACCCATAACCTCTGTGGGTTTTCCACTTTCAAGCAGCTGATTCATGCTGGTGCTACGGCAGTTCTTAAGATCCCAGAAGTGATATCATTTATCAAAGACTAATAAACCTAAACTACTACAGCTGGAAGAGATTATAAACCTTCTCAGCATAACAAGATGTATGTACAGGATAAGCATTTTTCAGGTTTACAGTAGAGAGTGCATCTGTTTCACTCAGGCGAATGGAAAGTTCTGGTCTGCCACTTAAAAAAACCTGGGTGTATTTAAACATACAGGCTTGATATATGCACTACAGTTATCATATGGAACAATAGCAGATGCTTGCTATATTGGAGAGAGAGCCAGTGTGGTTGAGCGAACAGAGGGCTGGGGTGATATCCAGTGCTTAGTGCTGTCATTCAGCTCACAGGCTGGCTTTACCCAGAAGAGGTGTCTAATGAAAGAGAAGAGGTGATTTTTGCCAACTCACCCTCCCAACTGCAGCCCGCAGTGCCATCCATGCCGCTACTCCTCTCCACACTGTTTGGGGATTCCCCCCCCCAAACTCCGGGAACAGATTGCAGTGCAGTGGGAAGAGAGCATCAGCAAAAGCAAAAACAAAAAGACAACCTCCCCTTCACTTACGCTACTGGATGTCTTTGCTGGGTCAAAAGCCATTCCATAAGATGAATGGCAGCACTGAATCTCCTTTCTGGACTCAAAGCACCTCTGGGTTCAAATCCCCCTTTATCCATGAAATCCACTAGATGGCCAGAATCTTCTGCCAGCTTCAACTACCTTTAGGGATGGGTGAGAAATTCAATTTGGTTTGCATTTTAATCCAAATCTTTCAAATTTGCACTTTCCAAAACAACATGAGAACCGAAACACAGCCATCCTTTGAAATCCACACTTATTTGAATGTTGCAATGCAGTTCTCCAACCAAATAATGTTTATTTAAATGCATGTGTTAGAGGAAAGTGTTAATAAAAATGATACGAGTGAAAATAACTTCAAAAATGCATTATATGAAGAGAAATTGCTTGCAAAAATGTGTACATTAGTCAAAACCACTTACAAAAATGTGATTAGGAGGAGAAATTTGCACTAAATGGTAGAGAATTTTCATGAGGATTTTTTTTAAAAAAAATATACAAATTCCTGCAGAAATGTGGAGAACTGTATTTGAGATTGGAAAAATGAGAAACTGAGAGAACCGAAAATGACAGATCTTTCCATCCCTACCTACCTTACAGGGTTCTTGTGAGGAGAAAATAAGATACAAACACACACAATCTGTGCCATCCTGAGGTCCTTGAAGGAAGAATAGGATATACATGTAAGAAGTTTAGCAACAGTTTTGCTAAATGGTTAGAAAAAATAAGACAGAACTCTTTCTTCAGAACTGATATTGCAGCACAGCATCAGTATATATGGGGGGAAATTGTCAAGGAGAAAAAAATGCCAATATTATTGACAGGGAAATCATACATGTATAAAGCAGTAGTTCAGGTTTTATTAACAGTCTACACAGAGATCTTCATATTCTGAAAAACAATTATTTGATTCCATGCAAAATTCAAGCTACAAAGCTGGTTTTGGAGTAAGTGAAAGTTATTCCAAAATTTACCCTATCCTTTTCATTATGTATTCAAACCCAAAATTTAACAAAATGTTGACTTATAATTCCATTAATAAAGGCTTTAAACCATTTGAACTCTTGTCTTAAAAACATGCATTTATCAGTTCTCAGATTCTCTTAGATTCAACCTGTCCAATTTATGCAACATAACAAAATCCACAAGGTGAAAGGAAAGTCACCTGCTCTACCCCGGGAATAAGCAAAGAGGAAGCTAATCACTGGGATGGGGATAAGGTTAGTTGCTAGGCTAGATATAACTTAATAAAAATACAGTGCCAACAAGCAAGCACAGCTGCAGTGATACATACCCCAGAAAAATGGAAAATATGTTTACTGAATAATACATGCACTAGGAATACACATATGATTGTTACAGCAATCATATAACACACACAGCCATGTTGCCCCATTAGGAAAAATCCAAAAGCCACAGTAGTGTCATGACATTATAAATCAACTAAAATATTTTAAAAAGCCTGTGTGTTGTAGTGGTCAGTGTTACACTAGGATCTGGGAAACCAGGGTTCAGTTATGAACGTTCAGTTATGAAGCTTATTGGGTGACTTTGGGCCAGTTGCAGCCTTTCAGCCTAACCTACCTCACAGGACTGCTGTGAGGATAAGATGTAGGGGAGCTATATATGCCACCTTGAGCTCCTTGAAGGAAATGTGGAATAGAAATGTAATGAATGAATAAATAAAATTGTGAGCAAACTTTTGAGCTCTCCAGAACTCCAAGGGGAAGAGACAGAGCTCTCAGGCATTTTATTAGAGCTCAGAAGTTTGCTATTTGTATCAGTCTAAAAATCAAGGGCAGGGCAGGGTAGGGGTGTGAGACAAACCTAGAAAGCAATCTTACCATATTGCAAAGGGAGCTGATAGGCAGAAGCTATAGTGGAGGATTTTTTTCAAAGTTAAAAGGCTTCATTTAAAAAAAAAATCCTACATTGTTCTGCTTCAGCAAACAACAACACCAACCCAGAGTTCTTTGGAGATCTGCAAGCTGTGCTCTCGACAGCCTCACACTGTAAGGATGATTGGAGACCTGTAAGGACCTGTTATGAGACCTGTAAGGCCTATTGGAGGACAAAACAACTATCAGAAAGAAAGGCCCATGTAAAACACAAAGTTTTTAAAATATACAAAAGTGAAATACACACTCAGTCACCTATTAAGTGTTTTAAGGTTAGAAAGAGACATCTCCATAAAGGATTATGGAGGAGAATGGATCTCCTTTGCTCCCCCCACAAAAATTCATGTTTGGCTCAATTGGGCAGGCCTAGTCCATTCTGAAGGAACACCTGTCCCTGTCAATTTCATCCACTTTGGTTAAAAGGGGAAAAAGTTAGACATTTTTAGATTCCCCATTATCATGAATGGGAAAACACAGAGCTTTGTTTTATACAGAGCAGCTCAGAAACACAGGTCAAAGTGAAGACAGAGAGACTCAGAAACAGATCTGATTTTTGTTTTTGTTTTTTTAAAAAAGTACAGATACAAGGCAAATCTTGAGGCCCATACACATCTCTAACTATTGGATGACAATGTCATGTAGATGTCCTATTTAAAAAAAAAAAAGTGAACAAAGTGCTCAAAAACATGTCCTTGGTTTTCACCATCCCAGCCAAGATTCCATTTTTATACATAGAAGGCTCACCAGATATATCTCCTGACTGTGATATTTTGCCTGTATCAGGCTCCTTTCTCAATTCTGACTCTTTTCCAAATCTACATATAAAATCACGAAGAAGGTCACATTTCCCCTTCCATTGCAACCAACCACTAATGAATCTTGGGGGATCTGACTATGTTTTTAAGAAGTAATTAAAAATGGGCACCATTGTTCTTTAACTCTCTGGCCAAACCATTGCTAAACGGAGTAGCACAATTGTTTTCCCCCTCAGTATTGCATATTAATATGGTGTGATTTGTTCTAGTTTGGAAGAAAGATTAAAATAATTAAGGAACTTTTTTAAAAAAAACCTCATGTCTGAATTCACATCTATCCTAATATGTGGATAATAACTCTGAAATAATAAGCTGTAATGCAGTCTTAATTGACTGAATCATTTTAATTGTGTCACTCTTGGTTTCATGCTCATTTATGGAAAGCTTACAGATTTGCCCACTCATTTTTTTGTGAGTGAATGTAACATCTGACGTTTGCAGGCATTTGCCTCTTTATGTAATCCCTGGAGCCATTCCATGCTGAAGAACGACATGCGGGCAAGATCAGTCGTTTGCACAGTTGCTGTTGCTGTAGGGGAACAATATAAAACATTCTTTTTTGCCTCCTTTAATTTAGCAGAAAGGACTCACTTTTTTTTTTGTCCATAACAATGTGGTACTAGCTAAGCAAAAATAACGTTCATGTAACAGAAATTAGTTCAAATGAAGCATGTTACCATTACTGTCTTGGTGGGCAAAGTAGTATCTTTTGTTACATAAACAGCTGTCTTATATCCATTCAGATCAACTCGTCTATCTCGGTGTTGTCTATAATGGCTGGTAAAGGTTTTCCAAGGTTTCAGACTAGAAGATCTTTTCCAGCCTTTTATGAAGATGGCCAGGATCAAACCTGGGACCTTCTCAGCCCCTCCCCTTTGATGTTTTTGCATTGCAAACAGAGGTAGTCCAATTGCCTAATATGCACTTACCTGGGAGTAAATCCAATTGAACTCATTAGGACTTAATTTTGTGTAGACATGCCTAAGACTAAACTGTCAGAGTGCTTATGTACAGTGCCTTACAGTTGAAAAGTATTATATTTAGAGCCTTGGATATAATCATAAGCACACATGACTTGAAAATTTCATGGAAATCAATGCATAGGCACAGGCCCATGACATCATGAACCCATACTAGTGCTTGCTTGCCCTTGTCTCAGTGGCTCCTGCTAGCACCAACATGGAGATTCCCAGGGATCAACGTATCCACATATTGTCATGAATTTCTTCTCCATATGATGTTGGCTTTGCTCATCTCTAAAGATCTTTTTTAGTTCTACCCAAAATAAATGATTAGTTTTTAACAATGGTAAAATAGTAATTGGCAATAATAATGGAATATAACGGCTGTCGATAAATACATCAACATAAATAGTTGGTAGAGAAACCATGAACCCCTCCACCATAGTATCATAGGAAACTGCCTTATCCCATATCAGACCATTGGTCCATCTAGCTCAGTATTGCCTACACTGACTGGCAGTTGCATTCCAGGATTTCAGGCAGGAGGCACTCCCAGCCCTACCTAGAGATGTCAGAGATTGAACCAGGAGCCCCGGCCCTTCCACAATTTTAATGCAAGTTTTGTGGGTTGTGTCGTGTGTCATCCCTCCATGGGATGGGCAGAGGATGGCTACGCAAAGCAATTTTTTCAAAGTCATTTTGTTCAGCTTGGACTTCTTAAAGCACGTACTCGATCTGGCTAGTTGTGCTACCTCTCTTTGCCCATGGTTTGCCTAACCCTGCTGGGTAGCAGCCACAACTCTGTGTTTCTTCTCTATTAGGCTGTATCTGCCCTATCAAATAAGTTACGGATCAGTTTTAAACCTGTTTACCTCTCATGATGTCTTTTAGGGATTCTACTTCGTTTTTTGAGGGTGCTGAGAACATAAGAAGAGCTCTGCTGGATCAGACCATCTACACCAGCAACCTGTTTCCCACCGTGCTCAAAGCCCACAAGCTGGGCATGAGTGAAGTAGGGCTCACCCACTCATGAGCCCTAGGAGCAGGTACTTATAGACATGCTGCCTCTGATCCAGGGCTTTTTTTAACGGGCAGACAGCACAAAAATGGGCAGAAATGGGGGAATGGGCAGTTCAAATGTTCAAGTCATGCAAAAGTTGTGGTATTTTAGGCGATGTAAAAAAGTGACTGATAACAATGTGAAAAGTAAATTAAGTAGTCCAGGTTCCCCCAGAACCCAACCCCTGATCAGGTATATCCATTTATGCTCCCTCTGCCAAAGGGCTCTCAAAAAGACTCCATTGCTACTCTCTATATTCACCAATGTTCCTAATATGAAGGAAATCATCCTACAACATGAAGACCTCTTTTATTTATTTATATCCCACCCTTCCTCCCAGCAGGAGCCCAAGTCATGTGACATTGTCAATGTTATGAGAAGAGTGGTGGTGATGCCAGAAATATCCAATATCACATCAGAGAAAATGTGCAGGTGTGTTGTAGTGGTGCACACTTGACACCCGAATTATACTCACCCACCACTGGACAGTTCTATTTTTTCCATTTAAAAAGCCCACCTCCGATCTGAAGGCTGCATATAGGTATCATGGCTAGTATCCATAGGAGCCACTGATAAACTTCTTCTCTATGTATTTGTCTAATCACCACACCTGATGGTAACAAATTCCTTAAATAAAGTATGCAATGTCACACCGCCGCTGACCTGGATGGTATGTACGGAGATGGGACAGGGCAGCAACAGCAAAGTCGGGGCTGTGTGGGCATACCCTGCAGCCTTCTGCTGTTCCACACAGGCAATGCAGAAAGATACCTGAGAGGAAGGAGCAATGAGAATCTGTGAAACCACCTTGCTGTAAGGAGGTCTGGGTTTGATCAGTGCCTGGATGGAGGAGACCACCACGAGTTCGCCACCTCCAGCTCCATGATGGAAGAAAAGTGGGATATAAATGTAATAAATAAATAAATACCAGCAAACGTGCCAGATTGGCTCCACTTGTGTGCCAGCACAGCCTGATCTTGCTCCCATCCTTCACTATCCCTGCACCATCCATGTAAGTGGCAGTGATGCTGCTATTAGGAGGGTGGATCCATGGCACTACCACCACCGCACCACACTGGTTGCTCCTGTTCAGGAGGCTCACTGCAAGGATTGGTAAGAAAAAGATTTTAGTCCCTTCTAATCTCATTCCATGTTGTTGTTCTGTGCCTTCAAGTCGATTAAGACTTATGGCGACCCTATGAATCAGTGACCTCCAAGAGCATCTGTCGTGAACCACCCTGTTTAGATCTTGTAAGTTCAGGTCTGTGGCTTCTTTTATGGAATCAATCCATCTCTTGTTTAGTCTTCCTCTTTTTCTATTCCCTTCTGTTTTTCCCAGCATTATTGTCTTTTCTAGTGAATCATGTCTTCTCATTATATGTCCAAAGAGGATAACCTCAGTTTCATCATTTTAGCTTCTAGTGATAGTTCTGGTTTAATTTGTTTTAACACCCAATTATTTGTCTTTTTTGCAGTCCATGGTATCCACAAAGCTCTCCTCCAACACCACATTTCAAATGAGTTGATTTTTCTCTTATCCCCTTTTTTCACTGTCCAACTTTCACATCCATACATAGAGATCGGGAATACCATGGTCTGAATGATCCTGACTTTGGTGTTCAGTGATACATCTTTGCATTTGAGGACCTTTTCCAGTTCTCTCATAGCTGCCCTCCCCAGTCCTAGCCTTCTTCTGATTTCTTAACTATTGTCTCCATTTTGGTTAATGACTGTGCCGAGGTATTGATAATCCTTGACAAGTGCAATGTCCTCATTGTCAACTTTAAAGTTACATAAGTCTTCTGTTGACATTACTTTAGTCTTCTTGGTGTTCAGCTGTAGTCCTGCTTTTGTGCTTTTCTCTTTAACTTTCATCAGCATTCGTTTCAAATCATTACTGGTTTCTGCTAGTAGTATGGTATCGTCTGCATATCTTAAATTATTGATACTTCTCCCTCCAGTTTTCACACCTCCTTCATCTTGGTTCAATCCCGCTTTCTGTATGATATGTTCTGTGTATAGATTAAACAAATAGGGTGATAAAACACACCCCTGTTTCACACCCTTTCCGATTAGGAAATAATCGGTTTCTCCATATTCTGTCATTACAGTAGCCTCTTGTCCAGAGTATAGATTGCGCATCAGAACAATCAGAAGCTGTGGCACCCCCGTTTCTTTTAAAGCATTCCACAGTTTTTCATGATCTACACCAGCCTTTCCCAAACTTTGGGTCCCCAGATGTTGCTGGACTACAGTTCCCATCATCCCTGACCATTGGCTATGCTGGCTGGGGCTGATGGGAGTTGTAGTCCAACAACATCTGGGGACGTAGTGGTTGGGAAAGGCTGATCTACACAATCAAAGGCTTTGCTGTAATCTACAAAGCACAGGGTGATTTCCTTCTGAAATTCCTTGCTCCGTTCCATTATCCAATGCATGTTTGCGATATGATCTCTGGTGCCTCTTCCCTTTCTAAATCCAGCTTGGACGTCTGTCATTTCTCACTCCATATATGACAAGAGCCTTTGTTGTAGAATCTTGAGCATTACTTTACTTGCATGGGATATTAACACAATAATTAACACAATGCATTCCCTGGGATCCCCCTTCTTTGGAATTGGGATGAATATTTAACACTTCTAGTCTGTGGTCCATTGTTTACTTTTCCATATTTGTTGACAAAGTTTCGTCAAAATTTGGACAGATTCAGTCTCAGTAGCTTGTAGCAACTCTATTGGTATGACATCTGTTCCTGGTGATTTGTTTCTTCCAAGTATTTTAAGAGCAGCTTTCACCTCACATAAAATATCTGGTTCTTCATCATATGGTTCCTCCATGAATGAATCTGTCATCCTTGCATCTCTTTTATATCTTCAGTGTATTGCTTTCATCTTCCTTTTATTTCATCTCAGTCAGTCCGTGTGTTCCCCTGTTGATTATTCAACATCCTTACTCTTGGTTTAAATTTCCCTTTCGTTTCTCTAATCTTTTGGAATAGGGCTCTTGTTCTACCCTTTTTTGTTGTCCTCTTCTATTTCTATATAATAACCATTGTAATAGTTCTCTTTGTCCCTACATACTAGTCGCTGTACTGTTGCATTTAGGGTTATAACCATATTTCTATCTCCTTTTGCTTTCCTTCTCTCTTTAACCATTTTGAGTTTCTTCAGTCATCCATTGAGGTCTTTCTCTCTTTTTAACTAGAGGTATTGTCTTTTTGCATTCTTCCCTGATAATGTCTCTGACTTCACTCCATAGTTCTTCTGGTTCTCTGTCACCAAAGTTTAAAGCCTCATATATGTTCCTTATTTGATTTTTACATTCTTCTGGGATATTTAAATTGTATTTTGGCATTATGATTGCATTGTTGTTCTTCTTTAGCTTTACTCTGATTTTTGATATGACCAGTTGATGATCTGTACCACAGTGTGCTCCTGGTCTTGTTTTCACAGAAAGTATGGAACTTCTCCATCTTCTGCTACCAATTATATAATCAGTTTGATTCTTATATTGACCATTTGGTGATGTCTACGTGTACAGTCTTGTTTTCAGTTGCTCAAAACAAGTGTTTGTAAGAAACATATTATTGGCTTCACAGAATTCAATAAGTCTCTCTCCTGCTTCATTTATATCTCCTAAGCCCCATTTCCCCACAATTCCTAGTTCTTCTCTGTTCCCTACTTTTGCATTCCAGTCCCCCATGATTATCAGCACATCTTGTTTTGGTGTGTGATCAGTTTCTTCCTGTACTTCTGTGTAAAGTATCTCCAATTCCTCTTCTGTATTTGCTGTTGGAGCGTAGACTTGGATGATGGTTATGTTGATAGGTTTCCTGTTAAATCTCATTGATATAACTCACTCAGACCTTGCATTATAGCTCTTGTTTTTGCTACATCACTTCTCACTATTAAAGCAACGCTGTTCCTTCTTAATTTCTCATTTCCTGCATAAAATATTTTGTAGTTGCCTGATTGAAAATGTCCCATTCCCATCCATTTTAATTCACTCATGCCAAGTATTGTAATGTTGATATGTTCCATTTCTTGCTTGACAATTTGTAACTTTCCCTGGTTCATGCTTCTCACATTCCATGTTCCTATTGTGTGTGTTGTACAACTCCAGACTCTCCTTTTGCATCTGTGCACATCAGCCTCTGCAGTGGCATCACTAGGGTTGGTGTCACCCGGTGCAGTAACTCATGGTGTCACCCCCCATGGACCTCCTCCCATACCAAACCTAGGGTGCCTAGGGGCGGGGCGGCTCTGGGTTAGGGTTGCCATATTCCAGTTCCAGAAATCCGGGCAGGCTAATTTGCATATTATGCAAAATATTTGCATATTATTTGCATATTAATATTTGGATTGTCCAGTTGTTTTGTTTTTGTGCCTAGGAATTACCACCAAAAACTGGGGAAAGATGTGAGAAATCTTTTTTTAAAAAAACTTAACATTTTCAGCCTTAAATGCCTAGACTCTAGTTTCCAACACTATGGAATGTTGATTGATTAAGAGGATCTATATCCTGCCCTTCTGCTGTTAAAAACAGAGCTCAGCACAGCTTACAAATATAATAAAAACAATAAAAATGCACAATCAATATAAAAACATAATAAAAACACAAAATAGCAACAAACGTAAAGTAAGTCAGGTCAGCAGTACGGTTAACCATTACATATATGATATATTTCAGAGATGTGGTGGGTGGAGAAAAACAAGCCAAAATGTTAGGAAAAGGAGTCTTTCACACCACATGCTCAGTTCTAAATACTGTTGCAGCAAGTTTTACAAGTTCCTCCAGTATTCCACTGGTCCAGGCACTCAGACATTCAAAGTATCTGTATGTTTCTTAGGGTTTATAAAAGCAGAGCTGTGCTTAACTCACAATTTCTTCTCCCTTTGATTAACCACATCTACACAGGTTCCACCTCCATACTCAAAATGAAACTGGGCCTGGAAGTGTACAACAATCCCACACATACCTTGCTAATTAGGTTACCAATGCCAGGATGTCTGTCTTATGGACTACTCTCCTGCTCCCCCCCCCCGGGCATCATGAAAGACCCAGTCCTGGGCTCAGAAAGAAAATAAATATCTGGTCCTCTTCAAAGTACTGATAAGCCTCTTGTTTTAATTAAAATAATAATTATAAGTTCTTGCTCTTATCACTAATGGGAGTTAATTATCTTGCATATGCTGCTGTTGCTTCTATGGCTGTAACGGAGTGAGGTTAAAGATAAGTGAAATGCAAATAGGGAAAAAAAAAACAGAAGGCAGTAACACTTTCCTGAATGTAATACCATACCAACCACAACAAGATTCCTATGAGTAAGGCAGAAAACTAAGCATCTCACAACCAGTCAGGATTCCTAACCAAAAACCAAAAATATGATAAATGAAGAAATATTTATATAAGCATGACTATCAAATATATTTATTATTTATACAAACTGTAAAGATATTTATAGTGCAATCCTAGGTTTATTTATTCAGAAGCAAGTCCCAGTGTATTCAGTGGAACTTACTCAAACGGGCAGAACTGCAACCTCAAGTGATAAGCAACTTCATTCACACAACCCAAAATTCTGAATCATGCCATTTACGCTGTTTTGCAACTGTTTATACTTGTTTTTATGGTTATTGGATTTTAAATAGCTTGTTGTGAGCTGCCTTGGTTTCCAACCCTACCTCACAGGGTTGTTGGAAAGACTACACACACACACACTGCAGATGTATAAATACATACAGCCCATATAATAGTTTATTGTCAAACCAGTTGGTCATTGCAGAAAAATCAGTATTAGTTTTTTAAAAATCAGTATTAGCTTCCTACAGAATAAAAACTGTAATACCTAAGTAAGCCCTGCCTACTTGCTTTGAAATAGGACTGGAGCGGGGGACAGAAAGAGAACACAAACACAATTCTTTTTTACATTCACTCCAAAGTCCCATTGATTTTCAGCACATTCATAACCATGTTTACTCAAAAGCAAATCCTATTGAATTCAATGGGATTTACTCTGGACATATGGGATTAGCAATGCTTTTACCCCCACAAAAGCAAGTATTGGGAAAGTTTTCAAACACTGCCCAGGATCTGACTCCTACACACAAGAGGGAAAAAAACTGAAATGTATATACTTACCCAATGTATGAGATTTTCAGATAAACGGGGGGAAACCACCATTTTCTGGCCTTGCAATGAGGTTTACTAGACAATGCCACAGGTCAACCAAACACTTCACTGATTGGCTGCAATCCTGAATGGGTGAGGTTAACGCTATGAAGTGCTATACAGTAGTTTAAAAAAAGATTTAACGGGGGGGCTGACGTTTTTATGTATATCTTGAAAACCGGACCACCTAGAAACTTTTTTTTTTAAATGAAAGCTGAGAATCTGGGCCAGCTAAGGGGCTAAACAGGCATTGGGTGGCATGCAAAGAATCCAGGTAAAACCCAGCTAACCAGGCAATATGGCAACCCTACTCTGGGTGACACCCCCCTCTCATGGTGTCACCCTGGTGCAGTCTGCACTCCCCGCACCCGGCTAGTGACGCCGCTGAGCCTCTGGGCTTCCTTTCAGCTTTGACCCAGCTGCATCATTAGTCACAGTGCTACTCGTACTTGTCCTTTGTTCTTCCCCAGTAGCTTGGTGAGTGCCTTCTAACCTGGGGGTCTCATCTTCCAGCACTATCTCATGTTGCATTTTGGATACTCTGTTCATAGGGTTTTTGTGGAAAGAGGTGGTTTACCATTGCCTTCCTCTGAGTTTGGATATGTCTTAGTCTGGTGTCTCAGCTTTTACCATTCTGCCTTGGGTGCCCTTGCTAGAAGTCTAGCCTCTTGGTCTAGACTCCTGACAGCATTGCTCTCAGCTTCTTCAACACTCACAAACCCCCTCACCACGTTAAGATGTGCATCCTTGAGGGGGTCTCATTCCATATACCCCCTTTTTTATTCCATATACCCCTTTTTCCCTTTGCTATATTTATTGTTATTCAGCACATCAACATCAAACCAGGCAAACCAGAGCCATTACTCTGTTCACCAGCAAACATATAATTCACTCCTTACCCTTCAGCCATGTCTTTGACAAGCAGTCACCTTCCCTAACAATAAACTCTGGCATCAGCGATTGTTCAGTTCTCCTGGAATAAGTCAGCTTATTCATACTGCACTAATCCTGGAACTCTTTCAGTTTTGTTCTAGTACACCAAATGGTAATGTTAGTCAGCACGGTCCAAAAGAATAGCACCAGCTATTTTAGAACCTGGCATATTGACAGTCGCTGCAGTGCTTTAAAAGGCTTAGGAAGCTATTGTGCAAAGCTGATCGTTGGTAAAAGAAAACCCAGTGGCACCATATTGAACCTGTTTGCATCTCCAGAGCCAGCACTTGGTTGTCCATCGACAGACACTGGGCACAAAAAAGAGTTCTATAAATTTTTGATTTATAGAAATGTTGAGTACCACAATGATAAACGAGTTCATAACAAGGCATCACTCAGCAACTGAAGGAAAGACTTCATTAGCCTCATTATATTTTATTCTGACAGTTTATTTTTCATTGTCAGGATAAACCATGCAGCCAAGAAAAATAGAATTGGACCAGGCCAGGTGTTGGAAATAAAAAAGAGATTCACAGTTGCATGGGCAAAATATAACCATGCCCATAAATTAATAGTGATATATACATATTATAAAATGGAATGTTAAAGACATTTACAACCATGTTTTGACCAGTCTCAATGGCTGATGGGATACAGAAACATTAATCTTCTAAGGCAAATTTCCATTGTCTCTATTCCATGCAGACCATTCTTTTTAACAGGGCGGTTGATGAGAATTTCAAATCACATGTTCATAATTGTACGTTGGTAAAACAGTTCACAATACTCATTTGATTGTGCAACAAGCATCCTACCCTAAATGCTCACAAGTTGCAGTAAATTATGAGGCATTTCAGGTTCCTGCTATTCCACCTGTGTGGCTGGCATTCGTCAGACAAGGCACTTCTTCTGCAGTTAAAAAAAGGGCCCAGCTCCTTCCCTTCATAAGGAAGCCTCAGAAAGGCAGGGCATGTGTCCGTGTTAAGTAAGTGAGGTGACCTTTGCAAAAGCAAATGCAGATAGTTATGAAATACATGAGGGGAGTTATGTAGGAGCCTCAGACCATTTCAAAAGCAAACAACACAAGCACTCCTGGACAACAATATTTTATGAATGTTGGATCCCTTCCAAGTCATCTCTTGAGTATTTTCCTCCCTAGACTCTTCTGTATGGTAGTTTCACTTCCATTTTTTTCATGTATGTCTTTATTTGGTGAGTGGATTATCTTGTCCTGAGAGTTTGCAGGACAAGATGATCCTCACTGATCTGATCATTCTCGTCAGGCCAAACACTATGGCTGGTTGGTAGACAGGAACAAAAAAACTTGCCTTATCCTGAATTAGATCATTGGTCCACCTAGTTCAGTATGGTTCACAGTGACTGGCAGCAGCTCTCATTCCCAATTCTACCTGGAGATGGCAGGGATTGAAACTGGGATCTTCTTCATGCAAGGTAGATGCCCTACCACAGAGTTATCTCCCTGCCCCAGTAGATGAGTAACACCATGGGGAAGCCATGAGTCATGAGTGATGGGGGAGAATGATTGTTCTCAATACTGATTCGATCTACCTGGTATTACAAATACAGAATGAAAAAGAGCATCACACATTTGCCAAAGCATTATGCTGCCTTCCCGCCACTTCCAGCCCACTACAATTCCAGATCTGCAGTGCAAATATTGAGCAAATTAGAATGTCAGAAAAAAAGAAAGACCATTTCTGAGTGTTGAGAAGCTCGCTCACCATTTGTGATCTAATCATAAGATGGAAAAAAAACGAGTTACTGTATTCCCACCTGGTTTTTAATGAAACCTTCCCAGGTGGGAAAGTTTCCAGTCTAGCTTGGGAAAGTTTTTTGGGGGGGAATAACTTTTTATGTGGTTGCTTCCCTTCTCCCAGCATCTCCTCTGCAGTTATTTATTGTCATGCTTATCAAATTATTTGTTTTAAAACTTAATTGCCTACCTGTTATGCAGCATGCATTTTATCCCACTGATAAAATTATAGTATTGCATAAAACTTGTTTAAACATTGTAATAACAGGAAAGAAGGAATACAAAAATTACACAGTCTCCAGTTGAATCATCTGGCTGGCACCTGGTGGAATGTGTTCACTGCCCTCCTCAATTTATCAAGTGGTAGTATCTTGTGGTTTTCTTTTGGCAAGTTGTCATGAAAGTTCCAGGTCTCTCCTTTCTCTCCACAATGCCCAATCCCTGTCCAGAAATGTCCATGGACCTCCTCTTTTTCCATGCTCCAGAATAAGCAACCTCAGAAACAGCACTTTATTTGGATCCACACAGAGTGTCTAGAAAGGAAGGAAAAAAGACAACTCTTTACGTTTACATCTCTTAATGTTATTCCCAGGTGCTAACCAAAGTCATCTTGTATACTTGACTGCTCCATGTAATTCATCTCCCATCCTCCTGTTTGGACAATATACAAGGTAACAGTTGGAACAGGTCTCTGTTGCCTTGAAGAGCCCTGTACTTTTCAAAAAATCAGTCAAATATTTACTTTACTTGAAACTATCTTAAAGATTGTATCACTCTCAGATTAATAGGTTAAGTATTATTATCTTCTCTTTTTTTTAAGTCTGCAAAATAACTCTTATCCTTTTTACCCAAACCATTTAATAATGGTTCAAATTCATTTAATAATGAATTTTAAATAAAATTCAAATAAATTTGAATTAGAAACCAGGGGTTGAAGCCAAGAAAAGTTCTATGCAGGATAGACCCAGTGAAATTAATGAACCTAAATTAGTCATGTCCATTGATTTCAACAGGTCTACTCTATGACTAACATTAGATATAATCCTGGGTTGATTGGCAAGTTTATTGAGAAGACTGCTCTGCCTTATGCTAATCAATTGCAGGAGAAAAATTAACTTAGGTATGCCTCTTCCCTTTTAAGAACCATAGGTCTGAATTTCCCACTGATAAAAAATGTGTACAAAAGAAAGTATTTCTTCATACAATGCATAACTATGGAATTTTCTCCCACAAGAGGCAGTGATGGCCACCAACTTAGATAGCTTTAAATAAGAATTAGACAAATTCATGGAGGATGAGGCTATCAATGGCTACTAACCATGATGACTGTGTTCTATCTTCACAGTAAGGCAGTAAGCTTCTGAATACTAGCTGCTGGGAAACACAGGAGGGGAGAGTATTCTTGTGCTCTTACCCTTCTTGCATGCTTCACATGGGCATCTGGTTGCCCACTAAGAGAACAGGATGCTGGACTAGATGGACCTAGATGGAGTAGGTTCTTCTTATGTTCTCAATTGCATGGTTGTAGAGATACTCATGTGTTAATAAAACACAGGGTGCCTCCCAGCCTGTTCTGCTAAGAAAGAAAAGGATTTCGGGGGGCGGGGGCTGCAGAATACGCAAGGCATGCTAAAAACTGGAACAAAAAAGGAAACATCCTTACAATATGCCTCTGTAGACCTCAAACAAGACCTTCCGTTCCCACCTGATTATCATAAATGGAGTGATGGCTTATACATGAGAACACAGAATATGTGCACTTTGTTTCTACATAATTGCTTTGTCTTTTCCTACTATGGGAAGACTGGGTGGTATCCAACTGTGTTCTTCCATTCAAGGAAGGCTCTTTGTTCCAGCACAACCTTCCATGAATGTAACAATTTTCACTGATTCTCCTTTTTCCCTTGAACTCTCCCAAATATGCTCCAGATGGCTGGGGGACCTTCTGAAACAGTGTGGGAGGTGATGAAGGTTGCTGGAGGAGAAATGGGAAAATGGTGACAATTGTTTTCCTCCCCCTCCCAAGAGCCTTCCATGAAGAGAAGGGCATAGTTGGATAAAACCCACTGGCCCTTTTGCACCATAAATGGTGGTGACCCATAACAAAAGGGCATTTTCTGCTATTGCCCCTGGCCTTTGGAATCCTCTCCCCTCTACGGTACAGGAGGAACCATCAGTCATCTGCTTCAGATGTATTTTGAAGACATACCTGTTTTCTCAGGCTTTCTCTGATCACTAAAGCCCTCCTATATTTCACAATGCTGTACTTTTGTATATTTGATGTTGCTTTATGGTGCTGTTTATATTGATTATTTATAACTGTATACCTGAGTTTTATTGTATACCGCTCAGAGATTTTTTATATTAAGCAGTCTAAAAATATTCTTAAATAAATAAATGGGTGCCTCCTTTTTGATGACTACTGCTTGTCACTAGCAGCTGAGACGATTATACATTGTTAAGATGCCAATTAATCAGTGCATATCAGTGACATAACAAAATGTAACATCTTGATTCAATCTCATAAACTGCATGGACAAAGTGCATAAAGAGATTTCATTAAAGATGAAAATAGCTAGGAAAGTGGATCTGCAGCAGCAAGCAGACAAGAAATGCTAGTGGAAGTTTGTGCTCTTATAGCCATAGCCATCCTCATCAGAGGCTGCCTCCAGACTGTCAATATTTTGTGTAAGGGCTTCACATGCATACTAGCAATTTAGGTTTGTGCGATTAAAGTTGGTGACGACACTCTGCTACCCTGGTGCAACCAATCTACTTTTTAAAAATAGACTTTTTGTGGTGAGGCAAGTACAGTAGTGGTCGCTGGGGCGGTACTGGCGGGTTGTGGTGCTGACCTAGCTTCCCATTGCTACTCATCCCTGCTGGTTACCAAGGGGGAGGGGGAAAGGGGCAGGCTGACAGGGTGCTCGGAGCAATGAAGGCACAGTGGCAGAGCCAAACTGATGCTCAAGACACTGCACCCACACCACACCAGGCTCCCTGCTGCCTTCCCCATCCCTCTCGTCCTCTCAGTAACTGGCATGTCATTGGGTAGCCAGGTCAGCAATGCAGCTGGGCCTGGCCTGACCTGCCCAGCCCCGCTGGCCACTACTGGGAATGTAGTGGGGAAATGCACTGAAATGTGTGGAATGAAAGAAAGATTAATAGAAAGCCATATAAATACCACACAAGCAAATCAGGATGAATGCTATTGTCATATAACCTCCCCGCAAACACATCAGAACAAATGCCAATAAGAGCAGATCATACACAGTCTAACTTCTGCATAAGCTTTGTGCAAGCAAATCAGGATGAAAGCTCAATCAGATCATCTGGAGGAGGAGCTTAGAGATATTTGCCCTCAGAATCTTCAATCTCTCCGTCTTCAGCCACTGAACTTTTTTTTTTTAATTTAAAAGGTTTTTTGGTCTTGACACTTGGCTAAGACCTCTCTATAAGTTCTATTCAAGAACTATCTCAGCATAACTTCTGGGATGTAGCGGGAAGATGTTCCAGCCAGAGGAATGAATGTCCAATATATTTCCAATGGGTACCAGAAAGTCCTAACTTTCTTGGATCCAAATGAAGTTAATTCACCACCACAGAGGAATGTGTGTGCATAAAAGCACATTCCACCCAGACCACTAATTGCTTGTCTTAACATACAGGTACATATAGCATATAATGAAACAGTGATATATTGTTTCAGATATTGTTTAAAAGAGAGTGTAATAAAGGATTAATTGTACTGTGTTAAAAAAACATCAGCAGAGTTTCCTATCAAGTATTTGACTACATTAATCAAAATCAAAGTTATGGGATCTTACAAAAAAAAAGTAATGTAATTATGACTATTCATGTAATTAGTTAAGTACGTATGAACTGGGACAATCTTGCACCTTTCTAAGGTGGTTGTTGTGTGTTTTTGGCAAGTCTGTTTGTGCAACTAGTTGGGATGGGTGGAAGTCTCATTCCAGTCCATATCACTTTCACGTGTGTTCACGCATAAGTCTATTCTGTCCCTTTTCCACATTACTATGTAATTTTTTAAAAAAAACATTTGAACAAAAAATTGTATTTTGATTCTTATTTTTGAAAGTACTTTCTCTAAAAATGTTGCATTTCTAAATGGAATTTCTCTCTTATTTTATGCGTTATAAATGTATTTTATCTTTAAAATTTACATTTGTAAATGTATTTTTGATACATTTAAACAGATGAGATCCACATCTCAGTAGTCAAAGAACTGTGAAATTTGGTGGATAACTAAATTCCAATTGGTCCATTAGTCCAAGAGATGCAGATCAGATCAGTTGGTATCAGTATCACAAATTCCACAAACACTGCTAGAAACTGGCCATTTCTGTGATGTGTTTGAGCACTCTCCTGAAAGGTTAGATGGAAAGCTTTAGATTTATAAATATAGTTATTTCCATCTCAAGTTCCTTCTCAGATGTGCTTGTAAAGAACCTAGCTGTGCAATCTGCTTATCTTCTTATCTGACACAATGGGCATAATTTATTTGAATCAGAAGATCCTTTGTTTCATTTCATTGTGTCATTGAATGATTTGATATAGCTTGCAATACAATATTGAATGCAATAATCTGGAGTCTCTTCAGCCTATGATTTCCATGCATGCATGATATCCAATCTGCTTGTAAACATTCCAAGTGACAGGAAATCTATCACCTCCCTGTTCCATGGTTGAGTTACTCTCCTTATTAGGAAGCTGCATCTTATTTAAGGATTACATTTGTCTATCTTCAAGTTGCAGCCACTGGATCTAGTTATGCCTGTCTCTGCAGTACTGAAGAATGTGTTAATATAAGATTATATTTCCATCCACAAGTTTCTAGAAAAATTATGGTGCTAAGATATTTTGATTTGACAAAATTTTGCTGGTGGGGCTGTTTTCAGGCCAAATCCAGGAGAAATTAGCGAAAAATAATAGTAGCATATATTGAAAAATTTGCTAACATTAACTAGGATGCTCTTTTGGCTTGCAGCAATGATCCTTCACTTTATGAGATTTGGGGGATTTTGTTTTCTTTGCTTGGATTCGATTTGTACATACCTCTTCTTTAACACTGTAAACTTATTATTTAACTAAGACAAACTACATCCTTCGAACCATCTTAGCAAAAAAGGTTATTTTCTCTGAGGGAAGGCTACTCTATCTCCAATATCTGGAGACAGGATATTGTACTACTGCTGCTTTTCTAGGATTAGTATCTATCTATTTCTCTATCTGTTTATACATATTATATTTTTATAAGCCATCTTGCACAGTAGTGTAGTAGCAAATTCAGAAGTGCAGGGTCCCTTCATGATAGTCATAGCCACATCCCCTTTTTTGCTGCTGGATTGTGAATGAGATCCTTGTTAATGCCTTCTCTCGCAACAATATATCTCCCTAGGAGGCAATAAGCATGAAAGGGGAGAGTGTTAGCTACTGAGAAGAGTCTTCTCAGTGGCTGACTCACGTCTTTTCCCTCTGACTAGCTCCAATCAGCAGGAAAGGACAAGGATTCTTCTCTGTGGCTAACATGGTCCCTTTCATGCTGATTGGCTCATGGGATTCTGGAGACACAGGGACCCTGCTGGGACCCTGCTCCCAAAAAAGTAAGGGGTCTATTACTCCACAACACCCTGGATGACTACACCTCTGATCACGCAGCAGCAATCCATCGGGTGGGGGGAAGAGAGACTGGGCATGAGACTAGTGTGGCACGGGAATAGAGTTACCAGGTCTCCGGTTTTCGGCCGGAGTCTCCGGTTTTGGGGGGGCCCTCCGACTCCCTGGCTAGCACCCCTTAATCTCTAGACTCTCAGTGTCAACGTAAAAAAAAATTAAGTTTCTAGGTGGTCTGGTTCCCGAGATATACACCAAAACGTCAGCCCCCGCCTCCGCGACTGTTTAATCTATTTAACTGATATGACGCTGAAGTTGGTTCCTAGTTCCCAGTACCTTATTTGCTTGAAAGTTCAAAACACTAAAAAAGAAAAGTTGACAAATACAGCAACTTCAAACCAAACTTAACATGTCTCTGAACCCCAAAATATATGTTGGGGTACCCTGTATGATATATCACTGTGATTGGGGGACTCTCCCCATCAAGAATAACAATACATTAATGCAATCAAAACCATCAGGCTTCTGATATTATAATAAATACATAATGATGTAATAAAATCATAAAAAATAAGTAACTGAGGGTGCCCACCCCAAACTCTGCTCTGGACCAGGACAAATCATATACCCCAGGAAATGGGTGGCCTCTACGAGATGCCACTGCATCCCGCCTGGCCCAGAGCTTCTGCTGGGCACAGGGCATGGAGGAGGGCGTCTATACAAAATCAAAGCAGACCAAAACATACAGGAAAAAATAAGTAACTGGGGGTGCCCACCCCAAAATCTGTTCTGGGACAGGACAAATCACATACCCCAGGAAAGGGGAGGGTGTCCTCTATGAGATGCCACTGCGTCCCGCCTGGCCCAGAGCTTCTGCTGGGCGCAGAGCACGGAGGAGGGCATCTATGCAAAATCAAAATGGACAAAAACACATAGAAAAAAAATAAGTAACTGGGGGTGCCCACCCCAAAATCTGCTCTGAGACAGGACAAATCATATACCCCAGGAAAGGGGAGGGTGTCCTCTACGAGATGCCACTGCGTCCCGCCTGGCCCAGAGCTTCTGCTGGGCGCAGGGGAAGGATGAGGGCATCTATGCAGACAGAAAGGGTAGAGAATCTTCCTACTCTTACTCATCTCTCAGACCTCTTTCTGAAGTGAAGGATCAAATCTGTAAAGAAGTTTGGACCAGCCACATTAAAAGGTAAGGGCAGGGCATTCCAGGCAGGGGGTTGCCGACCCTGCTTGGATATGGATGTCTTTGCAGAGGATCCCTAGTCAAGCTTTACCAACAGCACAATCCAAACTATATCTACTCAGAAGTAAGTCCTGTTGAGTTCTTTGAGGGCTTAGTCTCTTAGTACATGTGTTTAGAATTGCAGCCTTCAGGGGCATCCATCTTTACTCCCGAATGCTCCCATCTAACATCTCCACAACACTAGGCTCCTTTCTTCCTACAGTGACCTTCTGGTGACTGGCCTGGCTGAAGGCACTTAAACCCTTCTTGCCAAAAGCAAGTAGGCTAGATTAAATGTTCCCTACCCAGGCTCCATCTTTTAGCTAACATATCTAGCTTAATTTCCAGTCAGATTTTTTTTTAATTGTACGCTCCAAGCAACTGTGATTGATGCTTAATGTATCATGCTTAATGACATCACTTGGGCCCACCCTGTGACATCACTCAGGCCCACCCCGTGACATCACTTGGACCCGCCCCTAAAATCTCAGGTTTTGGGATGCTTCTGACCTGGCAACCCTACACGGGAATGAGGCAAGCGAGGACAGCAGGTGGATGGGGAGTAGGGTTGCCAGGTTCAGGGCCTGAGACTGATCCTGTATCTTTAGGAGAAGAGAAAGACAGCCAAGTGCAGGTGTTCTTGCAACACTGTAATGAGAAAAACCACAAGGTGGAATTCTCCCTTCCCCCTGCACAAGTTTTAAAGATACAGAAGACCTCTTGGTTGCCAGGCCCAGCCTCTGGCCTTGAACCTGGCAACCCTAACGGGGAGGCAAGGGAACATAGCGGTCAGGAGGATGAGCAAGCAAAATGGGAGAGCAAGGTGGTCTGGGCGAGCCATGGAGGAACAGTCAGGACAGCCCAAGGTTCCTGGCTGTTCCTCCGTGGCTCCTCATCAGTTGTTCTACTCTGCTCTTGCTGTTCCCCCTCATCAACAGCCTCAGCAACGGAAGGCAAGGAGGTAGGAAGTAGTGAGAGAAATAACGGCTGCTGAGGCAGTGCCCTGGCCACTCCCCACTGCTCCTGTGTTCCTCAACTGGCTGCCTTCCTCCTTCTGGCAGGAGAATGTCGAAAGGGGAGGAGAGGAGGAAGCTTGGCAATTAATTTGGGGGGTTACCTGTTTGTGTGTGTGTGTGTGTTTAGGAGTCCCTGGGGGGTTGGGAGTCTCTGTGTATGTTTGTCAGTGAGTATGCTTGGGAGTTCTGGGGAGGGAGTTCCTGTGTGTCTGTGTGTGTGTGTTTGGGAGTGTATGTGTGTGTGTGTGCGTGCATGTGTTCAGAAATCCCTGGGGGGGGTGGCGCGAAGTGCACAGGAGTGAAGTCCCTAGTAAATATATACTTACAAGCAGAGGTGCCAGCGAATTTCACCCACACCCAGAATAAAGAGGCAAGACAAGACACTTAATATTGGCTAAACTAGGGCATCTAATTTCACTGATTTTATAATAAAGGAGCTCTGCAGTGGATCAAAGGGTTCAGGCATTTTGTTAAGCCAGGAAACTGACTTTTGCTAAGCTAGGAAACTGACTTTGAGGCGAGAGCCTTAGCTCAGTGGTAGAGCATTTCTGCTTTTACATGTAGAAGGCCCCAGCTTCAATCTCTGGCATCGCCAGGTAGAACTGGAAGAGACCCTGCCTAAAATCCTGGAGAGCCACCACCAGTCAGTGTAGACAGTTCTGAGCTAGATGGATCAATTCAGGATAAGGCAGCTTCCTATATCCCTATGCTACAATGATACCACCTGCCCCCAAAACTAGGGCCACCTTCACACCACACATTTATTCCACTATTATTCCACTTTAGACATCCATAGCTTCCCTCAAAGAAACTTGGGAAGGCTAGTTGGGAAGGCTGCTGAGAGTTGTTAGGAGACTCCTATTCCCCTGACACAGCTCCAGTTCCCCAAGTGGTTTAACAGTCAGTTCCCAGAGAACTCTGGGGACTGTAGCTCTGTGAGGGGAATAGCGGGTTTCCTAACAACTCCCAGCACCCTTCACAAACTACTTATCCCAGGATTCTTGGGAGGAAGCCTTGACTTTTTAAAGTGGAATAATAATGGGATGAATGTGTGGTGCGAATGTGGTCTCAGTGTTTCTGAACCAGCCCTGGCTCCAGTGGCAATGCACTGTTGCCTCTGTCTCTGTCTCCTCAGCCTGTTGAGGGGGGTCCTCCTGAGCTGCAAGGCTCTGAATGAGCAACTCAGTCATGCCTCAGATGTGTTCATTTCCTTGCCCTTAAGTCCCACCTGAGTGGCTGGTCTCAGGAATCCCCTTTTTCGATTATCAGGTGCTCAACAACTATGTTGACCTACATGTTCTTCCAGCTGTAGCCCAATATTGTAAACAAAGCCCTGCCCTATTTAACTGTACCACAGCCCATACTAACTGCTAATCTTCCCCAGAGAAAGCAGTACAGAAAAGGCAGCTGGGGGGGATATTACCCTGTGCCGGTTTGTGTGACATGAAAAAAATCCTGCTAGGGCCATTGTATGACCAGGACATGCTTGTACTGCACACCCAGGGCAGCCAGAGAGAACCTTAAATTGTTTGTCAAGGCCCCACCTCCATGCCACGCATATGCACATAAGTGCCCCCTCCCTTCACACACCACTACCTACAGAGCTTGAGGGCAGGATTCCACCTAAAGTGGAATTCAGTACAGATTTGGGACGACTTGAGATGTAAAGACAGAGCTTACCAGAATCTCCCTCACTTCTTAAGTGCTCTGCAGACACCCATTGAACTGACTGCTCCAGTGATACTCAAGACTGGGCTAATTTAGCACCATGCTGAAAATTTCTCCTTCAAACAAACAAACAAGTCTCCACCTAGGAATGAAAAAAGAAATTGCATTTGAAAATTATCCAAGTGGAGAGAAAATTTCAGTGAAATTCTCATAGATGGGGAGTGGCAAGGATTTTCTCATGCTTGCCATACTTTTGAGGTGGTCTGTCATTGGCTCTGGCTCCACCTACTGTTGGGCTCCCAGCTTTCCGCCCTACGAGCACCAGCCACCATTTGGTGCTGGAAAAATGTTTACTGGAAAGAGAAACTCATAAACAATCCTCAGGCACCTCACAATGATCAACTCAAAATTCCACACCTTCTGAAATCACCCTGAGAGTGAGGTGGAAAAATTGAAGGCCTCTTTTCCAGGGGAAGAAAAGTTTTGGGAAATTGGAGGACAGGTTTCAGCACAGCACAAGGGGCATTCCTATCACCAGTACCTGTAGCTCTACAGAGTAGGAATGGGATGAGGCAAAGGCTTTCTTGGGGTATTATTTATATTTATTTTATTATTTCGATTTATATACCGCCCTTAGCAAAAGTAGCTCTCAGGGCGGTGAACAAACAAAGTAAAATACAATATAACATAATAAAAGACCACAAAACATATACAAACAAACAACAAAAAACACGACAAAAACGAAATACAGCACAAATTAAAGAAAATACAGATTAAAAGATTAGAAAGGTTAAGAAGATTAAAAGATTAAAATGCCTGGGAGCATAAAAAGGTCTTTACCTGGCGCCGAAAAGATAGGAGTGTAGGCGCCAGGCGTACCTCTTCGGGGAGGCTGTTCCACAACTCAGGGGCCACCATAGAAAAGGCCGTAGATCTGGTGACCACCCTCCGGGCTTCCCGATGGGTTGGTACCCGGAGGAGGGCCTTAGATTCTGAACGAAGTAATCTCTGGCTTGTGGAAAGTTAATAGAAACTTGTTATGGCATTCCTATGGGGAGATTTGCCCGACATTTGTGCTAATGGGGGAAAACATTAGACTTTTTGTCTTTTAAAATTTGTGAGTGACATTTTTAAATGTCACATATGTTTATACTCCTTTAAAAGTGCCATATTGTTGCCCTGCCTCAGCCCTCCCCTTAGGGAAATGGTTGATTGTTTGATTTTTAATATATTACATGTAAAATTCTGACTTTCATCTCCATTTACAGTTCCAAAGCAGGAATTTTTCAGTTTTTTAGGGGACACAAAGTCTGCTGCACACTTTCAATGCACCCCATATATAGTGGCTCAACGAGTTATCCAGGGGCTGTTAACCTTTTTGGGCCCATGGGCACTACAACTGAACACACACCAGCACCCCTTCTATTGGCTGCAATAGAATGCTTCTTCCAAGCCTAATCTCAGCAGCAGGAGAGAATAGGCATGGCTTTAAGTTTTTCCATTCCACAAAGAGTGCATTCCTGTGCACATCTACTCAGAAGTAAGCCCCATTGAATTGAATAAGGCTTTCTCCCAGATAAGTGGGCATAAGATCAGCAGGCACCAAGGAGGCCTCTGCATGTACATGTGTGCTCACAGAGGCCACTTTGGCAACTCCTGGGGGTAGAACAGTACAATGGTGATTAGAGCAGCTCTGCTTTCTACCTCAGCTTTACATTGTATCAGAAAGCTCTGGGAATGCTTGCAGTGTGGGATTTTTTATTTTTTACAATGTATGGGAATGTTGTCAAATTTAGAGCTTGTCCTAAGTTCATGAAAGGATCATTGCATAGGTGCCCCTGCAATAGTATCGTATTCCACACAGTCAGAGGTTTTGGTGCAGGTTTATCAGTTTAAATTACTAATGCTGTGTGGCCCCAGTTCAGCCAATGCCAAGTGTCTGAACCTCTTTAATCCAGAGTTTTGTGTGCAAAGAAATCATCTAGCCTCTCCTCCTGGAGACATGCTGTCTTCTACTGTAGAATATGGTTGGCATGGATATTTCTCACAGTACTTCACATCTGAACATGTGCATACAACAGGTCAGTGTGACGTTGTAGTAGAAATTGCAAGAAATACAAAAAGGATTTAAACAGCCTGAGTGTGTGGCATCCCAATATAGTCATTGATTGTGTTTTGCATTTCTGTTCCAAAACATCTCCATGTGTACTTTTCTAATGTCAGAATCTGAGAACTGCTGAAATATGCTTTTTTCTGTTGCTTGGGTACAGCTATTAAAATCTGGAGTGCCCCTCCCCACCCTATTAGAGAATAGTTATGCCTTTAAATTTTCCCATTCCACTAACAGCGCACTCCTACGCACATCTACGCAGAAGTAAACCCCCTGAGTTGAGTGAGGCTTACTGTGCTGCCTCTGCAGGGTTCAGAATTGCACATAGAGAGACTCCTTCTGTTGTGCTAAATAAGGCATTTATTAGGTTAGAGTTATGGGTTAGAGTTATGGAACTCTAGGGGTCTGTCTCTATGCGTCTGTCTCTATGCTCCCCGAGCCTCATAGTAACTTTCTGCCAGGTGACATCACCCCTCACTTTAATTGGCTAGTTAGTTTTCCCGCCAAAACCTTCCTCAGTTTGTTTCAGTCATCAGTGAAGCTAGCAGCCGGCCTAGTAGCCTCAGAGGACAACACTCTTTTTTATCCCCTCTCTCTCTCTCAGAAGATACTTCTCTGCCAGAATTACTTCTTCCAGAAACTATCGCTCTCTCTCAGAAGGTACCTCTCCTCCATTGAATCTACCTTTTCAAAAATCCTACAATATCCTACCTGCTATCAACCTTCTTCATCATCATCACCATCCTCAGTTCACCATCCCCAGAGACTCTACACTTTCTTTGAAGTTTCTGTATACCTTTGTGTTTTCCGGTTTAATAAAATAGTTCTGATTAAAAGAGAGAGATTGAGTTGACTGTCTGGCAAAGTGGGTTTCAGAACCACGGGTTCAGAACACTTACTCTCAAACAAATGGCAATAATATTGTAGCAGATAACCGAGTTGTTAAGCTGTCCCCAAAGCTGTTGTCCATTAGCTGCTTTTGATGCTCGAGGACATTTTGTAACACACTAGACACACTAAACAAAAAAATGAATCAGGGAGTAGTGACATGTGCTGACACTCTAGGTTGTTCTGTGAGTTTCTTTTATTCACCCTGTTGTATTATTTTGGGCTGTACCCTCCTGATATTATTTTGGGCTGTACCTGTATCATCATGGCACAATTATGGATATCCCTTCTTTCCATATGAGAGTATGCTAATATCAAAATAAAATGGATTCTCAGTGAAGGTTTGTGTGTGTGTGTGTGTGCATGCGTGAACACTTGGATTAACACAGGTAAAGGAGTCAGAGTATGCTACAGCTGTTGCCCAGGTACTCACATGTGTGTACTGTGACCAGGATTGATCCCTAAAAATATAAAAATATTCCACCCCCACTCATTGTAGTCCATTTGTTGTTGTTTATATGCCTTCAAGTCGATTATGACTTATGGCAACCCTATGAATCAACAACATGCAAGAGCATCTGTCATGAACCACCCTGTTCAGATCTTGTAAGTTCAGGTCTGTGGCTTCCTTTATGGAATCAATCCATCTCATGTTTGGCCTTCCTCTTTTTCCACTCCACTCCCTTCTGTTTTTCCCAGCATTATTGTCTTTTCTAGTGAATCCTGTCTTCTCATGATGTGTCCAAAGTATGATAACCTCAGTTTCATAATTTTAGCTTCTAGATACAGTTCTGGTTTAATTTGTTCTAACACCCAATTATTTGTCTTTTTCGCAGTCCATGGTATCCGCAAAGCTCTTCTCCAACACCAAATTTCAAATGAGTTGATTTTTCTCTTATCCGCACTTTTCACTGTCCAACTTTCACATCCATACACAGAGATCGGGAATACCATGGTCTGAATGATCCTGACTTTGGTGTTCAGTGATACGTCTTTGCATTTGAGGACCTTTTCTAGTTCTCTCATAGCTGCCCTCCCCAGTCCTAGCCTTCTTCTGATTTCTTGACTATTGTCTCCATTTTGGTTAATGACTGTGCCGAGGTATTGATAATCCTTGACAAGTTCAATGTCCTCATTGTCAACTTTAAAGTTACATAAATCTTCTGTTGTCATTACTTTAGTCTTTTTGAGGTTCAGCTGTAGTCCTGCTTTTGTGCTTTTCTCTTTAACTTTCATCAGCATCCATTTAAAATCATTACTGGTTTCTGCTAAGAGTATGGTATCTGCATATCTTAAATTATTGATATTTCTCCCTCCAATTTTCACACCTCCTTCATCTTGGTCCAATCCTGCTTTCCGTATAATATGTTCTGCTTACAGATTAAACAAATTAGGTGATAAAATACACCCGTCTCACAGGTTCTCAAACTGTAGTCTATGGGCCACCAGTGGTCTGCAAACTTCATTCTAGTAGTCCACAGCATGTCCACAATAAATACTCATTTTGATTTTTAAGTCTGTCTTTATTGCTTTTTTATTTCTTATATTTTTATTGTATCACAATTTTAATTCTATGGAATGCAAATTGTAATACAATTAATTGCAATATAAGAAATAAAAGAAGTAATAAAATACAATTAAAAATCATAGTGAATCTAGCACAGCGCACTGCAATTGCTACAACAGGAGAAAAATAATTAAGTGCTCTACTGAGACTGCCAGCAATTTTCAAGTGGTTTCAAGTGGGAACAGTTTGGGAACCACTATTCTATGGCAAGGATGGGGATCCTGTGACCCTCCAGTTGTTGTTGGACTCCAACTCTCATCAGCCTCAGCCAGTGATGCCGATGGACAAGGCTGATGGGAGTTACAGTCCAATGACATCTGGAGAGGCACCGGTTCTTCATGGAAAGCATAATAATGACTTTAAAGGAGCAAGAACATACCCACACATTGAAAAAAAAAGTTTGCACTTCCTATTGCTGTCATGTCTGCCATGACTACGTTGGTGTTACACTGGTGTTCCCTGCAACAAACAAGTAAAGAGAAAGGACACCCATTGCTAAACACACAGGGGAACGGATGCATGCCTGGAGGATTCAGTCAGTTAGGGCTCTTGGGTTAATGTCTCTGAGAGTTTAGGAGTGCATGATTGCCCTTCACACTTTTTGTGTTTACTGTTGCAAGCCGCACCATTGTAGCCCCAGCACAATACAATACAAGTGTGATGTGATACCATTTCATCCTGCCTTTCTGTTCTCCCTATCTGATTCTTCTCAGAAGAAGCTTTTTCAGTTTTAAAATCAGTCAGAACGTTTTTTTTGACTGGTAAAGACTTTCTCCCAGGAAGGGAGAAACGTAGAGATTAACCACAGAAGCTTGTGTTTGTTGGGGGGACTGGATTTCATTAGTTTATGAAAGAAGGTTCAGCCAGCAGCACCGGACGGACTTTCAAACAAGCTCTAACTGATTAAGCGAGACGTTTATCTTTTCTTGAAAGAAAAACGGATTAACAGGCAAGCACCCCTCTTTCTATTTTTATCATCTGGCTTAAATTGTTACAGCAAAAAGAGATTTGTCAATGAATCAGCTATAAAGAATCCCTGGGTGAGTTATAACTCTTCTCTTTCATTCACGAAATTAAGGAGGAAAGAAATCGAAATAGCTTATCTTTGTTTTTATTGGAAAAAGCTGGCCTGGAATTGTGCATTTTAAAGATACAAACAGATGAGGGATTTCTATTCCAAAGAGAAAAAAAATAAAATAAAAAATAAATCTGATTTATGCATTTTTGAGTATTATATGTCTGGGACTATTTTATTTCATTTTGACGAATCTGCTTGTTCTCGATGCCACTAACTGTTTTGATGCTGTGAACTAAATTTGTTTTGCATTCCTGAACATATAAGAGATAAGGCAGGCTGTGCTGTCTACACTGTGATGTCAGCAAGCTTGGAATATTAACCCCTTTGTTGCTGGAATAAGAAGTGGGGTTTTTTTTCTTCGTGGTTTTAAGAATGGCAATCAAGAAAGTGGCTGAGACCCTGGAAGTAATTATGTTTCAGAAAATAATGGATGAGATTGAGATAACGAAACAAACCCTGAGACAGGGCAGACAGGAGATGAAAACTGAATTTGGCAAAATAAAGCAGGAGCTTAAAGAAATAGGGGATTTTGTGAGAGGGAAGGTTGATGAGATCAGAGATATAACTGGACAAGCATCAGAAGATGAAAAAAGAAAAATTAAAGGGAAGATGCAAGCCCTGGAGATTGGAACAAATGTGGAACTGGAAAAAGATTTGGAGTTTATGGATATTAGAGATAAAGTTTACTGTTTGGAATTCAGCGTTGTCCTTGAAGAAATTAATGAAGATATCAGAGATAAAGTTATCAATGTCTTGGATAAACTTCTGGACTGGAATGATGTGATGGAGCTTGACATAGAAAAAATCTATAGAATTAATTACAGATATGTAACAATGGAAAAACTCTCAAGAGATGTGCCAGTGCATTTCGTAAAAAAGAACAGAGATATGATTTTACAACAATATTTCAGCAACACATTCAGAATTGATGGCAAGGAATTATTTGTGATGAAGGAAATTCCCATCAGACTCTTATTATATGACTATGGCTATGACAGCAAGATTATTATGGGACACTGATAATGGAAGAATGGCTACTGAAATTACTGGACCTAACAGGATTATTATGGGTGCAAGGATGGAAGATGGAATTAACACTGATAATGGAAGAATGGCTATTGAAATTATTGGACCTAATAGATTTGATGAGATGGATTAATTGAGATGCTTATTTGGAGAAAAATCGATAGATATATTTCTCAAGGAGTTGAAACCTCTCTTTGACTTTTTGTGGAAAGAATAAAGTGATGTTTATGAGATTTGATGATTAATTAAGATAACTACTGGAGGAAAGTGATTTTGTAATATAATTTAAGAGACAGGTTTGTTATATATTGTAGACCTATAACTGATCTGCGACAAATCGGAAGTCAACATTTTATTTTATTGTTTAATTTGTATTTTTGTTTTGTTTTGTTTTGTTTTTGAAAATTTGAATAAAAATTAATGATAAAAAAAAAACTTCCATATATATCAGTGCAATTCCTTGCGCTAGGTCTTTCTAATAAATATAAATTTACGATACATAAAATGACTAGTATTCATAAAACCATGAATAAAACAATCATGTATAACAATAAAATGTCTTTGTGCTGAAAATATCCAAAACTTATACAGGTCTTCTTCAGTGGGAACTGTAAATTTTTATCAGCTGAGTGCTGTTGTGCTCCTTTGGCATGACTAAATCCTACACGTTTTCTATACAGATGTATATCTTGTGCAGTGAATTGACACTGCAATATTATTCTGGCTGAGATAACAAGCAATTTCATTGAATTAGAGAGGTCTGCATTACTATAGATCCTTAATATTTATTTATTGATAGCCATTTCAAATGTAACAAAGTACATGTAATGTTTGAATAGATAGAGCATCTAGCCCAATCCAGTTCTTCCAGGCTTGTTTAGGTTGGGGTTCTTTCCATTTGGTTCAAGATAGCCAAAAGGCACTTCAGCATCTAGGAAGCCTAGGGATAGCCTATGTGATCCGAGTCGATATCCCCTTTGTGTGTTTGGTACCCAGAGATGCTGAACACCCAAACAGGGCTAGACAGAACTGTACTGCTGCTGTTGCTTGCTATCTGCATAACAATCTAGAGGACCAATTCTGACTGAAGTCCCCTGCTGACCATAATTGTCAGGAGTTGGTGCACTGATATGGAAAATATGATACCCCACTAGGGCCTGCAGCCCCTGCTCTCTTTGCTTGGCAACCCTGCCTACACCCCACCCTATAGCACCCCAAGGCCTCCCCCCACCCATCTGCCAGGTGGCCTCTAGTCATCTCTCCATCCTGTCTGCCATGCTGCCCCCTACCATTCCCCCACTGCATCTGCCAAGTGCCCCACCCCTCATTAACCCCACCCAACCCCACTACATATGGGTTGCCAGAGGCCCCCCTGTGCACACACTGGTCACCAAAGCTCTCCTCCTCCAAGGATCACCAAACCTCCTCCCTCCAAGGCTCTCCAACTTCCCCCACCCCCTACAAGTCTCCTGACCTCCCCCCACCCTCCAAGGGTCTCCAAACCTCACCCCTCTCCATCCAAGGATCTCCAACACCAGCCCTCTGGCTTTCCAAACCTACCCCGTCTATGGGTCTCCAAGCCTCCTCCCCCCCAAGCCTCCCCCACCCCATAGGTCTCTAAACCTCCCCCTCCCTCTCCAAGGGTCTCCAAATCTCCTGCCCACAGGTCTCCAAGCCTCCCCCTCCCAGGGTCTCCAAACTTCCCCCTCCAAGGGTCTCCAAACCTCACCCCATAGGTCTCTAAACCTCCCCCTCCCCTCGGGTCTCCAAGCCTCCACCCCCCACAGTCTCACCTTATGGCCTTATTGCTACAGCTTCTGCTGCCTCATTAACTCGCTAGGCCCTGGCTAGGCCCCGTCTGCTAGCCCCCCCTGCCGCCCCTTTCTTGCTGCCTTTCCTCCTCGCTGCTGTCATCGCAGTCAAGGTTTGCCTCTCCTTGTCCTCCTCACACGTAAGCGTCATGCTACCTGTAAATGCTTCAGTGCAGACACATGCCTGTGCAGAAGGATTCATAGGTAGCATGACATTTACAAAAAGATAATATAGTAAGAAATGCAAGTTGTCTGGGTCTCACTGGACACTCTTGTTATATCTTCCACCTCCCATGCATAAAAATTAGCACATGACCTTATAAAATGGAACGAGAATAAATGGTAAAGACTACTGAAATCTTCAAGGTCCTCCCCTATAATATTCAAAGGGGCATAAAAAGACTCTGACGCAGAATCCTAATAATATGCTTCCAATTAGTTTATGTTGTACACATACCACACAGTAATTTAACAAAATGTTTTGTTTCTTCCATTGAAGAAATGTTGTAATGCTACTCAGAGTAGTTAGGGAATCACAAAAGACTCTAGTTTGCGTGGCTATTAATGGAAAATTTGAGGCCATGGAAACATTTATTCTGCTTCCTGTATGTCCATGATATTTATCATTTGCCAATTCACTGACATTTTCAACAATTACTATACATGCCAGTAAATACCAAACAGCACAAGTTGCATGCAGAAAAACAGATCAGAATAGTGTGGTGGGAGAGGTTTTCTATATGAGCCAGGGTGACTACCTTCAAATGTAAATGGTTTCTAGAGAGTCATTTTTGTTGGAGCTTTGAAGTTGTATAGATTTATTCTAGGGTCTTACTAAGATGCTCAATACGGTGCCATGGCTTGTACCAAAGCAAGCCAATAAGCATCCTGCACAGGAGTGTTGGCCTCAATACATATCATAACTCTAAAGCTGCAATTAGCCAGAGGGGAAACATACAGGCACCCAGTCAGAGATTCCAATTTGTGAGGGTGAGTGATTGGTGTCAAGGAATCAATGCAGGGACAAAGAGTTATGCTGCCCCTTTCCCAGTCCAAATTACTCCGTCCTTCCACACCCACAGGTTTATTGGACCATATATATATATCCCTTTCATTAACATGGGCTGATATATCAGGAGATACAACAACGTGCCTTGGTGCTGAGTCACCAGTGAAGGACCTTCTTTGCACACATTGGCACCACATGGCCTGAACCTGGAGGACAGTACCACCACTACTTAGCTTCTGCAAATGAAGCCCCTCTGAGCATTCCAACCTCAAAGCTCTATAACTGCCACCTTGGTAACAGCATTTGTATGTTAGCAGCTGATGAAGGCAGAAGCTGAAACGTTTTGTTAATACAATAAAAACCTCTGTTTGGTTAATCACAATTACGTTCATATATATGGAAATCCAGCATCTCCTAACTATCACCGATGGGAGAGCTACCCATTGCTGGCAAACTCTGAACCTCTTACTAGAGCCATCAGCAGGCCCCCTGTTATAGCATTTCGCCAACCTCCTAATTTGCGCAGACTGTTGGTGAGAGCTGTGCTTAAGCCACCTATCACCAATCCAGGGTCTCATCCTTGTCACTCCAAACGCTGTATCACCTGTGTGTACCTCAGGGAGACAGCCACTTTTAAGAACATAAGAACATAAGAAGAGCCTGCTGGATCAGGCCAGTGGCCCATCTAGTCCAGCATCCTGTTCTCACAGTGGCCAGCCAGGTGCCTGGGGGAAGCCCGCAAGCAGGACCCGAGTGCAAGAACACTCTCCCCTCCTGAGGCTTCCAGCAACTGGTTTTCAGAAGCATGCTGCCTCTGACTAGGGTGGCAGAGCACAGCCATCACAGCTAGTAGCCATTGATAGCCCTGTCCTCCATGAATTTGTCTAATCTTCTTTTAAAGCCATCCAAGCTGGTGGCCATTACTGCATCTTGTGGGAGCAAATTCCATAGTTTAATTATGCGCTGAGTAAAGAAGTACTTCCTTTTGTCTGTCCTGAATCTTCCAACATTCAGCTTCTTTGAATGACCACGAGTTCTAGTATTATGAGAGAGGGAGAAGAACTTTTCTCTATCCACTTTCTCAATGCCATGCATAATTTTATACACTTCTATCATGTCTCCTCTGACCCGCCTTTTCTCTAAACTAAAAAGCCCCAAATGCTGCAACCTTTCCTCGTAAGGGAGTTGCTCCATCCCCTTGATCATTCTGGTTGCCCTCTTCTGAACCTTTTCCAACTCTATAATATCCTTTTTGAGATGAGGCGACCAGAACTGTACACAGTATTCCAAATGCGGCCGCACCATAGATTTATACAACGGCATTATGATATCGGCTGTTTTATTTTCAATACCTTTCCTAATTATCGCTAGCATGGAATTTGCCTTTTTCACAGCTGCCGCACACTGGGTCGACATTTTCATCGTGCTGTCCACTACAACCCCGAGGTCTCTCTCCAGGTCGGTCACCACCAGTTCAGACCCCATGAGCGTATATGTGAAATTAAGATTTTTTGCTCCAATATGCATAATTTTACACTTGTTTATATTGAATTGCATTTGCCATTTTTCTGCCCATTCACTCAGTTTGGAGAGGTCTTTTTGGAGCTCTTCGCAATCCCTTTTTGTTTTAACAACCCTGAACAATTTAGTGTCGTCAGCAAACTTGGCCACTTCACTGCTCACTCCTAATTCTAGGTCATTAATGAACAAGTTGAAAAGTACAGGTCCCAATACCGATCCTTGAGGGACTCCACTTTCTACAACCCTCCATTGGGAGAACTGTCCGTTTATTCCTACTCTCTGCTTTCTGCTTCTTAACCAATTCCTTATCCACAAGAGGACCTCTCCTCTTATTCCATGACTGCTAAGCTTCCTCAGAAGCCTTTGGTGAGGTACCTTGTCAAACGCTTTTTGAAAGTCTAAGTACACTATGTCCACTGGATCACCTCTATCTATATGCTTGTTGACACTCTCAAAGAATTCTAATAGGTTACTGAGACAGGACTTTCCCTTGCAGAAGCCATGCTGGCTCTGCTTCAGCAAGGCTTGTTCTTCTATGTGCTTAGTTAATCTGGCTTTAATCATACTTTCTACCAGTTTTCCAGGGACAGAAGTTAAGCTAACTGGCCTGTAATTTCCAGGATCCCCTCTGGATCCCTTTTTGAAGATTGGCGTTACATTTGCCACTTTCCAGTCCTCAGGCACGGAGGAGGACCCAAGGGACAAGTTACATATTTTAGTTAACAGATCAGCAATTTCACATTTGAGTTCTTTGAGAACTCTCGGGTGGATGCCATCTGGGCCCGGTGATTTGTCAGTTTTTATATTGTCCATTAAGCTTAGAACTTCCTCTCTCGTTACCACTATTTGTCTCAGTTCCTCAGAATCCCTTCCTGCAAATGTTAGTTCAGGTTCAGGGATCTGCCCTATATCTTCCACTGTGAAGACAGATGCAAAGAATTCATTTAGCTTCTCTGCAATCTCCTTATCGTTCTTTAGTACACCTTTGACTCCCTTATCATCCAAGGGTCCAATCGTCTCCCTAGATGGTCTCCTGCTTTGAATGTATTTATAGAATTTTTTGTTGTTGGTTTTTATGTTCTTAGCAATGTGCTCCTCAAATTCTTTTTTAGCATCCCTTATTGTCTTCTTGCATTTCTTTTGCCAGAGTTTGTGTTCTTTTTTATTTTCTTCATTCGGACAAGACTTCCATTTTTTGAAGGAAGACTTTTTGCCTCTAAGAGCTTCCTTGACTTTGCTCGTTAACCATGCTGGCATCTTCTTGGCCCTGGCGGTACCTTTTCTGATCTGCGGTATGCACTCCAGTTGAGCTTGTAATATAGTGTTTTTAAACAACTTCCAAGCATTTTCGAGTGATGTGACCCTCTGGACTTTGTTTTTCAGCTTTCTTTTTACCAATCCCCTCATTTTTGAGAAGTTTCGTCTTTTGAAGTCAAATGTGACTGTGGGATTTTCTTGGCAATTGGCCAGTTACATGTATGTTTAATTTAATAGCACTGTGGTCACTGCTCCCAATCGGTTCAACAACACTTACATCTTGCACCAGGTCCCGGTCCCCACTGAGGATTAAGACCAGGGTTGCCGTCCCTCTGGTCGGTTCCATGACCAGCTGGTCTAGGGAATAGTCATTTAGAATATCTAGAAACTTTGCTTCTTTGTCATGACTGGAACACATATGCAGCCAGTCTATGTCCGGGTAGTTGAAGTCACCCATTACTACCACATTTCCTAGTTTGGATGCTTCCTCAATTTCATATCTCATCTCAAGGTCTCCCTGAGCATTTTGATCAGGGGGACGATAGATCGTTCCCAGTATTAAGTCCCTCCTGGGGCATGGTATCACCACCCACAATGATTCTGTGGAGGAGTCTGCCTCTTTTGGGGTTTCGAGCTTGCTGGATTCAATGCCTTCTTTCACATATAGAGCGACTCCACCACCAATACATCCTTCCCTGTCCTTCCGATATAGTTTATATCCAGGGATAACCATATCCCACTGGTTTTCTCCATTCCACCAGGTCTCCGTTATGCTCACTATATCAATGCTCTCCTCTAAGACCAAGCACTCCAATTCTCCCATCTTGGTTCACAGGCTCCTAGCATTAGCGTACTGGCACTTGTAAGCAGTGTCTCTCTTCAAGTGTCTTTGGCACTTGTGGTTAGGCCTGTGGTAATTTTGCTCTTCTGAATTTATATCCTGTGCCCCTGCTCTCACAATGCCTACTTCTAGGCCTACCCCTTTTAAAATTTCATCATTTCTTTGGTTTTTATCCCAGGGGGGAGGTTTATTCCAAACCGGACCTTTCTCAGCTCCTGTCGGGTTTCCCCCCTCAGTCAGTTTAAAAGCTGCTCTGCCACCTTTTTAATTTTAAGTGCCAGCAGTCTGGTTCCATTCTGGTTCAAGTGGAGCCTGTCCCTTTTGTACAGGCCCGGTTTGTCCCAAAATGTTCCCCAGTGCCTAACAAATCCAAACCTTTCCACCCGACACCATCCTCTCATCCACGCATTGAGACTGCAAAGCTGGGCCTGTCTGGCTGGTCCTGCGCGTGGAACCAGTAGCATTTCAGAGAAAGCCACCTTGGAGGTCCTGGCTTTCAGCATCCTACCTAGCAACCTAAATTTTGCTTCCAGGACCTCACGGCTGCATTTCCCCATGTCGTTGGTGCCAACGTGCACCACGACCACTGACTCCTTCCCAGCACTGTCTACCAAACTATCTAAACGACAGGCGATATCCGCAACCTTCGCACCAGGCAGGCAAAACACCTTGCGGTCTACACGCCCATCATACACCCCACTTTACAAGCACTAGGACAGGCAGGACATATTACATCAAACAGAACATCACCTGCAGGTCCTGCAATATAGTTTACATCATCGAGTGCAAAAGACCAGGATGTCATATCCAATACGTAGGAAAGACCACAACTGACCTACGCACGCACTTCAGGAACCACAAGTCGGCAATTTTGACAAAAAAAGTGGAGCAACCAGTTGCAAAGCATTTTAACATTGAGGGTCACAGCCTGTTGGACTTTTCCATTACAGCGATAGAGATGCCAGCAGATCCAGCAGCATTGACCAAAAGGGAGAACTTTTGGATTTACTCTCTGGACACATTGGCACCACATGGCCTGAACCTGGAGGACAGTACCACCACTACTTAGCTTCTGCAAATGAAGCCCCTCTGAGCATTCCATCCTCAAAGCTCTATAACTGCCACCTTGGTAACAGCATTTGTATGTTGGCAGCTGATGAAGGCGGAATATATATTGAGAGATCCAATAATGCAACTCCCTCATCACACTTAGGTTGTCCCTACAAGAGCAAGTTTGGCGAAGGCAGCCTATAACAGATGTGGCAATCTAATTGGGAAGAGAGCCCCACTAGGAAGCAAGAGAATGCTGGTGCATCAGTGTTGTCTCATCATCTCTACAGCTGATGTGACCCATCCAAGTTAAAACATCATCATAGGGGAAGTGCTGGTGGATCTACTCAACCGACAATGGGACTTAACCAAGGTCCTACTTAAGAGAACAATCCCATAATTGGTCACCATTCGTGAGTTCATAGCAATAGCTCTTGTACAAATTTTAGACAAGTGTATCCACCTATGTGATCATCTTTGTATCCCACAAGCTCACTGTCTTCTGTCGTTGAGCTTGTGTTCACATCATGGGCCATTTGTCTGAAGAGCCATCACTGTGTTTAGGGATTTTGGGAGGAACATTCAGGGGAATATAATGCAAACTCCATTTTTTTTCTTTTTCTAAAAAAAATGTTTCATGACAATTTCTTTGCTTGCCTCAGTGGAAACATATAGTAATGTGATGAACAATTATAGTGTTTGGCATCATAATAATGTAATTAATGTCAAAAACACAGAGATTTATTTAAAACTTTGGTGGCAGGTTCCTAATAATGCCTATGTTAGTTTTTCAGTAATCTTCATTCCAAGTGTGTGGAAAGGAGAGCTACAGTTGTTCTGTGGTGGAAATGTGTAGATGCATGGAAATTCACTACTGATCGTAATGTAATGAAATCATAGAATAGTAGAGTTGGAAGGGGTCTATAAGGCCATCAAATCCAACCCCCTGCTCTGTGCAGGAATCCAACTTAAAGCATATCCAGCAAGTGGCTGTCCAGATGCCTCTTGAATGCCTCCAGTGTTGGGGAACCCACCATCTCCCTAGGTAATTGGTTTCATTGTCCTTCAGAAGGGCTGACCATGCCTACAGTTTACATTCAATTTTGGCAGAAAAAAATTAAAAAGAGCCTTTTTCTTTTCTTAAAAAATAAACTTCCCTGCACAAAAACCCATGGATGGAGCTGCCTGAAATTTGACAGGCTTAATCCACTCTGCAGGGTCTCCTTTGCCTGCAAATTTCATCCACTTCTGTGAAAAGCAGAAAAAGTTATAGCCATTTTTAGATTCCCCATTGTAGTCAGTGGAGGCAAAACAGAGCTTCAGATTTAACAGATCAGATTTGAATAATGAATTGAACTGGAATGACACAGAGCAAATCCAAAACACATTGGGCTGGTTCTAGATACTGATGTAAGGGAAATTTTGTAGTTGCTGCACATCCAGGTTTTTACTCTGTGTATTCTCTGGTTCCGGGAAAAGGCATATATGAAATGCTAAAATTTAATTGGCAAGGCAAACCAGGCCAGAGCAGAAGAAAGTTACCTTGAATGGCATGGTAATGGGTAAACATTGTACTAGCTGCTTCTGTGACATAAATCAGTCCAGTTCATCCATTAGAGTCAGCAGTTGAGAAGTTAGCTTAATATCCCTTTCATTAACATGGGCTGATATATCAGGAGATACAACAACGTGCCTTGGTGCTGAGTCAACAGCGAAGGACCTTCTTTCCACGTGCATTAGTTTTGCAACCATAGCAACTATGTATGTATGAAAAGAGGAAACTCTTAAAATAGCTCTCTGCTCCAAGTTGGAAAGAGCTGAAAGCAAATGTGTGGTCAAGAGACAGCCTTCCTATGCTGAGTTATTCTGCCAGAGTGTTTGTTGGTTGGCTGCTTGGACAGGGAATCCCATAGTGACTTGACCAATGGGATAAAATAATGGGCAGTGGAATACCAGCCTGGAACCCTTTTAAAATCACTGTGGAAGATTTAGAGAAAAGAAAAAAGTTGCACATTTATCTCTTGTTTATTATCTCATTGTGCTGCTGTTTTATTACCTTCTTGAGATGGGGTTGGATCTAGGTTTTCCCTTCTGCAGATGGAAAGGTTACTTAGGTCCATGGAAGACTTTTGATTCAGCAGAGGATCCTGCTGGGTGGGGGTGGGGAGAGTGACTTTTGCCAATTCCAGGCTTCTCATGCAGTCCACAGTGCCACCTCCAACTCTGTTCTGGAGGGTTCCCCAGAGCTTGGAAGATTACTTTTCAAAAGGAATAAACTACAGTTACAATTACATGGCCCAAAAAAGTAGCAATTACCATTACCATTACAACTGCTCTGAAAGTAACTGATTATTTTACTTTTTCTTAAAAGTAATCAATACAATTACATTTCAGTTACTTTTTTAAAAAAAAACACCTACAAGGTGCTGGCCTTGGCTGCTGCACATCTAAGTAGCCTAAAACAACATTAAAAATAAACACAAACATACAGAGGTAGTAGAATAATTCTTTTTATCCATAAGCTAGCAATGGTGGTCTCTTGGCTGGTAAGGGAGGTGTGAAGGGAGGCAAAGGCCACTGCTCAGATCTTTGCATGTCAAACCAAGTGCAACCTCCCCTCAGCCAGCAAGCATAATCTCTCTCACTTAACCACCTCCTGGACCCTGCCCTTCCACTAATTAAGGGACACTTACCCAAGCAAACATTTTCCCGAGATGCAAACAAGTTAAAATACTGCAGATGCAGCACAGTAGCCAGAGAGGGTGGTGGAGGGCACTTTATGTGCCAAGTGCAAACACAGTATTCTCTGTCTCTCTCTCACACACACACACACACACGTCGTCATCTTTCACCTCCGTAGTTCTTTATCTCCATTCTGCTGCTGCCTCCTTCTCTTCCTTTATCCATGTTCTTGCCCTGCCGCTCCTTTTCCCCTCCTCCATTCTTCACCACCACCATCCATTTTTTAAACAATTGTTTTCTCCACTCCACCCCGTCTCACTCGTCACCTCCTACCCACCCACAGAGCATGAGGGAAGAGAGATGCTGCACAGAAGCCCAGTTTGAGGCACATGATTTTCATCCACAAATCAGAGGAGCAGAAGACTTCCCCTGCTTCCCTCCCCCAAGTAATGCCCAAAAGTAATGCTGGAAACATTACAATTACTCCACAAAAGTAATAAAATTACTCCTAGTTCTATTAAAATCAAAATGTAAAGGAATTACCCACTCGTTCCTCAAAAAAGTAATGAATTACAACTAATTTGTTAGTTGTAACTAATTACTTCCAAGCTCTGGGGTTCCCCAGGGGGAGGGGGAAATCCACAAAACTCACCTCCTGCCCAGCCTTCCACCATCTGAAGTCTGAATCCCGTCCAATAACTTGTTAAGTTGTAACAAAATGCAAACAAAATACAAAAGTACCTTCCATTGCAGTTCTCAAGCTATAAACTTTATAACATCAAATAAGAATTAATCAAAACATAAAACATAGCATAAAACAGTCCATAGCAGCATTTATTGGGGCATAAGGAGTACATAGGAAGCTGCCTTATACTGCATTAGGCTCATTGGTCTCTATAGCTTAGCACTGACTATGCTGACTGACAGTGGCTCTCTGGGATTTCTGACAGGGGTCTCTCCCAGCCCTAACTGGAGATTGAACCTGGGACCTTTTGCATGCAAAGCAGCTGCCCTACCACTAAGCCACAGCCCTTCCCTAAAGGAGCATATAATGTACAGCAAATAATTGGTTTCCGTATATATATCAGGTGAGGCCTTTTATTTCTTGCCTACACTCTGGCCCAGGAATGCTGGATTAATCTGCATTAAGGAGCTTTTTATTTACTCCTTTGTAATATAGATGTAGCTGGGGTTTCCCCACCCCTGTGAATCAGCTTCTACTGTACCCAGGCAAGACCTTGGACCATGTGCTCTGAATACTTGCTTCTGCTCAGCCTCCCCAGCATGCTCTGTAATTCTCATTTCATCTCTTTTCATGTTTCTGTCCAGGAACTGCCTGGAACAGACTTGAGGGATATTGAGCTTTGGCACTGTCTGTTGGAGCTGCTATTGCTGGAATTTTCCCTCTGGCAGACCTAATTCTTCCAAGGCAGCTGACACACCCTGGATTTCTTGTGCTAGAGCATTCAGAGTTTACCTCTACATAGTGGCCACTGATAAATCATTACAGGCAGAGCTCTCTTTTTTTGTAAAAAAAAAAAAATGAGGTGCCAGTACTCATACATTGATAAAAGTACCATGGGTGCCTGGTCAGCACAAAATAGCTGGCATGGTCAGCAAAAAAAAAAAAAAAAGGTGCTGGTACACCATACCATTGAATATTGTCACATACCAAATGCCCTGGCTACAGGTTAGTCCAAAATTCTGCATTGCATAATGTCTATCTATCCGCCTACAAGGTAGAAGGTATTAGCTTCTCCCTAAATAATTTATTCTGGAACAGATTCTTAACATGAAGTATGGTCATCCTCTTTCCTAAAGCTACTATTTATACTATTCAGCTGTTGCTTGGACCTGATCAAATCATTTCACATCTCTTAATGAAGGGCACGGCAATCCTAAATAGGCTTGTGGAGGAGCCATAGTGATGGATCCCCTACCTGCTGCATCTCAGCTCACATTGGCCAGGGCAGAAGATGAGGGTGGTTTGTTCTTATTTTCCCACTAGGCTAGCTTCAGGCTGGTGAGCCCCATAGGGCTTGGATCCAGCCCTACAACACACCAAAGCATCACTTTTGGGGGTCTTTTCACCTGCTATCACCTTCCATAGGTTTCTGCATGTTTGGGTACAGCTGGGTCTCTCTTTCACTGTGGAGTCCCCACCACAACCATCACCATCAGCAGTGCTTCCCTTCACTGGTGGAGGCCAGCAGAGAAACACTAGCATGTCTTCCTAACCCCTCCAGCCATTAACATTGAGGGTGGGGGGTTGGATTGCACTCTTATGCATGTTATTTATTACAAGTGGATGAAAAAGATGAAGGGTTGTATTCAATGCTCCACAAGCAGAACTCCTCTCATGCCATGGGACTTCCCCTTCTTCTTCTTCATGTCCTTCCTCCAGCACACCCAAAATCTGCTCCAGAGGGCCCACTCCAATCTCTGGAGCTGATTTTGAGGGTGTATGGGGGACTGCAGGGGAGCGGAAAGTTCCATTCCGCAAGCAGAAGTCTCTTGTGCTAGTGGAATAGGAATTTGGCTACCGCCTGAAAACATAAGAATTTTGGTTGTAAGAAAATTCAGGAAGCTTTTCCTATTCATTTTCTTTTTTGGTGTTAGGAAGATGTGTGTCTGTATTTTTCGGCCACATTAGTTAAGTAATTCTTCTCAAATTTGATCGAAAGCTATTATTAGTTTCTTTTTTGTCCTCCTCTGTTGCAAATCAGAGTCAGTATGTCTAACTAAAAATAAAACATTTTTCACTGCTGGATTTTTTTTTTTAAGGCCATATGCTACATATGTGTAACAATGCACAGCTGTTTTGTATGTGTGAGCTCCAAAATACATAATGTTCCAGTTCTTTAAGGATAAGATAGGTATCCAGTAGAGACGCAAAAGATTTTTCCATATATGAAAGACCTTGAGTGTAATCTTTGAAGTATTCTACAGTCTGAACCCAATTCTTTCCAAACGATCTTGAACTGGTGGAAAATGTTTAGTATTCCAGCGCCTGTACCAAATAAACTAGAAAGAACATAATAAGAGTCACATTGGCTCAAATCAATAGTCCTTTTAAAGAAGAACTTTGCCTCAGGCAATGCTGAATATGATGTTTTAGATTAATCAACTGTCAAGATCACCACCAGATATTAGTTTGTTTGCTTGTTGATCTATGGTATTTCATATAGCACCCTTTATAATCACAGAGCAGTTTATAGTTTCAGGCAGGAGCATCACCCTAATGGACACTTCTGACAGCAGAAGTGGGGAGGTGACATTTGCTGCTCTGCCTGTTCAGCCCTCCAAAAATCTGTTCCAGAGAACTGGGAGATCCTTCAGAACAGAGGGGGCAGCAGGGGGAGGAGGGATTTGGCAAAAAAAAACCCCACCCCCTGCCACCTCCACTGGATCAGAAGCCTTGCATGAATGGAAGAAATCTTCCTTCTAACACCCCTTACACTTAAGAAAATGGATCTGCATAGCATGTTCAATTGGTGTAGGCCACAACTGCTCTGATCCAGAACTGGACCTCAACAGGGCAACCTCCCTGATATGGTGAGGGTGATTAGGAGCTCCTAGTAGTGGGATCATAGAATAGAAGAGTTGGAAAGGGCCTATAAGGCCATCAAGTCTAACCCCCCACAGGAATCCAAATTAAAGCATACCTGGCAGGTGGCTGTCCAGCTGTTTCTTGAATGCCTCCAGTGTTGGAGAGCCCACCACTTCCCTAGGTATTTGGTTCCATTGTCGTACCACTCTAACAGTTAGGAAGTTTTTCCTAATGTTCAGTCAAAATCTGGCTTCCTGTCACTTGAGCCCATTATTCCATGCCTTGCACTCTGGGATGATCGTGAAGAGAAACTGGCCCTCTTCTGTGTGACAGCCTTTCAAGTACTTGAAGTGTGCTATCATATCTCCTTCTCTCTTCACGGCTAAACATGCCCATAGGGCTTTGTTTCCAGTTCCCTGATCATCTTTGTTGTCTCTGATTTATGTTTAATAAATATAATCAAGATTGGGAAGGTTGGTGAAAAAGGGGATGTGTGGATGCTACAACCCATAGAGAGAAGGTCCTTCCCACCTGAAAGACACCGATCCCCAATAGAGACTTAACAAAGTTGGGAGGGAGGGCAATAAAACTGTTTATGATGAATAATTTACTTCAGAGACAGGATCCCCACCAGAAGTGAGCAATCAGAATCAACTCTCCCTCTTCCTATTGGGGGGTTTCGTCCTTTGTATGGGCTGGGACAAACTCGCCACCATTTGAAGGACACCAAAGTGGCAATCTGATCATATTCTGGTGGGATTATTTTCAAGTAAGTGTGCGTAGGACTGCAGCAGAGGATTTCAACAATGTTATCTGTGAAGTCACCAGAACTGGACTATGCATTGTGGTTTATCTTTAGGATTTTGGAGAAATCTGTGACATAGTAAACATACGTCCATCTGATGACAGTCCAAAATGGATAATTTTAGCTACATTCCCAAATTGCATTTTATCCATTTTACAACCAAAACATTATCTGTAAATTTCATGCACTGGAAAAAAAACCCTGTGGGATATTTTGAGGGTTTGGCAGACAAAACATGAAGGGCACCATCCAGCCAAAATTAAGCACTTTTTAAAGTCTTATTGATTTGTGGGAAAGATTTAAACATGTGCCCAAATGTGTTTGACATAATAAGCACGAAACTAATAAAAAACCCTGTAAACTGAGATTTCCCCATTAATGTGAGATAATTTGACAACTGCAATCATTTTCTAAACAGTTCCAGTTTAAAATACAATTCAAAAGTAAATGGCAAGACACTTAGCTGATGGTTGCTGTTATGTCCTATCTCTACCATGTGTTTGCTGTGACTTTTTTCAGAGCGAATCCATTGTTGGCATCCTCTCTCTAGGCCCTGGTGTTTAACATGTCCTACACAACTAGCAAGTGGATAAAATGTGTAATATGGTACATGCACATTCATTCTTTCCATAGTTTGATTGGACAGGAATCTTTCAGCAAGAACCAATCTCAGCTGGTGAAGTCTTTTATCCCCTGACATACCAAGGGCTGTTCGTTAGATAAGATTAGCTTATGAATTTTCTTTGGCATCAGTAGTTACCCATTCATTCTGTCCCACTGGGAGGGCTACAGGTAGTTTAAAATGTTTTGTAAATGCCACTCCCTGCCATGTATTGAAGAAATTCTAATTCCTGTCATGACTAGGCTTGAAGCATTGACTAGAAAAGTCCATGTGTATTGGCTCAGGAAGTGCAAATTAGCTAGATGCACATTGCAATATGAACTGAATGAATTTCTCCCCTTTCCCAATTGGAGAGCCTTGTTGGAAGCTATAGCTATCAGTCACAAAACTAGATTATTTTCCTCTCCCTCCATGCCTACATTTTATTTTTATGGACAACTTGCAGGAAGGATAGGATCGTATTGAATTGGCCAGGGGGAAAAAACTTGTAAAAACATCCTTCTGAAGCTTCAGATATAGCCTGCTTCACTGTGTACCACTTACCACAGAGAAGCAGCACCCAGCAGGATTGCACTCTCCACTCACCAGCTGATGAGTAGAGGATGCAATCCTGCTGGCTGCTGGGGTTTGCTTCACAAAGCAGCACCCAGCAGGATTGAACCCTCCTGCATGCTCTTTGCAGTGCAATTGGGCTGGAGGGATGAAGCCAATCTCTGGACTCATAGCTTTCATTTTTTGGAAAAAAAAAGTTTCTATGTGGCCTGGTTCAAGAGATATATACCAAAGTGTCAGCCGCCGCCACCCCCACTACAACTTCTGTTAGAAGTTGGCGGCTCTAATCCCCACTTTTCAGGATTTTAGCCAATAAGTGAAGTCAGGGTTGTGAATGAAGAGAGATTTACTGACTTCCGGGCAATAGCTAGAACACATTGAAAATCCTGAAAACAGTTTCATTTCCTGTTTGTCTGCACATCAGAAGTTGAGTGAGTGTATAACTTGCAGCAGCAGCAAGATCACCTTTCTCAAATAATATAGCAGGAAATCTAGAACTGAAGATCACAGCAGGATCTTGGTAGGCATGCACAGTATACAATTTCACTTACAATAAAAGTATACATGCAGGGGTTTTTTAATTACTTGCAAAAATAGCATATTATACATATTAACTTTCAAATAATTTTTGAACAGAAATTTGAAAAAGTGTACATGCTGCAGCTTATGGTGCAATTACAATGTGTTATACTTTTTCTATAAGGAATCAAACAAGTTTAATTTTCCTGGGCTGTTGAACAGTGCACTTTATTGGTCTAATGCATAGCCTGTTTTGAAAACTTTCCTAATATGAAGCTTAATCCTATACTCACTTTTCTGGGAGTAAAGCTGCAATGCTAATCCCACATACCTGGGAGTAAACGTCATTAAATTCAAGTAGGACTTACATTTGAGTGGACATGGTTAGGATTGTGCTGTAAATCAATGGTACTTTTGAGTGAACATAGCAAAGGATTGTGTTGTAAATCTTTCTCTCTCCATCCTATCCTTTTCTTAAAAAAGCAATTAGGCATGGCTTACTTAGGTGTCACTGCTTTTATTTGGTAGGAAACTAATACTGATTTTAAAAAATGTTCTGCAATGACCAACTGGTTTTGACAATAAACTATTACATGGGGTGTATGTATTTTTGCGTCTCCAGCGTGTATGTGTATAACAACCCTGTGAGGTAGGGTTGGAAACCAAGACAGCTCACAACAAGAAATAAAGCAATTTAAAATCCAATACAGTATGGCCCCACTCATACGGCGGGTTACATTCCGGATCCCCGCTGTAAAGCAAAAACCGCTGTAAAGCGGAACTCATTGAATAGAATGGTGTGTGATGCCTGAAAACAGCTGTAAAAGCGGGACAAGTGCTGTCTGAGTGGGGCTTTAGTCTAATTGCGTCTAATTGAGACAGCTGTATTAGTAAAGCACTGTAAAGCGAAGCACTGTAAAGCGAGGCCCTAATGTAACCATAAAACAAGCATAAAACAGTTGCAAAACAGCTTGAAGCGGCATGATTCTGAATTTTGGGTTGGGTGAGTGACATTCCTTATTACTTGATTGTTGTAGTTCTGTGTACACTTCCCTGTTTGAGCAAGCCCCATTGAATACATTGGGACTTGCTTCTGAGTAAACATGCATAGGATTGCACTATAAATATCTTATACAATAGGTTGTGTAAATAATAAACATCTCTGACAGTCATACCTATATAAGTATTTCTTCATACTATGTCTCGATATGTATCTGATTTTACACTATGGTTCTGCTTTATTATTTCCTTTACATTTGAAGTGTGTCCTTCCTTGGGGTGGTCATGGTCCCCCTCTGTTGTTTTCACACTGAGGGGCAGATTAGGCTGAGAGATGGTGAGTAGCCCAAGTTCAACAAGTAAACTTTGTAGCTGAATTCCATTTTTAAAATTAATTAAAAAGATTTATATGCAGGCAAAGTTTATAAAGTAATGCAGGTCCACGTAATACACAAAGCACATCCAACTCACATTTAAAGCACATTACTTAGCTCAAATAATCCAGGGAAGTGTAATTTCCCCCTCATAGTTACATTTCAGCCACCCTGGGCTCCTGCTGGGAAGAAGGGCGGGATTTAAATCAAATAATAAATAAATAATAAAATTTCCCACCACCCTTACCAAATGACAGTTCCCATGATTCTGTGGTGGGATTCATGTGCTTCAAATGTATTTTGAATGTGTTTGAAATGCATGGTGTGGATCTGCCCTAGATATGCCGTGCATTCATTAGTAAATTGAAAAGAAGAATTTTAAAAGATACTTTTTTAAACAGGGGAAGGGCTGTGGCTCAGTGGTAGGGCACATGCTTTGCATACAATGGTCCAAAATTCAATCTCTGGAAAAGACTATTGCCTAGAATCCTGGAGAGCCAATGCTAGTCCATGTCATCGGTACTGAGCTAGATAGTACCATATGGCATGAGTTGGTATAAGGCAGATTCCTTTGTTCCTAAAAAAGGAAAGAGACCCAAGGGCCACAATGACTCTGACATTTATTTATGTATTTTATTTACAACATTTATATACCACTTTATTGTAAAAAACCTCAAAGTGGTTTACAGAAGGAATAAAATTATTGGCAAAAACAGTTAAAGACAGGTATTTAAAAGCATTCAAAATAATAAAAAATAATAAAATAATAAAACCAACAATGAGTTAAAAACAGATTAAAAACATAGTAGCTTCTACATGCCTGGGTAGTCTTTCGTTTAAAAAAATGTTTTTAACAGGTGCTGAAAAAAGTGCAATGAAGGCACCCAGCAGGCAGGGAATTCCAAACCCTGGTAGCAAATCAACAACCAGTACAGATTTCAGAACAGAGGTATTATGTGCTGACAGGGTCTCACTCATGTGAGCAATTGTGCCGCAGCATTCTGTAGTAACTGTAGCACCCGGGTAAGGTTGTGCTGCATGGGGATTTCTGTGACCTTGGCTGTCTGGTTGCCAGTTCTTTTAGGTTTTTTTAGGAACCCTGACTGGTTGTGGGATGCTAAGTTTTCTGTCTTACTCATAGGAATCTTGTGGTTAGTATGGTATTGCATTTAGGAAATCATCACTGCTTTTTTTCTTTTTGTATTTGCATTTAATGTACCTTGAACCTCACTCTACATCCACAGAAGCAACAGCAGTACTTCCATGCGCTCAACTCAACCCCACTGATAATGCACCTTGTTGTTTGCATGACAGTTTGTTTCTTGCCCGTTTGTGATAAAAGAGAAGTCACATACTGGAAAGTGTGGCTTTAATTGCTGTTGTTTCCAATCTACTGCCTGTGAAGGTAGACCAAACCATGTGTGTTTTCTCTCTGTCAATTATTACTCAGTAGAATTGCGTTGGCTGTCAAAGTGAATTTATAGTGTAGGCAGGAAAGAGTAGAGAACCTTCTTAGCTCTTACTCATTTCTCAAACATCTCTGCAGTGAAGAGGTCAAGTCTGTAAAGAAGTTTAGAGCAACCACGTTAAAAGGCAGGGGCAGGGCATTCCAGGCAGGGAGTTGCCAGCCCTGCTTTATATGGATATCTTTGCAGAGCATCCCTAGTGAAGCCTTACTAGCAGAACAACTTTAACGATATCTATATCTTGCCGGAAGTCGAAAGACCCAGTCGCAGTGGCGTCTGTAATTTTCTCTCTTTTTATTAAAGTTATAGATACATCAAAGCATAGCAGCTCATTAACCTCTCTATGCTTTTTAAGAACTTTTGCCCTGAACTAACTCTAAGCATGCCTTCGCAGCTCCCAGACATTGACTCAGCAACTAACCGCTGCCCTGAGTCCACTTAAGTAGGCTTGGCTTTCATGTGTAAATGATGGCTCCTCCTCAACTTCGTCGATTGACCTTCGCACCTCTGAAGCCTCCAAGCGTGGGGCGATGGGGGCTGGATCTCAGCTTCCCCCTCAGACTGGTGGGGGCTATCTGTCTGCTCGAGCATAGGAAGCTGTGGGGTGCTCGACTGGGGAATGTCAGGTTGACAAGGCAGCACCTCTGGTGTAGGTGAGGGGGGCGTGTCTAATGGAGCAGTCTCTGACAGTTCAGGTTGCACTCCAGCAGGGGGGCCAGGATCAGGGGGAGTTGAATTATCAGTGCCAGGGTTCTGGGCATGCTGTGAGCTCTCCTTGCTGCTCAGCCCCTCCCTCAGCTCATTGTCCCAGTCTTCAAAGTCAGTATCTCCCTCGTCAATGCTTCCCCTCCCAACCTGGGTCACAACTTCATCCTCCCTCCCATGCCAGTTCCCCCCCTCCGGTGGTTTGGGCTTGTCTGGGTAAGTTTCATGGAACTCTCTCACCAAATCCGGCGTGTGAATGTCGGCCGCCGCCTCCCATGATCTTTCCTCTGGACCGAACCCCATCCAATAGATCAGGTAATGCAACTTTCCCTGGTGCCAGCAGGAGTCCAAGATCCGCTCCACTTCAAACTCCTCCTGTCCATCGATTAGTATAGGTGGAGGTGGAACCTTGGGTGCTTGATGGGGGTCTGGCGGCTTCTCTGGGGTTAACAGGGAGTGATGGAAGATGGGATGGACCTTTAAAGAAGCTGGGAGATATAGAAGAAATGCCACTGGGTTGATCTGAGCCTTCACTTTGAAGGGTCCCAGCCTCCGAGCCTCTGGTTTTTAGCTGGGAACTCATCTGGGCAAATATCGTGTGGAAAGTCACATTTTGTCACCAACCTGTATCTCTGGGCCAGGCTGGCGGTGTTAGTCTGCCACCCATTTGTAGTCGGCTTTCACTCACGAGTGTTGCTCTTGCAGCAACTGCTGCATTGCCTGCAATTCTTACATGAACTCTGCTGCCACTGGGACAGCCGCATTAGAACTAGGGGTGGCAAAAGTGCATGGGTGGTATCCAAAGTTGGCAAAGAATGGCGTCTGCTGAGTAGAGGAGTGCACAGAATTATTATAGGCAAACTCAGCCAGGGGCAGTAAGGACACCCAGTTGTCTTGCTGGTAGTTTACATAGCAGCGGAGATATTGTACCAGGGTAGCGTTCACTTCCTCTGTCTGTCCATCTGTCTGGGAGTGGTGTGCAAATGACAGCCTTAGCTCACTCTGTAGCAATTGCCATAACACGTGCCAGAACCAATGTGTGAACTGGGTTTCCCAGTCCAAAATCAAACTGGTGGGGATTCATGTAGATGAAAAATGTGTTCTACAAACAGTTGAGCATGCTCTCAGGCGGTTGGCAGCCCAGCACAGGGGATGAAGTGAGCCATTTTACTGAAAGTGTCTATGACTACCAAAACAGTTGTCTTCCCTTGGGAAGCGGGTAGGTCTGTGATGAAGTCCAGAGTCACCATTCACCAGGGACCCTTGGGCATGGGAACAGGCACCAGCAAACCTGTGGGTCACCCTGGGGCATGTTTTGCCCTCATGCATGTTGGGCAGGATTGAACATACCTCTCTACATCATGTTTAATCCTTGGCCACCAAAAGTCTCTCGTGACAGCCTGCAAGGTTTTTAAAAACCCAAATGACCTGCAGTGGGGGTATCATGACAGTGGTGGAGAACTTTGGCTCGCAACTCTCCTGGAGGCACATACAGGGTCTCATAGTGATAGAGCATCCCTCCTCTTCGAGAGAATCCAGGCACACAGACATGCGGTGGTTGCTCCAATTCTCACACCCGCTCCTGGGCAAAAGGATCTTGCTCTTGGGCTCTGTGTAAATCCTTGAACCAAGGATCAGGGCAGCTGGCAGTGAACATTTTTTCTAAAGGGATGATGTGATGTAGATGTGTTATTGGCTGGGTGTCCTTGTACTCTGACTTGCTTGACAAGGTATCAGCCCAGTGGTTCTGTGCCTGGGGAATGTAATTAATGCAACTGTGGAATCTGGCAAAGAATTGCGCCCACCACACTTGCTGCTGATTCAGTTTTTGAGCTGTCTTTAGGCTCTCTAGGTTTCGGTAGTCAGTACAAACTTCCACTTAGTGCCACGCCTCTTCCAACAGATGATGCCAACTCAAATGCATAATGTATGGCCAGTAGTTCTTTCTCCCGTAGTTCCTCTTGGCACTTGACAGCTTTCTGGAGAAATAAGTGCAGGGTCGTAACCCTCTCCCCTTTTTGGCGGGCTATAATAACATAGCTCCGAAGGCTATATCTGATGCTTTCACGTTCCACAACAAAAGGTTGTTGGGAGTCTGCATGCTGGAGTGTGGGCTGTGAGGAAAACAGCTGCCTCAGCTCCTCAAATGCTTGTTGAGTCTCTTTGACTCAAAGAAAGAGCCCAAAGCCTTTCAGACAGTCAGTAAGGGGGGTGGTCAAATTCGAGAAGGCTGTGATGAAGAGCCGGTAATAGTTAGCAAATCCCAGAAAACACTAAAGGTCCTTCTTGGTTTTTTTAGGGGGTGGGTGCCAAGAGAGCACGCAGCACACCTTCTCCCTGCCCATCTTGACTCCTGTGGGAGAGATGCTGTAACCCAGGAAATCCAAGGTGGTCAAGTAAAACCGGAATTTTTCCAGCTTGGCGTACAAGTGCTGCTCTCTCAATCTATGCAACACTGCCTTCACATGCACCTTATGCTGTTCGGGAGAGTCAAAGTAAATAAGGATATCATCCAAACAGATTGTCATGAAATGGTCTAGGTAGTCCCAGAAAATATTATTCATGAAATTTTGGAAGATAGCTGGAGCATTCGACAACCCGAATGGCATGACCAGACATTTGAAGTATCCATAGCAGGTCTTGAAAGTAGTTTCCCACTCATCCCCCTCCCTGATTCTGACTAGCTCCATGTAAATCAAGCTTGGTGTAGATTTTAGCTGAACATAGGTGCTCTAACATCTCATTGATGAGGGGCAGGGGGTAATTATTGGGGATGGTAATGTGATTTAATTCCCTATAATCATGGCAAGGACGTAATTCCCAATTTTTCTTCTTAACAAACAGCAACGGGACTCCAACAGGATTTCAATGGCCATATGTAAATTAGTGTCCAGGAACTCTCTAAATGCCATCAGCTCCAGCTCTGTAGGCAAGCCTAGGCAGACTGGCAAGTGTAAAGTGGACTTCAGCGGGTGAGGTCACTGGCTTACAGCTCATGGATCTCTACAAGGGCTGGGATTTGAAGTTTTTCTGCACCGGAGCCTTTTCCAAATTAGAGGGACACTCCTTGTCCATATGTCCAGCCTTCACACGGTATAGGCACAGCCCTTCTTTTTGACGCTTCTCCTTCTCCGCCTCTGTCAGACATGGGGACCCCCCATCTGCATGGTCTCTATCCCTGATGGTGCCGAGGTTTCCACACCGGGGTGATTGTGAATGCAGGGAAGTGGAAAAGGAGGTAAGGAGCATGCTGTTTCTGCTTTGTACTCCTGGTGCCACCCCTCTAGCTGACTGTCTATGTGTAAGCACAATAAGACTAGCTCTGGGAAAGTACTCAGCTGCTGGGCGCATGCAAGCTCATCCAGCACTTCAGAATTGAGCCCACTGCAATCTAAGAACATTAACCCAAAGCCGTTAAAGTCTTTTTCCTGTGCCAGAATGCAAAAGGTATTAGTGTATGTCCCCACTGAGTTCTTTCCCTGTCATAGGTTTCCCAGTTGGCGGGACACAGTCTCTCTCCTATGGGAGTCCCAAAAAATCTCTTCCAAAAAATCCCAAATGCAGTATACCAGGTCAAAACTGGGTCGTTGCGAAGCAACAGAAGGGTGGCCCACTGCGCAGCCTCCCCTTCCAAGAGGCTAATGATGAATGCCACCTTCACATCGTCATTAGGGAATTCTGATAGCCACACTAGTATGTAAAGCTCACACTGGACTATGAACGTGGCGATTTGCTCCACTTTCCCACTGTAGCAGGCAGGCATTCCCACTAGAGACTTGATTCAAGGTGCTGGGACAGGTGGGACAGCCCCCTGTGCTTGCTGTGTGGGGATGCCCTGGGTCACTAGCTGGGTCATCTGAAGGCTCAAGGCTTGATTCTCGGTTCAAAGAGACTGGTTTTCAGTTCAGAGGCTCTGCACTTCCATTATCAAGGTTTTGCCGGCTCTGTGAATGTCCTTCCTTGCTCTACCGCTTGCTTCCATTCTTTCTGTCATGGGGGTGTCATTTGGAGGAGGTGGTGGCTGAGTCAAACTGTCCTGTCCAAAGCATGGGAAGCTGTGAGGTGCTCAGCTGGGGAACTTCAGGTTGACAAAGCGGTGCCTTTTCATGGGCAAGGGGGCATGACTAATGGAGCAGTCTCTGACAGGTCAGTCTCTGACAGTTCAAGTTGCACTCCAGCGGGGGTGCAGGATCAGGGGGTTGATTTGACAGTGCCTGGGGTCTGGGTGGCTCTGTGAGCTCTCCTAGCTGCTCGACCCCTCCCTTAGCTCGACCCCTCCCTTAGCTCGACCCCTCCCTCAGCTCATTACCCCAGTCCTAAAAGTCGGTATCATCTTCGTTGATGCCTCCCCTCTGCATCACAACTATCTACTCAGAAGTAAGTCCTGTTGAGTTCTATGGGGCTTAGTCCCTTAGTAAGTGTGTTTAGAATTGCAGCCTTCTGGGGCATCCATCTTTACTCCTGAATGCTCCCATCTAGCATCTTCACAACACTAGGCTCCCTTCTTCCTACAGTGGCCTTCTGGTGACTGGCCTGGCCTAAGGGCACTTCAGCAGAAGCAAGTAGGCTAGATTAAATGTCCCCTACACAGGTTTCTTAAGCAGGTGAGAAGGAATGGTCCCATCACTTCAGTTGGACCTGGGAACAGCCTCATTTAGCTAAGATTTCTATCTTAATTTTCAATCAGAGAATTTTTTTTGAGTGGTATGCTCCAAGCAACTGTGGTTGATGCTTAATGCATCATGCTTAATGACATCACTAGGACCCGCCTCCATGACATCACTAGGGTTCACCCTCATGACATCACTAAGGCTTATCACTGAAATCTCAGGGTTTGGAATCCTTCTGACCTGGCAACCCTACATTGTTGACTGGGAATTGTAGTCTAAAACAACTGAAAGACACCAGGTAGGAGAAGGGTGATGTAATATGTGGTAGCCACCCAAGCAAGTATGAGTCATTGAATGTGCTAACAACCTTTTAAGCATGGTTGTGCTGAGCACATTGTTAGCATTAACTGAAATAGTGAGGCAAACGACAGGGCCATGATTGTTCCATAGATGATTGCCTCTAATATAGAAACCAACTACCATGCCTGTTGTGGAATTCAACCACCCAGCCCAGTGTAAAGTCACAACCACTGCCAACTCAAACACCATTTTAAGCCAAAAGCGCAAGTGAAGAAAAATACATACATAGTTGAACTTGTGGAAGTCTAGTGCATGCCTATAGGATGGAAAATCTTTATTATTAAAGCTTTAGGGAGAAACAGGTTCATCCAGAATACATGTATTCTTAACCTTGATGCACCATATATATCTAAGCAATATCATATTCTCAAATAATGATGCCATTTCCATGAATGCCTTTTTTGTTGTTTAAATATTGGAACTGCTATGCATTTACAAGTGTATTTTGGCAAATCTTTCAGCCCAGGCCTTTATCTTTTGTCCTTTTAAAACTTTACTTTTAAAATATTACCTCAGTATTTAAAATCTTATCTGACTTTCCAGGAAAAGTTGTTTAAAGGAAGATGGACATTTAGATTCCAAAGACTTCAAAGCTAGTTCTAGAAATGATGTGTATAGTTCAACCTGAACTGAGGACAAATACAAATTAAGTTAATACATGCATGAAGCTTCTAGCTGACAAGTGGTCCATTCTTTCACTTCTGTATATTCAGTCCCCAGTAGGGATGGCCAAATCTGTTGATTTTGGTTTCTTTCAGTTTCACATCTCCCCACTTTTAAGTCAATTCTCCACAACAATCGCTCAAGCTTGCATTTTTTTAAAAAACCCATATAAAAATTCATCAGTATTTTAGTGTGCATTTCTTCTAATAGAGACATGTTACAAGCAATTTTGCTTCATATAATGCACTCTAATGTTGTTTTCACTAATAAATGCATTTTTATGCACACTTTCCCCTAATATATGCAGTTTCCTTTGGGAGGAAATGTGGGATATAAATTTAAATAGCAGCAGCAACAGGCAGAACTAGCCAGGACATTCATGCTCTGCCTCACATGATTCCAATCATGTGGGGAATTTTATGCTCGAATAGTACTTAGTTCATGGGTGGTGAACCTCAGGCCCAGGCATTAAATGTGGTCCCCCAGGATTGTCTGTCTGGCCTTCAAAACTCTCAACAGGCCACACCCACTCTCCTTACACCACACCCCTCCTTAGAGATGGGATCCATTGGCCAGTGCCAGTTTGAAAGCAGGCCGGTATTGATTCAAGTTTGGCTGCTGCTTTTACTGATCTGGTAAAATAAATATTTATATTAACATTGATATTTTGAAAGGAAATGTCAATATTTTGAAAGGAAATATTGATGATTTTAAAGGAAATATCAATATCAAATTATCATTCTTAATATCCATATTTTAGATTTCTTTTTTTACAAAACCCATTTTCAAAATAGCCCTGAAAAATCATGACTGCCCTCCTTGTTTCGAAGGGCACTCTGGTTAAATCAGTGAAGAAGAGAAGCAGGCTGTGCTGGCCTTCTTCTGCCTGGCCCTTACCACTCTGTGCCTTTTGACCCAGGTCAGGGTTAGAAATACTATGCACTGACCTACAACTGTCTAGCACGGGGTGGAAACAATGAGACAGATGAGCAGTGTCCTTCCTCGGAGCGCCACCAAAAAATATGTGAGCTCCAGTTTACATCCCTTAACCTCAAAAATGTGCTCATGCTTTCATTTTGGCAGTTCTGCACACAAAGTGGGGTGGGGAAGACACATTTAAGAAAGTACATTTCATCCACAGCTGTTTCCTACTTCCTAGTGATTTAAGCACCTTGTAACCAAGGGAGGAGGGAATATGGGGATTTTCCAAATACTATACAATATCTCCTGCCCTGCTATAAAAATGGTTGTTATTCACTCAGATAATCTTTCAGAATTATCAGAGAACAACTTGGAACCACATATATAATATATTTCCAAATGAACGGATCCTTCTGAAAATTTCTACTGCACAGAGACAAGGAGTGTGTTCCCCCCCTTTTTCCTTTTATTTTTTTGGATAGGGATTAAGAGGATAATACGAATCCTGCAGGAAAACTGAAGAATACTGCAGGAATATACAAAGAGGGGAGGGGAGCTAGGGCATAAAGTTCTGTCTGATGGCAGCTCTAAATATAATGACTGTCGTTGGACACAGAGAGCTGTCTCAGCTTTTCCTGTGCAATATGAATATCAAGCATAAAATGCTTTCAGCTCCCTGACCTTGAATTATTGTTGGAACTAAGGCATGTGGGTTGGGGAGACAGCTTTTTAACTAGAGAAACACAACAGACTGATCTTCAGTGACTGATTAAAATATGAAAGCTTACTGGCCTTATAAACTCCATGAATAAGTGTTTTCTGTATTGTATGTTTTCAGTGTTTCAAGTGTTTTCTGTATTGTATATGTTGCTTAGTTTTATGTCTATTATTTATGTCAGGGATGGGGAACCTGTGTGGCCCTCCAGATGTTCTTGGACTCCAACTCCCATCAGCCCTAGCCAGCATGGCCTATGGTCAGGGATGATGGGGGCTGTAGTCCAACAAAAATGTGGAGGGCCACAGACAGGGCCGGTTCTAAAGGGTGGCCAGGTTGGACACTGGCCCGTGGGCCCAGGAGCTACAGGAGCCCCTGAGGGGCTCTCTGCTCCCCTTCCACAATCCGCCCCCCCACCCCCCGCTTACCTGTCAGCCAGCTTTTTAGCATTGCCCTTAATGAAGATGGCGGCCGCAGCTTCCCTAAGCTACTGAAGCTGCTGCCGCCATCTTAGTTGATGGCAGAGATGTGTGCATGTAGCTTGCACATATGCCATCAACAAACATGGCAGCGGAGGCTTCATTCCCCTTAGGGAAACCGTGGCCGCCATCTTCATTAAGGGCAATGGTAAGGACTAGACAGGTAGGGGGGGCATGGGGGTGCACGGGGGGCATGCATGTATGCATATGTGCGCACGTGCACACCCACCCACCCACCGGGGGCCAGGGCAAGCTGATGCCCAAGGGCCCCCGCATGCCTGGAGCCAGCCCTGGCCACAGTTTCCCCCCATCTTAATTATACTTATACAGCCATGAGAGTGGCTGTATACAATAGCCAGCATGGATTTTTTGCATTCCACAATGTTAAATTAAAAATACACCCCCATGCTATTCTCCTGCTTCCTATAAGCTCATTTCAAAACAAAATTTTACAAAACCTATATTCCTAAACTCAGAAACACTTGCTTAATAACCCTCTATGTTTTCATGGTGATATACAAAACACTCTGAGAGAATCCAGACTTGAAAGTCTGAAACACAAGTGAAAAAATCCAGAACTCTATTGGACTTTTTTCTGTCAGTGATCTCATAATTTGTTGAAATTAATTAAAAATCAGCCATGTTCACATAGTACCTGTAATCCTTACTGACCTTGCCCCATACTCTGACCATCATCTTCTGCAGTTTAAAAGTAAAAAGAAAATAATGCATGGCTGCTTTTTAATTAATTTAAGAAAATTAACATTGGAGTCTATGATAGTGCAGACATATTCAGAAAGAACTATCGGTGTTCTAAAAGCCAGACTAACGGCTGTTTGGCTTGGCTAGTCAGGAAGCCACACCCTTGCCAGATATTTATTCCACTTTGAACAGTCATGGCTTCCCCCAAAGAATCCTGGGAAGTGTAGTTTATGAAGGGTGCTGAGAGAAGATTCCTATTCCCCTGACAGAGCACCAATGGCCAGAGTGATTTACCAGTCAGCCCCTCTTCCCAGAGAATTCTGGCCATTGCAGTTCTGTGAGGGGAATAGGGCATCTCCTAACAACTCTCAGCACCCTTCACAAACTACACTTTTCAGGATACTTTGGGGGATGCCATAACTTGGATGTGGCCAAGGACAGCTTTGGTTTAAATTTGAGTGGAAGACTACATGTGCCTGCGGTAGAATAAAAAGGTGGGGGTAACCCTGAAAAATAATGATACTGTTAACAATAGTTTCCTTTTGGAAATAAAAGGAAATGGGCTTTCCCTCTGCCCAGTGCCCATCCACTGAATCTCCATATGCTCAGAGACACATGTTACCAAATTCTTCCAAGCTACACAGGAAATGTATTGGACTGTGAAAGACCAACCCAAATTGTTTTTTTACAAATGTGTAGGGCAGTATAATATCTCAGATAGGAGGTCAGGCCTCCTGCTCCGCTGGTGCACTCACTATAGCTACCCAATTTCCCTGCTTTTTAATGTTTGATAGAAATATATGTTGGCTACAGGTACATTCTTAAACCTGAAGAGGTGGTTTTTTGCCTATTAGTGAATATAATTCTTGAGTGCATTTGGCAATCCATTTATTGTCATATTTTGTTAGAGAAATTTAATGAATTTAACCTAGAAAATAAAAGGCAAAAGTATTCTAGAAACCTTTAGAAAGAGCCACCTTGCTTTTGAAAGAAAGGGATTGTGTGACATTTACTTGAGTGAAGCAGAGGGCTACAACTGGGTCTCTGTTATTGCATCACCAAGTGCTCATGGGGTAGGGGGCTGAGTTTTCCCATGGTTCCAAGCGGAGGAGGAGGAGAAGAGTAGCCCTTTCCATCTACTGCACACTAGTAAATGATCTTGAATGCCATAGGTTGGAAGGTTCTGTTTCATTGTATAGTGCTAAGATGTTGTGGGTTGGACAGGGTGATACTGTATACCCTGCACTGGAGATATTAATCCTGGTCAGAGTGATGGCATCACAACACTCTGCTAAGGCTGCCATCTTGGAGAAATTACCTGAACAGAATGGTTATGTTCACAGTGCCAGCAGCAGGCAGCTGACTGCTACAACTCATATAGGAAGGGACTCTTGGGGCTAGTATACATGAAATGGCTTCTATCACTCAAAACACTTACTGCATGGCAACAGCTGCTCATTGTAACAGCTGTGATGTGTGGATTGCCACCATTGTGTGGGGAGCCTCCATTTCCCTGCCTGAAACTCCTGCAGAATTGGGTAAGGGCAAATCTGTCTATTTCTAGTCCATGTCACATTTGCATGTCCTTACCCATAATAATTCCATTCTGTTCCTGCATTAAGCTGCAATTATTATATATTTTTTAAAAACCCTCTAAAATATAGTTTTGATTACTGATCACATGAGCCAGCCAGGCTTGGTTAGGTATTTCTTTTTGTTGAGGAGATTGCTATCTAATTGCTCAAAATGGCCAGGAACTAGCCTCTAACATTCAGAACATTTTTGAGTGTTCTGAATGGGGGAGACTGTTGGGCTCGGTGGTATATCTTTCCTTCTCCCACCTAAAGATTATGTAGTCAGGACTCCATGTGCATAAAACAGGGAGGGGGAATTTCAGGCCTAGTGGCCAAAAGCAGTTCTTTGGGCCTTTGTATGTGGCCCTTGAAATCTCTCTAGGTGGGCTGGAGCCCCTAGGCTAGCTTCCCAACAGATGTGTTACTGTTGCTTACCAGGAGGGAGGGGGGAGAGAGAGATGATGGGGAGGTACAAACCTCCCCCACCTTGTCACTCCTTCTGGTAAGCAACTGCCACCCATGTGCTGGGAAGCTATCATACTGATTCTACCCCCCTGGCAAGTCACTTTTGGACTAAGGACCTCACTGGCCCTGGCCTGTGCCTTCCATCTTTTTTTAAAGAATATTTTGTTGTAAATTTTTGCTATACATAAAATAACAGAGGGTGGTAAACATACAGCACTCAGATGTCATAATTAAAAGTACAAAATAATTTAGATGCATGCATACTTTTAATAAGCCAATAAAGGATAAAAAGGAAAAAGCTGAAAGTGTATGAAATATTTAAATAAAGCAATACATTATTTATTTTATTTTTTATTAAATTTATATCCCACTCTTCTGCCCAGAAGGAACCCCCAAATACATGGAGACAAGGCATTCAACATCCACTTATGCTACAGTGGTTATGAATGTGCTGTAAATTAATGGGACTTTTGAGAATTAACAAAGAATTGTGTTTGTGTTCTAAATCTTTCTGTCCCTCTCCAATCCCATTTTAAAGCAATTAGGCAGGGCTTACTTAGGTATTACAGTTTTCATTATGTAGGAAACTAATACTGATTTTTTTAAAAAATGTTCTGCAATGACCAACTGGTTTGACAATAAACTATTATATGGGCTGTATGTATTTTTACATCTGCAGTGTGTGTGTATGGAGTCTTTCGAACAACCCTGTGAGGTAGGGTTGGTGACTGGAAACCAAGGCAGCTCACAATAAGAAATAAATCCCTTTAAAATCCAATAACCATAAAGCAAGAATAAAGAGTTGCAAAACAGCTTAAGGAGGCATAATTCTGAATTTTGGGTGAATGAAGTTTATTTATTTATTATTTATTATTTGATTTATATCCCACCTTTCCTCCCAGTAGGAGCCCAGGGCGGCAAACAAAAGCACTAAAAACACTTTAAAACATACTAAAAACCGACTTTAAAATATATTAAAACATATTTAAAAACATTTAGAAAAGGTTTAAAAACATCTTTTTTAAAAAAGAAAAGGTTTAAAAACATGTTAAAAAGCAATTGCAACACGGACGCAGACTGGGATAAGTTCTCAACTTAAAAGGCTTGTTGAAAGAACAAGTTCCTTATCACTTGAGGCTGCAGTTCTCTGGACATTTCCCTGGTTGAGTAAGACCCATTGAATACATTGGGACTTGCTTCCGAGTAAGCAAACATAGGATTGCACTATAAATATCTTTACAGGTTGTGTAAATAATAAACATATTTGATCGTCATGCTTATATAAATATTTCTTCATACTATGCCCCAATAATTTGATTTCACACTATGGTTGTAGATGATTTTTTCCTCTATGTTTTAAGTGTGCCCTTCTTCCTTGGGGTGGTCAAGAGCATCAAATCAAGAATTCTGGTGAAGGTTGTCAGTGCAGTGTTTGCCGTCCCAGTAAGCAATGCTTACGTGGAGAGAGTGTTTTCACTCATGGCCAATGGATGATGGACTGACAACATGAACCATATGTTACCTTCCGTTGTCAAAGCAGAGCTTTGTGTCAAATTAAACTTTGACATGAGCTGTGCTGATATTTTCAAATATATGAAAGAGGAAAGGTTGCTTAAAGCTTGTATTTCAAATGAGAAATACAAATCCTAAACTTAGCCTTTTTTGTTCTTTAAATCCAGTTACTACAGTGAAAGCACCTTGTTCATTATATGTTTCTCTTTTATAAAGAGTAATACTGTTTGTAATGTTTGAGAACATCCATTGGATGTCATTCACTTCTCTTTTGTAAGAGAGATAAATGCCTAAACCCAGCTGCTAGTCCCAGCTACAGTAGACCCATTGAATCGATGGGAACTTGGTAAATTTACACTATATAAATTCCATTGCTTCAGGGGGTCTCTGCTCTAGTAGGGGCTAGCAATTGGATTATGATTAGCAGTTGGATTGGTGATGTAACCTGCCTTTGTTCTCTAAAAGACAGTGTTTGTTGATAAAAAAAAGTTTATTTCTAACCTGGTACTATTGGTTTTATTTCTCTCTCCTCACGTTTTTACCTGTTAATTTTAATTGTGATTGTTCAGTTTCTTTGAACAGGGACTGACAGAACAGTAGCCAACACATAAATTTGTAGTGGCCAATGGATAACTTTGTGGGAGATCCCCAATCAAGTCTTAGCAACAGCACAATGCTAACAGGCAGTTGCCAACTGCTTGCCTAGAATGCCCTCCCTTGTCCTTAACATGGCTGCAACCATATCTACTCAGAAGTAAGTCCTATTGAGTTCTATGGGGCTTAGTTCCTTAATAAGCATGTTTATAATTGCTGCCTTCAGGGGAGCCATCTGTGCTCCCATCAAACATCTATGAAACACTAGGCTCATTTGTTCCTACAATGGTCTTCTGGTGATTGGCCTGGCCTGAGGACATGTAAACCCTTCTTGCCAGAAGCAAGTAGGCTATATTAAATGTTCCTTATCCATACTCCCTAAACTGGTGAAAAGGAATGACCTTGTCACTTCAGCTGGACCTGGGAACCCCCTCTTTTAGGTAAGATTTCTATCTTAATTTCCAAACAGAATTTTTTTTTAATGGTATGCTCCTAGCATCTGTGGTTAATACTTAATTATGCCAATATGCTTCCGGGCCAGATTCAAAGTGTTGGTATTAACCTATAAAGCCTTATACGGCGTGGGACCACGATACCTGTTGGAACGTCTCTCCCGATATGAACCAACCCGTACACTACGGTCTACTACGAAGGCCCTCCTCCGGGTTCCGACTCATAGGGAGGCCCGGAGGGTGGTGACAAGATCTAGGGCCTTCTCAGTGGTGGCCCCCGAATTGTGGAATAGTCTCCCCAAGGAGGTGCGCTTGGCGCCGACATTGTTATCCTTTCGGCGCCAAGTTAAAACCTTCCTCTTCTCTGAGGCATTTTAATTTAAGTCACTTAGTTTTAAATCCGCTGTAACTGTTTTTAGATTGTTTTATTTTATATGCTTTGTTGTATTATATTGTGTGATTTTATTGTATTTATTTTGTTCACCGCCCAGAGAGCTATTGCTAGTCGAGCAGTATAAAAATCTAATAAATAAATAAATAAATAAAATTAATGTATCATGCTTAATGATGTCACTAGGGCCCACCCCGTGATGTCACTAGGGCCCGCCCCATGACATCACTAGAGGCTACCCTGTGACATCACTAGGGGTCACTAGGGGCTGTGTCATGATGTCACTAGGGCCCGCCCCTGTGATGTCACTAGGGCCCCCCCATGATATCTCAGGTTTTGGGATGCTTCCAACTTGGCAACCCTATGGCTGACTGTTAAACCACTCTGGCCACTGGACCTCTGTCAGGGGAATTGGAGTCTCCTCTCAGCACCCTTCACAAACTACACTTCCCAGGATTCTTTGAGGGAAGCCATGACTGTCTCATGTGAAATCAAAGTCTGGTGTGGGTGCGGCCCCCTGATTAGGCAAGCCCAGCAGCTGTGAGTGTGGCTTTTAGAACACTGACAGTTGGTTCTTACTGAGCATGCCCGACATCATTGGCTTCAAGCCAAAATTTCTTAAATTAATTAAAATCAGCCAGGGATTTTTTTAACTTTTAAACTGCAGTAGATGAAGGTCAGAGTATGGGGCAAGGTCAGTATTAGGATTACAGGTACTCTGTGAACATGGCTGATTTTTAATGAATTTCAACAGATGATGAAAACTCTGAGAGAAAAAAGTCCAATAGGGCTCTGGGATTTTTTTCTCTCTTTTTTGGACTCATCCAAACGACTGTATAACATGCAATATGATTGCTTTGTGCATTCATTAAGTTTTGGTGGTCCATATGACGTCCGTTTTTGTGCATTTTCGCTCGGTTAAATCTGCTTTTGTAGTACCGCAAAAAATGCAATATGTTTTTTAACAATGGGAATCATCTGCTGTACTGTAAGGCACTTGGATGCAATACCGTGGACTTTAGAGCTGTGGGCGATCCATGGGTGTTTCCCCATACCCCTTCCCTCGTTCTCAGCCAATCATGTATTTCCACTTTTGTGCATGTGCGCGAATGTCTGGGAAAAGCCCGGGAAAACTGAACCAATCAGAGCGATGGTGTGGTGTTGGGGGGGCTCTGCAACTTCTACTGTGCAGCTACAGCCGTTTATTTGTAGCCAGCCTGTGAACTTGGTGGTTGCTCCGGGTGAGATCTGCAATTGTGGCTGTTTGTAAAGCCCCCCTTTTCCTGGCTGGTCTCACTCAAGTGTGGCTGGTTGGTGCAGGGAGCTTTCTTTGCTAGCGCTTTGCAAATGGCCACAGGAAGGAAAGGGAGAAGGAGGGGGGTGAAGGCAACGGAGCATCAAGTTTTGCCCGAAGTGGTTGGGAAGCTGCTGGGAAGCCTCTCTCAGTGGCTCTTCCCTGACGCTGATGCCGCCGATGTGGAGAGCGAGAGGCAGGCAGAGCGAGCAAGAGAGAGAGAATGGGGAGAATCTGGGAGCTGCCACCGAGCTCTGCACTCTAGAAAAGCTTGGGGGTCAGGAAACTTGCAGTGGAGCCAGAGGTCCCAGCTGGCGTTCCTGCGTGGTATTCGATTTATTTGGAGGGAGAATGAAAGGTACAAGGACAACTTGAATCAAAAACACGCCTGGGTGAGTGTGCGCAAATATGCAGAGTCACAAAGCTGCCACGCTACCCCAGGAAAAGTTGGTTCTGTAAGAAGGGGGATGCTCCCCATTAAACTCTCAGCTTTCCTGCCATTCTTTACAAAAGAAGCAAGTAGTAGCAGCTCCTCATTACCCCCCCTTTCCGTTCTGTAGAAATAAGTGGAATTGCCAGCCGTGTGTATCTCCAGAAACTGCAATATGCATAAAGGGAGAAAAGCATACAGTCGGTTTTGCGAAATAGCGCAAACAAAAACACAGGAATTATTGGCATATAAGTGGTTTGCTAGAGCATCGCAGGCACCCGCAACCATAGAGACTGGTGGTCTACCTTCCTAGACGTGACACGTCATCACTTGCTTGCAGTTCCATGAGAAATAAGTGGAATTGCCAGGCGTGTTTACCCCCAGAAAATTTAATATGCAAATAGGCAAAACCACACACATTCGGTTTAGTGATATATTGCAAATGCAAGCAAACAACAATACAGCAATTATTGTCAGATAAGTGGTTTGCAGTTCTCTTTTATCAGAGGGAACACTTCAAAGCGGAGAAAGAGGAAAGGATGTTTAGCAGCTGTAACCTCATTCCCCCTGCATGCCTTCCTATTACAAATTGTTTCTGGAGAATATGTCCAGCGCGTGTGTGTGTGTGCAAAAGGGGGGAAGGGAGGTCCTGGACTCAGCAGCAGCACCACCAGCCCCCAAGAATCGAGTGATCAAGCACCCGCGTGGGGTTTCCTAGCTAGGAAAGGCTGCTGGGCGCTCGGTGGGAGGGGGTGCGAGGGGGGAGATGGAGATCCCCCTCCCCCAAGCCCTGGCTTATGAACAATGTTGCCATAAGGGAGGAAAATGTAGCCGCCACCACCACCTCCCACTGCACTGAGTTCGCTACATCGTGGCCCTTCCTATCCCAAAGCTTTGCCCCTGCAACTGCTGTGAAGTAGCCTCCTCCACCACCACCCCTGTATGAGCCGAGGAAGCTCAGCATGGCTCCGGTGCTGCTGGGGCTCCTGCTGTTCCTGGCACATGACCCTGTCCAGGCACCCGTTGGGCTCCTGCTGCCCTCAATTGCACAAGGCAGAAATTTAATAGCTGTAAGTGGAGCTGTACAAGAGCCAAAAACTCGGTCAACTCCATTACAGCCACTACTACCAAACCAACAGGAAATTCAAACTTTCGCGCTCTTACGTTCAAGCGCATGCACATTATTGTGCTTCGGTGCAAAGGGGGAGAGGAGCATACGACATATTTTGCGGACCAATTGGCTGATAGGGGGTGGTGTTTCAGGCGGAGCCAGGAAAAAGCAAAAAGAATGTACAGGTCTTCCCGCTGCGTGTGCGGGCGCAAAAAAAAGCGTATTTTTCAGATCGGAAAAGAGCGAATTTCAGGCAAAGTGGAGACTGTCAGATGACAAAGTGAATATGGAAAATGTGGATTATCAGGGTCGGTTTGGACGAGCTCTTAGACTTTGAGCTCTCTATTCTCTCTGACTGTTTTGTGTATTGCCGTGAAAATTGAGAGGGTTGTTAAGCAAGTGTTCCTGAGTTCAGGACTGTAAGTTTTGTAAGGTTTTATTTTGAAATGAGCTTATGGGAAACATCAGAATGGCATGGGGGTATTTTCAATTTAACATTGCGGAATGTGAAAAATCCACGCTGGCTATAGTCTCGTGGCTGTATAATACAAAGCTAAAGCTTGGCCTGAAGCGTTTTTTGCCTGACCTGAACTATGTCCTTGAACTGTGGTGCCTCTTGCATTAGATGATGGAGAACTGTGCATGTAGAAATCTCTGATTGTTTCATGGTCAGAGCATGCCATCCGAAGATAAGAATCACATGTTGCTCGGCTCATTTTTCCTCTGAGTCTACCGATAACTGCCATGTGACCACCAGAAGGTTCTCCACAAGGTAAAGTGGCCCTTGGGCTAAAAAAGTTTCCCCACCCTTGGTGTAAAAGAGCAAACGAATTGAAGTTGTTTGAGTGGGATGGAAAAAGGCAAGACTTAGTTTTGAGCATCTTTTGAGGACTGCCTCTCTGGTGGGATCTGATATGGGGTAATGAATCTGCTGGTTTGTAGGAGTGCTATGTTGCTGTCTCCAGCTATGTGGAGACAGAAACTCAAATGTTAGAGAAATGCCTTACGTCTCAAGTGAACTCTCCTCCATACTATGGGAATAATTCAATGTTATCATGTAGTGTCATTCCCAGGGGCATATTTTGGGGAAATATGGTTGCCTGCATCGCTCCATTTGGCCCCAAATTTCAAAGGGAATGCTGCTAGCTTTCTGAGGGCAGAATGGTGATGCAGCAATGCTCCTTTTCTTGTTAAAAACAAGAGGGGAGGACCTGAACTGCCTTGTCTTTAAAAGTAAGACCATCCAGTAGTGGAGTCAGTGTGGTGTAGTGGTTAGAGTGTTAGACTGGGACCTGGGAGACCAGGGTTGAAATACCCACTCAGCCATGAAGCTCACTGGGAGACCTTGGGCCAATCACTGTCTCTCAGACTCGCCTACCTCACAGGGTTGTTGTGAGGATAAAATCAAGAGGGGGAGAACCGTTTTTATACACCACCTTGGGGGAAAGGTGGGAAAGAAATGTAATAAATAAATAAATCCCCCACCAAAAAGTTTTTGTTTGCGCTTGCTCTGTGATATTCCCTGCCCCCACCCCACTTTCACAAGGGAAATATAGTCCTGTGGAAAAAGAGGATGGATATTTGGTACATCTTGAATTGAAGCAAAGGAGTGACTGTGTTAAAGAAGTAAGTTGTTCTGCAGTATTTCTCGGAAATGGCAAGCAATCCAGGTAATAAAAGAAGTGTGAGCGTGGGGACAGACCTACAGTCACTGTATTCTATTGTTGCTCTGCATATAACCCATGTGGCATGGCATCATCCTTTTCTAGCCCACATCACCATTATGTTATTAGTCACTTCGCTGCAGGTTTCCTTTGAGTCTGATAAATGCAGTGAGGGCCGTTCTAGGAACGTTTGCCAGGAAGATATCTTGTGATTGGCCTTGAGCTCCTGGAAAAAGAAGGCATGTGTAAATACATGTCTGTTCCAAGAAAGAAGGGAAAGGAAGGGGGGGACCATTTATTGATAGCCCAATGGGAATTGAAAATGCCTTCCTGTTACATTCTTTCCATGTCTGGAAGACTGATGTCCTGAAGATTTCATTGTAGAAGAAGAGAAAAAAATTCCTCTTCTCATGAACAGGTTGTGTGATATAAAGCAGGTATTTATTAATCCTAGCACGCTGTCTTTTCTTCCTCCCCCCCTTTTTTTCACGGACTGAACTACAAGGGATTTCATTTCTTTAACCTCCTGTTAAGTTCTTTCATCCACAACAGACACATTCCAGTACCTCTGATCTGTAATATGCTTCAAGTACCTTTAGTTCAAATTCAAATTCACCTTTGTTGCAGTACAATTCATGCAGATTGCTGCAGTAAGAGTGGCTTTTGCTTGCTTTGAGTGGAAAGCGTTAATTTAAGATACGATTTGCCAACTTCTTTAAGAGAGAAGAAAGTTGGGCATTGTGCACCAGATCGCATTTTCACCTCCAATTCTTCATTTCAGCTTCTTTATATTCATTGGTGACTACATATATGGTCTTATTATTTTAAATTGTCTGCTGTTTTTAACGTATGTTTTATGGTTTTAATTTTTCTCAAAGTTTAATTCTATTTTTAATTGTATACTTTGTATGTTTTAATGGTTTTTTTTTAGTTGTAAGCCACTCTGAGTCCTATTGGAAAAAGGGCGGGGTAGAAATAAAGTTTATTATTATTATTTATATTCAAGGGTACAGTCATTTATTTATTTTTAATGCTGTGAAGGGAAATATAGTCTTCAGTATAAATGCTACTGGTCCAGAATTTGCAAACTGTGGATAACCATTATTATTTATTAAATGTACACTCCACCCTTTCTCCTGAAGGAACCCAGGACAGCAAACAAGCCAATTTAACAAAAAAAGGATTGTAAAAGCAATTGAAAACATTATAAAAACAGTCACAGATAAAAAAATCTTAAAAAGAATTGCAGATAAAAACATTCTTTTAAAAATTGTTAGAAGCCAATTTAATTCTGCAGCTTAATTCTGGTCTGTTGCAAGGGGTATGAATATTAATCTTCATGTGTCAAAAGAGTTTGTGTTCTGTGTGGCCATTTAATGCTGGGATGGGCAGACGTCTAACTTGTATGATCTGCCTCTCTTTCTTACTAGATCTCCAAGATTCCCCAAACCACAGCCTGGTACAAAAATCACCCACTTAAAATTAAAGAATTCTGAGCCCAGGAATTTGTTTTGAGTACCAAGCGTGGTTTGCCATTTTCTTTTCAATTACAGCAGTATGTTGTTGCTGCTATTGTTAGACAATCGAGACTGGAGTCAGCAATGCTTGTCAGCCTACTGAAATCATCTGGAGATCTACTAGTAGATACAGATCTACCTTCTCCCCCCCCCACGATTTAATGAATCTGTTTTTCAATGTCTCTTTAAAAACAAACAAACTCCAGAAGCAGAATTACATTGCATTATTTATTTATTTATTACATTTATATACCACCAATGCAAGCTGGCCAGAATTGGTTTTATATGTTCGAATCATCTGGTCCCTGTTGCATTTTGCACAAGCTGCAGCTTCTGAACCATCTTCAAAGGCAGCCCCACGTAGAGTGCATTGCAGTAATCTAGCTTGGAGGTTACCAGAGCATGCACAACTGAAGCCAGGTTATCCCTGTCCAGATGGGGCATAGCTGGGCCACCAACCAAAGTTGGTAGAAGGCATTCCATGCCACCAAGGCTACCTGAGCCTCAAGTGACAGAGATGGGTCTAGGACAACCCCCAAGCTACGAACCTGCTCCTTCAGGGGGAGTGCAACCCCATCCAGGACAAGTTGGACATCCACCATCCAGTCAGAAGAACCACCCACTAGCAGCATCTCAGTCTTGTCTGGATTGAGCCTCAGTTTATTAGCCCTCATCCAGTCCATTGTCGCAGCCAGGCACCGGTTCAGCACATTGACAGCCTCACCTGAAGAAGATGAAAAGGAGAAATAGAGTTGTGTGTCATCAGCATACTGATGGCAACGCACTCCAAAGCTCTGGATGACCGCACCCAACAGTTTCATGTAGATGTTGAACAGCATGGGGGACAGAACTGACCCCTGCGGAACCCCATACTGGAGAGTCCAGGGTGCCGAGCAATGTTCCCCAAGCACCACCTTCTGGAGCCGACCCATCTAGTAGGAGTGGAACCACTGCCATGCAGTCCCTCCCACTCCCAACTCAGCCAGTCATCTCAGAAGGATACCATGGTTAATGGTATCGAAAGCCGCTGAGAGATCAAGGAGAATCAACAGAGTCACACTCCCCCTGTCTCTCTCTCAAGAGAAGTCATCATACAGGGCAACCAAGGCTGTTTACGTGCCAAAACCAGGCCTGAAACCCGACTGAAATGGATCCAGATAATTGGATTCATCCAAGAGTGTCTGGAGCTGGCCTGTCACCACTCGTTCAAGGACCTATAGTTAAGATTTTCTGGGTCCAGGGAGGGTCTCTTCAGGAGTGGTCTCACTACTGCCTCTTTCAGGCAGCCAGAGACCACCCCATCTTGCAGAGAGGCATTAATCACTTCCCTGGCCCAACCGGCTGTTCCATCCCTGCTAGCTTTTATTAGCCAAGAAGGGCAAGGATCCAGCACAGAAGTGGTTGCACGAACCTTTCCAAGCACCTTGTCAATGTCCTCAGGCTGTAGCAACTGAAACTCATCTAAGAAATTACCTTCCTTCCATTGCCACACCAAATTGTTACAAGCATTCAGTCCAAAAAAGCCTGTTTCGCCTAAATAAATTTATTTCTGAATGCCATGGCTGGCTCTTTGAAAAATTTGGGTTTAGCAACATTCGGCAACATTTGGTACTCAAATAATTCCAGCAATGGATTGCAAGTGCCAATTCCTATTCTGAGAAGGGCTGAAAACTGACGTCATTTTTCATAAATGACAAAGTCATTTTCAAAAGTGTGTGAGTAGTATCATTTCAGCCTGTATGACTTCTAATACTGTAATACTAATCTTGGTTCCCTCATTCAGAAATAAAGTTCTTTCTCAAAGGTTTGGTGGGTGCATTTGAAAGGGAAATGCCCCCAAATTTTAAAGACTTGGAAATTTCCATGCAGATTCATATCTATCTGATTTAGTCAGGGGAGAAAACACTGAGGGGAAAGAAACAAGTTCTACAAAGTACGAAATATACGTGTGACAAATTCTGTCTTCCTTACTTTTCTGGAAGATGGTTAGAATTTAAATATATCCTCCTCCTCCTCCTCTATAAATAAGAAGCAGATATTTACATATGATACAAGCTAATGAAGCCATGCATTTTCTGGCTCTGCAGCACGTAGGTGGAAGCCTCTTGATTTCCTTCACTTAGACCAGTGCTGTGCAAAAGGTAGCTGGGATTTGGGTTTGAAGGCTGGAGTGGCAAGCGGTCACCGACCTCTTTTTTGAGTCATCCTCAGTGGCATCTTCCCTGCTGTCCCTGTCCCTCTCCCTAGAACTGTACACACTGAGGCTATCCCACCAAGGTTGGCTCCATATTTTAAGAAGCCCTCCCTCCACAAGATGCCCTTAGTGGGCACCACCAAGCAACCAAGTTGTGATGCTGGTCAAGATCAGCAGCTGGAACCACTTCCTATCACCTCCCTCCAGGTGATGAGCAACTAGCAGGGATGGCAGGAAGGAGGAGCTGCTGTTTCCTTACTCCAGGGATTGCCAACCTTTCTGGGCCTGTACACACATTTGCAAACCAGAGAAACCACGCTTGCACTGCCACTGCATATGTGTACTCTGCAACCGCACATGCTCACTCCTGCCACCAGCAGTATTTAGGCTTGAAAATATTGTTTTTGCTTTCCAAAGACGTATGGGGCAGGGGGGGTTCCTCCAGGAGAGTGCAGCTGGAGAGGCAAACAGTTAAATTTCTTAATCCTAACTTCAGCAGGAGAAAAGGAAAGGACCCTGTGGGCACCAGGGAGACCTCTGTGGGCACATGTGGGCTAATGGGCACCACACTGGTGAGCCATGGCTTACTCACTTGTTGACTCCCTCTGGGTAGCCATCAGGATTGCTACTACTGGTCCATGTTGCAGCTTATCCGTTAATGCCTTCATCCATTCAGAAGGCAAGTGATTGCATGATTTTGGAGTTCAGTCTCAAAGGCTGCTCTAACAGCGAGGGCAAGTGACACTGGCTGCTCCTCATTACAATCTCTGTTCATTCACTGGGAGGAGTAAGTGAGAATAGCGACAAGGAGCAGCATCCACAACTGCTGAGTGCTGTCTCACGCTGGGCTATAGGGAACTCTGGATGGTGCTCCTCTTCTTGTTCACCATCTTTAATAGGTAAGTGAGAAAACATGGCAAGGATCAGCAGTGGTGGCAGCTCTGGGTGCTAGGGCCTTGGCATGTGCCTACGGATGCTGAGCTCGATACCAACCCTGCACTCTGCAACATAACTGTTGGGGCACTTCCAGATGGGTATTTAGTGTGGGATGCGTGAACCTCAAGCATGCATGTTTTTTGCAGCATATATCCAGACCATGTCATTGTCATCAAAAGGCCAGCCTGTATTCCCCCGACAGGGAAATCCACTCAAAAATAAAATGAAAAAACATCTATTATCATCAACCCATTTGTGATATCTCAATGAGCTGTTTACAGTATTACGGATCCTTGCTAACATGAATCCTAAATCTCAGTCTAGAGCCTCACACAATATAATGCTGATCTGGGGACAAATAACTTCCCCCCCCCCAAAGAAATGAGGAAGGTGTGATATACTAAGGATCTTGGTGCATACATTTATCCACTATTGTCCCCATTCATAGGTTTTTCAGGATTTGCAAAACCTTCAAAGCCTGTTTATCCAGAGATTATAATGGAAGAGACAAAATGAGTGTATTTCCTATTGACAACAATAACTTTTTCAAACCACCTTCAATCCTCTGGTGAGACAATGACTTGCCTCCAGCTCAGTATTGAATTGTGTGGGACCCCAGGCTGAACTTTATTCGTTTTATTTTTCTTATATCCTGCTTTTCTTTAGAAAGATTCAAGTGGCTTACATGAAACTACAGGAAATGATCAGGTCCACAAAACCTTAGAATATACCATTGCTATAGGATTAAGCACTCCCAGTCCATTAACTTGGCCCATTACAGCAAGCACCACTTTCCATGAATAGCTTATAAGAAGTCATGATATTTTGTCCTCAGTTTCACAGCAATACACTGTCCTGGGTCTTATTTTATACCTGGGCCTGCCTATGTCTATTAGCCTCCTTGCTAATAGGCAGGCCTACAAGATTGGGACAGATTAATTTATGTTCTGAATTAATGAATGGTTTTTTAGCTTAAAATTTGATTATGTTGATCTATATGTATTGTTTTTATTCTTGTTGTTCGTCGCCTAGAGTGTCCCTAACCCGGACAGATAGGCGGCTGAAAAATAAAATTTATTATTATTATTATTGCATTACTCAGTTCCAGGTCTGCAACAGAACTTAACACTGAAATGGAAGTCTTAAAAATAGCAAATATCTCCCTCATTGACGAAAGCTGATGGGGTATCTAGCTAAAATTACAACAGCCCATCCAACCAACATGGATCCAGGTGGATGGCTGAAGGATATTTGACAGCTACAAAAAATGTGAACCATTTCTCAGTGTGCAGCTGCAAAACTGTATTTTTTTCACTGGGAACAGTTGTACCCCTTAATGAGTGTTGAGCCTGTACACTTTTAACTCACATAATCCTTTTTCCTACAACTCCTCCATCTTGTAAGAATCAGCAAGCATATTTTCCAAGTACTCACATTCCTGTGCCATATATGAATACCAATGGAAATGTGGCAAGAGAGGAAATATAAATACCACAATGTCAAGAGGGTTGGAAGGGAAGGGCAGGTTTTGCCTAGCAATTTAGACTTCAAAACCTTCTCAGGTTTAGACCTTATTCAAGACCTAGCAGTGTCTAGAGAGAAAGAGTTTGGAAAAGCACAGCTGAGGTCTGGAATGTCATCAGAGGGCTGCCTTTAAAATGTGCATTAAGACCTATCAATGGGAAGCACTGCATCCCACAATAACATGGCAATGTTTTTGCCATGGCTACACTTTCACATAGGAAACACACAAATTGGGCAGTAGGGATGGGGGAAAAGTTCAATCAGAAAGGTGAAGCTACCTAAGTTGCACTTTTTGAAACTAAGGTTCGAATGCAAAGTAGCACTAAGGTGAACTTTCATCAATACAAGGATTTCTCCCAGCACAGTGGAGTGTTCTCCCCCCTTCCTCCCCCCACATGCCCCTTAAATCTGTTCTGGGGTTTTCCCCCCGAACAGATTTGGGGATGGTGCAGAGCGTGTGTGGAGGGAGGAGGCTGGGAAATCCCATTGTACTAGTGCCAATCCGTACTGTCCTGCCCGAACCAGCTGAAGTCAGACACGAATGCAGAGGTCTGTTTTTCTTTAGTAGATTTGATGGAATATTTCAGTTCAGAGCACTTCATGAATTAGCTTATAGATTACACAGGATTCAGCTTCATTACTAGGAATAACTAGGCCTGACACTGTCACAGCCACTACACATGCCTCCTCACTGAGCTTAAGTAAGGACAGGCGGGCACCCTACTTGCGTGGACTGAGTGTCATTGTGGAGAGCATGTATGCAGACAAGTGCTCCTTCTCAGAGGGACACTGAGAGCCCATTCAGATTGCCGGCACATCCTCCAAGTCTGAGGAGAGGCTGGCTGGACTGCATCAGTGAGGTCCTCCCCAACAGGAGAGGGGGCTGTGCAGTGGCAGAGGCAAAGGAAGGGGATGCAAGGTAGGCACAGAATAATCTTCCTAACTGGGATGAGCATCCCCACTGGTAATTGGATCTAAAGAGGCAGTTCTGTCACTGGCTACAGCACGGGAGCTTGCACACCCCTGTGCACCTGAAGACATGTCACTAGACTCTTGTTCCCACTCAGTCTGACTCCTCCTCTTCACTCTTGCCACCCCTCACCTATTCCACGGGGCTGTTGACATCATCCCCCCTTCATGCCGATCCTCCCCCACCCCGAAGACTTGGGTATGTTAGGGTAGCATTCATGGAATTCTCTCACCAAGTCCGGTGTGTGAATGTCTGGCTGCCTCCCAGGACCTTTCCTCTGGCCCAAACCCCTTCCAATGAATCAAGTACTGCAGCATCCCTCTATGCTGTCAGGAGTTGAGAATCTGCTCCACTTTGTGTTTCTTCTGGCCGTCAACAAGTATGGGAGTGGGTGGCTGCTCTGGTATCCAGTAGGGATGAGGCTGTTCCTCAAGAGTCAGCAATGCATGGCGAAATACCTGGTGGATCTTCACAGAGGCAGGTAAATGTAATTGATATGCCACTGGGTTGATCTGTGCTTCTACTTTGAAGTGCCTCACCCACTGAACTTCCAGCTTGTGGTAGGGGGAGGTAGTTAGCAGGTGGCGTGTAGACAGCCACACCTTACCTCCACCTAGATTTCAGGACAAGGCTGGTGGTGCTGGTCGGCAGCCCATTTGTAGGTGGCTCTTGCAATAACTGTTGCATTGCCTGCAACTCCTGCACTTACTCCGCAGCCACAAGAATGGCCAGGGTGGTGGTTAGAGCATGTTTGGCCCTCATACTGTTAGGGCAAGATTGTACATACTTTTCAATATCATGTTTATTCTGGACCACCAAAACTCACAGGTCCGGTTTGGTGTAAATTTTCACCATTCGCAGTCGTTCCAGCATCTCATTGAGAAGGAGGGGTAGCTATTGGGGATGGTGATCTTGATCAGCTCCCTGTAGGCATGGCATGGATGGAGTTTACCACTCTTGTTCTTGATGAAAAGCAGGGACTTGGAAGGGCAAATGAACCCCCATTTCAAGTTGACATCAAGGAAGTCTCTTAGAGCAGCCAACCCTGGCTCAGACAATGAGTAGATGTGGCCAGAGGGAATCTGGGGCCCTGGAAGCAAGTCGATGGCACAGTCATATGATCTATGGGGGAGCAATTGGCCAGCCTCCTTCTTGTCAAACACATCACGGTAGTCCTGGTGCTTCTCAGGTATGGAAGTCAGCACAGAGGGAGGCAGGGCTGTCACTGCCGCCACTGTGGCAGCCTCAGCAGGATGGCAGTGCTGCAGTAGTCACAGAAGCTTCCACCCATGTGATTGTGAGTTTGTGTCAGCCAGGTCATCCCCAGGACTACAGGAAAGCAAGGCAAGGTGGCAAGATAGAAGGAGAACTGCTCCAGATGCTTAGGCAGCTCTAGATTCAGTTCCACAGTTACCTGCATGACCACCCATCAATGGTCTTCATAGCTAAAGGCATTTCAGGTGTAGCAATGGGGATGTTGTGCCATTTCACAAAGCCCGTCCATAAAGTTAATGGACACTCCTGAGTCCACCATGGCTTGTACTTGGATGCTCTGCCCCGAGAATAGACCTAGATGAATTGGGAGATGTAGGGCTGGCTTGGCAGGGGTAAGAATGTTGAGAGGTCCTTTTCTCACCATCAATCCCATCTTGTGGACCTCTACGAGAGCTGGGATTTGTAGTTTTTCTGCACCAGGGCTTTCTCTGACTTGGATGGGCAGACCTTAGCAAGATGTGCCACCTTCCCAAAGTATAGGCATAGCCCCTGTCAGCAACACTTTGCCTTCTGCTCCTCTATCAGTCATGCCCATGCCCCTCCCATCTGCATGGGCTCCACCCCTGACTGAGCTGAGGTTCCCATGCTGGGAGAAAACTGTGTGTGGGCTAGTGGGATGGGAAGTAATGGTTGAGCCGACGAATTCCTGTGCTCCAAGTGACAACATTCAAGCCAACTGTATATCTGCAGGCACAGCAGGATAAGCTCTGATAAGGTGTTGGGGGCTGGAGCTTGCACCATTTCATCTAATATCTCATTGTTAAGGCCCTTGTGCTATTGGTACACCTGGGCTGACTCATTCCAATCCACTTCCAATCCACAGCCCAGGGCAGCAAACAAAGCACTAAAACACTTTAAAACATCATAAAAACAGATCTTGAAATACATTAAAACAAAACAGCGTTAAAACATTTTCTTAAAAAAACAACTTTAAAAAAGGGTTTAAAATATTATTAAAAACATATTAAGCAATTCTAACACGGACGCAGACTGGGATAGGTCTCAACCTAAAAGGCTTGTTGAAAGAGGAAAGCCTTCAAAAGGCGCCGAAAAGATAGCAGAGATGGCGCCTGCCTAATATTCAAAGGGAGGGAATTCCACAGCGTAGGTGCTGCGACACGAAAGGTCCGTTTCTATGACTTTTCTATGACTTTTCTCTGAGAATCTTCACCATGGCAGCAATAAAATTATCATATTTTCACAACACAGGGTCTTTCCCAGGGCCGGCCTCAGGCATGCCGGGGCCCTTGGGTACCAGCCTGCCCTGGGCCCCTCCGCTCCCCTTCCGTGATCCGCGGAAGCATCTGCAGACTGCAAGACAGGCACTTCTGTGCCGCCCGCCATCTCCCTGCTATCCCCATGCTTCACCTACCTTTCTGTTGTTTTTTGCGGCGCACGCAGGTTTGCCATCAATCAAGATGGCGGCCGAGGTTTCCCTAAGGGGCTGAAGCCTCTGCCGCCATCTTTGTTGATGGCAGCAATGCGTGCTTTATTAACTTAATGGTTAATCTGCCTTTGCCCCCCTCATTATACACTATAGACACAGGCTTCAGCAGGCCATGATGCTGGCCCAGAGCACACAGCTCACAACCCCAGTGCATTATCCCAGCTCCCGTGCTATTTTTCTCACTCTTCGCTTTACAAAGTCATCTATGCACTTTATAAACTGAGAATGATGTGGATCCCTCAGTTCCTTGCACACAGACCAAAATGGGGCAGGTTAAGTGGTTTCTACCTTAATACTGAGTAAGCAGGAGTAGGTCAACACATTTTTATAGTTCCCTAAGCTACTTGCTGCAGCCTCTAACCTATTCTTCCTCTGTGTCCCTGATTTGCATCTAGCCAGCGCAGATGCCAAGATGCAGAAGATATTTTTTTTCTTCCAACAGCAGCAGCTGTCTTCTTGGCTGACTCCTCTGGCAGTCGCCTCAGCTACTTTGAAGTTGTCTCCAAGACTGTCCCATGTTTATAAGGCTGTGTAAGAACTGTTTCGGCTGCCCCAATGTCTTGTATACTGTCAATCCCCCCCCCCGACTCCCCTTTCAGTTCTGAAAAATGTATGGGAACTCTTTGTTAGCCTTTGTTGGTGGTGATGGGTGGTGTTAAAGCTATGAAACAAATATGAATTTGACACCCAAATCTTGCACATATAAGGAAATGAAGAAAAATGGTTGCATAAAAGACAAGCATTTCCTGATTCTAGCAGTCAAAGCTGCATCTTGTAGGAGTTATTTTCATAGCAAGTTCACAACTTACTCAGATGATTTCCAGAATCCTACATTATTCACAAATTATTGTGGAGAGGAAGACTTTATTGTTATTACTCTTTGCCCCAGGGGGTAGATGCATGCTCCTGCACATATAGCAGGGGCTGAGTAACCTGAGGCCCTCCAAATATTGTTGGACAACAGCTCCCATCACCTCTGACCATTGGCCATGGTGACTGGGGCTGCTGGGAACTGGAGTCCAATGGCATCTGGAGGGCCACAGGTTCCCCATCTCTGAATGGGAGAGATACTACTGAACAATGTCTATACAAGAATCTGATTCTGATGCCTTTTAGGGACATAAGAAGCTGCCTTACACCACTGTTATTCTGAGACTGTCTCATACTAAGTCCATCCAGCCCAGTATTGTCTACTCTTGACCAGAGCTTGGAAGTAATTGGTTACAAGTAATGAATTACTTGTAATTCATTACTTTTTTGAGGAACGAGTGGGTAATTCCTTTACATTTTGACTGTAATAGAACTAGGAGTAATTTTATTGCTTTTGTGGAGTAATTGTAATGTTTCCAGCATTACTGGGGGGGGGAGAGGGGAAGTCTTCTGCCCTCTGATTTGTGGATGAAAATCATGTGCCTCAAACTGGGCTTCTGTGCAGCATCTCTCTTCCCTCATGCTCTGTGGGTGGGTAGGAGGCAACGAGGGAAGAGGTGGAGAGTGAGATGGGGTGGAGTGGAGAAAACAATTGTTAAAAAAAATGGAGTGGAGGGAAAAAGAAGCGGGAGGGCAAGAACATGGATAAAGAAGGAGAAGCAGGCAGCTGTGTGTGTGTGTGTGTGTGTGTGTGTGTGTGTGTGTGTGAGAGAGAGAGAGAGAGAGAGAGAGAGAGAGAGTGAATGCTGTGTTTGCACTTGGCACACAAAGTGGCCTCCACCACCCTCTCTGTCTACTGTGCTGCATTTGCAGTATTTTAACTTTTTTGCCTCTCAGGGGAAAATGTTAGCTTGGGTGAGTGTCCCTTAGTTGGTGGCAGGGCAGGGTTCGGGAGAGAGATTATGCTAGCTGGCTGAGTGGAGGGGGATTGCACTTGGTTGACATGCAAAGATCTGAGTAGTGGCCTCTGCCTCCCTCCCCGCCTCCCTTAGTAGCGGAGAGACCACCATTGCTATCTTATGGATGAAAAGAATTATTCTACTACCTCTGTATGCATGTGTTTATTTTTAATGTTGTTTTAGGCTACTTAGATGGGCAGCAGCTAAGGCCAGCACCTTGTAGTCTGATTTTTTTTAAAAATACCTGAAATGTAACTGTAGTGATTACTTTTGAGAAAAAGTAATCAGTTACTTACAGAGCAATTGTAATTGTAACAGTAATTACTACTTTTTTGGGCCATGTAATTGTAACTGAAATTTATTACTTTTTAAAAGTAACCTTCCAAGCTCTGCTCTTGACTGGTAGTGGCTCTCCATGTCTCAGACACAAATATTTCCCATTGCCTGCTACTGGATCTCTTTAGCTGGAGATCCAAGGCACTAGAATGAGGACCTCTTGCATGCAAAGCAAAGCACATCTCTACCACCAAGCTATGATCCTGGTTGCCTGTGATGATGGCTCTTTTGCTCCCACCATTCCTATAGAGTGTCATATCTTCAGTCCCTTGAATCCTATCTGGTCTCTGAGCACAATTCTATCACTCACTCACAATTAGTTAGGGAATGCTCACTATTCTCAACCCACAAGCCTAACTCTTAACTGAGTATTCAATGCAAAGAGAGAAGCTCTCCTATGGTGCAGAGATGGGGAACTTCTCGCCGGGGGGTGAATGTGGCCCTACAAGTCTCTCTTTTTGGTCCTCAAGACTCTCCTCAAGCCATACCCCTTAGGAACCCCACAGCTTCCTCTAGGGTTTTTACCTGGCTAGAATGTGCCCTTGGACTCTGATATAATTTGCATGGATGGTGAAGGAAGAGGTGTGGAGGGGAGGTCGCAACCCTGCCCCCTAGTGGTGACATGTGAGGTTGTCTATTTCTAATAGAAACCTGTTTTTATGTGGCCAGAATGTACCCTACTGTATATAGGTAAGAGTCATATCAATTACTTCACTCATTTTTGCCTCTGGCCCCACCCACCACTGGCATGCACCCCCCACAAAAGTTCCCATGAGGAAATGTGGTCCTCAGACTGAAAAAGGTTCCTCCAGCCCTGAATACAGTGGGCCCTTCCTACACTGTGCTATTCCTAAAATGTTCAGATGGATGGAGAGAGCATCGTGCTGAACATGTACTGTGTTCTTATTTGTGAGGACTATTTTCTGGGCAGCTTGCAATCACTAAATAACTGGCAGTTCTCCAAAGGCAGTTCATGCAGGCTATTTTACAGTAGCCTAGTCTCAAGGATGATGAAGGCATGAATAATGGTAGCCAGGTATCCAAAGCAGCAAAGTCTTCACATCAGGTGGAATTGAAGGGGCCCTGATTGCTCCTGCAGCGTGGGCTACTAAGCACAGCAGAATCAGAATGACAAAAGATGTTGGCTGAACTCCACTTCTGAATTCTGCCTTGGGATTGGCTTTGAGAGCCTTTTCATGGCCTCCAACCCTAGGATTTGATGCCACTAAAAATTATCTTCACCCTTGCAAAATCTACTGGCTGTGTGTGTTTAATGAAAATAATCACTCAAGGATAAAGGGAAGTTTTGAAGAGCCACAGATGTTTACTGTAGATTTACGTCACCATAAGAGAAGAAAGTATCTTTACCAAAAGGACATTGTCTTGGGACAATATTACATATGCTTTGTGTATCCTTTGTACATCTGTGGCACAGGTATAATCAGGTCATACACAGTCAACTTGAGGATGCTATAGGTATCCTACGAATGTGAATGTAGTTCCATGTACAATGTGGAAAGTGCTAGTAGTTGAAAGCAGCAAATGCCTCAGCACAGTAAATGTCTGGTGGAATGTATAAAAAACACTGTTTATAAACAATTGCTAATTGATTGTATTTTTCTGATTCCACCCTCCCACTTCTCTTTAGTTTAAGAACATAGATTGCCGGATTTAGGCTAAGTCGGAATGCCCAAAAGATCCTTGCTTGGCCTTGAAGCTCATTGTGTGGCCTTCACACCAAGACTTACAGTTTTGAACTTGGCTCCTCCCTGCAACTTCTATGCCACATTGTGACTTAGAAATATACATGCATGTGCAATACATTTGTGATATATACCACAACAAATAACCTGATTCAATGCACTTAAACATTTAGTCCAAGTGCATCTACTTCCAGTGCAGATCCAACATTTCCAGATCAAATGTGTTCCTTGGGTGATGCATGGCTAAGCAGGAATTTGAACTAGTCTTTGTGATGCAGATCCAGTACCATTCTATCCACTGCATTACACTGGCTCCTAACTTGCTGCAACCCCAGCAGGAGGAGTGGAGGAACATGGGAAGCTCCCTTATACTGAGTAAGACCATTGGTCCATCTAGCTCAGTATTGTGAGAGCTCTGACTAGCAGCGGCTCTCCAAGGTTTCAGGAAGGAGCTTTTCCTACCCCTACCTGGAGATACCAGGGATTAAAGCTGGAACCTGCAAGGCAGATGTTCTACCACTGAGCTTTTATCCTTCCCCATAGCAAACTTGCAGCCGGGCTGCCCTCCACTTGTGAAAACCAATGGCTCCCCATTTTTATTCATTTATTATTTTATTAAATTTATATCTAGCCCTTCCTCCCAGAAGGAGCCCAGGGCAGCAATTAATTCCTCTTTCAACAAGCTTTTAAAGTAGAAATCTTATCCCGGTCCACATTTGTGTTGGAATTGTTTAAATATGTTTTATAGATTTTTTTTAGTGTTTTGTCATTTGTTTGCTACCTGGGAGGAAGGTGGGATGATGATGATGATGATGATGATGATGCCACACCTTTTAGGACAATGTCATCACTAGGCATTTTCCAGGACATAAGAGGTATATATATTTTTCATTCATTGGCAATCACTCGTGGCCAAGCAAGATTGTCTTCCAAGATAAGGTCTTTAACAGCGGGTCTGTAAGTGACTGTGGAGGCCAATTCTGGATCCACACAGCCTCCCTCAGTGGGGACATAGGTTTCCATATGGAAGATGGTCACGATGAGGATTTGTTTGATGTGCCTTCTGCTTAGCTCGTTTGTCCCGTTCGCCCTGTATTTGTGTTTCTTCAAAGTCCACAGCACCTTTGGTAATAGCTGACCTCCATTTGGGACATTCTGTTGGAATATGTGGTTCAACTTCAACTTGTGGGTTGAGGCTGCATGGGGTTAAAAAGGGTAGCTAGAGAGGAAACCACCTGATTGCTAGGCTAATACCTTTCCTTTGATCTCCTGCTGTCTCTCCCTTCCTGCTAGAGTGATATGCATAGGATGTTGACCACATCTCCTTCCTCCTTCCTTTTTCTTTCTCTTGAGAGGGAGAGCAGATATATTCTCTTTGTCTCTCCCTCTCCTCCAAGCATGAGGGCAAACACTAGATTTAGTGTTTGCATCTCCAACTTAGCTAGTTAGCTAGATGTAGAACTCTTTCCTATCAAGTATGTATTTCCAGAATAAAGTAGTTATTTCTTATTTTAAAGCTTAAAGTCTCTGTCTAACTAATTTGCAGGGAAGGTGTAATCTTTAACAAAGATTCAAACACACATAAAGGCTCACTCAGTCTCTCCATTCCCAGTTTCGCCACTCTCCGATATGTTCATGGGCCAAGACTTCCCAGTTGTCAATGTTCAATTCAGCCCAATCATACCTTTGTTTTTGTATTAAAAGTTAAATAAGCAAACGCCTTCTGAAGAAATTGTTTGACGTTTTCATTCACCCTAGGGTTATATTATATGGAAATGGAAAAAGAACAGGCTGACATGTTAATAGTGATTTAGCACTGATGAGTTTCATTTTAAAAGATACTGTGTCCTAGCCAGCAGTCGTTCTTTTGATCAATTCCAGTCCAGACATCTCTGCAGGTTACACAAATGAAACATGTGAAAACTGCCAAGTTAACATTTAAGGCTTGGAAAATTCAAGTTAGGTTTTCTTTTTCAGTTCTCTTCCAGTTTTGGGTGGATCAGGATGGAGATATTTCCTCCCCTTAGCTTTGACATGAAAGGGACTTAATTTCATCATAACTCATTTATCACATGGGGCTTGTCCAAACCGGAGTTTACTGTGTGTTTGCAGCTGTTTGTGTTCCCATTTAATTTGCATAATTCACATGAAGTTACCGTCAAACAACACGAATCTCGAAGCTTTTCCCCTGTAAATTTGAGTTTACCCAATATAGGGATAATACAATAATTTGAGGAAAATTGGACTCCAAACCGCTCCACTCAGGGTCGCAGACAATTTGTTTTGGTGTTTTGGGGTAGGTAGATCAATTATCCCTTTCTGCTACTCCCCTTTCCACTCCCACTACTTCTTTTATGCTTTCATTTCTTTTCCGACAGTGCTCATGCCTATTTCCTGACCACCCCTGTCCTGGCTCACAACCAGAGAAGCAGACTCAGGACTCGAAGACTAGGTTTTGCAAGAAGTTTTATTCCAGAAGTCAGTAGAGGAACACAGCATCATGCTCTCTAGGCATGATTCAGGATACAGCACAGGATCAGACAAGGCATACCTCAGGATACAGAACAGGAACAAACTAGGCATGTTTCAGGAACAGTTTACTGCAATGCACTCTACATGGGGCTGCCTTTGAAGATGGTTCGGAAACTGCCACTTGTGCAAAATGCAGCAGCCAGATTGGTAACAGGGACCAGACAGTTCGAACATATAAAACCGATTCTGGCCCGCTTGTATTGGCTGCCTGTATGTTCCTGAGCTCGATTCAAGGTGCTGGTTTTAACCTATAAGGCCTTACATGGCTTGGGACCACAATACCTGATGGACCACCTCTCCCGATATGAACCCACCCATACACTATACTCAAAGGCCCTCCTCTGGGTGCCTACTCCAAGGGAAGCTTGGAGGATGGTAACAAGGGAGAGGGCCTTCTCAGTGGTGGCTCCCCAATTATGGAATGATTTATCTGATGAGGTGCATTGGCGCCAACACTGTTATCTTTTCGGTGCCAGGTCAAGACTTTCCTCTTCTCCCATGCATTTTAGCATGTGTTTTTAAATTGCTTTTTAAAAATGTTGTTTTCAATTTTTATATTTGTTTTTAATGTTTTTAATTGTTGTAAACCACCCAGAGAGCTTTGGCTATGGGGTGGTATATAAATGCAAAAACAACAACAACAACAATAATAAGGCATGTGGAGGCAACACCAGACCTTATCACGTCCAGCCACTCTAAATATGAGAAATGGGTGAGCACTCTACTTGCACTAATTACTGTGGCACTTTCTAGTTTGTGCTGCAAGATGGGAGCTCCTTCTAGGAGCAGAAAGAAATATGTCTACCTGCAAACATCTTTTCTCTAGCTGGTGTGACCTTGGAGAGATTGTCAGCTTTTCCTCTGAATTTATCATTCTGGCCTGGCTCTATTTACTCATTGGCTAGGTCTGGGCTGCATGCCAGGGAGGATTCCTCCTCAGTCATCAGAGACGAGGGGGGTTACTGGCAACATTAACTTCACTAGACATGAAGCTGCCAGAGGGTTCTGGAAGTGTCTCATCCAGGATTTCCCCAATCCCTTCCCGACATCTGCAACCCACTCTCCTCCCTCCCAATCTTGCCAGAGTTCTCCTTGAGGCCCATGACATCTTCAATGGAGGGATTTTTTTCTTCTTTTGTTCCCTCGGATTTCCACAAAACCAGAAAATGTTTCAAGCAAACCACATTAAAAATATCTATACCAGACAGAACATAAGAAGATCCTGCTGGATCAGGTCAATGGCCCATCTAGTCCAGCATTCTGGGCTAGATGGATTAGCAGCCATCTGAAAAGTGTGTGCTGAGAATTTACAATTGCTTTCATTTCTATATTATATAGAGAGATAAATAAATCCCTCAGATTTGCACAAAACCAGAAAACTGCACAAGCAAATTTATAATTTCCTGACTATGCGAGCACACTTCTTAGGCAGGGATTTTTTTTTTAAACCCAACGTGCGCATGCAGCTATCTGTTGGTGCTTAATCGGCATAATAGAATTAACAAATTAGAAGGTGGGGTCAAACACAAAAGGAAATGCCTGCTGGTATAAACAGAAAAGACCAAAGTTGCTCCTCAATGCAAATTCAAATAAGTGCAAATGTGGAGTTCTCCAGCCTAATTCAAATGGGGAAAACATGGATTGACAGCTAAATAATGCTCAGATGTAGACAACCTCATCGTTTATAAGGACTAAGCATAGCAAATGTTCTCTGGATTGGGGCCCTGGCATGAAAGACAATGGGTTGTTAATCATACTCAGAACAGGCCACTTTAAATTAATGGATATGACTAACTTAGGTCTATCAATTTCAATGGATCTACTCTGAGTAAAATTTAGTTAGATACTATCAGTTAATCCTAGTTCAGTGAAAAAGAAACATGCAAAGTAGACGATACACCTTCAAAACATGAGTCTAAATTGCAAAGTCGATGCTTGCATGGTTTTCACACTGTACATGACCTAGTGATGAAAAATCTCCCTTACTCCAGAACTGTTTCACTGTTCCCAGCATTAGCAGCTTGATAATCCTTCTCTGAGTATGGTTTAATCCAAATCAAGAAAGAAAGAAAAAAGAGGCCCTGGCTCCTACACTGGCCATAAGATTCTGATAACCCATTACTGCCCTGAGCTCCTACTGGGAGGAAGGGCGGGATATAAATCTAATAAATAAATAATAATAAATAATACTTGTGAGATGCCTCACTTCCTCATTTTGATGAAAATACTTCATCAAATGAAAAGTGGAGTATCACCCAGGCCATATCCTTTGAGAACAGCTGACTGCCCTCATGCCTTGAAACACAGCTGTGTGGCTCGCGACCCTCTGAATCAAATGCAGCCCCACGTGAAATGGCACCCCAGGTGCCCATTAACAACATACTGGGTTTCCACCTAACCTGCCATCAGCTGCAAAAACAGGTTGTTCTCAACCCGCCAGGGAAGAATACACGGTTGGTGGGCTGTATTCAGATTGATGGGGGGAAAGCGAGAAGAATGCCGCATCTCCGGCCGAGTGTGCGGCTGGAAAAAAAGCGTGCTTTACATATCGGGGAAAAAGTGGGAAAGGAGCGGGAAGAGGGGCAAGTGAGGACTCTCGGATGACAGAGCGGTATAGAAAACCTGGATTATCCCGCTCTGTTTGGATGAGCCCTAATTGTGCAAGCTGGATTAAAATGAGCATTTTTGCTTCCCCCAATCTTACCTATTTTATAGGATTCATCACTGCACAAAGATCAGATGTGTCCTAACCACGTGAGTACCTTTAGCAGAGAGGACAAGATAAACTGCTCAAAGATCACGATTGACTTGTCTCTGTCGCCTCATGTTCTCTGCCTCTGCCTGTCACCTGGTTGCACAAATGCAACTGAATCTGACAAGACTACATTGCCTTTCTACTGTGGAACTGCAAACCAGATTTTCACGCAGTTTTACTTTGCTAATCAGGCTGGATATGGGATAACAGCCAGAAATCTTTTTTTTTTTTTTTGCGCACAGTGCAAGTATTTGGTGCTCTCATAAGCTCAACAACAGCAGGAAATGGCACTGCATCTTGAGGAAGACAGAAACAACCTGCTAGAGCCAGGAGGAGAAAAGGGCACTTAGGGCTTTTTTGTGTGTGTTTCTTTGGCCAAACATTCTTTTTTGGAAAAATAACATAAAGATGTTAATTGTTAAGGAGGGTTTGGAGCAAAGGTGGCATAGATAGAGCTTGCAGCTTCCTGTTCATAAATACAAAGAATAGGATATAATGGGGCTTGGGGGAATAGACTAGCTGTGGGATAGCCTTGGAAGAAATAGAGGGGAAGGGGGAGAGGGGGGAGAGGGAGAGCAATGACAAACAAGCAAGCATGCAAAGCTGTTAGACAAAATGATTCATAGATGGTATTGTGTGGCTGAAAGCTATTCCTACTAACTGAGGCTTTATTGTTAGACAAAAAAAATTACCTCAGCATGAACAAAGAGTTTGACTTTCAGAGACATATAAGCCAGTCCACGGCTCAGGGGCAACACCTGCTGTGTTTTCAAAAGAAAATAATAAACAGCTGAATGGTGTTGATGTGCACCTAGGTGACTCGGGAGAACCAGATGGCTTAAGGGGTGCTTGAGAGCTTGCTGGTTTTGTATAAATTAATGTTTATATGAACAGCATTCAGAGGCACAGCCAGAATGATTATTCTCCAGTTAATTCACTGTGTTTGGGAGGAAGGGGGAATGCACTCCAGAGTAATACAGGACAAAGTCCAGCCAAAATTAAGGATTGTGAAGACCACATCAATTTCAACTGGAAGTAATTAAATTCTCCCATAGAGATTAAGTTCTTAGCACTGCCTGGACTGTGCCATCAATGATTTACGTATCTCTCCCTGCTCTCATATAAATGGGGAGATATGGTAAGAGTGGTGGAATGCCTGCCACCTCTCCTTTCTCCAGTGTTTTGCCCCCAGCAGATATGCCCATCCACCAGCGTGCTCATACACATAAGCACACAGTACCTCACAGGCTTTGAACAATAAGCACATGCCTAAGGTCAGACTAAATTAAAATCACAGCCAGTCCTCAAGCTGGGGGAGTTGAAGCTTTCTTTCTATGACACACATTCAGTGCTCCTAGTGCTGCTATATGTACATATCATTTATCTTCTTAGGTTTATTATTGTTGTTATGTATAACTGAAACTGATCCTATCTAACAGGACAAAACAGTGCCAAATATCTCCACAAGGCTGAAATCATTAGTGGTATCAAGGCTGGTGTGGATGTAAGCAATTTTGTCCTCAAATTTTTTGAAAACCTGTTGCAGATGTTGTTTGATCCAGATGTGTGACCAGTCAATTCACTAACCTGAAATGCACAGCTGGAAAATGCCTTCTTCACCTTCACCACTGTCATGCAGTAGCCACAGTTATGTGCTCTAACCAGTGTTCATTCACATTCGCTATGAAACTTGTGCCATTTGTACTCTTTGCATCACCTCTACTCTAACCATCCTCCAACCTATTTCATACTCCCAAGGATCCTCAATAAATCTGGAGCAGGATTCTTCTCCATTCTCTTCATTCCAGTTTCTCACACTGAAACTTAACTAACCCAGTTGACTGGGGGGAGGTGTACCCTAACCCCAAGTGGTTTCTCTAAAGGGGAATCCCCTTTGGTATAATCTCTTTTGGGAAAGTACTAATAGGGGTGTGGCTGCTGGGGTTGTGCCTTGCAGCGGCAATCTACTTCTTACAGCCAGGATGCTTTCTTGAGCCCTGCTCTGAAAGAAGTCATAGTTTGGGCTTCTCCAAACATCTCCAGCTACTGCTCTCACTTTGGTGCTGACTGCTGCTGTTAAGTGGTTGGTGGTTGTAGAAGAATGATGGGGGGAGGCAGAATCCACAGTTTTTCACCATTCCCTGCTCACCATCTCTGCTGCCTCTGCTATTGAGATGCTGTCTGAATAAATCATACAGAATTGTATTCACAAATGCAGAACAGTAACCTAGAACATGAGTCTTCAAGTGTTGACACAGCTGGGTCACCTAAGGTGGGTTGTAGTAGCAGCAGGAGATATACATATACATGAGGAAAAAAGTCTGTCTCATATTGCATGTCTGGCCTAAGGGCAGGCCTCAGATCTGAAAAGACTACTGTCCAAGAATCCATCATGGACTTAATTTAGTCTGCCTCAAGGTGAACCAGTTTCACACAGGGTCTGGCAAATGGTTTGACAGCATCTGGTGTACTTCCCTCTCTGAAGCAAAGTAAGGCTGGGTCTAGCCAGCACCCAGATGTACAATCAACTGGGGACACAATGTGTGCTAATCTAAGCTCCTTGGAGGAAGGGCAGGATACATATCAAATCAAGATGTTACTTGAGGGATGAGTTGTGACGAGCTGCATTGGGAAAAAGGTGGCTTGATTTTGGTGATTCAGGCTCTTTCCCACAACAGAGACAGAATTTGATCATATTTGATGTGTATGTGTCATGCTTTCATCATCTACATTTAGAGGCATAAAAGGAAACAAAATAATTTGGATGCTATTTCCAAAGAAAATGATGAACCTCCACTTTTCCATTCCTTTGCACAGGCTAGCTCACATCTGTCTGCCCCCTTCACTCTGACACCATTGCTCAGCTTGTTTCAGATGCAATCAAATGAAAACAGTCCAAATGAAACACAATACATTTTTCTTATACTGCAATTAGGGATGGGAGAGAATTCTGCTAAAATCGGACTTGGGACCAGATTTTTTGAAAATCCAAACATCTGCTCTCTTTGCGGACTGATCCTGAATGCTTCTTTTTTTTTTTCCAATTAATTTTTATTCAAATTTTCAAAACCAACACAATACAAAAAGAAAAAACACAAATCAATAACCAACACAATAAAAAAAGGAAAAAAAGAAAAAAAGAAAAATAAAAAACATTGACTTCCGATTTGTCATAGTTCAGCTATAAATCTATAATATATAACAAACCTGTCTCTTAATAGATTATAAAAACACCTTCCTCCAGCGGCTATCTTAATTGGTTTTAAATCTCATCAACATCATATCATTTTATTCTTCTACAAAGAGTCAAAGAGAAGTTTCCAATCCTTGAGATATATGTCCATCAATTTTTTTTTCTAGGTAAACATGTCAATTAATCCAACTCATCAAGACTACTAAGTCCTGTAATTACAGATCACTCTTCTTCCATTATCCGTATTGGTTCCATCTTCCATCTTCCATCTTTACGCACCCAATAATCTTGCTGTCATAGTCATATAATAAGAGTCTGATAGGAATTTCCTTTATCACAGATATTTTCTTGCCATCAATTCCAAACGTATCACTGAAGTATTGTTGCAAAGCCACATCTCTGTTCCTCTTTTTTACATGATACACTAGCACATCTCTTGAAGATTTTTCCATTGAGTTTCCATTGAGTTCTGAGTTTCTGTTGTTTTTCCTGACACTGTTTTTTTTTTAAATCAAATATTGTATTTCCGATTTAAAGAGTTAATGCTACAGAGATTAACAGGGAATCCTAGAGAGTCTTCTTAATGTCTAGGATTTTTCCTGCATTTTAATCTCTAGCATTAATCCTTGAAATGCTGTACTTCCAGTAGGCTTGATGTAACAAAACCTTAGCATTAGGGCAGGCGAGGCAAGGGCTGCAAGCATTGCCAGCTGCTATGGTAACACTACTTGCAAAGCTAGCCATGGCCCAACCCAACAGGAGAGCAAAGGATGGAATGACGAAGGAGGAAGTCAAAAAGGCGGGCACGGCATGTCTAGGGGAAAGCGCTGCAGCCCAGGAGGCACAATGAAGCCACTCCCACTGCCAGGTGTTCTAGCAGCGGGATGCCTGGAAAGCCAAAGGCAGCAGGCAGTGTAGGAAAGGCATGGCATGGAGTGCCTAAGGGGAAGCTGCTGCCGCCTGATAGAGAACCAATAAGACCACAGAACCAGGAAGAAGGAAGGAAGGCTAGTCTGGGGGGGTGCCGAGGCTCAAGAACAGGGACCCAGTGGCACAGGGGGGAGGGGAGAAGAAAGCAAGCAGAGGCTGAAGGACAAAACAAAACTGTTCTTTAAAAAATTGAAAGGTAAAAAGGATTGAAGAAAGGATATATAAAGTAAAGGAGGGAAGCATCAGCCAGGAAGTTGCAATATCTCAGTTTTGCTTAGGTGCCCCCAAAATGTGCAGTAAGTAGAGATCTATATAACACACTCTTCAAGTTCCTATTAGAGCTCCTCCATATCAAACTGGGGAAAAAACTTGTTAGAGGAAACAAAGCAAAATGGGTCAAAACTGCATTCCAGTTAGATGGAATGCGAACAGATTGGGGGCAGTCAGTGGATCCCAACCCTAGCTGCAATTATCAGAGCCATTTGAAAACATTTCAGTAGGTGGAACTATTTTCAAAAACCTTGTTGTCTTGCTATCCCTATCTTTCCCACTCCATGACTTCCCCTGAGTGATGCCACAGACATCCATAAGTAATTGGTCCATATTATGAATCTAGGATGTTCATAATACCTGCACCATTCCTGACTCAGATCCACCAAAATTGTACTACATTTGGTAATTAAAACTGAGATTTATTTTAATTATGGAATTTTATTTTGGGAATACATTTAAAAATTCAGGCAACAAAAAGGAAGAATACATGACAAAACAAGAAGATAACTAATTAAGGGGGGAGGAAGCTCACTGATTTCCATTTCCTAAGTCCATCATGGGTAAGTTTCATATATATATATGAAAAACTCACAAACAATTGAGACATTTTGGCTATGTGAGTTATGTAATTGAATCATAGAAAAATATATCTGCATCTGCCTGTGACTGAAATGTGATAAGAAACTTAAAGTATTGACTTCCCATTTGTCAAAGATCAAATCAGTTATAAGTCTATAATATATAACAATCCTGTCTCTTAAGTCATATTATAAAATCACTTTCCTCCAGTAGTTATCTTACTTAATCATCAAATCTCATAAACATTACTTTATTCTTTCCACAAAAAGTCAAAGAGAGGTTTCAATTCTTTAAGAAATATATCTATCAATTTTTTTTTCCAGATAAGCATATCGATTAATCCATCTCATTACTAATTATGATAATCTTATTGTCATAACCATAGTCAAAATAAACATTTCAATTAATCCATCACATCAGAATCTGTTAGGTTCAGTAATTTCAGTAGCCATTGTTCTATTATCCCTATTAGTTCCATTTTCCATCTTCCATCTTCAGTAGTCTTGTTAAGTCCAGTAATTTCAGTATCCAATCTTCCATTATCAGTATTCCATAATAATCTTGCTGTCAAAGCCATAGTCATATAGTAAGAGTCTGATGGGAATTACCTCTATCCCAAATATTTTCTTGCCATCCATTCTGAATAGGTTGCTGAAATACTGCTGTAAAATCATATCTCTGTTCTTTTTTTCAAAATACACTGGGTCATCTCTTGAAAGTTTTTCCATTGTCACATGGCTGCAGTTAATTCCATAGATTTTCTCTATATTGGGCTCCATCACATCATTCCAGTCCAGAAGATTATCCATGCCATTGATAACTTTATCTCTAGAATCTTCATTAATTTCTTCAGAGATAACATTGAGTTCCAAACAATAGATTTTATTTCTAAAGTCCATAGACTCCAAATCTTGTTCCTGTTCCACGTTTGTTCCAATCTCCGGGATCTCCTCTCTCACAGGGACCCCTGTTCCAGTCTCCAGGGTCTCCTCTCTCACAGGGACCCCTGTTCCAGTCTCCAGGGTCTCCTCTCTCACAAGGACCCCTATGTCTTTAATCTCCTGTGTCTCCAAACAATAGATTTTGTTTCTAAAGTCCATAGACTCCAAATCTTTTTCCTGTTCCACGTTTGTTCCAATCTCCGGGGTCTCCTCTCTCACAGGGACCCCTTCCAGGGTCACCTCTCTCACAGGGACCCCTATATCTTTAATCTCCTGCTTCATTTTACTCAATTCAATTTTCAGCTCCTTACAACCCTGTCGCAGGTTTTGTTTCGTTATCTCAATCTCATCCATTATTTTCTGAAACATAGTTATTTCCAGATTCTCAGCCACTTTCTTAATTGCCATTTTAAAAGAAAAATATAGGAAAACCACTTCTTATTTCAGCAACAATTGGGTTAATACTCCAAACTTGGTGACATCACAGTATAAACAGAGCAGACAGCCTTATCTCTCCATGCTTAAGTAAACAAAATGCAGTTCCCAGGATCGAAACAATTAATGGCGGTCGTCAGGAAACAGATTCGTCAAAATAAAATAGACCAAAAAGAGAGTAGTCTCAGACAATATAATATTCTTCAAAATAAAAATCTGGAATAGAAATCCCTCTTCTGTGTATATCTTTAGAATGCAAATCCAGGACAGCTTTTTGCAACAAAAACAGAGATAAGCTATTAATTAGTGAGTAGCAGAGAGAAGTTATGGCTCCCCAGTGAGATGTCAAAAACCGATCAATCTGGCAAATCTCTTTTAAACAGCAACAATTTAAGTCAAGTAAAAGAAAAATATAGAAAGAAGGGTGCTTGCCTGTTAGTGCGTTCTCTCTTAGAAGATAAGATGAACGTTCGCTTTAACAGATAGAGCTTGTTGTTGAAAATCCGTCCCACCTTCGTCGGCTGGACCTCGTCCCATAAATTAATGAGATCTGGTCGTCCCAACAAAAATAGGCTTTGAGGTTAATCTCTTCGTTTCTCCCTACCCGGGAGAAGTTTAATCAGTCAAAAAAAAAAAAAACTGACTGATATATCTGAATAAGCTTCTTTTGAGGCAGGAGCCCGTCTCAAAAGCAGGCACAGGCTAAGTCACCCTTCCCGGAAGTCATCTTTGACAAGATCTTTGACAAATGGGAAGTCAATATTTTACTCTTTATTTTTTATTTTTGTTTTTTTTTTCTTTTTCTTTTTTTCTTTTTGTTTAACTATTTTTGATTTTGTTTTTTGTCTTTGAATGTTTTATGATTTCGTCTTGTATGTTTTATGAAAATCTGAATAAAAATTATTGAAAAAAAAAAAAAGAAACTTAAAGTACTTCTGCACAGGAAATAAATGGAAACCATGGCATCCTAACATCTTTTTTTAAAAAAAAAATCAGGATTTCTTTCTGTTTCTCTTTCTGAGTAAGGTTGTACATAATCACGATGTCTCAAAAGCTGTCAGTCCACTACTGTTCACAAAGTTGCTTGAGAGACTTCAGATTACATGCTACCCATGGTTTTGCTGTTGTACACAGTTGCTGATTGAGAATGATCCAGATTGAGTCATTAAGTCTAAAATAATGGAGAAGCATAGCTTTAGGAGTTACCTGCAGCCTCATGTAATCCATACCTCAAATCTACCATGCTTGAAGGGGTTTGGATGAGTCAGAGGTGTCCCTCTGCCTGGCTCTCCTAGACTCTATTACTGGCTGAGCAAATTAAATGGACCCTGATGCAAAGGGGAATGGGATAGTCAATTGCTGCTCATGTCATCAATAGGACAGATAGTAACAGACAGAGACCAAGGTAGCAGCTGGTATGTAAACAGGCAGGCCTCTCTCATCCTATCTTTGGCCGGTGCCCAGGCAATGCTCTCAGGTGGGCATCACCAGCATACATGTGGTCCATGGCTGTTGTCCATGCTGGCCATTTAATATCTACAATAGAGTGAAACTAGCCAGAGCTCTTATGACTCACCTAATTAACAAAAAGCCTCTTTTGCTTGAGCAAAGGTGGTATCTTCATAAGAAAGTTTTGTCCAGCAGCTCTTACAATCATTGCCACAAAAATTCTTCAAAGGAAAAAGAAGTTATTAGTGTGTCTTAAAGCAAAACAGATGTTATTAACTAATAAAGCAATCCAACCCAATCCAGCCAAGCGGAGTGGCGTAGTCACATCGGCAGCCTATTGCTCATGCGGAAGGAAGAGGGGGAGAGGGAAAAGCTGGCTTCAGCTAAGCCAGCTTGGAGTTGGCGTAGTGACTAGACTCGTATTGAGCCCAATGCCACCAAGTGACAGCAGTCCGGCCAGATCCAGTGGATCCTGTGTCAGCTCAGCATCTCATTCCCCACCTCTGGAACACCCAACTTTTGTGGCTTTCTACACTTTTGCAGGTGAAATGAGGAGTTCCACACTGATAGAGTGAGGCTAGCATCAGTCTTTGGGTGGAAGTCAACAGAACTGTTCTGGGATGGGCAGAGGGAGATCTCCATCACATGTAAGTCCCTGCTCCTAGTTTGGTGGATTGGAGGTTTGCATTATGCCCTAAAACTAATAGCAAAACTGGGTGGGATCAACAGGTCAGCTGCAGTTGAGATAACAATTGGTTGGCAAATTGATGTCAGGGCCTTTGACCTTTCCCCATGGGATAAGTCAGCCAATGGTAGAAGAAATGAAAGGTTATTGGTAAATCTAGGATTTGTGCATTTGTTTTTGTTACCACCTCAAATTGCTAGTTATGCAAGCTCATGTTTGATTAGAAGGAAGTACAACATTTTTCAACAAGTTACTCTCAATAAGCATGCAAGGCATGTCAGCATTAGTAAACTAAATAGGGCATATTGTAAAATTAAAATAATCATCTATGCAGAAACACTATTTCAAACTCTTCAGCACCGACCTTACGTCCTCGGCATTAGTCTGGAACAGAAATGCTTTTACTAGAGAAATTCCAGATTTAGGATGCAGCCTTAACCCCAGGGAGGCAGCAGCGGGACTTGGTGGAGTGCCTCAGCCACCACCGCATCCACAGCCCCAGCCATCACGCCAGCAAAGGTAGAAGGGGGGCAACTCTCAGGCTGGAGCATTAAACAGGCCTGGATTGGGCAGGGCCACCTCAGGGTCCAGCAGGTTATGTGCCAGTCCAACCTAGCTCTGCCCACCATTTCGGTGGATACACTGGAGCTCCAGCACTGACAGAAGCCAGCAGAGCCAGCATGACAGACAGTGGGTGGGGTGGATTGCTCTCTCATTCCAGGTCCTGGTGGCGACAGTCCTTTGCCTGCTCAAAAATATATGAAAGTCCTTAAAATTGACTTCAACAGAGACAGACCTATTCTGGTGCATGACACATAGCTGTTCTGAAGTGCTAGCATATTGGTGTCTTCCAATCTTAGATAACACGTCGAATTTATAAAGCCTTGAGAAGCTGATAATGGAAAAATATAGGGATTGATAAGTCCTGATCTTTTTATTTATTAATATTTTATTGGGGATTTTTTTCTTAAACCATAATTCCAATCAATCTTTTATTGCCTCGAGCATAACAATGAAACCATCAGACAGACAAACTCTAGAGCATTCAACTACATTTTTAACAGCAGTAAAAATCCATTTGTAAAAGAAATCATACAATGAAATTCTCCATTATCTTACAACAACTTACTACATGAGCATCCCGGAAAGGCTGATGGAATATTTTTGTTAAGCTATTACCATTGGCAAGTGGGAGATACCTTTTCTGTAAAATGGGCAACTTATTAATAAGAATTTGTTGATAGACTGTAGGTCATAACAGTAAACAGCAGGAAAGTGCAAATACTTAAAACCTCTAATCATCCTTTTTTTAAAAAAAAAATCAGCAACTTAGGTGAGCAATGCCCTCTTTGAAGAGGCACAGGACACTTACAGTCCCTGGCCCCCATGTCCCTGTGTACACGGGATCCTTTCAGACCTTTGCACTTTGAGTGTGAAATTCTGAATGGGGCTTATCCATGAAACTGAATGTTGAAAGATTCAGGGCAGACCAAAGAACGTACTTCTTCCCTCAGCCCACTGTTAATGCTGGAATTTGCTCCCATAAGAAGTAATGATGGCCACCAACTTGGATGGTTTTAAAAGAGTAGACAAATTCATAGAGGATAAGGCTATCAATGGCTACTAGCCACAATTGCTATGCTCTCCCTCGACGGTCAGAGGCAGTATGCTTCCAAATTTTCAGTTGCTGGAAACCGGAGGAAAGGAGGGTGGTCTTGCCTCAGGTCCTGCTTGTGGGCTTCCCATTCGGGCATCTGTTTGGCCACTGTGAGAATAGGATGCTGGACTAGATGGGCCACTGGCCTGATCCAGCAGGGCTGTTCTTATGAGTGTTGAATACACTTCTTGGCACAATCAGGAATCTGCAGAGGTTTCTGCTGCACAAGCACTTTAAGCACATTCAGTAATGAATATACAAGCCCCCTTCACACATTTGTGTTCAAAATGCAAAGGCTTGAGAGCCAAAAAATGCTCTTTTAACTTTTAACCCTCACATGTTGAGATGAACACCTGAAGAGGGCTCAAGTCTCAAGTTTTTCTGCTTTAACTCAAAGAAAACTGCTCTGCCACGTAGACAAGAAGACAAGAAGAACTATCACATTGGCCCGGAAACTATGAGGATCAGCTATACTAAACAAATACACATCCAAACACTCAACATGCTTCCATATCTGTGCATTAGGACTACAGGAAAAATATTGTTTTTCTGCTAGACGTTGGCTAGGGCTATTGTTTCTAATGGAAATGACTATCTTAATGTATTGGGGAGATTCCTGGAACAAATCCTTCAACTGGGTAGAGAAATCTGGTCAGTGCTCAGAGTAAATGTAGGTCTTCTGGCCCTTAATCCTTGTTTTTATCCGTACATGTTTGCCCTTTCCAATTTGGATCTGATTCACCACTTTGTCTTTCATTTGTTTTGCTGTAGTGCCTTGAGCCACCACACTATTTCTGTCCATGCCAAATGCCTGGTATTTCCCTAAAACCTGGCCAAGCTCCAAGTTAACATTACTACAAAATTTAAAAAAGAAAGAAAAGGAAACCAATCACTAAATGAATTAAATGAAACGTATTTTCTTTCCACCCAGTCAGGCTCTGTGAGTATCCTGGTTGACTGGCTGCTGAAATCTGCCACCTTTTATGCAATGTCCACTGCATTTCTACAACTTGGGATTTGCTGTGCAGTATGCTTTGTTTTAGAGTGAACGGAGGCAGGATGGACAGGGAAGGAGGGACGTGCCTGTCCTGAGGCTTGTGTACTCTCCCAACAGGTGAATGCTAAAAAAAAAATATTGGGAGTAAAAAAAATATAGGGATGCAGCAACAGCTGCAGGCCTGTTGGAGGAAGTGACTGGGTGTGATTTCCATTGACATCTGTTTCATTTGCTCAACAGCTTTTATAAGAGATGCAACTTATATTTTGAGGACTGAGCTATTATTACCACTCTGATTTTAGATGGCACAGCAACAGCTTCTTTTACTGCTCCCCAAACTCCCCTCCAAACACTAAACACTGAGATACCAAAAAAAAAAAAAAAACAAACCCGGACATGAAAGATTAATATAGAAGAGAGGATTAGTACAGCAGAGGTGAGAGAGTTTTGAAAGTTCAATTAATCTCCTTTACCAGGAGCTGTGGTATGCAAAGTTCATTCTGCAATTTCCCCCGCTCTTTCTCTGGCACACACACGCACACAGTCGAAAGTTCACTGAAAATGTAAACTCAGTGATGTTGACTAGTGCTGTGCCCAAAATTTCTTCCACGTTTTTCCTTTCATTCTCTGTCAATGAATGAGAAAAGAAATTGCGCTCAAAGATTACCAAAGAGGAGAGGAAATTTCAGTGAAATTTTCATATGCAAGATGTCAGATATTTGTCAGGATCACATTACTTTCAAGGTAGCCAATGGTTTTTGCTAGTATCCTTTCTTTCAGTCTATAAACCATATCTCCAATGGTCTGCATTCTACAGCCTTCCTGAGTGCCCATGCTTCCTGAAATCCCCTTGAAATCCTCTCTAGGCTTGCCTGGAAGTGTGGGAAACTAGGGAGTCCATATGCCTGGCAGCTGTTCATTATTATTTTAATTAAAAATAAAATCATTTTACTTTAAACTAAAGTGTGGATTTCTCCTTAAAAATACAAAATCAGTGAGTGTAGTGATCTCAGGCACTTGGTAACCAGGCTTCCCAAGAATCATTTTGTTCGCTCTTATGCGGTCCATACCAAGGCCAGGCACTCATCCAGCACATCCACCGCCATACCTACTTGAGCTGTAAAGGAAAAGCAGAGTTGCATGTCATCAGGATATAATTGATGATAATGCACTCTCCAAGTTTGGATGGCCCCACTCAGAAGTTTCATGTAGATGTTAACTAGCATGGAGATAGAATCAAACCCTGAGGAACCCCAAATTGGAAGCTCCATGGGGCTTAATAGCATTCTATAAACACCACCACCTTCTTGAGACAACTATTCAAGTAGAGCCACTGCAAAGCAATGTCCCCTACTCCCAACGTCCATGGTCTCCTCAGAAGGTGTCCATGATCAAGGGTATCGAAAGCCACCACGGAATCAAGGAAAATCAACAGGGAAATATTCGCTCTGTCCCTCTCCTGATATCGGCCATCATAAAGGGCAACCAAGGCAGTCTCACTACACTGACTGAAATTGATCCAATGTCTCATCCAAGAGCGCCTGAAGTTTTATCAGCAATCACCCAGCCAAGAAACTTACCTAGGTAGGAGACATTTGCAACCAACCTACACTTGGTTCAAGTCTCCTGGGTCCAAGGAGAGTTTCTTATAGAGTGGTTTTCACCACTGTTAAACCTTTCTGTGAAAAGAAACTTCACTCACTGTAATTTTCAATGCTTTTCTCACTGACTCACCAGTTTTCACTTCTTTTACTTTACACTGTAAAGTAAAGTTTATGAAACCTCTGAAAACACTACCATCACTCACAAGTCTGGTAGCTGCAGTAGACATCATTTATACTTATTTAAGTTTAACTTGCTTCTGATTTCAATACTTGCAATATGTTTCACCCCCATTGACCTGCATATGTTAGTACATTATCTTCATCTGAAAAAATCTTTGTAGAGCTTACTGACAGGTGGTGCTGTACAAGGCATATAAACTAGCACTAATAAGATGCTTCAAATGAACAACATACTCTGAATAAATTTGGCTACATGCTTTAGAATCTGGAGGCATGCAAAAGTGTTCAACTTGCAACTCTGCTTAATGACTGCTTTGATTTTTGAAATTTAGAAGAAAGTAAATGCTTTCAATATATATGGTTCCAAACCAGACAAAGAGAATGAAGAGTAAGTAAGCATTTTGATATTATTAAATAATTATTGTGCTTATTAAAAGAACTGATATGACTTTAACTATGGCATGCTGTGGGAATGTTCTGAAGGGAAAAAAAGTACTGGCAAAAAATTAAGGAGTATTTTACAGCACCCACTTCAAAATGATAAAAAAAGATTTACTTATATAAAAAATGTATTTAAAGAACAAGAGAATCTGTTATTTCATCTGGTAATTGCAGCAAGGATCCTATATGCAAAATATTTAGAAAACCATAAACAAACCAAGGCATGCTATATTTGCAATCAATGGAAAACTCATAAAATCTTCTACACTGGAATTTATAAGCAGGGATCTATGAGCTATCTTAATAGGGAGGAACTTAGGAGGAAGTGTCAGAGTGCATGTTTGACTTACAGAAAGCCTCAGATTCGACCCATAGCATCTCTAGGTAAAAGCATCTTAGGTAGCAGGCAATGGGAAGGACCTCTACCTGAGTTCCTGAAGATCTGCTGCCAGTCTGGACAGACAATTACTGGGTTAGATGGGCAAAGAGCCTTCCTGGAACAAGGCACCTTCCTCTCTTCCTTGAGAGTGGGAGTAGTCTAGTGCCTTGGGTGCGCAATGAGCTCACAAGTCCCTGAATAAATATCTCCGTGATTTGTTTGTTTATTAATTTTATATACCATTTTTCCTCCAAAGAGTTCAAAGTGGCATATGTGATTCTGCCCCTTTCCATGTTATCCTCACCAAAACCATGTGGTAAGTTAAGCTGAAAGATGGTGACTGGCCCAAGGTCACCCAGCGAGCTTCATGGTTGAGTGGGGATTGAAACCCAGGTCTCCCAGGTTACAGTCCAACACTTTCTAACCGCTAAACCACACTAGCTCTGGAACACAAAACAAGTGAGACAATGACATATGTTGCCTCGAAAAAAATAGTGGAAGCTAGCTTTTGGTGCTAACACAAAACAAAATATAGGAAGGTGCTTTATACTGAGTCAGACCAATTGGTCTATATATCTCACTATTGGCTATGCCAGAGGTGGAGAACTTCAGGTCTGGGGGCGAAATACAGCCCTCCAGGAATCTCTATCTGGACCTCAGGACTCTCTCCAGACCACACCCTTCATCAGCCCTCGTTTGCATCCTCCTTGAATGTTTATGCCTGGCTGGAATTTATCCTTAAACTCTTATCATGTTTTTTTTTTCTTGCCTGGATTGAGGATAGGGAGGCATGTGTAACTGTGTGTGGAAACTACCCTACTATACAAAGGTAAAATTTACATTCATTGCTCCACCCATTTTTTCATCTGGCCCCACCTAGCACTGACATGTGGCCTCTGAACAGCCCAGAGGGGACTGTGGCCCTCAGGCTGAAAAGGTTTTCCTTCCCATGGTCTACACTGACTGACAGTGGCCTTCCAGGGCTTCAGGCAGGAATCTTTCCCAGTCCTATCTGAAGATGCTGAGGATTGAACATGGGACCTTTTGCATGCAAAGCATCTATCTACTTTATTACTAACTTATGGCCTCAGTGATGAATCTCATTCAACAGCTTTAAGCAAGTCAATATTATCAGAGCCTCAATTCACACTATTACCCACTTACTAATTATTTATAGGGATGGGCAAATTTGTCTACTTCCAGTCCATGGCAATTTTGTATATGATCTCCAAACAGTCTGTTTCATCCACTTTCCATAATACCCTACACTTTTAAAAAAGAAAATCTGCATGAAAAGTTGCATTTAAAGTTGTATTTTTAAATGCATTTTCTCTCAAAATATGGATTTGCAAATATATTTTGTCTTTTAAAATGTGTTTTGATACGGTTTTTGAGCCTAGAAATGTGTCAGAAGTTCAAAAGGTGGTGGCTAAATATGTTTCAATATGCACAATAATCCAGGAAGTCAGCTGATGCTGGAATTCACAAAGACCAAATTCCTCAAGCACCCCCAGTTAGTTGCTTCTAGTCAAATCTGACATTACTGATAAAGCCAATAATAATGGAATCCCTTTCTGATCTCACATTCCAATTTCTCAAAAACAACCTTCAAAATAGTAAATTTAAATATATATTTTAAATAGTAAGTTTAAATATATATTTTAAAACCCAAATAACATCAAATGCAATTCCCTACTTTCATTAAGAAAGCCTCCAATACCACACACATATAATAACAGGCTCTTAGAACACTGCATAACCAGGGAGAGTATTGCTCATTGTTGGGTGATGCAATGTGACATCTGTTATTTGAAAACTGAACTTATAGATTGACTATATATCATTTTAACTTGTAATAACAAATGCAGCAGGAGACTTCAACCATACAAGTGTCATGTACCGAAACAGTTGAAGGCTGTGCATCATAGTTGCTGTGGACTTCCTGCCAGCTCTTCATACTTTATTTCAGTCCAAATTCAAACACCATTTGATTAGTAAACCAACCCCGTGCAGGCTTATAAAATCACTATGTGAGTTTGATGGACCACTGAGACCAAGAGCCTCTCTAGCCAGGTGCTCAAAGCAGATAGCTCCAAGCAGACTTCAAGGTAATTGTTGCCCTTTTTATCATTATTTCCAAGCAACTTCTATTGGCTTCCTTCCAAACTGTGTGAAAGTCTCTGCAGTTGTCCAAAACTCTGGATATGGTGTTGGCTTGAGCTATTTTCATTAATTTATTCATACATAAAAGATTAGGCTAATGAATGCCTTTGATATACTTTTGCAAATTATGGGAAATCTTTTATTAACACCTTCTAGGCATTTATTTTTACTCTTCTAAATTTATATTTGGTTCTTACATTTTTATCCCACTCTTCTTCCAAAGGACTTAGGTAAGTGGATGTGCTCATCTACCCTCCCCCAATTTTATCATCAGGACAAATCCAATATGTACATTAGGCTGAGTGAGTGTGTGATTGACTCAATCTCAACCAGCACTTCTGACTGAGTGGAGACTTGAACCTGTATTTCCCAAGCCAACACTCCACATTACACATTAGCTTACCAACCTTTGCCCTACTTTTCTTCTTAGCATCTGCCTTTGATGGGCTGCCAGATATAACAGGTATGAGGATCTTCCAGCTGCTAGTGTCGATTTTTATGATTGATTTGGTCTGTGCTCACTGAGCACTGAAGATCATACATCACATGCATTTGTTTACTAAGGAGGAATCTGTGTACATTAATTTATTTCACATGATCCTTGTTTCTGGCTCTAGTCCCACATGCCTGGCAAAGAACATGCAACATTCAGGAGAGTACAGGATACAGGCATTTCTAGGCTGAGTACAGCAAAGCTTCTGCCTATCATACCTGGAAGAGTATTCACTGCTGGTCAAATTCCATAGGACACGATCATTGTGTCCAACAATATGTGGCAGAGGAAAGTAGGCATAGATAATTAAATTTTCAGGCTGAAATTGGGGCTGATGATACCTGTTGTGGTCTCCAGGCTGAGGTAGTTGTAGGACAGATCCAGCAACACTTCAGCTCATAGCGACTTTATAACCACAAAGGCCAGATGCACTCTGCCGGCCTTCACCAACTTAGCCTGGCTGGGGCTGATGGGAGTCATAGTCCAAAATACCTGATGAGCACCATCTTTGCAAAGGCTGCACTGGACTATATTTGGGCCTCATTACAGGACACAGGCAGCTTCTCCTCATGGCAAATGACTGAGGCCCAATTACCATTCCTTCCTCATCACTAACAAAGGATGCAGAAATGAGGTATTGCATCTGGCCCAGGTGTTGGCATGTGTTGGCATGTAGACACATGCTATGCTTGTACATTGGCTGATGTTGGGGGCAGGATGGGCCACTTAAGCCCATCTCCCACAGCCATCAGTCTCTTTTGTGGCATCTCAGCACTGAGAACAGTGCTAAGCCTGAAGAGCAGAGGCAGCATGCAAGGTGTGGCCTATCAAGGCAAGCGGCCTTTGGCCTGCCAGCAATACGAGCAGCAGCATGATAAAACAGTAGCAGATTAATGGAAGGGTAGCAGAGGCTGAGCAGGCCTTCAGTCTGCAGCTTCACCTGGGCCTTGAAGGTTGTCCATGGTTGCTGACCAGTTTAGACACACACACCCTCTACATAAGACAGGGCATGTACACCTAGCCCAAGGCCTAATAACACCTTGGAAGGTGGGCTGTGAGGCCTAGGGAAGTCCAGATTACCTTTCAAGCAAGTTTCTCTACTTTTAAAATTACATTCATATTTTTATAAAATATACTAAAGCACAACACAAATAAGAGTAAGGGCTATTTCCAGAATCATTTGCTTCAGAATCCATTATGTGGCCGACTACAATATGAATCATTTACATCTTGCCATGTGAGTTTCAGTAGGAGGAAGGGCGCCTATGAGACAACCATCTCCCTTCGCCACCCCCCCAGCAGGAAATGCCCTGCTGGGAATGATGTAGCTTTGTTCCCAGGGACATTATAGGATAGATTTTCAAAGCACAGCAACCAGGCTACACAGCATGGTCAAGCCTGCACTTGGAATGGTAGCTTTTTAAAAAAAAAAACCTTCTAAAACAGAAGCATTTTAAAAGGAGAAACCCTTCTCACCACCTAGTTAAATATAAGTAAAAATAAGCATCCTGACACTCAAACTAGGGATGCCAGGTCTCCCGTTTTCACCTGGGGACTCCAGTTTTTGGGGGTCCTCTCTGGGTCTGAAAGTGTCACATTAATCTCCGGACTCTTAGCTTTCATTAAAAAAAAAAAGTTTCTAGGTGGTCTGCTTCAAAAGATATAAATGAAAATATCAGCCCCCCCTGCAACTTCTGTTAGTACTAGCTGCTCTAATCCCCGCCCTCTCAGTTTTTTCTTCTTTTTTTAACAAAAAATGTTCTGATTCTGAATTTTGGATTGGGTGAGTAAAGTTCCTTACAACTGAATTGCAGTCCTGGGCATGCTTTCCTGTCTGAGTAACCCACAGCTTGGAAGATTACTTTTAAAAAGTAATAAATTACAGTTACAGTTACATGGCCCAAAAAAGTAGTAATTACCGTTACAATTACAATTGCTCTGAAAGTAACTGATTACTTTACTTTTCCTCCAAAGTAATCACGACAATTACATTTCAGTTACTTTAAAAAAAACACCTACAAGGTGCTGGCCTTGGCTGCTGCACATCTAAGTAGCCTAAAATAACATTAAAAATAAACACACACATACAGAGGTAGTAGAATAATTATTTTTATTCATAAGATAGCAATGGTGGTCTCTCCGCTGGTAAGGGTGATGGGGAGGGAGGCAGAGGCCACTACTCAGATCTTTGCACGTCAAACCAAATGCAACCCCCACTCAGCCAGCAAGCAAAATCTCTCTCACTTAACCACCTCCCAGACCCTGCCCTGCCACCACCTAAGGGACACTCAGTCAAGCAAACATTTTCCCCTGAGATGGAAAAAAGTTAAAATACTGCAAATGCAGCATGGTAGCCAGAGAGGGTGGTGGAGGCCACTTTGTGTGCCTAGTGCAAACACACACACACACGTCATCTTTCACCTCCATAGTTCTTTATCTCCATTCTGCTGCTGCCTCCTTCTCCTCCTTTATCCATGTGCTTGACCTCTGGATCCTTTCCCCCTCCACTCCATTCTTCACCACCACTATCTGTTTTTTTAAATAATTGTTTTCTCCACTCCACCCCGTCTCACTCTCTGCCTCGTCCCTCGTCACCTCCTACCAGTCCACAGAGCATGAGGAAAGAGTGACACTACACAGAAGCCCAGTTTGAGGCACATGATTTTCATCCACAAATCAGAGGAGCAGAAGACTTCCCCTGCTCCCCCCCCAAGTAATGCCCAAAAGTAATTCTGGAAACGTTACAATTACTCCACAAAAGTAGTAAAATTACTCCTAGTTCTATTACAATCAAAATGTAAAGGAATTACCCACTCGTTACTCAAAAAAGTAATGAATTATAAGTAATTCGTTACTTGTAACTAGTTACTTCCAAGCTCTGGAGTAACCCCACTGAATACACTGGGACTTGCTTCTGAGTAAACATGCATAGGATTGCACTACAAATATCTTTACAGGTTGTGTAAATAGTAAACATCTTTGACATTCATGCTTATATAAATATTTCTTCATACTATGTCTTGATATGTATCTGATTTCACATGACGGTTGTAAATTATTATTTACAAATTATTATTTCCTCTGCATTTTAAGTGTGCCCTTCTTCCTTGGGGTGGTCATGGTCCTCCTCTGTTGTTTTCACCCTGAGAGGCAGACTAGGCTGAGAGATGGTGAGTAGCCCATGGTGACTCAATAAACTTTGTAACTTATTTCCATTTTAAAATTTAATTAAAATGATTTATAGGCAGGCAAAGTTTATGAAGTAATGCAGATCTACATAATTCATTTAAAGCACATCCAACTCGCATTTAAAGCACATGACTTCACCAAAGAATCCTGGGAAGTGTAGTTTTACCCTCACTGTTATAATTTCCACCACCCTTAACAAACTACAAATCCCAGGATTCTGTGATTTGATCAGGGGACTGGAAACAAAGCCCTATGAGGAGAGACTGAAAGAACTGGGCATGTTTAGCCTGGAGAAGAGAAGACTGAGGGGAGATATGACAAGGTGCGCCTGGCGCCATCACTGTTATCTTTTCGGTGCCAGGTCAAGACCTTCCTCTTCTCCCAGGCATTTTAGCATGTGTTTTAAAAAAATTTTTAAAAATTTAAATTGTGTTTTAAATTGTTTTTAAAAGATGTGTTTTGAATTTGTATATTTGTTTTTAATGTTTTTAATTACTGTAAACCGCCCAGAGAGCTTCGGCTATGGGGCAGTATACAAATACAATAAATAAATAAATAAATAAACAAATATAGCACTCTTCATGTACATGAAAGGTTGTCACATAGAGGAGGGCCGGGATCACTTCTCGATCGTCCCAGAGTGCAGGACACGGAATAATGGGCTCAAGTCACAGGAAGCCAGATTTCGACTGGACATCAGGAAAAACTTCCTAACTGTTAGAGCCATACGACAATGGAATCAATTACCTAGAGAGGTAGTGGGCTCTCCGACACTGGAGGCATTCAAGAGGCAGCTGGACAGCCATCTGTTGGGAATACTTTGATTTGGATTCCTGCATTGAGCAGGGGGTTGGACTCGATGGCCTCATAGGCCCCTTCCAACTCTACTATTCTATGATTCTATGCCCTAGTATGCTGTGCAGTCATTAGTGAATTGAAAAGAACAATTTTAAAAAGCTACTTTTTTAAACAGGGCTGTAGCTCAGTGGTAAGGCACATGCTTTGCATACAAAGGGCCAAAAATCAGTCTCTGGAAGAGACTATTGCCTGGAATCCTGGAAAGCCAATGCTAGTCCATGTCATCAGTACTGAGCTAGATGGTATCAAGACAAGTCTAATGGAACCTTAACAGATACTGGAGGTAGGACTAAAAAATTAAGGTTGATATAGTTATGAGAATACTCAGTATAAATTTAATAAAACACATAAAAAATATGCAATAAAAAGGAATATAAAAGGTGTAACATACAAAAGTCAAACAATGACAGACATGATACTATGATCTTCAAAAGTATGTAACTAAAACAATATACAGCATGAATAATGTATCTGATGTGTACAAATTTTGTTCAGATGGTCCGTTTCTGTAAAAATCTGTAAAATATATACACATATCAAAAATGAACAGAGGCTTTTGGGCTCTAATTTTGTACTAAAAGAGCATTGGCTCAGTTAACTTTTTCATGAAGACTAGTACCAAGCTACAGTGTTTAAAGAAGTGGATGTCATGTGAGTTTTTTGTTAAAAAATATTTTTCTTCTTATGTATCTTTATTGTTTGATAATTTTGCATTCTTGCCTCTGTTCATTTTTGATATGTGTATATATTTTACAGATTTCTTTAGATATCGTATTATATTCAATTTTTGTTGAAGTCATATTAGCAATTCCTTTGGTTATCGCATTATATTCAATTTCTATTGAAAGTCATATCAGTAGTATGTATATTTTATATTATATTTACATCTTTCAAAAAAACATTTCATATTTTTATAAAAAAGATATAAAAATATATTGTATTATGTATTTGTTTAACTTCAGGCCATTGAAAAAGACGTCTGTCGAAACGCGTCTGGCTGGACTTTTTAAACAAAAAACATATTTCTCTTTTCTTCATAAAAGAAACGGAGCATCTGAACAAAATTTGTACACATCAGATACATTCTTCATGATGTATATTGTTTTAGTTACATACTTTTGAAGATCATAGTATCATGTCTGTCATTGTTTGACTTTTGTATGTTACACCTTTTATATTCCTTTTTATTGCATATTTTTATGTGTTTTATTAAATTTATACTGAGTATTCTCATAACTATATCAACCTTAATTTTTTAGTCCTACATGAGCTAGATGGTACCCAATGGCCTGATTCAGTATAAAAGAGGAAAGAGACCCAAGGGCCACAGTGACTCTAAAATTATTTATGTATTTTATTTACAACATTTATGTACTGCTTTATTGTAAAAACCCTCAAATGGTTTATAGAAGGAATTAAAACAATAAAATTATTGACAAAGACAGTTAAAGACAGGCATTTAAAAACATTCAAAATAATAAAACCAAAATGGAAAAGGACTGCCTTCAAGTCGATCCCGACTTATGGCGACCCTGTGAATCGGGTTTTCATGGTAAGCATTATTTAGAGGGGGTTTACCATTGCCTTCCTCTGAGGCTGCGAGGCAGTGACTAGCCCAACAATGAGTTAAAAACAGATAAAAAAACATAATAGTTTCCACATGCCTGGATAGGCTTACCTAAACAAAAATGTTTTTAGCAGATGCCAAAATGAGTACAATGAAGGTACCTGCCTAATGTAAATAGGCAGGGAGTTCCAAAGTGTACGTGCTGCCATGCTAAATGACTGATCTCTTACAAGAGCAGAACAAGTACTATGTGGAACCCGTAACATGGAACCTTGAACTTGGCCTTGTAGCAAATCAGCAACTAGTGCAGATTTCAAAGCAGAGATATGTGCTGATAGGGTCTCACTCATGTCAGCAATCGTGCCGCAGCATTCTGCACTAACTGCAGCCCCCGGGTCAGGTTGTGCTGCATGCGGATTTCTGTGACCTTGGCTGTCTGGCTGTCAGGATTTTTTTAGTTTGCATCAGTCACATTAAAAGGCAGGCCTGGGGTTGCCAGCTCTGCTTTGATATGGATATCATTGCAGTAGATCCCTAGTCAAGCCTTACCAACAGCACAATCCTAACCATATCTACTGAGAAGTAAGTCCTGTTGAGTTCAATAGGGCTTAGTTCCTTAGTAGGTTGTTTAAAATTGCAGCCTTCATGGGCATCCATCTTTACTTCTGAGTACTCCCACCTAACATCTCCACAACACTAGGCTTTCTTCCTTCAATGGCCTTCTGGTGACTGGCCTGGCCTGAGGGTACTTAAACCCTTCTTGCCAGAAGCAGTACTAGATTAAATGTTCCTTACCCAGGCTCTCTAAGCAAGTGAGAAGTAATGATCCCGTCACTTCAGGTGGACCTGGAAACACCCTCATTTAGTTAAGACTTCTATCTTAATTTCCAATCAGATAATTTTTTGTTTGAGTGGCGTGCTCCAAGCAACTGTGGCTGATGCTTAATGTGTCATGCTTAATGACATCACTAGGGCCCACCCCCTATGACATCACTAGGGCCCACCCCCCATGACATCACTAGGGCCCACCCCTGAAATCTCAAGGTTTGAGATGCTTCTGACCTGGCAACCCTAACTCAAACATCTTGCAACTTTAATCAACCCCCCCAAAGTCCCCAAAATTCTATCCTCACCTTTCCAAGCAGGGGGGAGGGGCTGGCACTATTTTTAATCTATCATAGGTTGATTTCACAGCCCATTTTCCAATCTGTTCTTTCCCTGTTCTAGAACAGGTTCCAAGAATGAAACTTTAAAACAAGGCTAAAGAGAGAAGGTTTTGCCATATGCAGGTTTGTGAAGTAATTATCCTCAGTTACAGTGCTTAAGTCCTCCTTCTTCCTCTACAAACAAACAGCCTGGCAAGATTTATAAGGGAACTGGCTCCTTCTCGATGCTATATATCTGCCTTCTGCTTGGCAAACTGAATGGATGCATCATAGTTTTCATGTTGCAATCAGGTGGGAGGCAAGTTCTGTTGCCTGACAGTTTTTGCTTAACTACCAGCTGAGCCTATAATAAGATCTTTAACGAAGTAAAAAACTAATCATTCTATTAGTCATCATTATCGCCATTAATCTCACAGCATTACTTACCTCTAGTTAATAAGAACAACTCTGTAATATATTGCCTGTGACCTATCAGCATTTCTGGTTATGAACAGTAGAGATAAGTGTGGCAAGCCCAAGAACCTATCATTGTGAATGTGGGTGTTGCTGACCACCCATTGCTAGGCAGTCAACATTCATCTATTAAACCAAACCATGTGAGTCTGATGTTGTGATCGCCAGTGCAAGGGCATCAGTCTTAGCATTTCTCGCCTGGTTCCTTAACAATGTATGCCAGGGCATTTTGAGATTTTTGTATCTGCTATTGATGATTTTCCAAAACAAGTTCCAACCTTTCTTCCTTATCACCCCCTGACTGTACTATTAATATATTTCTCTAAACTGAAAGGAAAGTGAAAAGAAATGAAGCAGGCCTTTGAAGGCTAGATAATTAACAAAAGGAAAATCATGTTGGCTTAGCCCTTGTAGAAATACCTTTAACAAATTTCATAAGCTCTGAAGAGAAATTCTTGAAAGATGATACATAAGGGAATTGATATAATTGATGAGGCTATTGAAGTTAGAACATAACAACGTAAGATACATCTTTGCTGGATCATCTAACCCTACACTCTCTTCTCATAGTAGCCAACTAGATGCCTATGGGAAGCTTGTAAGCAGGACCTGCATGCAACAGCACTCTCCCCAATTGCAATTCCCAGTAACTGGTATTCAGAGACATACTACCTACAACAGTAGAGGTCCACCACTGCCATCATGGCTAGCAGCCATTGATAGCCTTAGCCTCCATGAATTTGTCTAATCCTTTTTTACAACTACCCAATTTAGTACAGTAGGGTCCCGCTTTGCAGCACTCCACTTTGCAGCGTTCCACCGATACAGCGGTTGTCAATTGCAGAAAGGCCCCGCTCCTCTTGTTCCACTTTTACGGCATTTTTCAGCCGTCGGGCACCATTTTAGACAATGTTAGTCAATGTGTTCCACTTTACAGCGGATTTCACTTTACAGCAGCGCTCTGGAACGGAACCTGCCATATGAGTAGGGCCCTACTGTAGCCATCATTATATCTTGAGGGAGCAAATTCTATAGTTTAACTATACGCTGTGTGAAGAAGTACTTTCTTTTCTGCCCTGAATTTCCAACATTCAGCTTCATTGGGTGACCCGGAGTTCTAGTATTATGTGAGAGGGAGAAAAAACTTCTGGTGAAGTAGTTAGTGTGGTGAAGTGGTTAGAGTGCTGGACTAGGTTCTGGGATACCAGGGTTCAAATCCCCACTCAGCCAGCCATAAAGCTCACCGGGTGACCTTGGACTAGTCACTACTTCTCAGCTTAACCTACCTAACAGGGTTGTTGTAAGGATAAAATGGAGAAGGAGAGAACCATGTATGCCACCTTGTGCTCCTTGGAGGAAAGGTGGGATATATATATTTATATTCCGCAATGTTAAATTGAAAATACCCCCATGCCATTCTGATGCTTCCCATAAACTCATTTCAAAACAAAACCTTACAAAACTTATAGTCTTGAACTCAGAAACGCTTGCTTAACAACCCTCTCAATTTTCATGGCGATACACAAAACAGTCAGAGAGAATAGAGAGTTCAAAGTCTAAAAACTTCTAGAGCCCTTTTGGACTTTTTTCTCTGAGAGTTCTCATAATCTGTTGAAATTCATTAAAAATCAACCATGTTCACAGAGTACCTGTAATCCTAATACTGACCTTGCCCCATACTGTACTCTGACCTTCATCTTCTGCAGTTGAAAAAATGCCTGGCTGATTTTTAATTAATTTAAGAAATTTTGGCTGGCACCCTATGATAAACCCGGGCATGCTCAGTAAGAACCTGTCAGAGTTCTAAAAGCCAGACTCACAGCTGCTTGGCTTGGCTAATCAGGGGGCCACACCCACACCAGACTTTGATTTCACGTGAGACAGTCATGGCTTCCCTCAAAGAATCCTGGGAAGTGTAGTTTGTGAAGGGTGCTGAGAGAGCTCCAGTGGCCAGAGTGGTTTAACAGTCAGCTGCTCTGATTTAAGGTCTGTGAGGGGAACAAGGCATCTCCTAGCAACTCTCAGCACCCTTCACTAACTACACTTTTCCAACTCTGCAATGTGTGTTCTATCAAGTTTCCCCCAGGAGATGTCACTTTTTGCTGCTACTAGAATTAGCAATTTTTATCAGTCTGTTTGCTTGTTTGTTTGTTTATATAGAGAGACGCCTGTTCTACCCTTCATGTGCATTATGTACTTCTCTACATAATGTACATAATTATGTACTTTTTCTATGAAAAATACCACAAATAAGAGACCACAAATAAAACATTAATGTAGGTGTTGGCATTTGAGTTGGTGCTGAATTCTGTGATATGTACCACAAGAGCACAGATGTTATGCCAGCCTCCCTCAACCTGGTGCCCTCCAGATGTTGTTGGACTCCGCATCCCATCAGCCCTATCCAGCATGGCCAATGATCAAGGATGATGGGAGTTGTAGTCCAACAATATCTGCGAAGCACCAGATTGGGGAAAGCTGTTTTTTTGTGTTGTTTTTTTACAATGCTGTAGGGAAATAGGGAGGGAGGGCATTTGCTCTCTTTTAAAAATCAGAAATTAATGTGTGTAGATCAGGCATGGAACCTGTTCTCCCTGCCCCCTTCCTATGCACATTAATTTCTCTTCGGAATAACAACTGAAAGTGGCTTTAGCAATGGTTTTGGTTTCCACAGAAGGTTCTGGCAGGGTATACTTGAAGTGGAGGACAGAGAGAGAGAGAAAGAGAAGGAGTAGAATGTTTTCTTTTAAAATTAGGCTAGACTTTACTTGCCTCTGTTGAAATGGAGTGTGATGGTTTCAGGTCAGCCTAAAAAAAAGAAGTAGCGTACCACACCATCTCATATCACTTGGAGCACTGCTGGCAGGTCTTCCAAGCATCTACAGATCATGTTCAGCTTTCAAAAGGGTCCTGATTATGTTAAGCTGAGACAGTGAGCACCAGCCCATTTCTACTATCCTTCTGCCCTGGGGTAGTCATTTTTGGTAAGGAGGTCCTGCTTCTGCTGTCCAAACTTCCAACAGCCCAGCAGCTCTGAATGCTTCCTCAAGTCATCTCTATTCGCTCTCCTCTCTTTTAAACGGATTCTGCTCAGAAAGCCGGAACGTTTTTGCAGAAGTTTTCAGTTCAAGCTAGTTCTCTTCTCTGTTGCTACTGTTGCTGCCTAAGTGCTGCTCTGGACAATACATTAGGCCAGCAATCTCATAAAATGGTTTAAATGAAAGTAACCTGGTTTATATGATGGCCCAAAATCTGGAGTTCTATTTTCACTCTATAAAGAGAGCACTCCTCACCCACCCCCTGCTTCTTGGGCAGAGGAAACCTATAAAGAAGGAAACAATAATGCAGACATGGGAAGTGTCTGGGAAGAGTGGCAAAATCCCACTTCTAGAAACTGGGATCGCCGGGTGCAGGGGACAGAGTTAGCACCCAACCCAATGGTATCCTTGAGTCCACACCATTACTTTCTCCATTATAAATGAATAACATCCATTTATTCAGACATAAGACCCAATCAGGTTAAAACCAGAGCACAAATAACAATACACAAAAGATACATTTTTTCCAAATTAACTAATACTGTCATCCATTTATTCATATGGGTAAAGGAAAAGATGTGAGGTTGACCCCATTGTGGTGTAGCAAAACCAGTACCCCAACCTCTGACAATGAGAAATCTTCTGAGAAACCACAATGCACCTCTTACTGGGTTACTGAAACATACTGGCCCTCTCTTCAACTCTCTCACTCTGATTCACTTATCATAATTATGCTCATTTTGCTAATACACAAAATAAACCATTGCAAAATACTGTAGGAAAAGCACATAACTTAAAAGCAGTGTTGACAAAAATGCATTTCTACTATTCACTCTTGACATATGGCAATATGAAGTGTTCAAATATTTTTGCTTTTTACATTCATTTAGGAAACTAGATGAAACTATGGAAATACTTGGGCTAGTTTTTCTAGATGTACTTTCAGATTAAGTAGGATGCTACAGTGTATCTATCTAGGACATCCTGTCCACTTAACAGATCTGTTTACTTAACACAGCAACTGCATTACAAAAATAATATTACAAAATATAACAAAATAGTTATATTCAAGGTTTAAATTCTTCCCAAGGCTCACCAAGACCATTGGTATGAAATCTGCTTCCGAGGCTTAGACTACCAAGATGTCAACCCATTTTTCCGGAACCATTTCATTGGCTGAGGCAGGAGAGACATCATCAGAAAACTGAGAGGGACACAAAGGTAATGAGTTTAGATAACTAAACCTAAGACCTGGCAGAAAACCTCTTAAAATGCCTCTTACTCCAAGGAACAGCAATAAGAAAAACAATCTCAGTGCAGAACTAAAATAACATTGAGATATCACCTGGCAGTAGGCCAATCCCCACCTACTGCCCTACCCCTATTTGCATGTTAGAAAAGTCAAAGTTCATAATGGCAAGCTGGGTCATGCATCATCATCATCATCATCACAATGATAGTGATGAAAGAGTGGAACTTTGAATATGCAGATTGCTTATTTCCTCACCAGTGATTAACCAGCATCAAATCTGGGATAAGAGACAGGGCTTCCAAGCCTGAGTTCTGACCGGCAGCTTTTTAAAGACTTTAATGTGGTTACATCACATAAATACAGTCACCTTTGTTATGATTTTTGTTTTAAATTATGGGAACAATCTGTTACCTCCTGTTAATCATGCAGGTTTGGTGTTTGGTGTATATTAATGTTTGCCATGTGCTGTGAGTTGCTGGGAGAGAAGTTGCTGTGAAATAGGAAAGACTCCCATAAACTGCCAGTGGGAAGAATGTTTTCAGTTCTAAAACCTGTACTTCCAGGACAGTTTGCAAATAATACAGAAAAATCCAAATCCAAAACAAAGATAAAAATCATAGCAGCAGCTAAAATAATTTGAACCTAAAAGCCAGGCATCCAAAGGCAATAAGGTTGGCATGAGGCAGACTTCCCTGCGGAGGGAACTCAACAAAACAGGATGTCCCCACTGACAAGGTTGCCACTTGCTTTACCTTAGATGGTGGAAGAAGCTGGAGGAGATCCTTCAAAATGACCTCAGAACACCAGCAGGGTGATATAAAGAATGTGATAGTTAACACACAGGAACAATTTAAAGTTGGTAATGTGGATTGTCTTGGGGAGATGGAGGGAGACTTGATTGTTCCAATATGAACTTGAAGCTTTTATAAGTTTTTATAAAAGAATATGCAAAGATGTGGATGAATTAAATGCATATTTTTTCAACCACCCTGAGAGGTTAGGAATGGGGCAATGCTGTTTTCAAAAAGGCATAAATCATTCTTGATATTTCTTGAGTCTCATAACCTAATGGAATGAAGATTCGGGGGTTTGCTTTTTTCTTATCAGCCTCTGGCATTAAAATCAGGAATTTACCTGATGTTTATTACCCTGACCCTACTGGTATCACATGAAAATAAACCTGTGAAGTCTCAAGAGGCATTCCTGAATGGATTAGAAACAAGGTTATTTGCAAGTCTGCACCAAATTGTTGTTCTCAAAAAATCTGAGAGGTGAAAGGAAGACCCTTTTCTAAAACTGCTGTACATAGCGATTTACGATCTTGTGTTTCTCCCTCTGCTGTTTCTTTAGTACCATTTCCACAACTCTAATATGGGGTTAAATAATACTGATTTACCTTAAGGTATGGTTGTAGGGATTACAAGATGTGCTTTGAGAACTGTAATTCTCATCATCTGTGCCAATGGGAAGAATGTATTTATTATTGAAATGAAGGATGCCTTCCCACTTTCATAGCCCCATGCACAGGCAGCAAGTGGGTATTACTATAAAGTGAGCAAGGATAAATTCTATTCATGTTCAGAGGCAGGGAGCTGACTGATAAAGGCGAGGATATCAGTGTCTTTAAAAAAAAAACTTCATTACCTTTAACAGAAATGTTCTATGCCAGTCAAGTGCTCTGGAGGCTGCCACGCTCTCCCTTAATGACTTGGCTGGAATGATGCTATAGCATCATTCCAGATGGCCGGAGCCACCATCTTTCCCCTAAAAATGCTTTTGGAATGACACTAGGTCAGGGCATAGCAGTGTTCCAACCAAGGCACAATGGAAGGGCATGGAGGCCTGGCTAGCCACCATCTGGACCTCCTTGAAGTGACACATAACATTTTTGTTAAAGGGAAAAAAATGTTTAAAAGATACTGCCACTTCTACCTTTACCTGTAAGCCCCAAACTCTGAACATTTTTAAATTTTCTCCTGCCTTTCCTTCTCCTCCCCCCCCAAGAAAAAATGATTAGGTTTCTCCACCCACTTTTACATATCCCCGGTCACCTCTGCGTTAGGAGGAAATGTTCGAAGTTAAAGCTTTGAAATACTGCTAACGTTACAACATGGACTATATTACTTCAGACTGTAGGTAGGAGAAATCACGTGTTTAAATGTTCTGTGAAACAATGCCCTGAACACAGAAAATTAGCACATTTGGGAGAAAGATTATAGTGTACTGTGTCTTCTCTATTATTTGCTATTTTTCTGTGTGCAGGGATATTTTCATTTGTGTATGGGGGAGTATTCAAATATACAATTCTCGGCCTGCAGTCTGAAGGACATGAACTTCATCACATTATTCTCTTGATTGTGTAGTTTGAGTGTGAGTTGACATCCAGAGGTGTGGGTTGAGCAGATCATCACTGCAGCTGCCCAATGCCATACATTTATTGTTTGCTTTCTGATATTCTGTTTTATATGTTTTGTTATGTACATCGCTCAGAGTGGCTGGTAAATCCAGCCAGATGGGCGATTAATAAATCGAATAAAATAATAAAATAAATAATAAATAAATAACATTTAATGCATTTATTTTTAAAAAAACAAATTATTTGCCAAATGCAGTTTTTAATGGTGTCTTGGCAGCCCAGGATGATGCAAGCTGATAGGTGCCATTTGACATATGTTTATTGCTATACCTCAATGCAAATTTGTTAATCCACACATTGATCTGCTTCAGAGGCAATTTAACCATTAGGAAAGCATATTGCATGGCCGATGCTGCTAGAGGATTTCAATAGGTAAGGCTTTCAAAGAAAGGTTTAAAAGCCACAATCAACCTAAAGTCTTAAAAATAAGAACTCTGAGCTATCATTTTTGGTGGGGGGTAGGGAGGAGATTACACAGGAACAAAAGAAGCTGCCTTATACCAAGTCATCGCATATGCAGAATATATTGCTTTCATTAAGAACCACAATGAAAACATGCACTTGTGTCTGTGTTTCCTAATTAATAGGACTGACAGATGTATTGTGCTGCTATTTTTAATGAAGCCCCAGCAGATTTTATAGCTTGTCATCACAGCAACCAGGAAGTGACATCTTCAGTTATGAACATGAAATATGCTTATATTATCCCAGGATAAATTTTCACCTCTCGTTTTGCCTTGAAATAAAAATACTAAAGAGCCTCTGAATGATTTATTGCTCTGGAAGCATTAAATTGTGCTTCCACCTTTTCCTCTTAGGTTCATTTTCCAATAGCAGTTCTATATATCTGTATCTGGCCTCAACAATCATGCTATATAAGATCCATCTAGTCCCAGTCTTTGCCAACCTGGTGCCCTCCAGACATTTTGAACTACGGCTCCCATTAATCAACTCCTCGTGGGAGTTATAGTCCAAATATCTGGAGGGCACCAGATTGGCAAAGGCTGCTTTCATCCCATACTCCTGTAGGAAACTTAAAAGCAGAGCAGGACATTAAAAAAAAAAAATCATTAAACATGGAAACCAGCCAGGAGGCAATTTTACCACAAACCCAGAATAACTGGTTTCTGGTACCTCATCTTTTTTCTCCCAGGTTCTCCATACAATTTCAGGCAGCCTGACAACTCTGAGTCCCTTCCCCACACATTCCCATCTTGTTCATCTAATATAAATTACAAGCCTTTTGTATAGGTGCTGTGTCATAGATGCACTTTTTGCAGTACCTAGCAGAGAGTTAAGGCTAAAAAAATCTTAAACAGTTAATTTAGATTGACACTAAGGGCTGATCCTTGATTTGAGATGGCAGCCAATGAACAATCAAAGGGGGGAGATACTCCCATCTCTGCTAATACTCCATTCCGAATAGTGAGAACCGAGTCAGCAGTAAATAGAGTCACAGAGAACATTCTGATCTTAAATATTTTTGCCAGCGTGTTTGCCTGCCCTGCAGTGCTGTGATTGGTTGGATCAATGTTGCTCATATTATTCAGGAGCTAATTTACATCTTGCCATGAAGGCTCCTCCACTTCACCTTGCCCTTCTTGACAAGGGAGCAAACTAGTCCATTGGTGCACAGTGTATCTTTCAAGCTTCAAATTCATTAAGGGATAGAAACTTGAGCCACTGTTCCCGTTGATTCAGGGGGTGGGGGAGGTGAATTGAAACTGTACAGGTAGGATCAAAACTGGAAATTTGCTAACTTGGATCTCTTTCTTTTTCTTTGAGAGCAAGAAAGTCTTCAATAAGGTCATAACAGCTGGCAAGACAAGAACTGGGAGTGAAAGCTGATCTGTTGAGAAGAGAGCTTATTTTGAATAGCCTTTTGAAATGTGCTTAATCCCAGCATTGTTGGTTAACCCACTCCAATGTCTCTCCCTTTCTAGTTATACACGGCAGGGCTGTGCACCCATCCCATGAAGCATGATCAGCAGGAGCAAAGATGTGACGCCGACACATTCAGCAGGGGGCACTCTTCCCTTTGAATCAGGATCTGTTCTGTCAGCTTCATGCTTTGAAATTTTCCACAGCAGAATCCAAAATCTTTCATGTGACTACAAAACAAAGGCCTGGAACACTCATGGTTATTAAGAGAGTCCTATAATGTTATTATCTTCAAGGGATGGATTGTTAACCCATGCTCACTAGGTAGACCTCATTCCAGAGAATTGTCATTTGCCTTACCTAGATTCCATTTTTTTTAGAAAGAGACAGTCTTGGGCAGCACTGCTTCATGCTTTTGGTACTTTTTATCCCATACCATACAAGATGTAAATTTCATCCACATGTACAGAATCCCAGGGTGAGACATACTGGCTTTTCTTTGCAAACGTGCTGAGCAGTCCTCCCTTCTTAACCTTAGGAACATAGGAAGCTGCCTTATACTAAGTCAGATGAACAGCCCATCTAACTCGTGACTGGCATGGCAGTAGTTGTCCAGGGTTTAAGACAGAAAGAATCTTTCCCAGCCCTACCTGGAGATGCCGGGGATTGAACCTGGAACCTTCTGCATGCAAAGCAAATGCTCTACCACTGAACTAATTAAGCAGCTCAGGTTCCCAGGCAGATTCTTTCCTTCCTAACTGTGGCCTCTTGAGATTTGTTCATATTGAAACCAAATTAAAGGGCAATGTTTGGTCACAGTCTTAACTCCCCAAATCTTTGCCTTCCCAGAGATAGTGCTAGCCCTATCATTAGGCAGGCACCTCAAGTGGTAGATGCAGGGAGATGTTCCTCCTGAGCTTTCCCAGACATTCTCTTCTAGTGGAGGATGGAGCTGTATGCCATTCAAGCCTAGCCCACACTCCCTTCATGTGCCTCAAGTACAGTGGAGGCTATTTTCCTATTGCCATTTTTGAACTAATATATATTGCAATAATACAACTAAATGCCAGTCTAGTTGGCTTCTGTATATGGAATTGGGCAAGGGTGCTGTCATGGCCCCTTCGGAAGACTTGTCAGAGGAGGAAGGGGATGGTGACTCGGGAGTAACAGCAGCAGACCCAGAAGAAAGAACAGATGAAACTCCTGAAGATGCAGCCCCCACTCCCCCTCAGCTGGAGAGTATCCAGGACACAGCTGAAGCCCTTCGGCCAGAGTCAGACAGTGAACAAGAGACTCCCCCCCCCACCTGCAGAATGAAGACAACAGAGAATCAGGCAGCAGTGAGGCTGGCCTGGAAGTTTAAGGCCAGCATGCTTTCAGAAGCCAGAGGGATGATTGCTCACGCCTGTCTTAGGAAGTGTACTTTAAAAGACAGCTTCTGGCTTCAGCATGTTGCTGACTACACAACATGAGGCGTGACCTCTGCATTTCCTCCTATCTCCCAGAACCTAGACTCAGACTGACCTCTCAGACCTCCCCCCCCCCATTGACTTCACTTCTTGGACTATCTTGGCACATGAGCTAGGAACAAACCCTCTGCCCTTATCTCGCCTCTCCCCTGGTTACCTTGCTAGCCTGGCAGATTTATAACCCAAGCTGCTGGCTAAAGACTTTACGACCTTGGCAATTACCAAGGAATTTACAGCCACAGCCTGCGGACGCTGACCTCTCCCTGCAGAGTTGACAGGTGCCATCTTGTCCTTCACCTCAAGTAGCAAAATAGCTTAGGCCAGCCCTGCCTGGAGAGATAGTTTTAAAAGATTAAACTTTAACTCTTCTCCAGACCAAATACAATGAAGAAGAAGCTACTATTAATATTGGAATAGAAATATTGAACCACAGCTAATGTCAGAGCTTGCACGGGAAGTTTGAATGGTGCATTTGCTCTTCTCATTCCTACTTTTTTCCATCTTTACTGGTGTCACCAGATTCAGGCTAGATGATTCATTAGCATTCAGGTGTTCATTTTGATGTTGTAATTCTAAAATGATATAAACTGACAGAAATAAGTGTTCAAAGCATGTACAGAGCTTTCGAATTCATATATTACATGCATCCTGATAATAAGCATGTTTCCAAAGAAGGAATTTCAGTTAAGTGAGGGGGATAGGAGGGATAGAGGTGACACTAAAGGCACTCAACAAATCAATTTCTTAGTCAATCAAGCTGCTAACTTCTCTAGCGATGTACATGAGATTATAATCTACCTCAGGAATGTAATAGTTTGGCATGCTATCCTACTTGCACAAGCAGTGTCACATAAGTGCATGATGGTAGCCAGAGTGACCAATCTTCTGGAGACAATCTAGCCATCTTTTTCTCTTTGGTTTCAGTCAATGTACTGGCACAAAGTGCGGTAGCCATTAGTCTGCCTGAGCAGACCCACCATATTCGCAAGGGAAGATGCTATGGGAAGATATGGAAATGGAAGCCTTGACTTCTGTTTCACTGCTAACTACATTTGAGGGGATATGCTTCTCCAGCAGTTTTTTGAAGGTTAACAACAAAATAAAAAATGTCCAACATCCCATAAGACTCATCTAGAGCAAATAACATACAAGGCAGGACTGTACTTCCTTTCCCATGTCAGCACCGCACAGCATGGTCAGTTTAGACATGACCCTAATTCCAAGTTACCTAAGAGGATAGAGGTAAATTTGATTCAGTTTGCTTTCAATGATGAACCTACCCAACTTGCACTTTCCCAAAACAATACACAAACCAAAGATCCAGACCATTTTTCCAAAGTAAAATGTGCATGAAAATGCATGTAATAGAAAACAGCATGCAAAAATTGCTTTGCAAAAATATATATCAGGTAAAATTGCATACAGAAGTGTGTACATTAGGAGAATGCTGCACAAAAATGCTAATGAATTTTAATTTAATTTAATGAGGACTTAAAAACAATAATACACAAATGGATGTGGAAATGTGGAGAACTGAATTTAAGATTGGGAAAATGAGAAACCAAAAGAAACCGAAACAGGCAGATTTGTGCATTTCTACTGCTGTACATTCTAAGGCAGCCTTTCCCAACCAGTGTGCCTCCAGATGTTGTTGGACCACAATTCCCATCTTGCCTGACCATTGGCAATGCTGGCTGAGGCTGATGGGAGTTGTGGTCCAACAACATCTGGAGGCACACTGGTTGGGAAAGGCTGTTCTAAGGGGACAATTGGGTCTTCTGGGGTGGAAGGTGAAGAAGTCAAAAGGAAGGATCTAATAGAGACAGGCATGTAAAAGAGCAGAATGATACAATGGAGATGCACTGCAGTGGAACTACCATAGCAGTGTTAAATGAAACAAGGAAAATCCTACATTTGTAGACATGACATAAACTTAGATTCGAACATTTCTTCTTCTTTTTCTTGTTTTTTGTTTGTAGGCACACTCATTCAAATAACTAAAAATAGTTTCCTAATCACATTTCGGCACTGTCAGTACCCACTGCTGATGTCACCATCTGTTATTTGTTTTTTAACCCATTACACTGTAAGGCATGTGCAGCATGCTTTGTATCACACGCTTCCACTAATCCCATGTCCTTTTGACTCATGCTCAGTCCCACTTCACATATGGCACTGTAAGGTATGAGAACAATGAATACAAAAGGAAAAGGAGTGTTCTTGCCTTCCCCCCCCCCTTGAATGCACCAAAAAGCTGTAAAAGGAAAGATGGATCTCACAGTGGCTGCTGCGCAAGTACTGGAGACTGATTCATGGCTTAGTCCAAATCAATGCTCTTAGGACATAACATAGGGAGGATGTTATTGAATGATTATCTTTATTGTTTTTAGCCAAAGGCCATCACAATACAATACAAAAAGAAGAATTTTTTAAAAAGCACATTAAAATTACCAGCGATAAAAGTACAGCATCCTAAGATAAGAAAGGATAAGATTCATAAACTCATTACAACATAATAAAAATACAATAACACCCCATTTGAGTATATTAAGACCCCCAGGGAGGATTTAAAGTTAAGAATACTAATTTAAGGACACCTCGGAGGTGGACGGCAATTGTTTTAAATATCTAGCTCTCAATTTCCCTGCGGCCAGGGCAAACTTTGCTACCTGAGTGGTTACAAAAATATCAGTACCCGCAAGAAGAACGCAAGTTTGCTCCAGCAGTGGTCTGTTTGACAGCAGGTGACGGATTGGAAAAAAAAGTTTGAGCCTAAGTGCATTATACAATGGGCATCTCAATAAATAATGGACAACATCCTCAACTTCTCCTGAATCACATATACAATGTCTTAAATAAACTGGGACCCTCGCATATCTCCCATCCAGAAAGGCCGAAGGCATAGATTGAAAACGTAATGCTGTAAAGGCCTTTCTAAGGGAGGGAGTGGTTAAAAAGAAAAAATAATGTTCAATGCCAAAAGCAGTTTTAAAGAGAGGATACCAGTAGGAAAAAGATGACTGTGACGAAGAGAACAAGTCCCATCGCTTAGAATATAAGGATATTCTTTCCTTATAAAGCTGTTTCACTCGCGATGAGACATAAGAAGGAGGAGTTTCCATGCTAATCCCACATGTGGCCAAGAGAAGTTTGGTACGTATAAACCAGGTGTTATGAGATGGGCTCTTGAGTTGTTCCAAAAAACACTTCTTAGGGAGACGAGCCTCATCCATATTAGTGAGCTTCAGCCAGTACATAGCCAAGGCTGCATGAACAGCAGACTCTATGGATTGTAAGCCCATTTCCATCCTTAAAAGGGGGGCGGGGTTGCCTTGAGGAAGAGCAAGTATAGATCTCAGAAAGGTGTTCTGGACTGTCTTGAGCGCTGAAGGATTAGCATGCCCCCAGACCTCAGCCCCATAAAGAAGCTGAGGAACAACTTTTCCACGGAAAACCTCAACAGCAGGGGAGACCAGAGACCCCCCTTTAAGTTTTAAATAACGAAGTAATGAAAGAACAGGGTGGGATACTTTCAACTTCAGCGTGTCAAAGTGAGGTTTCCATGCAAAGTTAGCGTTGAATGCTAGGCCGAGATATCTAGCGCTACGGAGCTGGACAATATGACAACCATTGAGTTTCCAAGTGTGGGTTTTTCTTTTCTTACCAAAGACTACCACACTGGTTTTGGTATAATTAATTAATTGTTCATTGGCGCAAAACTTGCTCAAGCTCCTTAACAACTTCCTCATCCCAATTTGAGTGATGGAGATCAGGGCTAGGTCGTCAGCATACAGTAAAACTGAAAGCTTAATATCTAGAATTGAAGCAGGAAAGAATTCTGGCCCGTGAAGTTCTTGTACAATATTATTGATATAAAAGTTAAAAAGAAAAGGAGCCAGAAGGCATCCCTGATGGACCCCTCTGCTGGTAGGGATGGCTTCAGAAAGGAGACCATTAGCACCCAGCCTAACCCTGAAAGAGGTGTTTGTATGCAACATGAGCAATAGACAGAGTAATCTTCTGTCTATGTTAGTACAGAATAACTTATGCCAGAGCCGATCTCTATCAATTATTATTATTATTATTTATTAAATTTATATACCGCCCGACTAGCGATAGCTCTCTGTGCGGTGAACATAAAATAGTATAAAAATACAATGAATAACAAAATAATATTAAAATACAATCAACAATACAATAAACATTATTAAAATTAGATCAATAAGATCAAATGCTGCTGAAAAGTCGACAAAGGTCACATAAAGTTCCTTTTTGTCAGTCACCAAATACTTTTGGATTAAATGAGACAGGGTAAAGCATTGATCTATGGTGGATTTTCCTTTTATAAAACCCGCCTGTTCTTCGGCGAGGATCGCATTCTCAACGGCCCAGTCATCCAATTTGCGCAAAAGATATTTAGCATAAAGTTTGGCGACTATATCAAGGAGACTGATTGGTCTAAAGTTTTTTGGGTCTACCTTTGAACCCTTTTTATGAATTGGAACCACAATGCTAAGACCCCATCCAGGAGGGACTATGCCTTGGTGGTTTATGAAGGTGAACAACTTGGCCAGAACCGGCGACCACCAGTTGGGGTTCGCTTCAAACAGCTCTGCAGGGAGCATATCCTCACCTGGCGCTTTTTTTGCGGGGAGAGAGGAGATCAGATTAGTTACTTCATTGGGAGTAACTGGGTCCCACTCTGGGCAGGAGCAGAGAGCCAGCGAGTCCAAATTGAGATAAGTATCCACCCAAGGATAAGAGACGGGAAAGCTAAAGAGAGAAGAAAAGTGAGCACACCATTGAGAGGAAGTGATTTGGTTGTCCAGAGGAGAAGAATCCCTTCTAATCCCCTGTGACACTAAGGCCCAGAATCTGTCTGAATTCTTTTCTAATGAAGCCAGACCCAATTCCATCCACTGGTGACGGATGTACTGATCTTTTTTTGCTCGGAGAAGGTTTTTATACGGTCTGCGGGCATGTATATAAGAGTTAAAATTTTCTAAGGAATCTACCTTTCTGATCTTCCTTATTGCTCTTAATAGGGTTCGTTTATAGACTCCACACTGTTTATCGTACCAGCCAGATTTTGTCAACCTAGGGGGTTGATGAGTGACCACCATCAGTCTGATCTCCTTGATTATTGAAATATAAGTTTCTAGAGGGTCTTCCGCAGTCAAAAGTTGGTCTCTTAACATTAGTGACCTGGAAGAGGACAGGAAAGAGTTTATATCTTCTTGTATCGACCCAGACCATCGGATCCTTTGTTCACCGTAAGGGGCAAAATGCTCATTTGGCAAAGATGGAGTCAAGGTAAGATTTAACGGAAACGTGAAAGAAGAGTAAATAGGCATATGGTCACTCTCTGACCTTGCCAATACTTCAAAGGATTCGCAATGAGAGAAGCTGGACTGGGAAAGGATCATAAAATTGATAACACTCTTTCCTCTAGGACCAATGTGTGTATAAAAATCTGATGACGGGCTTCTAATAGTTCCATTGGCTATAATTAGCTGATACTTAAAAATAAGCGCAAAAAGGGAAAGGCCCGCAGAGTTAATATTTACATCCCGGGATGCCCTGTTGGGAAACAATGCCATGTCTTCCAAAGTCAACCCAAGCTTGCCGGCTATGATAAAATTATTTGGACCTAATCTGGCGTTCAAATCACCAACCATCAAAATAAGGGGATCTGAATTTGACTGATATAAGGATGCTAATATTTGATCTAAGTCAGTCCAGATTGTTAAGGATGTATTTTTAGAATTAAAAGGAGGGGAATATACATTAATCAGAAAAAGTTTTAGGCCAGAAGGCCAACTAATTTGCGTGATTAAAATATTACCAGAGGAACCGACCTCCATTAGAGTAATATTAGGGTTGTGATCCACTTTAATTAGTGTTGCTAGGCCGGCTCGAGGTCTGCCATTAAGGTCAGATTTAATTGCGGGTAAAGTAAAGGTAGCATAGCCAGGCAGCGAAGGGAAGGAAGATGAAGTTACCCATGTTTCTTGGATGCATAAAATATGAAATTGAGAACAAAAGTCTTTAAAAGTCTCATCTACAAACTTAGATGACCATCCCGCAATGTTCCAAGACAAAATCTTAATCGGCAATACACTAACATAATACTGTATAGGTGATGTCGGTCATGAAGAAGGAATGGCTTTTAGATTATTTGATGGATGGGATGTAGAGGTATCTTCCTCAAGATGAATAATCGCCTCACACGTAATCGCCTCACACGGATCCCTCCGCCTGTGCAGCCTCCGAGATGGGCTCCTGTCTTGGATGAAACTTTTTCAGCTTTAACCAGTCAGAAGGGTCTTTTTTGACTGGGGATAATTTCTTCCGGATAAGGAAGAAACGTGAGATTTTCCACACAGCTTTGTTGTGATTGTTGGAGACTGGAATTCGTCAGAATTGTCTGTGAAAGAAAGTCTTCCAGCTGCACAGACGGAGCGAGGATTTATAGCTTAGCTCAGCTGAATAAGTGACCCATTTTTTAAAAAAAGAAAACGGACTAACAGGCAAACATCCTCCTGTCTACGCTCATTATTTTCTTATCTATACAGCTAAAGAGATTTGTCAGAGGATCAGCAATTAAGAAAACCTGGGTGAGCCAAAACTTTCCTTTTTTTTACTTACGGAATTAAGGGGGAAGAAAATAAAAATAGCCTATCTTTTTTTTATTGCAAAAAGCTGAAATGGAAAATAGCATTTTAAAGATTACAACGGATGAGGGGTTTCTGATTGAAAGAGAAAAGAAAAATCTTTTTGATTTAGAAGACTTTTGGGTAATAAAAGTCTGGGACTATTTTTCCTGTTCTACTTCTTTTTTCCTTTTTTTGACGAATCTGCACATTCTTTCTGTTACTAGTCATTTGGACGCTGTGAACTAAAGCTGTTTTTGCACTTCTGGGCATACAAGAGATAAGGGCTGTCTAGAGTGTGACGTCAGTTGGTTTGAAAGATTAACTCCTTTGTAACTGGATAAAGAAATAAACTGCTCTTTGCTTGGGACATTGAAAATTGAAAGAGCTTTGTTCCTTTGGCTTTAAGAATGACAATTAAGAAGATCATGGATGTACAAGAAGGGACTTTATCTTTAGACATGTTTCAGAAAATAATGAATGGGATTAAGTCAATAAAACAAGAACTAAGAAATAATAGTCAAGCGTTGAGAATTGAATTCGACGAAATGAGACAGGAGCTGAAAGAAATTCAGGATTCTATGAGAAAGGAGATTAAAGATAGATCTGGAAAACCAAAAAAGGATGAAAGAGAAATTAAAGGCAAGGTTCAAACTATGGAGATTGGATTAAATATGGACATGGAAAAATATTTGGATTTCCTGGCTGTGATGGATCCTGGAGATAAATATTACGCTTTGGAACTCAGCACTGTCCCTGAAGGAATTGAAGAGACTGGAGATAAAGATATTATCGGTTCAAAAAAGTTCCTGGACTGGAAGGACTTGATGGAACTTGAAATGGAGAAAGTTAACAGAATTAATCCCTGTTTTGTGTCAATGGAAAAATCTTCAAGAGATGTGCTAGGGTATCATGTAAAAAAGAGGAACAGAGATGTGGCTTTGCAACAATACTTCAGTGATACGTTTGGAATTGATGGCAAGAAAATATCTGTGATAAAGGAAATTCCTATCAGACTCTTATTATATGACTATGACAGCAAGATTATTGGGTGCGTAAAGATGGAAGATGGAAGATGGAACCAATACGGATAAAGGAAGAAGAGTGATCTGTAATTACAGGACTTAGTAGTCTTGATGAGTTGGATTAATTGACATGTTTACCTAGAAAAAAAAATTGATGGACATATATCTCAAGGATTGGAAACTTCTCTTTGACTTTTTGTAGAAGAATAAAATGATATGATGTTGATGAGATTTAAAACCAATTAAGATAGCTGCTGGAGGAAGGTGTTTTTATAATCTATTAAGAGACAGGCTTGTTATATATTATAGATTTATAGCTGAACTATGACAAATCGGAAGTCAATATTTTTTATATTTCTTTTCTTTTTTTATTGTGTTGGTTATTGATTTGTGTTTTTTCTTTTTGTATTGTGTTGGTTTTGAAAATTTGAATAAAAATTAATTGGAAAAAAAAAAGATGAATAATCGCCTCACACGTGTGCGCCGGCCTGCTGACGTTCAAAATTAGTTGAGGGACCCGAGGAGGGCTCGTCGCAGGCTGGCATTTAGAGGGAGACCCCATTTCATCTTTCTCTAGAAACCTAACATTGGTCCAGGAGTGTCCAGGGGCAGGGTTGGGGTCCTGGGGATTCAGCAGAACTGGATTCAGAAGAACTGGAGAGAAGGGAGGGGGTCTCATTGTCAGAGTGGAGCGAAGACGAAGCAGAGGAAATTCCAGAGATAGGGTTACCTAGCAATGGGGACCTTGAAGGCTTTACAGCTTCAGAGTCTTCCCTTGAAGTTCCCACGCCTCCTCTGCTCCGAAGCTCAGAACAGGCGGGGGAAGAGGGAGGGCTGCCCGAGACAGAAAAGCTGCAAGACGGTTTTAAAACTGCCCCCCTTTCCCCCATACCGGAGTCGGAGACTTCAGAAGAGGAGGGGCCCGTACTTCCCCCGTCGCCACATACTCGAAGACAGTTGAAAAGACAAGAGAGGAGGGGGGGAAGGAGGGCGGTGACTGAGGGTCCGTTAAGGAGGAGTGAAAGGCATTGCGCCCGTTTGCCCCCTTCTTAAGAGACAGGCGGGAAAGCAGTTCCTTGCTCTGTCAACTCTCTTTCTAAGTCGCAGGACCTGTAACTCTGTGTTGCTTCATGAGAAGGCACAGTCTCTGTTTGGATATTACCTTAATAAAAACTGAATTGCTTTCAACCACGAGTCTGATTCCTGAGTCCCATCCTGGGCCTGACAGCGAGGGAATTGAACACATATTTAAAAAGGTTGTCCACGGTGCCATATGTGCGGAAGTATAGATTAAGCAACGAGGGTCCAATGAGAGAGGTTGAGCTAGGCGAGTTTTGTGTTCCTGAAGGGAATTGGACTGCATTTCCTGAACGCATTGAGGGGTTCCAGCGGCCATTACAGCAGGAGAAATTCCTGGGTAAGTAGAGGGCAGAGACTCGGGTTGGGACATCCTCGTTTGAAGATAACAAGATAGTCTCTGTAGTCTCTGAATAATACCCTGTTGAGATGACGAGGGAAGGGCACTATAGGCCTCAAAAAGATTTTTCTCTTCTTCATTTAAGGAGCTAAAAAGATCTTCTTTGTTACCGGGAGACAGTCTAGGCTCTTCATTTAAGGAGCATTCTCCCTGCAGAGAAGTATGGTGATTAGCCCACTGAGGATTGGAATTACAATGCATGAGGGGGGTGGCCAACGGTATTGATTGGACGATTGATACTTTACCAGAAGGTTCTGGCTTAAAGCCAGCCGTATTTGATGAATATGAAGGTGGAAATAATGGAAGCGGGGGAGCTATATTCAAAAAATATCTTTGAAGAACTATGCCGTGCATACGTAACGTGTGCCTTTTCGCTCGTAAGAGGTTCACCAAGTCCGAGTTCCTAAGGGTTAGAAGGATATTAGCTTTTGTAGAATTGCTATAAAGGAAGTCTGCTTTGATGATATCCGATACCGATATTTGCTCCAAAATCAATGACTGTAGTAAATTAACGATTTGATGTTTCCCAGCAAGTTGTGTGGCCCGAAAGCTTAGTCCAGGGCAGTTCAATAGTGCTAGTTTGTGTGGAATGAATTTGAGATTCCAACACTTTGTCGTTTTTGATGTTAAAACGGGAACTGCTGCTGACAGGGGCTGAGGCATGCTCCGCTGAGCCACCAGACGACAAGAAGGAGGGGGAGAACCAACGGACTGTGACGTCATTGTGGGTGGTACCAGATGATGTGTCTCTAGCTTGGATGTGGGATGAATCAATCGTGATCCTTAGTCTGATGGAGTAGTATGTTGCAAATTCCTAGATGTTACTGTCGCTTCTAAAATTCTAAAAAGTTTAGAAAAGTTCATCTTTCTAGCCTTTGGAGCTCTGAAGTTCTTAATATTTTTTGTCTTCTTCATGTTTATTGACTTCTTCGGTTTATGACGACACTTGGAAACAGATGTCAGTCGAGGATTGCCGCTCCGCTCTTTTGGGCATTGTAACAAATCCGTCCTAGGCTGAAGAGTCATCTTTTTTGCTTCTTCCACTAGAGTTGTCAGCAGTTTATTAGTCTCAGTGAGGAAATTTTTGATACACAGGATCTCCAACGAGATTACAGCTAGGCGTGCATTCAAAGTACGCTCATCTGATTGTTGAGGGAAGGACGTATAATCCTTACCCATAGACGGCTCTAGGGTATTGAGTAGAGGCTGCGGATTTAGAGGGGAGATAGGAATTTGCTCCTCCATAGGGGGACCCATCGAAACTGGGTTAACAGGGGATTCAGGTAACAGAGCATTAAAGGATTTTTTCGCTAACTCCAGTTCTGTAGCAAGATCATATGAGAAGGACACAGGATGGTCCAGATAAAGGGTCCTCTTCATATCTAGCGACCAATCCATAATAACAGCATCAGTAGGAATCCTTCCGGAGTTAGGGTCAGAGCCGTCTGTATAACCCTAATCATATGTCCCTAGCCCCTTATCAGAGGGGGAAACTAGGAAGCACTGATCGATCTCCTTCTCCTTCTCTTTCATATTAGATGGGGAAAAGTGTGTAATTTGTAACTGCTTTCCCTGGACAGTGGGCGGAAGTAAGCCATCTTCTATGCGGATTCCTTGTTCTCTATATGCCTTTCTAGTGTGAACCATACTGCTGGGATTCCCCTTTAAGAGCTCTAGCAGGAAGGCGGAGGGTTAACAGCAGACACTGCAGCTTCTTTCCAGACGGAATATATCCCAAAGCAATAATATCCAAAATAGAGAATTATCCCAAGGACAGGACGGGCTCGAAGGGAGCAAATACACACCTCAGGGAGAAGTTGATGTTGAGCTTAAATCCAAAAAAACTTCTTTAAGAAACCAAAGGAGTCAGGATGCTTCATGCCTTTATTTATCAAGGTTCCAACCGCAGAACAAGGTCAGACTGATTGAAGTTGAAAGTAGAAGTAGAGAGCTCTCTTTTTTAAAAAACAAAATGCTGTCATAAGGATTAAATACTTTAAAAAAACTTTAAAAGCATCAAAAGAAACTTTAAGAGCTTTAGGAGGAGCTGGAGAAAAATTATTATGCTAGAGAGGGTTCACAGCCTCTCCCTTCAGCGGCCATCTTCCAGCACTCTAGGGAGGATGTTATTGCAAAATTGCAACTAGCCACTCGCATTGCCTGCAATGGTGAGTTTAAAAAAAAATGCCTCCAGGTCATCAGGCAAGTCTTCCCTGATGTAAAGATAGAACCATGTGGCTCTCTCATATTCACACCCAATTTAAAGAGCTACTAACCAAAGATCCCAGCGCATGGTTCAGCCTAGAGATGTGCCTAGAACTCTCTTTCGCTCTTATAGTCCCAGGGTCTATCTTATATTTCTCCACAAAGATGAGTTCAGAGTACACACTTTCTTCTCTTGCCGCCTCAGAATTCCAGGCTCTGCAGCTGCCTGGTGGAGATCACAGCTGGATACAGGAACAGTGGGATGGCCATCCTCCAAGTAATTGTTTGCAGTGCTGTGCTATTTTATTTCTTGCTAATGCTAGCAAACCACACTCTAAAATGCTGCATCTGGGAGATATTTTCTGTCCTCCGGACCAAACAAGACACAAAGGTGGCAGCTCTGCCCCTGGGATCAAGGTGGGGGTAGGCTCTGATTCAAGGAGGAAAAGAGGCATCCAGGTGAGGAGAGTGAACCCATCACCCATCCACTGCTTACCTCCGATCCCCCCCTCCTATCTCTTTTCTCCCAGGTGGGCTCTCTTCTGACATTGGCATGAGAACCAGAGCTTGGAACAGTTACTTTTTTGAACTACAAATCCAATCAGCCCAATCCAGTGGCCATGCTGACTGGGGCTGATGGGAATTGTAGTTCAAAAAAGTAACTTTTGAAAGCTCTGCTATTGCTATTAGAACAGCAAGAAAAAAAAGACTACTGCTCCCAGAGTGCTGTGGGATCTGCTTTTAAAGCTGCTGCTTGTTTTTAACGACTGTTAGTTTTGCTTGTCAGTTTGCTTTGCTATTACATTCCATAGTGTCTTGTTTTTAGGTTGTTCTTATATCTTATTTTACACTGTGTTGAATTTGTGTAAGATGCCTTGTGTATTTTTAAGGAAATGTGGGTATAAATTTATTGTTAATTTTTAAAAGAAAAACGTATATTAGCATTAGGGATAGGATCTGTTGGTCGGTGCCAGTTCAAAAGCATTCCGTCAACTAGGGATGGGCAAGAAATTTGATTCAATTCACATTTCAAGCTGAAGCGATCAAATTTATTTATGTATTATTTATTATTTGATTTATATCCCACCCTTCCTCCCAGCAGGAGCCCAGGGCGGCAAACAGAAACTCTAAAAACACTTTAAAACATCATAAAAACAGACTTTAAAATACATTAAAACAAAACAATGTTAAGAACATTTTTTTTAAAAAAAAGCTTTAAAAACATCTTTTTTAAAAAGGGCTAAAAACATATTTAAAAAAATTAACGAGCAATTGTAACACAGACGCAGACTGGGATAGGTCTCAACTTAAAAGGCTTGTTGAAAGAGGAAAGTCTTCAATAGGCGCCAAAAAGATAGCAGAGATGGTGTCTGCCTTATATTCAAGGGGAGGGAATTCCACAGGGTAGGTGCTGCCACACTAAAGGTCCGTTTCCTATATTGTGCAGAACGAAAGTCGTAAGATGGTATCTGCAGAAGGCCCTCACCTGCAGAGCACAGTGATCCACTGGGTATGTGATGAGTAAGATGGTCTTTCAGGTATCCTGGTCCCGAGCTGTATAGGGCTTTGTACACCAAAACTGGAACCTTGAACTTGGCCCGGTAGCAAATGGGCAGCCAGTACAATTCTTTCAGCAGCAGGGTGTCATGTTAGCGATGCCCTGCCTCAGTGAGCAGTCTCACTGCTGCATTTTGCACCAGCTGCAGCTTCCGGACCAACCTCAAGGGCAGCCCCACATAGAGCACATTACAGTAATCCAGCCTGGAGGTTACCAGTGTGTGGACAACAGTGGTCAGGCTATCCTGATCCAGAAACGGCTGCATCTGTCTTACCAGCCAAAGCTGGTAAAAGGCACTCCTAGCCACGAAGGTCACCTGGGCCTCTAGCAACAAAGATGGATCCAGGAGCACCCCCAGACTATGGACCTGCTCTTTCAGAGGGAGTACGACCCCATCCATAGCAAGCAACTGACAATTCATCTGAACTCGGGAACCACCAACCCACAGTGCCTCCTTCTTGCTAGGATTCAGACTCAGTTTATTGGCCCTCATCCAGCCAACCACTGAGTCTAGGCACTGTTTCCGGGCTTGCATGGCCTCTCCTGATTCAGACATTATGGAGAAATAGAGCTGGGTATCATCAGCATACTCGTCACACCTCACCCCAAAGCTCCCAAGGGCTTCATATAGAAGTTAAACAGCATGGGGGACAAGATGGTACCCTGCGGCACCCCACACCACAACTGTCAGGGGGCCAAAAGATAGTCACCCAATGCTATTCTCTGAGAGCGACCCTGGAGATAGGATTGGAACCACTGTAAAACAGTGCCTCCAATACCCAGCTCACCAAGTCGGCCCAGAAGGATACCATGGTCAAAGGTATCAAAAGCCACTGAGAGATCAAGTAAGAATAACAGGGTTGCACCCCCCCCCGTCCTTCTCCTGATAAAGGTCATCCATCAGGGTAACCAAGGCCAATTCAGTCCCATAACCATGCCTGAACCCAGACTGGGATGGGTCAAGATAATCTGTTTCATCCAAGTGTACTTGCAATTGCTGTGCCACAACCTTCTCAATCCCCTTCCCTAAGAAGGTTTTGTTTGCAACTGGTCGGTAGTTGTCACAAACCAATGGGTCCAGGGTGGGCTTTTTCAGGAGTGGTCGGATCACAGCCTCTTTCAAGGCAGCTGGAACCACTCCTTCCTGCAATGATGCGTTAACCACACCCTGGATCCACTCGGTCAGACCCCCTTGGCAAGCTTTAATAAGCCAAGAAGGGCAAGGGTTGAGAGGACACGTTGCTGGCTGCATCATCGCAAGCACCTTGTCTACGTCATCAGGCTGCATCAACTGAAACCATTCCCAAGAAGTTGCAGCAGAAGTTGCATTGGACACCTCATTGGGGACTACAGTAGATGTGAAGGGGGCATCAAGACTGCTATGAAGGTGAGCAACTTTACGCTCAAAGTGCCTTGCAAACAATTCACAGTCTGCCTCTGAAGGGTCTAAAACTCCATTTCCTGGAGATGATATCAACAGACCTCTGACAATACAGAAAAGCTACACTGGATGGCTACTTGAGGATGCGATGGAGGCAGAGAAGTGGGCCTTCTTTGCTTCCCTTGAAAACCGTCCGGAAACTACAACTTATACAAAATGCAGCGGCTCGACTACTTACAAATAGTCGCCGCCGGGATCACATCACACCAGTGTTGTTCAATCTACACTGGCTCCCAGTTGTTTTCCAGGCCCAATTCAAGGTGTTGGTATTAACCTTTAAATCCCTACACGGTCTCGGCCCAGTTTATCTAAAGGAGCGCCTTCAACGCCACCAATTATGCCGCCTGACAAGATCAGCCACACAGGGCCTTCTCTCAGTCCCGCCAACTAAATCAGCTAGGTTGGCGGGAACCAGAGAGAGAGCCTTCTCAGTGGCGGCCCCAACCCTCTGGAACTCCCTCCCACAAGATCTCCGGCTTGCCTCTTCCCTGAATATATTCCGCAAGGCCTTAAAGAACTGGCTCTTTCAACAGGCTTTTGGGACTTTGGGGGAGGGCTGACTTTTTTTATTGAAATGCCTCCTACCCTGCAATGTTTTTATCATAATTTTATTGTTATATTGTAGTTTGTTGTATTTTATTTTATTGTACTTGCCATATGTACGTTGCCTAGAGTGGCCACCGGCCAGATAGGCGACACATAAATTTATTTATTATTATTATTATATCCCTCACCGCCACATAGTAGGCACGGTTATGATGTTTTACTCATGCCTGATCAGCCTCACAGCACATCTTTTGCCAGTTTAGCTCTAGCTGTCATCCAGCCTGTTTCATTGCCCTTAGCTCACTGGAGTACCAAGGTGCAAGCCGGGCTCCACAATGCCGGAGAGGGATTGGGGGCAACCGTGTCAAGAGCTGGACACGCCTCAACAAGGGCTTCAAAAGGGTCACCTGCTCTATCTACTGGGAACTCCCCCAGGGCATTCAGGAATCCTGTGGATTCCATTAGGCTCCGGGGGTGGACCATCTTAATCTGTCCACCACCCCTGCAGAGAAGGATAGGAGCCATAAGTCTAAACTTCACTAGGAAGTGATCTTACCATGACAATGGGGTGACATCCACCCCCCTATCTCCAGGCCACCCCTTCCTCCATCTGGAGCAAAAACTGAGGGTGTGCCCTGCCTTATGTGTTGGGCCAGTAACAACTTGAGACAGCCCCATGGTCGTCATGGAGGCCATGAAGTCCCGAGCTGGAACACTAGAGGCAGCCTCAGCATGGACATTGAAATCACCCAGCACTATCGTTCTGGGCTCCTCCAACACCACAGCTGAGATGTCCTCTGCCAGCTTGGTCAGAGAAGCTGCCGGATGATACCTCAGTTTACTGTCTCCCTGGCCTGACACGAGGTGCAGGCCCTCACAGCCAGCTCCAAGACAGAATGGTTTCCTGGTGACAGAGATGGAAGTTCTGTAGACCACAGCAACTCCTTTCCCCCGTCCCTGCAGCCTGTGCTGGTGTTGCACCGAGTATCCAGGTGGGCAAAGTTGGGTCAGATCAACACCTCCAAGCTTGCTCACCCAGGTCTCGGTAATGCACACCAAACTAGCATCTTCATCCACAATCAAATCATGGATGGGAGTGGTCTTATTGTGTACTGATCTGGTGTTAAACAACAACACACACAGGCCAGTGGGCACAGCAGATGAGCAATGAGGAACCCATCCATGAGAGGAGTAGCAGGAAGGAACAAGGTGCAGATAGCCTTGCCCTTGTCTTCTATGGTAATTCACCACCTCCCCATGGCGATATTTCCCTCTGCCCGTAATCACTGAAATTGGGGTGGCATCACCCATCTTCCTCCACACTAAGACTCCTCCTAAACACCCAATATGGACCCAACATGAGCCCACCTACAAAGCCTGCTGGAGCCCAGTAGCCCTCTGCGAGAATTGGGAACAGTCATACCCATTCAAACCTTTTCACACAGGGCCCATCTACTCCCCCTCCTGTCTCACACCCAGGGAGGGCCAGCCTTCTGCCAGTTACAGACTCTCACTCTGAAGGCATCTGGCGACTTTCTCCTATCATTCAGTTCACTGCACAGGCTCCCTCCCTGTGCAGGAACTACACATGCACCACACACCTTCCTCACCACCAATCTCCTCTAAACTGGTTTGAAAGAAAACAAATTTAAAAGAAAAGGAAAAAAGAAAAGGTAATAGAAGGGTGTAGCACCCTCACCCTCGGGACTCCCTAAGGGACTCCCAAAGGGGCAATTCTCTTTGGTGTCTCCCCTTCAGCGTCGACCCCGCTGGCAGCAGACCCACTGCCCAAGGGCAGCTGGGCTTTTATGCCTCCTGCCCTAGACAGCAGCTGATTCAAGAGGCTACAAGGTTAACTGCAGCTTCTCTCTGGAGCCAGGGTCAGGCAGCAGTCCCAGTCCTTGCAGCACTTACAGACTTCAGCTGTTTTGAGGGACAGCAGTGCAAAGGAGCGAGCAGCAAGCACCCAGATGCTCAGATACTCACTCCCAGGACAGGTCTTCCTCAGTTCCCTAGTGCTGCAGCTGTTGTTTGCACTTTCCGAAACAATATGAGAACCAAACATAGCCATCCTTCAAAATTTGCACTTATTTGAATTTTGTGATGCAGTTCGCCAACGAACACAATTTACAAAAATGCATATGTTAAGTGAAAGTGTGCATAACATATGGAAATGCATTATATGATGAGAAACTGCTTGCAAAAATGTGTACATCAGTCAAACTGCCTACAAAAATGTGTTTATTAGGAGAAATTTGCACTAAAATGCTGGAGATTTTCATGGGCATTTTTAAAAAATAAAATTAATAAATTGCTGCAAAAATGTGGAGAACTGAATTTAAGATTGAAAAATTAGAAACTTAGAGAACCAAAACTGATGGATCTTTCCACCCCTACCATCAAACAGGGTAGTATTGATTTGGTTTTCTTTGTCCACTAGCTGCTGCTTTTACCGGTCTGCTTTTTCCCTCACCAAAAATATTGATAAAATTATATTTCTTAAAATTAATATTTTAGAGGTGGATTTTTTTTAAAAAATCCATTTTCAAAAACAGGCTCAGGAAATCACTACATAAAAATCCAATCTGCAACAACAGGGAATAAGCAAATTAATGGAAAGTTCAATACCAAATCTGAATTGGGTAGATTTCTAGCTCATCCCTAATTAGCAGCCTACGTCACAGGGTTATTTTGAGGATGAATGAGCTGGTTTCTGTAAAGCATAATCAAGTCTAGAAATGACTACAGAATCAACTAATGGCCTGTTTAAGAGGAACAAAATTAGCTTACCCTAAGACCGCATATTTGCTATGAAAATGGCATGCATACTAAACATAGCTGGGAATACTTGTGACTTTTATTTCCATATTGTTTTGAATTGGGGAAGTTTGAAAGGATCCTAAATTTAATTAAAATAGAAAATTGTGATATTTTGATAACCAGTAAGTATAGACATATTTCTACTATATACTGAGTTCAGTACATCTCTCTTGCTGCACCATAATGAACACTCAAGGGAATGCTTTCATCAACTGAAATGCTGAATTATATTTCCATTTCCTAGGTCTTTAGTACAATGGAAGTTACATACAAAATCCTCCATGGGGTGAATTGGCTAGTTGCTCCTCAGGTAATATATCTGAGGAAATTTAAGTAAAACAGAAAGAATTTCTATGAGTCTCTGCAATAAGGCTCTGAGTGAAAATTGAAGCATATTTAAGATTCCTCGCGAGGCAAAACATATGAGAATTTTCAAAGGGGTTCCTCTGAAACCAGAGACATTTCTCAGGAGGTTGTGTTATGTCACACTTCCCTTCATAACACATTGTGTTTGTAGTTGTACTCCTTCTCCTGGATTTCATTCCTCCCTTACTTTTATTCATTCTGTGGTGGGCCATGTGGTCTGGAATTTTATCCTATCCCCCAATGACATCAACTAGACAAACCATTTCATTTTGGTTTTGATTGGTGTTTGGGGTTGTCTTGTTAAACCAGAGAGAACTTTGTTTTTCGATTTCAGCTAGTCGTGTTTGACATTTCCCCTCCCAGATCTTCCAAGGGAAATTTTTTTCCATGCTTTGTTCCTCAAACTATATGTAACAATGACGCATCTTAAGTAACTGAAGGAAGACTACAGAAACAAAACACCAAAGCGATATGCTGAAGAGAGCGATTATTCCTTCTGCTCTTCTGTCTTGATGCCGTCTCTTGTCATCCATGGGGGAATGAGCTCTGTGTTCCTTTTGTTTGTTTACTGTGGGAAAGCACTAGTCACAAATCAATGCAATGTCTTGATCTCCTGGGAAACACAGGATGCCTTTGTCTCTATGTGTGCAATCTTGTCCTTTATACCTGTGAACCGGTATAATGACTGAAGGGCATATCATGTTCAAATGGAACATTGTTTATGAAACTCAGAGGAAAAACAAAGACAAGAACCTTTACTGTGCATGTCTATCTCATCTTGCACTATACATCAGTTGAATTAACTAACAGAAAGGGGGGGAAACCCATGCACAGCAATGAAGGAACATAATTCTTGCGAAATAAGAACAGTCTAAAATGGAATGAACATCACTGTACTCTGATGAAATGTTCTGCTTTGTTTAACTGAACACGGGTACAAGGTCCATTTTTATTTTCTGAAATTTATACACCGTTTTTCCATGCCAACTAACATTCCCAGGGCAGCATGAAACATATCTAGAACAGCTTAAAAGGTTAAAAATAAAACAGATTAAAAATCTAGGGAAACAGGAAGATCTTTGTTTGGTGCCAAAATGATAATCAATTGGAGACCAGGTGAGCCACCCTGGGGACAGCATTCCACAGCCAAAGGTGCTTTATTCTTGATCACACTTCAGACGGCTGAGACACCTGGAGGGGAGCCTTTGATGTAGACCTTGGTTCTTTGGTGGATTGATACAGAAGAAAATAATCTATGTGCCAGTGTGGTGCAGTAGTTAGAGTGTTGGACTAGGACGTCAGAGACCAGGGTTCAAATCCCCACTCAGTCATGAAGCTCACTGGGTGACCTGGGGCCAGTCATTGCCTCACAGCCTAACCTACCTTACAGGGTTGTTGTGGGGATTAAATAAGGAGAGGAAAAACCATGTATGCCACCTTGAGCTCCCTGAAGGAACGGTGGGATATATATATGCAAATAATAATAATATAGGCTATGGCTGCTTTCAAGGCAGCAAAATAGTGAACTATGGCTAGCACAATGGGTAAAAGACTGATGTGTAAATCAGGAAATATCTGGTTCAAAATTTTACTAGTGCCATGAACTCCTAGCCAAGTCACTGTCTCTTTATTGCTCCTGCAATATAGGGGATAACATTTCTGACCTACCTTGCAAGGTTATTGTAAAGATTTTTGAGGCTGTGCATGCAAAACCCTTTAAATCATTAAATTATACAGTGACAAGAATGGCTGTATACTACAGCCAGTGTGGATTTTTCACATTCCACAATGTTAAATTGGAAATACCCCCCATGCCATTCTGATGCTTCCCATAAGCTTATTTCAAAACAAAACCTTACAGAACTTATAGCCCTGAACTCAAAAACGCTTGCTTAACAACCCTCTCAATTTTCATGGCGATAAAACAGTCAGAAAGAATTGAGAGTTCAAAGTCTAAAGAGAGAGAGAGAAAAACCAGAACCCTTTTGGACTTTTCTCAGAGTTCTCATTATCTGTTGAAATTAATTAAAAACCAGCCATGTTCACAGAGGACCTCTAATCTTCATACTGACCTTGCCCCATACTCTGACCCTCATCTTCTGCAGTTTAAAAGTTAAAAAAATACCTGGCTGATTTTTAATTAATTTAAGAAATTTTGCATTGAATTCAATGATAATGTCAGGCATGTTCAGTAAGAACCAACCATCAGTGTTCTAAAAGTCAGACTCACAGCTGCTGGGCTTCCCTAATCAGGGGGCTATACCCACACCAGACTTTGATTTCATGTGAGACAGTCATGGCTTCCCTCAAAAAATCCTGGGAAGTGTAGTTTGTGAAGGGTGCTGAGAAGAGACTCCTGTTCCACTGAGAGAGCTCCAGTGGCCAGACTGGTTTAACAGTCAGCCACTCTGATTAAAGGTCTGAGGGGAACAGGGCGTCTCCTAGCAACTCTCAGCACCCTTCACTAACTACACTTCCCAGGATTCTTTGAGAGAAGCCATGACTCTCCAAAGTAAAATAAAGGTCTGGTGTGCATGTGGCCAGGGACAGCTTTGGTTTAAATTTGTGTGGGAGGCTAGATGTGCCTGCTGTAGAATAAAAAGGTGGGAAAACCCTGAAAAGCAATGATATTGTTAACAGTGTTTTCCTTTTGGAAAAGACAGGGGCTTCCCCTCTGCCCAGTGCCCACCCACCCAAACTCCTCCCCTCCCTCGGGTCAGTGTTGGACTACAACCTGGGAGACCAGGGTTCAAATCCCCACACAGCCATAAAGCTCACTGGGTGACGTTGGGCCAGTTACTGCTTCTCAGCCTCAGAGGAGGGCAATGGTAAACCACCTCTGAATACAGTTTACCATGAAAACCCTATTCATAGGGTCACCATAAGTTGGGATCGACTTGAAGTCAGTGTATTTCCATTTTCAGACATGATTGCACAGATCCCATAGAACTCAAAAAGTATGCAACTGATCAAACCCACCCTCCCTTCTCCCCCATCCTATCCCCTCCTGCTTGCCCCTCCCCTCCCCTTCAAATCCCCTCCTTTCCCCTCCCCCTCCTCCTCCCCATGGTCAGTTTTACCTATTTTAAGGATGATTGCTTGGGAGTAAATACCATTGAACTCAATAAGCATGCAAATGATTAAACCTGCCCCCTGCCCCTTCCTTTGCCCCTCCCCCTCCAATCCCCTCCTTCCCCTCCCTCTCCTTCAGCTCCCCTCTCCCCTCCCTTTCTCCTTCTCTCTCCTCCCCCCTCCCCCTACTCCTCCCCATGCTCAGTTTTATCTATCCTAACCATGATTACATAGGAGTAAATCCCATTGAACTCAATAAGCATGCAATGATCAGATCTGGTTTCCAGGGCTGGCTCCAGGCATGTGGGGGCCCTTGGGCATCAGCTTGCCCTGGCCCCTGGTGTGTGTGCATGCGCACGCGCACACATGCATGCACGCACAGCTGTCTTCAGCAGCCCCCGTGCCCCCCCTGCGATCTGCGCCTCCCTCTATGTTGATGGCACACATGCGTGGTACGCGCGTGCATCTCTGCCAGCAACTAAGATGGCGGCAGGGGCTTCAGTACCTTAGGGAAACCGCAGCCGCCATCTTCGTTAAGGGCAATGGTAAAAGACAGCAGACAGGTAAGTGGGGGGCACGGATCACGAGGGGCGTGCGGAGGGGCTGCTGAGGGCCCCCTGTAGCTCCAGCCTCCAGGGGCCCTCGGGCCAGTGCCCAACCTGGCTGCCCTTTAGAACCGGCCCTGCTGGTTTCCCCTCCCCCTCTCCTCTTCCTTCTTTCTCCTTCCCTGCCCACTCCAGCTGTCCCTCCCTCCCCCCAGTCAGTTTTACCTATCCTAAGCATGACTGCAGGGGAGTAAATCCCACTGAACTCAATAGGCATGCAAATGATCAATCCATTCTCAGCAAACTTGCACAGGATCCCATTTCTTATCTCCCAGATTAAAAAGCAGAGAAATTAACTAATAGGCAAAAAACCTTGTGGTTTAAGAACTTACCTATAGCCTACAGATATATCTATCAAACTTAGCAGGGAAATTGGGCAGCTATAGTGAATGCACCAGGGGAGCAGGAGACCTGATCTCCTCTCTGAGATATTGTGCTGCCCTACAAATTTGTCAAAATGCCAACACAATTTGGGTTGGTCTTTCACAGTCCAATCCACTTCCTGTGTAGCTTGGAAGAATTTGGTAACGTGTGCCTCTTCCAAGATATGTCTTCTTTCTGTTATTTGGGCTGATTGCAGGTGTTGCCACCACTCACCATATGCTCAGAGGTACATGTTACCAAATAACAAAAGGGCCTCTGTTATTGTATTTTTTAATTGTTTTAGATGTTTTAACTATTTTTAAATGTTTTAAATATGTTTTTATTTTGTTTTTAATTGTATTTTTGTTACAAATGTGCCACCCTGAGCTCCTTTGGAAGGAAGGGCAGGATATAAATATAATCAAATAAAAATAAAATATCAGCAAAGTATCTTAATAAATGTGTCTAAGAGACCAGAGTGTAAATCTATACAACGCCATTGCATGCCCCTACTGTAAAATATTCAACCAGCATCTTTTACCACTATCATATCTCTAAGCAATATTTACTTATCCAAACAATATTTTAAAGTAATATTTTTAAGAGCATGGCCTCTCTTTAATCACCCCCTTCCTGCACATACACAAACCTTGAATGGAAAGGTATTGTTTCTGTCACTTTCTGTACCTATTTAGAAGCAGATACTATATAAATCTACTATTTACAAATTGATCCTACACAAATCTCAATTCATTTATAAAAGCTCAGTCATGAAACTTAATTTATTCAGGACAGTAGCAAGCAGCTTTGTAGGAAAGCTCAAACTGGCAGCCTGAATACTTTCACAAATACTTTTATTTTTTAAAAAAGAATAGAATATCTCTAGGTTATGCATGCTGCAGGCCTGCTGTAAGGAAAGGAGGACATCACTGCCTTGCATTACTATTGCCATGAGGAAGTCTTCATTATTTGTACAGTTCCTGATTAAGCTTTAATTCCAGTGTTATATAATAAGGCCTCACATTATTGCTAAGCTACCCAGATACTGACCTTCTCATGTAATGCTTAGAAAGCCACACTTCAGTCTTTTGTCTATCTGCAAAATATCTTAGTGTGGCAAACTCTGATCATCATTTTGGCAAATGTGTTATATTCTGGTGCCTCTGTTGTGAAATGCTGGGATCAGGACCTGGACAGGATCTATGGTTTTCCACCCATCCTCTGGGCCATGACTGCTTGCCAGAAATAGGCACAAGTAGAGAGAGGTGGGAGGAGTGGTATTGGTCCAATAACATATTGTTAGAATCACTCAATGGATAGAGTTTGTTCACTCAGGCCTTCCCCTCCACAAATACCTGGACTCAGCAGTGTGGAAACTGCTTCTCTTGAGTGCGATACCATAGTGCTGGGGAGCATATGTGAATATTGCAATACACAACATACATGTGTAATGATGTACATTGGGTCGCAGGGCCGGCTCCAGGCATGCCAGGGCCCTTGGGCACCAGCCTGCTGCTGCCCCTCCGCTCCCCTTCCGCGATCTGTGGCAGGAGCGCGGATCACAGGACAGGAGCTTCCGAGCCGCCTGCCATCCCCCTGCTTCACCTACCTTTCTCTGCTGGTTTTTGCGGCTGCGCACACTGTGCACATAGGGATGCCATCAATCAAGATGGTGACCAAGGTATCCATAAGGAGCTGAAGCCTCTGCTGCCATCTTGGTTGATGGCATGCACGTGCATTGCTGCCATCAACCAAGATGGCAGCAGAGGCTTCAGCCCCTTACAGCAACCTCAGCTGCCACCTTGATTGATGGCAACCCTGCGCGCACTGCAAAAAACAGCAGAGAGAAAGGTAGGTGACGCGGGGGGATGGCGGGCGGCTCGGAAGCTCCTCCTGCCCTGTGATCCACGGCTCCTGCCAGTGCCCCACCTGGACGGCCTTTAGAACTGGCCCTGATTGGGTGGGCCTTTCTACCCAATCAGCACCCTGCCAGGAGGAGAGATTCTAATCAGGTGGGAAAGGCATGTGCAACTAGCCCACCCATGCGGTTATTAAGCTCGGAAAAGTAACTTTTCCAAGCTCTGGTTGTGCCATACAAGGGCCCCCATGCCACTGTGAGCACGTGAGATGTCAGTATGTCAGTTGATTTAAGGGATGGAAAGTGGGTTGTTGGTTTGCCTCTTTGACTCCCTGCCATCCCTATAAGTCGGAGAGTCATTTTGCATTGTATAAAAAGCAGCAAAATGTAGATGTGCAATAACGCTTCTGTTATTGTGCTTCTGCTTTCCTCTGCTCCTTTTAAGGTGTTGAAAAAGCAGGCCCTAATCAGAGGCATCCTTTTAACAGAGAGGTGGACAAGACTGATTCCCAACAAGATTTAAAGGCTTGCTCATAATTCAACTACCAAAAAAGGAGCATATTTTAAAAGAATTGGTACTTGTGATTACTTTTTGTATCACATACTGACTGCTGAAATGCAGGTTAAACAGTCACCCTTTTTAAAAAAAGTGAAAGGGATTTGTGCCTTTGGCATGCATGTCTAACCCATGAGCCCATATAAATGTTTATATCATAAAAAAAATACTGAGTGAACTGATCAGGGATGCAAATGATCCTGATAAATAGTCCCACTAGTCTGAAAAACAGGGAGTTTGCTCTGTCTAAATGGTGCCCTTTCCAGATAGGCATGGGGTTCATACGTTCTGCAATGGAAGAGATACATGGGTTGACCTCTGGTGTGACAGAACATGCAGCGGAGAGCAGAACTGTAGCATGTGGGCTTTTTTGCTCCCTCCTAAAATCCTGTGATTTTATGGAATCAAAGAAGAACTCAGACCTTCCCTTTTAAGGGTATCGTGAGACAGATGATCAAACAGATATTCTTTCATTAACGTTTATTGGTTAGGTATAATTATCAAATTATTTGTTCATCATATTAACAAACAAACAAACAACCATTTGTGTTCTTACTGCTGGTGCATGTACTTTTGAACAACATATGAAACACAAGTGTGACATCACGTTCAAATTAGACTGGGGTTCTGTTTCTCAGCACAGGCTAGTTTATGGGTCTCATTGGAAAATGAGCATTAGAGAAATAAACTGAATAAAGTACAGTCACACCACCATCATAAAACACATGCACAAGAGTCCAGCTAAGATGGTCCATCCCCAGAGACTTATGGAATTCCAAAAATTCCTGAATGCTCTGAGGGATTTTCCTGCCGACACACCTGCCAAGACCCCTAGTCTCACTGTGGAATGGCAAGATGGAAAGAATCATTGATAGGATTGCTTCCAAGTGCCCTCACTGATGCTACAGAGCTGAAAATGCAACCTAGTTTTGCCATGAGCATCAGCTTTTTTAGTGAACAGATTGGAGTGCAAATTATGCAAAACCTGTCGTGAACACGTTAGAGTGTATAATCTCACCTACCATGTGGCAGTGATGGAAGTGAAGGTATCTTACTTCTCAGCCATCACTGCATCCTCACGTAACTGTCCATCACGGCCGTTCAGAGTATAGGGATTAATGAATTGTGGGGCAAAATCTCTAACATTTAAACCCTCTGAGGCCTGCGAGTTGGCAAGGCAATTCAGGAATAAAGTTGCTTGCCTTCATGCCAATATTCATATTACTATTAGGACAAAGTTGGAGGAGGTTCTGGAGAAACATCTGGCCCCTTCCTTTCCCCCTCCCCCTCCAATCCCCTCCTTCCCCTTCCCCTACCTCTCCTTCCGCTCCCTTCTCCCCTCCCTTTCTCCTTCTCTCTCCTCTTCACCTTCTCTAAGAAGGGGGTATTCGCAAACCAATGGGTCCAGGGAGAGCTTCTTCAGGAGCCGTTGCATCACTGCCTCTTTCAGGGCAGCTGGAACCACTCCTTCCCGCAATGATGCATTGACCACACCCTTGATTCACTTGGTCGAACCACCTCTACAAGCTTTAATAAGCCAAGAAGGGCAAGGGTTGAGAGGACACGTTGCTGGCTGCCTCATCGCAAGCTGTATCAACTGAAACCATTCCCAAAAAGTGGCAGCAGACGTCACACTGGAACCTCACTGGGGACTATAGATGTGAATGAGGCATCAAGATTGCTACGGAAGTGAGCAACTTTACCCTCAAAGTGCCTTGTAAACGATTCACAGCGGGCCTCTGAAGAGTCTAAAACTACATTTCCTGGAGTTGATGTCAACAGACCCCTGACAATAGGGAAAGGTTCCACTGGAATGCTACTTGAGGATGCGATGGAGGCAAAGCAGTAGGCCTTCTTTGCCACCCTCACCGCTGCCCCATAGGCACTGTTATGATGTTTTACTCAAACCAGATCAGCCTCACAGCACATCTTTCGCCACTTGCGCTCTATCCGTCTTCCACCCTGCAAGAGAACAGGAGCCATCGTTGGCTCTGCGAGTGAACAGGAAGCCCAAGTCTCAGTTCCCCATCCTCTAGCAACAAGCCATCATCCCCTCTCTGCCCCTCCCTCCGCTAAGCTTCTTCTCCCCATACTTGTGGATGAGGCGGGGGCAGAATAACAAATACTGTGAAAGTATTGATCTGTAAATTTTGTCTACACACTTAACTGACATAATTAGTGCAATGCACTCTATATGGGACTGCACTTGGACAGTGTTCGGAAACTATCAGTGTTCCAAGATGGGTGGGAGTTTAAAAAACGAAATTCTAAAAGCACAATGGCAAGCAATTCCAACGAGGAAAAAGGGGGGAAACAGCAGAAGAAGCCAATTTGGCTTCACAAAAAGCTTAGAGATGACCTGAAAACAAAAAAGGACACATACAGGAAGTAGAAAGAAGGCCAGGCCACAAAGGGAGAGTACAGGCAGGTATCACGGATGGTGTCAGGAAGGCTAAAGCTGAGAATGAGCTGAGGTTAGAGAGGGATGCTAAAAGCAACAAAAAAGCTTTCTTCAGGTATGCCCATAGTAAAAGACAGAGAAAAGAAATGGTGGCACAGCTACTCAATGAGGATGACAAAATGATAACAGATGACAAAGAAAAGGCAGAAGTCCTCAATTCAGGATTGGAGCTTGAGACTGATAGACAAATGGTCAAGGAATACCTAATCACTTTGAACGAGTTCAAATCTCCAGGGCCAGATAAACTTCATCCTAAAGTATTGAAGGAACTGGCTGAAGAACTCTCAGAACCGCTGTCTATTATCTTTGCGAAATCATGGAGGACTGGTGAAGTGCCGGATGACTGGAGGACAGCTAATGTTGTCCCTATCTTCAAAAAAGGGAAAAAGGAGGAACTGGGGAACTACAGACCAGTCAGCCTAACATCAATCCCTGGAAAAACTCTGGAGCAGATTATAAAGCAGTCAATCTGTAAGCACCTTAAAAACAATGCAGTGATTACTAGGAGCCGACATGGATCTATGAAGAACAAATCCTGCCAAACTAATCTTATCTCATTTTTTGACCGGGTAACCTTCCTTGTAGACTGTGGGAATGCTGTGGACATAATATACCTCGACTGCAGCAAAGCTTTTGACAAAGTGCCCCATGATATTCTGATTAGCAAGCTAGCTAAATGTGGGCTGGATGGAACAACTATCAGGTGGATCCACAGTTGGCTCCAGAATCGTATTCAAAGATTGCTTACCAATGGTTCCATCTCAAACTGGGCAGAAGTAACGAGTGGGGTACCACAGGGCTCAGCCCTGGGCCCAGTGCTCTTCAACATTTTTATTAATGACTTGGATGAGGAGGTACAGAGCATGCTTATCAAATTTGCAGATGATACAAAATTGGAGGGCATAGCTAATACCGTGGAAGATAAAAACAAAATTCAAAGGGACCTTGATAGGCTGGAGCATTGAGCTGAAAACAACAGAATGAAATTCAACAGGGATAAATGCAAAGTTCTACACTTAGGAAAAAGAAACCAAATGCACAGTTATAAGATGGGGGATACTTGGCTCAGCAATACGACATGCGAGAAGGATCTTGGAATTGTCGTTGATCACAAGCTGAATATGAGCCAACAGTGTGATGTGGCTGCAAAAAAGGCAAATGCTAAATTAGACTGCATTAACAGAAGTATAGTTTCCAAATCGCGTGAAGTATTAGTTCCCCTCTGTTCAGCACTGGTTAGGCCTCATCTTGAATACTGCATCCAGTTCTGGTCTCCGCACATCAAGAACGATGCAGACAAACTGGAACAGGTTCAGAGGAGGGCAACAAGGATGATCAGGGGACTGGAAACAAATCCCTATGAGGAGAGACTGAAAGAACTGGGCATGTTTACATTGGAGAAGACTGAGGGGAGATATGATAGCACTCTTCAAGTACATAAAAGGATGTCACATAGAGGAGGCCTGGGATCTCGATTGTCCCAGAGTGCAGGACACGGAATAATGGGCTCAAGTTGCAGGAAGCCAAATTTCGACTGGACATCAGGAAAAACTTCCTAACTGTTAGAGCCATACGACAATGGGACCAATTACCTAGAAAGGTAGTGGGCTCTCCAACACTGGAGGCATTCAAGAGGCAGCTGGACAGCCATCTGTCAGGAATGCTTTGATTTGGATTCCTGCATTGAGCAGGGGGTTGGACTTGATGGCCTTATAGGCCCCTTCCAACTCTACTATTCTATTATTCTAACTATTGGTAGTGTAAACTGCAGTGGTCAAAATAATTTTTGGTGCTCACTTTTTCACTCTGGTCTTGTTTACTTTTGCACTGGCTTCTAGTTTGTTCCTGAGCCCAACTGAAGGTATCAGTTGCTATAAATAAAGCCCTAAGCAGCCTGGGATATAGATATTTGGATATTGGCCGCCTCGTGCCTGAACCTCCCACCCTCTGAATGATAAGATTGTCTGGGGAACAAGACAGGGACTTTTCGGTTGCACTCCCAAGAGAGGTTAGATTGTCCCCTGCTGTGACGATTTTCAAGTGTATGGTATGCCATTAGATATTTGACTTATTTTAACTCCTACCTGTCTTGGGATTGGTTTTATTGGCTGGTTTTAAAGCTCTCAAGTTTTAATCATGTTGTTATTTTAACACTGTAAACAGCTCTTTTGAGGGTCGAAAGGTCGTATGTAGCCAGATTAATAAACAGATAAATAAGTAAATAAAAGTATCATTTGAATGCTTTGCAATAGTTGTTGGTGCTGCTGCTGGTGAATATTTTGCAACAGATAAAAGTTTCAAAATTATGCAAATCAAAAAGCACCCCCCTTCATTATTCAGTTTATTTATTTATTATTGATACTGCACTGCACTGGCTACCAAAACTGTTTAGCTTTGTCTTTGGAGCAAATGGCACTTATATATGCTAGCAGTCAAGCACTTTCTTTGAAGTATATTTGAGGTATATATATTTGAGGTCCCAAGCCATATTTATGTTTGGGGTGGAAAAACTCAGAGGATGTCATAAATGCTACCTAAACCCAGTTTAAAAATAATATATACTAGGGGCTTCCCCCCTGCATGCTTTATGTGCCAATCCTGTCACCTAAGCCCAGGAGCAGGGACCCCAGGCAACCCCTACCTCCCTTGCCACCCCTGAGGCCTCCCAGTGACCTTTTTCCCCTTTCCTCAGATTGTCAAGCCACATTCCCCCCACTTTCCTCAGGTTGCCAGGCTACATTGCTCGCTTTTTCTCTCAGGTCACCAAGTCACCTCCAATCCACCTTCTCCCCCTTTCCTCAATTTGCCAAGCTACCTTCCTCCCTTGATCTTTCCCCTCCCCCTACTGCCCTCCCTCTCTCCCTCCCTCCCCCACTTGCTAGCCTGCCATCAACACCACGGCCCTGCAACATTTAGAAGGCTGTTGTCACATTATTATAGCATGAAGACAGCACAATAAAAATAGTACATCCTCACATGTAATCCACAGAGCTATGTTTAAATTTCCCTGGGTTAATAAATCCTTGTGGCAAAAAAGCTTGTTTCCTGGATTCCAGTCAGTTTTCTTTAAGGGGATGGGGAGCTCTGTGGATTACATGTGAGGATGCTTGCTCCAGTGCTTAAAAGATAAGAGGAAAATGCAATTGCTTCAATGTGTCTTTTTTTCCTCCTGCCCAAGAAGAGAATTGCCCAGAGGGAGGGAGGCTAAGAATACTTCCATACTGTCACTATTTTTGAGTGGGATTCAGTCACATACTGGCAAATTGCACAACTAATGCTCCTTCCCTAAAAATATCAGACTTTTTGTGGTAAGGAAAGTGCTTTGATGCAAACTCATCTAACCTCCCTGCAAACAAATCAGGCTGAATGCTCATTAAATAGCCAGTGCTATCTAATCCCCCTGCAAACAAATTAGGATGTATGCTCAATAAGCAGATAGTCTGGCAGCAGCTCTAAGAAAAGAAAGAAAGAAAGAAAGAAAGAAAGAAAGAAAGAAAGAAAGAAAGAAAAAGAAAGAAAAAGAAAGAAAGAAAGAAAGAAAAAGAAAGAAAGAAAGAAAGAAAGAAAGAAAGAAAGAAAGAAAGAAAGAAAGAAAGAAAGAAAGAAAGAAAGAAAGAAAGAAAGAAAGAAAGAAAGAAAGAGGGTAGAACTCCACATGTTGCTATACGGCTTACAGTATAATTTGGGGGCAGATGGGGAGAAGGATCACCACTCTCAAGATCTTAACATGTAAGAAATTCTTTTCAGTTACCTTAGGACTGTTTGGTCTACTGAGACTTTCTTGCTGTCCCACAGGTCCTTTTTCTTGTCTAGCCACCTCTCACCAAATGACCAGCCTTTCCAACACAGCTGTTGAAGAGTGTGGCCTTGAGATTTTATTTTGTTGGGGGGATTTTTAAAAATAGTTTTGCTTGCAATTCTGCTTACCAGGGCTATGCCCTAGTAGGGTTATTGGACCAGCAGCCTCACCGAGCTGTTCCATCCATCCCACCCCATAATTTCACTTCTGCTTAAAAATATTCATAGTCCCGACTTCCAGGAAGGGTGACTTCGCTTGTGCCTGCTTTTGAGACGGGCTCCCGCCTCAAAAGAAGCTTATTCAGATATAAATCAGTCAGAACATTTTTTTTTTGACGGATGAAATCTCTCCCGGGCAGGGAGAAACGTAGAGATCAACCTCAAAAGCCTGTTTTTGTTGGGAGGACTGGATTTCATTAATTTATGAGAAAAGGTCCAGCCAGCAATGCCGGACGGACTTCCGAACAAGCTCTATCTGATTAATGCGATACTTTATCTTTTCTTCAAAGAGAAAACGGACTAACAGGCAAGCACCCCTCTTTCTATTATTTTTTTTACTTGGTTTAAATTGTTGCAGCAAAAAGAGATTTGTCAAATGAATCAGCTTTAAAGAACTTCTGGGTGAGCTATAACTCTTCTCTGTTATTCACGAAATTAACAGCTTATCTCTGTTTCTATTCCAAAAAGCTGTCCTGGAAGTGCATTCTAAAGATATAAACAGAAGAGGGATTTCTATTCCGAGGAACATTATATTGTCTGGGACTATTCTCTTTTTGGTCTATTTTATTTTGATGAATCTGCTTCTTCACGACGCCACTAACTGTTTTGATGCTGGGAACTAAATTTGTTTTGTGTTCTTGAACATAGAGAGATAAGGCAGGCTGCTCTGTTTATACTGTGATGTCATCAAGCCTGGAATATTAACCCAATTGTTGCTGAAATAAGAAGTGGTTCTTCTTTATTTTTGTTTTGTTTTGTTTTCGTGGTTTTAAAAATGGCAATCAAGAAAGTGGCTGAGAATCTGGAAGTAATAATGTTTCAGAAAATAATGGATGAGATTGAGATAACGAAACAAACCCTGCGACAGGGCAGTAAGGAGCTGAAAACTGAACTGAGCAAAATGACGCAGGAGCTTAAAGAAATAGGGGGTCCTGTGAGAGAGGAGAATGAGATCAGAGATGAGAAAAGAAAAAATAAAGGGAAGATACAAGCCCTGGAGATTGGAACAAATGTGGAATTGGAAAAAAATCTGGAGTTTATGGATATTAGAAATAAAATCTACTGTTTGGAATTTAACGTTATCTCTGAAGAAATTAATGAAGATATTAGAGATAAAGTTATCAATGGCTTGGATAATCTTCTGGACTGGAATGACGTGATGGAGCTTGATATAGAGAAAATCTATGGAATTAACTGCAGCCATGTGACAATGGAAAAACTCTCAAGAGATGAGCCAGTGCATTTTGTAAAAAAGAAGAACACAGATATGACTTTACAACAATATTTCAGCAACTTATTCAGAATGGATGGCAAGAAAATATTTGGGATAGAGGAAATTCCCATCAGACTCTTATTATATGACTATGGCTATGACAGCAAGATTATTATGGAATACTGATAATGGAAGATTGGACACTGAAATTACTGGACTTAACAGGACTATTGAAGATGGAAGATGGAATTAATATGGATAATGGAATAATGGCTATTGAAATTATTGGACCTAACAGATTTTGATGAAATGGATTAATCGATATGTTTATTTGGACTATGGTTATGACAATAAGATTATTATTATTATTAACGAGATGGATTAATCGACATGTTTATTTGGAGAAAAATTGATAGATATATTTCTTAAAGAATTGAAACCTCTTTGACTTTTTGTGGAAAGAATAAAGTAATGTTTATGAGATTTGATGATTAATTAAGATAACTACTGGAGGAAAGTGATTTTATAATATAATTTAAGAGACAGGATTGTTATATATTGTAGACCTACAACTGATTTGATCTGCGACAAATGGGAAGTCAACATTTTATTTTTTTGTTTAATCATTTTTGTTTTGTTTTGTTTTTTGTCTTTGAATGTTTTATGATTTTGTTTTGTATGTTTTATGAAAATTTGAATAAAAATTATTGTAAAAAAAATAATAATTCATAGTCCCAAGGAGCCCAATTGCCCCCCAGCTGGCAGCTGTGGACAAGGAAGGGGCTGGCTTGTGCAGCTGTGGCAAGCTGAGCAGGCCCTAGCCAGCTGGGGAGGACTAGCCTCAGAGGGAGGCAATGGTAAACCTCCTTTGAATACCACTTACCATGAAATCCCTGTTCATAGGGTCGCCATAAGTTGGGATCGACTTGAAGGCAGTCCATTTCCATTTTGGGGCAAAAAGGAGTCGGACCAAGTGTAGCTCATAACATTTGGTGTTCCTCCCCTTCCATGCAGTCCCCAATGAAAATGCTTTCAACATAAACATAACAAAATCCCCAAGCAGATGCTGTGACTTGTAAATTCAGTAGAACATTGGCAATTTATTCTGATTTTTTTAAAAAAAATAACCACCCCAAATGTTAATTGAATGAGTTTATAGATCTTTCCAAGCTGGAGTGCCCTCGAGCCAATTCTGCTGTGTGCAACTCATGCAGCCAAAAAGAAACAGAAGAAGCTTGTAACTCTGAAGTGTGTATAACCAACAGGTCTATGTGTGCATATCTGTGCATTAATTTACAGCTCTAAACGACGTAGGCCCCCATATCTGAATGACCACTTCCTTCCCTATAGACTCTCTCAGCTGTAAAGATCTTCAGAGGGGGGACTGACTCTCGGTAGTTCTGCCGCCCTCAGAGGTTTGAGGAGTGGTGGTCTAGGAGAAGGTATTTTCTGTGGTGGCTTCTAGGTTGTGGGATTCATTCCCCACAAAAGTGTGCCTGGTACCTTCATTATATTGTTTCTGCCATATGCTGGAGACACACCTCTTTACCTTGGCCTTTGACACTTGAGATATATACTTTCAGGACTCATTCTATTCCAGTGATTGTAATTCGTTTTAACTCTTTTTAATATTTCACCTGCTGGTGAAAAGCAAGTGATAGCAGTATCAGTATCAGTAGTAGTAGTAGTAGTAGTAGTAATAAGCATGCACACACATGCATTGAATCTTTCCTCCCTCAAAGTTAGCCATTCAGAAAGTACCTCTACAGAACCACCAAAACATTCTGTAAGGTTGCAATCTATGCATATTTACCTGGCAATAAGCTGCACTGAACAGAGCGGGAGTTGATTCTGGCTAAACATGCCCAATATTGTGTTGCCCACTCTCCAGGTTCCCCAAAACAGTTTGGGGATTGGGCATGAGTGATCTTTGAAGAGGACACGCCAGTATCTGCATGCAAGTGTCAAAGTTAAGCAGGGAATTGCATCACTATACCCAGTGACAGTTGGAAGCATGCATGGGAGAAATGTCTGTCTATCAGCTAGCTCCCTCCTACCTGATGGCATTTTTTTAAAAAAAACTGGGTTGGCAACTTCGTACAAACTCTTTCCCCTCTAGTCCTCCATGTTGGCAGAGAAAAGAAAGAGCAACAAAGTGACATCAGTTTTGTGAGGGAGGGTATATGTTATATTAATCCAAGAGAAACTGTTAAAAATCAAAGTCTCTGTTCCACATTTAAAGTTTTATCTGCCATTTTCTTGTTTTTAGGTATTTGGTTTTTATGCCATACGCTGATATAAAATGTTTTAAATAAATGCATGCATAAATAACCCTATAGCAGTGTCTGGAAAGAAGCTAGCCTGATACAGAAATGATTTAAATCACTTGCAACAATGTTCTAGAACTGAGCTCTTGCATTAAAAATAGTTTGCAGGATAGGGTTGCCAGGTCGGAACCATCCAAAAACCTGAGAAAATGGGGGCGGGCCCTAGTGACGTCAGGGGGCGGGCCCTAGTGACATCAGGGGGCGGGCCCTAGTGACGTCAGGGGGCGGGCCCTAGTGATATCATTAAACACGATACATTGTATCAACCACAGTTGCTTGGAGCATACCATTCAAAAAAAATTCTCTGGAGATTAAAATAGAAATCTTACCTAAAATAGGGTGTTCCTAGGTCCATCTGAAGTGACAAGGTCATTCTTTCTCACAAGCTTAGGGTGATGCAAAATGGAAATGGACTGCCTTCAAGTTGATCCCAGATAGGGTCTTCATGGTAAGCAGTACTCAGACAGAGGTGATTTACTATTGCCTTCCTCTGAGTGTGAGAGGCAGTGACTTGCCCAAAGTCACCCAGGGAGCTTCATGGCTGTGTGGGGATTCAAACCCTGGTCTGCCAGGTCACAGTTCAACGCCTTTAGGGAACATTTAACCTAGCTTACTTGCTTCTGGGAAGAAGGGTTTACGTGCCCTCAGGCCAGCCCATTATTGGAAGAAAGGAGCTTAGTGTTGCAGAGACGTTAGATGGGAGCACAGATAGATGCCCCTGAAGGCAGCAACTGTAAGCATGCTTATTAAGGAACTAAGCCCCATAGAACTCAATAGGACTTACTTCTGAGTAGATATGGTTGCAGCCATGTTAAGGACAAGGGAGGGCATTCTAGGCAAAACAGACAAATAATTGGGTGTCAGAACAAATTAAACCAGAACTATCACTAGAAGCTAAAATGATGAAACTGAGGTTATCATACTTTGGACACATCATGAGAAGACATGATTCACTAGAAAAGACAATAATGCTGCGAAAAACAGAAGGGAATAGAAAAAGAGGAAGGCCAAACAAGAGATGGATTGATTCCATACAGGAAGCCACACACCTGAACTTACAAGATGTGAACAGGGTGGTTCATGACAGATGCTCTTGGACGTCACTGATTCATAGGGTCGCTATAAGTTATAATCGACTTGAAGGCACATAACAACAACAACAAACCTCCCTGATAGACTGTGGGAATGCTGTGGACACAATATATTTCAACTTTAGCAAAGCTTTTGACAAAATGCCACATGATATTCTGATTAGCAAGCTAGCTGAATGTGGACTGGATGGAACAGCTATTGGGTGGATCCACAGTTGGCTACACAATCATATTCAGAGTGCTAATCAATGGTTTCTTCTCAACCTGGGGGGGGGTAACTAGCGGGCTACTATAGGGCTTTGTCTTGGACCCAGTGCTCTTCAACATTTTTATTAATGACTTGGATGAGGAGGGGCAGGGAATGCTTATCAAACTTGTAGATGATGCAAAATTTGGAGGAATACCTAATTCCCTGGAAGACAGAAACAAAATTCAAAGGGATCTTAATAGGCTGGAGCATTGGGCTAAAAACAGCAGAATGAAATTTAACAGGGATAAGTGTAAAGTTCTACACCTAGGAAAAAGAAACCAAATGCAGTTATTAAGATGGGGGATACTTGGCTCAGCAATACTACATGCAAGAAGGATCTTGGGATTGTTGTTGATCACAAACTGAATATGAGCCAACAGTGTGATGTGGCTGCAAAAAAGGCAAATGCTATTTGAAGCTGCATTAACATTTGGAGGCAATATGCCTCTGAAGGCCAGTTGCGCTTATTTATTTTATTTATCTATTAAATTGATATCCCGCCCTTCCTCCCAGAAGGGTCCTGCTTGTAGTCTTCCTATTACGGTTGGGGTGAGGAACTAGATGTTCTTATGTCCTTAAGGGAACCTGAAAACTACTGAAAGGTACCAGGAGAACAGATGGGCCCAACTCCTGCTGTGCAGCTCCCAGCACGGGCGGATGAAGCAGGGTGGCCAAGGCAAACTAAGACTCCGAGCCCTGGCCTGAGGCAGGATTGGACCAGATGCGAGGATCCGCTTCATTTACCCAGGAATGTTGGATGCAGACCCATGGGTGCTCTCTAGCCCAGTGCTGTCTGCACTGGCAGCGGCTCTCAGGGCTTCAGGCAGGGGTGTCTCTCAGCCCTACCTGGAGATGCCGCTGAGGACTGAACCTGGGCCCTTCTGCATGTGCAACAGTTTCCCTAAAAATAAAGTAAGATTCTAGTCCTTATGGTTCTGAATGAAGGGTGATTTAAACAGGGAGCTGCTTTATACTGAGTTAGGCCATTGGTCCATCTGGTTCAGCATCAGCACTGTCTACAGCGACTGGCAGCGACTGTCCATGTTCTCTACCACTGAGTTACGGCCATCTTCCCTTGATTTAAAAGGGGGGGACGGGCTCTGGCCTGCAGGTCCCCCAATATCACCTGCTCCACAGGCTCTTCTCAGGCGGGAGGGTGTTCAGCACTGGGCAGTCTCTGCTTGAGGAGAATTTTGAAAGTGCACATTGGGCAAGCTGGCAGCTGACCCAAGGCATCTCCTCAGGCCACTGACCCACAGACAAAGCCAGCTGGGGCCTCAGGTTGATTTGGCTGCTGGTGGTCAGTGGCTCTTGACAGACAAAAAGAGGCTTCCTACTCTGCTGCGGGGGGCTTTGCACGCACACTGAGAGGTTTAACTTCCAGAGTCTTGAGTGGAGGCAACTCAATGCTGAAAAAAGACTAGAAACTTGTTAGCAGAGTTAGGTTTGGGATCAAGAGCAGACCCAGCGCTGATGTGTGTGTGTGTGTGTGAGAGAGAGAGAGAGAGAGAGAGAGAGTGAGTGAGAGAGAGAGACTTTCCCTGTGAAGTAGCAGATTTTTACGCTGCAGCAATAACTGAGGATTCAGACTTAGTAAAATAAGGAACAGCTTGCTTCATTGAAGGAAATACTCAATAGATAGGAAAGGGATTCTAGTTCTAGTAAACTACCTGCATTGGAGGTTCATGGACCTGACATGGCCTTTGCCCTCATGCTGCAGGTGAGAGAGATAAAGCAAAGACATCTCTTCTCTTCAAGAGACAGAGAAGAAGCAGGAAGGAGAGAGTTGGAAGGTGTGGTCAGCATTCCTAAGAGGTATCAGTTTTCAGGAAGGAAGATGAGCATATGACCAAAGGAAAGGCACAGCCTAGCAACCTGGAGGTCTCCTCTCTGTCTCCCTCCAGACATGGAAACACCCAAATCGAGTTGCATTTCCACAATTCCAACACAAGTGATGCTTAAAATGGAAACTGTGATTTATCAGGGACAGGGATTAGGAAACAGACATTGTTCCTGGGGAACCTGGCCTGGTTTTCCCTGCCTTCCATCTGCAAGATTCTTTCTTTATTTTAAGACCCACTCTGCACCCACCTGTTCCTGGGGCTGCCAGCTTTCTTTGGGTGGCAGCCAGAAATTCAAGACGTAGAACTTTCATTGTCACAGAGATGAGGGGACGGGCCTGTTCACCTGCTGAAGTTCCATACACACACAAACCCAGCTGGAAAAATCACATGGCAACCTCATCCTGCTATACATTTTGCTTATTTAAACATTTGGTTTTCAACAATCCAAGGAGCAGTGGCCGACATGGAACCACCAGCTTTCCACAATCAGAAAAGGAAGAGGGGGGGCCCAGGGTGTGAGAGTGTGTGTGTGTGAGTGATGGAATTTCCTCCCCCAAGGTGTGGTGATGGCCAGAGACTGCTGAGCCCCATCTCTCAGGCCTCTCTCTCTCTCTCTCTCGGGCCTCTCTCTCTCTCTCTCTCTCAGGCCTCTCTCTCTCTGGCCTCTCAGGCCTCTCTCTCTCTCTCTCTGGCCTCTCTCTCTGGCCTCTCAGGCCTCTCTCTCTCTCTCTCTGGCCTCTCTCTCTGGCCTCTCAGGCCTCTCTCTCTCTCTCTCTCTCTCTCTCAGGCCTCTCTTCTCTCAGGCCTCTCTCTCTCAGCCCCCCTCTCTCTCTCAGGCCTCTCTCTCAGGCCTCTCTCTCAGGCCTCTCAGGCCTCTCTCTCTCTCTCTCTCAGGCCTCTCTCTCTCTCTCTCTCTGCAATCAGCCGCAGTCCAACCTGCTCCAGCTCCTGCCACCCAGCAGCCTTCTGCTTCCAAACGAGATTCCAAACTGCTCTATCGGCCGCGATGCAAACCGCAGCCAGAAACGCCCATCGTGGCCGCTCCTCCCACCCAGCAGCCATGCGTGTCAATCACGCATGCGTGCCTGAGGGGGACGTCCAAAAGCCGGAGATCAGCCTCTTCACACCAAATATGGCTGGAGGCCGGAGATGGCCCACTTTTGCTGGAAACTCCGGCAGAAAACCGGAGACCTGGCAACCCTATCGCAGGTCCAGTTCAGGATAGGCCTTGTGTCTGACCTGATCTGCTTCTTGCCCGTGGAGTTCTCACCCAGCCCTTTTAATCTGAGGATGCTGTTTTGGTGCTGGGTCCCAGTGTGTGTGCTTCTGGCACCCTAAATCAACAGTGAGAAACCTGTTGTCCTCCAGATGCTGTTGGATTACAACAACTCCAATTATCCCCGACCTACTGGCAATGCTGGCTGGGACTAATGGGAGTTGGAGTCCAGCAACCTCTGGAGGGCCACAGCTTCCTGATCCCTGGTCTAAACCATCCATTACAAAGGACTGAGGAGTTTCATCCCTTTGGCCTTATTCTGACACTTCCTACTGAATATTTTAAGGTTTAATTAAAAAGTCTTTTATTTCAAATGATCACATTCCTCTCCCACACACCACCTTATCTTTTAAAAATATGCATCTCCCCCACCACCTACCAGACTATCTGCAAATCATGTGCTTCCCAAGAGAGCTGCTGTTACATAACTGCACACAACACAGACAGAGAGAGGAAAAGAGAGACTATTATGGTGTTGTAATCAAAGCCACAGATGTTATGGTATTATGGCAAACCCCACACAGTTTCTGCCCACCCCTACTTTACTTACACTATTGCCAGTCTGTAATCCTGCCACGTTTGCTAATACTTCCAGCAGTCTTGCAAACATCGTGTCATCATTAAGCATTTAGAGCAGACCAGCAACGATTAAAGATTTATAAAACATGATTGGGTTACACAATGAGGCACAAAAACAAGAATAAACCCCAAAGTCAACTTTTATTTTTGTTCTAGAACAGAAGCAATGCAGAGACATTACTTATGAGCACAGGGTGTGTGTAGTGGCGCTGATTGCTTAATTTGGATTTATAATCAAACATTTTGTCTGTGGATTCCCAGGAAAGATTACTTACCTGCAACTGCCCTTTCCTCTTTTGGTTCCCTTTTATATTTAAAATAAAGTTCAAATGGCTGTGTACAAGGTACCTGGTGGTGTTATACAAATTTTGTCTCTAGTGTTGTATCTAAGATGGTCCATCATGCACATTTTCAGGTCATTGGTATTGCCATCACAAAGTGATAAATTTTCATATATGAAACCATCTCTATATTCTGATGTGCCTTTTTCTCCACCTTGACTTCTTGCTCACTTTCTCTGTGGGTGAAACAGAGATTGGTAAATTCCCAGCAATGCCCACGTGTGTCTTAACTTTGATTTACCATAAGAAGAAAACTAATAATATATATTGTTGCTCAAAGTACTGATCACACAGAAAAAATATTTTCGTCACCTGTACAAATCCTGGCAATACTTTACTTCAAATAAACCTTTGCCCTTGATTAGGGCTGCTTCTTTTAAACCTAGTGCAGATTTTCCAAGTAAGCATGATAAAAAAGAAATGTTGATTCAGACATGGTGACTGATGGATAAGTGATATGAAAATCAACACTGTGGGGACGGAAAATTATGTGGAGAGTGTTGATAGTGCCATGCTATTTGTGTGGCCATTGCAAAGTACACAAATGCACTCTATTAAATGTTTTCACTTAGTACAGGAAATTACCGTTCAGCTAATGAGTACAACCACATTTTAAAAAGTCCCAAGGTCACCTGTTCCTCAAATCAAAGTCCCCATTCACTTATTTCTATCTCTCTGAGAGAGTGTTCTTAGAGCCAGTGTTCCTTAGGCCACTGTTTTTCAATTTCTCTAATTTTAGGAAACTTTTCATCTGAATTTATTTGCTGAGCAATCTCAGTACACTGCAGAGGATTCTGGGAAGTGCTCTAGAGAACACAATTGAAATGGGGCACTAACTGAGCCTCATCATCACTCCATGAGATGCAGTACCCACTTACTCATCAGCAAAAAAGAAGACAACAGATTTGCATAAAATGTGCCAGTATTGATTTACATGTAGAGATGCACATTTGGAAATCATTCGTTTAAACAGAAATACAATAAATCTCATCACAGTTTGCTGTCCGGGTGCTAATAGCTGATAGGCAAATTCAAGTCTCCCAGCTTTCCCGCCTAAGGATTCTTTACCTTTAAACCTGACTTGGCCCAAACAGCCCTTCAAATAGAGAAAGCCTTCACATAAAGGACTGTTGTCCTCTATAAAATAGGCCACGTGGCCATTCAAACACGTGAACAGAGTATACCTCACAAAGAACCACTAATAAGCTTTGTTGTTCCCAAATCATAATCACTGCTCTAGGCTATTAAGTCACTAGCAAGAGTCATCTCTATTTATATCTAAGGCTAACCCTGTACCCAATGCACCACTGTGGACAAAGGGGGAGCCATCCTCCCCCACTCCAACCCCCACCAAGGATGTCCTTAGCAATGACAGTTTGTCATGACATATTGTGTCCTGGGAATATGTGTCAGCAAGGCTTTTACTTTTGTGAAAGAAAGAAAGAAAGAAAGAAAGAAAGAAAGAAAGAAAGAAAGAAAGAAAGAAAGAAAGAAAGAAAGAAAGAAAGAAAGAAAGAAAGAAAGAAAGAAAGAAAGAAAGAAAGAAATCATTTAGCTACCTTGTATTTAAAAATAGAACCACCTCAAAATTTAATTTTGGGGGGCATTTTCACCTGTCTCTCAAAACATGCAAACCCCTAAGATGGACAAAATAGTCATACCTTGTACAAAGAAGCTGCCTGCATTCCTAACAAGAGAGAAGGAATTATATCACTGAACCCTAGAATTGTTGGGACTGGAGTGATACGGTGCTGCAGGGCAACTGGGATTTTAACAGAATATGTTGAAATATAGTTTGGATTTGAGCAGATAAGATTTTTTTTTTTTCAATAATTTTTATTCAGATTTTCATAAAACATACAAGACAAAATCATAAAACATTCAAAGACAAAAAACAAAATCAAAAATAGTTAAACAAAAAGAAAAAAAGAAAAAAAAAACAAAAATAAAAAATAAAGAGTAAAATATTGACTTCCCATTTGTCAAAGATCAAATCAGTTATAAGTCTATAATATATAACAATCCTGTCTCTTAAGTCATATTATAAAATCACTTTCCTCCAGTAGTTATCTTACTTAATCATCAAATCTCATAAACATTACTTTATTCTTTCCACAAAAAGTCAAAGAGAGGTTTCAATTCTTTAAGAAATATATCTATCAATTTTTTTTTCCAGATAAGCATATCGATTAATCCATCTCATTACTAATTATGATAATCTTATTGTCATAACCATAGTCAAAATAAACATTTCAATTAATCCATCACATCAGAATCTGTTAGGTTCAGTAATTTCAGTAGCCATTGTTCTATTATCCCTATTAGTTCCATTTTCCATCTTCCATCTTCAGTAGTCTTGTTAAGTCCAGTAATTTCAGTATCCAATCTTCCATTATCAGTATTCCATAATAATCTTGCTGTCAAAGCCATAGTCATATAGTAAGAGTCTGATGGGAATTACCTCTATCCCAAATATTTTCTTGCCATCCATTCTGAATAGGTTGCTGAAATACTGCTGTAAAATCATATCTCTGTTCTTTTTTTCAAAATACACTGGGTCATCTCTTGAAAGTTTTTCCATTGTCACATGGCTGCAGTTAATTCCATAGATTTTCTCTATATTGGGCTCCATCACATCATTCCAGTCCAGAAGATTATCCATGCCATTGATAACTTTATCTCTAGAATCTTCATTAATTTCTTCAGAGATAACATTGAGTTCCAAACAATAGATTTTATTTCTAAAGTCCATAGACTCCAAATCTTGTTCCTGTTCCACGTTTGTTCCAATCTCCGGGATCTCCTCTCTCACAGGGACCCCTGTTCCAGTCTCCAGGGTCTCCTCTCTCACAGGGACCCCTGTTCCAGTCTCCAGGGTCTCCTCTCTCACAAGGACCCCTATGTCTTTAATCTCCTGTGTCTCCAAACAATAGATTTTGTTTCTAAAGTCCATAGACTCCAAATCTTTTTCCTGTTCCACGTTTGTTCCAATCTCCGGGGTCTCCTCTCTCACAGGGACCCCTTCCAGGGTCACCTCTCTCACAGGGACCCCTATATCTTTAATCTCCTGCTTCATTTTACTCAATTCAATTTTCAGCTCCTTACAACCCTGTCGCAGGTTTTGTTTCGTTATCTCAATCTCATCCATTATTTTCTGAAACATAGTTATTTCCAGCTTCTCAGCCACTTTCTTAATTGCCATTTTAAAAGAAAAATATAGGAAAACCACTTCTTATTTCAGCAACAATTGGGTTAATACTCCAAACTTGGTGACATCACAGTATAAACAGAGCAGACAGCCTTATCTCTCCATGCTTAAGTAAACAAAATGCAGTTCCCAGGATCGAAACAATTAATGGCGGTCGTCAGGAAACAGATTCGTCAAAATAAAATAGACCAAAAAGAGAGTAGTCTCAGACAATATAATATTCTTCAAAATAAAAATCTGGAATAGAAATCCCTCTTCTGTGTATATCTTTAGAATGCAAATCCAGGACAGCTTTTTGCAACAAAAACAGAGATAAGCTATTAATTAGTGAGTAGCAGAGAGAAGTTATGGCTCCCCAGTGAGATGTCAAAAACCGATCAATCTGGCAAATCTCTTTTAAACAGCAACAATTTAAGTCAAGTAAAAGAAAAATATAGAAAGAAGGGTGCTTGCCTGTTAGTGCGTTCTCTCTTAGAAGATAAGATGAACGTTCGCTTTATCAGATAGAGCTTGTTGTTGAAAATCCGTCCCACCTTCGTCGGCTGGACCTCGTCCCATAAATTAATGAGATCTGGTCGTCCCAACAAAAATAGGCTTTGAGGTTAATCTCTTCGTTTCTCCCTACCCGGGAGAAGTTTAATCAGTCAAAAAAAAAAAAAATCTGACTGATATATCTGAATAAGCTTCTTTTGAGGCAGGAGCCCGTCTCAAAAGCAGGCACAGGCTAAGTCACCCTTCCCGGAAGTCTTGAGCAGATAAGATTTTGTAAGTAAATGCAAATTTCACTTTACAGGAACTGTGAAATTAACAAATTCTACAGCAAATCATTAAAGTACAGATATGTATGGAAAATTAGCTACAAAATATATAGATATGTTACCATGGGTGGCCTATCCATATAGGTGAATTAGGCGGTCACCTAGGGTGCCAAGTTCAAGGGAAAAAATACAAATACAATAACCATGATGTCATTATTTGAATTTTATGTAGCACTAATGAGATTGCTCTGTTAGCGTAAACATTTCTGCTTGCCTGATGGAGCGATCTCCTCTCTCCTCCCTCCATGAGCTGTGGGGCTGATAGGGGGAGGCAAGGGCAGGAGAGGGAGAAGCCATGTTCCACTCATGGGAATCCTTGCAATAGCTCCTGCTAGTAGAACCGTTAGTTGAATCATTATTTCATTTCCTGTGCACGTACAGAGGGAATATGAATTGCTTCAGTTGTTCATGCTCTGGTAACCTCTAAATTAGACTACTGCAATGCACTCTACGTGGGGCTGCCCTTGAAGATGGTTCGGAAACTACAGCTCATGCAGAATGCAGCAGCCAGACTGATAACTGGGACCAGGCGGTCCGAACATATAACACAGATTCTGGCCCACTTGCACTGGTTGCCTATATGTTTCCGGGCTCGATTCAAGGTGCTGGTTTTAACCTATAAAGCCTTGCACGGCACGGGGCCACAATACCTGATGGAACGTCTCTCCCGATACGAACCTACCCGTACACTCCGCTCAACATCGAAGGCCCTCCTCCGGGTGCCTACTCAGAGAGAAGCCCGGAAGGTGACAACAAGAAAAGGGGCCTTCTCAGTGGTGGCCCCCGAACTATGGAATATTCTTCCTGATGAGGTACACCTGGCGCCAACGTTACTATCTTTTCAGTGCCGGGTAAAAACCTTCCTCTTCTCCCAGGCATTTTAGTTTTAGGTTTTTTTTTTTTTTTTAGCTTTTAGTATTTTAGTATTTTAGCTTTTTAATATTTAATATGCATTTGTATGTGTATACATATGCTTTAATTTTTGATATCATTAATGTATGTTTAAATTGCTTGATATGTGGTTTTTAATTGTACATCAGATGTTTTACTTGTTGTGAACCGCCCAGAGAGCTTCGGCTATGGGGTGGTATATAAATTGAATAAATAAATAAATAAATAATAAATAAGGTGGTCCATAAAAGAAAAGTAACCATGTTAACCAGGGCCTTTTTAAGGGGAGGGGCAGAAAGGGCATTTGCACAGGGCCTCACGCATGAAGGGGGCCACATGAACATTGGCATTGCTGCATTGTTGCCAAACCAACACTTTTCTTTCAGAATCCCTAACTTGAACACCATAAAGGTAATGGAAAAAATCACAGAACACACTACTGGTGGTAGTGTCATTTTGTTATGGCAGTATGAGCAAGGTGGTTGTAGCCACAGGCAGCCCATAGTCAGACTTTTTAAAAATTATATTTATATCTCACCTTTTTCTCTCCAAGGAACCCAAGGCAGCTTATATGATCCTCCTCCTCCTCTCCATTTTATCCTCGCAACTTGTGAGATAGATTAGGCTGAGAGTCAGTGACTGGCCTAAAGTCACCCAGTCAACTTCATGGCTGAGCAAGGACCAGAACCTGGATTTCCCCAGTCCAAAACTCTAACCACTACACCACACTGATCCCACATACACTACAGGCCCAGGGTCCTATATGCAGAGCCTATTCATAGGGTCACCATAAGTCAGGATCAACTTGAAGGAAGTTCATTTCCATTTTCTACCATTATAATCGGCCACAGAATCAGAAATGGACACTAGCAGAGAGAAGAGAGACCAGCTAAAACTGTTCCATTCCCTTTCTCCTCCAATGAGAACACTAACTGAAACTGAGAGAACAGTTCTAATTGGACAGGATAAGCCAAGACAAGAGAGATAGTAGTTCCATCTGGACACTATCACCAGGAAAGCATGTGGATTCAAAGGGGAGAAGAGGAGTGGAGATAGCAAATGAGCAGCTGTACTTGTGCCTCAGTGGAAGAAGGAATGGTGATTATTGTAGGGGAAGACAAATATTGAGGATCTAAGCCAGAGGCTCGGGGAGAAAGAAAAACTGGAGGACCTGGGGCCTGTGTGGAGGGAAAGGGTATGCATGTGGGTATGGATGGTGTATTTTATTTAGAGGTGATTTGGGGACATTATTTGCCTTCTGTGAAATGGATGTTCTGTTGGAGCAGGAGGCTGTGGATTCAAATGAGTGGCTCTATGTTTGGGGGCTCATATGCCCCACCCAGGGCCGGTTCTAAAGGGTGGCCAGGTGGGGCACTGGCCCGAGGGCCCCTGGAGCTACAGGACCCCCTGAGGGGCCCCTCTGCTCCCCTTCCACAATCCATGGCAGGAGCCTCAGATCGCAGGACAGGAGGGGCTTCCAAGCCGCCCGCCATCCCCCTGCTTCACCTACCTTTCTCTCTGCTGTTTTTTGCAGTGCGCGCAGGGTTGCCATCAATCAGCATGGCGGCCGAGGTTTCCATAAGGGGCTGAAGCCTCTGCTGCCATCTTGGTTGATGGCAGCAATGTGCGTGTGTGCGTCCCATCAACCAAGATGCCGGCAGAGGCTTCAGCCCTTTACAGAAACCTCGACCACCATCTTGATTGATGGCAACCCTGTTCGCACAGTGTGCGCAGCCACAAAGAACAGCAGAGAAAGTTAGGTGAAGCAGGGGGATGGATTGCAGAAGGGGAGTGGAGGGGCCAGGGGGAGGCTGGTGCCCAAGAGCCCCGACATGCCTGGAGCCGGCCCTGGCCCCACCTCAGCCTTTTACTAAGGTTCTTGGGCAACTTACTTGTCTTTAGGCCTCCTGTGAAATGAATGTTTTGTTTGCAGTAGTAAATCTTGGGAACGTTGCACCCCCATGGCAGCCATGTTGTGACTGGCTCTGCACTGCCTATGGCGGTGCCCACAAAGTGAAGACAACTTAAGAAAAATGCCACTCCCAAAGAAGTAATGAAGTTTGTTTCTGAAAATAAACTCACAGACAATTTTCCAAACATTTTTATAGCTCTACAGATTCCTTTAACTTTGCCAGTTTCCATAGCTAGTGGAGAACATAGCTTCTCAAAGTTAAGATTGATAAAAACATATCTGTGTTCCACAATGGTGCAAGAGAAACTTGTTGAACTTGTCATAATGTCAACAGAACATGAAATAGCTGGAAAACTGCATCTAAATTGCTTTTTAAAAATGCTTTCTAAAAATGTGTTTTTTAATTTTGTATATTTGTTTTTAATGTTTTTAATTGTTGTAAACCACCCAGAGAGCTTCGGCTATGGGGTGGTATATAAATGCAATATATATATATATATATATATATAAATAAATAATAAAAGAACTAGCGACTAAATTTTCAAAACTGAAAGCAAGAAAAGTCATGTTTTAACAGCACAGAATGTTTTTCATTTGGAGTACTTTGTAATTACAGGTTAAAGGTCACTGAAGTGTTTTCTTAGTTCTTGCTACGTTGAATGTAGTGGTAATGGTAGTTAAAGCAGGATAATGTAATGAATTATTTTGGATTTGTAATAATAAAAATTATAATTAACATTTTAATGCATTTTTATTTGAAATTGGACTGAAATATCATCTAGCTATTGTGTACAAATCTATTCTGAAAATTTAGTGTCTGCTTTTTCTGACCTCAGAAACATTGGATGGACAGATGGAAGGACAGACAAACTGAATATGCTTAAAATTTAAACAGAATATAGGAGCAAAATGTTTCCCACTTTACCAAAAACTTCAGCCTAAAACTGCCCTTGGAGTTTAGAGGTGGGAGCGCCGATTGCATAGTTCACCTAGTGCACCAGTTGCAGATAGTTTAGGGCTGCCCCTGTATGTTAGAGATCAAAATGTTATGATTGGGTTTAACCTATACTTGAAATACTGTTCTGGTATTTGGACTTGTTAGTCACCTTGAATTATTTGAAAAGTATGTGGGGCACACATTTTAACAATATAAAAAGTCCAAATAAGAATCAGTTCTAGTGTGTGTCTCTGTAACAATGATTTTTTTTAATCTAGAGAGTCCAAAGTATATTTGGATTATGATGAGTTTTACTATAATATGTAATCCATGCAACATCTTTAATAAGATGATGAATTTAGAAATAAAATTCATTATACAAAGTTATGGGATATACTGTGTGAACTGCTTCCAGAAATATTGTATACCATGAACACCTAGGCTAGCTCGTATATAAAATCGTAACTGCCTGAAATACCTATTTTTAAGTATCTGAGCTAAAATGTATAGTTAATACATTCCAAGTGCTCAGAACATTTCATACAGCAGTCTGTAATCCTTATCACAGTCATGTAAGGTAAACGGGGATCTATTTCCCCCCTTATTGCAGGTTTGAGTGTTGAAAGGATGAGACAATACTGGTTCAGCCAAGCCTATCTAGCAAAGTTGGGGCTGCTCTGAGACTTGTGCCAGTGGCTTCCAACCTCACATTTCTAGCGACTACAGCACACCAGCTAAATTAAAAAATAAATCTGACAATTTGTGTGAAGCACTTCAGCACTGTATTATTATTATTATTAATAATAATAATAATAATAATAATAATAATTTTGGTATTCATTTTCATATTAATTCCAATTGAATTTTATGCAGATTTGGTCACATAGGGTGATATCCAATGCTAGTCATACTGAGAGTAGACCTCTTGAAATAATTTAAGTTCATGGATTTTAATGGGCCTACTTTGAATGTGACTTAGTTAGATATCATTATCACCTATTGTTCCAAGATTGCTTCCATTTATCCCTTCACATACAGTTTTGCCATTGCTTGTTTTGTGCATTCATTTCTCTGGAACATTATTATTAGCATATCTTGAGCCTCCTCTTACCCCTCAGTCACCACTTTTTTTGTCATGTTTGGTATTTTAATTTTTGTTTGCTTCTTTCTTGAAATGTTTATTTTGATTAAATAGCAAACAAATAATTCCAAAATAATCAACATGGATGTTATTGGATGTACACTGATTATGACATTATATGACTGGTTATCAAAGGATTATGGCTAAGAGGTTTAATATTCTCCAGCTGATCCCATAGCAAATTAATCTGGCTTGACCTCTAATGTTGTCACCAAAGTATCATTTCAGCTGTATCATCTCTTACTCATTTAAATAATTATTATAATAAAACATTATCTTGAAATTGTACTATTTTTAGTTGTACTATTTTTAGAGAAAGTTATAGTTTAGCATATTTGTACAGACTGCTGAAAATATGTGAAATTCTAGCAAATCTACTGTTACAAACCTTGACATTTGCTGTGATTGACTCACTATTACAGGGGAGAAAGGAGTAATTCAGAATACAACTGGGGCCAAGATGTTCTTTGAAAAGCTCAAGATGCAGAGCTCAAGGACATAAGGGACAATGCGTGGTATGATCCTGTAGCATTATATGAATATAAGTCACTTGAAGGAAAGAGAAGTCTGAATGTTCGGGCATGATAACATTAAGCTGTGAGACATCTCCACTTCATGGAGCTTTCCAAGGTAATGGGCACAATCAAGAGCCACAGTTGTTTATAGTACCCAAATATTTTCATAATTTTTTTTTAAAGTCCCATGAAAATTTTTCAGCTTTTCAGTGCAAATTTCTCCTACTCAGCACATTATTGTATGTAGTTTTGACTATTGTATACATTTTGCAAGCAGATTGTCCTAATATAATGCATTTTATGTTCTTTTCACTTATATTAATATATTCATTTTAATGCACATTTCCCCCTAATATATGCGTTTTTGTAAACACTGTTGGTTGAAGAATTGCACTGCCAAATTCAGAGAAGTGCATATTTTGAGAGATGGCTATGTTTCAGTCCCCATATTGTTTCAGAAAGTGTGAATTTGATAAATATGGCTTTAAATGTGAACCAAATTGAATTTTTCCCCCATCCCTAATTGGGGCTTAATGCCAATTAAGTGTGTAATATAATTACAACCAAAAACTCATTGATTTCCAGTGAGAATTAAGCACACAGCCTTCCCTGGATTGTGCTAACTGCCTGTTCATTTCTAGTAGATCAGGGGTAGCTAACCCATGCTCTGTGAGCTGCATCCAGCCCACTAATCAATGGGAAGTGGCCCAGCTGACCCACAGCTTTATCTTCCAATCTAATCAGGAGCTGACGCACTCTGTGTGCCTGCAAGTGATCTCTAAAGAGATGCTTTATCTTCCATGTCAGGAGATACAATTCTTCTGCCTGCTTTTAAGAGATGCTCTCTAAAGAGCAGACAGAGGGATATTTTAGCTCCAGTCCTAAACTATGTACCACAGTGCTAAGATTGGAGACAATGCCTCACTATTCTTTAAGACTAAAGGCAGCATTTCCAGCAATGGAGTGGGGAGAAGTGTTGCCTTTTACTTTTCCCAGAATAATTTTTGTTTGCATTGTGTTTGTGTCTGGGAGTGTATGTATGAGTGTAAGAGTATACTCATGCAGAAGGTCCCAGGTTCAGTCCCCGGCATCTCCAGGTAAGACTGGGGGATACTCGTTTCTGATTGCACGTATGTGTGTGAGAGAAAGGGAGACAGAGGGAAAGCATGCTGTGTGCCTGCATATCTGTGCTCTACTATGTGCAATGTTTTCCTACATGTGTGTGCATGTGCTTCTTGTATGTGGCTGACTGTCAAGAGAGCCAAAAAATGTTAACCACCTCTGCAGTAGATCATTCAAATGTGGATCTTGCTCACTTTGCTGCTCAGCATGTCACTGTACATACATGCTATGCTGCAGTGCATGGGATCAAACTTTGGCTTGCCTCCCCACCATCCAGTTCCATTGTGTTCAATGACTGATGTATTTAAAAGACAATCACCCATCTTAGCATTGACACCACGGGGACTGCTGCACAAAGTCTCCTGCTGGCAACCCTACTATTAGTCTGGACTTATCACTGAGACTCATTGAGCACAATAAAAGCTGCACATGTGCACATATCTCTAAGCTTGTCTTATCTTGCTTTAGAACAAGCGGCCATGGGATGAAATCAGTCTCACATGACTGTGTTATGTAAATGTGAATATAAGCCAGCTCCACTGGAATTCATATGAAGCATCTCACACTTCAACTCACCAGAAGTAGGATGTTGAAGCTGTACAGCCTTGAGAAACATTATTAATACATTGAAGCCCATAGACTCTACAAATAGACTAAGCTAAACAAAACTACTCTTCTCAAAGACTGAATTCTGCCTTTGGCCAGTTGAACATTTACTTACACACTTGTCAACAGCAGTAAGGGCACCAGGCGAGTACCTGGAAACTGAATGCTCCATTCTTTGCACTGTTATGATAAACATTTTAAACCAGTCACCTGTATGATATTTGTTATGCATTGTTTCAATGTCTATCCTGCAACCATGGCAGCTAACAACAATAAAACATAAAATTACAATATAATAAAAAGCATATATTACAAAAGAGAGAACAAATATTTGTACATCTGAGAATCCATCTGAGATGATGCATTTGAAGACCAAATCACAATCTAGCAATAGCAAGAATGGGAGAGGAATATATTACATAAACCTTTCCTGAATTTCGTTCTGACTCATGGTAGTGCATCGAAATACTAGGAATGAGGATGTATGGCCTTTTTGCCTACAGAAACAAGAATATTGCTCAAACAGTTTTGTGGGAAAAGAAATAAATTGTAACAAGGGGAACTACCAGAAACTCTACACCATGCAATTGAAATATAATATTCAAAAATAGAAACATGTTGCATTACTTTTTGTTGTAACGTTGGTTTTTTTTGGTTTTTTTTGCAGAACTGGAGAAGAAAGGCAGTGAAAGGAAAAAGCAAATGGGACTTATTGATCACAATCCTAGTTCTGCTAAAAACAGTCACACTTGCGCTATTGATATCTGTGGAACTTTCCATCAAATTGAGCCCATAGAAGCTAACAGGTCTACAGCAGTTACAGGCACAGCAACTGGAGATTTAATGAGAAAGACACAACAGAAATGCTGATGTCTCAGATATTTTTATGGCAACAACTGCTTATAAATATTGCAGTTCTGGTGCAAGTTTGAGAACTAGGCACTTCTTAGGGTTGCCAGGTTAGAAGCATCCCAAAGCCTGAGATTTCAGGGGTGGGCCCTAGTGATGTCATGGGGGGCAGGTCATAGTGATGTCACGGGAGCAAGTCATAGTGATGTCACAGGGCAGACCCAAGTGATGTCAAGGGATGAGCCCAAGTGACATCACAGGGGCAGGCCCAAGTGATGTCATTAAGCATGATACATTAAACATCAACCACAGTTGCTTGGAGCATATAATTCAAACAAAAACATTTCTCTGATTGGAAATTAAGATAGAAATCGTAGCTGAAAGATACAGCCTGGGAAGGGAACGTTTAATCTAGTCTTAAAAAAAGGATTAAAGTGCCCTCAGGCCAGGCCAGTCACCAGAAGGCCTTTGTAGGAAGAAAGGAGCCTAATGTTGTGGAGATTTTAGACAGGAGCACTCAGGAGTAAAGGTGGATGCCCTTGAAGGCTGCAATTCTAAACACACTTACTAAGCCCCATAGAACTCAATAGGACTTACTTCTGAGTAGATATGGTTTGGATTGTGCTGTTGGTAAAGCTTGACTAGGGATCCTCTGCAAAGATATCCATATCCAAGCAAGGTTGGCAACCCCCTGCCTGGAATGCCCTGTCCATACCTTTCAACATGGCTGCTCCAAACTTCTTTACAGATTTGACCCTTCACTTCCAAAAGAGGTCTGAGAAATGACTAAGAGTAAGAAGATTCTCTACCCTTTTTTGTCTGCCTTGGGGGCTGCTATAAACTCACTTTGACAGCCAATTCAGTTCCAGTGAGTAATAACTGACAGAGAGAAAACACACATGGTTTGGTCTCTCTTCACAGATAGCAGCTTGGGAACAACAATTGCAGCCACACTTCCCAGTATGTGAATTCTATGTTGCCATTATTGGGCAAGAAACAAACCGTCATGCAACGAACAAGGTGCATCATCAGTGGGTTTAAGGGAGTTGACCAGAGCGCATGGAACCACAGTTGTTGCTTCTATGGCTGTAAGGGAGTGAGGTTAAAGGTAAATGAAATGCAAACAGAAAAATAAAAATAAAAGACAGTGATGATTTCCTAAACGCAATACCATAGCAAACAACAACAAAATTCCTATGAGTAATGCTGAAAACTCAGCATCCACAACCAGTCAGGATTCAACGAAAAACCATGCTGGCAACCAGTCAGCCAAGGTAATAGAAATCCCCATGCAGCACAACCTGATCCGGGGGCTGAAGATAGTGCAGAATGCTGTGGCACGATTGTCGACAAGAGTGAGACCCTTTCAGCACATAATACCTCTGCTCCGAAATCTGCCCTGGTTGCCGATTTGCTACCAGGTCAAGTTCAAGGTGTGCTTTCCATGTTAAGGGTGCTACATAGTACTTTTCTGCTCTTGTAAGAAATCAGTCCTTCATTGTGGCAGCACCTATGCTTTGGAACTCCCTGCCTACTGACATTAGACAAACACCTTCATTGTACTGGTTTTAGCGCCTGCTGAAAACATTCTTGTTTAGGCAAGCCTATCCAGGCATGTAGAAGCTATTGTGTTTTTTATCCTTTTTTAACTCATTGGGTTAATTATTTTGAATGATTTTAAATACCTGTCTTTAACTGTTTTTGCCAATAATTTTATTGTTTTAATTCCTTCTGTAAACCCCTTTTACAATCAAACAGTATATAAATGTAAATAAAATACATAAATAAATTTCGGAGTCACTGTGGCCCTTGGGTCTCTTCCCTCTTTTAGGCACAAAGGAATCTGCCTTATACTGACTCAGGCCATTTGGTACCATCTAGCTCAGTACTGACGACATGGCTCTCCAGGATTCCAGGCAATAGTCTTTTCCAGAGATTGAATGTTGGACCTTTCCATGCAATGCATATGCCCTACCACTGAGCTACAGCCCTTCCCCTGTTTAAAAATTATCTTTTAAATTATTCTTTTCAATTCACTAATGAATGCATATCATACCTAGGGCAGATCCACACCATTTATTTAAAGTACATTCAACACACATCTGAAGCACATGAATCACACCACAGAATCATGGAAACTGTAGTTTCTTAAGGGTGGTGGGAACTATAACTGTGAGGGGGAAACTACACTTCCCAGGATTCTTTAGGGGAAGTAATGTGCTTTAAATGAAGAAATGTTTATATAAGCATGACTGTCAAAGGTGTTTATTATTTCACAACCTGAGAGCCAGTGTGGTGTAGTGGTTAAGGTGTTGGACTACGACCTGGGAGACCAGGCTTCGAATCCCCACATAGCCATGAAGCTCACTGGGTGACCCTGGGCCAGTCACTGCCTCTCAGCCTCATGAAAACCCTATTCATAGGGTTGCCATAAGTCGGAATCAACTTGAAGGCAGTACATTTACATTTTTAAAGATATTTGTAGTGCAATCCTATGCTCAGAAGTAAGTCCCAATGTATTGAATGAGGCTTACTCAAACAGGGAAGCGTGCACAGAACTGCAGCCTCAAGTGATAAGGAACACTCACCCAACCCAAAATTCAGAATCATGCCACGTTAAGTTGTTTTACAACTGTTTATACTTTTTATGGTTATTGGATTTTAAAGGGATTTATTTCTTGTTGTAAGCTGCCTTGATTTCCAGTCGGCAATCCTACCTCACAGGGTTGTTGGGAAGACTCCATACACACACACACACACACTGGAGATGTAAAAATACATAGGCCCCATATAATAGTTTATTGTCAAAATGAGTCAAAATAAGCCTTGCCTAATTGCTTTAAAATAAGATTGGAGGAGGAGAGAAAGATTTAGGACACAAACACAATCCTTTGCTATGTTCACTCGTAAGTCCCATTAATTTACAGCACAATCCTAACCATGTCTACTCAAAAGTAAGTCCTATTAAATTCAGTGAGGTTTACTCCAGGTATGTGGGATTAGCATTGCAGCTTTCCTCTGAGAAAAGCAAGTATTGGATTAAAACTTCATATTGGGAAGGTTTTGATACTGCTGAAAACTATATACTTACTCAATTTATGAGATTTTCAGATAAACAGGAAAAAACAATTGTTGTCTACCTTTGCAATGGAGTCTTAGGCCTGCCTGGAGGCCCAGAAATCCCTTGTCAATCACAACCCTGGCTTCACTTATTGGCTACAAACCTGAAAGTGTGGGGTTAGAGCAACCAGCCAAGAGATCATTTCACGGAAGTTGCAGGAGGGGAGGCTGACGTTTTGGTGTATATCTCGAGAACCAGACCTCCTAGGTAATAATTTTTTTTTTAAAAAAATGAAAGCTGAAAGCCCGGAGATTAAGGTGACTCACCCGGAGACCTGGAGTAGACTCCCAAAAGCCAGAGCATCTAGCCGAAATCCGGGCATCTGGTAGCCCTATTCCTCATTGGCAGAAAAATATTTCAGTGGCACAAAGTTAGTGTGGCTGCATCCTTGTAGATCTGTTTGGTAACTCCCATTCCAAGGCATATCCTTTGTCATTCTGTTCAGCAGTTTTCTTTTCCAGCTAGTTCCATTTTCCCACCTTAACCTGCCACTAAATTTGATTACGAATTAGCAGCTTGAGCTTGGCATTGAAGGAAGCGAGAGGAGGAAAGACAGAGTCATTCTTGTTACACAAGGTGGAAGAAAATACACTAGGTACAAACTATGCTATACTGAAAGGTAAACAGAGAGAGTGTCATCAGCGTTAAAAACTCACAAAGGATCTCCACACTCTCAGCCATCTTATCTTTTGCAGTGGGTGGGAAAGAGTCCCCATAATATTATGCAGGTCTCTACTAGTTGTGGACACAATTGTCTCAGTACTTGAACCTGCTTCAGGGGCAAGAATACTAGCTCTGCCTCCAACTGTCATTCTGATCACCCTCCATGGGTTAGAGGGTTGTTTTTTTTTTAAAAAAAGAGTGGAGCCTCCTGTAAAAAGAGGGTGACTGGATGAGTGATGAGGGAGTTAGCCTACAGCACCCCCTGTCTTATGTTCACGTGATAACGCAGTTCCACACCTTCAATTTAAAGCACTTCCAATGCACATTTAAAGCATATGACTCCCCCCAAAGAATCATGGGAATTGTAGCGTTTTAAGGGTGCTGGGAAGTTATAGCTCTGTTGAGGGGAAAAACACAGCTCCCATGATTTGGGGGGAAGTCATGTGATTTAAATGTGTGCTGGATGTGATTTAAATGCGTGGCATAGAACACCTGAAGAAGACTTTAGTCACTGCAAATAAATAAATAAACATCTCTAAAACTTGTCTACACTTCACTTCTCATGGACTCACTGAATTCACTATTAATATTCTGCAGCACCCACCACCCCACCTATTTTCAAATGTCCCCTCCCTTGCCTGGATCTCTCTCCTGTTCGCTGAAGAACAGGGCTCTTGTCCTGCACCTCTCAGCCAAGGATGAGCAGTCGGAGCATAAAATGGAGTGAACATTAACAGAGTGCTTGAATTATAGGGGATCAGAGGGAAGGATTACCCCTTACATTTTGTGATGTCCCTCTTAGATATTATTTTGCAGAAGGCTGTGCATGTGTGAGTGGGCTAAACTTTGAATGAGGATTGTGGACTTCATTAACCCACCCTTTCTATTTCCCCCATAATGTAAGCACTGCTTCTGAGCTGCTTAAGATGTCCCTTGAAAGTCTATCATCGTGTCATCAGCCACTTTCTGCCCTCTCTCCATTTGTTCTCAAACAAGAGGGGAGAAGGGAAGCAGTGGTGCAACAATGCTATTGGATGATACTGTGCCAATGGCTGACACTTCCCAATTCAGGAACAAGGCATCACCAGTTATGCCTTTGCACCACACAGGCAGACCTCTAAGTTCATTCCCAGTTACTTTAGCACTTGAATGACAGATCACAGGACTGGGCTATAAATATAACACTTGACATAAGCTTGGATGGTTTGTTGATAACTCTTTAGGAAAATCTCATTAGAGTAAATGCTGGTTCCATTTATGTAAGTATTTTTAAGACGCAAACTAACAGCCTATCATGTACTTGATTCAATTGAATCAATTAAACTTTTATTGCAGTTATAATTTCAGCACCCTGAAGCTGCTGAATAGCAAGATAGGAGTACAAGCTGTTTTATTAATGACAATAATTACAAGCATTGCTATTATTTGCACTTATGTACTGCTGTTCACTTTCGGGGGTCTATAAAAATTACCCAATTTGTTGTAATGTAGTGCCACATTACAATTGATTTAACTTTTATTTTACATTGTTCGTTATTCACATTTGTGAGCTAACTTCATCCCATACTGCTCTCGTCACTCCCTCCCCACCCCTCCCTCTATTGTCCTTTAAACAGTCAAAATTATATTATAAGCTCCTTGGTCATTAAAACTAGAGTTGTGCCAAAAATTATTCCTGTGTTTTTTGTTTTGTTTTGCTTTTGCACATTCTCCATCCATTAATGAGAAAAGAAACTGCATTAGAAAATTATAAAAAAGGGAGAGAAAATCAGAATTTTTGTTGTGTTTTGTGTGAGTGTGTGTTTCACTCTACAAATCAACTCACCAGTGACCTGCACTCTGCAGCCTTTCCAGGTGTCTGTGTTTCACTTAAAGCCCAGAGGAGGGCAAAATAAGGAAACTTCTTCCATAGGGCTTTTTCACATCAGGAAGTGTAGGCAGCCAGGGAGGCTGCAGAGTGCTAGAAAAATGTTTACGGAAATGAAAAATTGGATAACAGATTTCAGCACAGAACTAATTAAAAGAATGACATCTGCACCTGAATCATTCACATTTTACCTGGAAGTAATGAATTTTGTGTACATGAACCATATGGAGGAGAGTTGATCAGAATGCAGCCCACCCCACCACCCACCACCCCACCACCCACCACCCCACCACCACCCCCTCTCTCTCTCTCACATACACACACACGAACAGAACTGTGCTGATACAAACAATGAGCAGAAGAGATTGAACCCAAGGTGGTGTTCATTCTACGTATTATTATTTTGTCCTCCGAAAACATTCAAAGATATTTTCCTGATTTGCCTGGCATGGCTGCAGTAGTTTGATAAGACAATTATAAGTGGGTACAAAGTTAAATCTGGAATTGTGATTTCATTTTATTATCAGTGTTCTGATTGCAGCTACTTGTTGCAACTGAGATTTTAGATTCCTGACACCCTAGAAAAGTTGGCGGTATCTTCAAAGGCAATGACAAGCTTATTCACATACTAGGGTTGACCCCGAACATTATTTCCTAGGCAGCTTGCCTGGCCTTGCCACTTACCCATCTTAATAGGTTTTGATATTCCTTGTTTTAAATAAAGCATAAACAGAGATGACCTGAAGGCAGAAGATTGTATTGTATTGTGCTTATACTTGCAGTGGATGAATAAATTCCAGGAGCTGGATGACCTGGAAACAGTGGTCTTACGGGGTGGGGGGTGGGGTTAAGAAGCCAGAGCTATAAAACCTATAGATAGCAATGCCTCTGGACCCATTACTAATCACTTGACAAGCAGCTAAACCCTCAAAGTTTTGCTCTGGCACAATAACCATTGAAATAAGTAGGCCTGTCAATTAGAGTTACCAGGTCTCTGGTTTTCGGCTGGAGTCTCCGGTTTTTTTGGGGGGGCTCCAGCTCTCCAGCTAGCACCCCTTAATCTCCAGACTCTCAGCTTCAATTTAAAAAACAAATTATGTTTCTAGGTGGTCTGGTTCCCGATATATACACCAAAACATCAGCAGCCGCCCCTGCGACTGATACGACGCTGAAGTTGGTTCCTAGTTCCCAGTTCCTTATTTGCTTGAAAGTTCAAAACACTAAAAAAGAAGAGTTGACAACTACAGCAACTTCAAACCAAACTTAACATGTCTTTGAACCCCAAAATATGTGTTGGGGTACCCTGTATGATATATCACTGTGATCGGGGGACTCTCCCCATCAGGAATAACAATACATTTATGCAATCAAAATCATCAGGCTTCTGATATTATCATAAATACATAATGATGTCATAAAATCATAGAAAATAAGTAACTGGGGGTGCCCACCCCAAACTCTGCTCTGGGCCAGGACAAATCATACACCCCATGAAAGGGGAGGGTGTCCTCTACAAGATGCCACTGCGTCCTGCCTGGCCCAGAGCTTCTGCTGGGCGCAGGACACGGAGGAGTGCATCTATGCAAAATCAAACTGGACAAAAACACATGGAAAAAATAAGTAACTGGGGGTGCTCACCCCAAAATCTGCTCTGGGCCAGGACAAATCATGTACTTCAGGAAAGGGGAGGGTGTCCTCTACGAGATGCCACTGCATCCCGCCTGGCCAACAGCTTCTGCTGGGCACCGGGCACACAAGGGTGCATCAATGCAAAATCAAAATGGACAAAAACACATAGAAAAAAATAAGTAACTGGGCGTACCCACCCCGAAATCTGCTCTGGGACAGCACAAATTATATACCCCAGGAAAGGGGAGAGTGTTCTCTATGAGATGCCACTGCGTCCCACCTGGCACAGAGCTTCGGCTGGGTGCAGGGCACAGAAGAGGGCATCTATACAAAATCAAAGCAGAAAGACATACAGGAAAAATAAGTAATTATATACCCCATGAAAGGGGAGGGTGTCCTCTATGAGATGCCACTGCGTCCCGCCTGGCCCAGAGCTTCTGCTGGGCGCAGGGGAAGGATGAGGGCATCTATGCAGACAGAAAGGGTAGAGAATCTTCTTACTCTTACTCATTTCTCAGACCGCTTTCTGAAGTGAAGGGTCAAATCTGTAAAGAAGTTTGGAGCAGCCACATTAAAAGATAAGGCAGGGCATTCCAGGCAGGGGGTTCCCAACCCTGCTTGGATATGGATGTCTTTGCAGAGGATCCCTAGTCAAGCTTTACCAACAGCACAATCCAAACTATATCTACTCAGAAGTAAGTCCTGTTGAGTTCTGTGTGGGCTTAGTCCTTTAGTACATGTGTTTAGAATTGCAGCCTTCAGGGGCATCCATCTTTCCTCTGAATGCTCCCATCTAACATCTCCACAACACTAGGCTCCTTTCTTCCTACAACGGCCTTCTGGTGACTGGCCTGGCCTGAAGGCACTTAAACCCTTCTTGCCAAAAGCAAGTAGGCTAGATTAAATGTTCCCTACCCAGGCTCCATCTTTTAGCTAAGATGTCTAGCTTAATTTCCAGTCAGAAATTTTTTTAATTGTACGCTCCAAGCAATTGTGATTGATGCTTAATGTATCATGCTTAATGACATCACTTGGGCCTGCCCCGTGACATCACTCAGGCCCTCCCCATGACATCACTCGGGGCCACCCCGTGACATCACTTGGGTCCGCCCCTAAAATCTCAGGTTTTGGGATGCTTCTGACCTGGCAACCCTACTTTCCATAGTGTGCCATTTTGAGGAGCACAACCATAAAAGTGAGGCCAATCAGTGACAGATAGTCCACAGGGCTTGAGTTGCCAAGTGGTTATCTTACAAACCCTAAATATATGACAAATTAGAATTCAACATTTCCATTCAAATTACTTTGCTTAATAGGATTAGGATTTGAACCTACAATTTTTCTCATTCAGGCTTATTCTATAGAACAGTGGCAGGTAGAAAAGCAAATGAGCATACCCTAATGAAAACATGTTAGTTTTTGAATTCTCACATTTTTATCTGGTGCTGACAGTGGGCCAGGCACTGTCTGGCATTGAAGACACTTCCATCAAGACACAAATTCCCAAGTGACATCACTTGTTGGGAGTGGGATAATACAGTGTAGTCTGAAAGTGTGTTTGCATGCCTTTCCAATTCTTCACAAAGAACCAGCAGCTGGAACAAAAATAATAACCCCATTCAAAGGGTCCCAGGGCATGGCTGAATGTTCTGAAGATAAGCAGGTCTGAGCCTGGTTAGTGGCTGAATGGGAGACCACCTACGTAGACTGCCTTGAAAAAATATGGGATAGAAATGTAATAGACAGATAAATAAATAAAAATGCATGCCCCCAGAGCAGCCTTTCCCAACCAGTGTGCCTCCAGTTGTTGTTGGACCACAACTCCCATCAGCCTCAGCCAGCATTGCCAATGGTCAGGAAGACGGGAGTTGTGGTCCAACAACATCTGGTGGCCCACTAGTTGGGAAAGGCTGGTGTAGAGAGTGAGACAAGTGAGAGACTGAAAGAAGAAGGCTGCCCCCGAGCATGCAATGAAGTAGGAAAACACATGGGGCAAAACCTAGAAAGCCCCTTGCATGAGCAGAAGGCATTTCCACTTTTGTAAGGAGTTGGGTGGGTCACTGATTTCCACTTGCAGTCTCCTACCTCATGGCCACATCCCACGCCATTCTAGAGAGATGATGGTAAAAGGAAGATGAGGGGAAACTTTCTTGCTGCCTGCATAAGTGAAACTCTACATGCAGTGCTTTTGAACCCTATCCATAAGGAAAGATGTCCATTTTGAAAGATGATTAACAAGGCACAGGGGAATGGCCAAATGCTGCCAATGCTGCCATAGTTATTTGACTGAGGTTGCCAATGTGATGAATATGAAAATTAAAGACACTCCTGTTCCAGTTTCAAGGAAGTCCTACATTTCTTAGACGTTTGGGTTTTTGGGAAATGTTAGCTTCTTAGTTCTCACTCATTCAAATTCAAAGCATGGGTAGAGAAGTTAATTAAGAATAACAAAGTCTATCTTGCCATAAATGATGACGGATCTGTTTCTTCAGCTGGTATAGTACATGTTTTCTTTTGGAAACAAGAGCCCTTGAACAGATTTGTGTCACAAGAGTAACTTTCCTTTATAATTAATTAATTGATGACTTAGTTAATACATTCTGTGTGATGCAGTCACTTCGACAGCGTGCATTACAATCCTTTGTCAGGTTGTTAGTGACTGACCACTTAAATGTGGCTCATGTTTGCTATTTGAGAAAATAGGTCACAAGCAAAAAACACTGAAAAGCAAAGGGAAGAAAATGCTTTGCTTTCTTTATACTTTGCAAAAGGAATAGCATTCTTCAAATTCCTCCATCACTTTTGGTCATCCTGCAAATCTACAGTTCTTATAATAGTTCTTTATTATCATAGGTACAAAATGAAAGTAGGACATATCTCTCACTAAAGGGATTCTGAATAAACTTAGGGCCCATGTGATAAGAGGACAGGGCCTCTTATGGATTGGTATCTGATTAAAAAACAGGAAGCAGTTGGCACCATTACATGGACAGCTGTCATAATAGTGGGAAGTAAACAACAGGGTTCACCAAGGATCTGTACTAGAACTGGAACAAAAACCAAGGTGAGCAGTAAGGTAGCCAATTCTTTCAGGTTGATAAAAACTGAAACAGACAGCAAAGGGATCCAAAACCATTTGGAAGAATGGGAAAAAAACAACATGGCAAATGAGTTTCAGTGTAAGTGTAAAGCAGTGCATCTTAGGATAAAGACTCCTCTTAGAAACTTATAGGGACATAGGAAACTGCCTTAGACCATCATTGGCCCATCCAGCTCAGTATCATACACACTGACTGGCAGCTGCTCTACAGGGTTTCAGGCAGGAGTCTTTATCTGGTTAGTCAAGGGGGATTAATTTGCACTAGATAGCATTTTCCCATGTTTTGGGAGTCCAGCAAACTCCCACTGCACATATGGATTTTCGATATAGCAAATCATGTCTCTGTTACACTTAAAAGCTGCAAAAAGGTTCATCAGAATGATTTCCTTTAAATACACCTCTTTCTGAGAATAGAGTCAGTTTCTCAGTTAAACAGACCGTCTTTGGACTTGGCTTCATCCAAAATTAAAGCTCTTCCCAGTCTAAAACCCCTTCCACTTCACTAAGGCTGCAATCCTATGGACACTGTCCTGGAACTGAATATTGTGGGACTTCTGATGCACAGGATTGCACTGAAAGTTTCTGATATCATCAACATCAAAAGTTTAGCATCAAACTCTAACTTCAGAATTTACAGCTCTTTTGAATATAGCAACTGGTGCAATTGCCTGATTCATGCACCCTTTCTCTCCTAGACATTGGAATTTTGGATGCATGGACAGACCGCCTCATTTTCGGCATATTGTTCTTTTTTAATAAATCAAAACAAACTCAGGGTATGCATAAGTGCTGGTGGGCTCTGGCAGCTTCCTTAGGATGAAAACCACAATAATAAATAAAAAGAGGAAGACCAAACAAGAGATGGATTGATTCCATAAAGGAAGCCACAGACCTGAACTTACAAGATCTGAACAGGGTGGTTATAACAGATGCTACTGGAGGTCACTGATTCATAGGGTCACCATAAGTCGTAATCGACTTGAAGGGATATAACAACAACAAATGGCAATGCTGGGCATTCCAGGCACCAGGGCTGCTGACAGACAGGAAGAAAGGATCCATTTCTATTGAGCCTGGGGCCAGCAGAAGCCCCAGACTCTTAGCTATCATTTTTTAAAGCAAGTTAATCTTTATTAATTTTTAGAATAAACATAATCAACAAAATAACATAAAATAATACATTGTGTGGATCATAATCATATTGCTTATAAAGATTACATTTTCATTATCCAGAGTATATTATTAACACAATTTTCATTAGTACATTTTTCTTTCCTGCAAGGTTGTTGAATATCATTCCCATCCTTTCATTTAGTGGACCATTTAATAATAGTACCATAGTCACATGTATGCGATTGGCAGCAGGATTCTTATATCATGTAAATTTATGTAATTAATAAAAACATACCATACTGAAAGGAAATTAGTCCCTTTACTTTGCCCACATGCTCTCTTTAAATTATCTGTTAGTTTTTCAGGTACAGCTATATCCCAAACTGTTTTATACCAAGAATCTGTATTTGCTCCTTAATGTCTTTCCAAAATCGTGCAATAGTAATCCTTGCTGCTACCAACAAAAAACTTACCATCTTCTTATTTTTAATATCAAGATGTTCATTCAGAAATAAATTCAATATTGTTAATCGTGGTGTCAATGTGATTTTTCATTGTGTTACCTCTTCAATCTCCTTAATCACAAATGCCCCAAATTTGCAAATTTTTCACACTGACATCACATATGTATATATGTGTCACTTCTTTGACATCCCCTCCAGCACACTGAAGATGTTCCTGGATTCTTCAACAATATGTTTCTGGACAAAAGGGAAACAGATCAAAGGGAATTATGGAACAGCTTACCGGAGGAAATACGCCTGGCGCCTACGGTTCTTTCTTTTAGGCGCCAGGTTAAGACCTGGCTATACTCCCAGGCATTTTAATGTTTAATGCTTTATGTTTAATCTTTTTAGTTTAATGTGTTCCTTTGTTACTGATTTTATTCTATATTGTATTTTAATCTCGTTTTGTACACCGCCCAGAGAGCTATTAGCTATGGGCGGTCTAGAAATGAAAATAAATAAATAAATAAATAAAATCAGAAATATTCCCTATCCCTGAGTAGCATATCCTTTTGAGTAAAAATAAAAATGGTGCCCAAGTAGAAGCAGATGGGAAACAATACAGCACAGAAATGTGGGAGGGACAGAGGTTGCAACCAACTCCCTCTCCCAGTACACAAACTTTTGCAGTGGAAATAAGATTTGGTGCAGCATTAGTGTGCTTATGTCCTGGACCACAAATAATTTCAATTTACTGGATTATTCATGACATCTTAGTGGGTGTCCAGAATTTTTTTCTGTATTTCTGGAAAGGAAGTGATAGAGATCATCATCCAAAATAGTGTGACGTATCTCTGGAAAGAATGGTACATCATCACAAAGCAATCTTCCAAGGGACATTTATTTGTTTGTTTATTTCTATCCCACCTTTTCTCTAAGAAGTTCAAGGTGGAGTACATGGTTCTTCCCCTCCTAATTTAATCTCCACAACAACTGTGTGAGTTGGTTAAGCTGAGAGGCAATGACTGGCCTAAAGTCACCCAATGAGCTTCAAGGCTGAGTGGGGATTCAAACCCTGGTTTCCCAGGTCCTAGTCCAACACTTTAACCACTATATCACATTACTTCCCACTAGCGGACCGATTCATAAATGTGCTGCAGCATATCTTTTTAAAGTAAAAAAAAAAGAATGAAAAAAGAACTTTGGACCACCTCATAAAAAAAATCAGTAAATGCAATCATGACCACCTTGCAAAGTCTGTTCTCTCCCAAATGTCTGCCCCCAAATAATTATTTGGCTGGACAAAACGTTCAGCTCACACTCCTGGATGCATTATGAACTGCAGGAATTTGTTTCAGATTTCTTTTTTTTAAAGAAACATACAGATTTTATATGATGTTTCATTTATTTAAATTACATTTTAATATTTACATTTTAATATTTAATATTTAGTGTTATTTAGATTAATATTTAGTGTTAACATATATTAATTTAAAATAAGGAAAGAGACATTTGTATCAGGTAAAATAAATTCAATGTGTGATGTGTTTTTTCATGCTTAATCAGTTCATATTTTGCCCGTAGAAAAGGTAACACAAATGATGTGTGTATCTCCTTTCTTTCTGTGACTGACCTATATTAACCTGGCTATTTAATACCACAGGTTTTACCTTTCCAACACAAAAGGCACAGAGGTTCACTCCCTTGTCCCACTTTCTTATTCTCCCTCTTTGCTCTGCGTTGTTTGGAAGAATGGAACAAGCCATTATTTTCCCCTAATGATGCCTCTCAGAGCTGATCAGGTTAACTGTGGGTAGCAGCTGGAGTTTAATTTCTGAGTGTGCAAATGAAAATTATACATTTATTGGATTACTGCACCTCACCAAGATGTTGGCTCGCTGTCTCCTTTGTTTCAAAAAATAAAATTTGTGAAGGGCTTAAAGTAATTATTGGAAGTACGCTAAACTTTGTCACCATAGTGGCATTTGTTCTCAATAGGTTAGTGTCTGAAGGAGAATAACTTAAACAACCCTGGCAGAATTTAAGTGCAAACTTTTTGCTTGTTTGTGGAGCTTACCGCTCCTCTCTCTCGTTCCCCCAATAAACTAATTAACATAGAGCTAGATATTCTTATATCACAAATGTTCCATGTAAAGAAGCTGACTGGCCTGGCAGTTGAATCCTGCTTCCAGGGCTGGTGCCTGACATGACTGGGCCCTTGGGTGCCAGTCTGTCCCCGGCCCATGGTGCTGTAGCCCAACACACACACCCCATATAGCTAGAGCAGGGCGAATAAGCCTGTCTGCAATCTGTTCTGCAGAATACTCTCCAGTGGACATCAGGAGTGTTTCAGTGTGCACAAGATAAAACAGTGGGAGGTGAAATATATTCTAGCAAAATGCTACATGCGCTCTATGTTTTTAATTGACTGTGCCCACCTTGCCTTAAATGAAGTGGTTTAAAAATAGAAGGCTGAAAACATGCATCTTGGGCAGGCTAAGTTTGTTTTTTCCAACAGCTAGAGAAACTCCTGAAGTAGCAACATATTGTAATCAGTCTGATTTTACATCAAACCGCAGTTTCAGATTCAATTGTTAATGCAACCCAAATAGAAATAGAACATAACCTAAAATTTGAAACACAAAAGGCTGTCTTCACAATCACATGACATTAACCAATAAAAAGGCTTTAAAATTAATAAAAATCAATTTGACACAGGTTTCTATGATGAATTAAGAGGGAAATAAAATATTCTAGATTAGATTATCTGTAGAAACAATAGTAACACAGGAAAGAAGCAAAGTAAGAAGAACACCAACAAACATACAAAAATGTAATTCTCCATTTTTGGAGGTGGCAGGTGTTACCACCACTCACCATATGCTCAGATGCACATGTTACCAAAATTCTTCCAAGCTACACAGCAAGTGGATAGGATTGTGAAAGACCAACCCAAATTGTGTTTGCATTTTGACAAATTTGTAGGGCTGTACAATCTCTCAGAGAGGAGGTCAGGTCTCCTGCTCCCCTGGTGCATTCACTATAGCTGCCCAATTTCTCTGCTTTTTAAAGTTTGATAGAAATAGCTGTGGGCTATAGGTATGTTCTTAAAGCACAAGGTTTTTGTCCTATTAGTGAATATCAATAATTTAAGATATGCAGGCGATACCATACTACTAGCAGAAACCAGTAATGATTTAAAATGAATGCTGTTGAAAGTTAAAGAGGAAAGCACAAAAGCAGGACTACAGCTGAAAGTCAAGAAGACTAAAGTAATGACAACAGAAGATTTATGTAATGTTAAAGTTGACAATGAGAACATTGAACTTGTCAAGGATTATCAATACCTTGGCACAGTCATTAACCAAAATGGAGACAATAGTCAAGAAATCAGAGGAAGGCTAGGACTGGTGAGGGTAGCTATGAGAGAACTAAAAAAGGTCCTCAAATGCAAAGATGTATCAATGAACACTAAAGTCAGGGCCATTCAGACCATGGTATTCCCAGTCTCTAGGTATGGATGTAAAAGCTGGACAGTGAAAAAAGTGGGTAAGAGAAAAATCAGCTAATTTGAAATGTGGTGTTGGAGAAGAGCTTTGCGCATACCACGGACTGCGAAAAAGACAAATAATTGGGTGTTAGAACAAATTAAACCAGAACTATCTTTAGAAGCTAAAATGATGAAACTGAGGTTATCATGCTTTGGCCACATAATGAGAAGACATGATTCACTAGAAAAGACGATAATGAGAAAAACAGAAGGGAGTAGAAAAAGAGGAAGACCAAAGAAGAAATGGATTGATTCCATAAAGGAAGCCACAGACCTGAACTTACAAGATCTGAACAGGGTGGTTTATAATAGATGATTTTGGAGATCGCTGATTCATAGGGTCACCGTAAGTCGTAATTGACTTGAAGGCACATAACAAGTGTATCCAAAACTCCAGTATCACATAGCTCTTCTACAAATATTTTCCCTTGTTCAGAAGTGCAAAGAAAACAGTTTTCTCTTTATAAGAATAAAAGGCCATTGACTGAAAAGGAAAAGTCCACCTGTAATTGATGTGCCTCTGCTCAAGCACATATGTACATTTTGGAAATCCCCTCTATTTCCTGCATATGCAACAGATTGCAATTGTGTCAGTTATCCCCAGCGAGCCCTATCATCTTCCTGCTAACGTATGCCTTTATTGTAATGCGAGTGATTAAGAGTACAGTTTTTTTCTGCCACATCTATGGTTAGCAAAGAAAGGATAGAAAGGCAGACATAAGATAAAATAATGTGAGCATTTATCTATTATCCTGTGTATAGCTGCATTACGCGTGCAGGATACAAGTGATGATGGTTTTGATCCTTATAAGAAAAAAAGGTCAGGCAAAGAAAACCTGTGAAGGAAGGATATTCCATTTACCTCCAGTGTCAAAGGAAGTATGATTCTGATTACTAGTTGCAGAGAATCATGAATGGGGAGAGGGCTGTTTCGCTCAGGTCCTGTTTGCAGACTTCTCCGAGGCATCTGATGGATCACTGTGAGAAAAAAATGCTTGCCTAGATGGGCCATTGGCCTGATCCAGCAGGGCTCTTCTTACATTTATGGTGGTTGCTCCACAACATCCACTGGTGAAGGTTTGGAGGCAGGAAGGGTGCTTTTTCTCTTCCATCTCTTTTTACAGTTTCCCCTTTCCCCAACCATTGACCCTGACAGGGAAATTTTAACAACATCAGCTCCACAACTGGCACAGTTTAAGGTCCAATCTGTGGGTATGGAAAGGGAAGAGGAAGGCTTTCATTCCTGTGGATCACAGGACACCCCTGACACAACCCAACATACCCAGAGAATACGTTCTACCTCATTGTTTGAAGATTGCAAGTGGCACATCTGTGCCCACATAACTTTCTGTGGTGTACCGGAGGGACTCTTTTTCTGGTTGCAGGACAGTACTTATTGTCATTGTCATTTTGTCATTGTCATTTATTTGTATACCCATTTTTCCATAATAAGCCATGCTCAAGGCAGCTCACAGCATTATGTAAAATGTATTACATAATTCAGCAACAGTTACAAGACATTACAAAATTTAAATAGTAATAAGAACAATGATGTGCCTGTTAAACCTGTAGCCAGCCCAGTGTCTATGGGAACAGCAAACACGGTTACAAGCAATGTCCTTGACACATCCACTAGCCCTTCAGCCAGCCCCAGCTTTAGGTTTGCAGTGATTATCTATTTACAGTTAACCCAGGAGAAGTTGTGCCAACCTCCAAGTATCTAGATGCAGAAAGAGTTAAAAGTGTGCAAATTTGGCAGGAAGTCCTAAGAGTCAATGTTTTGTATGAATAACATGGCTAAGCAAAAAAAGTCATATTTTTTCCTTAATAAATGGCACCATGAGTTGTTTCCTAGGACATGCCACTACATACACCACCCCAAACTTCAAGGCCTCAGAACCAAGTCTGAACCCTGTCCACTATGCACAGTTATAGTATATATAGCCTTTCTTTCATTATTCCAGGATGGAGATAATTCTTCACAGATTTGAGGATGTTTCAAAAGGTCAGGCAAAAGTCTGCCAGAATTGTGTTAAGTACAGGACATCCTGTCTTGGGCAGAGTGTGGCGGGAGGTATGCCAGCCAGCCCTGTGCTCCTGCCTCCAATCCCAGCCTGTGATGCCAGCCAGTAATAGGGTGGGGCCACTGTGCAGCCTCTGTGCTCAAAGGCTCCATTCACGCGGTGAAGATGTTAATTTTGGTTTCACATTTTTTCAATCTTATGTTCAATTTTCTACATTTCTACATCCGTTTCCTTTAATTATTATTATTATTTAATGTCCCCATGAAAATGCTCCAGCATTTTAGTGTGAATTTATTCTAATATACACATTTGGAGAACTGCACTGAAAAATTTAGTGGTGTGCATATTTCATGGGATGGCTGTTTCAGTTTGCATCTTGTTTTGGAAAGTGCAAATTAGGTAACTGTGCCTTTAAATGCAAAGTGAATTTAATTTCTCCCCCATCCCCAATTCACTCACACACACTTCACCCACCGGCTGAATCAAGTTGTTTCACCTCATAGCAGGCAGAGCAGGCAAACTGGTAGGTGAAACGAACTGTCTAAACACTGTAACAGTAGGTGCTCTTTCTGCGCATGGTTTCATGTGGTCATAGATGGGGCAACGGTATGTTCATATCCCACCCTTCAAGGAACTCAGGGCAGTACACATCATTCTCTTCCCCCCTTCCCATGAGGCATGTGAGGATAAGAGCTAGTGACTGGTTTGAAGTCACACAGCTTCAAGCAGTCATTATTAGAATCCTGGTCTCTCAGGTCTTGGTCCAACACTTTAACCATGACATTGTGCTGACTTTCTGCTAAGAGTTCTTAAAGCTACAGCCAGTCTCTCTGGATTTATTTCTTAAAAGCTGCAGTCCCTATGAATATATGTGCTTTATATGTACAACATCAATAAGCATCATCAGTTAGTCCACATAGTAGGAAGATGGGGGCCTTGATTATTTCATAGTTTGAGGCTGCGGATTTAGATGCAAGCACTTCGACCCACCCACCCCACTTACAGCAATGTAAATTCAGTAGAAATGTCAGTAAAACAAACAGCTCTTCCAAATTTACTCCAACATTTTTGACAGCAGAGAGCAACCATAAATAAACCAGCTTGCAAGTCATAATCCACCGTACTGATAGCTCACAAGAACATTTTTGTGACTACATTTTGAAATTCATGTTTCTAGTGTACATTCAGAAATACTAGGCTTCTTTATCATTAGAAATGCAGTGGAATGTGACTGATATAAAATCCTTTGCTTATTGAATGTAATACATCTGAAGCTAATCTTTGTGTGATATACAAAGTACTAGAATTCTAAAGCACACAGTGGGACCGAAGGCAGCAAATGGGATCCCCGAGGGGTTAATTTGTTCATATATCTCCTTTCCTCTAAGGCCAAGGATCTTCTTTTTAACAAGTGAAAGACAAATATTCCCAGAGAGAGGCAGAGAAGAGACACTCATAATGTGGCCAAGCAAAGGCGTTTGGGTACATTAAAGAAAAAGGGAGGGGGAAGTATGAAAGAAGGAGATTTTGATATGGCAGACTTCATCTCTTAGATGGTGTAGATGATGTTTAAGCCATGTGTCCTCCTCAACATTTTGAGCAGCTCTAAGAAGCAACCATCATTACAGAGAGAAATGATGTTTGCTGTTTCCAAGGGTTTAAAATGTGGCTGGTTTTCTGGAGTGGCTAACTGATTTCCCAAAGTGAGGAGGAGGCTTGTCTCGCTACGCTGGTGATCTCTACTGAAGATCTTCCTCTTTCAACAAGACTTTTAAGTTGAGATCTTATCCCTGTCTGTGTTGGAATTAGGGTTACCAGGTGTCCAGTTTTTGCCTGGAGACTCTGGATTTTTGAGGTCCTCTATGGGTCTCCAGGTGAGTGACCTTAATCTCCAGACTCTCAGCTTTCATTTTTTTTAAAAAAAATAAGTTTCTAGGTGGTCTGGGTCTCAAGATATACACCAAACCATCAGCTCCCCCCCCCAACTTCCATGAAATGATCTCTTACCTTGCTGCTCTAATCCCGCCCTTTCAGGTTTGTAGCCAATAAGTGAAGCCAGGGTTGTGATTGACAAGGGATTTCTGGGCCTCCAGTACCTAAATAGATTGCAAAGGTAGAAAACTATTGTTTTTTCCTGTTTATCTGAAAATCTCATCAATTGAGTATGTAGCTTTCAGCAGTATAAAAAGTCTTTTTTTCTCTTGTGTTCACCAGTCATACAAGTTTAAATTTTCCTGGACTGTTGAAGATGGCAGTGTTTTGAAAACATTCCCAATATGAAGTTTTAATCCAATACTTGCTTTTCTCGGAGGAAAGCTGCAATGGTAACCCCACAAACCCGGAGTAAACCCCAATAGGACTTACTTTTGAGTAGACATGGTTAGGATTGTGCTGTAAATTAATGGGACTTACGAGTGAACATAGCAAAGGATTGTGTTTGTGTTGTAAATCTCTCCCCCTCCAATCCTATTTTTTTAAAGCAGTTAGGCAAGGCTTACATAGATATCACTGCTTTTATTATGTAGGAAACTAATACTGATTTTATTCTTTAACAAAAATGTTCTGCAATGACCAACTCATTTTGACAATAAACTATTATATGGGGTCTATGTATTTTTACATCTCCAGTGTGTGTATATATGGAGTCTTCCCAACAACCCTGTGAGGTAGGATTGCCGATTGGAAACTAAGGCAGCTCACAACAAGAAATAAATCCCTTTAAAATCCAATAACCATAAAAAGTATAAACAGTTGTAAAACAACTTAAAGTGACATGATTCTGAATTTTGGGTTGGGTGAGTGTTCCTTATCACTTGAGGCTGCAGTTCTGTGCACGCTTCCCTGTTTGAGTAAGCCCCATTGAATACACTTGCTTCTGAGTAAACAATCATAGGATTACACTACAAATATCTTTACAGGTTGTGTAAATAATAAACATATTTGACAGTCATGCTTATATAAATATTTCCTCATACCAGGTCCTGATAAGTGTTTGATTTCACACTATACCTGTACATTTACATTATATATATATATAATTTATTATTTATTGTTTGATTTATATCCCACCCTTCCTCCCAGCAAGAGCCCAGGGCAGCAAACACCTTAATTTTACACCTTAATGCACTTAAAACTTGTCCTTGAATATGAGGGTGTAATTCTGCAGTGATATGCCAGCCTTTGAACAATCATGAAAATATGATACTAGCAAAATAATTTATTTATTTATTTATTATTTGATTTATATCCCGCCCTTCCTCCCAGGAAGAGCCCAGGACGGCAAACAGAAGCACTAAAAACACTTTAAAACATCATAAAAACAGGCCTTAAAATACATTAAAACAAAACGACTTTAAAAACATTTTTTTAAAAGCTTTCAAGACATCTTTAAAAAAAGGTTAAAAACATAGTTGTTTTTTTTTTAAAAAAAGGTTTAAAAACATATTAAAAAGCAATTCCAACACAGACACAGACTGGGATAGGGTCTCAACTTAAAAGGCTTGTTGAAAGAGGAAGGTCTTCAATAGACGCCAACAAGATAACAGAGATGGAGCCTGTCTAATATTTAAGGGGAGAGAATTCCACAGGGTAGGTGCTGCCACACTAAAGGTCCGTTTTTTATGTTGTGTGGAAGAGACCTCCCAATAAGTTGGTATCTGCAGGAGGCCCTCACCTGCAGAGTACAGTGATTAACTGGGTATATAAGGGATAAGACGGTCTTTCAGGTATCCTGGTCCCAAGCTGTATAGGGCTTTGTATACCAAGACTAGAACCTTGAACTTGGCCCAGTAGCAAAAGGGCAGCCAGTGCAATTCTGTCAGCAGTGGGGTGACATGTTGGTGATACCCTGCCCCAGTGAGCAGTCTCACTGCCGCATTTTGCACCAGCTACAACTTCTGGACCAACCCCAAGGGCAGCCCAACATAGTGCGCATTACAGTAATCGAGCCTTGAGGTATTAAAGTGTTTTTAGTGCTTTTGTTTGCCACCCTGGGCTCCTTCTGAGAGGAAGGGTGGGATATAAATCAAATAATAAATAATAATAATCTCACTGGCACACCATTGTATTCCATTATGTCAGAAAAAATATTTGGCAGTTACAACTCACCAGTTATTCACAGTGGTCCTTATTTGATTCTTCAGTGGTTTCCTTGATTCTGGAACATCCACACACAGTATGATGTCCTGGATCATGGACAGTTATGAAGACTTATATGCTAGTACTAGTAACTGAAGCACATCAAGTGGTGCTCCTGCACAAACCAAACTGGAATGAATGGAGTGTAGGGATGGGCGAGAAATGTGATTCAGTTCACACTTACAGCTCAATGTATCAAATATACATATTTCTGAAACAATATGAGAACTGACAGACAGCCATCCTTTAGAATGTGCAGGTATCTGAACTTTGTGATGTAGTTCTTCAACCAAACAACGTTTACAAAAATGCATATATTAGGAGAATGTGTATAAAAATTAATATATTAGTGGAAATAACATACAAAAATGAATTATACTAGGAAACATTGCTTTCAAAACTGTGTACATTAGTCAAAACTGCATACAAAAATGTGTTTATTAGGAGAAATTTGTACTACAATGGCAAGAATGCTGGAGAATTTTCACGAGGTTTTTTTTTTTAAAAAAATCACAAATTGCAGAAATGTAAAGAACTGAAAAATTAGAAACTGAGAGAACCTAAATTGGCATATCCTTCCATCCCTGATTGAGAGCCTACTCACTGAAAAGTTGTGGATAAGATTCAGTACACTGAAATGAATGAGGCTTAGTCATGGCTCACTGTGCACTGGACGGTAGCCTATTTGCTTACATACAACATCCTTCCATTTCTAATTGGTTTCCATCTGGACCAAATTGCAAATATATATATAATGGCAAGAATTTGGCAAAGAAACTGGTGAAATCACCCAACTTTGAAAATGTTGGCTCTAGAATAGGAATTTGACATGCTCATAAAACATGCCAGTATTTTGAACTGGGCCTTTCCAGGCACTTACTGAGTAGTGAGAACAATCCTACCCTCCCATCCACTCACTTGGCTATAGCTGCAATAATGGCAATGTCAAGGAAGGAGGTCTCTCTCACTGTCATTTCCAAAATGTAATTGTATATGGAAAAACTGTATTTCCCAGCATTTCTGGCACCTGGGAAAATGCTGTAGCAGTCTTCTGAGAGACAGGAAGAGAGTGACAGAGAAGGAAATGGGGCAAAACGACAATGGAAGGGCAGGAGAAAGCTAATATTGAGACATACACACCCATTTATGCCAAGCCCGTATCAGAGCTTAGTGGAGGTTTTGTATCATCACTAGTGGTCGGAAATTTTGTATTAAAAAAATTCTGGATTCTACTCCTTAGCCTCTCCAGATAAGACCAGAGCTGAAGGGTAAAATGTCCCTTCTTGCTATATCTTCTGCAGAATCAAAAATCTCTCACACACAGAGAGACACAATTTTCTCTTGCCTTTCTGTACAGAACCGGAAGAAGGTTATTCTGGCAGCTCAGCCTCTCTCCCTCTCCTATTTTCCCTTGTTCAGAGAAGACAATGTGGACAGAGAGGGACCCAGATGGTGCTAAATTCCTCAGCAAGATCTTATGGTTGAGCTACAATTTATTCATACACCAAAGCCAGCTGGAAAGTTGTAAGTGGTCATCAGAGAGACTCCAGTAGTGCTGTGGTTTTAATTACAAGTATTTTTATGTTGCCCTAAAGAGCATAGAAATTTAATTACAATTCTATTTTCTCTCCTTCGTTATTATTATTCCATGTGTCAGAGACTACAGGGCTTGAACCAGGAACACAATGGGTAGATGTTCAGACCTAGAGCTTGCTCAACTGTTGGAATTTTTAGTCATAGTCAGTTTATTTATATACTGCATTTCCACAAATACATGTGTTCAAAGTGGTTCACACAAACAATACACAGTCCAAACACTGTAGCACAACAATACATAATGAAAAGTATAATCACGACAACACTCTTTAAAAAGTTAATATACATCAAAGTGTAAATGAGCATAAAGCTCAACAATAAAGCGAAAGTTAAAAAATTGAAAACTGACCCCCAAGCTGATATAAAAATCTCTTCTATCCCCCTGACCCTTATGCCTCAACCAAAAGAGCCAGAAAGTCTTCTGGAAGTAGGCTCCCAGGAGTGAAGGGTAGGGCAAGGCCGGTGGAAATAGACATCCCTTGATGACAAGCAGTGTCTCTCCCCAGAAGAGAAAATGTGAGTGCAGCATCAGTTAGCAATCCACTGATGAGCAGTGTGAAGCCTTCGGACTGGCCGGGCCAGGCCCTATATAAATACTAGGAACATGGCTGTCTATCTGTGTTTAGTCCAGAGCAGTGTTTGTTACACTTCTGTTTCCAGCTTCACTCCTCCTCTAGGCCTAGGTTTAGTTATGTCGGCAGCCTTGGATCATGACACTGCCGTTGCTTTCCCCATGCTGTTAATTGAGGGCATGGATGGCATGGGTAATCTTTTTCATGGGGATGGTAAAATCTGAAGCCTCATTCACACCATCACAATTGCAGAAGTGGAGTGCTTTCCAATCTGAGTTTACACTTCATTCAGCTACCACAGGTTGAAAAAAAGCTGTCGAGGTGTTCATCTTAACCTGTCCAGTGCCACCATCTAGTATCTTATATAGCAGCCCAACGCAAAAGCCTCTACAAGATTATTTGTGTTGGCCTGATAATCAGAAACACTTCAGACAGCAGTATATATATATTTTTCAATCTTGGTGACAAACTGTTATTGCAAACTGAAGGAGCCCAAAATATTATTTGAATTGTCCCTAAATGTCAGATCTTAAAGCATCTCATGCAAGATAAGTCCTACTTAGACTTGTGTGAGATCAATGAAGAACACTAGATTCCGATTATATTTTGATTTGGAAACTGGAGGCAATGATATCCCTCATTAGCTATTTGTATGGCATCTGTCAAAACGGAATACCTCCTAGCACACATCCATGCACACTTAACACAGCACATCATATTTTGGACAGCCACCCACAAGCCTTTAATCTATCTTACATCTATTTAGACTAAACTTATAAACAATGCAGAAGGAAAATTTGATTTGTCCTGTTAGTATGAAATGAATGTTTGCATGAACGTGTCTGCTCTGCAATAAATATTTTCTCCCCTTCCCCCTTCCCTTCACAAAACAATTATGGAACTGTCTTTTCCTTTTGAAACTGTCCATTACTCCCATGGTATTTTATATGATCAGTTATATATATTATCAATGTTTGTTTTTAATGTTGAAATACCATGTACCACAGTCTCCACCCATTCGGCCAATTCCCATTTTTATATTTCCTAAAGATTTATTTTCTGACAGATTTTTGGCCTACTAATGAGTTACACAACTACGTATCACAGGCAGGTTATAACAACTAGTATGAATTATTTTTCTGTTTCATGTAGTCAAAGAGGCTTTATTCATGTTACACTGCTTTACTTTACCCAAGCATTAAATTCACTTTCTTGACAAGGCATTGATACTTGCATGAAGCTTCCAAGCAGAGGCTTCCCGATTTATTTTAGTATGAAATACTCCATATATGCATTGGGGGTGCATGTGCAGAGAAGTCCCTGTAAATGAAGAGTTTGCCAGGCATATAACTTAAAGCTCACACCAGAACCAGAAGACTGGGACTTGTACTTGCAGAATTCTTTGCAAACATTACATGGGTGCTATAGAAATGGTTTAAAAGGCCATGCAAGATGCTGGTACTTTTCTGTGCCTATAACCATACACTGTATGGTATACATCTTTGATTCATTTCAAGACACAATTGATATTCCTATGATTCTAGCTGTGCCCTAGCTTACAGCCCAACCCATATATGCAATTGTATAATGTGTTATTATTATGGTTTTAATTACTACTTTTGTGATCTTAGTAAAGGCCATTTGTGAAGCTGCCATTTCTCCAGCAGCAAGCATTCACATCCATTTGCATGCTATATAGAGCTCAGACAGTCCATTTTTGTCTGGCTTGAAGTCCCTAAAAAAAAAATCAGGTGGTTTTAAACAGCAGTCTCTTTCTTTTCATTTTAAAGAAATAGTTTCTTGACAAGCCCTTTATTTTTCTGCCTAATTATGAACATCAGTCCTGCTCTCTGGAGACAAACCCTTGAATCACAGGCTGCTACTAACCAGTATGTTAACAGATTTAATATAGCGTGTGTATGCATGCATCTTTACCACTATAATAATGTGGAATCAGGAATCATGCTAGCAGTATTCTAAACCTCAGAGCTTTGTGGTCGCATCTCACATTACACACACACACACACACCCTTTTCACTATTTGCTTTCTCTCTAAGCAATTAATATATAAATTCTCCACCAGAAATGAAAATGGAAGGGATCCAAACAACACTGCCAAAGTATGGAATGAGATGAGGCCTTGGGGTGGAACAGCAGAACAGGGAAATCAGGAGAGTGATGTGGAACTGCCTTACAGAGGCATAAGGGCCTTTTCACTCAAGCAAGCAAGACATCTAAAATGTAAGGAAGAATGTAGGAACATAGGAAGCTGTCTTACACCAAGTCAGACCGTTGGTCCTTCTGTCTCAGTACTGGCCATGCTGACTTAGCAGTGTCTCTCCAGGGTTTCAGGCAGAGGACACTCTCAGCCCTACCTGTAGATGCCAGAGCTTGAATTAGGAACCTTCCACATACAAAGCAGTTGCTCCACCAGTCAGCTACAGCCCTTCCCCAAGGAGTGTAGGCTGTCTAGTGCAGTTAAAAAGCACTCACAACTCTTGAGTGTTGTTTGCTCCTCTGTCTCATGTGTTGACGTGTTTCTGCCAAGAATGAGTTATTGAAAACATTCCCTTGCAGCCTCACCTGCTTTGTCTGTCCCTCGAGTGGCACAATAAATTAGTGGCTCAGGCAAAGAAGTGGTATTTATAGACTGGTCAGTTCTCTCAATTTTAAGTCATGCTGCAGAAAACCATGATGAAGCAGACTATAAGCTATCACTCAGCTAACTGATTTCTCGTCCTCTTATTTTGCACTTGCTAAAAGAAGGCATGAGTAAAGTGTAATAAGTAACTAATGAAAGAAGAACGTAGTTAACACTAGTCTTCATTACAGGTAAATGTCAGCAAGTGTCAATTGTATCAGATGTTTGGTATTCATTTGCTTTCCTCTACTTTTACAGAGGAGTACAGAAAGTTCCATTTGTATTTTGTTCCACTTTCCTGACACTTAAGAAGCTGGAAAAAACTGGCTGTTTTCCTAGGATGCTCCAGTCACATATTGAGGAGCCATATTGTCTTTCTGTGCTCCAGATATCAATTGTTGTTTTATTCCCAGTAATTCTGAGTTTGTCTATAGATGCAAAACACTCACCTTTAAATTCAGTGACAGTTTTCTTTGAAAAAGAGGGTTTTCCCCAAAACAACCACAGTTTAACATGTGATTGGTAAAGACTTTGTTTTTTTAAAAGCAACAGAAAGTAAGAGTAGCATTGCAAAAGTTTAAGTGAAAGGAAAGAAATATGGGAAACAGTGGAAATGGTAGAAGAGAGGTAGAGAAAAATTGGGAAGCAGGCCTATAAAGAAGGACAATTTCTTCTGGGACACTAGGCTCTGACCACTTATTAGCAAAGCTTTTGTGACTATTTATTTATGTATTTATTTATTAAATGTATATCCCATCTTGCCTACCAAAGATGCCAAGGACAGCAAACACATCATTGATAAAACAATGCAATTAAAAATAAAAAAAATATTTAAAACGTAAAAGCAATTAAAAATGTCAAAAGCATTGAAAACAACTAAACAAATGCAAAATAATCACATACCCTCACAGCTAATAATTTCAAGATTGTTAAGAATCTTCCAACCATTAAATATATGGATAGACAGGAATGTTTTGAAATCCTGTAAGTTAATAATGAAGAAGACAGTCACCAGGGAGGGCATTCCACAAATGGAAGCCACCACAGAGAAGGCTCTGTCATGGGTCAAGACCAACTGGTCAGCATCCAGTGTTGGCACCACAACAGGGCCTCCTTGGCCAATCATATAGCCCAAGATGGTTGATATTGGGGCCATATTCCCCAGAGGGAAACCACCAGATCCAAAGAAAAAAGACAAGGCTTTTGTTAATAACTGTGCCCCAAAGGGTATTTCAGTAGGTATCACTTTCCTCACCCTTCCACAGCAAGGGGCACCCTCTACACCAGAGATTCCCAAACTGTGGTCTATGGACCATGTTTCATTCAGGTGGTCCATAGCATGTCTATGAAGAACATTTACAATCTGAATTCTGTAAAATTCTATGGAATTCAGACTGTAATACAGTAACATACAATATAAGAAACCTATAAAAATGCAATTAAAAATCATACACAGTGCATTACAGTTGCTACAAGAGGCAGAAAAAAAGCATTAAGTGGTCCACCAAGACTCTTGGCAAATTTCAAGTGGTGGGGGGAGGGAGGAGTTTAGGAACCACTGTTCTACACAATGAAAAAACAATTTTTATTTTACACTTTTAGGACACACCCTGTTCTTGTGATTGTAATTTGTTTTAAACTGTTTTAATGTTGTATGTTAAATTGTTGTGCCCCACTATGGGACCTTAGGGTGAAGGGTGGTAATAATAGTTTAAAATTAAAGGGTCCTTGTCCAGGTAAAGCAATATCATGCTTTAAATCACCATCAAACTAATTCTCCAATAGTTTCCTCTCCCGTTTCCTGAAGATAAAAATGTAATTTCAAATTTGGGCCAGGCACATACATGCTAATAGAACATGGTTCACATGTTAAAGACATTTTTATTCCACTTTGCATTCAATTAATTTTTAATGTGCTATGCTTTCAATTTTTTAATGCTGCTATCTATAAACTAACAGACTTCATGGGGTATTTTATTGTTATGTTGTGTATTAAAAATTTCATAAACCACCTTGTGAGGACAGTGCACAAATAAATATTTTAAAAACTGGATCTATGGTGAAAAATTACAGACCTACAGTGGTTGCATTACTCAGATCCACAGAGCCGAATTTTCAATTTATGTGAGATACCCACACATGCAAATAAAACCTGTTTTTGGAGTCCCTCACCCCACCCTCAGCTGTTCCATGATATCTCTTCCACTGTCACACTTTAATCTTGTACATTTTGGGCAGGAAGGATTTACAAACCTGAATTGTGCTGAATTCTGTCTGAATCAAATGACATCCATGTAGAGTGAGTGACCTCAACTGGAAGAACATTCTCAGCCTCTCTCTTTGTACATCACCAGTAGCTTAAATTGCAACCTGAATTTTGATGCTTGGCTCTCTTTTCAAGAAAGAGAAGCCAGGAGAATAAATAAATAACTGACTGGCTTTTCCTGGAACAAATTGAGATTATAGCTAATTTGTTTTATCTCTCAGCAACTCTATCTGATGATTGCTTGGCATCAGGGCTGGTTCTAAAGGGTGGCCAGGTGGGGCACTGGCCCAAGGGCCCCTGGAGCTACAGGGGGCCCTCTTCTCTCCTTCCGCAATTCACGGAAGCATCTGTGGACCACTATCCCCCCACTTTACCTACTTTTCCATTGTTTTTTGCGGTGCGCAGATTTGCCATCAATCAAGATGGCGGCCAAGGTTTCCTTAAGGGGCTGAAGCCTCTGCTGCCATCTTGGTTGATGGCAGGCATGCGTGCTACACTTGCGCATTGCTGCCATCAAACAAGATGGCGGCAGAAGCTTCAGCCCCTTAGGGAAACCTCAGCCACCATCTTGATTGATGGCAAACCTGCGCACGCCGCAAAAAACAACAGAAAGGTAGGTGAAGTGGGGGGATAGCGGAAGGATGGCAGGTGGCGCAGAAGCTCCTGTTTTGCGGTCCACGGAAGCTTAAGTTCCGCTGATCGCAGAAGGAGAGCAAAGGGGCCCAGGGCAGGCTGGGACCCAAGGACCCCAGAATGCCTGGGGCTGGGCCTGCTTGGCATGAGGTATCCTCCCATTCTGGGATTTAAGAAATTTAAACTCCCCCCCCCCAGCAATGAACATCAAAGCCAGTATGACTTCTGGTGCACTACATTAACTTTACTTGTTCCAGGGAAATTCTCCCAGAATTTTACACCTTAATGCACTTAAAACTTGTCCTTGAATATGAGGGTGTAATTCTGCAGTGATATGCCAGCCTTTGAACAATCATGAAAATATGATACTAGCAAAATAATTTATTTATTTATTTATTATTTGATTTATATCCCGCCCTTCCTCCCAGGAGGAGCCCAGGACGGCAAACAGAAGCACTAAAAACACTTTAAAATATCATAAAAACAGGCCTTAAAATACATTAAAACAAAACGACTTTAAAAACATAGTTCTTTGTTATCTACAGGATCACATACAATGGAGCCCAGCCAGCATGATCAAGAATGCTGGGAGCTGTAGTCCAGCTACATCTGAAGGGTCCCCTACTAGGGATGGAATGATCTGTCAATTTCAGTTCTCTTAGTTTCTCATTTTAATAATCTTAAATTTGGTTCATCACATTTCTGCAGCAATTCGCAATTTTTTAATTCAAAATTTTTTCATGAAAATTCTTCAGCATTTTATTGCAAATTTCTCAGAATACATACATTTTTGTATGCAGTTCTGACTAATGTGCACATTTTGCTAGCAATGTATCCTAATATTGTGCATTGTGTATGTTTTTTTCAGCAATATATTCATTTTGTGTACATTTCCCCCTAATTTATGCATTTTTATAAACATTGCTTTATTGGAGAACTGCATCGCAAAATTCGGATGTGCCAATTTCACAGGATGGCTGTGTTTTGGTTCTCATATTGTTTCCAAAAGTGCAGATTTGATGCATTTGTCTTTAAATCTGAACTGAATCTAATTTCTCCTCATCCCTATCCCCACCCCCAATCTATACCATTGGTCTTCAGCTGTAGATTGGAAATCACAGCCCCATTCCCAGGATGAATAAGAAAATAGTTCAATAACATTTATACCCTACCCTTTAGCTAAAAAGGCTCCCAAAGTGACTCACAAAAAAGTCAGTAGTAAGACCGTCCCCATCCTCAGGTTTACAACCTAAGAAGACATCCCACACATGGACATTGCCCTCACCCCTGCTCTTAGTGACATTTTTCTGGGGACTGTCCTTAATCAGGAAGATGAATGCTTTTGGTTTTTAGCTGTTGCTGCTTTTTAGAAATGCTAGGATTTTGCTGGCTTGAATTTTTGTAAATTGTGTTTTTATTTGTATTTTGTATTGTGTTTTTCCATTTGTATGTAAGCTGCCTTGAGGGAGGGAGAAAAAGAAGGGCCTATCATATGAAATAGAGAAGTGGATTCCATCTTACAGAAGGTTGAAGGGAAATGTGAGTTTGGTGTCTGGAAAAGCTACTGGTCTAGGACACTTTATGTTATGGCTGAGGGCTGCATTCCCTTCTGGGCAACCTCCTAGGGGTCAACCTTCTGGTTGATGGGGCCAGATGCAAAAGCAGGCAGATCAACAAATATAAATGTTACCTTAATATAATTAGGCTAGTTTCTGCATACATTCAACAAACTCCGCTCTGTCCTACATCTAGGCAAGCTAAAAGTTCAAGGGTGCATTCCAGTCAGGCAAGAACCCTTGTGGATGCAAAGAAGGACCAGTGAGAGGTATGGCTGAAGAGGGGATGCGAACTCAGGAGATACCCAAGGGCCAGATAGAGAGACCTGGAGATTCCCCACCCCTGCTCTTTGTGAAGGCCAGACCACGTACCTCCCTCCAACAGCCCACAGCAATCACTATTACAATAGGTCACAAGCAAGGATCACAATACATATACAGGGCAATAACTACAGTAAGCCAAGGCTCCCACCTCTCCACAGAGCTCCAAATATGACAACAGACTGGGACCTGCACAAACCCTTATGGACTTTAATAGAGACACTGAACATCTCAGTGGTAATCTGGGACCAGGCTGGAATTAATTCCATCCAAATAATATGCCAAGAGTTAATTGCTTTTTGGACATTGATATAAAAACAGTCTAGAAAACCTTTGGCATGTTCCTTCAAGCTGAGAAATAGTATGTTGACTTAGAATCAGGAAGCATGGAATCACCTCCCCCCAGGGTACCTACCACTAACACACTGAGTAATCTGAGAACTTGCTTCATTTCTCAGTGATTCTCCTTCCTTTCCCACCTTTTATCTGTCTACACTATTTATTTTGTATAAGATCAGCAAGGCAGGTGATGCAGGAACAAAATATAAACAACACAATGTGCTTGTTTCACACAATGGTATTGCTATCCTGTGAGGTTCCTGCTGCTCTCCCTGAGAATAAATAAAAGCATCCTGCTTCCGTCAAAAGTGTTTCGTAAGTGCACTCATTCACAAATAATTTAGTTGCGCTACTATCAGTATTAACTTTGTGACCTTAGACGTGAGCTTCTGCAGTCATAATAGTATTGCTCCTGCCCCAGTTTGTTTAAACAAATTGTATCAAAGACCTCATTTACACTGTTCATGTAATTCAGTATCACATGGCTTCCCCAAAGATTCATGGGAACTGTAGTTTGTTAAAGTTGCTGAGAGTTGTTAGGAGACCCTGTTTCCCTCACACAACTACAATTCTCAGAATGGTTTAACAGTCAATCCCTCTTCCCAGAGAACTCTGGGAATTGTAGCTCTGTGAGGGGAATAGGGGTTTCCCAACAACTCTCAGCACTCTTAACAAACTACAGTTCCCAGGATTCTTTGGAGAAACTCATGACTGTATGATACTGCTTTAAATGCATAATGCAGATAAGGCCAAAGCGTGCAAGTTTAGCATCTCCACAAAGGCAGAGAAGCTCAACATAGTTTCCCAAACAGGCCTGGAAATGTAGCTCAGATGCCCAGACTGCAAGTTAGTGTCCCAGCCCATTGCCTACTGCCCTTGCTAAGTTGTTGATACCATTCTTAAAGTACCAGTGTAGTATGTTCACATAGCTGCTGTATGGGTAACACAGCATCATGACTTCATAGAGTGATAATGCTTTTTTCTAACTAGTGTCACCAAAAATGTAAAGGCCAGGCAGCAATAGGGAGTGGGCAGGGGGCAGTAGATCATGGACTAGGCAGGGGAAGGGAAGCTGGGTCCCTCCAGATGTTACTGAACTACAACTCCCCACATCTTAGCCCATCAGCCATGCTAGCTGGGCCTGATGGGATTTGGAGTCCAACAACTTCTGGAGGGCTACAGGTTTCTCACCACTGGACTAGGGCATTGGATAGAAAGCAGGGAACCCTCCCTTCATCCACCCAAAACTTTGAATAAAAAACACCATACAGATAAACCAAAAACCAAGGTGATGAGACTCTCCCACCCTAGAATCACTTGATCACCATTATTGTCCTGCCAAGTGATCATAGGAGCGGTATGGAATTTAATGCATTTTCATCCTCCCTCTTGTCTCTTTAATGTGTATGTACTCTTGTGCAATTATTTTTTTTAATGTTCATAATGTTTACATTATGAGCAGAAGACAACTAGCAGGGGCAAGGGAACTTACCTTGAATGCAGTTTAGTATTGTGTACTGGTAATTTTTTATTGTTAAATCACTTCAAGCTATTTAATAGGAAGCAATTCATATATCGAATTAAATAAATAAACAAATTCATCACTAATCTAGATTGATGGAGTTTATACCTGCCCAGACCATCTATGCACTCTTGAGAAGAGTTAATTAAGGTTAAGAACGTTCTCATTTTACAGGCACACTATGTCAGCCGGACTGAAAACAAGCATCTAACATATCAGAGACTACTTCTGTTTCCCTGAACTTGGGGTTCTCTATCAAACAAGATACCCTAAACGTACCACTGATCCTGCTTCTGTTCTATTGTGCCTGTGGAGAGGTAATGTTTAATAGGTCAGGTTCAAAAATAGTGTTGCTGTGCCATGTTCAAATTTTAAATTAAATGCAGACACTTTGCATCTTCGTTTGGAAAGAAAAGGTACATTTTCCTTTTTGGAGTTGACGTGCTACTTTTAGGGCTGCAGTCCTGGTCCAGACTTAAAATTCCCAAGTTGTCTGTGCAGAGGTCTCAGTGCCCACTGAGTCTCATCCTCTGGTTCTCCCAGGAATCATTCTTGACTTGGAAGACTTTTGGACAGGGATGGGGAATATTTGGCCATCCACCTGTTGTGGGACTACAGTTTCCATCATCCCTAGCCATGCTGACTGATGGGAGTTGGAGTTCAATAACATCAGGAGGGCCAAAGTCCCCCATCCTTGCTTTTAAACGAGTAACTGCGCCAGTAATAGCTGGTGGGTTGGTGCAGGTGGGGCTGTGTTGCTAACTGAGCTTCCCAATGCCGGATGTTGCTGCTGCTTCCTGAGAAAGGGATGGCAAGGCAGCAGGGAGCTTGCTGTGATGTGGACACAGCGGTGGGAGTGTCAGATTGCCTCTGCTGTTGTGCCTACACCACGCCAAGCTCCCTGCTACCTTGTTCCTCTCCCTAGCCCTGTAGCCAGGGTAAGGCAAGTGGGTGCACCACCCCCTGAGCTGTGCTTCACCCTCCCCCCTCCCAGTTTTTAATTTTTATTTTTTTGGAAAATTGTACTTTTAATTTGTGACATGACAACAATTCAAGAATAGGAACCTCTGAAAAATTTAGTGAATAAAGCTGGGTGAGTGCACAACAAAAGCCTCATCTGGAAAAAAAACCCCAAAAGTCTGCTCAAACAAGACTTTCCCCCTATGAGGGTGAATTTTTCATGATCACAATCACTCTATAATTACTTAAGTGAGCCTGAAAAAACCCACCCTGTATAGGAACATGACCGTTGTAGAGTTAAATATTAGAACTTTGTATAATGGGCTAGAGTTAGACTCCACCCTTGGACTTTCCTTTGCTCTGCTTTTCAGTTTCAGTTGTGCTATCTACCCAGCCAGCAATAAAGAAGCATGTTTCTTTGCCTGCAGTAAGAAGTAAGAGGTTTTTTGTTCTGCAGTTACTATGATGAGGGGAGCAGGATTGGGTGCTTATTTCTAAAGGGTGAAATAAAGAGATAAGCTAAAGTAATCTGAAAAATATCTACCCTGAGTTATCCTATACTCTTTTAAAACACCCCCCCTACTCCTTGGGAAGGAACATATCATGGGGCCCACCAAATAAGGAATTCAAAATAAATGTACTAACTCACACCTGTTCAGCTTCAGGTTTACCACAGAAGTGGTATGTCACATTCCCTGGTGAAGTCCTCAGTACCTTCCAGCTCCACATCTTTTAGCAGACCTTTCCTTTTGATGGATTCTTCAGTGGTCCAAGGGAGGCTCTTTCTCAATACAGACAAGAGTCTTCTATCTCAATTCGGGTTGCTAGGTCCATGGCCTGAGACTGATCCTGTATCTTTAGAAGAAGAGAAGGTCAGCCAAATGAGGCCAGGCCTGGCAACCAAGGGGTCTTCTGTATCTTTAAAAGTTGTGCAGGGGGAAGGGAGAATTCCACCTTGTGGTTTTTCTCATTACAGAGTTGCAAGAACACCTGCACTTGGCTGACATTTTCTTCTCCTAAAGATACAGAATCAGTCTCAGGCCCTGAGCCTGGCAACCCTAAACGGTTAGAGTACTCTAAGTTCCACAGTAGTTTTTCACCTCTTAGTTATACCATAAACTATTTTTGTTTGATTTTCACCTTTTGGTATCCCCCTGTTCACTGTTTCCTCAACAACTTTTATTCTTATGAAACAAAAACATGCCAGCTATTTAATTCCTGGCATTCATACTAACTTTTCTGTTAACTTGACCTTTACATAACCCATTATGTAAGTTAAACTCTCTGCTAGGGCTGTGCATTGAATTTGGCCAAGTCTTGAGCCAAACCAGGCCCGTTGATTTTGAGCCTCAGTTGAATCAAGTTCTGAAAGCTACTGATAGTTACAGGTTGGACTGGATGACCCAGAGCAACCCAGGACTGTCAGTGCATGGGGCATCACACACAGAGAAAAGGTAGCCATGGCTCTCCTCCCTGTCTGAGCATGGCTGCCACCCCACAGGATCACTGTGGGTGCTATTTTGTAAGATACTTTCCTGCAGGAAAGCACCTTACAAACCTGAATCATGCAGGTTCGCTCCCTTGACTCATTGGCTTTTGAGCCTAGGGAGCAATTCTAAGGGTAGTGCTTTGCAAGGCACTTTTCTGCAAGAAAGCATCTTACAAAATAGCACCTGCAACTATTCTGCAAACCTTTAGGTTTGCCTTGCTCCAGCCAAAGGTGTGAGCATGAAAAAAGAAGAGTCCTCTGGTTCCTATCTGGCTCTCCACAAACTAGGATGGTGAGATGCAAAAGAAGACAGGGGGCTCCTGCACCTTTAATACTTGTATGCAAGAAAGAATATCTGAAGATGTAGCCTGTCATGCTGCTATTAAAGAAGCAGGGGACCTATCCTCTTTTGCATTTGGACATTCCACCACAAACTGCAATTCTGTTCTGAAACCAATTAGACCTACACACACCTCCTCGTATACTCACTCTCTTTCCCCCTCCTGCATACCCTCCCATCCTCTTTTAACCAGTGATGATGATATGATGATTTCTTATCTGCCCTTCACCACAAGGTTCCATGGCAGGTTACAGCAATTTCAAAATACAATGTTAAAATCAGTTTGAAACAAATTAAATCAAAAGAATACGATGGGTCCTAAAATATATATACCCCAGGTGTCAAAGTCTAGACTCTAGGGTAAAGAGGTGTGCCTTCAGCATGCAATAAAAACTTCATAATGAAGGTGCCAGATGCACCTCATGTGGGGATCCAATTGCTACCTCGCTGACAGGAATGCAGACTGTAGTGCAGGAATAGCACAAGACTTTAATGTAGTTTTATGATGTTATGATTACAAATCACCATGATTATTTCTGCTAAGAGATGCAGAAAGCGCAAAGTGGCTGCCAAAACTAGTAATTTAAAAGTATCATTAAAAACCATTAGAAAGAAAAGCAATTGCAATACGCTGCAGCAAAAAAACACAGCTGTGGTACAAATATGGCAGCACCAACAAATTCTACAACCAAAAGCCTTTTTAAAAAGCCATTACAGAAACAGAAAGCCATAATGGGTCCAGGTGGGCTTCCCTGGGAAAATATTCCACAATGAAGATGCCATAGCCAAGAAAACCCTGTCTCTTGTACACACCTGCTGAACTTCAGTTAGTGGGGAGTTATGGAACAGGACTTTGGAGTGTAAGGAAGCATTACATACAGGAGAAGGCAGTACTTAAGGTTCTCAAGTGCCAGGCCATTTAATAGTAAGAATATAGGATCACAGTCTGCCATCTTCCTCTTGCCAATGGCCACAAAGAAATTTGCATGTGGGCAGGAGCCCAAGAGAGGAGTGTGGACTTGCATACTTTTCAGTCACTTCTCAGTGCTAGAGTTGCTCACATCTTGCAAGGCTCTCACTCTCGAGCAGCCAAGGTAGTTGAGTCAAATAAGGAGGCAGAATATTAAAAGATGAAGAGGAAATGTTGTGAGGACTTATTTCAAAACATGAAAGCATAGACTAGGTAATCTTGACAATAGGTCAAGTATGGGTGTGTAGGATTTACACAAACTAGAGTGCTTAATTCCCACCAGTGGTATTAACCAGCTGTAGGGAAGGCATTAACGACTGTAGAATTGTATCTTACTGTCAACTGTGGAATCAGAGAATAATTGCTCTCAACTGTCTCAGCCTCTCAACAGTAGGGATGTCGGCACGAAAGAAATATACATATAGTTCCTTGCATTTGGCATCTATACGGAACTTACATGCTATTCAAACAAAGCCACATTTTATTTTCTTTCTTCCTTGTTTCACCAGGTACATTCTACTGACAATAATGACTGTGGGAAGTAATTGAGTTTTGAGGGTGAAATGTAATTGTGCACAGTTTTCTCCATCTCAGATTAAGAACACAATACGAGTGGTCATCTGTAAAGAGGAGAGAGGGAATTAAATGCTTTCCACATTCAGTGATTATACGTTGCTATAGCACTGTTTTCATTTTTCTCCCAGAACAGACAAAGCACGTACTAAGGAGTAGGCTGTGCTCATTGAATGAATATATTGATTTCCCTGCAGCATAGCCCACACTGAAGATTTCTGTTAGCATTTGATGGGCAGGGAAGAAAATCAGTGCTTAGACAGTTCCCATGTGTCTAAAGAAGACAACACCTAGATCTTCATTTATCTGAATGGAACTTCCAACTTAACTTCACAGGTTAAGTGAGGAAGCCAGACATTGGCTTTATTTATTTATTTCTGCTTTAGCAACCCTTTTAAATTATTATTATTTACACATTTGGACTGCCATCCCAGTTCACATTGAAAAGAAGGGCTTAAAGCATGTGTAATTGGCTGTTATATTTCACTCTTGAGTGTGTAAAGTGCTTGAGACATTATACTTCACCAGATGAGATGCCTATCAGGGTGGGCAAATGACATCTATTTTTCTGTTTTGATTTTTTTTTTTAATCACAGGCCTGAAAAAGACCACTGAGACCAAACACTTGCAACATTTTAAAGCAGCCAGTTCTAAAACAACCAGTAGTGTAGTGGCAAATTCAGAAGTGCAGGGTCCCTTCATGATATTAACAGCCATGCCCCCCTCTTTTTTGCTGCTGGGTTGAGAATGAGATCCTTGTTAATGCACCTTCCACAACATCCTAGGAGCAAATCAGCCTGAAAGGAGAGAGTGTTAGCTACTGAGAAGAGTCTTTTCAGTGGTTGACTTACCTCCTTTCCCTCTGATTGGCTCCAATCAGCAGGAAAGTACAAGGATGCATGTTAGAAAATTCTTCTCAGTGGCCAACACACTCCCCTTTCATGCTGATTGGCTCATAAGATACTGGAGACATAGGGACCCTGCTGGGACCCTGCTCCCAAAAAAGTAAGGGATCTAAGACTCCCTGAGACCCTGGATGACTACACCCCTGAAAAAGCTTTTACAGAACTTTGCCTTTTTAGATTGGAGATATCCTTATTCTCTCTGTTCATGGAGCATTCAGAAATGCAGGATACACATGCATTCTCAGCTGGAGTGGTTTACTTCAATGAAGGCTTCACTACTTGATTCTGTTGGTTGTATAAGCTGGTCCTAAGCAGAATGGCCCAGAAGTGTATAGAATGTTTATACTAACTACCCAATTTTTCCACTTTTCTATCCACCACATGTAAAATAGTTTTTCTGAATTGCTGTTTGGAGATTTGAATTTCTAGAAGCAAACTTTGCCGGGTGCAATATAGATAGTGGCTTGACATCTTTCCAGATACTATTTGTACACTGGGCCTGGCCATATATCAGATGGTTGCTGGTGGGAGTCCCACTGCAAAGAGCTTCTTGCTTCTCATCAAATGCTTCATTATATGGTAGACTGTGTTGTGGCTTTCCTACAACAAATCTTTGCCACACAGTGACTTCACTGCAAGATTACTCTGATACATTTTGTGGTGTAGGCAGTGCTTTGGAGAAACTTTCAGATCACATCCCCCTAGAGCAGGGGTTCCCAAACTGTGGTCCATGGATCACCAGTGGTCCATAAGCTTCATTCAGGTGGTCCACGGCACGTCAGTAAAAATACAAATTAAAAATCATGCAGCGCTTAATACAATGCATTACAATTGCTACAACACGCATAACCATCATTAAGTGGTCCGCTGAGACTCTCAGCGATTTTCAGGTGGCCTGTGCGGGAAAAGAGTTGGGGACTACTGCCCTAGAGTGATCTGATGTAACAATATGTTTCATTTCCTCCTCCATAAGCTCCTGCTGGCTTAATGTTTCCAGTCAACATAAATAAATAACCTGATCTCATTTTCTGATTTTGTTACACTTATCTGCCTCTCATGAATTTAAATCATGGGTCAAGATCAATAGTGGCCAATGTGGTATGGCAGATTAGCAGAGTCACTCTTCCAACACTGGCTACCAGCTGGGATGTGATTTGGTGTGGCAAGTTGGTGGTGGGGTCAGGGCTGCCTGGTAATCTGACCTGGAGGTTATCAGAGCATGAGCATAAGAACACAAGAAGAGCCTGTTGGATCAGGCCAATGGCTCATCTAGTCCAGCATCCTGTTCTCACAGTGGCCAACCAGATGTCCATGGGAAACCCGCAAACAGTACCTGAGTGCAAAGAATACCCTCCCCTCCTGCAGTTTCCAGCAACTGGTATTTGGAAGCATACTGATTCTGCCTATGGAGGCAAAGCATAGCCATCATGGCTAGTAGCCACTGATAGCCTTTTCCTCCATGAATTTGTCCACTTTTAATACACTTTTAAATCCATCCAAGTAGTTGGCCATCACTGCCTCTTGCGGAAGCAAATTCTACAGTTTAACTATGCGCTGTGCAAAGAAGTACTTTCTTTTGTCCACCCTGAATCCTCCAACATTCATCTTTATTGGATGTCCATGAGTTCTAGTGGTATGAAAAGGAAGAAAAGCTTTTCTCTGTCCACTTTCTCCATGCCATGCATAATTTTATACACTTCTCTCATATCACCTCTTACTCACCTTTTCTCTAAAATAAAAAGGATAACTTTTTAATGGAAAACTGAGGACAGGCGATGTCTGTACCAGCCTAAGCTGGTAAAAGACATTTCATGTCACACATGCAGCTTGTGCCTCTAGCAACAAAGACAATACAAGGAGAACCCACAAGCTGCAAATCTCTTTCTTCACAGGGAGCACAACCACATCTATCCCTTGGGTAAACTATCACCCATAGTAGCTCCATCTTGTCTGAATTAAGCTTAAGTTTGTTGATCCTCATCCAGTCCATTATGATAGCCATGCACTGATTTAGCACTTCCACTGCTTCACCTGAAGTTCATGAAAGAGAGAAAGATTTGGGTGTCATCTGCACATTGATGAAACTGCACCCCAAACCTTCAAATGACCTCTCTCACTGGTTTCTTATTGACATTAAATAGCATGGGGAACAGAATAGAACTATGTAGGACCCTGTAACATAAATGCCAAGGAGTCAACAGTAGTCCCAGAACCACTTTCTGGAATTAGCCATTCAAGCAGGAATAGAACCAGTGCACACAGTGCCTCAAATGCCCACCCCAGTCAGTCTATCCAGAACATTATCTCAGTCAATTATGTCAAAAGCCACTGTTATGTCCAGGAAAATCAATTGGGCCACACTCACTTGTGTTTCTCCCAGTATAGGTCATCCACCAGGGCAACCAAAGCAGTCTCTGTGGCAAAACTAGGCCTGAACCCCAAATGAAATGGATCTAGAAACTGAGTCTTATCCTGTGGAAATGCCATATCCCTTCAATGGATATGTTATCTTGGTGTACAGACAGCCCACAAAATAAACTGAATAACTGTTTTCTCACTATAAATGCTTAGAGTCTGTTTTCCTGTTCCCAAGTGCTCATATGCTAGGAAAGAGACCTGTTCTTTTTATCTGTGAATTATTATGGACAATTGAAATTCAGCTTGTTATTGCTTTAAAGTAGATCAGAGGTTCCAAAACTGAGGGCCATGGACTACCAGTGGTCCACGAGCTTCATTTCGATGGTCCGCCATATGTCTACATTAAATATTTGTATTGATTTTGAATTGTATTTTTTGCTTCTTCTATTTTTACATTGTATTTTATCATATTACAATTCTAAGGAATGCAAATTGTAATACAATAAAATACAATATAAGAAATAAAATGAGCAATACAAATACAATGCTGCTGTTACCATTTTGAAAGGGCTTTTCTTCTGCCCAGTGCACCCACCAAATCTTCTCATTATGCCTCCTCCCCCCAAATTGTATTAGATCCTCCACCACCCACCATAGGAGAAAGCAAGAAGTCGTTTGTCATTCAGTTTCAAGTTAGCAAAGGAAGGGCCCAGATTAGTCAGTTTCAGGCTCAGAGGTAAAGAACACAATTTACAGTGCATGAGCTCACACACACACACACACACACACACAGAGAGAGAGAGAGAGAGAGAGAGAGAGAGAGAGAGAGAGAGAGAGAGAGATCTGGTTGCCTGGCTCTTTGGTCTGTTTGGCTCATCCCCATCTCCACCAGCTGTTGGGCAGAGAGAGAGAGAGGCTCTGCCTGTTGCTGGATCAGCTGCAAGGTCAATGCTGCATTCAAGTACTAGAACGTGTTCCTTTCCCACCCTCTTCCCCTTATCAGCCGAAGGAAGTGCAGTTAAGAACCTCCTCTAAACTCTGTGTTTTCAATGAATTGTTTGCTTAATATAGCAAACTAGATTTTAAGTGGACATTAATTCACTAAACATTTGATTTTACTTTTGATCACAAGTAGTTTGAAAAAAACCCACACCAATGTGATACAGTTACAGAAGCCAGAAGGAGGAAGTACCCCAGTTCAGTACCAGAAGCAGGAATGAACTGAAAGAAAGAAGGAAGAGGTGTGGACAGAGGGTGGATCCAACTTCAGTACTGGAAATGCAACTGGCAATTAGGAGGGAAGGAGACAAAGAGCTTGGCATATGACGGAGGAACACCCATGGACCGCCTATTGCAGGAAAGTCCGTGGCATTGCGTCCAAGGGCAAGGACATTAATGTGATTGATTATCAATACAGGAAAGCATATCAGTTTTTCAGTGGTATTTCTAATGCAGATTTGTGAACACAAAAATCCATACTAGCTTGCAATGTCATATGGATGACGGTGAATTAATGAGGACACAAAATAATAATATTGCAGATTATATAGTCGTATGGAAGGGCTCTCAGCTTGATTAAAGCCTTGCCACCCTTTCTCATCTCATGCACCAGCACAGGGTCACCCGGTACTCCTGGCTGCAGAAAGCACCACACCTTGCATCTTCTTTGCCCTGATGTAATTTATTTATTTAGCAACGTATTCATAAGCTGCACTTTTCATAAAAATATATCAAGGCAGCATATGGTATATATGAAAAGGTATCGGATCTCAGCTTGACTAAAGCATTGGCAAGCCTTCTGTTTCTAATTCTCATGATCCAGTACAGTTCAGGCAGAGACACTTCTGCCCTTAAAGCAAACATTCATGTCTGCTTAACCCATGAGACAGCATTCTCTTGGCCAAAGTTTGATTCCATTCCACAGCTTCTGAGGTGACTGCCTTCACCAAGCATGCAAATTTGCCCCCAAAATTCCTAACAGTAGTAGTACAACAGAATGGACTACTGCAATGTGTTCCATGTTGGGCCACCCTTGAAAATGGTTCAGGAACTGCAGCTACTGCAGAACACAGCAGCAAGGGTAATGACTAGCACTTTGGCTGGGTGAAGACCTATCTGTTTTCCAAAGTCTTTGGAATCTGATTTATTTTCACTCAGATTTCTTTTGATAAAGGGAATGAAATTGTTACTGATTAATGATGAATGTTACTGGTGTATGTTTTGACTGCAAACCATATTTTATTATATTTTGTGATTCTATTTGTACTATTTATTATATAGAAGCTGCTTTGAGGCCATTATGACAAAAAAAGTGGAATATAAACCCTTTAAATGAATAAAATTAATCAAATACAAGCTTGTAAAAGACCCAGAAAAGTTTTTTAAAGTTCATTTGTAAGATTTGTTTAATCCACATTTGTGATAGGTCAATTTTTTTAAAAAAACAAACAGATTTCTATAGAAGTTTAGATATGTTTTATATTTTATTTTATTTATTTATTTTTATTTATTTATTATTTGATTTATATCCTGCCCTTCCTCCCAGCAGGAGCCCAGTGCGGCAAACAGAAGCGCTAAAAACACATCAAAACATCATAAAAACAGACCCTTAAATACACCAGAACAAAACAACTTTTAAAACATCTTTTAAAAAGGGTTAAAAAACATATTGTTTTTTAAAAAAACATATTAAAAAGCAATTCCAACACAGACACATTTTTTTCATTTCAAAAACCTCAATTCTTTCATCTATATCATTAGAATAGTAATTTCATCACCTTTTCTTTCCCTCAAAGGAATAGAATGTTTTCTTTGGAGTTCCAAAAATCTCTTTCTTTATTTTTCTTAACAGTAAAATAATTTGTAACAATGGTCTGATGTGATGTGATCTTAAATTGAATATTTCACATTGATTGTCAGCATCCACTAAGAGAATACTGAAACCAGTGACACAAAGAGTGACATCACCATGATGAAATACAACCAGTACATATTAAGAGGTTGCTGGGGCTGTAATATCACTGCAATATCTGGAAGGAAATTAAATTGCATACAGTAGAGTTTGTGGGAGATGCCTGGGGCTAGCAAGTACTAGATGGGCATCAATAAGGTTCAGGAAGACAGAAGGGCAATGCAGAAAAAGATAAGGATGCTATGTAACCATTTTTAAACTAAATATACTTTTTTTACTTTTTCTCTCCCCCCCCTTTTCTGGCTTGACAGACTTTCCCCCACAATCTCAAAGCTAAGCACTGGTTAATTGTGATGATGAATTAATAGAGGTTAACGGGTAATTATTGATTGGCTTCCTTTCTTTAGGACAAATGGCAAGCCTTGCAGGTTTGGAGCAAGGAGAGGGTACTCACACCACTCTGTGTCTGTGACCTTTGAGAAATATGTATCTGTGTAGTGTGTGTATGGTGTGTGGGGATAGATAGATAGTCAGACAGACATAGGATAGATAGTTATATATTTTCAGTAGGCAAGAATTTTGTAACTGGAACAGCAACACAATGCTGTTGTAACAAAGAATTTCTGGGGCATGGGAGGAGTAAATAGTTGCTATATATTTGCATCCTGTTCTGAAGAAGTGAATGTCAGGGGTGAGGCACCTCAGACCCTGGGGCCAGCTGTGGCCCTCCAGGCTTCTCTATTCAGCCCCCAGGATGCTTCCCAGACCATTTCCTTTCCCTGGACCATACCCCTCCCTGCCTCTAATCTGCAAGCCCCTCACATACTTTAGGCTGGCTTGAATTTGTTGTTGAACTGTGAAAATGCCTCTTGCTTTCCTGATGGTGGAATGAGAGACGGTGTGTGTCTTGTCTTGTCCAGAGTATAGGTTGTGCATCAGGGCAATCAGATGCTGTGGCACCCCCATTTCTTTTAAAGCATTCCATAGTTTTTCATGATCTACACAGTCAAAGGCTTTGCTGTCATCTATAAAGCACAGGGTGATTTTTTTCTGAAATTCCTTGGTCTGTTCTATTATCTTACGTATGTTTGAGATATGATCTCTGGTACCTCTTCCTTTTCTAAATCCAGCTTGGACATCTGGCATTTCTCACTCCATATATAGTGAGAGCCTTTGTTGTAGAATCTTGAGCATTACTTTACTTGCATGGGATATTAAGGCAATAGTTTGATAATTACTGCATTCCCTGGGATCCCCTTTCTTTTGAAAAGGTAAATGTGTCCCCGCACTTATAGCGCAAGTTTTCCCGACTCTTAGGGTGACGTCTTGCGACATTTACTAGGCAGACCGTATATATGGGATGGGTTTGCCAGTTCCTTCCCTGGCCTTTCTTTACCCCCCAGCGTATGCCGGGTACTCATTTTACCAACCACGGATGGATGGAAGGCTGAGTGGACCTCAACCCCTTTTACCAGAGATTCGACTTCCTCCTTCCGTTGGAATCGAATTCCGGCCGCTTACCACTCTGTGCCACAGATATATATTGAACGCTTCCAGTCTGTGGGCCATTGTTTAGTTTTCCATATTTGTTGACAATTTTTTGTCAAAATTTGGACAGATTCAGACTCAGTAACATGTAGCAACTCTTTTGGTATGCCATCTGCTCCTGATGATTTGTTTCTTCCAAGTATTTTAAGAGCAGCTTTCACCTCACATTCTAAAATTTCTGGTTCTTCATCATACAGTTCCTCCGTGAATGAATCTGTTATCCTGGCATCTCTTTTATAGAGTTCTTCAGTGTATTGCTTCCATCTTCCTTTTATTTCATCTCGGTCAGTCAGTGTGTTCCCCTGCTGATTCTACCTTTGGTTTAAATTTTCCTTTGGTTCTCTACTCTTTTGGAATACGGCTCTTGTTCTACCTTTTTTGTTGTCCCCTTCTATTTCTATACAATAACTATGGTAATTAGACAGCCACAAGAGTGGCTGTATATACTATAGCCAGCGGGGATTTTTCACATTCCGCAATGTTAAATTGAAAATACCCCCATGCCGTTCTGATGCTTCCCGTAAGCTCATTTCAAAACAAAACCTTACAAAACATATAGTCCTTCACTCAGAAATGCTTGCTTAACAACTCTCTCAATTTTCACGGTAATACACAAAACAGTCAGAGAGAATAGAGAGTTCAAAGTCTAAAAAGAGAAAAAAACCTCAGAGCCCTTTTGGACTTTTTTCTCTGAGAGTTTTCACAATTGGTTGAAATTCATTAAAAATCAGCCATGTTCACAGAGTACCTGTAATCCTAATACTGACCTTGCCCCATACTCTGACCTTCATCTTCTGCAATTTAAGAGTTAAAAAAAAATGCCTGGCTACTTTTTAATTAATTTAATATATTTTGACTGGGACCCTATGATAATGTCGGGGCATGCTCAGTAAGAACCAACTGTCAGTGTTCTAAAAGCCTCACAGGTGCTGGGTTTGGCTAATCAGGGGGCCACACCCACACCAGACTAATTTCACATGAGACAGTCATGGCTTCCCTCAGAGAATCCTGGGAAGTGTATGTGAAGGGTGCTGAGAGGAAACTCCTATTCCACTGACAGAGCTCCAGTGGCCAGACTGGTTTAACAGTCAGCCACTCTAATTGAAGGTCTGTGAGGGAAACAGGGCATCTCCTAGTAACTCTCAGCACCTTTCACTAACTACACTTCCCAGGATTCTTTGAGAGAAGCCATGACTGTCCAAAGTGAAATAAAGGCCTGGTGTGCATGTGGCCAGGGCCAGCTTTGGTTTAAATTTGGGTGGGAGGCTACATGTGCCTGCTGTAGAATAAAAAGGTGGGGGAAATGCTGAAAAGCAATGATACTGTTCACAATGTTTTCCTTTTGGAAAGGAAAGGGTTTTCCCTTCTGTCCAGTGCCTGCCTACCCACCCACCCAATCTCCTCCCCTCCCCTGGGTCAGTTTTGGACTAGGACCTGAGAGACCAGGGTTCGAATCCCCACACAGCCATGAAGCTCATTGGGTGACCTTGGGCCAGTAACTGCCTCTCAGCCTCAGAGGAAGGCAATGGTAAAACCACCTCTGAATACCATTTACCATGGGGGTGTTCTCATGTTACTCTGTACCCAGGTAGAAGTTGCCTGTACCTGTGTACAGCTGGTTGTGAGAAAGATTCTACACGTGGTGATTTTTCTAGTCACCACATGTAGCTGTACCCTGAATAAACTTGAGTTCTGCTCACGTGTTCATGTCTCCCTGCATTCTCTCCACGTGATCTTGAACGTGTGTAGCTTTCTCCCTGGGGAGAGCGTCTCTTAGACAGTCAGCTATTGGCACCTGCTGTCAACCGGAAGTGAGATAAACGAGAAGCATCAATCTGTGGAGCAGGAACCTTGAGCAGAGCTAGGGATAAAGCCCAGTTGACGGAGTTGTGGAATTGGCTAAAACTGACTTGTTAGTTTCAAGGGAGGTCGGAGGAGGTGAGAAGGGGAAAGGAAATGAAAGGAATGGAATCCAGTCCCATAATAATAATAAAAAAAGACAAAAAGTCTGAGAGAAAGCTCAGCAAAGAGGGAAAGGGAAGGGGAATTCAGCAAGGGAGGGATAGCAATGTAATCCTAAAGAGGCTTACTCTGAAGTAAGTCCCCAGAGTTCAATGGGGCTTACTCCCAGGTAGACGAGGGAAAGCACAGCAAATGAGGGAAGGAGGGAAAAGAGAGAACGTTCAGCAGCTGAAGGATTGCAGTGCAAACCCAAAGAGGCCTACTCTGAAGAAAGTTCCATAGAGTTCAATGGGATTTACTCTCAGGTAAGTGAAGGAAAACATGGCAAATGAGGGAAGGGGAGAGTTCAGCAGCTGAAAGATGCTAATGCTAGCCTAAAGAGGCCTACTCTGAAGTAAGCCCCACAGAGTTCAATGGAATTTACTCTCAGGTAAGTAGAATTAGGACTCCAGATCTACAGAGGAAACATTTTGAGGAAAAGCTCAACAGCTGAGGGAAAAGAAGAGAGGAAGGAGAGAGATTTGAGAATCTGAAGGATCGCAGTGCAAACCCAAAGAGGCCTACTCTGAAGTAAGTCCCATAGAGTTCAGTGGGATTTACTCTCAGGTAAGTGAGGGAAAACACAGCAAATGAGGGAAGGGGGGAGAAAGAGAGAGTTCAGCATCTGAAGGATCACAGTGCCATCCTAAACACGTCTTGCATCTCATGGCTTCTGGTTTCTTTTATTAATTTTTTTGGATATATATGCATGTGTGTGACTATCAACTGGTGGGAAAGGCATTGGTCCACATGAGTATTTATGCCACAATAATTCTGCTAATCTGTATTTTACTCCAAGACTGAATGGAAATGATGGGTCAAAATATATTTTGAAGGTAACTCTCCCGTCCCAAAATATTATGCTGTTCTGTTGCATACACAGTGCACACACCCATTTCCTCAAGTTTGTTCACATCAGAATGAGAAACAATTGTACTGGAAGAGGTGTTCTTTTAAAGAGGGCAAATGCATGTGTGTGGTGTGTGTGTTTCAACTGTGTAGTTAGCGCTGAAGAGGGGGTGGGGCAAATGATAATCCAGAGAGTGGCAGATGATAAAAGAATCAGTAAAGAGGAGAATCACTGCCAACACAGGTGTGCTGGGGCCCACTAGGGATCCCTTTCATATTTCTTATTTTATGAAATATTTTATAAAATATTTCAAAATCCAAGGGCAGCTGGGCAGGCATGTCCATGGCTATAGATGCTCACTTTGTTAATTTTAGTGTTAAAAATGTATTGTCCATTTCTATGACAAATTGGTGCTTATTCCCAAGTAAATGTGTTAACATCAGAAGAAGCAAATACTATTTCACCTGGAGTCACAATGGCGCTATGATTTAAGTGAGTGTTTAAAATGAGAAACCGCATACGTTGAGTGTATTTCAAATAGTAAAATCAGGGTTAACATACTGCTTTTGCTTGTTGTTTACTGTAGCTGGGGGGAGAGGAACCTGTGGCCTGCAGATGTTCTTAGATTTCAGTTCCCATTAACCCCAGCTACCACAAGCAATGGTCAAGGATGATGGGAGTTCAACTCCAACAACATCTGGAGGGCCATAGTTGCCAGGCCCAGCCTCCAAGAGGTCTTCTGTATCTTTAAAAGTTGTGGAGGGGGAAGGGAGAATTCCACCTTGTGGTTTTTCCCATTACGGTGTTGCAAGAACACCTGCACTTGGCTGACTTTCTCTTCTCCTAAAGATACAGGATCAGTCTCAGGCCCTGAACCTGGCAACCCTAGTCCTAACCATATTTATTCAGAAGTAAGTTCCACTGAGTTTATTGCGGCTTACTCCTGAAGTGAAAGTGGACATAGAATTATAGCCTTTAACTTCTAAATTCAATCCTTTCCTTTAAATACTAGGTGATTTATCAATAAATACTATAAAATTTATAATGTCTGTTAAATGTTCAATGTGTCATCATGTGACTCTTATTGTTACTTGTTACAAGTAGTACACCTACTCTTCAGGATAGTGGCACAAAAAAATTCCAAAAAGTCTGCTTTAAACTTGCTCCACGCCCCCTGTGGCTCTTCCTTTTCTTTTTCTGCCTTCAAGTCGATCCTGACTTATGGCTACTCTTGTTGGCAAGTAAAGGGTTCCTGAGAGTATTTTTTCCATGGCAGAGTTACAAGGCCAAGACGCTCAGAGTCCGTGCAGATCTCAAGGACAAGTATCCAAGGCAACCAGCTGGCCTTATCTATAAGACTTGGCAGATCTGGCCAGTTGGTGTGGGGGCAAGAGAAAGGAGAAAAGCGCTTGTATAGAGAGAGAGCTTGTACTGTATTCTAAAAACCTCTAATGTCAGTAAAGTGACTCTTAAAACCTATGTCTTGTCTGGCTGAGTGATTCAACTGGGATCTAGCCTGTCACTATTCTGTTCTGCATCCTGGGCATCTGCTTGTGCCCGATCCAACATCCAACAACTCTATGAATAGGGTTTTCATGGTAAGCGGCATTCAGAGGTGGTTTACCATTGCCTTCCTCTGAGGCTGAGAGGCAGTGACTTGCCCAAGGTCACCCAGTGAGCTTCATGGCTGTGTGGGGATTCGAACCCTGGTCTCCCAGGTTGTAGTCCAACACTCACTACACCTGTGGCATGTAATGAATAATAACCACAGTCACAACTGCAATAATAAAATAACTTAATGGCTAGGTAACGCATTGCTCAGAAATGATAGTTAACAACAAATAATAGAAACATTGGGTAACAACATAATCCCAAGCATGTTTATCAAAAGTAACTTTCACAGTTCAATGGAGCTTTCTCCCAAGTAATTGTGCATAGGATTGTAGCCTTAATCTTATTTAATGCCTTATTTCCTTTATGTCTCAACTTTCCCGCAAATTGCTCAGTGTGGCATATGTAGTCCTGCATCTCCCCAATATACCCTCAAAATAGCCCTATGAGGTAGTTTAGGCTGAGAAGGTGACTAGCCCCAAAGTCATCCAGTGAGTTTCATGGCTGAATGAGGATTTGAATCCAGGTCTTCTTGGCCTTAGCCCAGTACTCTTATCACTACACCACACTGGCTTTTGCAGAACCTGTACACTACAGTACCACTATAAATTCAATATAAATTACCCACTATACTTTTCTTCCTTGGTCTTTTAAAACCTATTGAAATCAATTGTAATGTAAATTCTGTTGTGTGCTTCATATTTCCTCCTAAAGGTCAAGAGAGAGAAATATCGCCAGGACTCTTCCAATAATTTGATGGCATAGGTCAGGAGTGATACATGGGGGGGGCAGAATGGCAGTGGCACAGAGATGGCAAGGTTGAGGGTACTTTGGTGGAATGCAGCACAAGCTTGAAGGTGTATGCCCACCTGCTGCAGGATGGTGGTGCCACCAGCCCTGATCTTACAAGTACCTTGCCCCATCCCCACTGAGTGAGTGGCAATGCTGCCATTACTGAGAGAGCACCGCTGTTGCAGAATCTGGAATCTACCCTGTTTTTTACTAGAACCTCAAGAGCCACCAACTACAGCCAGGGGCAAAAGACATACGTCTAGTATGAGAAGTTGCTGAGCACAGGGTTATCGGAACTGAGATGAGCTTACAATCTTTCCACACATAGATCTATTACTATTTTCCACAAATATTCTTAATTTCAGTGGTCAAATTTCCAAATGGGTATGTGCCCTTTGGTGCTATTGTTAAACAACTGGAAGCCAGAAGCGCTTGCCAATTGACTGCAAATCTCCCAGGGATCTACCAACAGATTGCAGTCTATCTTCTGGCCATCCCTGCACTAAATCATTTGTATGGGCACAGGTCTACCTTGCAGGGTTGTTGTAGCATGGTTCAAAGGAATGCTTGCAAGAACAAAACTACAATAGCAGAGGTAAGACTCTTCAAAACATTGCCAAAGAAGGCATTGTCAAAAAGGCAATGTCACCTTTCTACTGTGTATCCAGAAATTGAGAAGAAAAAAATGTGGATTTGATCATCTCTGTGCAGCTCTTACCTTCTGTGTCAAGTGTCATGCATCAAAATTAGACACACCTGATAGTCAAACGCATGATAATGTCTGCCTGCATTAGAAACCTGTCAGAAGTAGCTGCATCACATGGTTTCATAGCAACACAAATCTGCCTTGTAGGGTTGTAATGTTTATTTCATTTATTTATTATTTGATTTATATCCTGCCCTTCCTCCCAGCAGGAGCCCAGGGTGGCAAATACTCTAAATCGGGATGGTTAGGCTTCATGGTTAGACTAGATCAGGATCTAATACTCTAGATCAGGATGGTTAGACTTCAGGTTTTTGGTATTGATTATTATTATTATTATTACAAAAACCCAAGATCCACCAACCAAAGCAAGCCACAAAATATATACACTTAGAGTTAAATAATTCTTAGCCCAGGAATTTGTTTTGCGTTCCAAAACTGAACTGAGCTCACAGTATTTCCACAAAAAAATCCACTCCTGATTACCCCCCATTTTCTTCTTTTCAGCAGTATAATGGTGGGGTGGTCATTTTCTTGTTTTCATTGTAAAACAGGAGTCTGAAATCCTCACTGATCTGCGAGTCCATCTTGAGATACACCAATACATTTTGATCTACTTTCTGCATTTAAAGTGCTATCCAAAAGCTAAACATTATGACATAGACCATAAAAAGAGATAGTGATTATCACTTTTTGATACTGAGCTACAAAAATTTCCACTGAAAAACCATTAAAACCACAGTGCAGAGCTTTCCCAAATACCAAGAAAGGCTTTCCAGGGGACAGAGTATGTTACAGTGGGAGCAGCAGGCTGGAAAGCCCAATTGATAAATAGTTTCCCATTTATACTTTGAGTGTAGTTTTGTGTATTAAAACGCTAGATGTCCTCAAGAAAGAATCAGGTGTACCATGTTGGTAGAATCGTTTCAGTTCATACTCTTTTAAGCAGCTTGTTTTTGTTGCAGCCCTCTCCTCCTCAAAATATTTTCATATATAAATATTCAATATATTTAGGTCTGCACTCTCACAGATTTAACTATGAGTAAGTCCTATTGATCTCTATAGGACTGTATAGACATGTATAGGATTGTTCCATGAAAGCCTATATCAAAAACCATACATACACTAATAACAGGCAATGAAAATGCAATATTTTAATAGCTATAATTATGATAGTTACAGGCTGTTATTTTCTTTTTAAAAGTTGGTGTTTGGATTTAAAAAACTTAAGAATCTGCAGGAAAAATGAAAAGAGTAAAACTACATATTTCTGCCAAAATTCTTTCTATTGAATGTACCCCTTGACAGGAAACAGTTTCAGGAAGTATAAGAGACCCAGCATGCCACTTGCCTTGTTGCCAGTAAAAGGGAATTGCTTCGATGGCGCATTTAATAAGTGTCATTGAAACCATTTTCTTTTCCTGGCAGCAAATGTGTATATAACGGAGACTGTACACTCGCTGAATGTTACATGTGAATAACTGTACGAGTGTACATGTGCTCAGAGGCACATGTTACCAAATTCTTCCAAGCTACACAGGAAGTGGATTGCACTGTGAAAGACCAACCGAAATGGTGTATGCATTTTGACAAATTTGTAGGGCAGTCCAATATCTCAGAGAAGAGGTCAGGTCTCCTGTTCCCCTGGTGCATTCACTATAGCTGCCCAATTTCCCTACTTTTTAAAGTTTGAAAGGAATATCTGTGGGCTATAGGCACATTCTTTTTTTGTGTGTGTAATAATTTTTATTATTCAAATTTTCATAAAACAAATCAAACAACAAAAACAATACAACAAAAAAAATAAAAACTTGACTTCCGATTTGTCACAGATCAGCTATATGTAATATATATCAAACCTGTCCCCTAAAACATACGAAATTCACTTTTTTCCATAGTCTATCTTAATTAATCGTCAAATCCCATTATCATCATTTCATTTTTTTCTTTCAACAAAAAGTCCAAAAGAGGCTTCCATTCCTTAAGAAATGTATCTGTCGTTTTTTCTCTGAGAAGGCATGTCAATTTGTCCATCTCTACTAAGTCCATTAATTTCAATAGCCATTCTTCCGTTGTTGGTATTGATTCCATTTTCCACTTTTGTGCATATAATAATCTTGCTGCCGTAATCATATATAATATTATTCTTCCATATTTCTTTTCCTTTTGTTTATCCATAAAACCCAATAAAAAAAATTCTGGCTTTGACTGAATATTTATCTTTAAGATTTTTTGCATCATCCTACCTATCTGTGCCCAAAATAATTTTGCCTGTTTACACGACCACCACATATGATAAAAAGATCCTTCTTGTTGTTTACATTTCCAACATACATTAGAAACATTACTATACATTTTTGACAACTTTTCTGGAGTCATGTACCAACGATACATCATTTTATAAAAATTTTCTTTAAGATTATAGCATAATGTAAATTTCAAACCTTTTTTCCACATATTTTCCCATTGATCCATTTGTATATTATAACCAAAACTTTTTGCCCACTTGACCATACACTCTTTTACTTGTTCTTCTTCCATGTCCATTTTCAATAAAAATTTATACATTTTTGCAATTATACATTCATCATTTGTACACAAACCTATTTCAAAATCAGATTTATTTATTTCAAACCCATACATTTTCTTATCCATTTTGTATCTTTCTAACAATTGTAAATAGGCAAACCATTGAGAACTATATCCTTCCTTTATTAGTTGTTCTCTCTCTTTCATTATATATTCTCCATGCACATTTTCTAATAGTTCTTGGTAAGTTAACCATTTCTCTTTTCCAGCCATTTCTCTTCTATAAAATGCTTCTTGACTTGAAACACATAGTGGTATTTTCGAAAAAAAACTTGTTTTGTATTTATTCCATATTTTCAACAAAGGACGTCTTATAAAATGATTATTAAAATCCACATTAACTTTTACTTTATCATACCATAGATATCCATGCCATCCCCACTTCAGGTTGTGACCCTCCAAATCCAATAATCTTTTGTTCCTCAATACAATCCATTCCTTTATCCAGACTAAGCAACAAGCAGCAAAATAAAGTCTCAAATTTGGTAATCCCAGTTCTCCTCTTTCTTTGGCGTCTTGTAATAATTTAAATTTAACTCTTGGTTTTTTCCCCTGCCAAACAAATTTAGAAATATCTTTTTGCCATTGTTTAAAAGGTAAATCAGAGGATATTACAGGTATTGTTTGAAATAGAAACATCATTCTCGGCAATACATTCATTTTTATTACAGATATTCTACCCATTAATGACAACTGTAATTTATCCCATCTTAACAAATCTTTCTTAATCTCTGTCCATAATTTTTCATAATTATTATGAAACAACTTTGAATTTTTATTTGTCATAATAATACCTAAATATTTTACCTTTTCTTCTATTTTAAAATCTGTCTTCTCCATTAACTCTTTTTGATCCCTTAAAGATAATTTTTTCACCAACATCTTTGTTTTTTGGTTGTTGGTCTTAAATCCTGCTAATGGTCCAAATTCTTTTAGTTTATCCATCAATACTTTAATTCCTTCCAAGGGATTTTCTAATACAATTATCAAGTCGTCAGCAAATGCTCTCAGTTTATATTCCTCTTTTTTTATCTTTATTCCCGAAATCCTTTTGTCTTGCCTTATGTCTCTAAGCAGCACTTCTAGAACCAAAATAAATAAAAGAGGGGACAGTGGACATCCCTGTCTTGTACCCTTTTGTATTTCACATAAGTCCGTTAAATCCCCATTGACAATTATCTGTGCCTTCTGTGATGTATAAATCGATCTGATCCATTTTATAAAATTATCTCCAAAATCCATTTGCTCTAGAACCTTAAACATAAATTTCCAATTCAAATTATCAAATGCTTTCTCAGCATCCAAGAAAATCAAAGCTGCTTGTATGTCATTTCGTTGTTCTAGATATTCCAACACATTCAAAACATTCCTGACGTTATCACGTAGTTGTCTTTTAGGTAAAAACCCCGCTTGATCTTCCTGAATAAATTGTTGCAATATTATTTTCATTCTTTCTGCCAAAATCATTGTAAAAATTTTATAGTCATTATTCAATAAAGATATTGGCCGATAATTTTTTGTTTTAGTTAGGTCCTGCTCCTCTTTCGATATTAATGTTATATTAGCATTTTTCCAACTATCCGGTATCTTCCCCTCTTGCAAAATTAAATTCATTGTACATTGTAAAGGTAACAAAAGTTCCTCCTCCAAACATTTGTAATACGCTGCCGATAATCCATCCGGTCCTGGTGCCTTTCCTAGTTTAATTTTACTTATTGCATCAGATATTTCTCTTAACGTAATAGGACCATTAATAGCTTGTCTCTGAAAATCTGTGATTTTAGGTAAATTCTGTTTAGATATATACTCTTCTATTTTTTCAGAAGGAATTTCCTGACATTTGTACAACATTGAATAATATTGATGAAAAGCTTTTTGGATTTTTACATTGTCTGTCAATATCTCTTCTCCTTCTTGTATCTTTAAAATGAGATTTTTTTGTCGTTCTTTTCTTAATTTATATGCTAACCGGTTTATTTGCAAATTCAAAAGTCCTTTGTTTAGCAAAATTTAATTTCCTTTCAATTTCTCTGTCAACATTGACACTTGTTTCTGTAACATTTTAATTTGATTATAATGAAAACTTTAGTTGGATTCTTTTTCAATTCTTCCTCTTTTTGTTTTATTTCTTCCAAAATTAATTGCATTTTCTGTTGTTTCTTCTTTTTTAGTTCAGAATTACATTTAATAAAATATCCCCTCATAAATGCTTTACTTGTATCCCAAACAATATTTTCATCTGTTCCTTTGTATAAATTATGTTCAAAAAACTCTTTTAATTTCTTCTTACATTCTTGCACTACTTTATCATTCTGTAATAAAGATTCATTTAGTCTCCATCTAAATCCAAGATTTTTTTTTTAAAGTCAATATCACAGGGTTATGATCCGAAAAAGTTTTTGGTAATACATCCATCTTGGAAATGTCTTTCACTAAATTTTTAGACATCCAAATCATATCAATCCTCGAAAATGTTTTATGTCTTTCTGAAAAGTAAGTAAATTCCTTTGCATTGTCATTTATATATCTCCAAGCACCCACCAATTCTAAATTTTCCATCAATTCGAAGCAGATCTTCGGCAATTTGCCCTGTGTCTCTTTAATATTTTTCTCAGAAAGTCTATCCATTTTTGGTGAAATTACCCCATTCCAATCACCCATGACACACCAATGATCATATGCAAACTCTGATAATTTTTCCATAAGTCCTGTATAAAACCTTGTTTTATCTTCATTGGGGGCATAAATGCCCACTATCAAAATTTTTGTACCCTGTATGGTAATTTCAACTCCCACAAATCTGCCACTATCATCCAATAATATCAATTTAGGAGACAATTGTGAGTTAATATAAAGAACAACACCATTTTTTTTTTTGGATCCTGCCGAAATAAATTCTTCACCCAAATTTTTACAGATCAAATATTTAGAATCTTTCTTCTTAATATGAGTTTCTTGTAAACAAATTATATCCAATTTTAATTTTTTCAAATAATGAAATACTTTCTTTCTCTTCTGCGACGTATTAGCTCCATTTATATTCCAAGTTAGATATTTGTAATCCATTTTTAAGCATGTATTTTAGAAAAGTCTGTACCTGTTGCCCCCTTTAATTCATCATCATCCTTTTCTTCCTCTACCTGTTTCTATTGACTTTGTTTCCCATGAGTTATATCCATATCTTTAATTTTATCTTCTTCCATGTCTTTTGAAGCTTTTCTCAAGAAATCCCTTGCTTTTTGAACAGTATTCAATCGATACTTCTGTTGTCTAAATGTAAAAATCACTCCCTCTGGAACATCCCATCTAAATTGAATTTTACATTGTTTGAGTTTTTCTGTGAAGAAAGCGTATTCTTTTCTCTTACGTAGAAGTCTAATAGGAATTTCCTTCATCACCAGTATTTCTTTACCGTCAATTTTGAAGACATTGTTAAAATGATGTTGCAAAACCATATCTCTGGTCCTCTTTTTTAGAAAGTAAACAAGCACATCTCTTGGGATTTTTTTCATTGTTGCGTATCTGGAATTAATTCTATAAACTTTATCTATTTCAAATTCCATCCGATCTTCATCCCAGTCCAAGGATTTTACCAAGGCATTAACAATTTTCTCTCTGATATCTTCACCTGTTTCCTCAGGAATTGCATGGAATCTCAAGCAATATTCTTTATCTCTAAGTTCCATGACAGCAATATAGTCCAATTTTTTCCCCAATTCCACATTTAAAATATCTGTTCTATTCTCTAAGGTTTGCACCTTGTCTTTAACATTTTTTACATCCTGTGTTAGTTGCCCCATTGTATTTTTAATCTCATCCACTTCTGTTTTGATATGATATTTTAAATCTTTGAAATCCTTTTTCATATTGCGAAATTCATCTTTAAATTCTTGTCTGTCCTGTTTCATCTCTTGTTTCATCTCTTGTTTAAGATCATTAATCCCCTCCATAATTTTCTGGAACATGTCTATCCCTTCCTGTGTATCAGTTGAACCTCTTCGCTCTAAAACTTTGGCTGCTTTCCTGGTTGTCATTCTTGAAAAAAAACATTTTCTATTATTAGCCTATGTTCCCAAACTTAGAGGCAAACTGTTTCTTTTTTTTCCCCAACAACAAAAGAGTTAATATTCCAGGCCTGTTAATATGATCTAACCAGCACGGTTCTTATCTCCAGCACGTTCAGGAATGTAAAACAAATCCAGTTCTCAGCATCCAGCAGTTAGTAACATACACGAACAGCAGATTCGTTCAAAAAAATAATCCAAAAAAAAAGGAATAAAAAAATAGTCTCAGATATATTTCCTTCAAATAATCAAATCATCTTATCTAATAAATTGCCTCTCATCCGTTTTAATCTTTGTAATTCCAAATTTAAGCCAGCTTTTTGTCATAAAAAAATAAAACAAGTTCTTTGGATTGCTCCCTTCTTCCTTAACTTTATATAAAAGAAAAAAGTGTGACTCACCCAGGTTTCTGAATTGTTGATTCGTAAACAAGTCTCTTTTACGGTAGTAATTTAAGTCAAATGATAAGATTTAGACAGAAGGAGGCTCGCTTGTTAAAAACGTTTTTGGAAAGAAAAAAAAGTCTCGCTTATTTTCAGCACAGCTTGTTGGAAATCCAGACTCCGTCTTCCGCTGCTAGATATGCCTTCTTATCTCAGGGGATTCCTGATCAAATCCAGCCATCTACAGCTCAACGAAGTTTCGTGGATAATCTCTTCGGTTCCCCTTTATCTTGGAGAACATTTACGCCAGTCAAAGATTCCTCTTGACGGGCTTTTAACTGAAAAAAGCTTCCTCTGAGACAGAGCTCCCTCAGAGACAACCACCAGCCAGCACTCCTTCCGGGAAGTCCTCGCTATAGGCACATTCTTAAACCGCAAGGTTTTTTGCCTATTAGTGAATAGTTCTCTTTGTCCCTACGTACTAGTCACTGTATTGTTGCATTTAGGGTTCTGACTTTGTTTCTATCTCCTTTTGCTTTTGCTTTCCTTCTTTAAACATTTTAAGAGTTTTGTCAGTCATCCACTGAGGTCTTTCTCTCTTTTTAACTAAGAGGTATTGTCTTTTTGCATTCTTCCCTGATGTTTCTGACTTCCAGCCATAGTTCTTCTGGTTCTGTATCCACTAAGTTTAAAGTCTCAAATCTGTTCCTTATTTGATCTTTATATTCTTCTGGGATGTTATTTAAATTGTATTTTCGCATTATGATTGCTTTGTTGTTCTTCTTTAGCTCATTCTAAAGAGGAAAAATTAGCAGGTGTAAAAAGCATGAAGACGGGAAATAAAACAAAATGGAGTAAGTACAGCCTGATCCTATTTATGTTTAATAAAAAATTACTTCCACTTATTTCAGTGGTACTTCTTCCCAAGTAAGTATGCACTAGGGACTAGGGAATAAGAAACCAGAAGTGAAGAAGCTGGGAAAACTAAAAGATAATAGGGAGATATATTATCACTCTATTTTATTTAATTTTTGAAACTAAAATATTCAGAGAGAGATTCATTTCAAAGGAGGATTAGATTGATGCTGAACTGCTGGTGAAATTAGGTTTTAAGGAGCCTTATCAGTTATGGCTTTTGTTTTATTGCCAAATTCTGCGTGTTCACAGAACATTGTGAGTCTTGCATCCAGAATTGTGATCCATATAATAAATCTGTCTACTCCATATCACAGTTAACAGTTGTATCAAGGGTGGTCCGTCATGAAATACAGATGCATTTTTTATTATACTGTTTTTTAAATTTAGCATTTATATAGCACCAATGAAGCTTTACAGAGCAACATAAATCAAGGCACAGATCCTTACCCAACGAGGTTTAATTTTCAGTATAGGACTCCAAAGGCAAAGGTGAATGAGAAGAATGTGTACAAATGTAGGTACATTTCATTTCAGTCCGGAATGAGGACTTTGGGTTGAACCAAATGTTTTGAGACTGGGTGAAGTCAATAATAGAATTTCACTTATTTCTTCAGTTGAACTTACCATATCTGGTATCAAGCAAGAACTCAAGAAATGCAAGCAGCGAGATGCCCCATCTGTGTTGGGAAATTTGTCTGTATACGCCATCAGACTCGGGTAGTTCTATACTATGCTGCATACACCTATGCCAGGAGGTTCTGTGAGGTTTGTCAGATATCATGGAGACACCCCCAAGTTAATTTATCTGCTTGATTATCACATGCAGCTGCTATGAGATTATTTCTTTGAAGTTCATTAGCACTTGATAAACTGCTTCATCAGATGTGGACAGTTGTTATGGAGAAGAGGTGGATTGCTCAGGACCAAACAGTTACCTCCATGCTTAACACATATTAGTCACAAATGGAATCTTATGTATACCTGCAAGATGTGGCTGGCTTCCACAGATGGCAGTTGATAAGATATAAATAATTATGAGAGGGAGAGAAATGTCAAACTCATATTCTCACCTCATGTTCCTTTTTGTGATCAAAACTATTTCTTCATGTTGGGCTCCCAGGAAACAAAGTGTAGGATATATATTGTTCTTCAGCAGCCTGCAATTAAAATGCAGTTCCGCCTCTGAAGGCCAAACACATTCTTCTTAGCAGAAGAAAGAAAATAACTGATATTTTACTTTCAATTATCTCTTAAGCGTTTCTATTAATATTTCCAAATATTCCTCTGATAGTCCTTCCACGCCCAGTGCTTAAACTAATAATCTACAGACTATTTTTCCAACATTAGGATAAAATATATATGATAAACTTTTGGTCGGGGGGCGGGGAATCTGTTGCCTGGCAGGGAAAAAATTGTTTAATGCCCACGAACAGACTAATTATAGAACTATATTAGAACAACCTGAAAGCACAATGTTCCTTCCATCTTTTTACAAACTCTCTTTCACAGTCTGAGGCACCCGATTCCAAAAACAGATGCAATGAAGTCAGCTATTCATTCGTGCCCACAGTGAGACAATTTCAGCTATACTAGTGTTTAGTATACATTACTAAATGTTTAGGCATGGCTGAATTATCATCCAATACTATTTAAAAAATTTATATAACGCCAAGACACATTGCTAATCATCTGAGGGGCAAAGAGCAGAAGTGAGGTATTGGAGGGCAGACCTATCTGTGCCAGGAGCCCTGCCTTTCATCCCCTAAGCTAGCCTGCTGTCATCAGGTGCAGTGGAGGATGTTGTTCCAGCAGTGTAAAAGGAAGATTCAGCTGCAGGTATGATTGGTTTTTATATGTAGGATGGAATGGCCTTTGCCTAAGGCAGCAAAATGCATTAGAAATTTCCCTGTGTTGCAGCACAAACAATTGTTTATGCTGCAACACCTGAAATGCATCTGGTTTGTGGCATGTAAGGCAAACTAAATTTTCTGTACTTGCCATGTATTTCCCTTAATCGTGAACAAGAGTTGTACATCATTTCTGGTTTCAGACCTTACAAATAGCTCATAAAATGCAGTGCAACAAAATGGAATATGTGATATTTTTAAAAGTGGTCAGGATCCAGTCAAACTTAAGCAATACCAGCACCACTGATTTCAGTGAAATAGTTAAGCATTTGCTTAAGTATCTCCTTCTGAAATATACTGTAGGTATATTTCAAATTAAAATTAAAATTACAAATTTGTTACAAATTACAAATACCATACCATACCATACCATAATACCATACTTTATATTGCTTAATTTTGTCTGAAATCATGTTCAACAGATAAGTGCAAGAAACCCAAGAATTCTTCTCCTAGTTCTAAAAATACAAACAAAAAGATGAACTTGTTTCATGGTCAATTTAGGAGGTTGCGTTTAATAGTTTAACACTTTTGGGTTCCTAAAACCCAATATGATTGTAGATTGGATAATCTGAGCATACCAACTAAACACAATTTAGTTTTTAGCAAATAGGAAGCTGCCTCTGGTTCATCCTGCATTCTAGGCTGTAATGTAGGCCATGGACACACTTGCAGTTATACTGGTTTCAGTGCATCTCCACCTCCGTTGTGAGTCCGGGGAGTCGGGGACACATGACATCAGTCAAACTCCATCCCTTTTTACTCAAAACCTGGGATTTTTGAGATGAGGGTGAGTTTACCCTTCAAGCCAGATTCACACTAACTCCAAAATGGCTTGGTTGATTAACCCATTTCGACTCTGAAGAGCGTCCAATGGAAATGCTTTGTTGTGGGTAATCCTCAAAAGTCTGACTTTAGCAGTGGGGCTGGGTATATTCCAATCAAATAGTAAAGATGTGTACAGCTGGGTGCAGATTCATTTCAAACCACACCCAGACACAGTGGTCTCACTGCTTTTTAAGGAACTAGTGTGCACACAGCCACACAGTCTTTCCAAGCCCTACCTGGAGACTGCCAGAGACTGAACCTTGGACCTTCTGCATGCAAAACACATGCTCTTCCTCTGAGCTATAACCCTTTCCCCCAAACAGCACATCTCAGTGTTCATTTTAGGTTTTGACCATTTCTTTTGGGTATTTTCACCCTCTCTTGCAATTCATTCAGGCATTTTTTAAAGTCATTAAAATGTCCTCAAAACTCTTGAGGAATAAAAAAAGGCCTTAAGTATTAAGCAAATAATCATAGCTTGTGCTAAGTTAAGAATCTGTGTGGTAATATAGATGAACAATAAAAATGTTTAGACCCAGTGCCTATTAGATCATCTACACGGAGGGGAGAATTATCAAATATCCACAAAAGCAATTAGGCCTAAGCAGCTATTATGGTTTCATTTGGTGCCAAGTCATACTCCTGGTGTTCAGTTAGTATTTGTTCAGTCCCTAAAGACTGTTGATCTTAAGGGATACTCTGCAGTGGTCATTGTGCCAAGAGGCTAACATGAGCAATAGAGTTTCTGCCACAGCTTGAGAAAGGTAATACAGGATGTTCCCAATACGTTTGGATGGAGGAAAATCATGTTCAAGATAAGACAGTGTGAAACTGTAGAACGCCATTCTTATCTCAGGCACAAGCTGTAGAGCATAAAGAGGTTCACCAAAACGTACAGAAACTGGTTTGTTTTACTTGTAACAATCCCAAATGTCGAGTAGGCAGGATGGGCAATAACTCAATAGTGGAACATATACTCTGAATGTGAAAGGTCCAACTTCAGTCCCTGGCAGGTAGGTCTGGGAAATCCCCCTGAAATCCTGGTGAGCCACAGTCAGTCATTGTAGACAGTATAGAGCTAGATGAATCAGTAATCTAGGTCAGCCCATCCAAGAATCGTGTGCCTCATTTTTCTTTAGAACAGTCAAGAATGCAGCCTATTTAGAATTCAGCTCTTCACAGGAACAGAATGATGCACATCTGTCAGATACCTCAAAATTAAAGCAATTAGAGCTGTCATTGAAATCAAAAATTACTGTTTCCTGCATTACATGTTGCATCAATCATAAGCTTTTATATCAATTTTATCAATTATAAGCTCAAGAAAACATATTCCAAATAAGAATGCATTCTTGATATAACTGATGTCAGCAGTCAAACACACCTCAAAGCGTACCTGGCAAGACATAAACAAATCCAAGTCAAGCAAGTAGCAACGGGTTGTATGTTTGGTGGAAGAAACTCGGCTAAGGCTCCTGACTGTGATTGAGACTTTTTTCTTCTTCTCCTCCCTCCCAAGGTACTACTGAAAGCTGGTGCCTGGCAAGGGTGTGAGTCCTTAACATGACCCTAAGGGCAAGGGCCAAAGGATCCTTGTCCTGTAGTTTTCAGCTGAGGATGAGCAGTCAGAGCATGAGATAGAGAGAACATTAACTGAGTGTCAATCCAGGCATCATGAGTGTGGAGACGGAGGAGAGGATGAACCAAATGTCTCTAGCATTGTAGTGGTGCCTCAGCTCTGGAACAGCCTTCAGTGGAGCCATGGAAGGCCATATTACTGTTGGAAGTTTACTGTTTAATGGAAATTTGTTTTTCTAGCTTTTGGTGCTAGAAAAGTGATGGGGAAACGTGTTGAAAAGTGTGGAATGAACAAATGACTAACAGGAAAATGTGTAAACATACCACAAGCAAAGCAGGATGAATGCAGGATGAGTACTCATTGTCATATAACCTGCCCGCAGATAAATCAGAACAAACACCTAAAAAAGACTGGATATAATCTAACCTCTGCATTAGCTTTGTGGAAGCAAATCAAGATGAGTGCTCAATAAATAAATTATCTGGAGGTTAATCCCACTTTCCATCTACGCACATTCACTGAACGTGCACATTTCATCAGAAGGGCTAGAGTGTTCAGACTCATAAAAGCATCTTGAAGACCAGATTTGCTGTTTTAGTTAAAAGAACTTTGGTTAGGAATGCCAAAGTATTTCCCCACAATTTGGTACACAGCTTTATCAATCACATAGTACTCTTCTTTTTACAATGCAGAATAGTTATACATCATAAGGAGTCAAGCCAGTGAAGAGGGGGGAAAGCAGCGCTATCAAATCCCTGAGGTGTAAATTATACTCTCCTCCCCCCCCCCCCAGAATGTCTGGGAGCTGACGATCATAGCAGAAAAGGGAGACATTATTAACATTGCTGCTAGGATTTTCTTATTGGAAGAAGGCATACCTTACTGATCTTATGAAGGAGAAGAACAGGAGAGGTTGGTTAGTGTGAAAGTTGATATGTCTCAAAAAATTCCCCCTCCCCCGATTTTAGTAAGGTGGTATCATTATTCAGGACAAATAATGAATAATCAATCCTCGATCAAGAAAGAGTTGGAGGTTGGATTGCCATGGGTCAACTTTTGCCAGCCTGATGCCCTCCAGTTGTTTGTCATGGTGATGGAGGTTGTGGTTGAAAATATCTGGAATTCTGCCCATAGGTGATGAATCCACGTGTTGGCATTCCAGATACAGGGTGATTTGTATAGCTCTGTAGAGTCAGTATCATGTATGATGAAAATCAGTTACATCCTAAGTCTGTTTATCAATGTGGAATAGCGATCTCATGAAATGGTGGTGTTCATGAGATCATCCCGGCTCCAAAGGACACAGAGGGCATGCAACTGGAGCCACATATGTGTGTCATTGTTTTTAAAAGGCAGGTTGACAAATGGTAGTAAAATGGAATGGAGCAAGTAGGAAAGTGGCAGGCAGGAGAGGTGCTCAGCCCTTCATTTGCTTGCTATTGTTCCCCATGAGCCTGAATTCCCCATCCCCCACCCCCACTCGCAGCTAGATCCTGTGAACAGAAATGAACATAGGTGGAAAGGGAGATAAAACTTGAGGAGGGACCTGAAGAGGGGAAAATGTAGAGAGTAAAGTAAGTGTTTTGAACATTGTGGATATTGACCTCCACCCACCTTTCTATACACCCTGCTCTTTGTCTTACTCAGGGTGGACCTGTTAAAATTAATAGACATGACTAACTTGGGTTCATTAATTGCCACTGATTTACTCAGAGTAGGACTTAGTTGAATATCACCCACAGTTCTGATGACATCATATAGTTATGCCTCCTCCACACCACTCTGTTTCAATTATCAGATTCCTGCATTGAGCAGGGGGTTGGACTCGATGGCCTTGTAGGCCCCTTCCAACTCTACCATTCTATGACTCTATGATCTCACTGGCAAATCACTTCCTACTTGGGCTCTGTGTCTTGCACACTCCACTCATCAGTAATTTTCAGTGTACCACACAGCTTGGAAAAAAGGGGGCCTTGGAGGGAGGGAGAATTTCAGGAGTTGGGAGTTTTAGGAGAAGAAAGGAAAATGGCATCTTCCCCCATTCCAGGGTTCTTCCTGTTATGCTATATAGTGCTAGAAACACAAACCTGAACCTGAGCATTTGATAGTTAAACAGTTGGAGGGGCACACAGTTCTGGAGAGTGGGAAAGGTATTCCTTGTGCTTCCTCTGCTTCTAAAACATACCTTTGCAATGCAGAGGGGAGTGGTGCTTTTTTAGAAGCAAAAACAAAAAAACTTCACAACACACACACACACGTCCTTAATCACACCTGCCCTCCACTTTCCTTGTTTTCTTCAACTGACACATCAACATACTGTGTCTCAACTGTTCTCAACCACTAATGTAATTTATAAACTCACAAAAGTCTTATTTGAGCATTGGCCACACGAAGGAGGCTTCATGCATTGAAGGGCAGCAGAGTTGTGGCATTGTTTGCGAATTCTGAGGCAGGAGGTGAGACAGCTAGAGTGCCGGTGGTGGAAATCCCGCTCTGACGACGATCGGACACATGTTAGAGCGGCTGTGGCAGCCTATCATGTGGCAATAAGGGCAGCAAAAAAAGATTTTCATGCTGCCTCTATTGCATCTGCAGAGTGCTGTCCCAGGAGACTGTTCCAAGTGGTCCGGAGCCTGGTCGGTCCAGTTGCTCCAGAACCAATGGAACATGCTAAGGCCTCCTGTGACGAGTTTGCTAAACACTTTGCGGAGAAAATCAATCGTATTAAGAGTGCTATTCCGTGCGCTGTGGACACAGTGAGCGAGCCAGAGGTGACCAGTGGTGCTCTGATGGTGTGGGATCGGTTCCAGCTTCTTCCATCTGATGAAGTGGACAAGGTGCTTTCAACCTTAAAGCCAACCACTTGCTTACTCGATCCTTGCCCATCGTGGCTCATTATGAGCTGCAAAGATAGACCGAGTGAGGGGATCAAGATGGTGGTAAATACATCTCTCGAAGAGGGAGTAATGCCATCAGTGCTCAAGGAGGCAGTAATAAAACCAATCTTAAAGAAGCCCTCCTTGGATCCCCAAGATCTGAACAACTTTCGCCCAGTCTCAAATTTGCCATTCTTAGGCAAGGCGGTTGAGCGGGTGGTGGCAAAGCAGTTGCAAGCACACTTGGAGGGAGCGGATTATCTGGATCCATTTCAATCGGGCTTCAGGCCTGGACATGGGACTGAAACAGCCTTGGTCGCCTTGGTAGCCTTGGTAGATGATATGAGGAGGGCATGGGATAGGGGCGAATGCACCTTCCTTGTCCTCCTTGATCTCTCAGCGGCTTTCGATACCGTTGACCACGTTATCCTCCTGGACCACCTGAAGAGGTTAGGCATGGGGGGCACTGTATTGCAGTGGTTCCATTCCTTTCTCTCTGGTAGGTACCAAAGAGTGGCATTGGAGGATGAGGTCTCGGATCCTTGGCCTCTCACTTGTGGGGTGCCACAGGGTTCCATCCTCTCCCCGATGCTGTTCAACATCTATATAAACCCGCTGGGGGCAATCATCAGGAGATTTGGGCTGCAATGTCATCAGTATGCGGATGACACGCAGCTCTATCTCTCATTTAAATCTTCACCAAGGTTGGCTGTTGAAACCCTGTCCAAGTGCCTGGAGTCGGTGAGTGGCTGGATGGGAAGGAATAAGCTGAAGCTGAACCCTGACAAAACCGAGGTACTGTTTGTGGGAGACAAGGGAAGGCTGGGGGATGTGGACCTGGTGCTCAATGGGGTACGATTGCCCCTGAAAGACCAGGTCCGCAGCCTGGGGGTCATTCTTGACTCCCAGCTGTCCATGGAGGCTCAAGTCTCGGCTGTGAGCTGGGTGGCGCTGTATCAACTCCATCTGATACGGAGGCTGCACCCCTACCTTCCCAACCATCTGCTCCCACCGGTAGTACATGCCCTGGTCACCTCTCGCCTAGACTACTGTAATGCGCTCTACATGGGGTTACCCTTGAAAATGGTCCGGAAGCTGCAACTGGTACAGAATGCGGCGGCTCGTCTGATTAAAGGCAGCTGCCGGCAAGATCACATCACTCCAGTGCTGAAGAAGTTGCAGCGGCTACCGGTTGTTTACCGGGCCCAATTCAAGGTGTTGGTTTTGACCTTTAAAACCCTACACGGTTTTAGCCCAGTCTATCTGAAGGAGCGCCTCCAGCATCGTCAGGGATGCCGCTCAACAAGATCAGCCTCAGAAGACCTTCTCTCGATCCCACCAGTTAAAACAGCTAGACTGGTGAGGACTAGAGAGAGGGCTTTTTCAATAGTGGCCCCCACCCTGTGGAACTCTCTCCCAAATGATCTCCGCCATGCCCCTTCTATGATGAGCTTCCGCTGGGCCTTGAAGACCTGGCTCTTCAGGCAGGCTTTTGGGGTGGGTTAGGTTTTTACTGTTATGGTTTTAAATTTTAACGTTTTAATGTATTGTTTTTTATCTTGTACGTCGCCCAGAGTGGCTGGACAACCAGCCAGATGGGCGACTAATAAATTTAATAAATAAATAAATAAATAATTTATGTATTATTTGATTTATATCCCACCCTTCCTCCCAGCAGGAGCCCAGGGCTGCAATCCCAATCCCAATGTTTCATAGCTACCTGGCCCCACATCTGACATCCACACATTGAGCATGGACATCTGAATTGGAGACACCTAGATATGTAGACACTCTTGTGATCTTTTAATTTACAGACATCTATATTTCTACATTCCTAAGGAGTCCCCCAAGTATATATAGAAACTACCTTGTGTTTTGGATGGCCCCATTTTCTTTCCAAACTGATAGGCACTCAGCTATCTGAATTCACTATTAGAGGGAATTATGATGATTAGGTTGTGCAAATTCCCCTTAACTAGCTGGGCACATTCACATGTCTTCCCATCTCTTCTTCATCCCAGTTCCAGTTTTGACCTTCACCACACTACTGATCCAGCGTCTTCTGCAAGATTCTACCCAAGTCTGCAGATTCATCTGGCATTGTTAGTGTGTAGAGTAATTATATCCCACAGCTAGATTCAAATCAGATGACTTTCTTTTCAGATTATTTATATTCAGAACAGGTCTGCTGTAAGCATCAAGCACCATTTGAACCCAGATCTACCAAGAGCAGGGAATACAGGCACACTGAGCACACAGGGCATTTTAAATGAGCTCCCATGAAATGAAATAATTTATCAACCAGCAATTTCACCTCATCAAAATGCAAACATCAGGCACATGCAATGTCACATACAAAGAAGCTCATCATGAGGGCAAAAATCAGAATGAGAAAGGGACAGATTGCATTTGTTTATTCAGCTACACTAATGCTAATGCAACACCATTGTAAAGGGCACTGAAGTGAGATATCCAATGTATTGGTTTAAAAAACCAAGAACATATGCATAGCAACACTGCTTGCTTGTTTAGCCAGCTACCCCATTGCATAATAATTACACCCTGGTCTTATTTTCAATGGAGCTTTGGTATGTTGGCCTAGTTGGTGATTCAGCTTCTTCAAATGTGCTTTAAATAAAACTTATGATAGACAATAAACAATGTACTAAGGTACAAAATGGTGTGTACTGGAAAGCTGTGAAGCTCTTTTGCCTTTGATTCTAAATGGATTCAAATAGTAATCAGAAGAGGAGAACCTGTATCACGTTATGATGAATGCATTTCCTGAATCTGCCTAACAGCTATTCTACAACAGTAAAAACCAAAGTAAACATCACAATATTAAACTTTTAAAAACACACACACACAGTGGAGGGATTCTGATATTATAGAGCTGGAAAATGCTCAGAGAAGGACAACCAAAATGATCAAGGGAATGGAGCCACTCCCCTATGAGGAAAGGTTGAGGCTTTGGGGACTTTTTTGTTTAGAGAAAAGGCAAGTAAGATGTGACATGATGGAAGCATAAAAGTTATGCATGGCATGGAGAACGTGGATAGAGAAAAGTTTTTCTCTCTCCCTTGTAACACTAGAACTCATGGATATCCAATGTAGCTGAATGTTGAGAGATTCAGGGCAGACAAAAGAAAGTACTTCTTCACACAGCACACAGTTAAATTGTGGAATTCACTGCCACAAGAGGCAGTGATGGCCACTAACTTGGAGGGCTTTAAAAGAGAATTAGACAAATTCATGGAGGATAAGGCCAGGGCCAGCTCCAGGCATGCCAGGGCCCTTGGGCACCAGCCTGCTCCAGGCCCCTCAGCTCCCCTTCTGCAATCCGCAGCAGGGGCCGCGGATCGCAGGACAGGAGCTTCCGAGACGCCTGCCATCCCCCCACTTCACCTACCTTTCTCTGCTGTTCTTTGCGGCTGCTCACACTGCGCGTGCAGGGTTGCCATCAGTCAAAATGGCGGCTGAGGTTTCTGTAAGGGGCTGAAGCCTCTGCCGCCATCTTGGTTGATGGCACGCACATGCGCGGATTGCTGCCATCAACCAAGATGGCAGCAGAGGCTTCAGCCTCTTACGGAAACATCGGCCGCCATTTTGATTGATGGCAACCCTGCGCGCACTGCAAAAAACAGCAGAGAGAAAGATAGGTGAAGCAGGGGGATGGCAGGCGGCTCGGAAGCCCCTCCTGTCCTGCGATCCACGGCTCCTGCCACGGATCACGGAAGGAGAGTGGAGGGGCCCCTCAGGGTGCCCTGTAGCTCCAGGGCCCTCGAGCGAGTGCCCCACCTGGCCACCCTTTATAACCAGCCCTGGATAAGGGTATCAATGGCTGTTAGCCATGATGGCTATGCTCTGCCTCCTTAATTGCAGGTGGTATGCTTCTGCAAAGGGAAACAGCGTTCCAGAACTTGTGACAAGGATGTGACAAGTAGGGTGACCAGATGCAAAAGCGGCCAGGACTCCTGAACCTTTAACAATTATACAGAAGATGGGCTTTCAGCTGATGTAAGTGCAGAAGCTGTGCCTGTGTTTGCATCTGGCCACCCTAGTGACAAATGTGAGAGCCTACTTATTTATTTAAACATATTTTTATATCACTTACTATATCTAAAATCTCTATGCTTTTTATGTTGGTGATTTATTATTGTTTTCAAAGAAACAAAAAATACAAGAACATTTAACAAAAAGTTCCAGTATAAATTTGCTATATGGTATAGCAACTCAAACAAGCTAGTTTGGATAACTGTGAACCCCATCTTTCCTTGGAGAAGAAGTGAGGAAATTAGGAGAGGGGCATGGCTTAGTGGCAGAGCACATGCTTTGCATGCAAGAAGTCCCAGGTTCAATATCTGGCATGTCCAATTAAAAGGGTCAAGCAAATAGGTGATGTGAAAGGTCCTCTGCTTGAGACCATGGAGGCCATGGTGCCCTTTGGAAAAGGCAATGCTGGGCTAGACAGACAACAGTCTGACTTGATATCAGTCAGCTTCCTATATTACTAACTGGAACCTTGCTGGGCCAGTATTCACCGTGATGGGAAGAAATGGATGGTAGTCTACCACTTGTCAGCAGGATTCTCACTGGCGGTAGCCCATGGAAAGACCCAAAATGGGGTGTTCTGGAGGCAGGGATGGAGAGGGGCTGAGCCACTGGATCCTGAGCCACCTCCAGTGCCATCACTTGGGCACAATACAGGCACAACTGCTATGCCTGCTCCAGGCTTCCCTCCACCTTCCACTCTAGCTGGCCTGAGTGGCAAGCCTGCAGTTACAGTAGTGGTTGCACTGCTCCATCATGTCTCTCTGCTGCCCTACCAGGGCTGGGATTGCTTTATAATTTAGTTTAGATCCAATCCATTGGGTTTAATTATGTGTTGTTTTGCAACCATTGTGTCAGCAGGACTATCACCTTACGATTGGTTTTGGGAGCATTGCTTTATGGAAAACAGCCTCTATATTAAAAAGGAGCTGAAAGGTGGACTATGCACTTCGTTTATTGCTCTTCATGCCTATTTAGTAGGCATGGGAGTCTACATTCAGTCACACCCTCTATGTAACTGGCAGGCCAATGTTTTAGGCGCTGGTCAAATGTATTCTCTATTATGATTGTTTCTTAAATTTCTGTAGCCCTCACAAATAAATTTCTCTAGCCAACTTTGACATTTCAGTCTGTATATCACTTCACTAACAGTGGAGAGCTCTATTCCCGGGGCCAGAAAATTATCCCTATAGTCCACGATGGGATGGCTATGAGATGGCCAAAAGAGCAAAGTGCTGACTTTACACTTCATACTGAAACCCCTTTCATCCATCTTTGGACCATCAACTGGTTTTTGCTCTTTCTTTGTGATGACAATTCCTGACACTTAAGGCACTGGGGCATGTACAGCTAGGGTATTAACGAATAGAAGTATGTCAACATATTTGAGTTGTATTGTATGTTGCGCTTTTTATTGTATTGTTCTATTTATTGTATTGAGTTTTGCTTTGTATGCTTTAGTACTGTTATCTTTATCCTGTATATGTTTTTGAGATATTTCTTTTCTCTCCCAGCTATGTCCGCAAGGGTACCTAGTTCAGCATCAGGGTAGACCTGAGGGTCGGGGACGGGGGGTTGCTGTGGTCTATAGGAGCTCCATCTCCTTCTGCAAGCACCCTGTCCATGTGACTACTGGTCCAGAGTGTTTGCACCTTGTGTTGGGTCAGCAGGACAGACTGAGGATTCTGTTGGTGTACCAACAGACTCCCTAGCTGAGCTGATGGAGGTGGTCTCGGGTGTACTGTTGAGATCCCCCAGGCTGTTAGTTCTGTGGGATGTCAACATCCATGCCGAGGCCACCTTATCTGGGGCAGCTCAGGATTTCATGGCCATGACAACCATGGGACTGTCCCAACATGCCATTGGCCCAACACATGTAGCAGGGCATACTTTAGACTTGGTTTTTGCAACTAGACATGGAGATGGTGATCTGAATGTGGGGGACCTTACATCAGTCCCTCTATCAAGGACAGATCACTGCTTCCTGAAGTTTAGACTTACAGCGGCCTTTCCCCTCTGCAAAGGTGGGGGACCTATTAAGTTGGTCTGCCCCCAGAAACTAATGGATCCAGTTGGTTTCCATAAGGCTCTGGGGAGTTTTCCGGCTGATAGGGCTGACGCTCCTGTCGAAACCCTGGTTGAATTGTGAAATACAGAAATGACCCAGGCGGTTGACATGGCGGTTGCTCCTAAGTGCCCTCTCCTGTGTAGAGCTCATACGGCTCCATGGTATACCCCACAGCTGAGAGCGATGAAACAATATAGGAGACGGCTTGAGTGCAGATGGAGACGAACTCCTGGTGGATGCAATTACACACTGATAACTGCCTATGGTAAGCTGTATTTAGGGGCAGTGAGGGCAGCAAGAAAAACAATATTTTGCTGCCACTATCAAAACATCAATCTGCCGCCCAACGGAGCTCTTCAGAATTCTCCGAGGGCTATTACACACTGGCCCCAACAACATGGTAGTACCATCTGAGGCCCACTGTAATGAATTTGCTAGGCACTTCCAGGATAAAATCTTTAACATATACCAGGACAGACTCCAGTGTTACAGCAGGTGAATCAAGCGGGGTATCCAGAGCGCAGCCTTGTCCCGATTTCTTGGATGAGTTTCAGTTGGTACAGCTTGAGGACGATGACAAGGTGCTTGGACAGGTTCATGCAACCACTTCTGTGCTGGATCCTTGCCCTTCTTGGCTAATAAAAGCTAGCAGGGATGGAACAGCCGGCTGGGCCAGGGAAGTGATTAATGCCTCTCTGCGAGAGGGGGTGGTCCGTGGCTGCCTGAAAGAGGTGGTAGTGATACCACTCCTGAAGAATCCCTCCCTGGACCCAGAAAATCTTAATAACTATAGGCCGGTAGCAAATGTTCCATTCCTGGGCAAGGTCCTTGAACGAGTGGTGTCAGTGTTGCCATACACTCTTGTATGAGACCAATTATCTGGATCCATTTCAGTCGGGTTTCAGGCCTGGTTTTGGCACAGAAACAGCCTTGGTCACCCTGTATGATGACCTCTGTCAGGAGAGAGACAGGGGGAGTGTGACTCTGTTGATTCTCCTTGATCTCTCAGCGGCTTTCGATACCATCAACCATGGTATCCTTCTAGGAAGGTATCCTTCTGGGAAGACTGGCTGACTTGGGAGTGGGAGGGACTGCATGGCAGTGGTTCCGCTCCTACTTGGCGGACTGGCTCCAGAAGCTGGTGCTTGGGGAACATTGCTCAGCACCCTGGACTCTCCAGTGTGGAGTTCCACAGGGGTCAGTTCTGTCCCCCATGCTGTTCAACATCTACATGAAACCACTGGGTGCGGTCATCCGGAGCTTTGGTGTGCGTTGCCATCAGTAAGCTGATGACACACAGCTCTATTTCTCCTTTTCATCTTCTTCAGGTGAGGCTGTCAATGTGCTGAACCAGTGCCTGGCTGCGACAATGGACTGGATGAGGGCTGATAAACTAAATCCAGAGGCTCAATCCAGACAAAACTGAGATGCTGCTACTGGTTGGTTCTTTTGACCGGATGGTGGATGTCCAACCTGTTCTGGATGGGGTTGCACTCCCCCTGAAGGAGCAGATTCATAGCTTGGGAGTTCTCCTAGAATCAACTCTGTCACTTGAGGCTCAGGAAGCCTCGGTGGCACGGAGTGTCTTCTACCAACTTTGGTTGGTAGCCCAGGTACGCCCCTATCTGGACAGGGATAACCTGGCTTCAGTGGTCCATGCTCTGGTAACCTCCAAGTTAGATTACTGCAATGCACTCTATGTGGGGCTGCCTTTGAAGACAGTTCAGAAACTACAGCTTGTGCAAAATCCAGCGGCCAGATTGGTAACAGGGGCCAGACGGTGTGAACATATAAAACTGATTCTGGCCCGCTTGCGTTGGCTGCCTGTTTGTTTCCGAGCTCGATTCAAGGTGCTGGTTTTAACCTATAAAGCCTTAAATGGCTTAGGACCACAATAACTGATGGAATGCCTCTCCCGACACAAACCCACCTGTACACTACGCTCAACATCTAAGGCCCTCCTCCAGGTGCCTACTTGGAGGGAAGCTGGGAGTCTGGCAACAAAGTAGAGGGCCTTCTCAGTGGTGGCCCCCAAATTATGGAATGATCTTGCTGACGAGGTGCACCTGGCACCAACCCTGTTATCTTTTTGGTGCCAGGTCAAGATTTTCCTCTCCTCCCAGGCATTTTAGCATGTGTTTTAAAATTGTTTTTAATTTTTTTTAATTGTGTTTTTAAATTTTCTGTTTTAATATTTGTATATTTGTTTTTAATGTTTTTAATTGCTGTAAACCGCCCAGAGAGCTTCACCTACGGGGCGGTATATAAATGTAATAAATAAATAAATAAATAAATCCCTAGTCAAGCTTTACAAACAGCACAATGCAATCCATATCTACTTAGAAGTAAATCCTGTTGAGTTCTATGGAGATTAGTAAGTGTGTTTAGAATTGCAGCCTTCAGGGGCATCCATCTTTACTCCTGAATGCTCTTATCTAACATCTCTACACTAGGCTCCTTTCTTCCTACAATGGACTTCTGGTGACTGGGCTGGACTGAGGGCACTTAAATCCTTCTGGCCAGAATCAAGTAGGCCAGATTAAATGTTTCCTACCCAGGCTGTATCTTTTAGCTAAGATTTCTCTCTTAATTTCCAATAAGAGAATTGCAGTTAAGGGACGAAATAAAACACAGAGACATCAGCTTGGTTTGAACAAGGGCTACTTTATTAAATTACAGCAAGAAAAAACCCAATTTAAAGTGACCTGCAGAGGGAAGCCTAGGTGCGGGAACTGTCTATGAGCAAGTAGCTTGCCAAACAGCTCTCGGGCAACCAGCCCCTGTTGGGGTAAGGGCAAGCCCATCTGCTTACCCCTTACCCTGACCACACCTTGTAGGTGAGTAGGGGGGCCTTCCCACATCATCCCCACCCTGGGCCAAATAACCCCTGGGTAGATGAGATGAGTTGGCCCCAAAGGCAGCCCATATCCTGTCCTCAAGCCGCATAGCCATGACAGACAGGCCTCCGGAACCGCCAATCACCCCAAACGTGCCTAAGGGGGCCACCTAGCTGTCCTTAACTATTCCCTTCCCGCACCTTCCCGCCACAAAAGGGGGACAAATCTCTATTTAGTCCCCCTTTGCCCCACTGCCGAGAAGCACCTCTCGCAGACACCTCTGCAGGTCCCCAAGAAATAAATCATTACCTGTGTCAGACAGGTGAACGTCGTGGGCCCTGTAAAGCTCACCCTTGCCATTGCTGAATGTGGGGATGTGGAATGGTTAAATCTCTGTGCCCAAGAAGAGCCAACCGAATCCTTCGGTTGACCTTCTCCTGTGCCCTATCTATAGCCCATGGGTCCCATACCCCACGCCACTCCCAACGTGGAAGCATGTCTGACCATATCAGACGTACAGAAGGCCAAAGCTGCCTTATCTGCTGCATGTCTATACATGCTTGAACAATGAGGGCCTTGCCCTGCATCAAGCCCAGGTCATTACCACCAAGGTGAATGACCACCACGTGCGGAGTTGTCCACACAGCACCTTGAACCACGTGCGGAGTTGTCCACACAGCACCTTGAACCACGTGTGGAGTTGTCCGCACAGCACCTTGCTGGAATCAGATGTGGAAACATGTCTGGTCACATCAGACGTATTGAAGGCCACTGTTGCCTTATCAGCTGCATGTCCATACATGCCTGAACGATGAGAGCCTTGCCCTGCATCACGCCAAGGTCATTACCACCGAGGTGAATGACCACCACGTGCGGAGTTGTCCACACAGCACCTAGCTGGAACAAAAGTGGGTAGGAGCCCGTCTCAACGCTTTCCTCTCCAGCCAAGCTACTGTACTGCAGCCCATCTACTGAGGCCCAGCTGTGAGCCCATGTTTGATTTTGCGGCCCTCCGGGCTGCCCCGAGGGCCATGCTGTGGCCACATATTAGGATGCGCGTCTGCTCCATCCCCGTCCAGCAACCTGTCGAAATAATTATAACAGGTTAGGCTGCAGAATTCCCAGGCCCTCCGAAAAAGGGGGAAATATAGCCCTTATAAGCCAGAGGACCAGCATCCAACTGCCTGTACCTTCGTTTTGGAAAAACCCCAAGATCTGCTGCCGTAGAAGCAGCTCCAATGTCAAAAGAGTGGATTCCAAACTCTGAGGGGTCATTGTGACGCCCTTCCCTGGCTCTCATAAACTAGAACTCCCACTCTCTCTTTCTCCACACTCTCCTGACATCCACCTCTCAAACAACTCTCACAAACCCACCAAAACAACCCTCTCACGTCCTCCCAGATTCAACTGTCATCCTTCCATTTATACTCTCCGCCATTCTCAACACTCAGCCAATCATCCAGCATTCTACTGCCCATTCACTCCCCCCTCCTCTTTCATTCCACTTACCATGTATCTCCTATACAAACAGCACTTACCATATATACACTAATACAGGAACATCACATTTCCCCCCCCCTTAAAATAACGGCAGAGTATTATTCCTGTTCCAGGATTCATACGTCGCGTTAACAAATAAAACAAGTCTCTCTGGGGAAAATGTCTTTCTTTGTTCCTCCGTCTGGTCACGTCACTGCAGTCCCAGCCACCTGCCTTGACAGTCCATCGGCCAATACATTGTCCTTGCCTTTTATGAACTGGAAGTCCACTTGATAGTCTTGTAGGGCCCAGGACCACCTCTGCAGCATATTATTATGGTTTTTCATGGTCTGTAACCATAACAAGGCCCGATGATCCGTTGTTACCATGAATCTTCGTCCCCACACGTATGGGCGCAACGTGTTCAGTCCCCACACGACCGCTAGGCACTCCTTTTGGACCGACGAATACTTTTTCTCCCTCGGCGTCAGCTTGCGACTCAGATACGCCACTGGATGTCTGGTGCCTTCTCTCTCCTGCAGCAAGACGACTCTCAGCGCGAGGTCTGACGCATCTGTAGCCACGATGAATGGTTGCTCATAGTCTGGTGCTATTAATATGGGTCCTTGGCACAAGGCTTGCTTCAGCAGATCAAAAGCCTTCTGACATTCATCCGTCCATACCACACGCTCAGGACACTTTTTCTTTGTCAATTCATGCAAGGGGTTTGCTATTTCCCCAAAATTTTTCACAAACTTCCTATAAAAACCAGCCACACCTAGAAATGCCCTAACTTGTTTTTTGGTTAAGGGGATAGGCCACGCTTGTATTGCCTCCACCTTGCTCCATAAGGGGGTGATTTTCCCACTCCCCACCTTATGTCCTACATAGATTACTTCACTCACAACTTTCCCATTCACACAGTACGGCATAGATCTGATTGGGGCATGATCTCCAGTATCAATGGAATGTCTGGCTATACTGGTTTGGCCAGGTTTATCGCTAAAGAGATTCCCATAGTTTTTCAAAACTCTCAGAATCTCTTCTTTTACTTCCTCCTTCACCTCCTCTGACCATTCCAATTGATCTACCCCTCCTTTGTCTTTGCTTTCCTGTACCAAATCTGGAAGTTCAGGCCCACTTCCCTCAGGGAATAAGGTAACTTGCAACACCTTTGCATCCCTAGTATGGTAAGGCTTTAACATATTTACATGAACCACTTTGTTTTTGTTTAATTGGTCTGTGGTGATTACATACGTCACTGTGTCAAGCTTTTCTCTTATGATATATGGTCCCTCCCAGCTGGCCTGTAATTTGTCATGTTTCCTGGGTATGAACGCCATAACCATATCTCCCACATCATACACACGTTCCCTGGCTGTTCTGTCATACCAGTAACTTTGCTTCTCCTGAGCTTGACTTAAATTCTCTTTCACAACTTCCATCATTGATGTTAATTTATTGTGGAATTCCAATACAAAATCTACTACAGATGTTTTGTACTCTCCCAGGGTTCCTTCCCATGAATTTTTTAACAGTTCCAAAGGTCCCCTCACTTTTCTAGTGAACATCAGTTCAAAGGGTGAGAAGCCTGTTGACTCCTGAGGGACTTCTCTGTACGCGAATAAGAAGCATCCCAAACGTTCATCCCAGTCTTGTGGGTGATCTTGAACATAGCTTCTTATCATGCCCTTCAAAACACCATTGAATCTCTCTGTTAGCCCATTAGTGGCGGGATGGTAAGTGGTGGTCTTTAGATGATTTAGACCACAACACTTCCACATACATTGCATCACGTCTCCCATGAATACACTGCCTTGATCCATCAGCACTTCATGAGGGAAACCCAGCCTCATAAAGATTTTTAATAAAGCCTCTGCCACTACAGGGGCTTCTACAGATCTTAGTGCTTCTGCGTCTGGGTACCTGGTGGCAAAATCCACCACCACCAATAGATATTTCTTGCCATGCCTTGTGGGTTTGGAAAAAGGGCCCACCAAATCTATTCCCACTCTATAAAAGGGTTGTCCAATTATAGGAAGAGGCTTTAAGGGTGCTTTAGTCTTTACTCCACTTTTTCCCACCTTTTGGCATATACCACAAGATAGACAATGTTGTTTTACATCTTTGGAGATGTTTGGCCAATAATAGTGTGCAGCCAATCTCCTCTTGGTCTTTTTTATTCCCAGATGTCCTGCACATGGGACATCGTGGGCTACCTCTAGCAATCTGGTTCTGTATTTGCTAGGTACTATCAATTGCTTCACTGGTTCACATTCATCCTTTCTCTCAGCAGGCATCCACAGTCTATATAAAATCCCATTCTCACACACAACTTGATTCCTCAGTTTGTCAGTGAAAGGGATCTGTTGGGTCAGGGCTTGCTCCTTTATTTGCTTCAAACTGGTATCCTTATTCAGTTCTTCTCTGAAATGCTCTGTCTCTTCCCCAGAGACCATTTGATACAGTTTGTCTCCTTCAGCAGGCCTGCCAAGGGTTGCTATGGTGACCTGAGGCTCGCAAACAGATTCCACCCTGTTTCCTTCAGCCCCTTTTAACATGGCTTCTGTTTCTCTGCCAAGTTGCTGTCTGGTCACCACATATATTTTCCCTTGTGCCCCCATAACATCTCTTCCCAGTATCACTGGTTCTTGTTGTTGGGCATTAATACCTACTTTATATTTGCCCTCTCGGCCTCTCCATTCCATTTTCACTAGGGCCATAGGCAAGCTTTCTGGTCTACCCCTCACTCCTTGAATAGTCACCGTTTCCTGAGGTAATATTTCCTCAGATTTTATTAAATCTGGCCTCAGTAACGTCTGAGCGGCACCAGTATCAAGCAATGCCCAATAATTTGCCCCTTGTACACTCACTTCCTCTCTCAGACTCGAATCCAAGTCTTTTACCTCTGTCCAGTTTATCTGGCAGAACTGAACCTTTTCCGCTGTTAGCTCTTTTGGTTCTGTCTTTACTGCCCTTGCCTGAGCAGGATTACTAATGGGGTTGGCAACCTCGCATTGAAAATGTAGGTGCCCCGGTCTACCACATTTGTAGCATAATTTCTCCTCCATTTTAGGGTACACAGATCCACTCTGGGGTGTCCTGTGCCCTTCAGATTTTACTGGAGGACTCACTCGCTGTGGCACCACATCCCTTCTGCCACCATTATATGGTCTGGGTTTAAACTCTCTTGATGTTTTCCCCACCCAGCCAGTTCTGTTGGAGGCAAAGTGATCCGCCATCTCTGCGGCCTCCTGCACCGATGTAGGGGAACGGTCTTTGACAAGGAGCCTTATTTCTGGTGGTAACTGATGGAATAATTGATCCAGTATCATGAGGCTTTTCACCTCTTCCACTGACTGAGCTTTGGCGCTACTCATCCACTTTCCAAATATATCCATCAACTTAGCTCCCAGTTCAACAAAAGACCTCCCTGCTTGGATCTGACAGTTTCGGAATAACTTTCTAAAATAGTCAGGTCCCAGTCTGAACCTTTTGTATACTGCCTCTTTAAACTCAGCATAAGTGACGGGCTTGTCTGAGGGGAAATATTGGTATACCTCAGCCAATTCCCCTTTGATCAGGTTTGATAAATATTGCATATATTTATCCTCTGGTAGCCCCCACAATTGAGCTGCCTTTTCAAAAGTACTGAGGTAAATTTGTGGATCCTGTCCAGGCTCAAACACTGCAAAGTCTTTTGGTGTAACCTTTATCTTTGTTTCATTTCTGTCCTTTCTTGTTTCATCAGAATGAAACTTCTCTCTTTCAAACTTTAACTTTTCCACCTGTAATTCAGCATCCACTCTCATTCTCTCAAATTCCAACTCCCTCTGCTTGTCTTTTTCCTCAGCCTCCCATCTTAACTTTTCTCTCAAATACTCTATATAAGTGGGATTGCTTGAGTATCCTTCTGGGGTCTCTTCCCTGACAGGTTGTTTTTGCTGGGCAGTTGCAAATCCTATAAGTGCTACCCTCAATTCATCTACCCCTTTACCCTCGTGAGGTAAATTGAATGTTATGCACTTCTCCACCAGCTCCTCTCTTTTCATTTTTATATATTCAGCCATGGTCACTCACTCTTTGCCACACACTCTTTGCCAGTCACTCTCACAAGTAATCTTGTTTTGTTATTTCTGTTTGCCACACCACTGTTAGGGATTCTCTAGTATTCGTACCACCGCTACAGCCAACACCTGTGACGTATTCTCCTTTGTTTGTATCCCACCTCTGCCACCACATGTGATGCCCTTCCCTGGCTCTCCCTGTCAGGTTCCTACCTGCTCATGGTTACTGCCTGTCACTAGGCACCACCAGGGACTCCACCAGTCCAGACTGTCCTTTTTTATGGTTTCTCTCCCCGCTCTAGCATAGACCTCACCAGATCCCCCTGCTAGGCAGCACCACCAGTCACATCCTATAACCCGTATTCCCAGAGACTCTGCCTGAGTCCCTCTATCAGGTTACCTCTGTGACTGCGTGCTTAAGCTGTCCCAATCCCTTTGTATCAATGCAGATAATCCTGGTTTGCTCTGAATACTTGTGGTGATATTCTCTTCACCGCTGCCACCATTTGGTACCCTTCAGCCTTGGTATTTACCTTACCCTCCCTTCTGGTCTGTGGAACCCCAGCCAAGGATCAGGCCTTTGGTAAACCAAATATATTTATTAAATAACAGAGATAACAAGATTACTTTATAAAGGCACATAAGCATATGGTTTCATCTATTACTATGATACTTGACTTATCATAAACTAGAACTCCCACTCTCTCTTTCTCCACACTCTCCTGACATCCACCTCTCAAACAACTCTCACAAACCCACCAAAACAACCCTCTCACGTCCTCCCAGATTCAACTGTCACCCTTCCATTTATACTCTCCGCCATTCTCAACACTCAGCCAATCATCCAGCATTCTACTGCCCATTCACTCCCCCCTCCTCTTTCATTCCACTTACCATGTATCTCCTATACAAACAGCACTTACCATATATACACTAATACAGGAACATCACAGTCATGCCCCAGCCCCCTGTAAGGCCCACTTTGCGAGAGCTCAAACTGGTATTTTGTGAGGGAATCCTCACTTGCAAGGGCCAATAAATGCATATAACCCTTATAAGCACCCGAGGACCAGAGTCCAACGGCCTGAGCCTTTGCCTGGGAAAACCGAAGACCTGCTGCTGTAAAAGCAGCTCCAATTCCAAGGAGTGGATTCCAAACTCTGAGGGGTCATGCCCCAGCCCCTGTAAGGCCCGCTTTGTGAGAGCCCAAACTGGTATTTTGTGAGGAGATCCTCGCTTGCATGGGTGAATAGATAAATATAACCCTTATAAGCACCAGAGGACCAGCGTCCCACGGCCTGCACTTAGGCCTGGGAAAAAACCCAAGATCTGCTGCCGTAGAAGCAGCTCCAATGTCAAAAGAGTAGATTTCAAACTTTGAGGGGTCATGCCCCAGCCCCCTGTAAGGCCCACTGTGCGAGAGCTCAAACTGGTATTTTGTGAGGGAATCCTCACTTGCAAGGGCCAATAAATGCATATAACCTTTATAAGCGCCCGAGGACCAGAGTCCAACGGCCTACGCCTTTGCCTGGGAAAACCCAAGCCCCGCTGCCTTAGAAGCAGCACCAATTCAAAAACAGTGGATTCCCAACTCTGAGGGGTCATGCCCTAGCCCCTGCAAGGCCCACTTTGCGAGAGATCAAACTGGTATTTCGTGAGGGGATCCTCATTTGCATGGGTGAATAAATATCCTTCTCCAGATCCCATGGTCAAATGTACGGTCCACCCCAAACGTCTCTAGTCCGTCTTCGATAGGGAAAAAACCACCAGCCTAGCTAGGAAGGAAAGTCTTGCTACCTTACCTTTAAGTGCTCAGACTGACAGGCCCCTTCTCCTGCCATCCATTAGGAATTTCAGCAGGTGACTCCCTACCCGCTCTCTGGTAGCTGGTGAGTGTGCCAGGGCCATGGAATCCACGGACCTAATCCTAGTGTTCTTAAATATAAGGGGGTTACGAAATCTGGCCTGTGGTCAATTAACCCTTCTGCCCATGTTGAAATCAAACACACCGGGAAAGAATTAATGAAAGGTGACATCCATAGTTAACCCTTCCCTAATCCAGGCCTGCAGCTGCAGGAAAGAGGGCCACACAGCCAGGTCGGTGCATAAGGCAGCCATGACCCTGAACCTATAGTAAGGCTGTGCGAGCCCTGCCAGGGCATCATGACTCCCATAAAAGACCCCTAACACCTGAAGGGCCGAAAGGAAACCTTGCATGGCCTCTGAAAACTCCAGGATCCTAGTCTGCAACAGTGAAAACATGTCTATGTGCAGCTTGTAGCCCTGGGCCCCAGGGTCAGTCTTGATACCCAGAAGGATGAACAACTCCCCACTGTCAAGGGAATCCCCAATTACATAGCCGTACTATAAACTGTGACCTCAGGTGCTAACATGCACCCCAAAACTGCCATACCCATGAACAGCCAATCATATAGATAGTGCTTTACTGCTTCTAAGCCCACTTGTCTCCTAATTGGCCCCTGCCAGGAGGATCTGAAGCACTCCATGTAAGAAATATAGCAGCCCATAGGCAATGCTCTACTGCATAAGTGCATAAGGCACCTCTGCCACATACGCGCACCATGTTAAATGAAGAGTAGCACATGGTACCTAAACTATCAGGTATGAACCCCTTACAGCCAAACCTCTTCAATAAGACTGGTGGTGAATCAGGTGCAATTTGCATCTTTACACTCTGTCCCTGGCAAATTAGTGCCATAATGAAAACAGATTAAAGATTGTAGGCCATGAAGGCCAGCCTGGAGTTGGAGGCCATGAAGGCCAGCTGGGAGTTGGAGTATGGGATTGGGAAACCAAAAGGAAAACACCATAACACAGACAAACCTTCCTTTAAACCAGGTAGCCTGCAAGCAAAGTTCATACTACCTTGAGTCTAACCGGTGAGGAACACCTGTCCCTGAGCAGCTTATGCTGGGGGCTTCTTCTTATCCCTGTGAAGGGCTCTTGCCTCCTATCTCACTGTTGCATATATCCTTCTGCAAAAGGGAAGGAAATCATGTATGAGTAAGTACACTTTACCAACTACTAGTTCATTGCAACTAACCCAGTTCCCCTAAAGCGCAGATAATTGTTATCAGAAATCCTAACAAAGAAAGGTTTTGTTATTGTTATAAAATCATCAGGAAAGGGTGATGAGTCTGCCTGGATCTTAAAATGCAGCCTCTGTGTCAAAAGACAGTCTAATCTTCCGTCAAGGCAGCTCCTATTTCAGTAAAGTCCAAGATCCTGGCAATGATAAGGTTCTGATAAGTGATCCATCTTTCCTCTTTATTGCCATCCACCCATCCAGCCACACTATCATCTGCTAGACCTTCAATTCCTTGCAGAAGTTTGCATGCCCTTCTTTAAATATAACAAATGCCATATGCTTTGTGTTTGATATGAAACTGAATTCAAATAAATGCAACTCCTGTCTCAGAGTTACCCAGGAATGCGTAACTGACATTTGGAAAACGATCACTGTCATCTAGGTTATGGTGATGTAGACTTTTTCTAGCAAACCCTGTCATCTCTGTACACCATTAGTATCCAAATAGGAAGGCCGAAAGTCCCAAAAGGCTAACTCGGCCCTACAAAGGCCCCTTGTAATATAATAATGATAGAATTAACTACCTCAGCCAAATATTCCTGGGCCTAGCAGGAAGTCAGAAGCCTAACCAAAGAGCTCTGCACCCCCCAAAGCAGCCACCATGTAATAAAAGTAAGAGAATAAAGTACCTTGAACCTAATAAAGGCCCAAGACAAGCAAAGGCTGCAAGCCGAACCAAAGAACCCTGCACAATGGCCAAGAGAGACTACCAAGGCCTCACCCACATTCTTCACTGTCTTGCGCCCCCTACCTAGGCTGAACTCACGCCCAGCCTTGGCAACCAAAGGGGTGTAAATAGGGCCTGGTGAGACTCGAAAGGCTTGTGCAGCCTCCTCTCCTGTAATTAGTTCTGAGCCTGCAGCCACGGCTGGTGGGGAGATTTGAACCCCAGTCTCCCGGGTCGCATTGCAAACACCTCAACCACTACCAAAAGCTATCCCATGCGTATGGGGGTGTGTGGCTCAATATTGCCCAAAGGCCCGCATTTTATGAGGGGACCTTTCACCCCCCCCCTTTTCATGGCTGGCGAAGGTGTTTTGGCTAATACTGTAAGCACCAGCAAATATGTTATTATTCCTGGTATTAGTAGTAGTAGTAGTATTATCTACCAAGGCAAATTATATCAATTACAATATGAATGTAATAAACCCTTATAAACTCCCTTATAGTGTTATAGTAATATTAATGATGCTTGAAGGGCTTGCAGCTGTACCGCCTCCCCCAGCCTGGGGATTGTATATGTGTGTCTTGTTTAAACAAGCTGCTCAAGCAGCTATGAGTCCGTGCAGCCAGAGAACCACGCGCCTCTTGCCTTATTTAAATTAGCTGCCTAAGCAGCCGTGACGCAGCGCAGCCTAAAATCCACACGCCTCCTGGAGCAGGCCAATTCAGGCCTCGCTCGGCCCACAATTGCTGCCGAAACGGCTGGAAAAGCAAGCGCCAAAATGGCGCTGACCACGCAGCCACGTTGGGCCGCCACTGATGTCCTCTCCTCACTGCTCCGTTGCTCCGTCTGTCCCTCGCCGATGTCGCAGCTGCAAGAGGAAGGTAGAAGCGGTGGCTGGGCTTAAATAAGCACAGCAGCTCTGCCGCTAAGGTCTGCTGCATCATGCTCTCATCATAGACGCGACGTGCGACTTTGCCTTCATTCAAGATGGAGGTAGCAGCTTCGTCCCAACCTGCAATTGTGCCCAGCCTGCCAGCTACGCGGCAAGCAGGGCATTATATGTTTTTGTTTTAATTTTATGCTCCAAGCAACTGTGATTGATGCTTAATGTATCATGTTTAATGACATCACTTGGGCCCAGCCCTGTGACATCACTAGTACCCGCTCCTGAAATCTCAGGCTTTGGGATGCTTCTGACCTGGCAACCCTACCTGAATAGAGCATAAAAGTGTGTAAAAAGGCACCACCAGGTGAATCTTTCTGGGGAGATTATTTCATAAACCAGGATGCCACCACTGAGAAAGCTCTTTCAGAGGTGGTCTGCAACACAGTGACAGAAGCACCGCTTAGAGAGAGCGATGTGGCCCTTCCACCTCACTGTTTCAAATTGCATGTGGTTATTTCTCAGGAATACCTAGGAGACTTAAAATGTAAGCAAGACAAATGCTCTTAACATGCACTGGCTTTTTCTTTTCTATTGGCAATTTAATCTTGGAACATTTACTTATTTAATTAATTAATTAATTAATTAAACCAGTTGTTGTTGTTATGTGCCTCCAAGTCGACTATGACTTATGGCGACCCTATGAATCAGTAGCATGTAAGGCTCTTGGTTGCATTTTGTTGTAACAAACTGACATTGTCAACTACATCTCTGAAAATGTATACATTGTGATTTCTGTTTCAATATAATGAGATGTTCTAGATGGCCTCCCATCTCTACAGTTCTGTAGCTCTAATCCAAATATTATTAGAATCGGGGTGGTGTTCAATGCTAGTCCGACTCAAAGTAGACTCATTGAAGTTAATAGACATGGCTAGGTTAGATTAATTAATTTCAAGTGGTCTGCTCTGAGTTGAGTACAAGCAAGAAAGAAAAACCTTGCAGGGAGAAGCTGTTCTTGACATTTGCACTGCCACTTAGCACAACAGTCTTAAAATGTGATACTTAATACCTTGGCTGATGAACAATGTAACTGAAGAACCAGAAAGTGTGCCAAGGACTCCTTGATCTCTGAAAACCCTTACTACATTTGTAAAACAAGGCGCAGAAGACATATAGAATAAAGTGCACCACGAACTCCTCTGGTGCAAGCCCCATTGAAATAGGCAGGTTTTGTTTCTTCAGCTGGCACAACAATTGGCAACTCCTGCAGCAGCATACATTCATACATGTCATGCCTGGACTAAACTTTCCTTAACTTCTCTGGCATACACCTCTGCTTTATAATCCTGTGCAAATATCACTCTTTACTTTGAACCACATGCCATGAAATATCTATGATTTCTTCTTTTTTTACTTCCTTTTGCAAAATTTTAGATGGTGCATTAAAAGGTCTGAGAAATGTGTTTTTATCAAAGACAGGATGCATTAACCCATAACTTCTCTTTAGATAATACTTGCAGTGATATTGATTGTATCTATTCTTTTTTCCCAGTGTACTCTGTTGCATTTCGTTATTATGGAACTGAATTTTAGTGGATTGGGAGAGTGATACATGCTAATACATAAGCAGAGCCTTATGAATAGCACCAAATATCCATTTAGTAGTCCTTCATTTTGTTTCCAACAGTGGTCTGAAAAATACTTTTGAGTAGCCAGAAGCTTCAAGTTATTATACAGCCACGAGAGTGGCTGTATACTATAGTCAGCGGGGATTTTCCACATTCCACAATGTTAAATGGACAATATCCCCCATGCCATTCTGATGCTTCCCATAAGCTCATTTCAAAACAAAACCTTACAAAACTTATAGTTCTGAACTCAGAAACGCTTGCTTAACAACCCTGTCAATTTTCATGGCGATACACAAAACAGAGAGAATCGAGAGTTCAAAGTCTAAAAAGAGAGAAAAAAAACTCAGAGCCCTTTTGGACTTTTTTCTGTGAGTTCTCATAATCTGTTGAAATTCATTAAAAATCAGCCATGTTCACAGAGTACCTGTAATCCTAATACTGACCTTGCCCCATACTCCGACCTTCATCTACTGCAGTTTACAAGTTAAAAAAAATGTCTGGTTGATTTTTAATTAATTTAAGAAATTTTGGCTGGAAGCCAATTATAACGCAGGGCATGCTCAGCAAAAAATAGAGAGAAATACTAAAAGCCTCACAGCTGCTGGGCTTGGCTAATAAGAGGGCCACACCCACACCAGACTTGATTTTACTTGAGACAGTCATGGCTTCCCTCAAAGACTCCTGGGAAGTGTAGTTTGTGAAGGGTGCTGAGAGGAGACTCCTGTTCCCCTGAGAGAATGGTTAACAGTCAGCCACTCTGATTGAAGGTCTGTGAGAGAAACAGGGCGTCTCCTAGCAACTCTCAGCACCCTTCACTAACTACACTTCCCAGGATTCTTTGAGAGAAGCCATGGCTTTGAGAGAAGCCATGATAAATAGTTTTAAATTATTTTTAAAAGATGTGTTTTTAAATTTGTATATTTGTTTTTAATGTTTTTAGTTATTGTAAACTGCACAGAGAGCTTCGACTATGGGGCGGTATATAAATACACTAAATAAATAGATAAATAAATAATGATTATCCAAAGTGTAATAGAGGCCTGGTGTGGATGTGGCCAGGGACAGCTTTGTTTTAAATTTGGGTGGGAGGTAGGGTTGCCAGGTTCAGGGCCTGAGACTGATCCTGTATCTTTAGGAGAAGAGAAAGTCAGCCAAGTGCCAGTGTTCTTGCAACATTGTAATGGGAAAAATCACAAGGTAGAATTGTCCCTTCCCCCTACCCAACTGTGAAAGATACAGAAGACGTCTTGGTTGGCAGGCCCAGCCTGGTCAGTTTTACCTGTCCTAATCATGATTGCATAGGAGTATATCCGATTCAACTCAGTAATCATACAAATGATCAGACCTGCCTTTTCCCTCCTTCCCCTTCCCCTTTCTCCTCCCCTCTTCCTTCTTCTGTCTTCCATGCCCACTCCAGCCCTCCATCCCTCCCCCTCCAGTCAGTTTTACCTATCCTAAGCATGATTGCATGGGAGTAAATCCCACTGAACTCAATAAACATGCAAACGACCACATCTGTCCTTCTCCCCTCCCCCTCCTGCCTGCTCCCATCCCAGTCCTCCCCTCTGCCTTTCCACCCCTCCCTCCTCCCCCTCCTCCCTTCCCCATCCCCTGTGGTCAGTTTTACCTATCCTAAGCATGATTGCCTGGTGTGTGTGTGTAAATCCCACTTAACTCAATAAGCATGCAAATGATCAATCCATTCTCAGCAAACTTGCACAGGATCCCATTTCTTACCTCCCAGATTAAAAAGCAGGGAAATTCACTAATAGGCAAAAAACCTTGCGATTTAAGAATGTACCTATAGCCCACAGATACTTCTACCAAACTTTAAAAAACAGGGAAATTGGGCAGCTATAGTGAATGCACCAGGGGAGCAGGAAACCTGAACTCCTCTCTGAGATATTGTACTGCCCTACCAAGTTGTCAAAATGCAAACACCATTTGGGTTGGTCTTTCACAGTCCAATCCACTTGCTGTGTAGCTTGGAAGAATTTGGTAACATGTGCCTCTGAGCATATGGTGAGTGGTGGCAACACCTGTAATCAGCCCAAATAATAGAAAGAAGATATGTCCTGTGCTGATCTTGTTTTAGCTAGGAGGAAGCAATATTATTAAGACAGTTGATATAGTTCAGATGCTCACTTTAAATATGTCTGATTTACTTTGCAATTTTAGTGAAGTTTTCTATAGGAACTCATTTTCTTTTGCTTTTGTTTCTATGAATATGTGAAGTACAGCAACACTTTGCAAAATTTATACTAAAAAAACTCCAAACATAAGTGTGGAATAATGGCACTGACTTCTGCAAAATAGTCTCCAGTGGACCTCAGAAGTGTCTCAATTTGCACAAGATAAAACAGTGGGAGGTGAAATATATTCTAGCAAAATTCTAGGTGTGCTCTATGTTTTTAATTGATTGTGAACACCTTGCCTTAAATAAAGTGGTTTAAACATAGCAGGCTGAAAACATGCATCCTCTTTTTTCCAACAACTAGAGCCATTGCTAAAGTAGCAGCATATTGTAATCAGTCTGATTTTACATTAAACTGCAGTTTCAGGTCCAACTGTTAATGCACCCAAAATAGAAATAGACCATAACCTCCAGTTTGAAACAAAAAAGGCTATCTTCACCATCATATGACATTGACCAATAAAAAGGCTTTGAAATTAATAAAAATAAATTTGACACAGATTTCTAGGATGAATAATGAGGAAAATAAAATTTTCTAGTGTAGATTCTCTGTAGAAACATAAGTAACACAGGAAAGAAGCAAAGTAAGAAGAACACCAACAAACATACAAAAATATAAGTCTCCATCTTTGGAGATGGCAGGTGTTGCCACCACTCACCATATGCTCAGAGGCACATGTTACCAAATTCTTCCAAGCTACACAGCAAATGGATTGGACTGTGAAAGACCAACCCAAATGGTGTTTGCATTTTGACAACTTTGTAGGGCAGTACAATATCTCAGAGAGGAGTCCAGGTTTCCTGCTCTCCTGGTGCATTCACTATAGCTGCCCAATTTCCCTGCTTTTTAAAGTTTGGTAGAAATATCTGTGGGCTATAGGTATGTTCTTAAACCGCAAGGTTTTTTGCCTATTAGTGATTTTTTTTCCTACATGCACTGAATAATATTCACAATTTTTTAAAAAAGTGTGACCTTCTATCATGTCTGAAAATTTATTTTGCAGGTGTTTGGAAGCTGAGCTGTGTAATGATATCAAAACAAACATCGGTTGTGATACCATTTTGGACATGACTATGTGCATTGTTTTTACTTCTTTTCCCACATGGAGTTAATCTTCATATGGGGGAAATATTCTTAGACTCATGATTTTCTTCTTTTTGTATATTTCTGAAGCAACTTAGCAGTGCTGGAGGTGTTGCACTCTGGTTTCTTTGGTAACCATGCAGAGCAGATGCTTTATTATACCAATAAGTAGAGTATCGTTGGCCTTAGGGACTTCTGTGAAACATGTAATAGGCAGGAGATTTGGAAAGACAATACAGATCTTATTGTCAGTCAGTGTTTCCAATAGTACATGCTGTCTCTCTGTTTGCACTTAGTTTTGCACTATTTGGTGGAAAAGAAGGATACAAATGTTACAAATAGATCCATTTTTGAATAGCCGACGTTTTTGCTGTAAGGGTTGTAGATTTTTCAGAGATGCCATGGTCTGATAAGGACAATTAATGTGTTTTGCAAGGCTGAACTTTTGCAGAATAAGGGGCAACACCATGAGTCTCAGTTGTTAGGGTTGCCTTTTTGAAAAACTGCTGCTTTTTCCTCTTCAGATCAGTTGTGTACAAAGAGAGAAATAGTCTGTCATCTGATCCATCAGGTTTCCTCTGTCCATCCCAAATAGAGAAAGATGAGGTTATTTTTTTCTGTGCTTACTTTGCAGGCAAACCTTAAGTTGAATTCTCCTGGATACAAGGGGAAAAGAATTGTAGAGGGTGCAGGTGGTGAATAGTAAAAGAATATAAAAGATAGCCAGGGTGGCCTCAAGTCCCACTCTATAGCTTTCTATTGGAAGGCTGTCAGGGGATGGTCCTTCATTTGAAGGAGGAGGCTGTTTGAAGGGCTGTCCCCTTCAATCCCAGTTTAAAGATAAATAACCATAAGAAAGGAGAGCAGCAGGGCCTTGAAGCTGCCCATCAAGAGTTAGCAGCTGAACTGTAGACTGAGCAGGCACACAGATCACCTAGTCTCACAATGGTGAGATGTACTGTATTTCTAAATAAATTATAGTAATTATTTCTAAATCTGCATACACATACACACACATTAGCAGGCAAATATTTTATGCAGATCTGTGGCCTCTTTTATTTATTTATTTATTTATTGCATTTGTATACCGCCCCATAGCCGAAGCTCTCTCGGTGGTTTATAACAATTAAAAAACATTAAAAACAAATATACAAATTTAAAAACAAATTTTTAAAAAGCAATCTAAAAACACATGCTAAAATGCCTGGGAGAAGAGGAAAGTCTTGACCTGGCACCAAAAAGATAACAGTGTGGTGCCAGGTGCACCTCATCAACGAGATGATTCCATAATTTGGGGGCCACCACTGAGAAGGCCCTCTCCCTTGTTGCCAGACTCCCAGCTTCCCTCCAAGTAGCCACCCGGAGGAGGGCCTTGGATGTTGAGCGTAGTGTATGGGTGGGTTTGTGTCGGGAGAGGCGTTCCATCCGGTATTGTGGTCCTAAGCTGTGTAAGGCTTTATAGGTTAAAAACCAGCACCTTGAATCGAGCTCGGAAACATACAGGCAGCCAATGCACGCGGGCCAGAATCAGTTTTATATGTTCGCACCATCTGGTCTCTGTTACCAATCTGGCCGCTGCATTTTGCACAAGCTGTAGTTCCTGAACCATCTTCAAAGGCAGCTCATTGCAGTAATCTAACTTGGAGGTTACCAGAGCATGGACCACTGAAGCCAGGTTATCCCTGTCCAGATAGGGGTGTAGCTGGGCCACCAACCAAAGTTGGTAGAAGACACTCCATGCCACCAAGGCTACCTGAGCCTCAAGTGACAGAGATAGGTCTAGGAAAAACCCCAAGCTACGAACCTGCACCTTCGGGGGAGTGCAACCCCATCCAGGACAGGTTGGACATCCACCATCCAGTCAGAAAAACCACCCACTAGCAGCATCTCAGTCTTGTCTGGATTGAGCCTCAGTTTATTAGCCCTCATCCAGTCCATTGTCGCAGCCAGGCACCGGTTCAGCACATTGACAGCCTCACCTGAAGAAGATGAAAAGGAGAAATAGAGCTGTATGTCATCAGCATACTGATGGCAATGCACTCCAAAGCTCCGGATGACCGCACCCAACGGTTTCATGTAGGTGTTGAACAGCATGGGGGACAGAACTGACCCCTGTAGAATCCCATACTGGAGAGTCCAGGGTGCCGAGCAATGTTCCCCAAGCACCACCTTCTGGAGCCGATCCGCCAAGTAGGAGCGGAACCACCACCATGAAGTCCCTCCCACTCCCAACTCAGCCAGTCTTCCCAGAAGGATACCATGGTCGATGGTATCGAAAGCCGCTGAGAGATCAAGGAGAATCAACAGAGTCAAACTCCCCCTGTCTCTCTCCTGACAGAGGTCATCATACAGGGTGACCAAGGCTGTTTCTGTGCCAAAACCAGGCCTGAAACCCAACTGAAATGGATCCAGATAATCGGTCTCATCCAAGAGTATCTGGAGCTGGCCTGCAACCACTCGTTCAAGGGCCTTGCCCAGGAATGGAACATTTGCTACCGGCCTATAGCTATTGAGATTTTCTGGGTCCAGGAAGGGTCTCTTCAGGAGTGGTCTCACTACCATTGTTTCAGGCAGCCAGGGACCATTAATCACTTCCCTGGCCCATCCGGCTGTTCTATCCCTGCTAGCTTTTATTAGCCAAGAAGGGCAAGGATCCAGCACAGAAGTGGTTGCACGAACCTGTCCAAGCACCTTGCCAACGTCCTTAAGCTGTACCAACTGAAACTCATCCAAGAAATTGGGACAAGGCTGCGCTCTGGATACCCCTCTTGATTTACCTGCTATAACACTGGAGTCTAAGACCTGGCAGATGCTAAAGATTTTATCCTGGAAGTGCCTAGCAAATTCATTACAGCGGGCCTCAGATGGTACTACCACGTCGTTGGGGCCAGTGTGTAATAGCCCCCAGACAATTCTGAAGAGCTCCGCTGGGTGGCAGATTGATGATTTGATAGTGGCAGCAAAATATTGTTTTTCTTGCTGCCCTCACTGCCCCTAAATACAGCTTACCATAGGCACTTACCAGTGTGTAATTGCATCCACCAGGAGTTCGTCTCCATCTGCACTCAAGCCATCTCCTATATTGTTTCATCGCTCTCAGCTGTGGGGTATACCATGGAGCCGTACGAGCTCTACACATGAGAGGGTACTCAGGAGCAATGTGATGATGTCTATGTGGCCACTCCATAAGTAGCATACTACATATTAAAATAAGTCACACTTGCCAGACTAGATTACTGCAACAGGCTCTGGGTACGGCTGCCTTTGAAGAGTTTTTATTTATTTATTTGATTTATATCCCGCCCTTCCTCCCAGTAGGAGCCCCGGGTGGCAAACAAACACACCAAAAACATTTTAAAACATCATAAAAACAGACTTCAAAATATATTAAAACAAAACATCTTTAAAAACATTTTTTTAAAGCTTTAAAAACATCTTTTTGAAAAAAGAAGGTTTAAAAACATATTAAAAAGCAATTCCAACACAGACGCAGATTGGAATAAGGTCTCAACTTAAAAGGCTTGTTGAAAGAGGAAGGTCTTCAGTAGGTGCCATAAAGATAACAGAGATGGTGCAAGGGGAGGGAATTCCACAGGGTAGGTGCCACCACACTAAAGGTCCGTTTCCTATGTTGTGCAGAACAGACCTCCTGGTAAGATGGTATCTACAGGAGGCCCTCACCTGCAGAGTGTAGTGATCGACTGGGTATTTAAGGGATAAGATGGTCTTTCAGGTATCCTGGTCCCAAGCTGTATAGGGCTTTGTACACCAAAACTGGAACCTTGAACTTATCCTGTTAGCAAATGTTTTTAAAGATGTTCTGTTTTAATATATTGTAAAGTCTGTTGTCATGATGTTTTAAAGTGTTTTAGTGCTTTTGTTTGCCGCCCTGGGCTCTTGCTGGGAGGGACAGTGGGATATAAATCCAATAATAAATAAATAAATAAAATAAGCCAGTGCAAGGATTTCCCTCTCCTCCCCCCACATGCCCCTGTGCCCTCCCCAGATATGCTACAAAGGGTTGCAAGAACCACCAGAACAGCACACAGGGTCGGAGAGGGGAGTTTGTTCCTTCAGGCAAGCAGAAATGCATGTGCTAATGAATCAATCTCCTTAGTGCTACATTGAATGCAACCAATTTTTATGATTATTTGGAGCACTCCCTAAAAATCCCTTGCTTGCTTGAGTTCAGAACACTGAGTAAAGGATACATGCTCTTTGCACAACTAGCTCCTAATGGCTAAGTGCCAAATGCATGGAAGCATCCATCACTGACAATTGCTGCGCACTTCATTCCAAATCTCCCTTGAGAAGGTTCAACTAGCTGCGATATGAATAACTCCTGTAATACCTACAGTGTTCCCTGGAAGCATGACTTTGTTACATCATTCTTTCCTTTTTTCATGATGGAGAAAATGTAGTTTACAGGTCAAATGGTCAAGCAGTACAAGTCAAATCCACAGCATATGCATTTGCCTCAGATTTTCAAATTACAGTACATCAGAAAACTGGATAAAGTTGACCTCTTTCCTGTACAACCTGACCTAAACTTTTGTTGATTAGCCATTACTATAAGAATCATTGCTACTTTATGATCTGCAGTCCTACATTCTTACACTGACCTATATGGCTCAAACAAAACAAAAACTCAAGTCTTTTCATTCTTCTGCAGGGGTATAGTCATCCAGGGTCATGGGGAGTCATCACAGACCCCTTACTTTATTGGAAGCAGCATCCCTATATACAAGCCAATCAGCATGAAATGGAAGCCTGTAAGCTAATGAGAAGAATCTTCTCACTTGGGTAACAACATGCTTTCTTGTCCTTTTATGCTACTTAGAGTCAATCAGAGTGAAAGGAGGTAAGTCAGTCACTGAGAAAAATGTTCACAGTATCTAACACATGCCTCCCCTTTCATGCTGATTAGCTCCTAGGGTAAATGAGAAGTAAGCTTCATGGCAAAATACCTTGTTCTTCCATATCCTAGTCACACACTTGGCTTTAGTTCAGTATTCTTAAAATCAGAATGTTTCTGGCAAAGTTTATCCCCCAGAGAGTCTCTCTGTGTGTGTGGGAGCCTATACACACAGCACTTTTATTCTGGTTCTATAATTATGTAATTGCAGAAGAGATGGTGAATCCTGGGGGTGTGGCCGTGAGGCAGCATGGCGTGACTATCATGAAGGGACCTTGTACTTCTGAATTTGCCACTACTGTTCTTCTGTTTATCCCTGTACTTCCAACACTGCAGCCACTGGACCCAAATTGTATAAACTGTGTGTGTGTGGGAAAGAAGAGACGGGGAGAGAGAGAGAGAGAGAGAGAGAGAGAGAGAGAGAGAGAGAGAGAGAGAGAGAGAGAGAGAGAAGGGCCTGTTTCACACATCATATTAAATCATAGTTAAAATAAACGATGGTCTAACATGAATGAGCAGCATGCAAGTGTATGCTGCTCAAAAGTTCCCCATCTGCTCCTCCCCTGCTCCTGCTGCCACACTGAGAAGGAAACATAATATGGCTTTTTACATCCAAACCATGACTCATGGTTTATTTCTCTCCCAAGGTTCTCTAAAGAAGACAAGGTTTGTTCTTGGCTTTTACAACTCATGGTTAGTTTAAGGAAAACAAATCATTAACCCATATTTGGATATAATGCTTTCTTCCTTGGCATGGCAGGAGTAGGCGAGGACTGAAGTACCCATGATTTCAGCAGTGTGCACTAGCACAGTACTTGTTCACATTAAACCACAGTTTATTGTAACTATGGTTTAATGTGACATGAAAACTGGGTCATTATACATACATACACACAGAGAGACAGACAGACACACACACACCATGCATATGCACACACTGTCGCAAAATGGTGCAGTCCCCTGAAATGCAAGACTTTGAGACAGAGGACCTTGAGTCTTTCCCCAGTGCCAGATATATGTTGTAGAAACACTACAAAAACCTGTATTGAAGAGGATGTGTTTGCATATTATCACATGTTTGGATTTCAGGGTCATGTTCTGGGAATTCTGGGTGTATCCACCCTCTCATGTGAAAATAAGTCCAGCAATAACTTCTTTGTAAGTTCTTTTATTGATATAAGAGATTGTGCGTGGTGTATTCTTCTTGTTTAGTCACAAGCTGATCCTTTCAATAAATATATGAACAGACTCAGTTCTCATATTTCCCCTGGAACTAACATACCTGTGTGAATATTGTACATCATCTAGAGAAATAAGTTTGTGAGCCAACTAATAAATATAAATTATAAATAAATAATATGTAGGGAAAACACAAGCCACTGCAATTAATGCAAGACTACCAATGAGGTAAGTAATCTTATTTGGCATGGAGATAAATTACTATCGCTAGAGATCTTTTCCCAAACCTCTGCAGAAGAAGGGATATTGTGATAATATGCTCATGATGGATCAGAATAGAAAAGGCCATTTTAAAATGATTTTTTGTTTGCAAATGTTTCCCTGTTTAGTCAGATTCATAGCTACAATACATTATGGCTTTTATAAACATATAAAAACACTTAGGGTAGTCTTTGCAGTAATATAGCATATTTGGGTTGTTTGCCTGATTAATACATTAGTATTGGAGCACAGTATCCCATGAAGTAGAGATCTGAAATTAATTGGGAAGGTGCTAATTTTTGTTTTTGCAATTCAGTTTGCTGCTAAGGGATAACATTAAACAACTGAATATTAAATAAAGATGATGAACTTTTAGAGGCAATATTATTAAGTATCAGCTTGGTAAATATACTTTTACACCTCCATTTCCACCACCCCATCACAATTAATATTTGGAAAAATATCACATGTGAGGTTTTGCATGTAAATTTGAGTTCATGAAATATGGTTGAGAATCTTTCCTTCATTTCATCTTTAGAATGTTGTGTGTGAAAATATCATGTGAAAGAATCAACTTCACATTTCCTTAATAAGTGCCTCTGAATTTGGTACTACCAGAAAGATATCAGCAGTCAGTACTGATCTTGAAGGGTGTATTTGTAAACAGTATGAGATGGCATGGAGGGGGCGATGGCTTTCCCCTGACCTCTCAACAGCTGAGTTGCTGTTGCTTCATCAGGAAAGAGGGCAAGGCAAGGTGGCAGTGAGGTCAACACAGTACAAACACACCAGCAGAGCCCAATTTGGCATTCTTGCTGGTACATTTGCACCATGCCAGTCTCCCTACAGCCTTGCCCCTAACCCTCTCCTTCCTGGTAAGCAACAGGGACTCAGTTGTCAGGAGGTCAGGTGATTGCTGCCGCCCCACCACATCTTTTGTTAGCATTTCTAAAATAGCATTTTTCCCAACCTCTGAAAGTCAGTGGAGACTTGAAACATTAGGGCAAATGAGGCAGTGCCCCATTAAGCATAGTCTATCCTCAGCCAGCCCCCACCTGCCTGCTTTCTTTCTTACAACCAGGGGGTGACAATAGCTGTCATTTTCCTTTTCCTCCTTTCCTTGTAGAAGCAGTAGGGAGGAGGACTGGAGCAAAAAGTTGTCTCTCTCTATCATTGGCTCTGGCTCTATCTACTATTGGTCTGTCTACTTTCCACCCTGCCAGTACCAATGGGCACCAGCTGGAAGTGCTTTAGATGTCTGGATATAATACTAACCCTGAAACAGCTCTATAAAGGCAGATCCCTATTATAATTGTTATACTGCACTTAGAGGCCAAGAAATGGAGGGAGGGTTGTCTTAGGCTACCTTTGTGGCAGAAGAAAGATTTGAACCATTGACTGCAGCTGCTATGCTAAACGAGCTCAGCATGAGAGATCCAATATGCCACTAGTCATTACAATAATGAATTTGCTTGTAATGATGCTAATAGTACACTGAACACCTTCTCTCATTGAGAACTGCAGTTAAGCAGTCAAATGCTCCTTTCATCTCTAGAACCTAATTGTTTGGACGAATGGCTGGGCTATTAGTGATTGGAATGTTGGACAGGCACATGAGAAATTAATATGCTTGCACATGGACAGCTCCGACATGTTACTGGCCTCTGCCACTGAAACAGATCCTGTTTATATTTTCAGATCAAAAAAGCATCATGTTAGGACATTGCCTCTTCTTTCATCTCATACAACTGCAAAGTAAAGAGGAATGTTGCTCACCAGAGCAGGTAGAAGAGGGGATAATGTTGGACTAGTGCAGCAGCAGCAGGAAGGGTTGCATATGTGAAATGTTATTTATTTAAATGTTCCCCTGGACTGGAGAGAAAGAGCCAGACCACTAGGAGGATAGGGTGATATCCAGTTAAGTCAAACTCAGAGCAAACCTGTTGAAATCCATGGGATTAATTTAAGCCCACTGTTGTCAATGGATCCACAGAGTATGACTAAAATTGATTATCTCCCATAGTTTTCATAAGCTAATATGCAATATTGAATAAGGCTTTTGTCCAGAACTACAGCAAAGCTGCAATAGAAAAGGATTTGGCTTTTTAAAAGATGACACTAGAGCCACACAGTCATAAGGAGTCCTTAAAAACTAGGGCTGTGCACCAGATTCAGCTGAGGCCCAAGTCAAATTGGGCCCATTTGGAATTTTTGTGTCTCGATTTGAATTCTGACAGCCATGGATTGCTATGGGTTACATTCTATGACCCAGAGCACCCAGGGCTGTTGGGGGTGCAGCTTCAAGCAGGAACAAGAGGCAGCCACAGCTCTCCTTCCTGCCTGATAAGCAGAGGCAGCAATCCTCCAGGTGTGTGGGTGCTGTTTCATAAGCACAAGGCAAGGGAGCAGTCCTGGGGGGGATGTTTCCTGTAGGAGAGCCCTTTCCGAAGCAGCATTATGCAAGATAAATTGCCCCCATACTCAATTGGGGGAGGAGACTCAACATCTCCTTCCCCATCCCCTCCATACTTTGATTACTTTTTTTATCCTAATTAAACATGAGCTCCGCCCCCAAGCTTATTTGCAAGTGGCTCCAAACCACAGCAGTGGTCCCCAGGTCAATTCAGGGCAGATTGACTTGATGCTCCCCCCCCAGATTGGAGCCACAGGACGGACAGGGGTATGTGTGCACTGCCCTATTAAAAACACTCTTGAGAACCCCTCAAAGTGATTCTTAGATAGGTAAATTAATTTTGTTGCACAAGCTATATTCTTCCAAATAATTTGCTCAAGAACCCGATTGTTCATGAAAAGAAATGGGCACAAGCGTGGATCATTTCCCTATAGGCTTAGGATGCATAACCTGATACAGACCCAGAATCTGTTACAGCTATTGGGACACATCCACAAAGAGGGCAATTAGTTGCATAATGCAATCAAACTGCACAACATGCTTGTGCAGTCCACTGGTGTGTTGTTGCTTTTAAAGAAATTTGACGTAAAATGTGCAAGAATACTTTATTTTTTATTTATTTAGAAATAATAAAATAAGACATAATATATATATAAAAATTTTGTACAGTCCATGATTTGTGCAGTACATTAGGAAGACTTTGATACAAAAGGCTGCAAACAGGAAAATAGTAAGGGAGAACGATTGTCAAATGCCTGTTGGTTTTGTTCACCTTACAAACAGCTGCAGGACAGAAAATCCATTTATGAGATGAGAAAGAACTCTTCAGTTGCCTGTGGGATGGCAACTATGAAGCACTCTCCTACCTTAAAATGGTCAACAACAGCAGCCTGATTTTTTTTTAGAAAAAAGACATTACAGTACTTCTCAGTTTTACCTTGTAACCCCAGCCCAACCCCAACAAAAAAGGGTGTAAGAGAACAAAAATATCAGATTCAGAACCCTTTGTCTTTCCCAAAGGCATGTAAAATAGAATGAATAGCAAACCAAAACAAAAAACAACCTGTGACTGAATAGTGTGTTAACACACACATGCAGTGATTGTGTTAATTTTAAAAAACCTGCACACCAGACCACGGATGAGAAACAATAAGAATCCATAGCCTTTCTTGCATGTGTAAGATAGTAAGGCTGCAATCTTACCCTAGTGCCCACTTACTTGGGAGTAATTCCTATTGAATCAATGGAAACTTACTTCTGAGTAGACACATATAGGATTGCCCTGTTACATGTAAGAGAAAGACACTCCCCCCCCCATTCAAGTATTTCTACGAAAGAGGAAAATTACTGCTTGTCTCATAACTCATATTTGTGGCTTGAGGAGTCAAGTGTGCTTGCAATCCACATTCCAGTAAAGTCAGTGGGAAATTTCCCATCAACATAAGTGGCGGATGATTGCACCACAGATCTATACTGCTTAACACTTTGCACAATTGTCCCTTCTTATCAGCTACTTAAAAGGCTCCTTAAAAATACTTTTTTTTTGGTAGCTTCATAACGGTCACAGAACCTAGGCTGAGCCTCCGGAGGCATGTTCAGTTTATTTACTTTTTTTTTTTAGGAAAAAAAAATTACAATGACAATTAAGGGCCAGTAGGTACCATGATATATACACAAATGAAAGTTTTGTCTTAGTTTCCACATGCAGAAGCAAACAGGTAAAGACAAAGGGTTCTTTGAAGGGGAATATATATATATATCTCCCAACAAAGAGTGCAACAGATTATCCACTCTCATCAAGTCTGTAGCAATCTGAAAGCAGGTTAAAAAAATGCCAATAGCAAGGACAAACACAATCAAGTTAAGCATCCATGCCTAAATAAATAACAAAACAAAACACCTCATAGCATTAGAAAAATCCCATAAGGCTTGCAATTATTTGCAAAAACCATGCTAACCGATAGCATCATAAGTTCTAACTGATGCCGTCTTGGCTTTTTCTCCTGTCATTTTCTTTTTCAATGGACTTCTCTATTTACATTTGGCTTTAAATATGAAAATACTTCATAAACTTTATAAAAAATGTACATTTTCATTAAAAAAAATCTGAAAACAAAAACCCCTGCTTATTGGAAAAGAAAAATCAACTCTGCACCAGGAAGAAAAAAAATATTAGGTTTTTAGAAAAATCCCTTTCTCTGTGTATTTGTTTTTAAAACAAATATATTCAATGCTGTCTCAACCCACCTTTCCATTTAATGACTCAAGTCTCGCAAGTGGGAACTTTGTGCATTTTGGAGTAGTTTCCTCCCTTCTTTGTTTTAACATGTCGCTAAATACTCTTTGGTTTGCACTTTATTTTTCTTTGCAGAAATATCACAATAGCAGCACGAGTCATGTTCAATTGCTTTCATTGTTTCCCTGACCCAGAGAATTCAGTCAGGTTGCCATGCATATTTACCGCCCCCCCCTTTCAGAATTAGCATCAGTACGTGGTACATAAATAATATCTGACATAAGAGGAAAAACAAACAAACCTTCCTATATTTACAGGATCCAATTTCTGCGGTTTGGAACCCATTGACTCCGCAAAGTAAATTCCATTCTAAATGGGAAATACCACTTTACTGAATTTGTCTCCTTCTGACAGGGCAATCGGGGCCCAGCAACCTCCATAGATGTTTATTAACAAATAGCATTAGACCCAGAACAAGCTATTTTTAATGGCATACAGTGAGATCCAATACTGTAAAAGAGTTTGGGGTTTGATCCCTTGGTTACCACTTTCACTTTCTGCCTGTTGGGAGGATGTGCACATCTATAACCTACGGGTGCAGCTGAAATGGTACACTTGATCTTAGAGGCAGAGAGAATTTTTAAAACATTCTTGGCAAGGGACCCAAAAATACCATTAAAGTCACAGTTCAGCAGAGAGTCACAATAACTGTTTAAAGATTTCGGTGCAGATATATTCCTATGTCTGCTGATCATCCCATTGTGGCTTTATTGCAGTCATAAAAAAGAGGGAACTCTTTTACAGTATTGTTCCCTTCAAACGAAAGACACCTCAACAAACAATCTAGAAAATATTAGCATGCATAATTATTTTCTGCCATCTCAGCGCTGGCAAAGAGAAGCTGTCCCATCAAAAACAAACCTACTGAGATCCTTGCATCAGGCAATTCCACGTCAGTTTCTTTTCTCCTGGGACCAGCCTGTTGCTTGCTTTGCTCACAGCAGCCTACTACACTCATATTAATCTCTGTGGCTGAACAGATGGTTTTGCTAACGTCTAGCAAGCCTGAACTGGATTGAATGTTAAATGGATCGTAACTATTGCCTTGGTTGTATGTGATGACTCACAATGCAATCCTATATATGTCTACTCAGAAGTAAGGTATATTGAGTTTAATAGGGCTTACTTCCAGTTGCCAGTAGGATTGCAGCCTCGGTCCCTCAAAAGGCTTTTCCACTTCTGATAGGGATCCATGTTCTAAAAACTACTCTGGAATGTAAGCATGACTTATCATTTGACCTTCCGCTGCAGTCTTGTTGGTGTTTTGCAAAAACGAGAGGACATATGCTTGCTCCCCTTCACTCAATACTTTCCCCCATTTTTATATATGTTATGTGCCTTCAAGTTGATTTCAACTTATGGCGACCCTATGAATCAAACCACCCTGTTCAGATCTTATAAGTTCAGGTCTGTGGCTTCCTTTATAAAATCAGAAGCTTATTTCCTAGAAAAAGGGGGGGGGGAAGAGGACTTTAAGCTTTTTTTAGAATAAGGTGCATCTTTAAAAAAAATACTCCACACATAAGGAACCTTGGGGAGAAGAAATAGTCTGAAAGCAGCCTGCTTTGCTTAAATAAAAAGTTCACTGTGCAAATGTGTGCAATTTTTCTTTGGTATTCACTTAGGTAGCTTTGAAATTAAAAATATTTTGGATGGGGGGGGAGATCCATTCTATCCCCAAACACAAATTAAAAATATATATCTTGCTGTAGGCTACTACATGGCTTTGTGTTACATAACACTCCTTCTGTAACTCTATAGTACTAAGAGAAATTGATTCTAGCCACCAATCTACTGGCCTCAACAAAGTTCAGATTCCCCAGCATCACCAGTCACTTTGATTGACACAGAGCTTTGAAATGAACAGATTCAACACTGGGGGTTTCCTCCCCTTTTTCATTTCATTTTGTTTGGTTAAAAGATATATAAAAGAAAAATGAATACTACACTGCAACAAAAATAATTACAATTTGTGTTCATGTAGTTAGCAGCAACATTAAAAAAATAGTAAAGGCAGTCTCTTGCCTTTGTTATGCCATTAAAAACATTCTTGTTCCCAAGAGAGAAGCATTTTGGGAGGAAACAAATCGATGACAAAAAATACAACTCAACCAAAGCTTGCCTGCAAGTTCAAGTTTTGTAAAAAAATATATATACATAATTTATTCTACAACATATACGTGCCTCCCAGTCAAGCACAGACATAGTGCTTCATGTTCCAATTCACGCTTTCGCTGTACCTCCAGTGAAGACAGCACTTAAAAACCTAGCCTAGGTTGACTCCTCAGGACTGTATGCTTATCTCTGCTCAACAGTACCATCATCTGAAAAACTGTTTGCAGCCATTTCTCAATGCAATGTGCCCACTACTGACAGATATATTTTAACCACACTGGAAAACATTCCCCATAGTCATATTTCAGATTCTCGCCTTAAAGGCCTAGGCTCTAGGGGCACACCAGCTTGGCTGTGATGGTCCATGTCCGGATGGGTGTCTGTACTTGTGCTCTCAGGCACCCCATTGTCACTGTCATCTTCCTCTTTGCCCGTGAGGGCCACTTCGTTCTCATAGCAAAATGAGTTTGCGTTAGAGAGGATGTATTTCTTTTCTGCTAAGTCTCTGGCACTACAAAGGGGCGTGTTCAGCACTTCGTATGTTTTGTGGAACCTAGAATAATCCACTTTGTAGTAGTTTTTCTCTTCAAATAGTACAGGCTCATAACGGTGGCCCCAGAAGATTTCGTTTGCCAGATATGAGCTACGGCACTGAGTAGTCATGGCGGTGGCTTCCACCATGCCTTCTAATATTACTACAATTTCAAAGTCTGCATTGTCCATGTCCTGCTTACTTAAGTCATACAAAGGGCTCTCTTCATCTATTTCATGGACAATTGTAATAGGCGAGACCAAAAATATGCGGTCTATCCCACTGTCAAACCCAACATTGATGTCAATTTGATCAAGAGGGATGTATTCTCCTTCAGTGGTGATTCGCGATTTGAGTAACTGGGCTCTCACATGAGCTTCCACCAAGTGGCTTTTGCGCAAATTCCCGACCCGCCACATCAAGCACAGTTTTCCATCCCTCATAGCTATTACAGCATTGTCACTGAAGATGAGAGTTTCATTTCTTTTTTTTGGTTTAGCCATCTTAGCCATGACGGCACCAATGATGAAGGCATCGATGATACAGCCCACTATTGACTGGAAAACCACCATGAATACCGCAATGGGACACTCATCTGTGACACACCTAAAGCCATAGCCAATCGTGGTCTGTGTTTCAATGGAGAAAAGGAAGGCCGCAGTGAAGCTGTGCACTTCAGAGACACAAGGTCTGTTTGTTTTCTCTAGGTCCCCATGAAATAAGGCGATCAACCAAAACACACAACCAAAAAACAGCCATGAAAGAATGAACGCCAGACAGAAGATCAGCAACATCCACCTCCAGCGGATGTCCACACAGGTGGTAAAGATGTCTGCTAGGTAACGCTGTCCTTTTTCACCCACATTAATGAACTGAACGTTGCAGTGGCCATTTTTCTTGACAAACCGGCTCCTGCACTGCTGCCTGGTATGTACCTTGCTCTTCCCATTCCCAAAGCCATTGGCAACAGCCATGGTTGCCAGCTTCATGCCGTCCTCCTCCGAGGAAACTATGCTGTAGCGGTTGGTTCGCACGCTGCCCATCGCTTCCGCTGTGGACTGTGGCGCTTCTGCTTTAGAAAACAGTCTGAGTTTCTGCAGAACTCTTTGGAGAAACAGTTTTGAATGTTCTAGTGGAACACACTCAGAGGAAAAAAGGGAGAAGCTGGTGTCTCCGACAGCCCTTGACTGTGCCAAGGAGCCTTCCGATATTCACAGCTAACTTAGCAACTAATCATCTGCCACAAGGAGACATGGCCTGTAATGAAAGAGAAAAAATGTTGTGTCAGCAAATGTTACAAACACATCTCTGTTTTTCTGACTGCCATCGGTCTAGTATGGGACCCAATCTCAGCTGTTTACTGACAAATCCAACTTTGGCAATTCAGCATAGCTAGGGATATCAGATAACTAATATTTAAAGAAAGCAACACCAAATATCTTGAGTTTCTATATTTTAGCATATGTAGATTTAGCCAATATAGGACATCTACTTCAGACAAAAGTGGTAAAATAACTTTAATCTAAAACAGAAAGCATGTTGGGAGTCTAATCAGCCCACTCTGCAAAAACAAGGGAACAAGGCAATACTCAAGCTATCCAGCAAGAGAACCACTCTCACAGCATTTTGCTGTTGGGGTTCACTTCTCAATTCTGGTCTATGACTGTGAACCTCTCCTTAAGGGTGTAAAGGGGCACACTAAGCTCTAATACTACATTATCATGATGAATGGCCAATAGACTGGTATACCACTGACTGATCTTAACCCAAACATTTTGACATCCCTAGATCAGAGAATCCTTGAAGTGATTTGCACCAGTTTTAATGTATTTGTATCCAATTAAAGTTTGAAACGCACCCCTTAATAAATACAAAGTCCATTAGAAACCCAGCAATGAATTTTTTTTATTGTTCATTTATTTATTAGATTTATATCCTGCCCTTCCTCCCAGAAGGAGCCCAGGGTGGCAAACACCAAAAACATTCTACAGCATCTTAAAAACAGACTTTAAGGATGTTTTATTTTCATATATTTTAAACATATATTAAAACAAAACATATTTGAAAACATCTTTAAAAAATCTTTAAAAAATCTTAAAAAGCAATTCCAACACAGACACAGACTGGGATAAGGTCTCTACTCAAAAGGCTTGTTGAAAGAGAAAGGTCTTCAGTAGGTGTCAAAAAGATAACACAGATGATGCCTGTTTAAGGGGAGGGAATTCCAAAGGGTAGGGGCCACAACATTAAAGGTCCACTTCCTATGTTGTGCAGAACGGACCTCCTGATAAGATGGTATCCACAGGAGGCCCTCACCTGCAAAGCACAGTGATTGACTGCATATCTAAGTGGTAAGACGATCTTTCAGGCATCCTGGTCCCAAGCTATATAGGGCTTTGTACACCAAAACCAAAACCTTGAACTTGGCCCGGTAGTTTCAGAATTGAATCCATGAAGCTGTATGCTGACGGTGAATCCAAAGCAGTTTGATGCTGGATATTTAACATAATGATAGCTGCAAGATGTGCTTATTATTATTATTATTATTATTATTATTATTATTTATTAAATTTATATACCGCCCGACTAGCAATAGCTCTCTGGGCGGTGAACATAAAATAGCATAAAAATACAATGAATAACAAAATAATACTAAAATACAATCAACAATCCAATACAATAAACATTTTTAAAAGTAAATCAGTGTAACCTAAAATGCTTCAGAGAAGCATTTGGCCATGGAGTAAATATATACACTTCTTGGAACTCTGAGTGAAACCCAGGTTAATTTTTATGGGAAGAAATTATGGAGTTCATGTTTTGTTTTAAACCAGTAAACTAAACAACGGCCCTGATCTTGCTCTACTTATTCCCAACTAGTCATGTTGATAAATCATGTTCCTATCAAAATGAAAAGACACATCCAGCCAATTCCTATTGCCTATGCCAGGAATAACCAAAACAGTCCTTCCAGATGCTGGACTCCAACTCCCATCAGCCCCAACTAATATACCCAAAGGCCAGGGATGATGGGAGTTGTTGTTCAACAACCTCTGGAGGGAACCACATTAGATACCCCTGGCATACACATTTCAAAGCCTGCTTCCCCATCTAGATCTCCTCCGTTCGATCAGGATACATGTCTTTGTTATTAAAAGAAAGTGTCATCTAAACATGTCAAGTTCTTGAACAGTATGGATGTAACTTCTTGAATTTATTTATTTATTATTTGATTAATATCCCACCCTTTCTCCTGGCAGGAGCCCAATATACTGTTAAACAGATGTCATATATTTACAATTGAGCTATGACCCTCCATGTGCTTGTTTGTTGCTCCCCCCCCCCATAATAATGATCATATGTATGTTTATTCAAAAGTAAGTTGCAGCATATTCAAGGTGGGTTTGCTGCAAGGCAAACATCCATAAGATTGCAACCATGAAGCACAACCTTAAGCATGCTTGCTCAGAGTAAAGGTCATTGAATTCTATGGAACCTATGGCACAATCCTAACCATATCTACTCAGAAGTCCCATTGAATTCAGTGGGATTCACTCCTAGATAAGTGAGGTTTGGATTGCAGTCTTACTCCCAACCAGTTAGGGCTACAATCACAGAGAGGTTTTCATTCCGTTTAGTTTTTCTTCATAAAAATCTAAATAGCCCATTTTAAAATGCAGCAGATGGCACAACAGGCTTCTTGTTAGCACTTTGCTCTTAAATGAGGAATGCTAGTCTTGCATCATATGAAATTAAACATGCATCTTCAATGGGTCAAAACCACAGGTCATCCCACAGTAAGAGTTTCAGTTGAACAAACATCAGATCATACTACACTTAAACTCAAGAGTCTAGAACAGCAATAAAAATAGAATAAAATTTTCTTAGGTCAAGTGACCTTCAAAGCATGGCACCAGATGATGCTGTACAAATTTCTGTCCAATTCTCTAAGCCACAGCTGCATAAGGTAACTTTATATGTTAGGTATTTTACCAGATAACAGAAAGCAGATCTTCTCATAATAAATACAGATGGAAAGTCTAGCCAGGATGTATAAGAGAAGTCTGTCCCTGGGTGATGAATGCAGTGTGTAATGGGTGACAGCTTCCTGAAATTAGTCAAACTTTTTATTATGCTACATCTTTTGGCAAACTTCCAACTGAGGGATTATTCAAATGTGCACTAGTTCTCCATTTATAATATGCAGACTGAATTACCATACCTATCTGATCATTTGTTTCCAAGGCAAAAGTTTAAACTTTCCAACAACCCTTTCCTTTCTAGTTAAGCCAATATCTAACCCTCTAAGGCAAAACTACTTTCAATGTTAAATTTGCATTATTTTATATTGTTGCCTTATAAATGTAGTGTAAAGGATCAATTTAAGAGAGGAACAGATTGCTCTTGACATATTCCACACAAATGAAAAAGTTAACTGAAAGATAGCTTTATTGGTCTGCAGATTAATCCTTGTCAGAAACCACATCCTGTAATTGCTATCATGTTGCACCTTTCTGCTCCAATTACATTTGTATGCATACTGTTTGGGGGTGATTTTTTCTTGAATTTAAAGAAGGCAAACAAACCACTTTAAAAAAAAAAAGCTAAAAGAAGGTCTGCATGAGACTTTGGAAAACTATCTTGACCTCTGGGCATTTGATCAAATTCCAAGCATCACTCCAAGTAATACCAGCTTCCTATGATATGCTTGTTCAATTTAGAACCCTAGAAATAGCACCAAGTTCCTATTACTGGCAGATTTCCAATAGCAGTAATAGCAATTGTTCCATATGTTGTACATTTGCATGGTATTATTAGCTAATAGAGTTTCACCACTACAAGAATTATTCCTTTGGAAGCAAACCCCTATGCACAGGTTGGCTAAAATGATCCTTAAACAAAGAGCTTAGAATGCAACTCTTTCCAGTGTTTATAGACTGCATCTAAAAGTTTATGCAACAAAACTTTGGAGGACCACAACAACATTTGTTACAGCCTTGGTTATAGGATAACTATCTTCTCTCTTTTAACAGTACAAATTGCCTGCTTTAAGTAACTAGGATACTAGCAGGAAGGGATAGGGTGAGAGGTGCATCTTTAAAATGACTCTCCAGACAAGGATGACAGTGACATATTGTGGGATTGATTTCTGCATCTGCTAAAGTGAACAACAAAATTTCTACTGTTTATTCAAACAAGTTCAGGCTCTGGAAATATTTAGAAGAAACATACAAGGATATTTTAACACACATGCATTTTGTTGGAGACACATACATAACAAAGCTGCTTTAGTTTCAGACCTATAATATAGATGTAGAATTTGGAGAGCCAGGATAAGGTCCTGTAAATGCTTTACTAACATATAAGCCCCAGCAATAAAAGGGTAATGTCATAATCCCAAGAAATGCTGAACTTTCCTTCCTCTTCTTCTCTCCTCACTGGTCTGATACACACATACACCCCTACCTTCCTTCAGAAATGTAAATGCCACATTGGCCTCAGTTTCCAAAATGGATGCCCAGCATCATATCCAACAGTGCACTTTGCTCATACAACCAGTTTACCAAGCATATTATCCACAGCCTGCTCTAGTCACATAAAACAAGCACACAATATTGAGAGGTTGGTAGATGTCTGTAGGCTTTTCTCCCTTCCAAGCTGTCTCTGCTTCTCCTGCCCACCACCATCTTCCTACACTCCTCTTGGAGAAAAAAAAAAAACCATAAGCGGAATGTGAGCCCACATGCTTGAGAGCTATACTATAGATTTGGCTCCTCCACACCACAACAATTAGGATCAGCATCTTTGAGAATGACACTTCAATTTCAGTGCCAATGTTAAGGTTGTTATTAAACTACTCCTGTACATTGGGCTAGCCTCACACAACCTAAATATGCCTCATAAATAAACTCAGTGCAGTACCTTTGATCTCCATTCCCTCTTTAGAAAAGGATGTAGGTGTTGAGTTAAAGAGAAAAAATGTTCAAGTGATGGGTTCTGAATCTGAGCAAATTGCATCTAGGAGCACAGGCCACCTTCTTAAACACATTCACATTTGTTTGAAAATTGCAATGATGAAATAGGAGAGAAGGTTTTTTGAAGAGAGAGAGAGAAGCATTCTCAGGCTGATGAGAGATGTTAAAAGGGTTGAGAGACAGAGAGAGGGGGAGGGGAAAATTGTTAATGAGCACACAGCAGTTATTCCCCAGTTGTCACCACACACCTCTGCTGAGACTATTCAAGGCGCATGTTGCTAAGTGAGCCTAACTACTACCTTCCTGTGCCCTGGGTAAACAGAATGGCTGTAAGTTAAAGTTCAAATCAATGATCAGAATAATGCCCCCCTCTTCCAGTAGTTCAGGAGTCTTTTCCATCTTCCCATTACTGACAGCCTATGAATATTTTCAGCTAAATTTTTTTTAAAATGATTTTTTTTAAGACACAGTACCAAGGAGTCCACCAGCACCTCACTGTGATACCTTGTAGTTTTAAACAAAACAAGCAACAGAAGCAAAAACAAGAAAGTTGATGGAGGAAAATGTGTGTAGGCAAAAGGAAGGATGAGTGCATTTTGATCCGATATCCTGTTTGTTTGGAGAAGATGGCAAGATATTTCTAGATGATGACAAAGTAACTACAAATGACAGAGTCATCACCAGGAGGTGTCACTGACAAGCTGCTCATGAAGATGGAAAAGTAAAGGAACATAAAAAGGTAAGGAACAGAATATAGAAAACATGCACTGCAAAGAGAGAAAGAATCTGGAAGACTGAAATATTGGGAGAAGAATGATAAGGAAGAGGTTTTCCTCACAGTAGTTTTTCAGCTGCAGAAGCTGCTACAAGCTCTAAACATTCCTGCTACAGTACAAACTATTTTCAGATGGTAATGTCTGTTAACAGGCTACAGCAGAGCCAAAATGATTCGTTCTTTATTTTTTATTTTTAAAGGGGGGGGTCTCATGAATCAAGCTGAAGTGATGCAATCTCTCCCGGAACCTAAGACACATCAGTCTTTTGCTTCCCGTTCTTGCTTTTGGCACAAAATACCACAAGAACTCAAAAAGAAAAAGCAGTCCATAAGTTGCTTTGAAGCACCTTGAAGAAAGAACTGTCAACATGTAGTATTTTAGCTTGTTGTGAAAGATGTTTTAGAGCATGTGGAAGACCTAAGTGGTCTAACTGCTGCAACCTTTTCCTGAGTCACAACATATCTGCAGTCACAGGCAAAAAAAGGAAATAGCAAAAATAATCCAGAGCGGAGTGTAGTTGGCAACATCCTTTGCTAGGTTCCATCCAAAACAGTTCATTGCAAAGGCAGCTTGTTGCAGTGAAAGTTAAGAGCACAGAATAACACTCAGCAGTTCCAAACAAATCTACCTGTAACTGTTTCAGCAGCTACTGAGGGGAAAGACTGAATCTCGTACCTGAAACGAAGTTTATATATTTTGTTGGGTGGAGAGAGGGAACGTTCCCTACACCAAGCAAGCAATAAACCATTTTAGTTATTTCTTTAAAGACACTCGAGTATATTGACCTATGGGACTATGGTTACATTTGAATCAAAGAATAACAGTTCAGAATAGATTTAGATGTTTCCTCTCCCCCCTCCCGCTCCTCCCCGAAGATAAATTGAGTGCTATGTCGAAAAGGAAGTCTTCCTTACCTGTCGGTGAATTTTAAGCTAGGCAATTATACTGTTATAAAAGGATAAGATCCAATGGGGAACAAAAACCATCCCCCAGCTCCCTAGCCTCAGCTTGCCGCCGGCTGCACCCTTTGCAAATGAAACAACTGAATAAGCTACTGCCTCTCTTTTGAGGACTACCCATGTGATGTTTAACACCGGCTCTCCTGTCTCCGCCCACGGGGGCCTCCTTACACCAATAAGAATCGAGGGGCTGTCTCAGTAGAGCCTGGAGCAATATAGCCGTTTCTCTGCTCAGGGATTCCTGGAGAGGAGAGAGAGAGGGACGGAGGTGCTCCGTTCTATATGAGGGAAGAAAAGACAGACAGGGCAAGCGGGAGGGCAAGCAACTAACTGATAATCTCCGGCAGCTTCGCCGATCTCCTCATCCAGCAACCCCGGCGTCCTGCCGCAGCTGTGCTGGAAGCAAAGGGGATTGGTTGCATGACCTGACCTCAGGGAGAGTGTGTGTTCCAGCCACGATTTAACTAGGGTGGGAAGAGGAATAGGCCTCCTTGGAGCAGGCGCGCTGTCTCTCGCGCACACACAGAGAGAGAGTGTTTCAGCTCCTCGTAAGTCTAGGAGCAAGCTCCTTCACACAGGCGCGCGCGCACACACGGGAGTTTTCTGCTCCTCGAAGTCCTGAGATCGCTGCTGCCGCTGCCTGCAGGACGTGGAGCAAATGGCTGTGGCCAAGCAGGTGGCCGTGGACGCGTGGCGGAAAGTGAGAGGCAGAGAGGATTTCTCCGAGCCGAGGAAGTGCAAGAGGGCCGTGGGTGGGGGCGTAGCGGGCGAGGCAAAGAGAGGGCGGCAGGCGTGGGAAGGATTCGCCGAGAAGGTGCTTGCGATCGCAGGAGGAGAGTGGGAAGCGAAGGCAGGAAAAGGGCTGGAGAACACTTCGAGGCTTGGCTGGGTCGCCCTGATGAACAACGACCGGATCTTCCGCTCAGGGCGGTGATGGGTCTTCCTTGCCCTGTGACCAAGCTTGAACGGGGGGCACAGGCGGGAAGCTTCACACCAGAGAGAACGAGAGGAAGGGGAGGCTGGGGTTGGCCGGGAAGTGGTGGAGAGGACACCTTCTCTGATGGGGAAGAGAGTTGCACGGGGGGGGGAGTGAAAGGCCGAAGACGGAGGCAGTGGCAAGTTTGGAGTGTTTATCACTTCTTTTTCCTGACGAGAGGTTTTAGCAGACAAAGAGAATAGCACCTGGCTAGATGTCGCTCCTTTAAGACTAAGGAAACGGTGGGAAAGTGGGCGGGAGGGGCAGCGCAGGAAAGAGGAAGTGATGGGGATGGTTGGCCTAAGGAGGGGAAAGGAAGGGAGAGGCTGAGAGGGCTGCTTGGGGAAGTGGGATTAAAGGGACTGCTCTCTTTAAAAAAGGTCTGTTGGACGAAGACTCTGTGAGGGGCTGGTGGAGTATCTGCGCTCGAGGTTGGGTTTCTAATACGGGGAGAAGGACTGAAGGAAACGGAGAGGAGATGGGCTGCAGAAAGATAATTACAGTAGAAGAGTTGGTAGAGAAAAGGGACGCTCAATGGAAGTGATACAGGCAGAGAAAGAGAGGTCAGTAGAGCAAGGAGGGTATGGTGTTGTGAAAGTGTGGAAAGACGGAAGGGGCTGTTTAGAGGAATGAAAGGAGCAGCTAATATTGGCGTGAGAATCTGAATGCCTTGTCAGAGGGAAAATGGAAACGGAGAGAAGCTGGGTCATTGTTAACCAAATTCAGTAAATTTACCAGCAGTTAAAAATCAGTGTCTAACTATTGTGCCTAAAATCACAAAGTATATGCTGTTGAAACAAGTTATGAAAAAGACTCTTTTCATGACAAATGCTCCCCCCTGAAACGGCCCTGTCACCAGCTAATTTGCCCAGAAATAAATAAGTAGAAATGGACAACTGTTTCTGGTTTTGTGCTGCAAGTGCTCTAAATAGGGCACATGAGAAGAGAGGTTGCAGTTGCCGAATAGGTTTAACTAACTAACACGAAGAACTGCATATATGACATTCAGTCTGAAAATGAAGGTATCACATTATCATATTTTTAAAGAGAGAATCACAAGGGGGGAAATGCATGCAACACAAAACACATTTCTGATTCACCTCAGGGGATAATGTAATATATGCATGTTCCCTGAATACACTTTAAGTTACCCGAAATGTAACTCTCCAAGGGTATCATTGGAAAAGAAAATGATAGTCCCATGATCTTTTTAGAAACTCAGTTACATTATTTTTAATTTATTTCCTCAAAAGATGAATTTATTACCTTAAAAGATGAGTAATTGTATTTTGGCAGAACGTTTTGTGGGCCAGAGTTCAACACAGATATGTTCAGCTAAGTAGGTAAGGTATAAACATACCTTGATTGTTGAGAGAAGTATTGGGATTATGTGTTTGCCCCTCCCCAAATGAAGCCAAGGCCAAGCAATGCAAGAGAGAGCATCTGGTCTCTTGTACTAATTGCTAAGCACAATTGACTGACATGGCTTCTGAAAGGGGCAGATTAACTGCTGTGCTTCACCTGAGGCAGAGTTAGAGTCAGAACTTTCATCTGAGGATAAAGGCAGGTGCACATTTTAAAGTTTGGTAGGACTAAGTTTTAACACATTTGCTGCATTCCAGGATATTTGTTTTCAAGACAGAAACCACTTGTACCACACTTAGAACATATGTCTGAGTTTACCCTGAGAGTCCCTGGAGAGGATGTCTGCTCTGCTTCTGTTAGAGGGCTCCTTGAAAAATCTGCATTTCACAACATAATTACACACACACACACACACACACACACACACCTTTCCGCTTGGCACATGATAAGGGATCCTGGCTCAGTGGCTGTGTTCCCAGTCATGGAAAGCTGAAAATGCTGGTACAGCATGACACAATACCAATAGAAGATTATATGTGTGTCTGTGTCTACAGGGGAGAATGGAAGGCATATGCATCAGAAAGGTGTAAGACACCAGAATTTAAGACAGAGAGATGACATATAGGTAGGACTGCAGGGGCAGTTGCCCTCCCTCACCCCCATCACAGACCAGATGTGATCACCCTTAACAAACACCTAGGTGGTATTCAATTACCATGTCCTGTCACTGCAAGGATTTCTGTTTGTGCAGTGGGACTTCTCCACTCCTAACCCTGCGTGTGCCTGGCACCCTCCTCAAATCTGCTCCAGAGGGTTGGGGGAAACCCTAGAACAGATTTAGGGGGTGCAGTGGGGGGGAGAAGAATGGGAGAATGTTCTGTTGTGCTAGTGGTAATCCTTCTGCTGAAAGAATGAGATTTAGCACTATCTTGAGTTCTGTCCTATATCTCTGACTACTTTGAAACTTTGTGCCCTGGTAGCATAACATATGGCAGTGTACCATCTTTAATCCAGCACTGCTTTTGAGTGCATATATCGGGAAATTACCTGCTCCAGATAACAACCACAGGATGATTATGGCCCACTCCCTTATTTGAAGCTCTTTCCTACATCTTTATGGAAACATCTGTGATGCACACACATCCATCAAAAGAGTTGGGAATGCTAGAAACGTCTGTCTTCTCAGGATTCAGAGGCTTTTGAAGGGCACCGGATTTTCCAGCCTGTTGCAGCTAAGCCAGTCACTCTTTGCAGCCCAACTGTGCCTGAGACTTCTTTACTCAGGGTAGAAGGGTGGAGGAATAGACAAAAATGGAGCCAACGAGAGACTGAAGAAAACAGCGAGGAATTGAGAGATGGAATGGGAAGAGAGCAAGGGTGCAGAGGAAAACAGAGCTGAGAAAATGAGATGCAGACAGACCTGCAAATGGGAAACAAACGGAAGTAAAGGAAATGGTGGCTGCGGAGAGGTCTATGGTGGTGCCAGGAGTATCCTGTGGAGTGCATCAGAAAAGGACATAACAGAGAAGAGGCTCCAGAGAGAACTGTGGAAGGGGAAACAAGGGGAATAATTTGGGTGCAGATCTTTAGGGAGAAAACAGAGCATGCACTGTGGGATGAGAGAGAGCACTGTGGATTGGAGACACAGCTGGAAGGATCAACAGAGAAGGACCGTGGGAAACCTGAAGTGATGCAAAGAGAGGAACTTTCTATGGTGGACAGACAAAAGGGAAGTTAACTGTTTAAGAAAAAAAAGTTTTTCCACATTTAATGTAGCAATCCAGCCCTTTTTAACATGGTCCTCCATGTTGTGAGCCCGAATCTATGAAAATCTGCAGCCCTTGGCATCAGAAAAATCTTTATTGCTGTACAAAACTTACACTAAACTTTTGCTGACATAACACTGCCCAAGATTGGACATGGGGTTCTGAAGGTCACCAGGCCTGCATGCACATTACTGTAATAATAGTAACCAGCTTTCATTTATTTACAGTTTATAGATTGTTCACACCAGATTTAATAAGTGCAATTGTGATTTTAAAGTGTATAAATATTCAATATGCTGCCCTTTTTTTTAAAAAAAACTGCCTGATCTAAAACATCTGATAAAACAATGATGCAGTGTTCTGCTAGAGGCTCTGAAGGAGCTGAAGCAAACTTGAAGGCATGTCTCTGGCTGCCATATTCATACTGTGGCCATGATGGTAATAGATAGGGGATATTATAGTTAGATACAGGGATAGACAGTCACATTTTAAGTACAATGCACAGTTGCTGCTCTTTGAAAACTGCAACATTCTTGGTGCTGGCAGGTGGGATGCTGGATCCTAGGCCACCTATTTTGTGGTGGAAAATCTAGGAAAAGATGGCTTGTGGTGGAAAAGGTCACAAATCAGAATGCCATGGATTTGGGAGATTATAATTACCAACACCATCAGTTGCTGCATTCACCCCGAACTGAAATGCTAGCCGTTCTCTCATATGGAGACCAGGTGTGAAGAGAAGATCTGCTTAATGTTTTGAAAATGTGATAAGACATGTGGGAATTAGTTCCCCATTTTTGCCCAAATAAATCAAAATGAAAAAAATAAGTTGGCTGACTCAAAATTTGTTGATCAAGGAAGGCAATCAAGTTATGAAAAAGGTAATTTTAATTTGTAAACTCTGGGAAAATTACAAACTATTAACGGGTTGATGATGTGCAAAAACATGCCATATGCATTTTACATGCCATTGTTTATATTTTCTGTAAAAATAAAATACATTCAGATATTGATCACTTTTTCAAACAAGTGAGTATATGTTTGGTTAAATCTTAATTTTTAAAGTTGGTAGGAGCATTGATTTTAGAATTAAAAATGTTTGTCTAATTAATGAAGTTGTGTGCAAGTGGCTTTGCCACAGTGGTAGCAAATTATTTAACCCATGGGCCTGTATTTTGGCAGGAGAGTATGATGTAGAGCAAGGGTTCCAAAACTGTGGTCCATGGACCACTGGTGGTTTGTGAGCTTCATTCATCTAGTCTACAGCATATAAAATAAAATTAAAATAATTGTAAAAATACAATTGAAAGTATAGCATCTAGCACAGTGCATTACAATTACAACAAGAGGCAGAAAAATAATTAAGCAGTCCACCAAAGTGGTCTATGGGGAAAAAAGTTTGGGAACCACTGATGTGGAGCTTCAGCCATACTCACATAATCAAGGCAAATATTATAATACAGTTTTGTCCAATAGATCTCATACAAATAAATGCTGAAGATCAAGTGTCTTGCAGTAACTCCTTTATGGATCTTTATGGATCGTGCGTTCAGTGATAGTTTATTCTCTGTCTTAATGGCTCCTAGTGATCTTATATTTCTAATCTTTTGCATTATTGTTTTTAAAAAGCTATTAGGATCGTAGGAAGCTGCCTTATACTGAATCAGACCACTGGTCCATCTAGCTCAGTATTGTCTACACTGACTGGTAGCAGCTCTCCAGAGTTTCAGGCAGGGGATGTTTCCAGCCCTACCTAGAGATGTTGGGGATTGAACCTGGGGTCATCTGCATGCAAAGCAGATGCTCTACCACTGAGGCATAGCCTTGCTTTGGGTCTTTCTTGATTCAATGTGTAGTACCATTCTTTTATTTTATTCCACTGGTGTTCTATTGTTTAGTTATATTTTGCATTATCTAGTATATATTATATTGGAGACTACTCTGTGGTTGCTATGTAATGAAATGCAGTCTATAAATCTAATAAATCATACATAAAGTTTTGGTCACAGGACAGGAGAGCAGGCAGGAGAGGGTTAAGGAAATAGATCTCAGAGCAAGTCCAATTTTCCGTTTGAGCCCAATAAAACATACTTGAGAGAATCCCTTATGATCTCTACCACACAGGTATCCACAGTTGGAGGGTCAGGGAGAAACCACAACTCGGTGTAACAGCACATACTTTGAATGCAGAACATCCCTTCAAGTTCAATCCCTGCCATCCTCAGTTAAAAGGATCAGGTATTTATTTATTTACACCAAGTTGGGGAACCTGTGGCTCTCCAAATGTTGTTGAGCTACACCTTCTATCATCCCTGATCATTGGCCATGCTTGCTGGGGCTGATGGGAGTTCAGTAGCATCTGGAAGGTTAAAGGTTCCCCAACACCCCTGATTTATAGCATTCATACCCCGTCCTTCAATCAAAAAAGTTCTCAGAGTGGCTTACATAAATTATTTCTGAGATGGCCCCTGCTCTCCAGCTCACAATCTAAAAAGGCATGACACAAGAAAAAAGGAATGGAAGAGGGAAAAACAAGCTCAAGCACTAATGACAGCCAATGTCAGTAATAGTTCTGACTGCCTTGCCCTGAACAGTGTCTCCCTTGAAATACTCTCCCCCCCCCTTCCCTGATCAGATCCAGGAACAGAGGTGGTGATGATGTCCAGGTGAGGACAGAGCAGCTCATGCCACACAGTTTTTCTTACACAGCTGACTTGATAGCTGCTAATCCTCACTGCAGGGGGCTTGATACCATTATCACTTGCTGGTCAGTGACAGTTCTGACTTTTTTGCCCTTCCCAGAAGCACTCTCTCCCCACCCTGATCAGATTTAAGACCAGAGCTGGTAGCAATGTTCAGACCAGGCAGCAGGTGATGGAGAAGACTTCTGTCTCAGACCCCTGACAGCCACCACCAGTTATGAGTATACAATACTGGGCTAAACAGGCTAATTCTATGCCCAACCTGGTATAAGGCAGGTTCCTATGTGTAATTGACAAAGGCCAGTTGACAAAATCCCATCAAGTTCTAGCAAGACCAAAAGTAGATAATGCAGAGAGAAGTGATCCTTAATAGGCAAGAAATCTGTTTAATACCCACCCCAATAGTGTCCTTGGTTGCACGCCTTTTGAAGCAAAGGATCACCATTCATTCAAAGAAGGAAAGGAAAGCGTTGCATGAGCGTTGCAATCCCCACCCTCCGCAGTGGCTATATTTGCATCTGTCATCATGGAGAGATTTATATCCTTCCTTTCCTGAAGGCCACTTTGAAGTTGCAGTGGCAGAAGGAGACAGGTGCAGACCCACACAGCACAAATTTGTATAAAATGTGCATATGCTCATTTCTGTGTATAAGTGCAAATTTAGGACAATTTACAAAATTGCTCTTGACTGTCAGGGCTTACTCTGAGATGTGGACTGCTAATGGGATTTTTCTGTGGCCTGTATGTGCTTTGGGCCCTCTGTCCCCCTCCTCACAGCAATCTGTTGGCAAGAACTGTAGCTTATGTACCTATTAAAAATGAAAACAAGGTTTGTCCAGCACACACAGTCACTCACTCACACACACTCCTCCTTCCCTATCCAATTCAGACATTGCATGGTCCCCTGTAAACAGTCAATATCATTCATACATGCTATCCAGCAATCAGAGACAAATATAGTCTGTGCTACAACTGGAAAGCAGGAAATTTCTCTCTGTGCAGAGCAGATATGAACATAAGCTTCACCACACATGTATGTGTATTCTATCATCATGAAGTTAAGCATGATAAAGACTTTCCAGAAAATATCTGCCCATTTGAGAGATGGCAACACAACACTTGAGCATAAGAGATGAGACATGGAATTACATCCTACAAGATTATAACACAGATAGCCGTCTCTCTTTCCAGGTGTTGGGGACACACCACAAGGGGATGCTATTGTCATTATGCTCCACTTGTAAACTTCCCAGAAACATTTTATTTATTACATTATATCCTGTCTGTTTCTCAAAGAGTTCAGGGCAGTGTTCCCAGTTTTCCCCCTGTGCTGATTTCATCACCTGCACAACCATCCTATGGAGTGGGTTTGGCTTCAAGGGAGGAACAGGCCCACAATTACCCAATAAACTTCATCACCATCACCCCCACTGCACTGCCCTCCCCGTTCCCACAGACATCCCTCCCTCCCCCCCCCACCATCCCCATCCTTTCCCAATTTTTCTTGTAGCTTTGTACTTCGTTTGCAAAGTGCAGCACTGGTGAGATGCGAGCCACCCACCATCTAAATTTGCCCAGAGTGCCTCTGGAAAAATTAAGGTCTCACTGGCACTGTGTTTTGCAGCACGCCCAGCCACCCTGCAAGCATTTTTTTTTAAAAAGGAAAGTAGTACAGAAAAGGAAAGTAGTACAATCAAGTTCTATAAATAGTTTACATTAAAAAAAAAAACCCTCATTCATTAATACAGGGTTAGGGAACCTGTGGCCTTTCATGTTGGTTTGACTCCCAACTCCCAGCCAGCACGGCCAATGGTCAGGGATAGTAGGAGTTGTAGTCCAAAAATATCTGGAGGGCCACATGTTTCCCATGCTGGAGCTTGGAGGTGGGAAATCCAGGTTGAAATCCTTGCTCAGCACATTGAAACTGACTATGTAACCTTGAGCAAGTCACTATGTCAGCAGCCTGTCTTATTGGCTTGCTGCTAGGCTTCAGGTGTTACTCTGAGCTCCTTGAAGGAAGAAGAGGATACAAAGGTAACAAGTAAGTAAAGGCTCTTGCCAATACTTTCTGTTCGTCTTCTCACAAATGCTGTGTGCGTCTTATTGCACAAGATTTACAAGCCCAAGAGGCTTCAGGACTGCAGCTTCAGATGCTAACTGTTGTTAAATGCGTAGCAAAGCCATCTGTTTGAAGACAAATGTTTCCTTAATGACCAACACACAAGGAAGTTGATGTTACATGAAAAGTTTTTTTTTGTTTTGCTTTTCTTTAAAAAAAAAAACCCTTTTCCTGTTGCATTTACTTGACTGAGAAAGCAGGGGTGAGATACAGTTGAAAAGTTAACTCTTACTGAAAGGTGAAGGTTTGTTTTCCTCCAGTTACTGGCTCCCTATCTTGTCATCCATCCATTCATGTTCTAGAAAATAGGGAGAGTGCACCCAATGTATTTTTAAAATGCCTTCTGTTTTCCTGCTGCTTTTGCTTTAAAACTCATTGTTCAATTGATCATACAGTGACAATTGCCAATTCTTGCTTTGTTCTTATCCTTTCATTTTCTATCCCAATTAATATTAGAATGTGGGGTTTACAACAAAATGTTGCAGCATGGGGCACTCCTATTTAAAGTTTTGGCTATACTCTTTTACTGGATATTCTAGACCACCACAAGCGCACGCACGCACACACGCACACACACACACACAGAGTTTTCCATGTTCTGTCCCTGGCAGTCAACATTTTGTGCTTTCTAAGTATGCTCAGTCCTCATTCAGCTTTTTTGGAGGTCCCCTCCCCCCCCCCCGACTAGTGCTATTTGTCTAATTTTTTTTTGTTTTTTTACTTCTGAAAACCTTTGAGTTTCCCCAAGCCTGCTTGATGCCTTTTTCTTGAGCATGAATGTTTCTTTAAGTACCAGCACTTGGAATTTGCTATTAGTAAATATGATGCCTTGAGAGGAAAAACACACTAAAAAATTACAGTTCTCATGAGGCAATCCTAAAGGCAGCCACAGGCCAGCTGCTGAACTGCTGGAAGCCACATAAGCGCTGCTCCACCAGTGGAGAGGGGTGCACTGGCGGTACAGGACTCATGCCACCAGAGGCTCCCCGGTGCACCTGTGGAATGCTCTGTGGTCATGGATGTTCTGCTGGTGGTGAGGCACAAAATGGGGCATCCTGGGAGGGTGATGCCAGAAGTGGACCAGAATCTGCAGGATCATAAGCTATCTCATTTTCCAGACAATGGGCCCCAAACTGTGCCAGCCCTAGAGTTGGCTTAATTAATTCCTTTCCATTGGCTGGAATGGGTTAGGAAAAGGAAACAGCAAAAAAAAGAGAGAGCAAGAAAGCCAACCCCACATCCATCTTGACTTAAGAAGTGGTGGCAGCTCTGCCATGGTGTCTCTCTCTCTCTCTCTCTCTCTCTCTCGCGCTCTCTCTCTCGCTCTCTCTCTCGCTCTCGCTCTCTCTCTCGCTCTCTCTCTCGCTCTCTCTCTGTAACTGGTTTAGATTTGTGTAATTAATTTGAATCCTAATTATGTTTTGAAATAATTTCCCAGGCTGAAGTCTTGGCTATGGGCCTTACACTCTGCATTGTGGAAGATGGCCATGATGCAACATACTTGGGTTCTAAAATGGTAGTTTTAAAAAATCAGCTCAAAGACTTGGCTATTTCTAAGTGCGGTATTTGTTGTTTCTTTAAGTGATTTCACATTTACTGAATAATATCCTCACCCACTTTTTAACGACTCGCCAAACCCATGGGTAGATTTATCTGAAGAATTCTGACTGCTCCACCTGTTCCCCTATCTGTTATTTCAGGGGTTCCCAAAATGTGGTCCATGGAGCTTCATTCAGGGGGCCGCAATGTGTCTGTAGTAAACACTCATATTGATTTTTAATTCTATTTGTGTTACTACTTTTACTTCTTATATTTCTGTGCTCCTGGGAGAAATCTTGCAAGTAGAAAAGAAAGGTAGATTTCTGGAACTCCAGGCCAATGGAAGCTTAATCTACTGGGTTTCTGCCTGCAAGATGCCCTGCTACATAAAGTCGTATAACAAACCACCACAAAGTCATTTAATTTCACAATCCAGAACCTTCACCTTGTACTACTTGAATTTCCTTGCAACATAACAGAAAACCAGACCTCTGTCAAACTGGCATATTTTCCAGAAGACCAAGTTCCAGAAAAATAAGTGGGGTAGCATCCAATGTTGCACAAGCCAGTTTCCTCCTTCCTTGTCTCTGCCCTGCAGCCCCCCAAATCTGCTCCAGAGGGCCCTTGGTAGGCATAAAGAGGGTTGTGGGGGAGGGAAATCCTATTGTGCAAGTAGAAGTCTGTTTCCATGGTCTTGCCTGTTCCCATTCCTATGTGCATGCCTTGATACCACAGACTAGATAAAGAATATTTGTTGTTGTTATGTACCTTCAAGTCGATTACAACTTATGGTGACCCTATGAATCAGTGACCCCCAAGAGCATCTGTGATGAACCACCCTGTTCAGATCTTGTAAGTTCAAGTCTGTGGCTTCCTTTATGGAATCAATCCATCTCTTGCTTGGCCTTCCTCTTTTTCTGCTCCCTTCTGTTTTTCCCAGCATTATTGTCTTTTCTAGTGAATATAAATAATATCAGTAATGTGAGAGCATGTTGATTAGTAATTTAATTAACTTGATTCTACCTACAAACCTAAGCAAACTGGGAATGTGATCAAGGTCATTGACCTTGAAGTAAACATATTTAAGCCACATGGTCAGCTTGGGCACCTCAAATAATTCCTAGTCATGCATTTCAGTCCTTTCCCTCCACCACCACCCACATTCATTGCATGTTAGCTCAATTCAGGTTAATGGTTTGATTTGTGACAGCTGATTGTGATAGTTTAGATAATTTGTTTTTTAAATTGGGGCCTTACTAGGGGTTAGTGCAGCCTTCCCTAGCCAGATGTTAATGCTTGACCTTTGGCAATGCTGGCCTGGGCTAATGGGAGATGTGGGCCAAGATATCTGAAGAGCACCAGGTTTGCAAAGGCTGGGTTAGTGATGGTAGAGTTTACCATTTTTCTATTGCTATGCCTCTGTACCTTTAACAGGGGCCTGATGCACAGAAGTGGGTATGGCTTTTCCTTGCATGGATATAGTGAAAAACTTCAGCTGCTTAATTTTTGGCTGTCAAACTGTCAATAGAAGCAAGGCCAGTAAAAAGATGGCAACCTTAAGTGAGAGGTGCTGTCTACTTTTAAATAAAAGTGTTTGCTGAGGCAGTTTGGATGGACAGTATGTCCTAATGGGTGCTAAACGCATTTTGTTCAAATGATGCTGAAAAAAAAATGATGGTGTGACTGCTTATCGATCCAGACGTACCGAAAGTCAGTGGGATGAATGCTTTTTATAACAGGAAATGATTGATTTTGTTTTGTGTGTAGTAGCAAGGGAAACCAAGTTAATGGTTAATAAAAGTTGCTGGAGTAGTGGGAACGTACCCTTCCCCCTCCCCTGGGCTGACATAAGTGAGCTGACAATTCCTGGAAGGAATAGGGTTAAGTGCCAGCAATTTACACATGACACAGTGTGTGAATGGGCTTTCATCCTCTTCCTAAAAACCCCCAGATGCTAGTTCTACTGTTCTAAGAGGTTTCTGAAAAAACGAAGATGTAGAGTGGAGGTGAACACAACTGTACTTCTCTTTTCCTAGTTTGCAAGCTTTTTGTTTGTGTAAGTTTTGAATTTGAATGCAAGAAGAGCTCTCTGCCTAAGATAAATCCACAAACTGATTGTTGAGGTTCTCAAAAGGTTGTTGAACAAAGCCACAGTTTAACAAAGAATCAGGAACTCAATTATGAGCCGCATGGAGTATGAGGAACCGTTATAACAGGAGCTGATGCTCTCCTACCAGGAAGGAACCTTGCCTGTTTGATAATAAGGTGCTGGATTTTGGCTTAAATAGCGTGAAAGCTTAAAAACAATAGGGTCTTGCCTGTTATTTAAATAAGTGCCTTTTCCTCTTCACATTCCTACCTGAAATATTCTGCACTGTCTCTCATGTAATCCTTAACATATTGAGAAAAGCACAATTTTGTTGTAGTTGTTCCCCAGCACATCTAAGAGTGATGCATAGCTTTTTCTTGACTGGTATGTTCACTGCAGGAAGCTATGATTGGCTTTGGATCCCTGTTGTGTACACTGCAGTCAAAACACCACAAGTTAAAACATTGCACATAACACTATTCTGTACTTGTTATTGCTAATCTTGTAATACATGAAGAGGTCTGACCTGCTCTACTTGCAAATGACTCTGTAGTCCTTTCCATTTGGTCTCTCAAAATCACCCTGCATTTCACCAACAATGGCACAAGGCCATATCTACATATGAGCACAAGGAAAGAGGATTTAGAAATACAGGAACATAGGAAGCTTCCGAGTCAGACCTTTGGTCCATCTAATGCAGTATTGTCTCCGCACAGACTGGTACAACAGGGGTCTCTCCGAGCCCTGCTGGAGATGCTGGGGCTAGAACCTGGGACCTTTTGAATACAGAGCATATGCTCTGCCACCAAGCCACTGCCCAGCTACCCCTCCCACCCCACGGGTTTCTTTGCTTAGAGGCAGAGGCTGGAGGGGGTAGGAAAGGTGCATTGCCTCTGAAAAGTTGAAGCAAACAAGTTAAAAAATGTGGTAGCATTCAAGCAACTAATGCTTAAATATGTCTATCTGTCTATTGGTTCATTTAGCATAGCACATTTAAAATGCCCTAACTAGTATTAGTTGACCAAAAAAAAGTCAAGGTAGACCCCCCAATTAAAAATCAGGGGTGAGGAATCAGGCCCAGGGACCAAAGGTGTCTCTTCAGGCCTCCCTATTCAGCTCTGAGGACTCTCTACATGCCACACCCTCTCAGTGGCCCCACCCTTGAGTCCCTGTGCTTGGCTAGAATGTGTTCTTGAGCTGTGATAATGCCTCTTGGTTTCCTGTGTGTGTGTGTGTGTAGAAACCTCTTGGGTTTTGCGTGGCTGGGATGTAGCCTACTGCACTAAGATAAAAGTTATATCCATTGCTCCACCCACTTTTGTCTCTGGCCACACCCACTGGCACATGGCCCCCAGAATGTGGCCCTTGGGCTGAAAAATGTTCCCCATTCCTGTCCTATACAGAGCTTAAAGCTTCATTGGGCTATATTCTCCCCTCAGCCTTGCTGTTTCAATAAGTTGGCATGAGCATTTGTGTTTCCTCATGCCATTTCACAGTTCCTGAAACATGGCCTTGAAGCCAGATGCAAGTCTTATTTTAAGAACAATGTTGTTCCTTGGAAATGAATGGCAGCCCTCCACATGCATCAGTGTTCTTCTGACAGGGCCGTTAGAACTAGAGAGCTGTTGTGACAGAAGGAACATTTATATTGCTGTAACTGCAACGAGATCTAAGAAGCCACTGCCAAGAGTCCTATTGTTCTTCAGCAGTTCCAGAATAATAGAAGGAACAGGAGAAATTGCTTCTCCTTACCTCTTGGGTTGGCACCACATTCTGGGGCATATTTGGCATAAAGGTTCAGACCTCACTCCTGTGGATGTGTACACTGTGGGGAGCAAGTTGTGTTTCTTATTGTGATTCAGTAGCAGACTCTCTTACATACTATAGAATCCATTCCAGGGATTAACTTTTCCTATGTCACTGATCATTCTTCCATCTACTGCCTCCAGCAGGCAAGAGCCAGGCATAATTTTTATAATCATTTCAATAGTTTAAAAGTCAGCTTTGATTTTCTTAATAAGTATGTTAATGCCCAAATCCTATTAGCTACTATGTGTTACAAATGTTGAAAGGGAAAAGTAATACAGGCATACCTGTACGCTTTAACGTACCGCAATGGGACCGGAGAGCGTACTTAAAGTGAAAATGTACTTAAAGTGAAGCAATTATCTTCGCTTGTACTGCATGCAATCACCACTAGATGGCAGCGGCCATCCGTTATTGCAAAGTGCGTGTACTTTAAGCGGGGTATGGTGGAGTATGGAGCATGTACTTTATAGCGAGGCTACTTTAAGTGAAGCTACTTTAAGCGGGGTATGCCTGTATGTCATCTTCAAAACAGAAATGACCAAGAACAGTCTTAGAATGGCTTGCTGTGAAAGATACTAACCCTGTCTTAACCTGTAGGCTCTGCAGCTGTAGTCATAAAGATAAAGTGTTAACGTTTCTACATCTTCTGTTGCTGCTGGCCATGGCAACTTTGAAATTAGTAACTGTGAGGTAGGGACTGAAGGAACTGTCCATTTTGGTTTTCTCAATTTCTCATTTTCCAATCTTAAATTCAGTTCTCCACATTTTGACAGCAATTTGATTTTTTTAAAAAGAATCCACATGAAAATTCATCACCATTGTAGTGTGAATGTCTCCTGAAAACACATTTTTATACAGTTTAATGTACACATTTCTGCAAGCAATTTCTTCTAATAAAATGCATTTTTGTATGTTATTTTCAGTAATATCTTCATTTGTATACATATGTTCTCCCAATATAGGCATTTTTGTAAACATTGGAGAACTGTATCACAAAATTCAGATACGTGCAAGGATGGCTGTGCCTTGGTTCTCATATTGTTTCAGAAAGTGCATATTTGATAGATTTGCCTTCAAATGAGAAATGAATGAAATTTCTCCCCCATCCCTTCTGCGAAGATACATGATTTCTTTTAAATATTTTTAGATGTTCTAAATGTTTTCAAATGTTTTTATATGGTTTTTAATTGTTTTTAAATGTTTTCAATATGATTTTATTTTATTTCAAATTGTATTATTTTAGTATTTTGATGTTTCCTTCCCTGGATCCTTTAGCAGGAAGAGCAGGATACAAAATTGTTGTTGTTGTTATTGTGGTTAGCAGATTCAGACACCAGGTTAGGCTGCAATCCGATACACACTTACCTGGGAGTAAGACCCATTAAACCAACAGAATTTGCTTCTGAATAGACATGTATTGGATTACATGCAGCCTTAATAATAGAAAGAAAATGATTCACTTTAACATTAAAAAAGCAATTTTTATTAATTCACTTTTCATGTGAAGGCAATGTAGCCAAATTGAAGCTATTGCCATTCACCTTTCACATTCAGAATTTTGAAGGGGCCCTTTTAGATCCACATAATTATTCATTAGTAGTTTGTAGTCAAGATGAATGGAAATGTGATAGGTGCCAAATAAAATTCAAGTGGCTATGAGCTGATTGATTCTCTGCAATTCTATTCCTAAGCATTATTAGTAGGGATTACTATTACTAGCTTTCCTATTGACAAAAAAACACCTCTGCTGTTCAATGTTTTAGCCTACATTTAGTCCACCAATTGCACACACTGATTCAGAACCTTTACTGCCTCCCTAGACTTGGACAGAAAGGAGTAGAACTTAATGTCATCCACATATCAATGACAACTCTGGCCCGTCATCCAAGTGACCTCCCCTGTGGCTTCATGTAAATGTTAAATACCATGGGAGAAAAGATGAACCCTGAGAGGCCCCATGGGTCAGTGAACACCAATCCCTCAGCACCACCTTTGGGATCTGCTCCCTAACACAGCTTTTTTTCAGAGTGGATTTTTCAGTACAGAAGACTCAGAGGAGAGTGTGGAATACCCTTTTATGGGTATGGCCCAGGACCAGCGTGGATTGTGTAGAGGTTTCCTGAATGAGAAGACTAAAGTAGAAAGGGTCATTCTACTGACATCAAATGGCTTTTGTTATTTCTTATATTCTATTTTATCTTGTTCTATGTGATCTACCTTTAACATCTGCTAAATAGTAGCTGAGTTTATGCAAATGCCATATCCGAATGCTGTGCTCTGCACCTTTGGTTGTGATTTCAGTGGTCTTGAGAAAGCTTAAGTCTGTGTTTGGCTATGGCCAGTATCTATAGTGTACATAAACATGAAAAATGGCAGTATAGTTCACAGTTGTGTATCAAGCATGCTCAGCACAATTATTTTTTTTTTGTGACTGATTGGGCATAGGAGTTCAGCATGCATGCTACTGAGCTGGAAATCATTGTAAAAATATTTGCTTGGCTTTGTTAAAAGGGTTGCTTAAAAGTGCTGCAACATCATTTCCCTTTTATCACAATGTGCAAATGTAAGTGGATTGGCAGCATTTAGTTTCTTGTAATAAATACTCCCTTGGTGTAACTGTGTTGTGCCACAAATAGACTGTTGCTGTCTTTGAGATGGTCCTTGAAAAATGCAACCAGTATTAACTTGCTTGTGCATTTAGCCTAGCCAAACAAACAACCCTTGACAAGCTTCTCTCTCTCTGTATGTATGTGGATGGTAACCATATCATATCAATCAAGGAATTCAAGACTTGGTATTCATAGCATCACCTACTTAGCTAAGTTTAATGTGCTATGTGTTGACACAGAGCAATGTAAAAGACGTTCAACCACACTGATTATTAAACTTTTCATCAAATTCTCTTTAGAAGTTTTCATCAAGTTGTGCTTCTCATTGCACAATTGTTATTGGTTTAATATCAATGAATGCACTTATACCAAAAATATTATAGTATTATAGTAAATATTAGACAGGCGCCATCTCTGATATCTTTCCAGTGCCTATTGAAGACCTTCCCCTTTCAACAAGCCTTTTACATAGAGACCTTATCCCAGTCTGCATCTGTTTGAATTGCTTAAGATGTTTTTAAAGATTTTTTTAAAAATATGTTTTTAAGATTTTTTTTTAGATGTTTTAAGATGTTTTTTATTGTTTTGTCCTTTGTCCACTGCTCTGGGCTCCTTCAGGAAGGAAGGGTAGAATAGAAGTTTAATGAATAAATTTGCTACATATAAAAAAGATAGGAACCATTTGCCACATATAGTCATGATTAATATTAATATTTAAATAAAATAACTACTATTCATAGTGATTGCTATTTATGGTGTGCCTTTTATAGAAGATATTTGCACCACCAGTTTGATGTACAGCAAAGATAGTGAAGCTACAGGCCTCCACATGTTTTCGGACTCCAGTTCCCATCAGCCCTGGTCTGCATGGCCAATGGTCAAGAATCAACATTTGGAGGGCCGCAGGTCCCATGCCCCTGATATACATGCTATATTAGAATACTCTGGAAATTAGTGGATTTATTTCAGTCAAATTCTAAAGTCACCTTTATGTTAGGTGAAATCCAGTGACAACTTAGAGAGATATGATCTTCCCATCCATAGAAAGCATGCAATCTCCATTAAAAAAACCACCCTACAGATCTTTTTCCCAGGCAGGACCCTCCACTAGTGGTGGGCAAACAGTTTAGTGCTTGACCTGAAAATCACTTAGTCCTTGCGTGTTCCACTGGAACGGCCCCTTTTTCCATCACATCCTGCTACCCAGTCCACCTACCCTAAGGGAAAAACCTACCTTAGGGAACAGTGATGAGTTAGCAGGCAGCAGAAGGCCTAGTCAAAGATGGGAGAATCCCACCCTGTAGATGTCCCCTTCTTCCCTAATACTCCTAACATTGTGATGCTGGCAGTATTTTTTGCCACTGCGAGATTCCTGGCGGAGAATGATGCTGAAAAAAAGGGAAATGGGCTTTTTATTTGACTGTAAATGACACTGGAGTATAGTTCAGTCCCATGATCCCCAGTGACAAAAGATGCCAGTGGTGTCACTTATTAATGGGAAGGAGGACAAGCCTGGTAGCCCCCTCCTGTCTTCAAAAGAACCTTCTGCTGCCTGCTAAACTCATCCTCCTTTCCAAGGTGAGTTTTTCCCTTGAGGAAGTGAGAATGGGTATCAGGTGGCAGAAGACAAAGGGGGATGCAAGCAAAATCAAGGTGAGCAACTTGTGCTTATCTTGATTTTGCTCACAATTAAAAAAATTATCTTAAAAAAAGGAAGGACGACTTGAAATGCAATGCAATGATTGACCCCTTTCATTGCAGGTGAATAAATGGGATATGGAATGGCACAGATTAGAGGGGGAAATTGCACATGACTTGGATGCTAAGATAAATTAACTTTTTTTTTTACAATAATTTTTATTCAAATTTTCATAAAACATAGAAAACAAAATCATAAAACATTCAAAGACAAAAAACAAAACAAAACAAAAATGATTAAACAAAAAAAAAATAAAATGTTGACTTCCCATTTGTCACATATCACGTAGAGATCAACCTCAAAAGCCTGTTTTTGTTGGGAGGACTGGATTTCATTAATTTATGAGATAAGGTCCAGCCAACAATGCCGGACGGACTTTCGAACAAGCTCTATCTGCTTAAGCGATACGTTTATCTTTTCTTTAAAGAGAGAACGGACTAACAGGCAAGCACCCTTCTTTCTATTATTTTTTTTACTTGGTTTAAATTGTTGCAGCAAAAGGAGATTTGTCAGATTGATCGGCTTTGGACAGCTTCTGGGTGAGCTATAACTCTTCTCTGTTATCCACGAAATTAACAGCTTATCTCTGTTTCTGTCGCAAAAAGCTGTCCTGGAAGTGCATTCTAAAGATATACACAGAAGAGGGATTTCTATTCCTGATTTCTATTCCAAGGAATATTATATTGTCTGGGACTATTCTCTTTTTGGTCTATTTTATTTTGACGAATCTGCTTCTTCATGACGCCACTAACTGTTTTGATGCTGGGAACTAAATTTGTTTTGCATTCTTGAACATAGAGAGATAAGGCAGGTTGCTCTGTTTATACTGTGATGTCATCAAGCCTGGAATATTAACCCAATTGTTGCTGAAATAAGAAGTGGTTTTTCTTTATTTTTGTTTTGCTTTGTTTTCGTGGTTTTAAAAATGGCAATCAAGAAAGTGGCTGAGAATCTGGAAGTAACTATGTTTCAGAAAATAATGGATGAGATTGAGATAATGAAACAAACCCTGCGACAGGGTAGTAAGGAGTTGAAAATTGAACTGAGCAAAATGACACAGGAGTTTAAAGAAATAGGGGATCCTGTGAGAGAGGAGAATGAGATCAGAGATGAGAAAAGAAAAAATAAAGGGAAGATACAAGCCCTGGAGATTGGAACAAATGTGGAATTGGAAAAAGATCTGGAGTTTATGGATTTTAGAAATAAAATCTACTGTTTGGAATTTAACGTTATCTCTGAAGAAATTAATGAAGATATTAGAGATAAAGTTATCAATGGCTTGGATAATCTTCTGGACTGGAATGATGTGATGGAGCTTGATATAGAGAAAATCTATGGAATTAACTGCAGCCATGTGACAATGGAAAAACTCTCAAGAGATGAGCCAGTGCATTTTGTAAAAAAGAAGAACACAGATATGACTTTACAACAATATTTCAGCAACTTATTCAGAATGGATGGCAAGAAAATATTTGGGATAGAGGAAATTCCCATCAGACTCTTATTATATGACTATGGCTACAACAGCAAGATTATTATGGAATACTGATAATGGAAGATTGGACACTGAAATTACTGGACTTAACAGGACTATTGAAGATGGAAGATGGAACTAATAGGGATAATGGAATAATGGCTATTGAAATTATTGGACCTAACAGATTCTGATGAGATGGATTAATCGAAATGTTTATTTGGACTATGGCTATGACAATAAGATTATTATAATTATTAACGAGATGGATTAATTGACATGTTTATTTGGAGAAAAATTGATAGATATATTTCTTAAAGAATTGAAACCTCTCTTTGACTTTTTGTGGAAAGAATAAAGTAATGTTTATGAGATTTGATGATTAATTAAGATAACTACTGGAGGAAAGTGATTTTATAATATGATTTAAGAGACAGGATTGTTATATATTGTAGAGCTAAGATAAATTAACTTAAGCGAGCTCTTGGAAAGAAAGTTTGCCATTCCCTCCTCCTTCGGCAGCCATAACTTTCCCCCTTTTCACATACATTGATGAAATTTTTCAGGTAAACGGAACCCCTCCAGATTGGATGAAGTCTGGCAAATTTCAGGCAGATCTGTCCTGAGGATTGTTGTTGCTGTTGTTTTTTTAAAGAAACTTCAGGTCTTTTAAAAAATAAAAAGCTTCTATTTTCTGCCAGAATTGGATGCAAATTGCAGGCTTGGTTGCCCCTTCTGATGGGATGAAGCCTGCCAAATGTTAGAAAGATAGGTACACCAGTTCAACGACAAGGATAGATTTTACCATTTTGGGTTGGGAAAACAGAAACCATGTTCCCTCCCACCCACCCACCCCCTCAACAATCAGTTTGAAAATGGGGGGCAGGAGAGAGGTGCCCCTGGATAAGGAACCTAATGAATGTCAGACAAATAGGTCCAAGACCTGTCATGCTAGGTTATTTTACCATTGTTATGTTTAAAAAACACAATTGAACAGTCATTTTTTTGTCTCACACCCTCACTGGAGGTACCCAGCATGAAGAAAAAAAGCTACGCTTTTTAATTGTTTGTTAGGAAAAAGAATGTTTGGAAAAGAAGCAGACCACCCCACTGCTTACACTTTACTCTCACAGCCAAAATTCTTAGAGGGGAATGATGACCCATGAGGTGAACAACTCTTGTTTATTTACTTCCACATCCCTCCTCCAAATCCTTGTGATTAGAGTAACCTCAGAAAATAATGCACTGTGATTAAAACCTTGACCTTTCAGTCAAAATGAAAGATACCTCTCCACCACTCCTTCCCCTTTCCTCCCCCCCCCCTGTCCTTGTTAGCTCTCAGAGTTACTCCAGGCAGCTTGGTTTTGCTTCTCAGAAAATAAAAGTGCAGGTGGAGGAGTGTTATGTGTTGAGGTTTTTGGAAAAACTGAAGCAACAGAGCTACTTGGAAGGCTGGAAACAACAGTTAGCCTGATCCGTCTCAACATGACCTGAGTCTGCCCCAAATCACCCTGACTAGCCTCATTATTCAGACTGCATACACAGCTGATCAGAACCCTTAGTGTATGGCACTTAGAGGTCAGCATATAAGGGTTAAGTGTTGATATCAATTAACATCTGAAATGGATCAAGATTGTGTAAACACAATGCAACTAGATTCTTGAAGAACTCCCTGTCACCCATTTGCTTTTAGAGTAGATACAGTAGCAGGATGAGGCTCTCAATGTGCTTGGGTGACAGGCCAGTCTGTATCTGTGATTCAGTATATACAGTACTCAGATAATGAGGCCATTGGGACCCTAAGGAGTAAAAACTTTCCCTGGGGTGAGAAGCAAGAATTACAGTGAGCCATTTTTTCCACTAGTAACTGCTTCCCAGCAATGCATCTCTGAATGTCTCTTCCACAAGCATAAATCAAATGCACCACACTGTTCTGCGTGCAGTGAATTCTGTGTTTTTTTAATGGCCACAAGGTGGCGGCCTGATGACCCAAAATATTCCACCACTGAGTAGTTGCAGCGGAGCCTAGGTTAGGAGAAGGGTATTTTGTTTGTTTCCATCCTGCTCTTTTGACTTGGTGGGACACCAATATGAAAATGAAGAATTGGGTTTCAGATAAAAGAAATTGTCTTAAAACGACAACAACAAACCAAGAACCACAAAATTCATGGAGCTATATAAAATATATTCCTGTGTACTGGTCCTTTGTATGAAAAAGTGAAGCTAACTCTGGAAAAATTAAGTACAAAAAGTCAGGTTGGTTTGTACTTTCCTTCAGCTTCCTCTTGAAGATTTCTTGGGGCCTTCAAGAAGCCCAGAATTCCATTGCACAACAGAATCTGGAAGAGTTTTGAGGAAGCTTCAGTTTCAGCAATGATTGTATGTGAAGCAAGGATCAAGGGGCAGTATATGAATGTACCATACATATAAATGTTTTCTGAAAGAAAAAAAAGTTACAGACTACATAATACTGACTCTCCAAGGGGCTTTAGGTTTCAGATCATCTGTCTAAAAGTTATAGTGTTGAATTTAGGGATGTGTGAAGATCCTACTGCTTGCTTCAAAAAGTATTTTGGCTCATTGAGCATTCCATTCAAACACTCAAAAACTCCTGAGGACAGAACCAGCTTGCTCAGTGGAGTGGAGTCACAACACTAGTTTCCTGGCAGCGGCATCACTGGGATGAGGGGCTGTGTGGGTGGGCGGGCACATGGTTGGAGCCAATCCAGCACTCCCATCTGTGCACCTTGCTAGCCTCAACCTCCCCAGTGCTTCACCTCTGCCCTCTGTTTCCAGTAAATGGCGGCGCTGCTGCAGCTGCTGGGAAGTTCATGTTGTAGTTTCACCCCACCAGGCAAACCATTTCTGCTTGAGGAGTGTTTTGAGCTTTTGAAAGAACAACTCCTTCAGCTGTCTCCTGGCTTGGAAGTTGAGAGAGGCCCATTCTGTCCTTCTTCACTCGCAACTATTTATAAAGTGAAGAAGACACCATTGGCATAGTGCCACAAGTGCCACTGGGGGCATCCAGACTGTTGCTGTTTTTGGATGGGATTCAAATAGATTCACTAATAGGCAAAAAACCTTGCGGTTTAAGAACGTACCTATAGCCCACAGCTATTTCTATCAAACTTTAAAAAGCAGGGAAATTGGGCAGCTATAGTGAATGCACCAGGGGAGCAGGAGACCTGACCTCCTCTCTGAGATATTGTACTGCCCTACAAAGTTGTCAAAATGCAAACACAATTTGGGTTGGTCTTTCACAGTCCGATCCGCTTCCTGTGTAGCTTGGACAGAGCTTGGAAGTAACTCGTTATTTTTAACGAGTTACTTTTAATTCGTTACAATTTTAAATAACGAGTGGGTAATTCCATTACATTTGGCAAGTAACGGAACGAATAGTAATTTCCCTACTTTTCAGCTTCAACTTTAACGTTTCCACGTTAGGTTGGACGTTACTTGGGGGCGGGAACAAGGGGAAGTCAGCTCCTGGCTGTGATTGGTTAACACAAGACATGTGCCTCACACTGATTGGACCTCTGCGCAGACTGTCTCTTCCCTCGTGATCTGTGTTAGGAGGCACGAGGGAAGAGATGAATAGGCAGGGGGAGCCTGCTAGCGTCTGACTCTGAGAGGAAAAAATGGACACCGGAGGAAAAAGCCAGGGCAAGGACAACAACGGAGGAGAAGGCTGCAGCAGAATGGCGAAGAGCTGTGGAGGTGAGTGATGATGATTTGTGTGTGTGTGTGCCCCGGTGTGTGTGTTTTCGGCTGGAGTCTCTGGTTTTGGGGGGGGCTCCAGCTCTCTGGCTCCCACCCCTTACTCTCTGGACTGTCCGCTTCAATTTTTTTTAAAAAATTAAGTTTCAAGGTGGTGTAATTCCCGAGATATACACCAAAACGTAAACCCCCCCTGCACAACTTTGTTTGTCTGCATCCTTCTTGAAGTGCAGAGACCAGAACTGGACACAGCACTCAAGATGAGGCCTAACCAGTGCTGAATAGAGGGGAACTAATACTTCACATGATTTGGAAACTATACTTCTGTTAATGCAGCCTGATATAGCATTTGCCTTTTTTGCAGCCACATCACACTGTTGGCTCATATTCAGCTTGTGATCAACAACAATTCCAAGATCCTTCTTGCATGTCGTACTGCTGAGCCAAGTATCCCCCATCTTATAACTGTGCATTTGGTTTCTTTTTCCTAAGTGTAGAACTTTTACTTCCACCCAGTTTTGTCATGCTGTGTCCCTATAAGTATCCAATTGCATACTATGGTTGTACAATACTTCCTTTACATTTTAAGTATGCCTTGGGGTAGTCATGGTTCTTCATTGTTTTCATCCTGAGGGGCAGATAGGCTGAGAAATGGTGAGTAGCCCATGGTCACCCACTACACTCTATAGCTTATTTCCATTTTGAAAAAATAATTAAAACAATTTACATGCAGGCAAAATTTATTAAGCGGATTCACACAATATGTGTAAAGCACATCCAACTCGCATTTAAAGCACATGACTTCCCCTAAAGAATTCTGGGAAGTGTCATTTCCCCCTCACAGTTATAGTTCTCACCACTCTTAACAAACTGCAGTTCCCATGATTCTGTGGTGGGATTCATGTGCTTCAAATGGGTGTTGAATGTGCTTTAAAGGAATGGTGTGGATCTGCCCTAGGTATGATGTTCATTCAAGAGTGAATTGAAAAGAACAATTTTAAAAGATACTTCTTACTCTTACTCGTTTTTCAGACCTCTTTCTGAAGTAAAGGGTCAAATCTGTAAAAACATTTGGAGCAGCCACATTAAAAGATAAGGACAGGGTATTCCAGGCAGGGGGTTGCCAACCCTGCTTGGATATGGATGTCTTTGCAGAAGAACCCTAGTCAAGGTTTACCAACAGCACAGTCCAAACTATATCTACTTAGAAGTCAGTCCTGTTGAGTTCTATGGGGCTTAATCCCTTAGTAAGTGTGTTTAGAATTGCAGCCTTCAGGAGCCTCCATCTTTACTCCCCAAAGCTCCCATCTAACATCTCCACAACACTAGGCTCCTTTGTCTCTGCTGTGGCCTTCTGGTGACTGCCCTAGCCTGAAGGCACTTAACCCTTCTTGCTGAAAGCAAGTAGGCTAGATTAAATGTTCCCTACCCAGGCTCATATATATAAAAGATAAACGGCATTTTGTCAAAAGTATTTTTGTCTACATTTTATACCTCATCCTTGGTTTTCCAAGCTTGGCATGGAATGCTTCTCATACAGAATTAATTTGAAATGCTGCATATTTATTATCATAATCATCATATTCAAAATAAAAAATATATGTACCGCCTTCAAGTTGATTCCAACTTATGGTGACCCTATGAATAGGGTTTTCATGAGGCTGAGAGGCAGTGACTGGCCCAAGGTCACTCAGTGAGCTTCATGGCTATGTGGGGATTTGAACCCTAGTCTCATTTTGTTCTCACAACAACCCTGTGAGATAGTAGGTTAGACTGGCCCAGGCAGGGTTATTTAGTGAGCAAAAATGATGCAAATAGGATCTCTTTTAATTGTGCTATCGACCTGCTTACTTCCACTCTGACTGGGGCATCTTGCAGCATGGGGAAGAGATGGGGGCACATCACAGCTGAAGTTCACCCACATAGGAGCATTATCTCTTGTTTATTACAGAGACGCCTGTTGCAGGTTTTGCTGCTGAGAGCAGCAGTCAGTTAGTGTGGCCACTTGCGTCACAGCTTGTTGATCCTGAGGAGGCAAAACTAGAAAGTGAGGTTCAGAAAGGAGGCCCTGTGCACGAGGAGGAGGAGGGCATGAAGCAGTGCCAGTTGTCCACAGCCACATCTGCAGAACAGCAAGTACCATGGTTTGGCTTTGAGAAAGCTTGTACATTTGTGAGCCAGAGTGGGAAAAATGTTGTTGTACGATGCAATTACTGCCTTCCAAGGATCAAAAATCTGAGATCAGCTGTTTCCTCCTCATCCAATGTGAAGAAACATTTTGAGGTAAGCCTTTGTCATGCTGGTCCTCAAAGAGTGTCCATTGTCTGTTTATGTTTAAATTGTGAAGTTCCTCTTCCATTTTTTCTTGGATTCATGCTTTGTTTTTCTTCCTCAGAGGGCACACCCTGAGAAGCTGAGAGCAATTGAAGAAGCAATAAAGGCAAGGAGACGTGGCCTTCCTGAACCAATGCATGACACCCCTCCTCCCAAAATGCTGAAGCAGCAGCAGACAACCCTTGAGAGGTGGGGATCTGGCAGGGATCTGCTTCTTCTGGCAGCCTGCGTACACCCTCGCTTCAAACTAGATCGGCTGGAATCGTGTCAGGCCACCACCCATACCAACAAGTAAGAACATTAGGGAAGCCCTTTGGGTGGATTACTCCAAGGGAAATGTTGTCTCAAGGGAGGCATCAGAGGGCTTAAGGTGGTAGGCAGGGGCTGGGCCTTTTCTTCCTGGGGCTCCTCGTCGCAACCTTGGGTTGCTGCAGGTAATCCTTAAGGGTCTGCTGTGCTGCCCCATGAGTGTGGTGACTTGGTCACCTTCCTACCTTCCATGTCATCATCCACAGGCTCAGGCTGGACCCTGAACCAGGGGACATGACAAGCATCAGGAAATGAAGAGCAGATGATGGTTTCCTAACATATATGTGTTAACATATCCTCTCTCTTTCTTAGATACACAATGGAAGCCTTGTTGAAAGCTGAAATAAAGATGGGTGTACTTAATGAGGACAGTGATCAGTCTTCAGATAAAGACCAGGAAGGAGATGACTTAGAAGATGACTTCTTTAACTTTCTGCCCCAGGGCAAGAAGTCAGCAGTGGACACTGCTGAGGAGGAACTGGTGAGGTACCTGAGGTCTCCCAGCAGGGAAGTGTCATCACACCATGGCTTTCCACGTGTGCTGCGGTGTTTTTTGCAGCACAACACAGGCATGCCTTCAAGCGCCGCAGTAGAACGCCTGTTTAGTACTGGTGGCAACATAATGACTGTAAAAAGACATTCCTTGTCTGACATGCTCTTTGAGCATCTTGTTCTTTTGAGACATAACAGAAACATATTATAAAAGCATTTCAAGTGTAAAATTTGATTTCAAGAGTTGGGGTATCTTCATTGCTTGGGGGGGATGTGAGATTCTGTTATGCCATTATGTTAATCTTAAGGATAATTTTTTTTATTCTACTACCCCCTGTGTGTTTATTTTTAATATTGTTTTAGGCTTCTTAGATGTGCAGCAGCCAAGGCCAGCACCTTGTAGGTGTTTTTTTTAAAGTAACTGAAATGTAATTGTCATGATTACTTTTGAGAAAAAGTAAAGTAATCAGTTACTTTCAGAGCAATTGTAATTGTAACGGTAATTACTACTTTTTTGGGCCAAGTAATTGTAACTGTAATTTATTACTTTTTAAAAGTAATCTTCCAAGCTCTGAGCTTGGAAGAATTTCAAGGGCAGGAAACAGAAAAAATGTAGCATCTTAATTATAATAAAAATGTGAGCAACTTCTAACTTAACACAATCATTCCTTAGGTCTAAAGGGCATAAGAGAAACCCTATCCTAATTACTTCCAAGATTGCATAAATTCATACCAGAGAAGGAAGAATAATAAAGATATGCATAGATATACCTTTCCTGAAGAGATGTAGCAAGACCCAAAGTTAGGAATGGAACGTCTGTATCTAGCCTGAGAGCCAAAGCTTTGCCCTTACTGTAACCTTCAGCTAAAATCTCACCCTTCCTTGGTCCATATCTTTGTGTAGCAGAGTGAAGTTCCTAGAGAGCGTTGTGTAAAACGAGGAAGTTGTTGGAGCCCTAAGAGATACTAGTGACTCTCCAAAAACCTTAGCCTTAAATGTACTTTGTATTTTGAGCTTGAACAGCTGGTGTAGCACAGTGGGGAGGAGACCCTGGCTGGGAGTCCAGAGTCTGTGAGTTCAAATCCCCGCTCATGTCTCCTGGGTGTCAAGGGCCAGCTAAAGATCACCCGCACAGTGAGTGGCTCAGGGGTTACGTGTCCTGCCACCTGTGCAGCCGTGGGCAAGCTGCATAGTCCCAAGGAGCCCAGTTTCCCCCCAGCTGGCAGTTGTGGACAAGGAAGGGGCTGGCTTGTGCAGCTGTGGCAAGCTGAGCAGGCCCTAGCCAGCTGGGGAGGACTAGCCTCAAAGGGAGGCAATGGTAACCCCCTTCTGAATACCGCTTACCATGAACACCCTATTCATAGGGTCGCTATAAGTTGGGATCGACTTGAAGGCAGTCCATTTCCATTTTCCATTTTGAGCTTACTTTGAACTGAATGTCAATTGGGAGAGGGTATGTGAATAAGAGACTGGGTTCATGAAAGGGTTTCCTGCATCCTATTGTCTACCTGTGTAAAGTTAAACTTTACCTGTAGTCTCCAGAATAATTGTATATGTGTAAACTAAAGCAACTTCTTATCTTGTGTGAGTTTTGTTGACCTAAGCCTTGACCTTTTATTGACCTTGGACATGGACTATTGTTTAGTTGAAATAATTATTTCTGAACAAACCTGGAATTTGGAACCTTCCTTTTACTTGTTAACTCGATTAATACCTGCCTTCCTGAGGTCAGCAAGCCAGTTCTGACCATCCTGTTATGTGGGATCAATGTAAGAGCTGTATCCCAGAAGCCTGTACTTTTCAGGTTCTCATGCCACAATCCATTAACATAAACCATAGAATAAAAACTCCATTTTATGCATACCTCCTTACAGGGTGAGGTGTCAGGGAGGTAGGTGTGGGTTCAGTGGCAGAAGTGCTGGCTTGGCTCTACCATGGTGCCTGCACTGTGCTGACCTTGCCACCACCTTGCACGTCCCCCTCTCAGTTACCAGCAGTGACCTCCATATTGGGAAGCCAGGTGAGCAATGTCACCCCACCTCACTCCAACCTGCCAACTGCTACTACCCTGCCCACTCTGCTTATTTATTTATTTATTTATTTATTGCACTTGCATACCGCCCCATAGCTGAAGCTCTCTGCTTCATTCTCAGTCAACTTCCGTGAGTTGCAGGGCAACCATGGAGCTGCTCTACTGGTGTAAGCTCTTACCCTGCGTGTTTTAGAAACACACAGGGAGCCTACCACAAGTAGAGCAGGCTTCTCTCTCAGTCAGCCACCCTCCAACTCTCGGAAAGTGACCGGAAACATTACAGAGGAGGTGGGAGGAACAAGTGTTCTGAGTTTCCTTGCCCTCACTTCCCACCATTGGTCATTGGCAGGGAGGAATAGCTGCACATTTAATATCATGTGTTGTTCCAGCCTAAACAACTTGAACTTAGTCTAGGATTTTTGGGGCGGCAGGGGGTGGGGGCTGATGTGGGATGGTAGGAATCTCAATATATTTCCACTCATCCCTCCCCCAGCACAGTTGGTAGGTGGGGGAGCATCTGATGAACCCATCCATCCATCTAGGAGACATTAGGTTAGGGTCAGCTGCAGATATTGTTTTGCCTGGGGTATGCCTGTAAGGAGCCAGCTTTATAGCACGCCTCCACCTTCAGTCACATCCTAGATGGCAGCTTCCCACCTGCCCCTTTTCAGCAGGAATTTCAACTGGAGCCATATAAGAATTTCCCCCCCTTTAGCTTCTGATTGGCACTGGTCTTTCCCTCCATCTACATAACACCGGCCTTCATAGGACAATACAGGACCAGAACAATTTGGGGCCCCATTGGTGGTTGCAGGCATTTCACCCTCTCCATCTAGACATGGATAGTCAGAGCTCTAGGGCCTTTCTTCTTTTTGGGGGGCAGATACAGTGTGCGATTAGGTGGAAATGGGGGTGGGCACCTGCAGGCACCTTTTGGTAGATGAAGGGGTACTTCTTCATACCTACCTATCATTGTCACATCACTCAGGGGTGGAGAATGAAGCCTTTCTTGAGGAATGGCCCACCCCCTCAATGTCTCAAGACTGGACGGGAGTGTGAGAAGCAGCCACAATTCCCTTACCACAGTTAATGAATGTGCTGGCAAGGAAGGGCTGGCAGTCTTTCTTACTTTGCACACTGTTAATATTTTACTATTGCCCATTAGTATTTAAAAACATTGTCATTCTTCTTATTATTAATTGCTATTATTTAAATTTCTATCCTGCCCTTCCTCCCAAAGGAGTCCAGGGCGGCAAAACGTCTGTCAAAAGAGACAAATCGGGAGGCATTGGTGGTTCAGCGTTTACCAAATTGGCCTCTCTTCCCCACCCCATCTCTCCCACTAGTTACTTGTAGAATCTAGGGCAAATCACTTGAACAGCCTAGGGCATGACATCAATTTTTACCTTTTGTCTTCCTTGCCCATTTGGTATGTACTGTAAAGTTTTGACGTTCATTTGAAGTCAACCATAAACGTACCATCTTATCCTTGTATGTATGCATATGCCATCTTGGCCTCGTTTTGGGAAGGTGGATTATTATTATTATTATTATTATTATTATTTGTTAGTTTATTTGTTTATTTTTGTAAGATGCTTCGAGTTTCTTGTTGGGGAAAAATGGGATATAAGTTTTCTTTTCTCTGATACTTTTCTCTTTTACCCATTATATGATAACTGGTGAATGTAGAAAATAGGGAGTTAACTATCCATATCGTCTCTAAAAGTTTACATATTAATATACTCCGCTGATTTCAATGGAACTGAGGGATACTGTACCATAAACTGCAAAGCACAAATGTACTTCAGCTTACCCAAACGTACTCATACACCGACTACCACAATGAAACCCTTCAATTAAAAGAAAAATAATCCCACACTTTGGCAAAAGGTACCACTACCCCTCATTTTCATCCTTCCTTTCACAGGAGGGACAAGGTTCAATAGATTTACAAGCATTTCATCCCATTAATTTCCAAGCAAGCGGCATCATATTTGTTCATTGCTTTAAAATCTATAAAGTATAACCAGTTGGGATAGGTACATTGCTGGGGTCAGAGCTCCTGCACAAGGCTTAAGAAACAATGAGGAGTAAACAGAAGGACAATTTTTAATATCTGCCAGTTTAATATCAGAGTTAAGGCTACATGCCCCAAGTCATTAGCAGCAGTACTACTCTCAGCCCTACTGTGTCAGAGAAGACACCCCTGTCTCCCACTGTTTAACCCATCCTGTAAGCAACAAGTCATGAGTCAACACACAGGAGGATTCCTTTAGCAATATAGTAAGGCTCAGATGCTTCATAGGACAATGCAGAACCAGGACAATTTGGGACATCTGTGGTGGTTGCAGGCATTCCACCCTCTCCATCTGGACGTGGCCTGAAAGACCAAGGAAAAGTGTGGGTGCCTAGAGAGGGTAAGCCTTAAAAAGCTTCCAATGTCCTGGCTTTGAGGAACTTAAGCCAATATGAAGATAGCTTTAACTCTGATCTTAAATAGGCAAGTTTTATGATCACCTAATTTCTGTGGTCTTTAAAAAGTGAAATATTAAGCTTTGTTAAACATGAAAGTAGCTATTTTGTAACTATTAATATTTGAATATAATTGCTAGTTGTCAATTATTTGTGCACTTCCATTCAGACACCAAACTATACACTGCACTGCAGCCTATTGCAAAGGTTACATACAACAGTTTAAAATGTAGTTCCCTGTACCACAGTATGAACTTGCACAAAGTATGGTTGAGAGTAACCTTCCTCAACCTGATGCCCTCTGGATGTTTTAAACTACGACTCCTAACAGCCCAAGCCAGTATGTTCAATGACCAGGGAGTACGGTCACATCCACACCATACATTTAAAGCACTCTTGTACCATTGTAACGCTCATGGATTCCCCCAAAGAATCCTGGGAACTGTAGTTTGTTAAGGGTGCTGGGAACTGTAGCTCTTGGAGGGGTCTCCTAATAACTCCAGCATCCTTCACAAACTATAGTTCCCAGGATTTTTGGAGGAAAGCCAAGACTGTTGGAGCCATGACCAATAATTGACAATAACCAAACTCCAGATGCCAGAAAGCAAAATCAACTCAACACTGTGTGGTAGAGACTTGTCCGGTACTGTCGGTAACCTGCTTACTTCCGAGAAACATGCATAGGATTATAGTTAATAGTAGCTGTAGTTTCAGCCTTCCATTCTTTTCATCTAAAGGTATAGTAGGTCTTATTTCAGAGTAAGGTTTGCATCAAGACACAAGTTCCCTTTACTTTCCTCCTTTCTTCTCCTCCCTTCAGTGTTCTGTCTGTGTCAAAGTCAACAGCTGCCATTTGCCACTTCTCTTGCTATGTATACATATTCTGATTTTCTATCTCATCAAGTTTTTTTTAATTAATCCAGTGTGTAATATAAACTTTGTTCCACAAAGTGGTGTGGCATAACCAGGCAGAGTACCATCCCTCCCACCCTTCTCCCTAGAACCACAACTGTGGCAGAAAGGGACCAGGTTAAAAAAAATCAAGATCCCCCCCCCCATTCTTACACAGTGTTCCAGCACTAGTCTGTACTTGCAAGATCCTTATGAGTTAGCTCTGGTACAGTACGAGTATAATAGCCCTGGGCACATTTGGAAAGTTGAGAAACTGTCACAGGCAGCACTACAAAATGGTTGTCATGGTTGGGCCTGGTTAGTCACAAAATGACTGCCATAGTGGACCAAGCTCCCCGGTTTTCCCAAATTGATTCCTGTTTAATTAAGTCTCAATCCTGCTCCCAGCAAACTCACACACCCCAATCCCTCTCCCACCTCATCCATTTCAACACCCAAGCACATATATGCACACACACATATACCCATTTAGGATTACATACCCTAAAGCTCTCTTGCTCTCTCAGGTTCAACTAAGCAATCAAGACCTCTGCTGCCATTTTTACAGTCACCCTTGCCACTAGGTAGTAGTCAGGCTCCTTACCAGTATCTGCCATGATACTAATGTAAAAGCTGTGCAGTGTTCAATCCTAGGATAATGATTCTGAAACACACACACACACAAATAAGAAATTAGCTGTGTGGCTGTAGATGTGTATGTGGTTGCAGTGTGTATATGGGTTCTATGATTGCAGGGGGTATGTGTTGTTCTGGTGGGGAAATATGGTTGTGTGGTTAGGGTGTGATGGTTATGGGATGTGTGGTTGGTTGTATGGTTATGTGGGGGTGATTGTGCAGTGTGGCGATGGTTGTGTGGTTACACAGTGTATATGGGAGTAGGTGGAGCTGTGTGGTTATGAGGTATGTCTGTGTGGTTGTATGGTTGTATTGAGTGAGTGTCGCTGTGTGGCAACCGTGTGTGGCTGAATGGTTGCAGAGGATAGGAGTAGTTATGTGTTGATTTTATGGGTTGTGTGTGTGGGTCTGATGTGTGTGGTTGAGTGATGTGTGTATGATGGTGGATGGTGGGATTGTGGGGTATGTACATAGGCATGTAGTTGTGGGTTATGTGTGTGATTGCAGGATGTATGTGCGGTTGCAGTGGGTGTAGCTGTATGGCTGTATGTTGTGTGGTTGTGGGATCTGTATGGTGTGCAGTTTCCAAGCATGCCCATGGGCCCCAAAATGTTCTTGACCCCTTGTCTAACTACTGCACCACACTATTATAGTCCATAACTAAACGAATAGGAAATGCACATAGCATCCACTAAGTGGCACCCTCTGCAAACATTGTAGTCCTGGCCATATTTTTGCTTCATATATCATTCTGTGCATGCACTGCCTTAGTAGTACTAGTTTGAGAGGTGGAAACAGTAACAAGCTTTATATGCCTCCTAAAAACATATATGTTTACCCAAGCTTTCCTGGACTCTGTCCCTTACATTATTATTATTATTATTATTATTATTATTATTATTATTATTATTATTGTGTCTTAGAATTCCCAAGCAATGCTGGGTATGAGGCTGCTAGTGTGTTATGAAGTCCCATTTTGTTTTTACTTTTATTATTTAAAATAATTAGGAGTGTTATTAGGAGACTCCTATTCTCCCGACAGAGCTCCAATGGCCAGAATAGTTTAACAGTCAGCCTCTCTTTCCAGAGAATTCTGGGAATTGGAGCTCTGTAAGGGGAATAATGGTCTCCTAACAATTCTCAGCACCCTTCACAAACTACACTTCCCAGGATTCTTTGGGGGAAGCCATGTCTGTTAAAGTGGAATACATGTCTGGTGTGGATGTGGCCTCACAACAACAGAGGTTTCCTTAGTATGAGGATTTGCCAAGTGGAAACTGAGATCCATCAACCTGCACTGCATGCAACTGGAATGAATGTCTAATTCAAAGATCCAGAAAAATTTTCTGATCTAACTGTGGACTTAAGGATGAATAACAAAGTGAAAGAAGATCCAAAATAGTGGGAAGAAATGTTTTTATATATTAATTTTTTTAAAAAATACATCAGCTATTTCATCATTATTGCTAAATTACAAATCCTTTTTTCAGATAAGCAGAACAAATTTTAAACATTTTCTGGACACAGAATGATTAGCTGAAATGAAAAGCAAATTGCTAAATGAAAATAAACCATATATTTGGGTATAATTGGCCTTACATTCTTGTAGTATTAAGCAACAATTAAATCCATAATCAACACAATGATTTTTGGCAAAGTTAGCTACTTATTTCAAACGCTGTGTGACAATTATTTTTACATATTTTATGCAGAATCCAAATTATTTTATTAGAAATTGCAAAAAAGTGATTTTTTTAAAACAATGGGAAACCTAAATCCACCAAAGAGAAGTGTAGCATTTTTACAAACAAAAATGTGAAGTAGTTCTGAAACTGAAGTTGTTTTGTTAACTTCTCTTTGTGCAGCCAGAATAGCTACTTGAATGAGATGTGGGGATAGGGTGCATTTGGCAAATAGGTTACCAAGTTATGCTGTAGCACACAAATCAATTAATTTGATATACTTTAATGTAGTGAACTGCACCTCACTCCAAAACACTCTTACCTCAAACAAATCCAAATTAATGTGCCTAAATCATAGAACAACATGGGACAAGACAATTTTAACTCAAATAATCTGACTTGGTGGTTTCAGTGGTAAGTCAACTTTGAAATTCCTGTCAGTAGATATCCTCCACCTCTAATGTCGGTACTAAGCATTGCTGAACATTTTTAAAAACTATATTATTGACATAAAAAAAGCTATAGCTTGTGTAAAGGGTAATTTTAAAGGAGATGAATAATAACATTATCAACTGAAACAAGAACACCAGCTAGACTGAAGTCTTGATGAAGTGTCAGTGAGTTTGTTCTTCCATTTTATGGTTTGAGGATAACTGGGTCCATATGGATCTAAGTAAAACGTGTGTGCTTGAAAACCGCCACAGCAGTGTGAACGCAGACAGCAGCCATTGCAACTGATTGCTAGATCTGGGATTCCATTGAGATTCTGCTTAAAGTCACTAGAGCTCTCTCATATGGCAGTTCCATAGCATTGACCTGGTTAGAAATTTTGGCTGAATCTTCAGAAATTTCAGAGTGGATAATTAAAGCTTCAGCACTAAAGGATCGGACTCTTACTCCAGATGATGATGATGTTCCAGGTTCTCCATCTGTTGCCTTTTCAAAAGTTGTGTATTCTTGCTCTTTCCTATCTAAGTGCTTGGCACTACAATAAGGAGCATAAACCTCGGTGGTTTCTTCAAATTGGAGGCAGTTGACGTTGTAATATTTTTTCTTCAATTGCAGAACATCATTGAATCTGTGCCCCCAAAGGATTTCTCGAGGCACATACGAACTCCTTGACTGATGTGATGTTCCTGTTGAATCTCCAGTGTAAACAAATGTAACCAGGATCTCAAAGTTGTCTTTAGCCAGAGCTTTCCTGTCCAGATCATACAATGGGCTGTCCTGCTTAATTTCATGGACAATGGTCACTGGGGTAGCAAGGATGATCTGGTCATTTAACAGTTTTAAGTCCTTGTATTCCATTGTCATTCTTCCCACTCTGTCTTCCACATACCGCAAGAGCTGGGCTCTTACTGTGCCTTCTACCATATGATTAGGGCGGAAATCACCTATACGCCACATCAGGCAGAGTTTGCCATCTCTTAAGCCTACTGTGGCATAATAGCTGAAGCGGATGGTTTGAGCTCGCTTCCGGGCAGTGGCCATTTTGGCCAAGGCAGCTCCAATGATGAATGTGTCAATGATGCAGCCTAGCACCGACTGTAGAACTACTATCAAGATTGCAACAGAGCACTCTTCGGTGACACAACGGGATCCATAGCCAATGGTTGTTTGGGTTTCAAGAGAAAATAAGAATGCCCCTGTGAAACTATGGACTTTGTCAACACAAGGGGTCACTCCTTCATCAGGTGATAAGTCACCATGCTGGAGTGCAATCAGCCAGAAGACCAAGCCAAAGAACAACCAGGAAAGGATGTAGGATAGCGAGAAGATCACAAACATATGGCGCCATTTGATGTCCACTAATGTGGTGAAAATGTCAGCCACATAGCTCTCCCACTCTCCAAAGATGTGCTTGAAGTACACATTGCAGCTTCCATCTTTCTGGAGAAATCTCTTCTGCATTCTTTTAATCCCAATTGAAGTTGTTTCTTGGTAACTCTGTGAATGTCTAAGTTTATTCGCTTCCATGCTTATAAGCTTATGGCTATCGCAAGGCTCGGCCATGTTTCTTTATTTTTCACTGAGTAATTAATTTAGAGGACACATTTAGAGATACCAATCACCTGCTGGTCTCACTGTTGCTCTCTTCATTTATAACCTGCAGAAGAAACCACAGAGTAAATACTTCAGATTTTAACTTTAACTCAGGGTCATATAACTCAATGGCAATGTACATGTTTAACATGCAGAAGGTTCCATATAGCCTTATACTTGGCAACTCTAGTATGAGCCCCAAAACTCCCAGAAATCCACTGAACTCTCTGGACTAAATGGATCTAACTTTCCCTCCATCTTCTGTCTTGCTGCAAAAATGTGGACCTACAGCCCCAGACTGCATGTAATGTGGGAGAACAATAATCAGATCTCACAATATTTTAGTTTTTTCCCTTAAAAGAGGTGCAGAGAGCTTCGGCTTCGATGAAAGCAGCCACGTGAAGGGTCTGGGTTTAACCCTTTCTGTTAGCTGGATACACAATCTAATTCTTCCATCCAAATAAGTTATTTATCCTGCAGCAGCAAAAAATATATACAGGTACCTGCTGTACTCTTTCTGCTGTGGAGTGAAGAGATTACGGCAATGTGTTCTACATGGGACACATTTGAGGAGTCTTTAGAAGCTGAAGTACAGGTGGAGATGGGGTGGCTAACCTGTGGCCCTCCAGATGTTGTTGGACTCAGCCCCAGCCAGCAAGGCTGCTATCATCAGGGTTAATAGGAGTTGGAGTCCAACGACATCTGGAGGGCCAGAGATCAGCCACTGTTGGTATAAAAAGACAGAGAGACCTTTTACATACATAATTGTCAGCCATGAAAATCACAGATGAAAGATCATTTTTCTCCCCAAGCTGCAAGTTATGAAGATTCCATGAAGTATAGTACATCTCATTTGGGATGTGCTAAAAGACCGAGAATCCCTCAGCCATACAAAGAATAATGCCAGCCATGCAAAGATACTTTTCCAAAACACTTAAAAGCCTAGCATACTTTCCTTCTTTTTTGGTAGAAGAACGATTGTGACATATGGTGTCGTATCCTCAGAATGTGGCCTTCATTAAAAAACACAACATTCATGCTTCCAAAAATACTTCTTGGAACACAGTTATTGGAAATATTCATATGACTTGCTGTAACTGTGGCTTTAAACATCCCTTGCCATTTTTTCACCAATTGCTCTCTCATGAACCGACATTTTAATAAACTGTCTTTGAAAAAATAAACAGCAATTGGAAACTGTTGTAATGTTTTAAGGAGCTCCACAATGAGAGGTGTGAAAAGGAAGTGAACTGCAACCAAAGGCCAGCAATCTCTCGTTTAAAATCATGCTTGGGGTTATAATTGGGTTTTTTTTTTCTTGTTGACTAGGTCAGACAAGAGTTCATGTAAAAACTGAAAACAAATGAACTGTTGGCTTGAGCCTCTGCGAAAAGGAATAATTGTTTTGGAAGAGAAGAGAGTCCCGAGCAAGACAGGCAATAATATGGAAATAAAATCTTTGAGAAAGTATTTACTATGAGCTCTTTAAGAAAGAAGAGACTGAGGGCCTCCCCAGACTGACATTTAATTGCGAGTATATTCTGCAATATGTTCTTGACACAATGATTGAACATTAGTGGTGGAATCTGTCAGTTTCAGTTTCTCTCTGTTTCTCATTTTTCCACTCTTAAGAGCATTGCTCTACATTTCCAAATCAGTTGGGGAATTTTAAAGAAACAAGCCCTGGTGAAAATTCAGCATTATTTTACTGTGAATGTCTCCTAAAATACATACACATAAAAAACATAGCAATTTTGCCTATATACACATTTTGCAAAGCAATTTTCCCTACCATAATGCATTTGTGTATGCTATTCTCATCCATATATGCATTTCTATATACACTTTACCATAGTATAAGTATTTTTGTACACGTTACTTGGCTGGAAAGCTGCACTGCAAAATTCAGAGAAGTGCATATTTCAAAGGATGGCTATTTTTCAGTGTGAATTAGGTCGGTCTGCCTATCAATGCGAAGTGAATCGAATTTCACCCCCATCCCTACTCACATCATCATCAGCTGAATATCCAATAAAAGCATTGGGTCAAGGAGCCCCCACTCCTGACTATTCACCTGTTCCTAAAAAGGGAGCACAGCCCCACCTAGAACAGGTTTTATAACCTCTTCCAGGTTGCCTGAATTCCTAATCAATAGTACCTCCATTTTAAGCACGTGTGCAGATGTTATTTGAGATCATCAAATTCTGGGATGGGGAAATCTGGTGCCCCCCAGATGTTGCTGGACTACAACTCCCATTATCCTTGGACTTGGAGTCCCAACAACATCAACATCAGGTTCCCATCTCTGATCTAGGAAAACTGAATTTTTCAAGAATCGGGTCATTAAAAAATGAAGGAAACCTAATAAAACCTATGTTCCAAAATATGTCTTTTTTGAGCATCTGATTAAATCAAAAAGAAAACAGTCTGAGACTTTGCTTGCAATTGGGGGGGTTCCCTCTATAATCTGCAAAACATGCCATAAATTCAACTCAAGCCTAGGTTTAATAGTCACATCACACTTTCCCATTAGCTATCAGTGAGGATTTGGAAAGACCTTTCATTTTTTTAATCCTTTCCCAGTGAAGTTGTGTAACTTGGGAGGCTTTCTGTTCTGAGACTAAGAAATGTGAGAGCTGGAACATTTTGAGCTGTTTTGAAATTGGTCCATCTACAAGTTACTCTGTTGTTATTCATTTTCATGAAGAAAGAAGAAGAAAAGTTTGTTTCAGCAGGCAGAATCTTAAATGAAGCCTTTTCTCTGATGGGCTATATGCTAATGCGATTTTCTGACTTCTGCAGGTGTCTATGGAACCAAAGGCTGTGATCCAAAGACTTCAGGGATCTATACATATATAAGGGGTCCCCACTCAGTTCTGTGTGTGAGAAGGTCAGCATTTGCTTGCATGGGGCCTGCTTGCATCCCCCTGAGATCAGTGGGATTTAAGAGCCAGTTCCATTACATTCCTTTTCTTTAAATAGGACACCTCTTCCTCTTGATGGTGCCCAACAACCTTAGAAGTCTGAAACGTTTCACCTAATTCATCACTGTTTACTTTTGGTGGGCTTTATAGAAGCAGGGTTTTTTTAAAAAAAAAACCTCAGTAATAGAATGACAAAATTAGAATCATAGATCTGACCTTTGTAAAATGCATTTGTTTAACAGAGCATTTGGTAGCATGGATTTAGGAGACATCGTGATTTGGGGGTTAGGGATGAATCTGATTCTATCCAAAAGACTGTATCTGTTGCTTTTTAAATCTTTTGCTCATTGCATTTGCTTTTAGTAAAGGATGCCTGGAGCTTATGGAGAACTGAAATATGCAGGTGTGGATCCCGAAATGTCTTCTGTGAGCGGAAAGGCATTTCTGCTTCCACAAGGTACTAAATTGTCCCACTTTGTCTGAAGCCCACTGTGCCCTATCACATGCCATTCCAGAAGCTCTATCAACCCTTAGGAATGGCCTGGTTTTGGCACGGAAACAGCCTTGGTCGCCCTGTATGATGACCTTTGTCAGGAGAGAGACAGGGGGAGTGTGACACTGTTGATTCTTCTTGATCTCTCAGCGGCTTTCAATACTATCGACCATGGTATCCTTCTGGGAAGACTGGCTGAGTTGGGAGTGGGAGGGACTGCATGGCGGTGGTTCTGCTCCTACTTGGCGGATCGGCTCCAGAAGGTGGTGCTTGGGGAACATTGCTCGGCACCCTGGATTCTCCAGTATGGGGTTCCGCATGGGTCAGTTCTGTCCCCCATGCTATTCTACATCTACATGAAACTGTTGGGTGCGGTCATCCAGTGCTTTGGAGTGCATTGTCATCAGTATGCTGATGACACACTGCTCTATTTCTCCTTTTCATCCTCTTCGGGTGACGCTGTCAATGTGCTGAACCGGTGTCTGGCTGCGACAATGGACTGGATGAGGGCTAATAAACTGAGGCTCAATCCAGACAAGACTGAGATGCTGCTAGTGGGTGGTTCTTCTGACCAGATGGTGGATGTCCAACCTGTCCTGGATGGGGTTGCACTCCCCCTGAAGGAGCAGGTTTGTAGCTTGGGGGTTCTCCTAGGACCATCTCTGTCACTTGAGGCTCAGGTAGCCTCGGTGGCACGGAGTGTCTTCTACCAACTTCGGTTGGTGGCCCAGCTATGGCCCTATCTGGACATGGATAACCTGGCTTCAGTCGTCCATGGTCTGGTAACCTCCAAGTTAGATTACTGCAATGACTCTATGTGGGGCTGCTTTTGAAGACGGTTCGGAAACTGCAGCTTGTGCAAAATGCAGCAGCCAGATTGGTAACAGGGACCAGACGGTCCAAACATATAAAACTGATTCTGGCCCGCTTGCATTGGTTGCCTGTATGTTTCCGAGCTTGATTCAAGGTGCTGGTTTTAACCTATAAAGCCTTACATGGCTTGGGACCACAATACCTGATGGAACGCCTCTCCCGATATGAACCCACCCATACACTATGCTCAACATCTAAGGTACTCCTCAGGGTGCCTACTCTGAGGGAAGCTTGGAGGGTAGTAACAAGGGAGAGGGCCTTCTCAGTGGTGGCCCCCAAGTTATGGAATGATATTGCTGATGACGTGTGCCTGGCGCCATCACTGTTATCTTTTTGGTGCCAGGTCAATACTTTCCTCTTCTCCCAGAAATTTTAGCATGTTTTTTTTAAATTTTTTAAAGTGTGTTTTAAATTGTCTTTAAAATATGTGTTTTAAACTTTTATGTTTGTTTTTAATGTTTTTCGTTACTGTAAACCACCCAGAGAGCTTCGGCTATGGGGCGGTATACAAATATAATAAATAAATAAATACTCTACCTTAGCTATCTTCTCCTGCCCCAAAGCTAAAAAGTCCCCAAACAGTTTAGCAACCTTTTCTCCTAGGGAAGGAGCTCCGACTTCTTGGTTATTTTAGTTTCCGTTATTTCTAATTTCCCCACTTCTATGGTACCTTATTGAGCTGGGCTGTATTCAGTATACTGTCTCTACACTATGAAATTGCATAGTGACATTACATTTGCAAGTTGTTCCTTCCCTATTTATTTCAAACAATGGATTATTTGCCCTTTTTACTGCTGTAGCATGCCGAACAGATATTTTCCCCTTTTCGTGCTAAGATATTGTTCCTGAGTAATCACAGCCATTTTGAACCTCATCAGCTTAAAACATCTGGCACATTTCAGTATGACTTAGGAGCTGTTTTTATAGTTCAGTGTTATGCATTTTGGCACTAGCAGCAGCTTATGCTACCACAGTCAATGTAGAATCTGCTTCCTGTAAGTAAAATATCTCTTTATATTTCCATAGCACCTGCACTATCCCCTTGCAGTGAAAAGAATCCTAGCATGATAGGCAATGCTCTGTCTCCTCCCATCCTCTCCCATCATCACCATGCATGCCCTCTGATGGCACAGCAGTAGCAAGAAGACACATTCAGATGCAAGACTAGAGGCAATCTAATGCGCTGTAGCTATTATAATGGAAGGGACATTGTACTTCTGAGACTGTAGAGCCATTGTGCTGGACGGATTATAAAATGCATCAGATAAATGAAACTAAAATGGATCTTAGGTGGTTTGCTTTCCAAAGGAAGGTGGGTGCACAGTCATTTTGACACTTGTAGTATAGTATTAAGATAAGGAAAGAAACCCACGCAAGAAAGCGAGTGTTTGCAGGAAGCAAGAATTTACAAAAGTATAAATTCAAGATTTTGGGGGTATAGATAAAAGCAATGCTTTTTTGTGTGATGAAACTCGCCAGTACAGAGTACTGGCACCCCCCTACCCATGGCAACCATTTTGCACTGGCATTCACAGCACTTTTCTCAAAGTATGAGTACTGGCACCCCATTTTTTTACAAAGATGAAGAAAAAGAAGCACTGGATAAGAGTACACCCTGAAATAAAATACTTAAAAGGTAGTGGAATGTACCCTATATCCTTCTTATGTTCCCATGTGCCTACTTTACATCTTTCTTGAATACAGATATTTCTCATTGTTCTTCTCTTCATACATGTATGGACCCAGCTGTGTAATTTTATTCTGCTTAATGAGGCTACAATGTGTAAAGGTGACAACAACCCCAAGAGCAGGTGGAAGATTTGGGGAAAGAGATAAGTAAACTTAGACCTACTGAAATAAATAGACCTAAGTTAAGCAGGTCCATTAACTTCAATGGATCTACCTTGAGTAGAACTAGCATTGGATATAAGTTTGTTTTGAAAGTTTGCTTCATTCTTCTGTGCTTTAAAAAGCGATCAAAGTAAAATACAATAGTTTAAACTTGGAAATATAAATATGCTTGGAATGAGCTGGGATCTTTGTTTGGTAAGGGTGAAATACTACTTGGATTGGTCTCAATAAAGAGCGACACCTTAATATGTCAATATAAAAGTATTTATTAAAAATGTGAAAGCAGATATAAATAGCACAGATCAGGAGGCTGTTATGCAGACTTGAATGTCATGCAACGGTGCTGTCACCCACGCTGGAACAGCCTCCCGTGACATTTAATTCATCTAACTGAAACCAGATCTTACAATAACAAAAGAAGAGGAGGTACTTAGCCACTGAGGGTTTACAGAAGGACAGAGGGAAGCCATGAAAGTTGTCTGGAGCTAGTTCCTTTGGAGGATAGATTCATGGCTTCCAAAGGCAAAGGGGACCATTGCTCTCACCTGACTGACCTCCTAAATTAGATGAAAATGTAGCTACTAACATATGCACTGAGGTCAGAAATGGAGACTGACAGCATACGATCCTAAGCATATTTACTTAGAAAATCCCACTGAATTAAATGGAGCTTGCTCCCTAGTAAGTACATGTAGGATTGCAGCCCAATATTGATTTGAATAAAAAGACTTGCGCTGTCTCAGATCTGCATCCATTAAAAAAAAAAAGTTAAGGATGTCTTCCATCACTAAAAAATACACAGATTTCTCTCTCTCTGTAGAAAAATATCAGCATCATTAGAGTATGTGTCTTGCCCTTCCTTTAAGGAGCTAGAGAGATTTCACTGTTAAGTTCAGTATTTTAATGATGTTTTTTCTTACTCCGTTATTTATTCCTGGGGCCATTTATGTTGTCTATTTTTAAAACCTTTTAAGGGACATGGGCCTTTATTTACAAATAAATTGCTGTTAGTTGCCCCAATCCCCTGGAGCAGAGCAAGATATAAATCAAAACTGTTCCATACACAATCCATTTTATCTTCACAATCACCGCATGAAGTCAGCTACCTTAAGAAACTGACCCAAGGTCATCCAGGGAACTTCATGGCTGAAGTCCCTCTCCACCATACTTTAGATAGATAGATAGATAGATAGATAGATAGATAGATAGATAGATAGATAGATAGATAGATAGATAGATAGATAGATAGATAGATAGATAGATAGATAGATAGATCTTTGCTCAAATTGCTAATCATGATTATCTCAGGATTTAGGCAGAAGCATTTTCCTCCCCAAAAGATTATCCTGTTTTATTTGTGTGACTAACTCTCATCCCACACCAGCCGCAGGCCTTATCAGCCCATAATCTGGCTATGGATTCATAAGAACGTAAGAAGAGTCAATGGCCCATCTAGTCTAGCATCCTGTTTTTACAGTGGCCAACCAATTGTCCATGGAAAACCCACAAGCAAGACCTGAGTGCAAAGAGCACTCTCTCCTCCTGCAGTTTCGAACAACTGGTATTTGGAAGCAAACTGCCGCCACCTACAGAGCCATATGAAGACAACCCTTATTACCTTATGCCTGGTTGTTGGAACCTATTCTCACTTTATGGTGAAATCTTCCCCATAAACAGGAGGAAAGCTCACTTGTGATTATCTCAACCATTATATAAATCAGGGCTAGCACAGATTGGCGTGCCTGAAAGGCCCCTTTTGTCCAAGCTTTGCCTTTACCTGCCCCATACCCAATGTCATAGATGATATCATGTGTAAGGCAGATGGATGTGGCTTGGCTGAAACAGCCTCACAGGCCAAATGGGGAGACTAAATGGGGCCTTACTAAGCTTGCAGGCCAGGATTTTCATCTGCCTGGATGCCCACCATGCCTGGATGCCAACCATGTACCAGCGTTGACCAGCTATTGAGCCTGTCAGAGGCTTCCGAGCACATGGGAAGATGACACAAGGGACCACCCCCAGCCAGGCTAGCTTTATCTCTTCTTCTCCAAGGCCTCCAACAGGTCGGGCAGGCCACTGCACTACTAGGTCTCTCTGTGCAAGTCTAGAGTGGATAGTAGAATTCATTCTGGATGCCTAAGTCCCATTCTGGAGTTTTGGAAGAACTGAATGAATTCATTCTCCCTGCCAAAACTTTGGGGAGCAGAACCTAATCATTCTATTCATCCTTAGTTTTTTAATCGATAAATGTTCACTTTCATCTGTTTGCCAGAATTAGGGAGCTTGACTGCATCTCTCCAGTTTTCTTCTCTCGAGGAGCGTTGCATGCAGTTTTTGGAACACAGAAAACACCAATCCTCACGTCCAATTCTTGCTGGCAGAGAAGAGTAGATGAGTTTCTTGCAGCTCTACATAAGACATGATGTAATCTAATAATGCATTCAATAATAAGTAAAAGGCTGGTCACCAACAATGACAGGATCAGGTTAGACCACTTTCTTTTAATGGGGTTTAAACTCTCTACTTTTAGTAGAGGCATTTGTTTGAAAATGTGATGTATAACCAAAACCCATGATCTGTCATATTAAGACTTCTTTTGTTACAAGTTAGAGAATGCATACATTGGATTTTAGTTATACAGAACGTGCATATAATATGCACTTAATTGTTCGGAACAGAAAGCAACTGCTACAGGAAAATTGCTCCTAAGAGGATTGCTCCTGTTCAGGGCCCCAGCCGGTCTTAAACAGGTCTTTTTTCAGGCCTTTTGTGCGAGGCTTTTTTCAGGAGGAAGGGAAGGGCCAGGTGAGAAGCAGTTCCAGGTGAGAGGTCCTCTGCTTGGGGACCCCAGAGAGATGTTACCATTCAAAGTATACTGTACTGGGCCAATAGACAAATGGTCTGGCAAAGCAGAACATTTAACAGCTTTATTGTGGGGAAAAGGTGTCCTGTTCCCTTTCCTTCCTCCTGAAGCAGCCCTGTTTAGTGTACGATGGGCAGTTTGGAAAGGAGGGGCAATCACATAACACCTATCCTCCAATCCTCTTCTCCCTCTTCCAGGATACTTGTGTTAAGCTTTTCGGGGTTCAAGAGAGCCAGTGTGGCACGGCAGGAGCCAGCCTCCCAGCAATGCCATCATTGCCACTTACTGGGGGAGGAGAGCAGCAAGACTGGGATGGTGTGAACATAGTGGAAGAGCTAATCTAGTGCTCCTGACAGTGCACCTGTGCTGCCTTGACCTAGCTGCCACCTGCTCTACCAGTATATCATCCTGATAAGTACAGTCGATCCCAGCTGATTGGTACCGACAGCAAGCCTCTCTTGCCAAGGAACAATTGGCACTGCCCTTGAAGGATCCCTATTGTTTGTTGGCGACCACATCTCTACCTACCTCACACCTGACATGACATCAGGTGTGAGTTGGGGGGGCATGGTTTGGGGACAGTGGCCTCTTCTGGCACTTTGTCATCTTTGCAAGAATTTAGAAAAGCCTGCCACAATGATGAACAGGGCACCAGGCAGGGCAACTAAGAAAAGACATTTATCAAAAAATGTAGGCTATACATGAAATATTTAAGCAAAAATTCTCAAGTTAATGCTCCTGATTGAATATGCTTGTAAAAAATCCAGTGGATATTCTCCTAATTTCTTTCTTTTTAAAAACATATTTCCAAATATGGATCTTGTTGGACAATCTGGGGTACGGGAAATATAGACTGAAATTTTTTTAAATTGGGTTTAACAAAAATGAGTTGTTTTTTAAAAAAAAAACACTAATAAAATCAGATTTTATTTAGAACATATTCTAAAGTGTTTAAAATTGCATTAAAAATTTTAAATGCTGCCAGGTTTATACAAAATTTAATTTCAGCACAGGCATTGATGTGATTTCAGAATGTATTTCTGGAAAGAAAATAGATGCTGAGGAGGCTATAATCCTGATTATGTAATTAAGGAATGGTGAGGCTATGGAATCAGACAAACAGGGATATGTGCAATGGAAGTGAAAATGTTACATCTGTGGGGTTTTTTTTAAAGTAAAACCTCTTTGATATCCAATTTGTGGTGTCATCTGCTGAATCAAGACCACACACACACATACAGCCACTTAACGGCTGATTGCTGCTCTCAGTAGTGACAATGCAAGTTGAGAAGTAGAAGGGCATATTCTACACACCACCACTAAGTGATATAAAACTAGGAGCATTGACCACTTGTTAGGTGGGGCAATTCTTGCACAAAACAGCAAGTAGTTCAGGCCCTATTTATTCTGAAAGCTGATTCTGCAGTGCATGTTAAAAAGAATGAGGGACATTTTGTAAAGTATGCAACATGTGCCAACCCTAGAATTCTCTCATACCTAGAAGCAATAGGAAATCACAGACAAACGGTGAAGAACCCTGAAGATAATCTAGTTCAACCTTCATCCCAAGGTGGGATCCTGCATGCACTAGCTCATAACAGCACTGGAAAATGACCCTCTCTTTCAGATGAATTCTTGTCACCCGGACGTAGGTATGTTCCAGAGGCATGGGCAGAAGCAAACAAGGTACCGCACACTGGCAAGTTAGAGTATAGTTTAATAAACAACTCAGAGCAAATAAGCCAAGCCACATGCTGCAGGAGGAGGCAACACAAAAAACTTCAGGACTGCTAGATAATTTGAACAAAAGGAAAATCAATGGTGGAGCTCCAGAAATGTCAACATTCCTATTTTAACATATGCCAGTAAGGTATATGACATATAAAATATATGTGCCACATTATACACATTATTCCATTTTTAATGCTAGAAAACCCTTCATTATATATGCAATATGCAACTTATATAACTCTTGAAGCTTGTTCCTCCCACCACCTTATTTTTTTATATGAGCATGTAGTTATGTGATCTTTTGCCAGGTTAGAGGTGAGGGAAATTTAATAGAGTTCCTCTAAGATGCATAAGAGCATGAGATCTAAAGTCGGAATGAATGTGGATCCTATTTTCCTCCTCTTATTACTAAAATGTCAGTAGTCATCAGTTACATGTTTGGGAAATTCCACTGCAATTAGTTCTTCCCAGAGCTCACATCTGAATTCTTTTTCCCCCTCTTCCAATTGTCTTCACTTTCAAGATTATGGACATAGTGCCCTGATTCAGAGATCTGTGTTTGTGGCAGTGAGCTATGTATGTGTGCAAGTCTGAAAGCCCTCATGGTGAGAGAAACAAAACTTTTTTTTAATCCAAACAGTAATTGAAAATGCTATGGAACATCACTGTATTATGACGTCGTAAGAATTACCTTGGAGAAAAGCACTAATGAAGTGTTGAATCATGGGTGCAAGTCACTCACAGTATTTCCTGGAAGAAGCAATCATGCAAAATTTAGCCAACAGAGTTGTAATGTGAGCCTGTGAGCTAAAATGTTCATCAGACCAAGAAGCATAATGTCATGTAATTGGGGCAACGAATGTCCCCTTCTAGCAAGGATAGCTCAGCTGAGCTGAGGTGTCTGGATAGAGAAGGTAAAATGAAAATCACAGGTCAAATAGCAGGCTGAGGACAGCATCCAGTGAAGACATGCAGGCAGCTATGAAAGAAAACAGACAGGAGGGCAGGCGACGTTGGGAAGCCAAGGAGAGACTTGGAGGACTGAGGAGTGGAAACAGATGAGAGCAGGAAAGTCAAGGCAGAGTCTGTAAGCTGGCTTGTTGCACAACAAGGCAACTGGAGGTGACACAGGGAAAGGAGGGAGTAGGGCTCAGTCATGGAGACTGGGTGGTGCAGAATAGAGCAAGGAGAGGAACCAGTGAAGCACCTTGGCCCCAAGAGAATTACAAAGCCCAGCAGAAGAGCAGTGGCACAATGGGCAAAGTTTAAAGTCCACTCTCAGAAGGTCCAAGATTCTGCCCACAAGCACAACGCACCCCTTGTCATCAGCTTGTATTGTATTGTATTGTTTAATATGGTCATAGACCAAACAACCTTGCTATATTTCCTCAACTGCTACACTTCGCCCTCCTTCCACAATGGCATTTCTTATGCCTGCGCACCACTGCTGCTCTTCTTAAACCTTTCCAGTCAAGATTTCCTCTTCCTGCTCCGTTTACCAGCCTATGATCCCGAAAAACCCAATGTTGTTGTGCTTCTGTGCACCAGGTTCTTTCCAATACCATATTCTCCTCTCTGAAGCACCTACAGCTGGAGAGTGGTGAGAAAGGGGAGCAATCCTGGCACAACATTGAAATGTCCTTTCAGCTCAGGTGCCATCCCTCAAATAACTCAGGAGCAGCACATGGCTTCAAGCCACAATTTAGCTGCCCCCACTCTTATTATGCACAAAATGAATGTATCATCCGGTGTACACAGTGTAGATTTCTTGTCATTTGCAGTGGATCGTCTTAAAATACACACACACAATCATAATTTTATTTTTCATCAGCCTCTGATTACTGTGGGAGAGTGGGAAGTATTTGCCAATTCTCATCAGGGCAAAATCTACAAAGGGGTCTAAAATCCTAATTCAGCCCAGCTATGACGCCCGCCCTTTCAATGCAGCCTCTTATGTCTTTAGCTCTGGGGGTCCCCAATGCACTCACCAGTTAGTTGGCCAAGAGGGCAGCTGCATCTACCAGCACAAGCAAGAGCTTGCTAGCTAGAGCCACAGCAATTACTGATGTGGAACAAAAACTGTGTTCTTCTTAATTTTCTTATTTATGTCCACACCACACCCCAGAAAGCTACAGTTCAGTTAGGCTTTCTGTCTTGAGGTCTCAATTCTATGGGGTGCTAAGCAACCTTGGCTCCAACAGCTCACTGAGCATTTAGGACAAACTGGCACTTCACAATAACCCTGGCAGTCTTTCAGACTTGTGCTTCCGCATTACGTGTTAGATACTTCCAAAAAAAAAAAAGAAACACAACCAGGGAGAGAGAGAGAGAGAGAGAGAGAGAGAGAGAGAGAGAGAGAGAGAGAGTTGCATTTAAAAGATCAGTTAGACTCTGAATCATTGTTGCGGCTTCGCTAAATCCTCCTAACTGTTTCTGAAAATGGGATCTTATCCCTAAATTTGCTTCTGACGTTCTGGTTGATTTGTATGTTTTAACTTTTACTGGTATTTCAGCTTCAGTTTTTAAGGTTGTATATGCTTTATACATATTTTTTTAAAGGAATTAAGTTTTAATTGATTTTGTGGCTATGTATTTTGGGCAACACTTCAACCATCCGTAAGAGAGAGGATGTGACATGCAAGTGTTCGGAATAAATAAATAAATTTGATGCTCTAAAAATATACAGCATGCCAGTCTTTTAGGAGGCAGACAATTAAAATAATCTGTGTTTGTTTTGTGTCAGGCTATGCTTAAACATGTGACCCTCCCAAAGGAAAGTTTCAGAGTTTCTACTGCTTCTGATTAAAACTGCCCTAGAACTCACTTAAAACTCTTGTTACACCACAAGAGATGAAATAGGACCTCACCACGGCTGAGCTGAAACCAAAATGCAATTGGTGCATGTATGTGGAGTTTTCCGAATGCAAAAACTCACACAAACACATGTCCAGTTTCAGTGATAATTTGAAAGAGGGGTGGGTGACACTGGTCAAAAATGTATTTCCATTCAGAGTGAAGACAGGAAGCAATGCTTTCACTCTGATTTGGCTTTGTGATAGCATCACACAGTCAAATTTAAGCAGCCACATGGGCCTGTGACATCATCACGCTGGCATGGTCCCTAATTAGTTGGATTACATACCCAGCAAGAAGATCTCTCTTGAGGGTGTGAGAGATAAGCCAAGGTGGCACTGAACAGCAATTAACAGCAGCATGAAAAAAGGCAGGGCTTTCTTTCTTTTTTAAGGAAGGCTTTCAGAGAACATTTAGGGAGGAAGATTCCCCTTTCCCCACCAAAAACATTCTGCCGTGAAAATTTGGCAGAACCCCAGACTGTACATCCTTTTGGTCTGAATGCTAACCCAGTCATGGCTTTGCTGCATCAACACTTTTTCCTCTTCCCTTGCAAGACACAACTGTGCTGTCCAAGGAGGCATATTACAACTGGATCAAAGGCCCACAATTCCCTTTTTCCCAGGCTATGGTCTGAAGGCACATGAGGCCACCACCTTGCTGAAGCTAAGTAGGTCTGGGTCTGGTCAATGCCTGGATGGGAGACTGCCTTGGGTTCCATGGTGAAAGAAAGGCAGGTATAAATGTAATAAATAAATTATAAATAAAATAAATAAACTGGATCATGGGGCTTTATGACAGCTCTCTGCTCTATATCCCATTGAGCTTTAATCAACTTAGAGGCATGGAACAGAGGTGCACTGCAAATGTGCACTGATGCTGTTTATAATAATCATGGCCTTACAGCAAATTGTAAAGGGCAAGATGTCTTTCTTTCTGCCCTACTATCAAGAACAGGATGCAGGTTTAGCTTTCATGGTACAAGTGAAGCTGCTGTTCATGCTGTGGCCACTGAAGCTAATCTTGGGGCCAAACAACTCATTTCATTATTCATACATTTTAAAAAGTGTGCATTAACTGGACACTTTTATTTAAAAGAAAAAGGGAATTGTGGGGCTTTGATCTGGAAAGTGTTCCTGATGTGAATCAGGGCTCCATGCCAGTTTGCTACTGAAAATCAAGCCCTCTGCTGCCAGCTGCTTCTGTTCCATTAGTCGTAGATTTATGCATGTCACCTCTGGCTGTGGGGCAATTTATTCCCCCCCACAGACAATTCTTTGCTGAGAGAGGCACCTGCCTGTATCCTGCTGTTGGATCAGCTAGTCTGCTACCTGACCCAGGAGGAGAGAGGTGCAAGACAATCCAAAAGCAGTGCCCAAGAGACTGCTTTTTATGCACCCAGTGGGCACTCCTCTTGCTGGGCTGTAGGGATAACTCCCAGAGACTTCTGTAAAGATGCAGAGGTTGCTGCAGTGATCTCCCATATTGTAACTACATGTCTGGGGAGACACCATTTTATCCTCCTTTGTAATTGTCTGGCCTTGTTTCTTATGCAAAATCACTCAGGAAGTGGGATTCACTGTGCCAAAAGCCATCCTGGGCTCCTGCTGGAAGGAAGGGTGGGATATAAATCAAATAATAAATCAAATAAATAAATAAAAGCACCTTCTGAGGTGCCACTTTTCACCTGACAGATGTGTTCCCTCTGCCTCCTGGAAACATGGAATTAGAGGTCATCTGAAGAGAGTCCTGCAAGAGGGAGTGGTCCTGCAAGAGAGAGATAGCACCTTGCAGGTCTTTCCTGTCACAGGGATTGGGTGAAGGAGGATCCAAAAAGGGGCTGTGACCATGGACTGCCAATTGACTATCTCTCAGCTAGATGATTGTGGTGCAGGAAGTCAGAGAGGAGGTGGAGATCTCAGGCATAGCAGTTTTTATTTGGGAAGAGGGCTGATAAAAATCAAAAGGTTTAAGCCAAAGTGTAAGCTACAGAAATAGTATGCATAACACTTATACTGATACTGGTATACTGTTTATATACTATGCTAGGAGTATATTTATCAATTTATTTAAAGCATTTCTTCAATTATATATATTGTGCAGTTTCCAGCTGGGTTATCCCATTCATAAATTGCTGGAACATCTCAGCATGAATGTATCCAGCCCACCCCATCTGTATTCTAATGACTTGCGGCCTTCCATCCTGTCCATTCTGTTCTGCTGACATTTCTTCCTGAGTGCCTTGCTGAGTGCCACTGTCCTCACCCAAAGCTGTCACAATGAATGCAGTGTTCCATTTGGGTTCTTTTAGCACAGTGCATGCAATGCACTTTCTTCCAAGACATGGAACTCAGATTTCCCAGGCAGGAAAGAAGTGTAACATTTAAGGAGAAGCTTTCACAATGGGGAAAAGCTTAACAACTTGTCCTGAACTGACGTTTTCCTTATCTGACTCTTCATTCATCTGTCATCTTAATATTCCTGAACGCATTTACAACACCTTCTGATGAATGCATTTCTACTGAAAGGATCCTGCATTTCTTTGTAATGCAATATTCAGAGAAACCAAACAGTGTTTTAATAAGTTTTAGCTAGATTCTATTTTGTTTTTTTCATATACAAAATATACACAGGTATACCCATGCATACCTCTGTAAACTCACTGTAATGTGTGGAGATTGCATGTGCCTATTTTACCACATCAGATGCTAGGATCATACTGCCATAGCAGACACACGCACAGCCTTAATATATGACACTGAATGCAGTGTTAATACATGACATGTGTATGCACCACCACCATCACAAGGGCCATGTACAGAAATGAAACCCTCATTCTGCTGAAACACATCAGATTTATCCATTGGCTAATGTATATAACTGAAACTTATCCCAGCTCACAAAATTAAATGTGAATAATAACTTTTCTATAAAAATGGTAACCTACAGTAATTCAAAGAATAATGTCTCCCCAGTGCTGCAGGATTCTACAGAATGCCTTACCCATGGGAGACTTACCAGCAGCATTGGTATGAGAAGTGACGCATGCAGCAGTGGCCTGTGTCACACCCAAGCAGGAACAAAAGAACCTCTAGCCTGATGGAATATGATCAGCCTGGCTCTGCAGAGCTGCTCTGCTGTTTGCACCTCAGTTCAGTATACCTGAGGCAAAACCATCCTAAGGTATAAAACAGGACTGGGGAACTTTTGGCCTTCCAGATGTTGGAATTCATCTCCCATCAGTCTCAGTCAGCATGGTCAATGATCAGGGATGAGGAGAGTTGAAGCCCAACAACATGTGGAGGGCCGCACATGTTCCCCATCCTTGTTATGATGGCATAGGTACTGATGATGGCATAAGTACTGCGGCAAAGATTACAGTGGTGCTATCTCCCACTTTGGATGCGACTTATGGAACATTGTTGACATGTCCACCACTGACTTAAAAGTTTCCATTCTCTATTAAAAGTTTTCATTCTCTATTAAAATATTGAATGAAGTAGATTCAGGCTGTAACCCTAAATACATGTACTAGCTCCCTGGCAAACACAGAGGAACTTACTTCCATGTAAACATGCATAGGATAATGATGTTAGTTATTTAGTCAAGGTATGGGACATTCAAATCACTTTGGCAATCAAACATTGAGGGTTTTTTTAATAAAAAGGTTAATTGGCATGGTTTCAATGATTTCAGATATAGAAAAAGTTTAATCAAGTTTAGAACGACACAAGGTTCTTCACAAAGGTATGTTGCACTATTCTTCTGCATGGCTGACATAGTCTAGAGAGAGCTTCAAAGTTTCACAGACAAACCTACTTAGATCTGTGTATTATCTTCACTCCCATCTTCCTATTTTTTCTGATGTCTCAAGTGCACATTGCAGCCATGTTTGCATCTTTCTTTGTTTAAAAGATCAGTTCAAGGATTTTGAGGGGAAGTAAGGAGGAGCTTACTAATGTTATGAGGTGCATCAAATGAGCTCTGATCTGTGAAAGTGTATACCAGTGTAAATTTGTTAAACTTTATTTAAGGTGTTTAAGGGATTCTTTGTTCACATGGGATAAATGTACTTAAATTATATGGGAACAACTCAACCAGGGTGGGGGGAGTCCCCTTTTTGGCAACATCCATGTACTGACTAATATATGGTTTGACTATCCACTCATCCTTTGAGATAAGAGAAGGAAAGAAAAGTGAGTCTTTTATCAATTATATAGCTATGGTAAGCAAAATAATAACCAAGGGTTGACTTTTATATTTCTTAAGCAATATATACAAATTGCTGCATGTGATATTAAAAGAATTTGCTCCAAAGTTTCATCTCTTAATCCCCAATGGCAAAATTGAACATTTTACATTAATTCACATAGCAGAGCCTGGAGCCTCAAGTATACACAAACATTTCACAGTCTGAAATGCCATAAACCTTTTCCCCACTCATCAAACACTGTGCAGCTGAAGGTTTGTTCAAAATCCTAAGCTGTTTTCATTCTTCATTTGCAAATATGCAAGCCAAATGCTCTCAAAGTTCCATGGTTAAAGATCAGGTTCTGTTCTCTTTGATTCTTGTTTCACGTGGTGAGTATTCATAATATTTCCCATAGAGCGTGATGTCAGTGGTGTTATGTCTGTACTCACTACTATGTGGAACTACAGGTGATACACTGGGTTTTGTGGGTAATACACAATAGAGTTCAATCATAACTACCACAGCTTCACTAACCATTTCAAAAATATAGCTTTTTCTGCAAAGGATTATAAATGGTATACTAATGACTGTTGTTATATGCCTTCAAGTCAATTACGACTTATGGCGACCCTATAAATCAGCAACCTCCAATAGCATCTGTTATAAACCACTCTGTTCAGATCTTGTAAGTTCAGGTCTGTTCCTTTATGGAATCAATCCATCTCTTGTTTGGTCTTCCTCTTTTTCTACTCCCTTCTGTTTTTCCCAGTATTATTGTCTTTTCTAGTGAATCATGTCTTCTCATGATGTGTCCAAAGTATGATAACCTCAGTTTCATCATTTTAGCTTCTAGTGATAGTTCTGGTTTAATTTGTTCTAACACCCAATTATTTGTCTTTTTCGCAGTCCATGGTATCAGCAAAGGTCTCCTCCAACACCAGAACCGGAAGAACTATGGACTGAAGTCAGAGACATTATGAGGGAAGAATCCAAAAAGAATATACCTCTAGTTAAAAAGAGAGAAAGACCTCAATGGATGACTGAAGAAACTCTTTAAATGGTTAAAGAGAGAAGGAAAGCAAAAGCAAAAGGAGAGAGAAACACGGTCAGAACCCTAAATGCAACAATACAACAACTAGTACGTAGGGACAAAGAGAACTATTACAATAGTTATTATATAGAAATGGAAGAGGACAACAAAAAGGGTAGAACAAAAGCCCTATTCCAAAAGATTAGAGAAATGAAAGGGAAATTTAAACCAAGAGTAGGGATGTTGAATAATCAACAGGGGAACACACTGACTGACTGAGATGAAATAAAAGGAAGATGGAAGCAATACACTGAAGAACTCTATAAAAGAGATGACGGGATGACAGATTCATTCATGGAGGAACCATATGATGAAGAACCAGAAATTTTAGAATGTGAGGTAAAAGCTGCTCTTAAAATACTTGGAAGAAACAAATCACCAGGAACAGATGGCATACCAATAGAGTTGCTACAAGCTACTGAGACTGAATCTGTCCAAATTTTGACTAAAATCTGTCAAGAAATATGGAAAACTAAACAATGGCCCACAGACTGGAAGCATTCAATATACATCCCAATTCCAAAGAAAGGGGACCCCAGTAATTATCGAACCATTGCCTTAATATCCCATGCAAGTAAAGTAATGCTCAAGATTCTACAACAAAGGCTCTTACCATATATGGAGTGAGAAATGCCAGACGTCCAAACCGGATTTAGAAAGGGAAGAGGCACCAGAGGTCATATTGCAAAGATACGTTGGATAATGGAACGGACCAAGAAATTTCAGAAGAAAATCACCCTGTGCTTTATAGATTACAACAAAGCCTTTGACTGTGTAGATCATGAAAAATTATGGAATGCTTTAAAAGAAATGGGGGTGCCACAGCATCTGATTGTCCTGATGTGCAACCTATACTCTGGACAAGAGGCTACTGTAAGGACAGAATACAGAGAAACTGATTGGTTCCCAATAGAAAAGGGTGTGAGGGGTGTATTTTATCACCCTATTTGTTTAATCTGTACACAGAACATATCATACAGAAAGCGGGATTGGACCAAGATGAAGGAGGTGTGAAAATTGGAGGGAGAAATATCAGTAATTTAAGATATTCAGAAACCATACTACTAGCAGAAACCAGTAATGATTTGAAACGAATGCTGCTGAAAGTTAAAGAGGAAATGCACAAAAGCAGGACTACAGCTGAACATCAAAAAGACTAAAGTAATGACAACAGATTTATTTAACTTTAAAGTTGACAATGAGGATATTGAATTTGTCAAGGATATCAATACCTCGGCACAGTCATTAACCAAAATGGAGATGATAGTCAAGAAATCAGAAGAAGGCTAGGACTGGGGAGGGCAGCTATGAGAGAACTAGAAAAGGTCCTCAAATGTAAAGATGTATCGCTGAACACCAAAGTCAGGATCATTCAGACCATGGTATTCCCGATCTCTATGTATGGATGTGAAAGTTGGACAGTGAAAAAGGCGGATAAGTGAAAAATGAACTCATTTGAAATGTAGTGCTAGAGGAGAGCTTCACACATACCATGGACTGCGAAAAAGACAAATAATTGGGTGTTAGAACAAATTAAACCAGAACTGTCACTAGAATCTAAAATGATGAAACTGAGGTTATCCTACTTTGGACACATCATGAGAAGACATGATTCATTAGAAAAGACAATAATGCTGGGGAAAACAGAAGGGAGTAGAAAAAGAGGAAGGCCAAAGAAGAGATGGATTGATTCCATAAAGGAAGCCACAGACCTGAACTTACAAGATCTGAACAGGGTGGTTCATGACAGATGCTCTTGGAGGTCACTGATTCATAGGGTCGCCATAAGTCGTAATAAACTTGAAGGCACATAACAACAACAATGTCAAAAGCTAACAATCTCTTTTCTGAGCCTTGTGGTGTATAATTGTTGGTTTTGTAGTGAAGAAATAAGAGGTTTACATGCCTCTAAGTTTGTCACCAAGTCAGCTGCTCCACCCCTAATTAATTTTGGTTTGGAATAGGTTTGCTTTACTGTGTTATGTCAAGTCAGAGACTCTTTTTATTCCTCCAAGGCAAACATAATGAAATGAATGAGCAGATCTTATCACAAAAGACTTTAACTGGGATATCTAAATAAAGCATTAGAAATAACAACAAGCACAAGAAAAATCAGCCTCAACTGGCCTTGAAGTGGTTTTATTGCCATTAAGCAACTCCTGAAGAATGTTTTGGGAAACAAAGCTTTTTTGGCCTTCCTTATAGATACAGTTGACCTTTGAGCTGTTAATGTGTTACAGTCTAATGTTTTATAGTCTATACCATTTATTACAGATTAACAGATTTAAAGTGTTTTTCTGGAACAAGTCTCACAGAAGTGAGAGAAATTTATGCCAGGAAATCACCTTTAAGAATCAAAGTGTAACTCTCCAGTGCTACCTAAGAAAAGAAGAACCTCTGATCTGTTCAACATCAAATTCTTAAAATGGTACTCCCTTTTCTTTAGAAGGCTTGGCCTGCAAAAATCCAATACACCCTCGGAATGGTATGTTGAGATTATTATGTTATTCACTCACTTTGAATGGATTAGACACCAAGTCATAAAATGGTCATTCCAAGTGTAGTCAGGTATCCAGCTCAACAGCCTAACCCAGGTATCCAACAGCCAGATCACAAAAATGATTAGGGCAGACAGCTTCCACTTGATCTATTCTGACTGTCCCTGGGTACAGGGATTATCTTGGGCTGCAAACCTTGGTTTCTTTTCATTATGATAACGCCCCTGATGGCAGAGGTTAAGCATTTGCTAGGACTCTATAAGACCAGCAAAGGGCCCATTCCCCCAAAGGCCCACCACCACTCTCACTTGGCATAAAGAACCCAAGATAGTCAGAAGCAGAAGTTAGGTTAATGGGACACACTGAGGGCACTTTGTTTGAAGGCCCTCCAAATCTTGGGTCTGGAACTCCTCAATGGTCCCAGACTATGCCTCATTCCTATTACTTTTGATCAGATTGAGGCTTAGATCAGAAGCTGTCTGTGTCTCAGCTAATGAAGGTAACCATAGCCATCCTAAAATTCTGCACTTGGTCTCTTTGCTGCTTCTGTCTTGTGCCTAAATGTGTACTCCTAAATAGTGCTATTTAAAAGATTTTACCAGAAACTTGGGGAGGGGGTGGCAAGGAAGTGAGGAACATCATATTTTGCCTCCTGACAATACCTCTGAAATGATATGTAACATAACAACATTCTACCCAATAAATTATGGAGGAACAACATGCCTCCTGGCTGCTGATTGCAGCAGTGGCACACTATTTGAAGAGGAAGGAAAGCATTAAAGTGGGAGGAGGGGTGGAAGAGATGCTACCTTGCTATTTTGACCTGAAAGTCCACCCCCCCTGGAAAACTTATAGACCTTTTTAATGTCCTCAGAAAATCACCCTAAATGCCCTCCCGGTTTTTTTTTTTTTTGCATCCTGCTGATGTGACTGTGAAAGTGGGCATTCTTCATAATAAGCCACCAAATACACTTTCCTGCTGCCTTCTTGGGTATTGTTATAGTCTGTGAATATATTTGAAGTAAATGCCTTGCCCAGGCAAAGTGTTCTACATAATTCAACACAAAAGGCCCAGTATTTCATCTACGTAAGTGTCATCATTCTGACACTGAGATAACCAAGTATCCCCCCCCATGATTTGCTGTAATCTCAATGTTGTGGGAGGGAGCCACTGGTGAGCAGCTTCCCAAGATTTCCCTAGGTAGGAAAATTTGCAACTTTGAGAAGATATGGTGTCTCTGTTATATCCACTTGGAAATCGAAATGGACTGCCTTCAAGTTGATCCCAACTTATGGCTACCCTATGAATAAAGTTTTCATGGTAAGTGGTATTCAGAGGGGGTTTACCATTGCCTCCCTCTCAGGCTAGTCCTCCCCAGCTGGCTAGGGCCTCCTCAGCTTGCCACAGCTGCACAAGCCAGCCTCTTTCTTGTCCGCAACTGGCAACTGGGCCCCTTGGGACTATGCAGCTTGCCCACGGCTGCACAGGTGGCAGGGCACGTAACCCCTGAGCCACTCACTGTGGGAGTGATCTTTGGCTGGCCCTTGACACCCAGAAGACACAAAAAGGGATTTGAACTCACAGACTCTGGACTCCCAGCCAGGCTGTCCTGAAATAAATGACCACTTTTGATTAAATAAATGTTTAGGTAATCATTGGAACAAACATGGCTTGTGGGTGTAGTTTGTCTGGCAAGCTAAACTGGATACCATTGGCAGATTCGAAAAGGCTGCAATGTTCTTCAGACACAGAGTATGTCAAGTGTATCAAGTGGTCTATTCCCAGGGAAGTAGAGAATACAAGAAGTGCTTATGGCACTTGCATCTCTCTGCTGCAGAGAACAACTGTCATATTTATTGGAGTTTGCACTCGGTGCAGGAAGGACAGATAATAAAAAACTATTTGGAAGGGTGCCAGCAATGGTATAAGAAGTGAAAAACAAGCTGCAGGCAGTGACGTCACAAAGCATCCTGAGGAAAGCAGAAAAGAAGAATCTTCACTCCCAGCAAATACTAAATGGATGAAGTTATCTTGTAACTCATTGTTAGCAAACATTCCTTAAGAGCACAAACATCCCGATGTTTCTTTGCAGGCTAACTTGCAAAGTGTAGCAGAACAAGAGAGCAACGCCATGATGCTATTTATTCTTGACCCAATGACAGTCACTGAATCTTTCCATGTTTTTCAAATGAGAAACTCACATCTCTTTCTTCTTACCCACAGAACTCCATTCTGAGGACATTCTTCCCATCACACACCCAGAACTGTTTATGAAGTCTCTACTAAATTCCAAGTATACTTCCCATTCAAGAAGAAGGGGGGGGAGCCAATTGTCTAGCTCAGTTGTGCTTTTTCTTAATGGTAGAAATAACCCAAAAGAGGACAGATTCCTGGGCAGGGCTGAAGCTTTATTACAAGGAAACTCTCCTGTCCACCAAAAAGGGATGATACATCCTATAGAGGCATGTAGAAATCAAATAAGCTGGCTTTAAAGTAAGAAAGAAGCTTAATTGTTACTAGTTGAAAGTGACATTTTTTTAGCAACTAGAGCAATGGTTTCTTTAGACCAAATAAGATGTAAGTCAATCTAATTAGCTTTATTCTTTGTCCTGCACTCTGATAAAGGCCTGGTTTGGATGTAATGCAAAACTAGCGTGTGGGCACACTGGTCACTTCAAAAGCAGTGAGAATGTTTTTTCTGGCTGCCTTTTGAAGCAGCTGTGCCATGCCTGGGCACACCTCCCTTCCCCATTGCTGACTTCAGACCTTGTAGGACTGCTCACACCAAAGCGTTGGGCCAATCACTGTCTCTGCTTGAACCTACAGCAAAGCATTTCCATGGCCACGACTTGAGCTGATCTGACCTGACCAGGGTTTTGAGTAAAAAGATATGGAGTTTGACTAGCGCCATGGGCCCCCATTTTCAGAAAAGAGAGGTAGACATGCACTGGAACTGGCACAACAATAAGTGTGTCTCTACCCTTAGTGTACAACCTCAGCCAGCATGGTCAGTGGTCAGGGATAAAGGAAGCTGTAGTCCAACTATGACTGGAGGGCCACAGGTTTGTCATCCTCTGATGTAAAGTGTTAGCATCACTCAGCACAGGGGATCCAGCCGTTCATATGATGCGTTCTAGGGACATGCTTTGGGTCTGTTGTAGATGTTTGAGAGGGTCTTGCATGTCTGGCAGGTCTGACTGTTGTCTCACCACCACCACCACCACCTGGCTGTAGTGGGCTCCTACTGGGAGTAAGGGCAGGAGATTAGATTAGGGGGGAGGGAGAGAGAGAGAGAGACAGAGAGAATAGGCTGAATCCCTAAAGCCCCAGATTCAGGGCAAGCTGTGGGATTGATTTCTGACACACTATAGAATTGGGCACTCAGTGAATCAAAGCTCCTTAATTCAGTTTTCCTAAACATTGGTTGAAATTCCATTGGTGTTATCCATAGCTCCAGCTATAAGTATTCTGGCCTGATTTAAAACAAAACCAAAAAGGAGTAATTCGGTATAAATTATTTTACCAAACAGTTTAAGTTCCATTAAGAATTGACACCATTGCAGAAATAGCATTGCCTCAGTCAGGAGAGACACTATAAATCACAGGCATGGCTGCTACGGAAATGCCATTTTTCATACTAACTAAAATACTTAGAGCTGTTGCAACACCTGTAGAACTGCATTCCACAGGTTGCTCAAAGGGTTCTGATTCCATTTTAGATTATTGCTTTGGCAACCACACAACGCTTTTGGACCCACATAAATAAAATCAGAGACAGTCCATACACTGCAATGAAAAGAACATTTATTCCTGAGTTGTCTGGAGGAAGGAGGAATGACTAGAGAACAGCTGCCTGGTATCCTTTCAAATAACACAATAAATATTGAGGACCCTCTTACATTAACATAAAGGAAGTCTAAAACAAACGGATGGAATATTGTTTTCATACATGTCACATTGATCTGTGAAACAACTTATCATGGAATAAATGGATGGGCCATAAGAAAGCTTGGTTTTAAAAAGAACTAGATAGATCATGAAATAGCAGAAAAGTAAGTCTAGTTTTCGTTGAGAATGAAAGTGAAGTGTTGCCCAGGTGGAAGCGGAATAGTTTCTCTGTTACAGGCATCATGTAAGTCACGGAATGATTGAATATATGATGCCTTGTAACAGCTAGACAAACATCAGATGTTTGATTGTATCTTTATTTCAAACAACCAGTACAGACCAGCTGAGTTACAGGAGGTCCTAGTGCTGATGTTGTGATGCCAAAATTCACCTTGCAACAATATCTGGGTACTGAAAAATTGAATGTGTATTTGTTTCCATCTTCTGGGCCTGATGAAATAGCTAAATGCCATAATAAATTTGTTCATCTTTAAGATGCAACAGGACAATGTTTGATTGTTAATCCACGTAAAGCAGCTACCCCTCTGGCATTTACAACTGATGAATACCTCTTCCATTTATCTATCCATTAATAGGCAAAAGGGTTCAAATCCCCACACAGCCATGAAGCTCCCTGGGTGACCTTGGGCCAGTCGCTGCTGCTCAGTCTCAGAGGAAGGCAATGGTAAAACCACCTCTGAATACCGCTCACTATGAAAACCCTATTCATAGGGTCGCCATAAGTTGGGATCGACTTGAAGGCAGTACATTCACATTTAATAGGCAAAAAACCCTTGTGGTTTAAGAACATACCTATAGCCAACAGATATTTTTATCAAACTTTAAAAAGCAGGGAAATTGGGCAGCTATAGTGAATGCACCAGGAGAGCAGGAGACCTGACCTCCTCTCTGAGATATTGTACTGCCCTACACATTTGTCAAAATGTAAACAATTTGGGTTGGTCTTTCAGTCCAATCCACTTTCTCTGTAGCTTAGAAGAATGTGGTAACATGTGTCTCTGGAAGAACGAAGAGGGGAGGGGAGAAGAAGGAGAGAGGGGGAAGGAGAGGAGAGAGGGGGAGGGGAAAGGCAGGTGTGATCATTTGCCTGCTTATGAGTTCAATGGGATTTACTGTCATGCAACCATGCTTAGGATAGGTAAAACTGACCATGGGGGAGGAGGAGAAGGGGGAGGGGAGAGGAGGAGAAGGGAGAGGGGAGAGGAGAGAATAGGGAAGGGGGAGGGGAGCGGATAGGAGGGAGGAATGGAGGGCAGGTTTGATCATTTACATGCCTTTTGAGTTCAATGGGATTTACTCCCCTACAATAATGCTTAGGATACGTGAAACTGACCTGCGGGAGAGACAGGGAGGAGGAAGGGGGAGAGAAGGGCAGGAAGGGGAGGGGGAGGGGAGGAGATTGGGTGGGTGGGCACTGGGCAGAGGGAAAGCCCCTCTGCTTTCCAAAAGGAAAACGTTGTGAACAGTAGCATTCTTTTTCAGGGTTTCCCCCAACTTTTTATTCTACAGCAAGCTCATGTAGCCTCCCACCCAAATTTAAACCAAAGCTGTCCCTGGCCATATCCACACCAGACCTTTATTTCACTTTTGATGGTCATGACTTCTCCCAGAGAATCCTGGGAAGTGTAGTTAATGAAGGGTGCTGAGAGGTGCTAGGAGATGTCCTGTTCCCCTCAGAGAGCATCAATCAGAGCAGCTTACTGTTAAAACACTCTGCCACTGGAGCTCTGTCAGGGGAATAAGAGTCTCCTCTCAGCACCCTTCACAAACTACACTTCCCAGGATTCTTTGAGGGACGCCATGGCTGTCTAAAGTGAAATCAAGGTCTGGCATGGGTGTGGTCCCGATTAACCAAGCCCAAAAGCTGGGAGTCTGGATTTTAGAACACTGATGGCTGGTTCTTAACTGAGCATACCAGATGTTATGATACACTTCAATGATAAATTTATTAATTAAAAAGCAGCCAGGCATTTTTTTTAACTTTTAAACTGCAGAAGATGATGGTCAGAGTATGGGCAAGGTCAGTAATAGGATTACAGGCACTCTGTGAACATGGCCGATTTTTAATTTATTTCAACAAATTATGAGACCACTGACAGAAAAAAATCCAACAGGGGTCTGGATTTCCCCCCCTCTTATTTTAGACTTTGAACTCTCAGTTCTGTCTGACTGTTTTGTGTATCATCACAAAAACTTAGAAGGTTGTTAAGCAAGCATTTCTGAGTTCAGGACTATACATTTTGTAAGGTTTTGTTTGAAATGAGCTTATGGGAGGAATCAGAATGGCATGGGGGTATTTTCAGTTTAACGTTGCAGAATGCGAAAAATCCATGCTGGTTATAGTATAACAACCACTCTTGTAACTGTATAATTTACACATTGTGCAAATTTATAAGAAATCACTATATAGGTCACAAGACAAATAAGAGTGCTAGGTATACCGCGTGAGAAAAACCAAGAAGAGAGGGCAATGTTGAATGAGATTTTAAACCCATGCACGGCCTTGTGGAAATGCTCTCTAGAACACCACTAGATATAGCAGGAAGCAGCTTTTTGGTGTCAGGTAACTCACAACTATACCCTCAAACTGTAAGCAATCAAAATATATTTTAGGAGAGGTACACATATGTTTTACTTCTGCTCAACAACAGGTTAAACAACACAGAGTACAAACTAGATATCAGGGGATATCATTTAGTAATCCACTTTAAGCTATACAGATTTGTTCAGAAAACTGGTTTTCGCATCACAGACAGCTAATTCTTCCTATATCCTACAGAGAGAAACTCAGTTTACCAGCAATTTAATTTGCATTTGTTTCTTTTGCATAGGTTTTATGTAATAGCTAAATGTCACAATAAATATGTTAGTTTTTAAAGTGCCACATGACTCTTTTTAAAAAACAGGCGAAAATGACTACCTCTCTGGAATTTGCAACTGATGAATACCTCTCCCAGCTATTTATCTATTTACATATTATATCAATTCTTTAAAAAAATTACAGTGTAGATTATTTATGTCTTTTTAGCTTCTCTTTTCTAACAGCACTCTGAGTAAGTATCTATAGGAAATACAGTGATAACACAGTCTTTCCAGATTGTAAAATTAGAATCCAAAATAACCTTTCATTTGCAAAGAGTAAGTATTTAACACCAACACAAATGAAGTAATTGCATATTCAAATATTTTTGAAGCCGCAGTTGCTGTATTTACAGAAACAAGAAAAAAAAAGATTCGGAACAGAAACTGAATGTTACCTGATGTAGCAAGGGTATAGAAATTTGTAACACTGGTCTCTGGCATGATAAACACAGGCTGATTTTTTTCCCTTGTATTTTGCTGTTAGGCACAGTCCCTCCCTCTTTCATATTGTTAAACAAACATCACATGCTTGGAAACACTCAGAAACTATTCATGTAAAAATGATCTGTTCTAGTAGTAGAGTTGAAGAGCACCAGTGTGGTTAGCAGGTTAACCTTCCAGCTAGATTCAAATTCCTGAGGAATTATAGCCATGAGGAAGACAGCCTAATTCTTCCTTCTGTACAATGGAAGTAATATAGCAATCTCTAGTCTCACAAAATGCAAAAAAAATTAAGAGACCTATGTGACCTTAAAAATTAACAAGTTTATTGGAGTGCAAAATTTCGTGTTTATTGGGTGCTGCAATGTCATGTAGCTGAATGCTAGAAGGAATATCATCCACTCCGTTACATAAAAGGTGCTACATAAATGCCAACTCTGAAGGAAAACAGGTGTGGAATGTTTTAAAACAAGGAAATTATATCAGAAAAAAATGTCAGATTACTGCTTTTATTATTATTGTTGTTGTTGTTGTTGTTGTTGTTATTATAGACATTGTCTAAGCAACAACCTAGAAGTCTGTCTTTTGCCCCCTCATTCTGCTGCCAGTGTCCATACCATGAAGAATAATAAGATAAGAAGCCATCTGTAGTAGAAGAGCTCCACTTCCCAATAGAGTTTTGAGCCCTATCAAGCAACAGCAGACATTTGGTATTTGTTCTACCCGGAGGTACGGAGAAAAGGGCAGTGCCATAGACTAACCACTATGTTGAATGCCACTTCTGCTTAATATTTTGCATTTCACTTTATGGCTGACACAGCAGTCCATTGGTTTCAATGGGTAAGTTACAGAGAGTATAGTTAACATTGGATACCATTCATAATTACATATCCTTGAAGATCACTTTTGTAAATTACTTTATACCAAGACTAAGGATGGAGGCAACATTCAGTGCATTTCAAGGTGAGCCTACTTAATCTACACTTTCTGAAACAATACATAAACCGAAACATTTACACTTCTCCAATTTTTGCAATATAGTTCTTCTGTCAAATAATGTGTAAAAAATGCATATACTATGGTGATGAGCACATTAAAATTTATATATTAGTGAAAATAAGATGCAGAAATGCATTATATTAGGGAAATTTGGTTTGCAAAAATGTGTGTATCAGGAGAAATTTATACTAAAACACTGATGAATTTTCATGAGGACTTCCTAAACAAAAAAAATTTACAAACTGACATGAAAGTGTGGAAAATTGGCCATAAGATTGGAAAACTGAAAAACTGAGAGGAACCACTGACTGATTCACCCATCTCTAATCAAGCCCGAGATCATGCATCTCTTCAGTCCTTAGGAAAAGTAGGACTTTAGATATACATAATTCATTAAAGCATTATTTAGAGCTTCTGCACTGATAGCTCTACTGGCAGATTAACCTCTTAAACCCAACAAAGGTTTGACATCTTGGGACTGGCATGCTTTCTAATTTTAAAACCAGAAATGTCAGCAGGAGCAACACTTTTCATCACCTGAAACACAATTCTTTCAGAGATCAGTTCACATATCCAGTTGTCATAAGGAGTAAATTCATCAAGCATGTCATGATTTCTATGAAATTTCACACCACAATTCACTGCTACCACCACCTCTTTTCCTTCTTTTCCTCCTCCGCTTCCTTCTTTATATTATATAAATGCTTTCCTGAGATGTGTTTCTACGGAATACACTGAATGTAGCCTAATGTCAGTCTGTTCATGGATGTTATGAACATTTGTATAGATATTAGCAGAGATTGTCAATGGTCTGAGATGCATGTGTGCCACTGTGTGTGTTTACCTAAGTGGCAGTTTACTCTGCATTTAGATCACTGAGACTTAAGACTTAGTAAAATAAGAAAAGCTATTTTATTTATAGAAATACATAGTAGATAGGAAAGGCATACCTAGTTCTAACTAACTAACTAAGTTGGCGGCACAATGCCCAGGTTTGGGAGTTGCCCTCATGGCTCAGGAGGGAGAGAACAGAGACAAAGGTGTCTCCTCTCTCTTGGACTGTCAAAGAAGAGAAGAGGAAAGGGCGGCAGGAGGAGGGGCAGATAAGCTTCCCTAAGCATATCAGTCTAATGATGGAAGGAAGTCAGTCAGAGCATCACAGGTAAAGGTAGTCAAGCCTAGCCATCTGGACGACCCTATCTCCCTTCTGGAACATAAACAAAAGAACAAAACAGGAGTTGCTCTTGCCCCACTTCCAACAATGAAGAGCTCAAATACTGGCAGGCATCTATCTATGACAGTCATACCCAAAGCCATGAAAGTAAAAACCACTAGGATTTATGATGCATAGCTCTCAATAATTCTGAGATAATGTGGAATGGGCTATTCAAGTAGCTAAAAACAGAACTGATCCCATTTCACTTTCCACAAACAAGGGAAAACTATTTTAAGGGGGAGCAAGGGTTGTGATGTTTAACTGATTATTCGGTTTGATTAACTGATTAACAGAACAATCCTAAGAGGGTAAGTAGGTGAATGTTCTGTGTCAGAGAAACTGTCACTATCTCAATCCTCCTGGTTTGTGCCAGCCAGGAAAGATGGTAAGAGGACATTCTCCATCCCCTTTTGGACTTTTTTATTTTTCTTCCCGTTAACACAAATGGAAGGCTAACTAAGTACACTAGCATCAGGATTGGTATACGTTGCGGGAGCATGCCAGGGAACAAGGGGACTTTGGATTCTGTTCCCAACACCCCTCCCCAGGAACAGCCAATTTCTAACCCAATTGTTCTCAGAGGGCTGCCAATGGCAGCAGAGCTTTCCACCCCCACACTGGGGAGGTCCATGCATCATTTGGCCCCTCAGTTGCCCTCTGAGGAAGCATAGGATTGCCCTCTAAAAAATTAATTAGGCTGAAATCCTCCAGAAATCCAGACAGGAAGCCCCATTGAACAGAGTGGAACTTAATTCTGGGTAAATGGCACTGTTGGTCAATTAAAAAGTTTCCCCCACTTAATTGAGAATATCAAGCACAATCTTAAAAGAATGAAAAACAAAAACCAGAACTATTACTTTTACCCCTATGCAAATTTATTTGATTAATCAATAAATAAAGTAAACCTCATACAGTTCATAACTATGATTTGTTTAACTGGATAACGGTCCCAAAATCTGAAGCGACTTGGGGCAAGGAAGGAACACAATCAGTTTTAATGGCCTGTTCTTTAATGCTGAACTTTGCTCCTCCATCCCCACTTTAATTCTTGTTAAAAGCAACTTGAAAAGAAAAATATAGGGCGATTTAACATTTTTCAATAAACATTTTGTCTGGGAATGGAACAACAAACCTGAACTATTTGTTCATCGCAGTTCACATTTGCTCACAGCTTTCATTCTTCCTTCTTCCTCAACCCTCCTTGTGAAACAAACTGTTTGCATAGCTTTTCACAAGCTTCACCATAAACCCACCCAATGGAACATGCTGTCCATATAATCTCCTGTAAATGCAAGATTCTCAAGGGATGCAAGAGAGATGCATTACATGACAAGAACTGAACAAGATTCAGACAATGCTGAAGCAAAATGAAACAGCAGGAGCTGTAGGGGAGGGAAAGGGTTCAGAAATAGGGAAGAAGGGAAGGGAAGAAGCCCCTCCCTTCAAAGTAAGGCAGAAGATGGTGCTGAAGAGGAGATTGCTCCCTGAAGTTTGTCTTCACCTTCAATGTCCAAAAACCTTCTTCAGAAATCTCTTGGTTCCCCACCACCACCACCTTCATGATATGTTGTATCCAGACGCGGGGAAATCAATTATGCATTTTTCCTATAGGGACAGTCCAGCCTCCAGACATCTTCCTTCCTCTCTGTTCTTAACCACCTCTGTTGCAGGCTCACATTAAAAAGCCCTGTCAGGGTCCTATATATACATCTGTGTAATAAGCAAGCAACTGTATCCTTTTTCAGACATTCTAGCCCCATCTGCACAATACATTTAAATCAGTATCATACCTCTTTAAACATTCATGGTTTCTCCCAAATGATCCTGGGAACTGTTATTTGTTAAGGGTGCTAAGAGTTGTCAGAAGATCCCTAGTGACCTCGCAGAGCTACAATTCTCAGAATGGATTAATAGTCAAACCCTCTTCCCAGGGAACTCTGGGACGTGTAGCTCTGTGAGGGGGAAAGGGTTCTCCTCTGACCACCCTTAACAAATTGTATTTAGGGAAAGCCAGGACTTTTTAAAGTGGTGAGATACTGCTTTAAATGTATAGAACAAATAAGGGCCCTGCTTACTCATCTGAAAACAATAATGCAAAGGAGACTGGGGGCATGCTTACTTTTGCTATTTTGCAGCCTTCCATGAGTTAGAAGGCAAAGTTCTGAAGGAGAAAACTTCTTAGTGTTTTCTACAATCCTGGAAAATCAGAGCTCTACCATACCTGGGGAGGTGCCACGAGTAAAGGGAGCAATTTGCTTCAGATGGTAATCTTCCAACTTGTGGAGGGCGGTAAACACAGCACAGCTGATGTGCTGAAGGGGACCCTGCTCTCCTTCGCATGGCGATCTTCACATGAGTAAACAGAATGCCCAAATAGGTAGTGTGTGGAGCCTGAATACAGTACAGGGTTTAATAGACAACGTGTATGTATAACGTTTTCTTCAATCAACTTGCTGACTCCACCTCTCCTTCCCCTACTCTCTCCACCTTCTAACACTCATGGTTGGCCTACACATGCAGCAGAATAAGATGATAGATTTCTGAGATGATAGCATTGACTGGGAAAGGCTATAGCTCAATGGCAGAGCACATGGTTTTCATGCATAAAGGTCCCAGGTTCAGTCCCTGGCATCTCCAGAGCTGGCAGTGTCTCCTGTCTGAAACTGCCAGTGTTTGCTCCACTGGTGCATTGCTAGTGCCAACCTTCCCACTGCCTTGACCCTCCCACTCTCCCTCGCAGTAAGCAGAAGCAAACCCATTGCTGGGAGGTTAGGTAATTGCCACTGCCTCACCCTACTGTCCCGTACTGGAAGGGGCTATTGATTATTTATGATTAATCTCTAGGGATGGGGAAGTAATTTGTCCTGTTCACATTTTAAGGCAAATTTTACTGTATTTGCATGTTGTAAACCAATATGCAAACTTAAACACAACTATCCTTCAAAATTTGTACTTTGTGATGCAGATCTCTTTTTACACAAGAAATGTGTAAAAAATGTATGTATTAGAGGAAGGCGTGCACAAAAATGTATATATTAATTAGAATAGTCTACCAAAATTCATTATCTTGGGGGAAATTGCTTTAAAATGCATGTTATTAATCAAAATTATGTACAGAAGTGTGCATATTAGAAATGTACGCAAAATACCTATGAATTTTCATGAGGTCCATTTAAAAAAAATAAACTGATGTAGAAACTTAATTTAAAAGTAGGAAAATGAAGAAAGAGAAACTTAAACTGACAGATTCATCCATCCCTAGTCAATTTTACAGATGCACATAAAACTAAATTTACTTTGTATTTTTTTTTTTAAAAAAAATACAAAATCCATATAAAAACCTACCAGACAGGAGCAATGCAAATATATCACACAGTAGTAGTTCAGAAAAAAGTTAACAAAATTTACATAGTAAACATTCAAACCCTAATATATATTATAAATGTTTATGAAAACAACACTGAAATAGAAAGCAGCCTGAGTAAAATAAGTAATAAAACTGGCAGTAAGAAGTCGATAAAACAGCAGCCATAAAACCGTAACAGTGAATAATATGACAATCTTAATAGAAACAAACCAATGTCCAGTAACATCATCAACACTACTGACTGCATGTCCTCATGCATATAATCTGTGCACCCTTCTCACCACAGATATGTCAGGGCACTCTGGTTTGAATCAATGATACTCTGGATTGAATACTTATGTCATAAAGATATGCATAGCTGAAATGGTGCTCAGCATGGAATGCACAGGAGTTTCTACGGCGGCAGCAGCTTGGTGAGAAGTGGAACAGATCCATTTTGTTATGCTGCATCCCCTTGCCAATCCCATAATTCCTTCTAATGCTGAACTCGGGACAACCCACAAACAGAAGGGACAGAGAAATATGCACAGGGTCAAAAATAGAGCCAGATCCCCTCAAAGGATGAACAATTATAATAACAATACCCCCAAATAGGGTTAGAAGAGAACTATGCACATGATTCACCCAACTCGGTTACTGTGTATTCTGTGCTGATCATGACCCACCATGAGACAGGATTTCAAAGCCACTGCACTGACTCTTGCCTGTGTGCAAGGAGGAGGAGGTAAATGAAAGAAGGTAGAAGCAGGAAGTAGGAAGAAAGGGGGGAGGGGAAAAAGTAAATGAAGAAACATGAGAGCCCAAGGGGAGGGGAGGTGCAACGTAGACCGATGAAGAGGAAGCCAGAAACAGATGGGGGAAAGGGAAGGGAAGTGAGACACAAAGAAGTAAGGGGATTGTGGGGCATACTGTGATGACACAGTGCAACAGTTTGTTGAAGATCCCACTTGTGGTTACCATCCATTCCAATTTACCTTTTTTATTTTTCACATTTATATTTCTCCCTTCTTCCAAAGAGCTTTGGTAGCATGCAAGCTTTCACCCTCATATTATCGTCACAACAACACTATGATGTAGGTTAGGGCACAATCCAAACCACCAAGGAGACTTTACAGAGTGGTGGAATTACTGTGACATCTGCAATCCAGCCACTCATGGCAGCTGAGACAGAATGGGGGGGGTAGTAAGAATGTTGTGCCAGCCTGGAGCTGGTGCAGGGGATCATGCCCGGATTGGGCCTCACATAGTCATGTTATGGTAGTGATACCAGCTAAGAATCCAAGGCTAAGATATTTAGGCAAGTGGGAATGTGTTTAGGAATGTATAGGCAAGTCCACTTAATTACTTCATACCTGAAGGCTTGCCTGGTGCCTACATTAATGTCCTTTTGGTGCAAGGCAATTTTCTTTATTATTCCAGACCTTGAAAAAAAAATTAAAAAGCATATTAGGTATGGCCACACCTAAATTGTGGAGCACCTTGTCCTTTGAGGTTTGATGGCCGTTTCTCTTGCCATTTTTCATTGGTCAGTGAAGATCTTTCTATACCAGCAGGCTTTTGCTGTACTGCTTTAGGTGAGGAGCTGTGATTAGTGTCATGAACTTGCAATTTTGTTAACCGGGTTTACTTGTAACATGGCTCAGATGCAGGGAATTGTAGGAGTTACATCTTGGGAGGAGACGGGCCTCTGTGAGAGGAAAATTTTAAGTTTCATTTCAGCTGGAAGTAATTGGGAGGCCTGAACAGAAACACCTGTTTATCTCTGCTATCTGCTGGGAGCCTTGTACTTAAGGCCATGCGAGCCTGAGAAGGTTGTGATTAGAGAAGGAAGGGGGGCCTGCAAGTTGCAAAAGAGTGAAGAAGTTTTGGGAATTTGATTGCATCAGAAACCCCCTGATTGGCTGATTGATCCTGAACTGTTGCTGGGTTTTTTTCCTGAAATATAGGGGATGAGACCCATAGCCTTTGTTTCCTTGGATGTTCCTTGAGTGTTCCACTGGATTCCATCTGGAAGGGTGGTTGTCCATGTGGGGTTCCACTTCCTTTTTACTATCCTGCTGTCTCTCAGAGGAGAGAGGTGATTTACCAACAACTACCTCTTCAGTAAGTAGTATAGGCTAGCTAGTTTATTATTTTCTGGTTGTGTTTGAACTCTCTTGTGTTATACCTAAACCCCTGGTTTGGTGTGGTTTTGAGGAACTGTTTTGCTGCTATTAATTGTGCACTTATATTTTATTAATAAAGCTATTTCTTATTATCCTTGTGTATTCATTGAGTGAGACTAATTTGGTTCTGAATCCAGCACCTTAACCACTGACCATAACTACCAAGAGTGTAATTTGGCTTTACCAAAGGCTTCTGGACAAGGAGTGCTTGTTTGGCTCTTGTATTTAGGAATCCTTGGTTTACCTAGGCTCTGGGTTTCCTCTAACTCAGAGTGGAACCAGTTGAAGGAGTGGTGGCAGCCTATCTTCTACCTTGCAGGGTTGGTGTTAATTGCATAACCTTGGCAAGGGGGGTATTGGGTTCCAGATCAATTGCCCAGGTGGGGAATTGGGTCTGAAGTATGCATTTGGTGCCTGCTGGGGTCAAAAGCATGACAATTAGAATTGTTTTTATCTGTCATGCCCATCTTTCTTGTAGTTTATTGATACAATTTATAGTCATCATGATTTAATTTTATGTAAGCTGCATTGAATGGGGTATATGCCTCAGAGAGGCATAGTGAAAATATTCTTCTAAATGAAGTTGCTAAAAACATAAGTGAATATCATTTTAATATTTGATTCTGCTGACTAGGGATGGGGGTAGAATTCTATCAGTTTGCACTTACAGCAGAATTTGTCAAATTCACACTTTCAAAAACAGTGCGAGAACTGAAAAGACATCCATCCTTTGAAATTTTGTGATGTGGTTCTCTAACCAAGCAATGTTTACAAAAATGCATATATTTGGGGAAAGTGTAAATAAAAATAATAAAATATTAGTGAAGATAACATACTAAAATGCATTAGGAGAAATTGCTTGCAAAAATATGAACATTAGTCAACAATACATGCTAATACGTACAAATTCACACTCAAATGCTGAAGAATTTTCATTAGGATTTAATAACAAAAAAACACGAATTGCTGCAGAAATCTAAGACTGGAAAAATGAGAAACGAAGAAAACTGAAATTTACATATCCTCCCATCCCTACTACTGTCTGAGGGTTTGGTTTTAGCTCCTTCCAGGTGGTTTTAGCTATTTTTATGTGTTAAATGTGGTGTTGTCATGGGTAGCGTTTGTTTGGTCCTTTGAAGGTGACTTTTCAGTCAGATTTTTTTTTGCTTATTTTGTTATTAAACTTCCTCCCAGAAGGAAGCCAGTGCAGCAAATAAAGAACAAAACACTAAAAACATCTCAAAATCAGAACATATTTTAAAATTTTTAGAAATAAAATATCTTAAAATATCTTAAAAACATATTTTTAAAAATCTTTAAAAACATCTGAAAAAGCAATTCCAAAACAGATGCATACTGGATAAGGTCTCTACTTAAAAGGCTTGTTGAAAGAGGAATCTAACAGAGATGGTGCCTGTTTTATATTTAAGGGGAAGGAATCCCAACACTAAAGGCCCGCTTCCTATGTTGTGTGGAATGCACTTCCTGCTAAGATGATATCTGCAGAAGGCCCTCATCTGTAGAGCGTGGTGATTGACTGGGTATATAAGGGGTAAGAAAATCTTTTGGGTATCATAGTCCCAAGCTGTATAGGGCTTTGTACACCAAAACCAGTACCATGAACTTGTAGCAGCCAGTGTCATGGGACAAAACTGTCACACTGGCATCACTACAGCTAACCTGGACAGGGGGATGGGGTAGGCAAAGTGGCAGTGGCATCAGGGCTGCACGGACACACTGTGAGAGTGCCAGATTGGCATCACCCATGCATCCATGCAGCCCTGAGCTCGCCACTACCCTTCCTCAGCCCCATCCAGGTAAGCAGTGTCAAGACAACAGCTCCACAATTCTACCCCACCATATTGGTGGTTTCCATCACTATTGACTTCCAAGAGGAATTTGAAAACATTCCTGTTTACCTAGGCATTGGATGGTTGAAGGGGACTGTTCCTGGCAACCAGAAGAACACTGATGAAAGAATGTTCTTAACTGTACTTTAGAATATTTTTAACTGTGCTTTTATATATTTTTAAGTTTAATTGTGTTTGGAATGTTAACTGTTTTTAGTATGCTTTTCTTTTTAAATTGTTTGTGTTTGCTGCCCTGGCCTCTTTCAGGAGGAAGGGTGGGTATACATTCAGCAAATAATAAATAAATAAATACTGGTTTCATTGTTAGATTGGTTGTATTCTTCGTTATGATTTAACCTTGGTTTATATTTGACGTGTTTTATGTTACCTATTTTAAGAGGCAACTAATAAATGCAATAAAAATATGTAAATAAGGCAGTGACCTTATTAAAGATAAGAGTTCTGGGTCTGATCACTTCTTGTGAACATTGTGTAGGCTGCCTTGAGCTCCCCAGTTACAAAGAAATGTTATTTATTCATTTATTATTTGATTTATATCCCGCCCTTCCTCCCAGCAGGAGCCCAGGGCAGCAAACAAAAGCACTAACAACACTTTAAAACATCATAAAAACAGGCCTTAAAATACATTAAAACAAAACAACATTTTTTAAAAAAGCTTTTAAAACATCTTAAATAAAATGGGTTACAAATATTTTTTAGGAAAAAATGTTTTTTTAAAAAAATATTAAAAAGCAATTACAACACAGACGCAGACTGGGATATGTCTCAACTTAAAAGGCTTGGTGAAAGAGGAAAGTCTTCAATAGGTGCCGAAAACATAACAGAGATGGCACCTGACTAATATTTAAGGGGAAGGAATTCCACAGGGTAGGTGCCGCCACACTAAAGGTCCGCTACCTATGTTGTGCAGAATGGACCTCCTGATAAGATGGTATCTGCAGGAGGTCCTCACCTGCAGAGTGTAGTGATCAACTGGGTATGTAATAAGTAAGACAGTCTTTCAAGTATCCTGGTCCCAAGCTGTACAGGGCTTTGTACACCAAAACTGGAACCTTGAACTTGGCCCGGTAGGAAATGGGCAGCCAGTGCAGTTCTTTCAGCACTGGGGTGCCATGTTGGCAATACCCTGCCCCAGTGAGCAGTCTCACTATAGCATTTTGCGCCACCTGCAACTTCTGGACCAACCTCAAGGGCAGCCCCACATAGAGCGCATTACAGTAATCCAGCCTGGAGTTTACGACTTCATGGACAATAGTGGTCAGGCTATCCCAGTCCAGAAACAGCCACAGCTGTCTTATCAGCTGCAGCTGGTAAAAGGCATTCCTAGCCATGGAGGTCCCCTGGGCCTCTAGCAACAAAGATGGATCCAGGAGCACCCCCATACAATGGACCTGCTCTTTCAGAGGGAGTAAGACCCCATCTAAAGCAGGCAACTGACCAATTATCCGAACTCAACAACCACCAACCCACAGTGCTTCTGTCTTGCTAGGATTCAGACTCAGTTTATTGGCCCTCATCCCACCCACCACTGAGTCCAGGCACCGGTCCAGGGCTTGCACGGCCTCTCCTGATTCAGATGTTACGGAGAAATAGAGCTGGTTTTCGTCAGCATACTGAGCACCTCGCCCCAGATCTCCTGACGACTGCTCCCAAGGGGTTCATATAGAAGTTAAACAGCATGGGGAACAAGATGGTACCCTGCGGCACCCCAGAGCACAACTGCTACGGCACTGAAAGATAGTCACCCAATGCTATTCTCTGAGAGCGACCTTGGAGTTAGGATTGGAACCACTGTAAAATAGTGCCTCCAATACCCATCTCACCAAGTCGGCTCAGAAGGATATTGTGGTCAATGGTATCAAAAGCCGCTGAGAGATCAAGTAAGAATAACAGGGTCACACTCCCCCTGTCCTTCTCCCAATAAAGGTCATCCATTGATTATGGTCATAATCAATAAATAAATGATGACATAGCAATTTGAGAAGATGAGTACAGTTCTCTGTGTCAGAGCCAGAACAGGATGAAGCTCATGTTTGAAAGTCCTTTATTTTAGTCAAGCACAACTGAATAATATAATCAGAATAATATAAACAGCTTCGACAGGAAGTGAATAAAGTTCTCAGAGCTGAATGCACAAGTGTTGAGCCAGCACGCATGATCAGTTGAGAAAACCCTTTCTAAGACTGGAAGGTACTATCAGGTTCATGTTCTTTCATAACCTGTAATTTAGATGTGAAAGGGGATAACATTTTCAGCTGATTATAGGTTTAGATCAGAGGTATTCATTACAAAGTTGTAGCCAGTGGTCATTTCAGAATTACTGTTTTGGAGAGCAATCCAAACCCAAGATCTATCAGGATGAGCAAGTTGTCTATTTATTAAATTTATACCCTGCCTTTACTCCCAAAAGGAGCTCATGGCGGCAAACGAAAAGCACTTCAAAACATCTTGAAAACAAAAGGCTTTAAAACATATTAGGATCTGGTGGATCTGGCTCAGTTAGCTGAACCCAAGTGCAGCCAGGGCTACACCAGTGTTAAGTCCCTGACCTTGGCTGAGCCAGACATATCCCAGCTGAAGTCCAACATCCCGGCTGAGCCAGAGGTCAGCCAAAGCCAGCTCAGCCAAGGCCAGCATATGTCCCAAAAGGGGGGATTCTGGGGGCATAGCTGGAGCAGGACCGGGGGAGACACCTACACTGGAACTTAACTCTGTTTGGCTCAGTTATGTGACCTAGAACCTGGCGGAACTTACACTTGCAAACAATGGTTGTATAAGTCAAAGCTAAATAGGTAGTAGGGATGGGAAAGAAATTAAATTCAGTTTGCAATTAAAGTCAAATCTATCGAATTTGCACTTTCTGAAACAATATGAGAACCAAAACACCGCCATCCTTCAAAATTCACACTTACCTGAATTTTGCAATACAGTTCCCCAATCAATGTGTATAAAAATGCATATATTATGAAAAGTATGTATAAAAATGCATATATTTGTGAAATAATAGTCCATTATATTATTAGAATGCTTGAAACAATGTGTACATTAGTCACAACTACATAAAATCTGCATATCAGGATAAATTCATACTAAAATGCTGGAGAATTTTGATAAGGTTTTTTTAAAAATAATAATCACAAATTGCTGCAGAAATGTAGAGAACTGAGTCTGAGACTGGAAAAATGAGAAACTGAAAGAAGCAAAATTGATGGATCCTTCCATCCTTAATAAGTATTGAAGGGATGGGGCTCCACAGTGCAGACATCATGCAGCCTATAGTTGCTACTGTTGAAAACTCTCAAAACACCATCATGTAGCATCTGTACCTTGCAGCTTCAGCCCACAGTCCTTCCATCCCTGTTGCCCAACAATGTCCTCCACGGAATACAGTCACTCTTCCATTCCTGCTCACCTCTTACAGCTGAGATAACCATAAACAGACCTGACCTGCTCACCTGGTCTGCATAGTTAGCTGCTGCACACTATTTGGCAACAGCCTTGTAGCTTTGTGATTTAAAGGTGGTATATAGTCAGGTCTGACCCTACCTTTAGGCAGGGTAAACTTCCCCTCTTTTTGAACACAACTATTAAAGGTGCAGAAGTCCTGTTCTCTTTTGTACCTAGCAACTGTGTTCAGCCCTAACTAATGGTTGTGCACATGCCCTTTCCTCACACCACCAGGAAATATGCCCAGCAGCAGAAAATAGCAGCACACGGGTGCTAGTTCTTAACCATAGCTTATTTTCTGCTCAGCAAACATAAGGAGTTGCTGAATTTCCCCCTCCATCTCCAGCTGCTTCAATCTGAGGTAAAGGGAAGCTAAATCACGCCCGCCCCCAGTAACCAGGAAGAGGCACACTGGGCTCAGAGGCACTATGCCCCTTTTGGCACAAAGACAGCCTGTTTCAATCCTCCCAGTGGTTGCTTTGGGGACATATGCTTTCATTTCACCTGCAAAGCAACCCAGGGGATAGGGAGGGAGAAGACTGCATCTAGAAACAAACAAGGCCCCTTTTTTGGTGCTTTCTCTCGGCGTTGTGACCTTAAAAAGTGACCTTTTCCTTCCTTAATCCTACAGTCACTTGTGAGTTCCCACTTGCTGAACAAATGAAAAGTAGTAATGAACTCATTTTTTAAAAAAATCTGGAATTTGGTTTCAGGCAGGCTTATTTAATACTTTAAAAAAAAACTAAAAAAAAACTAATAAAGGCCACTGGAAGAAAAGTATCCAAGGTATAACTTGAGAAGAGAATGCTGCGAAACACCAGGGATGGCTGATATATATTACAAATTCAGACTGTGTCCCTGGACATTATCCCTTCCCCTAGAAGCTGTTGACATGGACTCTAACATAAACAGTAAGCAAGGTTCATTATTGACTGGCCTGTTTTGCCTCTTTAATACGAAGAAGGGTATTCCTGTCTCATATTAGCTTATACTATTTGGGCAGATGCAAGTCACTAAACCTTGTGGCTAATGTTACTAGATTGCAACCTGCCCTGGGACCTGATGGTAAAGGAAAGGTATTATTATAGGCCCACTAGTCTTTTAGCCTGCGTAGACGCGGGGAAAGAGTTGACTTCTGTGCTTGTTGTTCTCTGTTTCTCTGTTGAGTGGATCATCATTGCAGATAAGCTGCTGTTTCAAATTAGGGTGTTTGTCAACAAGGAGAAGCCTATCCCTGAAGCCCTGAGCAAAGAAGGTGGAATATTAAGATGACAGTTACAAAAGGAACACTACTTAACATCTTAACCTCTCAATATTCAATCGATTTAATGCATTTTACATTTAATATTTTAGTACTGAGTTTTTATTTATTTATTTATTTATTTTATTTGTTTCATTTATAGACCACCCATAGCAAATAGCTCTCTGGGCGGTGTACAAAAAGGTTAAAATACAAAATATGACAATAAAATCAAACTACACACAACAACGTTATAAACATTTAAACATTTAACAGTTAAAATGCCTGGGAGCATAGCCAGGTCTTAACCTGGCGCCGGAAAGACAGCAGCGTAGGCGCCAGGCGTACATCTTCGGGGAGGCTGTTCCACAGTTCGGGGGCCACTACAGAAAAGGCCCTGGATCTAGTAACTATCCTCCGGGCTTCCCGATGAGTTGGTACCCGGAGAAGGGCCTTAGATGCTGAGCGAAGTGACCGGGTAGGTTCATAGTGGGAGAGGCGTTCCACAAGATATTGCGGTCCCACACCGTGTAAGGCTTTATAGGTCAAAACCAGCACCTTGAATCTGGCTCGGAAGCAAATAGGTAGCCAGTGCAAACGGGCCAGAACAGGTGTTATATGCGCTGATCGGCTAGTTCCCGTCAACAATCTGGCTGCCGCGTTTTGCACTAGCTGGAGTTTCCGAACTGTCTTCAAGGGCAGCCCTACATAGAGCGCATTACAGTAATCCAGTCTAGAAGTTACCAGAGCATGAATAACTGAGGCGAGGTCATCCCTGTCTAGATAAGGACGTAGCTGGGCTACCAGCCGAAGGTGGTAGAACGCATTCCTTGCCACCGAGGCCACTTGTGCCTCAAGAGTTTTGTAGTTGTTTATATGTTTAATTATGTTTAGGTATTTTTGGTATAATTTTTAAGTTTAATATATGTTTTTAAATTGTATATTGGATGTTATATGTTGTGAACCGCCCAGACAGCTTCGGCTGTGGGGCGGTATAGAAATATAATAAATAAATAAATAAATAAATAAATATTACAGGTAAACATAAGCAAGCTATTTCTTCCCATGATCCTGGCATTTCTTTTCCTGGCATTTCTTTTCCTAAGGGAAGGCACAGTGGTGCCATTTTATTTTTCCTCCCACACTTCAGTCGAACAGTGAGTTCTTCTAAAGACAAGAAGAAAAACTGGGTTTGTAAAAGAGAAAGAAGTTAATCAAGAACTAAAGTCCAGATGATGTTTAAAAAGATGAATGGATTGTTGGTATTATTGACCTCACCCCTGTCTTACATGTGGTTCCATGTGCACACGAGTGTATTCATGATTCTTCTCAGTGGCTGCTCCCAGACTCCAGGACTCCATGGGACCAATCTTTAATGACCTGCTGCCAGGCAAATACTTAAACAAAAAATAATCCAGGCATTTGGCCAATACACTGAGTTGTGTTGAAATTGGTTTTAGCTAGTTGTTGTGGCTGATGTTTCACTAGCCTTTTTATTTTTTTTATTATCATTGTGTTATGTTCTTTTATGGGTTTTGTGTTACTGATGTTTGCCACCTTGAGCACCATTTGGAGAAAGGGTAGGATACAAGTTCGGGAGATGAATAAATAAATTCATAAATAAACACCAGCAAACATACAAAAATGTAATTCTCCATCTTTGGAGACGGCAGGTGTTGCCACCACTCACCATATGCTGAGAGGCACATGTTACCAAATTCTTCCAAGCTGCACAGGAAGTGGATTGGACTGTGAAAGACCAACCCAAATTGTGTTTGCATTTTGAGAAATTTGTAGGGCAGTACAATATCTCACAGAGGAAGTCAGGTCTCCAGCTCCCTGATGCATTCAATATTTGCATCATTTGCATGCTTATTGAGTTCAGTGGTAGTTACTCCCCTGCAATCATGCTTAGAATAGCTGAAACTGACCACAGGGGATGGGGAGGGGAGCAGGGGGAGGGGGCAGGCAGGAGGGGGAGGAGAAGGGCAGGTTTGATAATTTGCATGTTTATTGAGTTCAGTGGGATTTACTCCCATGCAGTCATGCTTTGGATAGGTAAAACTGACCATGGGAAGGGAGGCCTGGAGTGGGCAGGGGAGGAGGAAAAAGGAAGAGGAAAGGAGAGGAAGAAGGGAGAGGAGAGAGGAACAAGTGGAAAGGCAGGTCTGATCATTTGCATGCTTATTGAGTTCAGTGCGATTTACCCCCATGCAATCATGGCTAGGATAGGTAAAACTAACCATGGGGAAGGAGAAGGGGGAGGGGGAGAGGGGAACATAAGGAGGGGGAGAGGGAGGGGGAAGGAGGGGATTGGAAGGGGAGAGAAGGGGCAAGAGGGAGTGGATAGGAGGGAGGAGGAGGGGAGGGCAGGTTGATCATTTGCATGCTTATTGAGTTCAGTGGGATTTAGTCCTGTGAAATCATGCTTAGAATAGGTGAAACTGACCTGGGGGAGGTGAGCAGGAGGGCAGGGAGGGGAGTGGGAGTGAGAGGGGAGGAAATTGGATGGGTGGGTACTGGGCAGAAGGGAAGCCCCTTTCCTTTTCAAAAGGAAAACATTGTGAACATTATCATTGCTTTTTCAGGGTTTCCCCCAACTTTTTATTCCACAGCAGGCTCATGTAGCCTCCCACCCAAATTTAAACCAAAGTTGTCCCTGGCCACACCAGACCTTTATATCACTTTAAGCAGTTATGGCTTCTCCCAAAGAATCCTGGGAAGTGTAGTTAGTGAAGGGTGCTAAAAGTTGCTAGGAGTTGCCCTGTTCCCCTCACAGAGCTTCAGACAGAGTGGCTTACTGTTAAACCACTCTGACCACTGGAGCTCTGTCAGGGGATTAAGAGTCTCCTCTCAGCAGCCTTCACAAACTACACTTCCCAGGATTCTTTGGGGGAAGCCATGACTGTTTAAATTGAAATAAAGGTCTGGCATGGGTGTGGCGTCCTGATTAGGCAAGCCCAGCAGCTGTTAGTCTGGCTTTTACTGACAGTTGGTTCTTACTGAGCATGACTGGCCTTATCATTTTCAATGCTAAATTTCTTAAATTAGTTAAAAATCAGCCAGGCATGTTTTTAAACCTTTAAACTGCAGACCATAAAGGTCAGAGTATGGGGCAAGCTCAGTAATAGGATTATAGGCATTCTGTGAACATGGCTGATTTTTAATTAATTTTAACAAATTATGAGAACTCTGACAGAAAAAAGTCCAGTCTAAGGGGCTCTTTTTTTCTTTCTCTTTACACTTTGAACTCTCGCTTCTCTCTGACTGTTTTGTGTATCGCCATGAAAATTTAGTGGGTTGTTAAGCAAACCTCAACTTATGCCACAACACCTAGAGGATGATCAAACTATGGCTCCATTCCCAGACAAGAGGGTAGCTCATCTAAAGAATCAATTAGAACTATTAAGGATGAAATTATTTGAACTGTACCCTACCCCTATTTATTAACCCTAAACCTATGTATTTAGGTCAGTGGTTCCCAACCTTTATGAGTATGGGACCCCCTTTGCAAGCTCAAAAAAATTTATGACCCCCCCCATGCTAATTGTAACTTAAGTCTCTATTAATTGAAAAAAGGGTGTGTGTGTCAAAAATCGCATCTCCAAATATCCCTTTCCATAAAAAGCTGCAGACAGGGAGGTGGTGCTTTCTTTTCTTAATGCAAAGGTTCATCAAACTGGTATCCCCCTCCCCCCCACACATAATCTGAAGATGTACAGTCCTGTCTCTTAACACCAGTGGTTAGAATGTTCCAGGTTCAAATCCCCACCCAGCCATGAAGCCTACTGGGTGACCTTGGACCCCACACAGTCTCTCAGCCTGACATATCTCACAGGGTTGGTGTAAGGATAAAATGGAAAGGGGGAACCATGTGAACCACCTTGAGCAACTTGGAGGAAAGGGGGGATATATATGCAACAACAACAGCAGCAGCAGCAGCAACAACAACAACAACAACAATAATAGAAGCAGCAATGTGGTAGTAGCAGGGATGCTAGATTGTGAAGACAAAAGGGTGGATAGATTGAGGAGGGGAGTTACTGCTTTTGGCCTTGGGATTATCATCAGAACTGATGACTTGGTTAGCATGCACTTGGGAAATAGACAGATCAGCGCACATATGCGCACAAGCATCTGCAGGCTTGCATGCATTTGGGCATGTGGGAGGGTGGATTCAACTGCCACAGCATCTTGGAGAGAGAGATGGGGGACAGAGTGTAGATGGAAGGAAGGGGAGATGCTGGCACACACAACCTCAGATATGAGGGGAGAGCAAGTCCTGACCTTCCTTTCTGCTCCTTGGCTCTGTCTGGGCCAAAGGTGAGATCTGGGCATGCTTTCAAATAAGAATGATTTTTAAAAGGAGGTGACAGTGAAGCAGGAGCCAAGAAAGACATGCAAGCCGGCTGCCAGGATGGAAGGGGGAAAGCAGCCTTTCTTTCCAGCTTTGCTTCCTTCTGCTTCATGAAAAGCCCTCTCCTCTCATTCTCAGCAAGGGCATCAGCAGTAGTGGCAGTGTGAGGAGACGGAAGCTGGCGATAGTAATTCCCCCTTGTTCCTGGTAGCTCCACTCTCATCCTCCTTCAGCATCTGCCACATATTTTATAGGCAGATGCCTGCCCTTGTTGCACCTGAAAGATGCTCTGGTGCTTCAGCAAAAGTCCTCCCCTCTCATTTGGAGCAAAGTGAAGGTGTTGTCTGCAGTGGCAGTGGGGTTTTTTTGTCCATGTCCAAAGACCCATTGGTCACTTTAAAGAAAATTTCCAGCTCACATGTCCCCATATTCATCATTCCATAGTAGCAGCCTGCAAATAATGTGTTCTGTTGTCTTTTCTATCTGTGAAATTTTATTACCAGTCAATCAAATCTTTGTGTGTGCACACTGTGAATTGTGAAGGGGAGAAATGTCATTGACATTTACACCTAAAATCGAATGTAAATTATATATATGTAGGTGTTGACATTCATTTTGCACAAGCTATTTATCAGTCCACAGTCTATAACAAATATTAACACATGAAAAATCACTATCTTAGTGCACAAATATTATCAGTTCAGTTCTGTGGTCAAAGACTGGCTAGATGCAGCCACAAAAGGATAAAAATGTAGCATAGTCTCAGGTGAACAGTGTCAACAATTAGAAAACCAAAAAGCGTTGAAGGAACTGGATGGGGCATTGTACATGTTCAGTGAGATGGAATTGTTTTCCATTTAGTCTGATAATAGGCTATTTCTGTTCAACAGCTTCAGAAAGAAACTAGCATGAATAACATGAAACTATGTGGGCACTATTCAGATATTTTGTATATATATTAAATAGATTATAACCATTTGCATTACTTCTATTTCTGTTTTACACATGCTATTTTTAAAACATGTCCATCTGAGTTTATTTATAGGCTGATTTGTGTGACCACCTTTGGTTTACTTTCTCTTAGAGGTGCACTCTTCTTTAGCTTAAATTGTCAGTAAAACAGTCAGGCACAATATGGCCAGATGTTTTACTCCACCAATGAAGTCAATGGAATCTTAATAGTGCTTAAGTGTGGAAGGAGTTGTATTAAGTCCTACTCAGAGTAGACCCAATGAAATGCATTAACCTAAATTAGTCATATCTATTAACTTCAATGGATCTATTCTGAATAGGACTAGCACTGAATACCACCCAACGTGAGTACAATTCAGAAGTTGGGAACTTGTTGAACTCCAGCTCCCATCAGCCCTAGCCAACATGGCCAATGGTCAGGGATGATGGGACTCAGAGTACAGCAACATCTGGAAAACTACAAGTTCCCCACACCTTCTATAGTTGGTCATAATTTGAACTGTAGTGCTACTGTAATTCTAATGATGACACCTAGTTTACAGAATCAATTCTGATGAGATTGAGACTGCATGTTTAAATGCTTGCCATGTTAAAATAATAAACAAAAGCTAACCCATGGAAAGCTAGCCTGGCAGGCAGCAGGATGCTTTTTATCTGGAGGAACATTGAAGCATGTGATTCCTTCTTCTACATTCTGAAGTGATACAGGCCCAAGAAGGTTGTATTACATTTTTAAAAACATGTAGATTGGCTTTTAGAATCAAAGCCTGTGGGAAAAATCTCAGCATAGATTTTGTTTCTGAAATACCTGCCTCTGTGTCATTGAATATTAACAATAGATACAAGCTTTACCAAAGAAATGGGAGGTGTGACCTTCTGAATGTTCAGCTTTCATATAGAAGAAGTTGCATTCTCTAAAAAATTATTGCAGTGTGTTAAGTAAGGCTGCAGCCTTAGATGTCCTCCAAAAGACACCTTTGCCTAGGACTGTATAATAGAACACGTGCTTTTTTGGAGTTATAACACAAGTTCAGTTTACTTCTATAGACAAATAAGCAGAATGTTTAGCTATTCCTGAGCCCGATGAAGTTTTTAAAAAAAGCAAAAAAAAAAGCCCTGACAGTCGTTTTAAGAGTAGGCGCTATCCTTTCAGCACCACAGTAGCAGCCATGAATAAAGATAAACACAACATAGGGACATACATTATGAGGGCAGATCTCTTTAGTTTAAAGACAGGAAAAGAGAGGCCTTCACAGCTGGAAAAGAAAAGCTAATCAGATACTGAGAAGCCTCTGAACAACAGTGAATCTCAAAACATTATTTCACTCTTGGCAATGCTAATTTTAAAATGCACATCTGTGCAGGAGTGCATGGCACATCGATAAAACACTAAAAAGACAGGCAGAGCAATCCTATGTATAGGATGTCAGTAGAATTTACACTGGATTAAGTTAAGATAATGTAAATTACCCCTATTCTAATCTCCATTCAGGAGTGGGGCTACTGCCAGCTGAGGCAGACCAAGCCTGGAAGAAGGAAAGCAAGCCTTCAAAATAAGAGTTGGTCTTGCACTACCCTTTTTGCCAGCCTAATTTCTGATGGGTTGCCAGGTCATGTGACTGAGCTGAAAGAGGTTTGGAATGGTGTAAGTCTCTCCTTGACTCTTTCCTGGCTTAAATTCCACTGGTTGAGCCCTGGCTGAGCTAGCATAGCCCAAGCTCAGCTGGGATGAGGAAGTATTTATTTATTTATTTATTATTACATTTATTAGTCACCCATCTGGCTGGTTGTCCAGCCACTCTGGGCAACATACAAAATAAAACATACAAATACATTAAACATTAAAAATCTGAAGCATAGTAAAACCAGAATCCACCAGAATCTCTCCAATTGAGTTGGGATGAGAGAGTTACACAGGTGTAGCCCTGGCTCAGCCAGGACAGTCCAAGATCCAACTGTTCCAACCTCACTCATCCTTTATATCAGATGGTGGGGGTAGTGGGGACACCAAGCAGGGCCTCTGAGGCTGATCTCAATAACTGAGCAAGTTCGTATGGGTGCAAGCAGTCCTTTAAATATCCCAATCCTGACCTATTTAGGGTTTTATTGGTTAAAAAACAGCACTTTTAACAGACTAGCTTCTAGTGTGATATGCTCCACACATTGGGCCTGGTTAATTATTGTACTGATATATTATCCACTAAATGACATTTCCAAACAGTCTTCAAGGCAGCCCCATGTACAACACAATGAAATAATCTAAACAAAAAGGTACCAGTGCATGGATAACTGTGGCCAAACAATCTATGTTTATGTGGGGATGCAGATGGCAACCCAGTCTCAGCTGATGAAAGGTGCTTCAAGCTATCAATTCCACTAGGCATCTCAAAGCTAAAGATTGGGACATCCCAGGCCCAGATTGTTCTTTTCAGTGGCAGTACAACCCAATCCAGACTCGTTGAATAGCACCTCCACGTCTATAAACTTCTGGTTCTCCTAGCCTTCAAATCTAATGAACATTCTATAAATGTTATTTATTATTGTAAGGGAGGTACTGTTTTTTCCCCAGAATCTGCCAGACCTGGGTATATACCAGTTGGATGGATGGTGATTTTTTTACATATTGGAATTAAATGCAATAGATAAGAAGCAATGAAAATAATCTGGACAGGTTTGTCAATGTGAAGTATTGCCTAACTCAAAGTATAAATAATGGTCGTATGAATGGGTCTTATTAAACTGTGCATATTAGCCTGTATGAGACTATGGTAAGGTAAATATATGCAATCAAGGAGACTAAATTACACAAAGCAGTTAGGTTGATCTAATCTGTGTTTAATTTTCCTATTTTCCATTGCCTTGTTTCAAGCTGTGTGTGAAACGTGTTTGACAAGCTTCACTGATGGATGTTCCAGGATATATGTTCTAATAACTGGTTGCCCTATTTGCAGTATTTGGTATCAGGAAGGAATTTTCCACTAATAATGAGCTAGACAGCCAGCTGTGTTCACTTCTTTGAGGTATCTGGTTCTTTTTGCTCTGCAAGTGCCTCTCTCTCTCTGTGTGTGTGTGTATGTGTGCATGTGTGTAAGGTGCATAATTGCTTTTTGTTTCTGGAGGTACTCAGTATTCTATACTGCATACATTAATCTGTGGGGGAAAGAGGCTAGTAAGTAGATGGTTCTGTGTTTTAGCAGGAGCATTGCCAAGGCAATTTTTTTACAAAATCCAGGGGACTTAATGAAATACTAGCAACCCTAGAGATGAGTGCCATACTAGACATGACATTAATCCTGTAGCTTGGTGTTGCATAGCTGATTTTTGTTTAGCAAAACAATGGGCACAGGGGAAATTCCAATTTGGACCACAGTGTAGGCAAAGGGTTAAAGCCCCCTTCCCCCATGCTGTGGTCCTGATCCAGCATGACCCCACACCAGCTATTTGTTTGACAAAAATCATTTATGTCATGTCTAGTGAAGCACTGATTTTCACAATGGGAGGTAACTCTCCCACCCCATATTTTCCCTATGGTGAAACAATCATGTGAGATTTCTAAGAGGCAGCGGTGAAATCTCCAGATAGGATTCTAGTTTTATTTCCACTTCCCAGCCACCTGAACAGAAAGCTGTAGAAAATGCATTTGCCTATTTGAGTTTTGGATCATTCTCTTTGTGTTTGTTAGTTGCTCGCTTCAGATAAAGAGCTTAGCCGTTCTCCTGAATGCTAATTTTGTTCATGGCAAAATACATGCTGGTTATTGTAGACTTAAGCTTTAAGGAGAGTTATGGATGTTGACTGAAGAGAGTAATGTGGATGGATGGGTGTGGATGGTCCTGCTTATCATCTGTGAGTGCTCCCTAACTACACTGCCATGAAAAGAATGGGGTCCTTAGCTTTAAAAAGTGCCCTATCCCTGTCTTAAGCTTATAGATCACTAGATGGGAGACATCACTCAAAAGTAATGATTCTTGTGCATCATGCATGTTTAATTTAAAAAGTATAATGATAGTTTAGCATGAAAGGTTTAAAATATACTAATATAGCTGGTTGCATATTGATACAAACACATACACAAAGATGGTTTGATATGAAAAGTGTGCAATGTTGAAATAATGAAAATATCAGAATACATACATTCTTTCTTTTTGATATTAAATACACTTATGTTCCATCCGAGGAGCTCAACGCAACACACAAACTTGCATCCTCCCAACAACCCTGTGGGGTGGATTAGGCTTAGAGATAATGACTGGCCCAAGGTCACTCAGGGCACTTCAGGACTGTGCAGTCCAAGTCTGACCCTAACCACAACACCACACTGGCAATGCAGTGTGATTTGTCAGCAGATTTGTTGAAGGTATGGTAGATTTCTGAATGGCATCAGAATGTCAAATCTAAGAGCCATTCCACATATCACTTCTTCCATTAGATTGCACACATAAAATGCTTTTTATATGTTTACGTATAAATGTAATGCATAAACATGATAAAGGTATTTTTTCAAACATGGATTATACAAGCACACCTGTTAAGAGAACTGTTATTGGCTGCGGCTATTCAGAAGTGTGCACTCAGTAGTAAGCACAGTTTTGCATTCACATACCTGACTTCACTGACCTACTGTTTGTTTATCAAGTTTGAAAGTCCTCAACAGAAGCTTCTGTTGTTGCAAAATATTCTGATCAACTCTGTCCCAGCAATAGGACTGAATCTAGTACAGCTCTGATTATGGTATTTTTGTCTGAGGTAAAGAGCAGCAACAAGCAATAGATGCCCCTTTATAAGATGGGCAGAGCAATCCAAATGATGGGAAGCCGGGGGGGGCAGTGGAGGAGATGCTCTGTGGCATCCACTTGCCGCTCAGGAGTTGCCAGCCAGGCTGAGCACCAGCTCCATCAGAAGCTGCACACAGGAGCTGGACAGGAAGAGCCGGCTCCCACAGACACGCCTACCGGGGAGTAAGTGGTCCCCATAGGCCACTATGGGAATATATTTACTGTGCCGGCCTATTAGCCGGTGGAATTCTCATGGGGATCAGACTCGGGAGAGCACTCTAAGGGGGACTTGGATGTTGTGTAAGTTCCCTCTCACAGTTCTGCCCCTGCCACGCCCCTGGAATACCCCATTTGTGGGGCTACTGTTGGCTTCTGCTGGCTCTCCGTCTGCTGGGCTGGCCATCTCTAGCAGATTCCCAGCAGTGCTGGAAGGATCCTGTCAGCGCCATGGCTCAGCTGCAAGCGGGGGGCTTCTGCTGGTGGAGCTCTGTGGAGCCCGGCAGCACCAGGAGTCTGCCAGCTCAGCTGGAAAGGCACTGCCTTCAATTCCCCCCAGCCCGGCAGAAATATGAGTTGGATTGCGCCCTAAATGAGCAAGACAAGACAGTATGTGACTTCTATGATAATGAGTAAATCCCTTTAAAACCCTTTCAACTGGCCACAGCACTGCCAGTAGCTGTGTATCAATCTCTCAGTCCCGTAATACATATCTGCTTTTGACCATGCATTGTGTATGTCCCTGAGCACACTGTAGAATTTGGAAAACCCTTTTTCAGAAAAAAAAATTAAGAGAATATGAGTAGTTCCTCTAAAGATTATGCTTGCATGAAATCACACATAATCTTAAATGTAAAAATCTATTATTAAATAATAAAATAATAGTAATAACTTTAACCATTAACAATAAAACTGTAACCCGTTAAAGAAATGATCTCTACAAACAGTGCAGCTGCACAACCTCCATTCATTTCAAGTGTCATTCATTTCATTTGAAGCCTTGTGGAAGCTTCATCTCTAGAATCTAGGCTGTGATTCAGGAATTTGAAGCCCAAAAGATCAAGCCTGTTGATAAGAATTGCATCAATTTAGAACCATCAACCATTTTAATTGTATTGTTCTGGGAGTTTTTAATTTAATTTGCATAGTGAATCAACATAATCAAAGTGAGACAGCTAATGAACTATCGTTATTGTGAAATTACTTTGAAGAAAACAAAGTAAGTACAATAGACTAAGAGAGAAAAATTGCATGCAGAATATTTCATTTCATTTCTCTTTTTGCTGTCAGGATTGCATAAGAATTTTCTTTTACTGGCAGCCAATAATTTCACCAGTTAGGATTCTCTATTACTATCAACCGACAATTATGTTCAGAAATTATCTGAAGGAGCCCCATTCCCTGCTGATATGAAGACATTTTCAGTCAAGAATGATTCTTTCCTCTGGGGAAAAGTTGCTTGTGATTGTGTCAAGATGATTCAAAGTTGAGGATCTTGTCAGGAAAGCTTCATTTGACAGATGGAAAAGAGCTAAAAACTTGAAAATAAAATTTTCAAATAAAATTGAGATGATTTTGTTCTGTAATATTTACCAGAGCACATGGTGGAGTGTTGTTCTTCACCAGAGAATGAAGAGATGTGGCAGATTCCCACATCTGAATCCAGAGAAAAGAATCCACCCACAGAAAGAGGCTTCTGAATACAGATTGCATCCAAGAACAGAAATGATCAACTGCTGGAGGTCAGCCACATGCCAGATCCAGCCTGCTTATTATGGATGTGGTAAAACATGGCTATAAACCTATTCAAAATTAAATGCTGGAATGGGATTGCATTCTGCACAAAACTTATAAAGTTTTGGCACCTTTGTCTTACAAGCACCACTTTCCATACTCAGCATTTATGTCAGTATTATTAAATGTGAGAAAGGGCATTTGTTATTTGCCCTTATATAGTCTTCCTAGAGATCAGTTTGCAAAGCATCTGTTTCATGAGGCAGCAACTGTTCATCAAATCATGAGCATTCTAACTGCTAAATATACCCCAGGCAGACAGGCAAGTGTGAAATCACACTCTTTTGGCATTGACTGGCCTGCCTACAGCTCATCTATTAAAAGGTGCTTCAGAATCTACTTTTTATTGATGATAATGATTTTTATGGACCGTGTTGTAAAAGCCAGGTCAAGACACTTTTGAATGGACATCTCTTGGGAATGGCATAGATCTTAACAGTGCAGTCCTATGCACATCTACTCAAAAGTAAGACCTACTGAATTCAATGGGTTCCAGCTAAGTGGGTTTAAGACTGCAGCCTATGAAGCACATTGATGAAAAGGATGGAACATTTGAAGCCACTCAACAAACCCCACAGTTCAACAGCAATTCATTCCACTTTCTGTACCACATGCACCTGAATAATTCCATTGCTACTGATCTGTGGACAGTAAACTGAAAAGAAGAACAGGGCTGAGCTGATCATCTTCTGTAATTGCTTGCCTATAAAATTTTGGAAGCATCTCCCATTTATATAAAAGGGAAAAAAGCAAATTACTAGTCACATCAAAAGTGTGCTAGACCCTGTGATGATCACAAAAGTGACAGTCTCTGCTCAAATAATTTACAATGTGACACCAGCCTGGTCTATACAGAATAAGGTTAGAATCCTGAGGTAGAGTGGATTGGGCCTCATCAGGCAATGCAGATGGGGCACATTGCTTTTATTGCTCTCCTACATACTGAGGTTCCTGAAAGATGAGGGGGGGGAAACAGTCCAACTATCAGGGAGAAAGGTTCTATCCCAGCTTCCTTCTTGCTGTGCTAGTTTCTAATTCCACAGGGTGTTTTTGTTTGTTTGTTTCTTTGTTTGTTTTCTGTTTTAACATCGGAAAGTATTAAAAATGTGATTTCCCCATCCATTGCCTGAAATGATGCAACCAGTTTTTTAAATCACCTCAGGACTCTAGTCTCACCCCTTAATTATCACCTTGTTCTGCTGAATGTGTAGACCAGATCACTGACAGGGAAAAGAGGAAAGGTCAATAGCAGAAAATGTTATCTTGGGCTGCAGTCTTATACTCATTTTCTGGAAGTAAGTGCCACTGGACCCAATGAGATCTACTTCTAAGTAGATTTGTATAAGCTTGTATTGTTAACAGTGGTAATTATGAAGGAATTGAGACTGGTGGCCCAGAAAAGAAATTGTCAGTGAAGAAATGGCAAGGACTCAGGGGGCAAAGCCTGCCTTAAAGTATAACTTGGAAGCATGGCTGATCCAAGATGTTTTGCTGCCTGAGGTGGAGCAGCAAATGGTACCCAGACAAATGCACACAGTCACAGTGCAAAGTACCCAGAACATGCACAGAACAGGCTTTAAATGAACATCTTCTTTCAGAACAATAGGTAGAACAAATCTACACTGCTATGCTGCCTACCTCCTCCTCTCATATGACCAAAGATAGAGGTAGGGCCAGAGCTGAATATTTGCTCTAAGGCACAGTATATCCCATGAGTTTGTGCATACTTTCATCTCCCCCTTCTTGTTCAATCACCCACAAGAAATCATTTGTGCAGCTTGATCTAAACATGTTGGGAATAGAGATCGAAGACCTGGGGGGAAAAAACAGAAAAATGGGGGGATTTCCCTCAAACCCCCCCCCCCAGTTTTTCTGGGGTTTTTTGGGAAGGTCTTCACATCTCTAGCTGGGAAGGCTCAGGAGAAGTGGCCAGGGAAGAGGAGCTGCCACTGCTTGTCCCTCAGAATTTGATGCCAAAGGCCGCTGGGTCCAAAGGCAGGTCCGGCCCTGCTTGGGAGCTGTGGTCACAACTCCAAGAGAGGCAGAAGCTGGTTTTTAGTACTTCGAAAATATGGAAAAGGGATTGAAAGGAGAAGTTGTTGGTATAGAAAGGGGGGCATTACAGGTATAAGGGGTAGAACAGGAACCCATTTAAGGCAATAATGAGTGATGGGAGTGTGATACCTTCTTTATTTTCAATCACATATAATTTATCCTGTACCTCACCTAAAATACAGGTTGATATTTGAGCTATTTTAACTGACTTTTAAAAGTTTTTACAGAGATGTCTCTGTAACAGTGACTTTAATTCTGAAAAAACACAACCTTTTAAAACTACCCCCTAGTTTTATTAGTGCATTTAATAGCAGATGTATCCAAATCCATCCTTGACTTAAAGCGCCAGACTTCATTGTCACAGCAGGCAAACTCTTATCACTAGAACTCACCTTCTGGGTAGCTCAGGCTCACAGAAAGAATATACGAGGACAAACATATTTCTGCCCCATTTTGCCAAAAATGATGCTAATTACCTCTAGGTTTGAGTCATAACCCCTTTAACTGCTTGGAAGGTGAGTGATGGCTTACAAAGAACCTTTCTTTCTTCCCCACACCAACAATAGTTACTCAGGAGGGAACAAATTCACATGAAGAATCCTCAAGAACCTTACATTTTAACTGGCTTTTCCAACTTAACAAAATTGGCTGATCATTTTTTGTTAGGTTTTTTATTTGTGTGTGTTTTTTACTCTGACCTACAGAACAATTCAGGTATAAAATGCATGTCTAAGAAAAGAGATGCTGAGGTTCAGGCTCATCTAGAAACCCTTTCCTCTATCACTCAGAAGCCCTGATCACCACCACTACCTAGCCAGTTGTTTTCAAATTGTGTCCCAGAAAATGCTTCATTTCCTTGGAACCAGTGGAGGCTGGTCCATTAAGATGAATAGGGCACTGTCCCACCAACCTCTTTCTGCCCTCAGCTAGCCCCAGCCTGCCTGACTTCTTACCTACAACCAGTCTAGAAATGCAGCACTGGCTGTCAGCCTCCTCCTCCTCAGTCTCAATGTTGCCCTTATAGAACGCAGCAGAGAGGAGGATGGGGGCAAAACTATCATTATTTCGCTCTGGCTCCACATATGGTTGGTCTCCCTGCCTTCCACCTCACTAGTCCCAGTGGGCACCATTCATCACTGCTTGGAACTTATCAGAGTAAGTTTTCAGTAAGAAGATCAGTGATGCAATGCATAGCTGCAGGAGCATATTGCATGTATTGTAGGATGCAGTCACACAAGCAAGTGATGAGGCCCAAAAGGTGTAAACTAAGCATATACTCTAGAACATGTCCTAGAATCATGATATACAGCAACAGCAATGTCAACTCTCTCAGTGTCAATCCTTATGCAGCCAGAACAGTACCATCTACACACAAGAGATAGGTATCAAAAGGCTTTGGGAAATGCAAAGCTTTGCAGAAATAAAAAAAAAAACTTACAAAAATCTTGAGGGAGGGAGAGAGACAATCCCACAAAAAGAGCCCAACAAGTACTGTGTATTGTCAGCGAGCACAGAATGTTGACTGATTATTGGTGAGAAGGGCAGAAAATGGAACACCATAGGGAAGGGTCAAGTGGAATAGAGTATCCTGGAAATGACTATGCTTGATCAGGAGCACTTTACATTGAAACATTTTGTTGCAGGTTCCATTTGTATTCTACAATATACATGGGTTCTCTGGCAGACATGGAAGATTTCCTTGGCAGGAAACGTAATGTGGCAAGGATTCTATGAAAATCAAAGGTTTGTAAACCACTGCCCAGCCTCACAGCACAGTCCTAACCATGTCTACTTAGAATTTAAGTCCTATTGAATTCAATGGGATTACTCCCAGGTAAATCAGGTTAAGATTGCAGCGTAAACCACAATGTGTGGGTTCTGCCAGTTTTTACTGAGAGCTTAGATGCTGTCTCTGCTTCATTATTGCCACTTAACGTAGCTTTTGCTTTGAATGCAAATTATGATCCTTGGGAGCATATTTGAAAAGATGTTCAAGGCAAACAAAAACACTAAAAACACTCTAAAGCATAATAAAAACAGAGTTTAAAATATATTCAAAAATATTTAAAAACATATATTTTTTAAAAAGCTTTAAAAATATCTTTAAAAGCAATTCCAACACACATGCAGACTGGGATAGGGTCTGTACTTAAAATGCTTGTTGAAAGAGGCATTTGCTCTCTGTGTTTGCAAAGAAACACAGCTACCAAGTCAGAGAATTGGATGGGATCTGAAGAGCCCCTTCAAGGAGGAAAGTCTCCCTACCTATCACACTTCTAAGAACTACTCAAATGAAGGTGTACTGAGCCAAAACTGCACACAGGAAAAGGAATACTATGAATAAATCACATGTAAGCATCTCTTTCCAATATCCATAGGCATTCCAATCAATCAACATTATTTGTATTCAATGTACATTGTACTCATTGCTTTTCATCATTTATTCCCCTTTACCACCAGCAAGTTCTCCTTTGGCCTCCTGATCTTCACTAGTCTCTGTCTTGACCTCCCTGTGCAATTCTACCTTCTGGGATCATATCCCCTTAGATGATGGTCCCTATATTTCCTCCAAACAAGTGTTCCTCAGGGAGAGTTCCTCCCAGAGGCTTGTCTGTGTGGGGTCATTCATTGTCCAGCCTCCAGCAATATATACAAAAACAGAAAGAGAGAAGAAAAACATTAGGGGGCCCATTGCAATGGAACATTTTTTCCTTCATGGAAAAATACCTACAGAGGAACACATATGGAAAATGTTAACATTGCCATTAGGATCTCTCTCACATGGAGCCCTTGTTTTAGCATCACATCAAATTTTCTATGATTGCTTTCATTTCATTAGATTAGATTTCCTGCTTTCTCCTGATTATGAATCTTTCAAAACCCATGTGGATTTCATATTCAAGCAGTTCTCAAATGATTTACTCTAAGGATTTGTAGAGAACAGACATTCTTTCAGAATCAGTTCTATGTATTTAAGAGGCACTTTTCCCCATTACGTGTGTGTGTGTTTTCTCCCATAAAATGTCAGGATTTCAACCCTTTATCTAGCAGCTTCTATGAAAGAGCAAAGTCAACTTGCAGGTAAGAGAGATCTCTCTAATGGCAAGAGCTCAATTTTAGAACTTTTTGATCAGCTAGGTTTTTTGAAAGATTTTGAGACAAACCACTACAGAGGCCAAAAAATCAAACCACCCATATCCTCAAAACCTTTAGTGTCAAATAGGGTGCTTTTCTTTTTTTTCTGCTCTAAAACATTGCCTTCTTTTTCCTGGGAGAATATTGACACAGTTTTGATATCCTGGTTTTTATCTCTTATGGAGAAAATAACCCAGGAAAACACTGGTGTCCGCATCTGATTTATAGATGTAATAGTGATAGCGCTATCAAATATGAAGCCACTTACCATTGTTCCTTTGCTACCTTCATGCTTGCAATTGTGAAACTGTAAGGAAAACAAGGGTTGGGTTAAGAATCAGCCAAATCCAAAGCCACAACCTCCAAACATCCCAGTTAAACATTTACCCCAATTTGCTGCTGTAATCTAGCTCCAGGAATCTGCTTAGGTAGCTGCTGGCATCTTGAGAATCAGCTGACAGACAGTCCGATTGCTTGCCTCCATGCACACCCCATCAAAAGTGTGCTGAAACATGCACAACAGTTACTGGAGCACAACTGGGCTATGATTTCAAAAACAGTGAGGAAGAGGAAGATTTCCTGGATCTAAAAAACCCCACACAAATACATTCAGAATACAAATAACTGCAGCCAAGCCCGGTTTGGTATCACCTACTGAAAAGTTACTAAGGCACAAAGATAATTAAAAATAAATGTGCTCTGTTTTCTATCATCTTTCATTCCTCTGTTTGGGTGGAAATTTCCAGAGCAAGCAAGAGCAAGGGGCTAGGATACTATCAAGGTGAGTAGGGCATTGGATGGTATTAGGGGCAAAGTGGTTCAAGAGGGGAACACATTGTCCTTCAGACAGACACAAAAACGTTAATTCCTGACATTTGGCAGTTCTGAAATGTTAATTATAGTGTATACCCAAGACTTACCATCAAACACAGATTAGTTAGAACCCAGCACCCTTTTGAACACACTGATACCATTTTCAATAAGTTTTCTGATTATGGTTAATTTTAACGGATTTTAACTCTATTGTGTATTTTGCAACTTTATTCTACACTGCTTAGAAATGACAGTATTGAAAATGAAGTGGACTGCTTTCAAGTCGATCCCGACTTATAGCAACCCTATGAATAGGGTTGTCATGGTAAGTGGTATTCAGAGGTGGTTTACCATTGCCTTCCTCCGAGGCTGAGAGGCAGTGACTGGCCCAAGGTCACCCAGTGAGCTTCATGGCTGTGTGGGGATTCGAACTCTGGTCTCCCAGGTCATAGTCCAACACCTTAACCACTACACCACACTGATTCTCGTAACGAGTATATAAACTGCTGAAATAAATAAATAAAATTCACTAATAGGCAAAAAACCTTGCAGTTTAAGAACGTACCTATAGCCCACAGATATTTCTATCAAACTTTAAAAAGCAGGGAAATTGGGCAGCTATAGGGAATGCACCAGGGGAGCAAGAGACCCGACCTCCTCTCTGAGATATTGTACTGCCCTACAAATCTGTCAAAATGCAAACACAATTCGGGTTGGTCTTTCACAGTCCAATCCACTTCCTGTGTAGCTTCAGAGGGGGTTTACCATTGCCTCCCTCTGAGGCTGAGATGCAGTGACTGGCCCAAGGCCACCCAGTGAGCTTCACAGCTGTGTGGGGATTCAACCCCTGGTCTCCCAGGTTGTAGTCTAACACTGACCCAGGGGAGGGGCAGGGAGGGTAGGAGGAGGGGAGGAGATTGGGTGCGTGAGCACTGGGCAGAGGGGAAGCCCCTTACCTTTCCAAAAGGAAAACATTGTGAACAGTATCATTGCTTTTCAGTGTTTCCCCCACCCTTTTAGTCTACAGCAGGCACATGTAGCCTCCCACCCAAATTTAAACCAAAGCTGGCCCTGGCCACATCCACACCGGGCCTTTATTTCACTTTGGACAGTCATGGCTTCTTTCAAAGAATCCTAGGAAGTGTAGTTAGTGAAGGGTGTTGAGAGTTGCTAGGAGATGCCCTATTCCCCTCACAGACCTTCAATCAGAGTGGCTGATTGTTAAACCAGTCTGGCCACTGAAGCTCTGTCAGTGGAATAGGAGTCTCCTCTCAGCACCCTTCACAAACTACACTTCCCAGGATTCTCTGAGGGAAGCCATGACTGTCTCAAGTGAAATCAAAGTCTGGTGTGGGTGTGGCCCCCTGATTAGCCAAGCCCAGCAGCTGTGAGGCTTTTAGAACACTGACAGTTGGTTCTTACTGAGCATGCCCCGTGTTATCATAGGGTTCCAGCCAAAATGACTTAAATTAATTAAAAATCAGCCAGGCATTTTTTTAACTTTTAAACTGCAGAAGATGAAGGTCAGAGTATGGGGCAAGGTCAGTATTAGGATTACAGGTACTTTGTGAACATGGCTGATTTTTAATGAATTTCAACAGATTATGAGAACTCTGGCAGAAAAAAATCCAAAAGGGCTCTGTGGTTTGAACTCTATTCTCTCTAACTGTTTTGTGTATCACCATGAAAATTGAGAGGGTTGTTAAGCAAGCATTTCTGAGTTTAGGACTATACGTTTTGTAAGGTTTTGTTTTGAAATGAGCTTATGGGAAGTATCAGAATGGCAGGAGGGGTATTTTCAATTTAACATTGCGGAATGTGAAAAATCCCCGCTGGCTATAGTATACAGCCTCTCTTGTGGCTGTATAATTGTTAGAAAAGAGTAAAGGTTTTTTGAAAGGTTTTGAGACAAACCACTACAGAGGCCAAGAAAATCAAACCACGCACATCCAGCACCCTGACCCCCTGGCTAAAAGCCTGCTATCTCTTTGCCTCTCTTAGGGACCAGAGCTCTGTGTTCCTCAGAGCCTATTTTCCATCCCTTAAGGTACCGGGATTCCCTAAGCTCCACTCAAGTGCAGAAGAGTATACTAACTGCCAACCCACTCAGTGTCTGTACATGGAATTAGGGTGGGGGTGGAAGAGGGGATGCCATCTTGTCCTTTCCGTGTGGCAGCAAAGTGTCACAGTTTTGGGGAAAATATCCTCTTCCTGCAAAATGGGGACTAATTTCTACTTCCTCCTTGGCAGAAAATTGCTCAGAATTTTCCCGAAGAGATTTGCTGTTTACTTTACTGGGTCATGCCAGGAAGTGCAGCAAAGCAGGATTCCCAGCATGCCTTGAGAGCAACACAGTGCAACATGATATGGCATTGCTCCCAATGCATTTCAGCAAGTGTGGCCAAGGGGACAGTGTGGGGAGAGCCTTGCACCTCTGTGAGCAGTGTGGGGCTTTTTAAAAAGTCAAAAAGTGGGGGTGGGGGATGGAAAACACTTGGTCACTTCATAAGGTTAAATAAGTCAACCCCCTTCTAAGAATTTTAGAGATTTCCTCTCCATTATTTTTCAGGAGCGGTTTTGTTCTGCCCCCATCCACCCAATGAATGGTCAAAAAAGACCATTTTCAGCACAGCTCTACCTGTTATACAAGTGAAAGCTAAGGAAATATTACCCCCAGGAATTTACACCCGTGCTCACTGTGTGGTGGTGGAACTTTCAGCACAACTGTGAAATAGGATCTGTCGTGCCTCATGGTCACCCACAATAGTCTGTGGTGCCTATCATCAGCTCTCTGACTGGCATTACATGAGACAAAAATACAAAAGAAGAGAATGGGAAAGGCCTGCATGTCTGTGTTATTCTCTTCCCCTCACCAAAAGTCAAGAATGAGAAGCACACAAACAATATTTCTTTTGGCAGCAGAAATATAATCCTACCTTGGTCAGCATAACAAAAAAAGAGCAGGAAGAATAGGCAGAGACTTTTTCCATCCCTGGAACTTTTTTAATTTTTGTATTCCCCCCCCCCTTTTTTTTTTAAAGTAGACATGCATTTCTTCTGTATCAGGTAATTTTCAGATTGAGCTGTTTCCATCCTATCTACACATATTGTTTTGTCTAGGGCACTTCTGTGTTATTTAACACCCTTTTCACTGACCAAAAAAACCCCACCCCTCAACTGAGCTTTGAATATTGCCATTGCACAGGTCGAAACTTGAGAACTTTGGATCCCTTTGGGGAACAGAGCTGAATGTCAGACACCACGCTAGTGGAAAGCCAGTCTCTGCTGTTCCTTTAACAAAGACAAGGTGTGCTCATGTTCTGTGCAAAACAACGTGTGGCTCCCCCCACCCCTTCTATGGCCGCCACTGTTGTTTGCCACTCTTAGATTTAGTGCTTTGGTTCAACTTTCCAACATATGGAAAGCTATTCTCTCCACACACCCATTATACAGCTTGATTTATACATGCTTAGAACAGACAAGGCTCAAAATGAGTGAATGTCTGTTTAATATTTGGGGCTCTTGAGGAATGTGTTGGCCGTCACTGCCGGCCCTCATGGAATGTGTGGCTGTGTCTCATGTGGGCAGCTTGAGTCAATACTTTCAACATTAAAACAAGTCATAATTAAAATATGCATGATCTACAAAGGCTTTAATTACCACGCAATGCCGGGTGCCTCTCCCTGGCAACACTGCTCCTGTAGGAAAGACGAGGCTGCACCACTACAAAGGCAGTGCTAACGACGACGCACACAAGATATAAAAAGAAAATAAGGTTGCACTGGAAAAGGAGAAATTGGATAGAAAAAATATCTCACAGATGAAAAGTCTCGTTTTGCAAGCTAGAGCTTCACAGCATGTGCATAACACACTGCTTGGAAATTAAAACATATTTGTCCTATTGGCTGTCAGTCTAATTTTCTACAATATTCCTCTAGAACAAAGAGGAGTTTCTCTCTCTCTCTCCCCACTCCCTCCATTTTATCTTTCCAATTATGATCAGGAACTAGTTCCCTTCTTCATCTTTACACCCTTCTTTAAGATCCAATTTCCATTGAAACTGCTTTATTCTGAGAGCCAGCCAACCAGTCATGATGGGGGAGATCCACTCCTGTAGTTTTTGTTTAACTAATTAGCAGCCTCATGGGGCTGCCTTGAAGATGTTTAACTCATTCTTCCTGTGTCCTTTTCCCAACATAAATTGCCAGGGGGAGCAGACATAGAGTTGAAAGGTACCTTAGAGGTCATGTAGTCCAACATCTGTTCAATTCATATTTAAATACAATTTTTATGTATAGCTCAATGTGGAAACAGGATGAAATGGACTTCTGAATGGACACATGCAAAACTGACACAGATTGGAAAGAGGCTGAACTCTCCATTTCTACTTAAGAATCAAGATCCTATAAGTGGAGAAAGAACTATTTAAGTAAAGCAAACTAGAAGATAAAGTGGAACTGGAAGGCTTTGTTATGTTCCTTGGAAAGTTCAGCACCCTGCCAGGCCCCACACCTTGAAGCAGATTCTAGGTCATCATTGATTTTACTGTCCTCAGAAATGGATTTAGCTCTCAATTCTCCATTTAAGGACTGTGCATGCCATCTTAGTTAGTACCCAAGAGTGAATTGCTGGACTTAGCAACACCATTATAAAAGTTATTCTCTGTTAAAAAAGAAGTCTTTTTTCAGAGAAAACCAAGTGAGGTATCAGAAGGCGAAACAACAGAAGAGCAGGCAGATTGAGCAAGCCTATATTGTTTAAGCATACCATGCAATCACAGTTGAAATCTGACAAAAGAGAAGCTTGCCATGAGAGAAACTGGGATTTGAGAACAGAGTGTCATCTGATCCCAAAGGCCTGCTTCTGATGAGGAGTTCTCCGCTCAGATCACTCCTGTGATGGAAGCTGTAACATCAGGAATTGAGTATCTATTTGTGAGGCAGAACCAATACACATAGCCCACCTAAGTGTTGGGAATATGGCTTGTGTGGCACTATGTAGACTTTGGCACTGGCTAGGCTTCCCAGGCCTCCAGTTTTCACTCAGAGATTCTGGTTTTTGGGGGTACTCTCCAGGTCTCCATGTGAGTCACCCCAATCTCTGGACTCAGCTTTCACAAAAAAACCCTAAAGTTCTTAGGTGGCCTGATTCAAGAGATGTACATCAAAATGTCACACACATACCCCGTAACTTTTGTTCAATGAGCTAATAGACAGCTGCTTGAATCCTCGCCCTTTCAGGTTTTAACCAATAAGTGAAGACAGGGTTGTGATTGATGAGGGATTTGTTGACCTCTAGGCAATAGGTAGAACCCACTGAAAGTCCTGAAAATGGCTTCCTTTTCCTGCTTATCTGCACATCATGAGTTGAATAAGCTTATTGCTTTCAGCAGCAGCAAAAGTTCCTTTGTCTCTATGTGCATATAGCAGAAGATCACAGCAGGATTGTGGCAGGCATGCACAGTAAACAATTTCAGTTATGAATACAATAAAAGTGTACATGCAGGGTTTTTAATTACTTGCAAAAATAACATATTATATGTTATCTTTTAAATAATTTTTGAACAGAATTTTTTAAAAAGTGTATGTACATCTAATGATGCCATTTCAATGTGTTATACTTTTCTAATTATAAGAAATCAAACAAGTTTAAATTTTCCTGGACTGTTGAAGAGGGTAGTTTATTTTTCTAATTCATAGCCTGTTTTGAAAACCTGCCTAATATGAAGCTTTAATCCTATACTCACTTTTCTGAGAGTAAAGCTGCAATGTTAACCCCTCATATCTTGGAGTAAACCCCATTGAATACAATAGGACTTACTTTTGAGTAGACATGGTTAGGATTGTTCTGTAAATCAATGGGACTTCTGAGTGACCATAGCAAAGGATTGTGTTGTAAATCTTTCTCTCCCTTTCCAATCCTTTTTCTTTAAAAAAAGGTCTGTGTTAGAATTGCTTTTTAATATTTTTTAAAGCTTTTAAAAATATATATGTTTTAAACTGTTTTTACAGATGTTTTTAAAGCTTTTAAAAATGTTTTTAAAGATGTTTTGTTTTAATATATTTTAAAGTCTGTTTTTATTATGTTTTAAAGTGTTTTTGGTGCTTTTGTTTGCCGCCCTGGGCTACTACTGGGAGAAAGGGTGGGATACAAATCAAAACAATAAATAATAAAAATAAATAAATAAAAACAGCAATTAGGCAGGGGTTACTTAAGTGTCACTGCTTTCATCTGGTAGGAAACCAAAACTGTTTTTGTAAAAAAAAAAAAAAAAAAGTTCTGCAATTACTAGCTGGTTTTGACAATAAACTATTCAACAGGGTGTATGTATTTTTACATCTCCAATGTGTGTGTATATGGAGCCTTTCCAACTACCCTGTTAGGTAGGGTTGCTGATTGGAAACCAAGGCAGCTCACAACAAGAAATAAATCCATTTAAAATCCAATAACCATAAAACAATTAGTCGTAATCAATTTATGTATATACCACATTTTCCACAAATATATCTGTGCTCAAAGCAGTTCACATAAAAAATTAAAAAGTCTAAATACAGTAGTACATTGCTCCCTTAGAAGAGCCAATATTTCAGAGACCACTCTAAATTTCACTCAGATTCCAGATGCAGATTTGTTGTGCTCACATCCATTGTCCTCTGGGAGACCAACACCTTCTTGAAGTGTTAAAAGAAAAATAAAACAATTGTAAAACACCTTAAAGTGGTAGGATTCTGAATTTTGGGTTGGGTGAGTGAAGTTCCTTATCACTTGAGGTTGCAGTCCTGTTTGAGTAAGCCCCATTGAATACATTGCGACTTGCTTTTGAGTAAACATGCATAGAATTGCACTGTAAATATCTTTGCAGGTTGTGTAAATAATAAACATTTTGACACTCATGCTTATATAAATATTTCTTTATATTATGTCTCAATAAGTATGTGATTTCACACTATGGTTGTACTTCATTATTTCCTCTACATTTTAAGTGAGCCTTTCCTCCTTGGGGCAGTCATGGTCCCCCTCTGTTGTTTTCATGCTGAAGGGCAAATTAGGCTGAGAAATGGTGAGTAGCCCATGGTCACCCAGTAAACTTGATAGCTGATTTTCCATTTAAAAAAAAAAAATTATTATTTTTTATACAGGCAAAGCTTATGATGTATGCTGTGTATTCATTAGTGAATTGAAAATAACAATTTTAAAAGATATTTTTTAAATAGGAGAAGGGCTGTAGCTCAGTGGTAGGGCACATGTTTTGCATGCAAAGGTCCAAAATTCAATTTATGGGAAAGACTGTTGCCTGGAATCCTGGAGAGCCAATGCTAGTCTCTGTCATCAGTAGTGAGCTAGATGTTATCAAATGGCCTGAGTCGGTATAAGGTAGATTCCTTTGTTCCTAAAAGTGGAAAGAGACTCAACGGCCACAGTGACACCAAAATTTATTTATATACCATTTTATTGTAAAAAACTCAAAGCGGTTTACAGAAGGAAAACAATAAAATTATTGGCAAAAACAGTTAAAGACAGGTATTTAAAAACATTCAAAATTATAAAACCAACATTGAGTTAAGAACAGTTAAAAACATAATAGCTTATAAATGCCTTGGTAGGCTGGCCTAAACAAAAATGTTTTTAGCAGGAGCCAAAAAGAGTATAATGAAGGTCCCTGTCTAATATCAGTGGGCAGGAGTTCCAAACTGCAGGAGCTGCCACACTAAAGGATGAATTTCTTACAAGAGCAGAACAAGTACTATGTGGCACCCCTAATATGGAAAGCACACCTTGAACTTGGCCTGGTAGCAAATCGACAACCAGTGCAGATTTCAGAGCAGAGGTACTATGTGCTGACAGGGTCTAACTCATGTCAGCAATCATGCCACAGCAATCTGCACTAACTGCAGCCTCCATGTCAGGTTGTGCTGCATGGGGATTTCTGTGATCTTGGCTGATTGGCTGCCAGCTTTTTTTTAGTTTTGGTTTTTGATAGGAACCCTGACTGGTTGTGGGTTGCTGAGTTTTCTGCCTTACTCATAGTAATCTTGTTGTGGTTGGTATGGTATTGCATCTAGGAGATCATCACTCTTTTGCTTTTCTTTCTCTATTTGCATTTTGTTTACCTCTCATCTCATTCCCTTACATCCATAGAAGCAACAACAGTGGTTCCATGCGCTCAACTCAACCCCCTTAAACCCACTGGTGATGCACTTTGTTGGTTGTATAATGGTTTGTTTCTTGCCCAATAGTGGTAAAAGAAAATTCACATACTGGGAGGTGTGGCTTCAAATGCTGTTGCTCCCAAACTATTGCCTGTGAAGGTAGACGAAACCATGTGTTTTTACTCTCTGTCAATTATTACTCACTTGAATTGGGTTAGCTGTCAAAGTAAGTTTATAGTAGCCTACAGGGTAGGCAGGAAAGGCTAGAGAATCCTCTTACTTATTTTTCAAACATCTGTCTGCGGTGAGGAGTCAAGTCTGTAAACAAGTTTGGAGTAGCACATTAAAAGGCAGGGGTAAGGTATTCCAGGCAGGGGGTTGCCAACCTGCTTTGATATTTAGTTACATAATTAATTTATATCCCATCCTGGATATGGATATCTTTGCAGAGGATCCCTAATCAAATCTTACCAAAAGCACAATCCTAACCAAATCTACTCAGAAGCAAGTCCTATTGAGTTCTATGGGATTTAGTCCCTTAGTAAGTGTGTTTAGAATTGCAGCCTTCAGGGGCATCCATCTTTTCTCCTGAGTGCTCCCATCTAACAAATGGCCTTCTGGTGATTGGCCTGGCCTGAGCCCACTTAAACCATTCTTGCTAGATTAAATATTCCCTACTCAGGCTCCCTAAGCCATCGCTTCAGCTTGATCTTTGAGCACTAAGATTTCTATCTTAATTTCCAATTAGATTTTTTTGTTTGTTTGAATGGTATGCTCCAAGCAGCTGTGGTTGATGCTTAATGTATTACGCTTAATGACATCACTAGGGCCTGCCTCTGAAATGTCAGGGTTTGTGATGCTTCTGACCTGGCAAACCTAGCTCTGGCAGAAGTTCTATGATTGTTTCATCAGGAGCCCAGCTCATAAACCAATCCTTACTTCTCGTACTGCCATACAATTTTCTGCAGCTTTGTAGTAGCCTCAAAATTTAGGTTGAGCTTTGAACTAAAGAAGGCACCAGAACAATGGCAAACGATATAAAAGCACATAGCAATGATAGGGAGTGAGTCCTTTCTTGTATCTTCCTCATGTCCAAAAGCATGGACTTTAGGTATTAGGAAGCCCACAAGGTCAGCATATCAGGACTGAATCTAACTATTTAGTTATAACTAAGAGGGTGTGTGTGTGTGTGTGAGAGAGAGAGATCTATGACTTCCTCCCTCCCTCAGGACATTTTAAGAAAAGTAACTTTTAAAGTATTGTTGTATTTCTGAAAGATCTTCTTACCCCTTATATACCCAGTCAATCACTGTGCTCTGCAGGTGAGGGCCTCTTGCAGATACCGTCTTATCAGGAGGTCCATTCTGCACAACATAGGAAATTGACCTTTAGTGTTGTGACCCAACCCTTTGGAATTCCCTCCCCTTGAATATTGGACAGGCGCCATCTCTGTTAACTTTTTGGTGCCTACAGAAGACCCTCCTCTTTCAATAAGCCTTTTAAGTAGAGACCTTTATCCCAGTCTTCATCTGTACTGGAATTGCTTTTTAAGATGTTTTTAAAGATGTTTTAAAAGAATTTTGCTTTAATATGCTTTAAAGTCTTTTGTTTTTAAGATGTTTTAGAGTGCTTTTAGTGTTTTTGTTTGCTCCCCTGGGATCCTTCTGGGAGGAAAAAATGGAAATGGACTGCCTTCAAGTCGATGCCAACTTATGGTGACCCTATGAATAGGGTTTTCATGGTAAGCGGTATTCAGAGGTGGTTTACCATTGCCTTCCTCTGAGGCTGAGAGGCAGTAACTGGCCCAAGGTCACCCAGTGGGGATTTGAACCCTGGTCTCCCAGGTCGTAGCCCAGCACCTTAACCACTACGCCACATTGGCTCTCTTTCTGGGAGGAAGGGTGGGATAAATAAATAAATAAATAAATAAAACCTGGCTAATCTACATGGGACAGCACTGTTTAGTTTGGTTGACAAAGGTACCATTTGTCATTATTGCCATACTCAGATGCTTATTGGGCAGTGAGAGCCAGTGCAGTGTAGCAATTAGAGTGTTGAACTAGGACCTGGGAGACCAGGGTTCAAATCCAAAGTCAGCCTTGAAACTCAGTCTCTCTGCCTACCCTGCCAGTCACAGGACTGCTGGAAGGGTAAAATGGAGTGGGGGAGGCTAACCGTACATGCCACCTTGAGTTCCTTCGACAAAAGGTGGGATGAAATAAATAAATAGTGGACTTGCAACAACCCAGCTGGACAATACGAAAGTCTTACACATATGAACCAGGATGGTGAGGGAGGGGCCAAATGCAGCCACTTCCAGTTCCTGATCGTCATTTTTTTCTGGGACCAGTACAAATCTGAAGCATATGCTCCTCCCATACACATCCCACAATCCCATCCCATACATATACTCTCGTGAGTAATGAAATAAATGTTTTGATGCTGAAATTATATCAGCAGCATTAGCATTTACATTATCATTATTTTACATTTCTGAAATCACACCATGGTCCACACGAGGGCTTTTCTTCCATGCCCCCAAACACCCACACTCTACCAATTTTTGTTGAACACAACTTCCAGTCTGAAGAGGCATCCTATAAATCTTGCTTACTATTTTGTAACTTTTGGCTTAGTCCTCATAAAGGTATTAACTAGAGCTATGCACAGTTCCCTACCCGCCCTGTGGTTCCAATCCAGGGGGGGCATCAGGCTGACCCACCCTGAGTAGACCTGGGGACCACCTACACCAGCAAGGAGCCATTCCTGAATAAGTGCAGGGAATCAGTTTAATTAGGGTTAAAAAATACTGAATTAAACATCTCCTTCCCCCATCTCCCGACCTTTGTTGTGCCATTTTGCAAAGGGCTTTCCTACAGCCCTTTTTTACAGGAAACCCATAGCAAAACAGCATTGTGGAGCCATACCCCTGGAGGATTGCTACTTTTGCTCATCAGGAGAGTTGTGACTGCCTCTTCTTCCTGCTGATGCCCCACTCCCTGACAGCCCTGGACCACTCTAGGTTATTGAATCTGATCCGTAATGACCCAACTTGACCAAGGTCCCAAAAAGTTTGAATGGGTCCAATTTGGCTCAGGCCTCAGCCAAATCTAGTGCATAGCCCTAGTATTCACAGTTTTGACTTAAAAAAAAATTCTAATTAAACAACATGGCTACAAAAATTTGGCTACAATTCACTGTCTTTTTAATTGCAAAATTATGAATTAATGGTGCTACTACCTGCCTACTTTTTTAAAGCATTACACTAGAGTTTCATGATACGTTTAGCAGCTTCCTGACCCCTGACCCCCCACCATATCAGTTGCCACAGGCACAGTCACTACATTGAAATCACTTTCAACTTGTTTTTGTTCATCTACTTCCCCAGTTAGTGTATTCCCTGAACCAAGCTAGGCCTTGCCTGTTCTGGAAAACTGGAGATTGATTCATTACTGACCTTCAGCTTCTTTTAGTTCCCTTTGTTTAACCTCCTTATGTTTCTGTAGACATGCAATATGGTGCATACATGTGAACTAGATATTGCTCACATATATTTTGGGTCTGTAAATCCTACCAGTGGCACTAGTTCAATGTCCTTGGGATCAATGTCCCTGATTATTATGGTGCGTTGTCCTTCATTCCTATGCAGAAGGAACTCTGGGAGTGATAGTTCTTGAAAGAGTATGTCAGAACGAGAGGCACAAATCTGTCCATCACTCAAGCTACAAATCCACATTTAATTGTGCAAGAAAACCTTCTCCTTTCTAGCGAAGAGCTGGGCTAGTAACTTACTGTTCAGAAGTTTGGTTGTTCTATTTTAACACTACTTCTCATGGGCTCCAGCAAATCTCACAAGATCTAGACCAGTGGTTCCCAACCTTTCTGAGTATGGGACCCCCTTTGCAAGCCCCAAAAATTTCATGACCCCCCCAAGCTAATTGTAATTTTAATCGCTGTTAATTGAAAAAATTGTATGTGGCAAAAATCACATCTCAAAATATTCCTTTCCATAAAAAGATTGCTGCAGACAGGGAGGTGTTGCTTTCTTTTCTTGATGCAAAGGTCCAATCAAATTGGTATCCACCTCCCCCCCACACACATAGTCTAAAGATGTACAGTCCTGTCTCCCAACACCAGTGAGTTACAGTGTTGGACTAAGATCCAGGTTCAAATCCCCACCCAGCCATGAAGCGCACTGGATGATCTTGGATCAGACACGGTCTCTCAGCCCGACCTATCTCACATTTATTTATTTATTTAGTTTCATTTATATACCGCCCTAAGCCTAACGGCTCTCTGGGCGGTGTACATAAGAGATAAACAGCTCAATATATAACTACAATAAAATATAAAATATGTTGGTGTAAGGATAAAACGGAAAGGGGGGGAACCATGTGAACCACTGTGATGTTCCTATATTAGTGTAAATAGGGTAAGTGCTGGTTGTATAGGAGATACATGGTAAGTAGAATGAAAGAGGAAGGGGGAGTGAATGGGCAGTAGAATGCTGGATGATTGGCTGAATGTTTAAAATGGCTGACAGTATAAAAGGAAGAATGTCAGGTAAATCTGGGTGGATGTGAAGTGAATAGGGGGTGAACGTTGGAGTGGATGTTGATAGGTTGTTTTGGTGGGTTTGAGAGAGTTGTTTGTCAGGAGAGCATGAAGAAGGAGGGGGGTAGAGTTCGGATTAGTATTAGATAAAACCATATGCTTATGTGCCTTATGAAGTAATCTTGTTATCTTTGTTATCTGTGTTATTTAATAAATACTTAATTTGGTTTACCAAAGGCCTGATCCTTGGCTGGGGTTTCACAGACCAGAAGGGAGGGTGAGGTAAATAACCAAGGCTGAAGGGAAACTATAACAAATGGTGGCAGTGGGGAAGGGAAGAATAACACCACAAGTATTCAGAGCAAACCAGAATTATAAGCAGTCTGAGTAAATCAAAGGGATTGGGACAGCTTAAGCACGCAGTCACAGAGGTAACCTAATTGAGGGAGACTCAGGCAGAGTCTCTGGGACTACTGGTTATAGGATGTGACTGGTGGTGCTGCCTAGCAGGGGGATCTGTTGGGATCTGTGCTAGAGCGGGGAGAGAAACCATAAGAGAGGACAGTCCGGACTGGTGGAGTCCCTGGTGGTGCCTAGTGACAGGCAGTAACCACGAGCAGGTAGGAACCTGACAGGGAGAGCCAGGGAAGGACGCCTCACAACCACCTTGAGCAACTTGGAGAGAAGGTGAGATATAATTGAAAAAATAATTAAATAAATTAATACATTTCAGCTGAAGTATGTGGACCCCAGCTTCAGCCAACCTGCTGTGCTTTTTAAAAACAATAATAACAATAATAATCAAGCAGCAGCAATGTGGTAGTAGTGGGAATGCTACATTGTGAAGACAAAAGGGTGGATAGATTGAGGAGGGAAGTTAGTGCTTTTAGGCCTTGGGATTATCATTAGAACTGATGACTTGGTTAGCGTGCAGTTGAGGAACAAGAGTGGAGCAGAAGACAGATCAGCACATACATGCACATAAGCATTTGCAGGCATGCAGGCATTTCGGCACATGGGAGGGGAGACTCAACTGCCACAGCATCTTGGAGAGAGAGAGATTGGGGGACAGAATGTAGGTGGAAGAAAGGGGGGACACTGGCACACACATCGCCTCAGAGATGGGGGGAGAGCAAGTCCTGAGCTTCCTCACTGCTCCTTGGCTCCGTCTGGGCTGAAGGTGAGATCTGGGTGGCCTTGCAAATAAGAATAATTTTTAAATGGAGGTGGCAGTGAAGCAGGAGCCAGAAAGACAAGCAGGCGGGCTGCCAGAAAGGAATGGGGGAAGCAGCCTTTCCTTGCAGCCTTGCTTCTTTTTGCTTCACGAAAAGCCCTCTCCCCTCATTCTGAGCAAGGGCATCGTCAGTAGTGGCAGTGCAAGGAGACGGGAGTTGGCGATAATAACCCCTTCTATCTTCCTGGTAGCTCCACCCTCAGCCTCTGCCACATGCTTTATAGGCAGACGCCTGCCTTTGGCATACTTGAAAGATGCTCTGGCACTTCAGCAAAAGTCCTCCCCTCTCGTCTGGGGGAAGGTGTCGTCTGCAGCAGCAGTGGGAAGCAGACAGTGTCCAGGGAGTGGAGACTTTTTAAAAAGAATTAATAAATAATTCATTTCTTTACTGTTCACAGCCCCCTCTGGATTACTTCACAGTCCCACTGGGGGTCATGCCCCCTGGTTGGGAATCTCTGATCTACACATTAGGTAAAGGAAAATAAATTTCCAAAGATAACCTCAAGCATGAGATACAACAGAGTTGGGGAAACTCTGGTCCGTGGGGCAAACAAAACCTGCAAAGTGATGGTCTCCCAGCCACAGCCTCCTGCCCGGTCGCTGATGTCATAGGATGTAGCTGTGGAGCACATAAAACCACAGCTGCAAGACAGCAATCAGGAACCTTAAAGTGTGCTCCCGACTTTGCTCAACAAATGGGGCCTGGAATCTGGTACCTTTTAAATTCAGCACCATGTGCAAGCCCTGTTTTCCACAGGAAACTTCCTGCAAAGGAAGAGTTTATTTGTCCTTTGAAGGGTCAATCACTTGACATCATATGACAGCTGACTGACAAGTTGGCATCCCTGCCCACCTCTCAGAAATGATCTGTATCTATCCTGCTGGACAGATACAATTACCTATTTGTGATATTACAGCCTGGGCGGGGGTGGGAGGGGCTGGGTCTCCAAGCCCAGTAATCTGTAACCTTCCCTCCTCCATGTTTGGGTCCTTGCCACTGCAACATGGCAAATGTGGAACCCCTTTCTCAAGATGCTTTGACAGTCAATATCCAGGGTCACCAACCTTTTTGGACCAGGGGGTACATTTCAAATTTTGAGAGTGTGCTGGGCACCAGTCACAAAATACCTGTCATGGATTGTGGGTGGGTGGCATGACACAAAATTAGAGCAAAGTCGTTGTGAACCTTTCCCCATAATTGTATTTTCCATACTAGGAAAGGCTTGGCCTGTTGAATTTCTACCTGCCATACAGCTGTTAATAGCTCAAGAACCTTGTTGTTCCCCAATGCCAAAACCTAGGTTGCCATCCTGTACCCACTTACCTGGAAGTACGCAAAGAGACTTACTTATGAGTAGACATGTCTACCATTGTACTGTACGTTAACTACACAGTGAATTCTTAATGAGTCCTTCAGGAGACATGCCTAAGCCTCTTTGCAAAGTTTTCACATTTGCCTTTTGCAGAGGGATTCTACAACATTCACCCACACTTATTGTATATTAGTATTTGCAGCAAATAATTTTTAGGCACTCCCTGAGTTCAGGCAAATCCAGCGCAGGAAAGATGCATCCAGATTACATCCAGACTGGGGCGGGGGGGGGAGAGACAGAAGCACTAAAAGTGCACTAAAAGGCAAAATGGTAGCTCTTTAGGGCCCCGAGAATTCGTATTGCCTAGTGTCCAAACACTAATCAGTCATAGCTTTGACTTCACTCCATGAAATCTAATCACTAATAATACTGATATGCAGGAGCAGCCAAGCTGGCTCATTTCACATAAATCACTTAGAAGGTACCTGCACATTTTGTTCCTTAACTTTCTTTCTAGGAAGGCTAGAGACTTACTTTAAAAAAAAATAATGAAAGCGCATTCTTGGCTACCTACTAGGGGATGCCACTGAAGGTGTTTGCAGGTGTCATGGCACCCACGGGTGACAGGTTAGTGACCTCCCGGTCAATATCATGGCAGCAACATGTCCACTCCCCTTGTGGAGACACCAGTTCATTCATCTGGCACACCCATACTATCTTATCCAAGCCACCGAGCTGCTGAGAGACCATGTACTCCCTTGGGTAATCGCCCTCAAGCATCCCAAGCAAACTTGAGATTGAATGATTTTGATCAGCCCAACACAATTTGTGGCCCACCAAGCTGTTCCAGCACAACTTGTGGCCCGTTCAGCTGAACCCACCTCACCAGGCCAGAGGCTTGTCAACACCCCTGCTAATCCTAAAGAGGCAGCATTATCAAGCTCATGGTAAATAGCAGGATACTGTGTTTGGCTCAGTGGGCCATAAGTTGTGTAGGCTTTGTTTCGATGGGAATACATCTTTTTCTGACTTTTATGCATGTAACATATACAGGAAGAGACAGTGGGAACCAGATACCTTGTGCCAAGGTGGAAACCCTAATAGTTCCCAATTCATTCTGCCTACTTCATTACCAGGTGTGGTTAGTATCCCCAACTACTACCTGCTCCGGAATCACTTCAATAAGCTGTATTTTGAAAGAGACCTCACTGTATAAGAAATAATAGCACATTGTCAGGTAAAAGTCTGGGTTGATATTGTAAAGACTGCATAGCTCCAGTCCATGAAACAAATGGCAGTAGCCCAGGAACCACTGCATTAATAACATTCTGAAGATGTGGTGGCATCCATCTATCTGAATAATACTATAATACTCTAGGCACTCTTTAACAAAGAACTCACATTATAATAATTAGACTACATTAAAAGAGTTATCGATGTGGGAACAGAAATAGGCTTGATTTAGCAGTAAGTATGCTTTGAAAACGTTCTGAAAACCTTTCTTAAAAAAAACAGCAACAAAGCTGAAACTAGAGCCAGCTTGTTACTGAAACATTCGAGTTAACTATGCCTAAGTTAATTTTGTCATGTTTAGTAACTGGTTTTATCTTCAAGCAAGGAGTGAGCAATTCTTGGACCAGATAGGAGGAACCCTTTTTAAATGCCCTCCAGGATCAGAAATGAGAGCTGCTCCATAGAAATCAATGGAGAAATGTAAGATTTATACTGTAACTTTGATTAGGCATCCCTACCAGAAACAAAAGGTAAAAAAATGTTATATTTGTGTATTAAATTTATATCCTGCCCTTCCTCCCAGAAGGAGCCCAAGATGTCAGAGCATCATTGTGATAAAAAAGAAACTCACATAATTTGTGATAAAGTTCACACCCAACTTCTCAAAGAGTGCCATGATCCTTTTAAGATGTGCATTACTGACATAAGGATTCAACACTGGGAAGAAGCTATACAAGAAATAAAGGGAGGAATAGCGAATCAGAATCTAACCACAGAATATTATTTCCTTTGGAAAACTACCTGCCGGCAGTACTTGACCTTGCACAGAGGATGCTCAGTGACCTAAGAAAAATGATCCCTTTGCTTCTACTGACAAATGGAGATGCACAGACACAAAGCAAGGAAGGGCAGGATATAAATCTAATAAATAAATAAATAAATAAAACCCTGAAGCTTCTGCTTGCCAGCCATACTTTGATGCCATTGTTGTGGAAAGAGAGCAAAAGAAGAGAAACCAGCATCCTCTATATTTCATCATTGTTGTGAACTTCTGGAGGTTGAGCCTGAGGACAATGTGATGGCTGGTGGCCCTAGATACAGATATTTAAGGAGGCCTGAATGCAGGTTTGAAAGCAACAATTTCAATACATAAAGCAGTAATGGCCCCAAAAGACACTTCCCCAGACCCTTATTACATTATTTCTTCTGTTCTTGACCTTCCAGGACTTCTACAAAACAAAGATGTTTACTTAGAAATTTTGGCTGGTGCTCATAATGTGTATGATAGTGCCACTGAGGTACCTAGGGCCAGGCCCGCCCTTAGCATGTGCGGGGGCCTGGTCAAAAGCATAGTTGGGGGCCCCCCACATTCTTTCTCTCTATATATTATAGAGAGAGGGGGGAGAGGGAGGGAGAGAGAGAGAGAGATTTTATTTACAAATATATGTAATTATAATATTTAATTTACATATGAGGCTAACAACCTATTAAATACAAATATGATTACCTTCACTTCAGGGAATAGGCCTCTAGTCAACCTGTTCCATATCCATTTCGCCACCTGTGTGCCTGCCTTTTTAACATGAAACAAAACTTTTGGGATCTGCATAACTGACGAAGCTTTATTTTACTTTTTGGAATATTGGGTCGGTTTTAATATTATTTTAGAATCCTAATGAAGGGTGCATTTTGAAGGAACACATTAATTATGCAATCTAATTCAACAGATGAGACTTTTCCCGACTTGGTGATGGGGAAAGACTTCTCTGTTGAAGTTTTGCTTGCTACAGAGTTTGTTGTTGTCACCCGGCTGCCTACTTGCTCTCCCCCTCCCCGTGAGAGTCACCGGGCAGCTGTGCCCCACAGAACTGTGGTGGGCTGTTAAAGAAGCGGCGGCGGCGGGAGGAGGAGCAGCATCTCCGGTGCAGCAGGCGGGTTCACAGTGCCCACTCTCAGCCTCTCTAGCTGGGCTTGGCGCTGCAGCTAGCAAATCACCAGCTGCTGCCTGACGTTGCCTCAGCTGGTGAGGTGCATCGGGGCCGCCCCCTCCTCTCCTCCCCTGCAAAGCCCCAGCCAGGCACCATCTTGAGTGCGGGCACTGATGGCTCCTGCCCACAAGCGGCCACACACTTGCCTCGGCTGCTCGCTTGGCCCGGCCTTGCCACGGCCGGCCCACGGAGCTGGCCGTGGTGGCCGTGCAGCCAAGCCGGGGATGGCCTAACCCTTAGCTGTGAAGGTGGCGCGCTGCTGCTGCTGCTGGAGGGGGCCAGAATGGGTTGCAGGCATGGAGGTGGTGGCAATCCACATGAGCCCTTTGCCTTGGACTTGTTTAGGGGTCTGCCGGCACACAGACCTCAGCCCCCCTCATTGATGGGGTGCTCTGGTGGCCCAAATTCAGGTTGACAAGTGCGGGGGCCCCCAAAGTACGGGGCCAAGGGCAACTGCCCCACTTCCTGGTGCCCAGGGCGGTACTGCCTAGGAATTTAGCCTACTAGAGTTCATATTAAAGGACATATTTACATGTGATGCTTAAATCAGTTTGTCCGATTTAAACATCACATATAAATGTAAAAACAAGAACAAAAAACCCTAGAGTGACTACCATGTTCATTTCATTTCTGCATTCTTACAATAATAGCATTTGCATGTGGCACAAACAGCATAAAAGAGGCTCAGATATGCTTTGTGTGCACACATGTCTCATGAAACAAGACAAACAACAAAGGTTTGGCTGTAAGCTGCAGACATATTGAGTGTAAGTAACTTTGGGTTCACTTTTGTGAAGAAAAGCGACTAACAAATTAAATAAGTAAATAAATAATTCCTATACAAGCCTACTCACATGTTCATTGGGCTTACTCCCAGGCAATTGGGTATAGGATTGCAGGCAAAACTTGAAGGAAATAAACTTTAATGTTCAACTGCACTTCCCATTGAAGTTTGTTTTTGGTTTGCACTTTCTAGCTAAAAGGCTTCATATAGTTTGAAAATGTAAATACTTTACACAATTCAAATCAATGTACCCAAATGTATTGGCCACAATTCCTAGAAGAAAAATTCCATGCTAGTAATGGAACTGTATGCAATGCTAGAGTTTCCTTTGACCCTTTCTCTGCAGCAGGTCTTACTCCCACAGATGAAGGCCATTTTCCAAATTAAAACAAAATCCAATGCAGGCAAGTGCATATTAAGGTGGTTGGGGGCCCTGGTGCAGTTCCCAAAACAGGACCTCTTTCATCTAAGAAGGAACACATGAAATAAGGTACCACAAATAAGAGCCTCTCCAGACTGGTGTTTTATTGCAGGTATATTCTGCGACATGTTCTTGACACAATAATAGTGCATTAGTGGTAGATTTATTCTGCTCTAATTTATTCTGCGGTGTGTCCCCAATGTTACGAAGTTATTGCTGGAACAAAAGCTATAATGGAACAAAAGCAGGAGAAACACAGTCTTTCTGCCTGCCCCTCTGCAAATTAGTATAGCTCCAAGGCTGATTGAGATTCACAGTTTCTTGCCAATATAGGAGTTAAAGTTACTGCAGAGAGATCTTTGAAGGAAGTGTGAGCTCTTTGCTAAATTCCCATATTGTCACATGGATGACTTACTTAGATTGTAGCTACTGATTGCGTCTTTGCTAGCACTTTTCTCAGAATTGTCATTCACTTTTCTGAGAGAATCCTGATGATGTTGTTGCCAGATTGTTGCATTTCAGTGTTCTCAGTGTTGTGGTTGTACTGTGTTCTTTCAGACCCAATTGGTAGTGACTACATTATTTCCTCCCAAAATATAATGCACAGCCTATGAACTGTGGCCTGGTGAAGTAGTACCAAGGCTTTTTAGGGCCACTGTGCTCCTTGTGGGTTCTGCCCCTTTTATTGTTGATGAATACTAATCACTCCTTAATTGGTCAGCTTCTGTTCCAATAACTAAATTGCTTTCATTGGATGTATGGTTGGATGGCTCATATTTGATAACCAGAAACCTGGAGAAGGCCTCAGAAATGTACATGGCTGGGCGCAAGAAAAATGCCACCTTCTTTATTAACTCATATTTCTCTTGGCTTACCATGCAGTATGTGCACAATAATTCTATGGCTAAGATAGGGCACCTTACAGGTATCTACACAAATCAGACAAATGATTTCCTTCTGGTGACAACATTGTGATTTGTATATTCATGACCCTTGTGGGTTGAAACATCTGGTTTTCAGTATTAATTCTATTATTTTCTGTCACATGAGCTTGGCTTTAGACATCGACTTACATTTTTGTCTTTATAATGAGTACATTTTAGAAATGTCTTTCATATGTTTTATGTATGTTTAAATTTGGGGGAAGATTAAAGCTGAATTATAATATATATATGTAATTTCAGTAGCCATTCACTTATTTTTTTTACTTGTACCCAAATGCATTTTCACATACATTACACATTCTTGCATTCTTGGTAATTATGGACAAACAAAACAATCCAAAATAGTTTAAAAACATTTCTATACTGTAGCTCTTAAGTAGCAACAGTTTCAAACATTTTTGAAAAGGTCATTAAAAAGCTAGCAGATACCTACTACACAAATATAATAACTGCACTGTGTTTTATGCAACAAATAAATATGCCTTTAGTGCCTTGCCTTAAAACAGCATGTATCAAAATGCCTGTGCAAAACATATGAAAGTTGCAATCTGATTAGATGTTACAATTCTTTTCACTCTTTGAAAGTGTAACATCTAATCAGAATGTAACTTTCATAAACTGTTGAAGCAAACCCCACAAATTTAAGTACCCCTGCACTTTTATTTATTTTTTCTAAATTAATTTGAATGCTCAGCTTTGGTTGAATTGGCAATTATGTCTGATGGCCCAAGAAGTCTCTGAATGTTAGTTGGTGTAGGGCTTTTTACACTAAGTGATATATTACCCTTGAATAGCCATTTAGGTGCTCGGTGTTGAACATAGAAATATAAAACTGATATCTAATACACAAACAAGAATGAATACCAGTGGAAAATATTTTAAAAATTCCAGGCAATGTTCCTTATTGTTCACTCAGATATTTATGATGTCTTTTAACAATAAAAACCAATGTTCCCAGCAAGTTAAGTTAGCAGTCCTTTCCACTCTAGAAACCCAAGTAGCAAAATATCACCTTGATCTAATTTTAGCAGAAATGACACTGGGTGCTCACAAAGAGTTTTCAGTGGTGCATCATGACCATTGTGAGGACATAAAATCATGAGTCACCACATGTGGCACTGGATGGTATGCACAGACTTGGGCATAATCAAAGATCTGGATGCAGGTGAAATTGGAGATAACCCATCAGTGCTAAATTGTATTTACTTTTCTACTATCAGCAAGTCAACTGCACCATCTCCAGGGCTCATGCCTTGTATATGGCAAAGGAGGCCTGGTGGTGGTGAGTAGTTATGTTGTACCTATCTCCCACAGGATGTTGCCTTGCCATTGCAGCTCAGCATGTGTCTTTGTTTGCATGGCTATTAGATATCCGACACATAATGCAAGAGACATCCAGTAGACAATGCAAGAAAACAATGACTGGTACAAACAGTTTTAGACACAGCAAACATGCGTCCTAAGACTTTAGGTTATGCAAAGTGTCGGCTTGCTTCTCATGCATGACCTACATGCTCTTAACCTCAGTTTACATTATTTAAAAGGTTCTTTATGTGCCACTTTTCCAGACATAGCCCACCAAGGCAGTTCACAGTATCATAAAAAACATAACGAATAAACAATCTAAAATATTACAAAACTAATAAATAATTGGCATGGATGGAACATATTATGCCATCAGAAGGCCAAATGCAGAGATGGAAAAACAGTGGACATAGGAAAATCCAGCAGTTCCAGTTCATGTGTGGGAAGACCCAGGATGGCACATGAACAACTGTGAAGCACAGTTTCCCCCACACTTGTTTCAGTGTCAGAGAATGCTCCATCTATTCCCTGAACTTTCCCCCAAAGTAAACAGGATGATCCTGTAGCTCAGGAGCAGAGCAGCTGCTTTTCATGCAGAAGATCCTAGGTTCTTTTCCTGGCATCTCTAGGTAGGGCAGGGAGACAACCTTGCCTGAACCCTGGAGAGCCACTACCACTCAGAGCAGACATAAAAAGAACCTGCTAGATCAGGCCAATGGCCCATCTAGTCTGGCATCCTATTCTCATACTAGCTAATGAGATGCCTACAGAAAGTCCACAAGTAGGAGCAGAGTGCAAGAGCACTCTTCCCTCCAGCAGTTTCTAGCAACTGAAGTAGACTGACCAATGGTATGACTGATATAAGGCAGCTTCCTATACTCCTGCTGGGGAGCAGGGAACTGAGTTTCATAGAGAGTCCAAATAAGCTGACCTCTAGGAAGGCACCAAAGGAATATGAAGATCAATCACTGTTCATGACTATCATGCTACTGCTAAGCAACCCTTTAGAAACACACCAAGCAAAAAATAAAACAAAACCACATCCATGCATTAGCGCAACATATACGGAACTTACGTCATCTCTCCAAATGTCATTTTCCTCATCCTGCTCACATCTTTTGGGCACCCAGCCAAACAGAGCTTTTGATAGGGTGCCCCAAACTGCTTTTCCAAAGACAGGAAAAATAAGATTAGAAGATGCATTTTATTTAAATAAAGCCACTATTTGAGACAGAGCAATTCAATAGAGCTGGGGGGGGGGATTAGATGAAATAACTCAAACAGGTTACCATTTCACTAGCTCTGGATCTAGCTGAAGCATTGTCTCTCATGGTCAGTTATGCCAGACCTGTGTTAATGATACATAGTATCATTACTATGGAATTGAATTACAGTTTCCATTCCATAACTGCCATATGGACACATCAGGCCTTGTATTTCAAGGGGGTTATTACCCTTCACAGAATGCATAAATTGTTCACACTTTGGCCTCGTAAGGCCAAGCAGTGCTTTCCTTAATCCCCAGCACAGCAGTGCCTGTTGTTTTTTAGTCACTTAAATAAAAAACACATTTTCCATGTAGACTAATCTCCATTAAAGATCATTGGAACCGTACAAGCCCTTGTGCTAAGTCTAATAAAAAGAAACATGTTTAGAAGTATATTAGTCTTGTAACTCTGGCACTTATAATATAATTTTGTGCAAACCACCACTGGGTAGCTGTGATTAGCTCCTTTCCGAGTGCTTTCTTTTGATTAAAGCGAAGACAGGCTTATTTTACTCAAGTACAGAGACAAAATGGGTGGATTGAGAGTCTGCTAATACTTTTACATATTATCGCTATGTTTGGGGTTGTATAAAATGACAAATGATGGTGTTTGGTCTGTATTATAGATTCAATGGAAGAGAATCCTTCCTTTTCCTGTACAGCTGATTCCATACATACAAAAAAATGTTCCCATCCTGCTAGGATTGTCAAAGATTGCCCCCCCTGGGGTCCCTTGATCTCAGCACCCCAAGGGGGTTCTTTGCTTTCAGGAACAGTCCCAACTCCTTTGGGTCTCTGCTTCCCAGGCAAACTCTCCCTTCTTCAGGATTAGATTTCCGGTAGAAACTGCCACCACCCCTTTCTAGCTTCCTATTCTGAGGAAGGGGACCACAGAGTGCCAACGGAGTTCTTAGAGCAGACTTATTGTTACAGCCTCTGCTCTAGGGCATCAATCCACCTAATTAACAGTAGCGTTCAGAGATCAAGGACTAGATTTTAGAATCATTAGCTCCAAGCAATACACACAATTTATAAAAGGGTAGCTTATTTAAATGAAAAGAAAAGTATGTACAAAAAGAGAGCAGCATTTGTTTCCTTAAAGTTAATTGCCCTCAGCCAGGCTACAAGGAATACATTGGAATAACAAAAGTGAGATATTCAGTACAGACAAAAGAACATAACAAAAGCTTTCTAGCCTAAGACGTTCTACTCACAGTATAGTAGCCTGGTCCCCAACAGCTTTTACTGGAATCCTTAGAGAGTCATGGTGGATGGCAGGGCCGGCCCCAGACATGCCAGGGACCTTGGGCACCAGCTTGCCCTGGGCCCTGGCACACATATGTGCAAGCACACATACACATGTGTGCACGCCCAGCACCAGCCCCAGACATGCTGGAGCCCTTCGGCAAAAGCCTGCCCCAGGCCCCAGCACTCCCCTTCTGTGACTCGTACATGGCGAGAGCTTCGGGGCTCTGCCATTCCCTTCCTTAACTTACATTGTTCTGCAGTTGCACACACAGCGGTGCCCTTAAGAAAGATGGCGGCTGAGGTTTCCCTAAGGAGCTGAAGCCTCTGCTGCCATCTTGGTTCATGGCAGGGATGTGAGCGCACAGCATGCATGCGTGCCATCAGCCAAGATGGTGGCAGAGGCTTCAGCCCCTTAGGAAAACCTCAGCCACCATCTTTCTTAAGGGCACAGCTGCGTGAGCAACTGCAGAACAAGGTAAGTTAAGGAAGGGAATGGTGGAGCCCCGAAGCTCTTGCCCTGCGATCCGCAGCAGCGATCCTGCCACGAATCACGGAAGGGGAGCAGAGCCCCCCCCCAGGGGCTCCTGTAGCCTCAGGGACCCTCGGGCCAGTGCCCCACTTGGCCAGCCCTTGGAACCAGCCCTGGTGGATGGTAATAGGGAACAACCAACTGGAGGATCATCCTTCATTTTTATGGAGTTTAGCAGTCAACAGGGAGGGGGACCAATTAGCCATCCTCAGCACCCCTTCCTTGACCACCTCCTTTGAAGATAAGGGGAGCTAGACAGTCCCACCCAGGGGCCCTGATGTACAATACTCCCTCTTCCTGACTTTTGATCTCAGGAAGCAGATAACAGATGACAAATAAGGTTCAGTTGCATCTTCTTGACTTTTGCAAATTGCCTGTCTGGCACTGAGCGTGGACCTTCCTCAGCAGGGTGTCCCAGGGATCCACAAAGCTCCCAGAATTGTCTCTGGTTGAACCATTTTAGCTTGACCAAAGTTAGCTATTCTTGACAAGGGTGGCTCTCAGGATCTAGTAATACCTTCTTTATATCACTTTCTGGGCTGCCTTCTCCCCGCCAACAGAAAAAAAAAATTAGCCTCTTTCCTGAAAGCCTTTCATATCTTCTCCTTTCTCTGTCTTCACATTCCACTTGAATATTGGCTAATTTACCATGCATATCTGTGCATGTTAACATGGAAGTAAATCCCACTATGTTCAGTGAGATTTACATCTAAGTAAGGATGCTAGGATGGCAGCCTTGCAGTGCAAGTCTATGCATGTCTACTCATAAGTAAGACTCATTCAGTTCAATGGGCTTACTCCAAGGTAAGTGGGTGTAGGTTTGTAGCCATCACTACTGCCCTCTTAAAACAACTGATGACCATGTGCTATCCATGTTGTCTCTTCATGAGAGTGCTGACATTTTGGCTTTGTTTTGATGCCTGGGTGTGGGGCAGTATGTGGAGCTATTCCTTTGCAAGCATGAGCAACTACATCAGACTGCTGTGATCTCCCAGAATAACTATTTCACCACAGGATCCTTTGCATGCTATGGACCATGCTTCAGAGAGACCAACAACCTTTGCATGCTTTCCAATATTCTGTGCCCGGGAGCTATCCATAGCACTACTTTGTCAGTGTTTTCTTGCAGATAATTGGAACTAAACAGTACCTGATTAAAAAAAAAAATACTGCTGGGACTTGTGCATCCTACCATGATAGGATGCATTATTTATTTATTTGCTTGTATATTTGTTCCTTAAATTAAAGGATGTGGTGCTTCATAAAGGAAAAGCATAATAAAATGTAGGTGTATAATCTGTTGTTCATACCTATGAAATAGTTCTAGTGAACTTGGAAGATCTCTTACATATTGTTGTGAGTTTGGGGGTTGGAATGGATGATTCCTGTGAGTCCCCTTCCAGCCTCTGATCTGGAATCCTGTGCCTTGGGGAGGGGCTGGCTCTACTGGCCAGATGAGTTTCTTTTGTTAAGCTAACAGAGTGGCGAGTTTGCTAAAGGGTCTTTCAGGTGCCCAGCAACTGGTGAATGGGCCAGGAACATCCTTATCCTTTTGTCATTGAAACTCTGCAGGAGAGCCTTCCCCCTCCCTCCTGGTGGCTAGGAGAGGTTTGTGCTTTGAGTGTGTTTTAGAGTTGTGTTGGAGAAAGGCTGGGAACTGGAGGCAGACAGAGAGACTGGCTCTCTGCACCATGGCTTTAAGATGCCTCCTGTAACCCCAATGGAAAAGCTGGATATTGGACTGCTGATGCCTTGAACCCCTCTATCCTAAGCTCAGGTTGGAATGTGTGTAAATAAATAAACCATATTTCATAAAGACACCACAGTCTCCGCTGACCTTCTTCCCAAAGGAAACCAAGCCCAGGACGAGCGCAGGGACCCCTGAAATCTCACCACTCGGAGATTGGGGAGGCTCACAACAATATTTAATCTATGTAAATACACTCTTACTAGCCTTATATCTCCTTCAGGCAAAATATATCTGTTAACAGAGCCTGTACTAAGCTAGGCCTCAGTGCTTCCCAAACCACAAATGTTAATGATGTCTTAGCAAACCACTGGAGGCAAATAACAACAGACAATATCATCAATGTTGACAGCTAGAACATCAGTGTTAGGAACATTGATTTTGTTTCTTTGCTCTTCATTATTTACCACAAAGGAGCAGATCTGATCCTGTGAATGATCCTGCTACAAGAAACTACAGTTTTCATGGATATTGTCTGTGGCCAAGTGGTTATAATAAAAAGAAGCTAAATAAGACTGTTATTGGCACAAAAGAACATTGAAATCTCTAATATCTGCAATAATGAACACAGATCACGGCATTCAGTTTCTCTTGGTTTAGAATTCGTTACATTTTCCCCTGGATCTTTGTCCAGACAGTGATCACAATCTTAATTTTTCAACAAAGAGTTTTGTGGCATCCTGAAGGCTGGCAGGTTTCTTGCAGCATAAAATGTCATGATTTAGAACTCACTTTGTCAAGATACAATACAATGCAATTTTGCATTAGGAGGAACTGTGAATAGCAATTATGTATTGAGTGAATGAAAATGTCTGATGTCTAGTTCTTGGCAACAGCATTTTGCCACCACACCAAAGAAGACTCGGGACACAGATATGGTATAATGCTATATTTATTAAAATATAACAAATATTAAGCCATAATCCAATTCAATCAAATTAATCCAATTTAACTCCTTTGGGCAGGTGAGGTACAGACTAACTAGTAGGGAATACTCCCTCAATCTCAAAATAGGTCAGTCACCTTGGACTGTAACTCCCCACCAAGAATGTGGGAAAAGTCATCCCTCCTTGCTATTGGATTCAGGTATGCGGTTCCAACTTCCGCATCCTGGCCCCACCATACAGGCGTTCACCATGATGCGCAAGCCGGTGCCACTAGGACACTCCCCAGATCCGCACCAGATATTAAGCGCTGATGGTTCCCTAGGGAGTGCCCTTTACCAAAATGCCTCAGCCTCCTTCCTTTTTTCCCAAATACCTCACCTGCCCAAATTCCACATCAGCCAAAGCATAACAACCCGAACCACTCCCAGAAAGCCAATCGAATCAACCCAAGCAGTATGGAGTAGGCAAAACCAAAGGGATTCTGAAAGCAGGATCCCCCAAAAAACATTCCTACTGAGCCCCATTGGTGACTAGCAATGCCCATACTGACGAGGGAAGGAGGGTGGGTGCTGCAAGGGCAAAAAAGGCAGGTCTTCCAGGGAGGAGCGGTCTTATATATCCGCTGATCCCTGCCTCCTAATTGGCCCTAAAAATACCATCTGACCCCCTTTGCTTTCTTTGCGAACCTTCCTGAGCCTTCTACTAAATATGGGTGGCGGCAAACACGCCCCCCCTCAAAGCGAGAACGCCATTTTGTTGAGAGTTGGTGCAATGTAGTGGCTCAGAGTAAGCTGGGAATCCCTCTGTTCAAATCTTTCCACAGCAAGGAACTCACTAAGAGGCCCTGGGTAAGCCATTCCGTCAGTCTCACTTTCCCCTTCCCCCACCACAATATGGAAACAATAATTGCAGTGTCATATGTAAAGCACCTTAAAACAGTCTTAAGAGGGCAAGTCTCTGAATGCTAATTCAGAAGTAAGTCCCACTGAGTTCAATAGGGCTTTCTCCCAGATAAATGTGTATAAGAATTTCAGTCTAAACTGCTATATAAATGTCAAATGTGATCATGCCTCTGACAAATTGTTACCTTTGAAGGTGCCACAGTATGATGATGATGATGATGATGATGATGATGATTCCCACTTTCCTATATTCAGTTAAGGGAAAAGAAATTTAATTTGCTGTACTGGTGACATAATTGTTAAGGGATGTAATCAGTTGAGTTCTACTCAGAGTACACCCATTGAAATTAATGAGCCTAATCCCTAGCTTCTTTTTGGGAGGAAGGTCAGGAAGTAAATTTAATAATAATAATAAATAAGTTAGTCGTGTCTATTCAACTCAGTGAGTCTACTCTGAGTAAAACTAGCATTGAATACCACCCAATGGCATTGTATTCCAGCTTTCATTTATTACTGTTTTGCAGCCTTTTCACTCAAACTGAAGAAATAAGAAAAACACCAGCACATTTAATCAAATCACTTTCTCACAGTCTGCTTGCTCTAAAAGTGGCTAAACTGTAATTATTGCAACCCTGTAATGATTTTCTAGGAATTTTTCTGTAACCAAACGTTCACGCCCATCCTAAATGGTCTTTAAAGGGGACCAGGCTCTTAACCATTCATGCTGTTTCTCTCCTTTCCAGCACATAAACTGAGATCAGACTCTGTGTTTATGCCCTGCAGCTACACTGAGAGGCAGTCGCTTGGTGCTTAATGGGTCTTTACGAATGGCCTTCCATTGGCTTGAACAGGAACAGACAGCAAACAAGAGTTAACATTCAAACACCTGTTAAAAAGTCTGGCTCTGACAGGAATAAACTGCACAGAAGTTGCTAATGGATTTTCCCCTCACAAACACAGCATGAATAAAAAGTAAAATGCTGCAGATTGTTTTTGCCCTAGCCTAGGTGAATATATCATGAAATGAGTACTAGAATGGGGAGGGAGGATTGAATGGATGCTGGATGTTGGACTGGTTAGAAAGATGAGTGTGTGGCAAATGTAACTTTATGAATATGGCCTTTGCACCATCCCTGAAGCACAATCCTTAGCATGTTTACCAAGACATAAGTCTCATAGATTTCAGATGGACTTTATCTCTAATTTAGTGTGGCCAGGTATAAAAGAGGAAGAGCAAGAGAGAGCAGGGATCCTGCTGTAAGTGGACATTTCAGCAGATATAGCTTCCCTTTTCTACACAAGTATTAAAGGTGCAGCCTCCTTGACCTCTTCTCCCCCCCCCGCTTAATAAGTGCTCTTAGGACAGCTGCCTTACAACCTGACGAAATGCATATCTCACCAAGCTAAACAGGACATACTCCCAAATAAATGCATCGAAGAACACGGTCTTGATGCTCTGTATATGCACTGGTTTATGTTTTATGATGGCAAAACTATGCCTGGAAGCCACCTGTGGCTCCCAGGCAGTGAACTTCAAATACGACTGCTGAGTTGAGCTTGCAGTCCTGAACACATTGAACTCAGTGGAACTTAATTCTCAGTAGACACATATTGGATTGCACCATGAAAGAGACATGCACACTAGTTGCTTAAAAAGCAGCAAGACCGTTTTGTCTGGGTGCAGTTTGAAACAAATTGTACACATCTTTATTGTGCAATTGGAATATGCCCAGCCCCACTTCTGATGTCACAGTGTTCAGGACCACCCACTGCAAAGTGTTTCCATTGGAGGCACCTTGGGAAAATGCATCCGATCTCAAAAATCCCAGATTTTGGAGGGAAAAGGGGCAGAACATGATAAACTTCTAGATTGGACTACTGTAATGCACTCTACGTAGGGTTACCTCTGAAGACGGTTCGGAAACTTCAGCTGGTGCAGAATGCTGCGGCCAGAGTTCTTACTGGGACAAAAAAATTTGATCATATAACACCTGTCCTGGCCCAGCTGCACTGGCTACCAATATGTTTCCGGGCCAGATTCAAAGTGTTGGTTCTTACCTATAAAGCCCTTAACGGCATCGGACCGCAATACCTGGCGGAACGCCTCTCCCGCTATGTACCTACCCGGTCGCTGCGCTCGACGTCGAAGGCCCTTCTCCGTGTCCCAACGCATAGGGAGGCACGGAGAACGATAACTAGAGCTAGGGCCTTCTCAGTGGTGGCCCCCGAACTATGGAACGCCCTCCCTGATGAGATACGCCTGGCGCCTTCTTTGCTATCTTTTCAGCGCCAGGTAAAGACCTACCTCTTCGCCCAGGCATTTTAAAAATTTTAAAATTTGAATTTAAAATTGAAAATTTTTAATTATGTTTTATTGTGTTTTTGTATTTTAACCTGTTTTATTATGCTGTACACCGCCCTGGGAGCTTATTGCTATAGGGCGGTCTAAAAATGTAATAAAATAAAATAAATAAATAAATAAATAAACATTGAATGTCCTGACTGCTCAGGATTTGCCCTGAGATCAGAGAAATGAGGACTTGAGGATAGGTGGCAATGTTCCTGTCTCATAATAGTCAGACTTTTGATGGGAGATTTGACTGCTAATTGTTGATTCTTGCCCTGTAATAGCTAGGTGTGTACAAGAGGAAACTTTGCTGGGTGCAGCTTATCGTGCAAGATGCGCAAAAAAGCTGAACCAGCCACCAACCCCCTTTTTACAATTAGAGCAAAGAAGTGCCCATCCTCTCCAGTGTCTGCCATTTGCCTGATGGTGTTGAGGAGAGTGGGAATGGTGTTGGTGGTGGTGTTGGCTGTAATGTAGGGCTGTGTGCTGGATTCAGCTGAGTCCTAAGCCACATTGGGCCCATAAGGATGTTTTTGGGCCTCCTTCGCCGAGTTAGGTTCTGACAGCCATGGATTGCTATGGGTCAGATTCCATGACCTAGAGCGACCCGGGGTTGTCAGGGGGCAGGGCATCAGCCAGGAAGAAGAGGCAGCCACGGCTCTCCTTCCTGTCTAATAAATAGAGGCAGAGATCCTCCAGGGGTGTGGGTGCTGTTTTGCAGGAAAGCCCTTTGCAAAACAACATCATGCAGGATTGTTCCCACTGCTTCCCAAGAGAGCAATCCCAGGGGACGCTGTTTTGCAAGGCAAAACAGCCTCATGTGGGGTAAATTGACCCCCTCTCAGTTGGGAGAAGAGACAACAACTGCTTCTTCCACCTCCTCCCCTCCATATGTTTAATTTTGGGGGTTTTTTTACCCTAATTAAATATGATCCCTGCCTCTGAAATTATTCGTGAGTGGCTCCAAGTCGGGGCAGGTGGTCCCTGGGTAGACCTAGGTCAGGTCAGGCTCTTGGTCCCCTCTGGATTGGAGCCACAGGGTGGAAGGAGGGGGAGTGTGCACAGCCCTACTGTAATGCATGTTTATGGCAGATCCATACTTTGATCCAAACCAGGATTCCAGAGTGCTCTAGGCTAAGCATAAATTAGTTCAGCCCAGGACTTATAGCAGGAGACAAGGGAAAGGGAATCCTGGAAGGAAGTACACCAGCCTGTTTGTAAATGTATACAAGTAAGGAAAGAATTCTTAAAATAAACCTGTTCATAGCCTGAGCCTGGGTTTTTGTTTCTAAAAGGCCCAGGTCTCAGAACACAACAGTGGGGAGTTAAAGAAGAAGGGAAAGTTCTTGGAGAAGTTAGAACCGCTGGTTTTGTAGCTCAAACCTATCCATGTTGACTCTTAAATTAAGATTCGTTGAATTTGACAGGACATGCCCCCAAACTACAGTTGCCAGGTCAGAAGCATCCCAAACCCTGAGATTTCAGGGACAGGTCCTAGTGATGTCACAGGGCGGGCCCTAGTGATGTCATTAAGCATCAACCACAGTTCCTTGGAGCATACAACTAAAAAGAAATTTTGATTGAAAATTAAGATAGAAATCTTAGCTAAATGAGGGTGTTCTCAGGTCCAGCTGAAATGATGGGATCATTCTTTTTCACCTGCTTGGGCAGCCTGGGTAGGGAACATTTAATCTAGCCTACTTGCTTCTAGCAAGGAGGGCTGAAATGCCCTCAGGCCAGGCCAGGTACCAGAAGGCCATTGTAGGAAGAAAGGAGCCTAGTGTTGTGGAGATATTAGATGGGAGCATTCAGGAGTAAAGATGGAAGTCCCTGAAGGTTGCAATTCTAAACACACTTGTTAAGTGCCTAAGCCCCATAGAACTCAAAACTACACTGAGTAGATATTATTAGGATTGTGCTGTTGGTTAGGCTTGACTAGGGATCCTCTTCAAAGATGTCAATATCAAAGCATGGTTTGCAACCTCCTACCTGGAATGCCCTGCCTGTCTTTTAACATCACTGCTCCAAACTTCTTTACAGACTTGACCCTTCACTTCAAGGAGATATTTGAGGAATGAGTAACAGTTAAGACAATTCTCAACCCTTTTGTGCCTACCCTGGTGGCTGCTATAAACTCACTTTGACATCCAACCTAATTCCAGTGAATAATAATTGTCAGAGAGAAAACACACATGGTTTGGTCTACTTTCACAGGCAGTAGATTGGAAACAACAATTGAAGCCACACTTCCCAGTATGTGAATTAACTTGTACCACTATTGGGCAAGAAACAAACCATCACGGAAATAACAAGGTGTATCATCAGTGGATTTAAGGGGGTTGAACTGACCACATGGAACCACTGTTGTTGCTTCTATGGATGTAAGGGAGTGAGGTCAGAAGTAAATTAAATGCAAATAGAAAAAGAAAAAGACAGTTATGATTTCCTAAAGCAATACCATACCAACCACAACAAGATTTCTACAAGTAAGGCAGAAAACTCAGCACCCCAAACCAGTCAGGGTTCCTAACCAAAACTAAAATTCATAGCACCCAGTCAGCCAAGGTCACAGAAATCCCCATGCAGCACAACCTGACCCAGGGGCTGCAGTTAGTGCAGAATACTGTGGCATGATTGCTGACATGAGTGAGGCCCTATCAGTCCATAATACCTCTGCTCTGAAATCTGTATTGGTTGCCAAGTTCAAGGTGTGCTTTTCATGTTATGGGTGCCACATAGTACTTGTTCTGCTCTTGTAAGAAATTCATCCTTAAGTATGGCAGCTCCTACGCTTTGGAACTCCCTGAATATTGATATTAGGCAGGTGCCTTCATTGTACTCTTTTTGACACCTACTAAAAACATTTTTCTTTAGGCAAGCCATTTTTTATCTGTTTTTAAGTCATTGTTGATTTTATTATTTTGAATGTTTTACATACCTGTGTTTAACAATTTAACTGTTTTGCCAATAATTTTATTGTTTTAATTCCTTCTGTAAACTGCTTTGAGATTTTTTTGCAATAAAGCGGTATATAAATATTGTGAATAAAATACATAAATAATTTTTAGAGTCACTGTGGCCCTTGGTCTCTTTCCTCTTTTAGAAACAAAGGAATCTGCCTTATACATACATAGGACAGTTGGTACCATCTAGCTCAGTACTCATGACATGGACTAGCATTGGTTCTCCAGGATTCCAGGCAATAGTCTTTTCCAGAGATTGGATTTTGGACCTTTGCATGCAATGCATGTGCCCTACCACTGAGCTCCAGCCCTTCCCCTGTTTAAAAACCTATCTTTTAAAATTGTTCTTTTCAATTCACTAATGAATGCACATCATACCTAGGGCAGATCCACACCATTCATTCAACACACATTTGAAGAATCACATCACAGAATTATGGGAACTGTGGTTTGTTAAGGGTGGTGGGAACTATAACTGTGAGGGGAAAATGACACTTCCCAGGATTCTTTAGGGGAAGTCATGTGCTTTAAATGCGAGTTGGATGTGCTTTAAACATATTGTGTGTATCTACTTAATAAACTTTACCTGCATGTAAATCATTTTAATTAATTTTTAAAATTGAAATTAGCTATAAAATCTACTAGGTGACAATGGGCTACTCACCATCTCTCAGCCTAATCTGCTGTTCAGGGTGAAAACAACAGAGGGGACCATGACCACCCCAAGGAAGAAGGGCACACTTAAAATGCAGAGGGAATAATAATGTACATCCATAGTGTGAAATCAGATACTTATTGGAACATAGTATGAATAAATATTTATATAAGCATGAATATCAAAGTTGTTTATTATTTACACAACCTGTAAATATATTTATCGTGCAATCCTATGGATGTTTACTCAGAAGCAAGTTCCAATGTATTCAGTGGGGCTTACTCAAACAGGGAAGTGCGCACAGAACAGCAGTCTCTACTGATAAGAAACTTCACTCACCCAACCCAAAATTCAGAATTGTGCCACTTTAAGCTGTTTTGCACCTGTTTTATATTTGTTTTCTGGTTATTGGTTTTTATGTGGATTTATTTCTTGTTGTGAGCTGCCTTGGCATCCAACCCTACCTCACAGGGTTGTTGGAAATATTCCATATATACACACACACTGGAGATGTAAAAATACATAAACCCCATATAATAGTTTATTGGCAAAACCAGTTGGTCATTGCAGAACATTTTATGAAAAAAATAAAATCAGTATTACTTCCCTACATCATAAAAACAGTGATATCTATATAAGCCCTGCCTAATTGCTTTAAAAATAATGTTGGAGGGGGAGAGAAAGATTTACAACACAAACACAATCCTTTTCAATGTGCATTCAAAAGTCCCATTGATTTACAGCACAATCCTAACCATGTTTACTCAAATGTAATTCAATGGGCTTTACTCCCAATGTGTGGGATTAGCATTGCAGCTTTACTCCCAGAAAAGTGAGTATTGGATTAAAGCTTCATATTGAGAAGGTTTTCAAAACAGGCTATGAATTGGACAAATAAACTGCCCTCTTCAACAGCCCAGAAAAAAATGTAAACTTGTTTGACTCCTCGTAATTAGAAAAGTATATCACATTGAATCATAAGGTGCTTTGCACTTTTAAATTTTGGTTCAGAAATTATTTGAAAGATAAAATGTATAATATGCTATTTTTGCAAAAAATTAAAAAGACCTTGCTTGTACACTTTTATTATAATCATAACTGAAATTGTTTACAGTAAACAATTGCCTATCAAGATCCTGCTGTGATTTTTTGTTCTACATCTCCTGACCTGCACACAATTTATGATATTTTCAGATAAGCAGGAAAAGGCAAGTTTTCTGGCCTTGCAATGGGTTCTAGCTATTGCCTGGAGGCCAGCAAATCCCTTGTCAATCACAACCCTGACTTCACTTACTGGCTACAAAAAAGAAAGGGTGGTGTTAGAGCAGCCAGCTACAAGCTCATTTAACAGAAGTTGTGGGAGGGGGGAGCTGACATCTTGGTATATATCTCTTGAACCAGACCACCTAGAAACTTTTTTTAATGAAAGCTGAGAGTCCAGAGATTGGGGTAACTCACCTGGAGAGGACCCCAATAATCTGGAGTCTTCAGGCAAAAACGGAGACCTGACAATCCTGCCACAAGCAAATGACCACAAGGCTGTAGGCTCACCTATAAGAGGATTTTGCATACAGATCTAAGGCTTATGAACTCTTGCCTCTTTCCCACTATTGGGATTGTACACCTCCTCCCAATTTGGTATTGGGATGTCCACCTACACAGTGTTACAAAAAAGAATACAGAATTGCATAAAATTTTCATATGCTTATTTATATGTATAGGTTTTAATTTTGAAATAATTACTATATAATTTAAATAGAAATACAATGTCTCTCACCATAATGGGAAAGAGTGTGACTAGGTATTACACATGAGCCCTCTCAATCTTCTGTCTTGGTGTTCTTTGTAAATAGGCAACTTTAAGGCCCCAGCTCTCCCTTAGGGTTCTTTGTTTTTAAAGGGGAGTTGGTCTGGACAGTCCATCAAACAGAGGCCTGTCCTCTGCAGAGAACATCATATGGTCTCTGTGCTATACAAATCAGTGTCTGTATTTTTTAACAGCGGCTTAGAAAAGATAACTTAGAAAATGCTCCATTTTGTGTGTGAAGGGCAATTTTCTGAAATTCTTCCTGAGACATAGCTATTAAAGGCACAGTAACCCAACCCTGTATCCAGTCTGGCAATCCCAGTATATATCTATGAAGTAAAAGACAAGCAAATGATGAGCACAGCATGTGTGCATTGGCTATTTAAGGACCAGTTGCTGACAGAAGACTGATATTCCCTAGGGAGAGGGGTTGGGCAATTACAGAACTGGAGCATAGAGGCATTGGCTTTGATGAGGGTGGGTGAAGCTGGGTTGTTCTTCAGAGAGGTTGTAAATTTTGGATTGTTAAAATATAATAAAATGTTTGGAAAAATAAGATAGAGATGGAACATGCTGTCCTTTTGGGCGAGGCAGAGTCCAAGATGGAATTGAACTTTAGTGGGTTATTAGTTTATGAAAGGCAGAGGTTAGTAGCATGGGATAAGGGGTTACCCTGGCAATTGTAGAGTGTGAAAAATCCATGGTTTGGGTCTAGCAAACTCTCTAAGGCTTACTGCTTTTTTCAGACCCCAATACTTAAGGTTGCTGAAGCCTTTGGTCCTAAGATTCAGATTTTGGTGTTCATTCATTGGACTGTGGAGCAGCAGCAAATTAAATCTCCATCAGCTAGTCTGGCACACCTGTGCACTTGATGGCTTTTTCTTAGTGCATAGGAATGCCATAGCTGACACGACTGTTTGTGGTCATTATTGTGCATGCAGGGCCAACAGTTTAAAACATAAATAGTGCACAGGAGTGGTGGATTGCCTTAGCAACAATGTGGCTACTTTCTTTAATGTGGATCTAGGAAATGTTCACAAGAATCTGTCCATTTAAAAAACAAGAAAGGGAGGGTTCCTTTTGTTGATCTCCTAAGCAGTGGCCCAAGGGGGAAATCACTTTTACAATTGCCTCCTTTTTATGGAGAATCACCAAAGAAACACTACTTTCCCAGAAATTGTTGCTCCTATAGTCTGATGATACTGTACTTTAGGAATGAACCCCAACTGTCAACTCCCCAAACTCATTTCCTTCAGGAGCACCTATGCTACTGGGTGGGGTTTTAGATGACAACAGCATCTCCTCTGCAGCTCCATTTGACCCAACAGCTGCAAGCTCTTCCTTGGCTCTGCTCCTTCTACCATTTCCCTCCATTTTGGGGAGTGTGTTTTATCTCTATATTATTTCTCCAAATATTTTCCTAATCATGGGATTACATACCTGCTTCTTTCATAAACAAAAACAACAAATGCTGCAATTCTGTGTACACTTACCTGGGAATGGGAGTAATCCCCATTGAACTCATGGGATTTTACTTCTATGGAGTCATGCACAGGATTGAGCTGTGAGGCTCCTAGCAGTGATAGTGGAAGTCTTTGGACACATAAAAGTGCTGTAATTGAACTGCATGAGGTTATCTCTATAAAGCTGCACATTTGTTTCAGACAGATCTTTAGTAAAGGAAGATTTAGAAAAGATGGACAACACAGTGGATAGTAACAGACAGAAAACATTGACACTGATTTGTAAATAAAATAAAACTTACCTAATATGCCCTTTGAAAAATAACAGTGGAATTTTCATTCAGGAGACCCTAACACAATAAAAGGATAGAATGCCTAGACTCTACTGGTGAGAAATCCACCCATTCTTTGTGATGGAAACAATCAATGAGCTAAGTGCAGAAATTGCTGAAGGCACTTGGATGGCAACGTGTTATTTACCAAGTGCCTTCTTATTTCATCCCTGTGATCAAGAATGAATGCAAATAGCATGTGCAGCTATTTTTTCCCATTTCAAGAAGAAATAAATGACTCCTAAAAATAGTCACATCATTTCCAGCTGATACATGTTCTAGCAAAAACCCTCTAAAAGAAAGGCATTTGAATTACATCTTGAAATAAAAGTCTCTTGCATTCCAGAATTTGCTTGAGTGCCAAATGCAAGGGGGGGCACTATCAAAACCAGATTTTCATTTCACTAATTATACAAGTGGCTTCTGTCAAGTGTATCAGCACGCAGTAAATCCATTACTGTCTTTTTTTTCCAGCACTTTCCCTTTATTCTATATGATAGTGAGATTTACAGTGCAATCCAATACATATCTACTCAGAATTAAGCTTCATTGGGTTCTATGAGACTTACTCCCAGGTAAGTGTGTATTGGATTGCAGCCTTAGACTGCAATCCGAACTGTATCTACTCAGAAGTAAGTCCAACTGAATTCAGGTTATTCATTCAGAACTCTTTGTAAGATTTAATATTTAAGGGTTGGGGGAGGTGGTCCATATGGTGAAATTTATTTATTTATTTATTTAATTACATTTCTAAACCGCCCTATAGCAACAAGCTCTCAGGGCGGTGTACAACAAGATAAAACCACAATTAAAATACAAGTAAGTGTAGATTATAAAACATATTAAAAACAAATTTAAAATACAACTTAAAAATAAAAATACAATAAAATTAAATTTAAAATTAACATTAAATTAAGGTTAAAATGCCTGGGCAAAGAGGTAGGTTTTTACCCGGCGCCGAAAGGATAACAAAGAGGGCGCCAGGCGTATCTCATCTGGGAGGGCATTCCATAATTCGGGGGCCACCACTGAAAAGGCCCTAGATCTAGTTGCTGATCTCCGGGCCTCCTTATGAGTTGGGACCTGGAGAAGGGCCTTAGCTGTCGAGCACAGTGACCGGGTAGGTACATAGCGGGAGAGGCATTCCATCAGATATTGCGGTCCGATGCCGTTAAGGGGTTTATAGGTAAGAACCAACACTTTGAATCTGGCCCGGAAACATATTGGTAGCCAGTGCAGTTGGGCCAGAATAGGTGTTATATGGTCGAATTTCTTAGTCCCAGTAAAAACTCTGGCCGCAGCATTCTGCACTAGCTGAAGTTTCCGAATCGTCTTCAAAGGTAACCCTACGTAGAGTGCATTACAGTAATCCAATCTAGAGGTTACCAGAGCGTGAATAACTGAGGCGAGGTTCTCCCTGTCCAGATAGGGTCGTAGTTGGGCTACCAGCCGGAGCTGGTAGAACGCATTCCGTGCCACCGAGGCTACCTGAGCCTCAAGTGACAGGAGCGGATCTAATAAGACCCCCAAACTACGGACCTGCTCCTTTAGGGGGAGTGTAACCCCATCCAGGGCAGGTCTGACATCAACCATCTGGGCAGAGTGCCCCCCCACCAACAGCATCTCAGTCTTGTCAGGATTGAGTTTCAGTTTATTGACTCTCATCCAGTCCATTATCGCGGCCAGGCAGCGGTTCAGTACATCGACAGCCTCACCTGAGGAAGATGAAAAGGAGAAGTAGAGTTGCGTATCATCAGCATATTGCTGAAAACGCACTCCAAAACTCATGATGACCTCACCCAGCGGCTTCATATAGATATTAAAGAGCATGGGGGACAGAACTGAACCCTGCGGGACCCCATATTGGAGTACCCAGGGACTCGAGTAGTGCTCCCCAAGGATAACCTTCTGGAGACGATTCCCAAGATAGGAACGCAGCCACCACCAAGCAGTGCCTCCAATTCCTAACTCCGTGAGTCGCCCCAGAAGGATACCATGGTCGATGGTATCAAAAGCCACCGAGAGATCAAGGAGAACCAACAGAGTTACACTCCCTCTGTCTTTCTCCCGATAAAGGTCATCATACAGCGTGACCAAGGCCGTTTCTGTACCAAACCCCGGCCGAAAGCCCGATTGACATGGATCAAGATAATCAGTTTCATCCAAGAGAGCCTGGAGTTGGTGAGCGACCACGCGCTCTAGAACCTTGCCCAGGAATGGAATATTTGCTACCGGTCTATAGTTGTTGAAATTATCGGGGTCCAAGGAGGGCTTTTTTAGAAGCGGTCTCACCACCGCCCGTTTCAGGCAGGGTGGGACCACTCCCTCTCGTAAGGAGGCATTAATCACCTCCTTGGCCCAACCGGCTGTTCCATTCCTGCCAGCTTTTATTAGCCATGAGGGGCAAGGATCCAGAGCAGAAGTGTTCGCCCGCACCTGTCCAAGCACCTTGTCCACATCCTCGAGCTTTACTAACTGAAACTCATCCAATAAAACCGGACAGGACTGTGTTCTGGACACCTCATTAGGTTCAACTGCTACAATATTGGAGTCAAGGTCCCGGTGGATGTTAGTGATCTTATCTTGGAAGTGCCTCATGAATTCATTACAGCGGGTTATTGATGATTGAATTGCATCCGGAGGACTAGAGTGTAGAAGTCCCCAGACAACTTTAAAAAGTTCCGCTGGGCAGTTACAAGATGACTGAATAGAGGCAGCAAAGTACTGCTTCTTTGCTGCCCTCACCGCCTTCACATAACGTTTAGAAGAGGCCTTCACAAGAGCATAATTACAGCCATCGGGAGTTCGCCTCCATTTGCACTCAAGCCGTCTCCTTTCTTGCTTCATCACTCTTAGCTCCGAGGTAAACCAAGGGGCCAATTGAGCTCTGCAGCGGAGAGGGCGCACCGGGGCGATTGTGTCAACTGCCCGGGTCATTTCCGTATTCCACAGAGTGACCAGAGTTTCGACAGAGTCGTCAGTTTTATCAGCCGGAAAATTCCCCAGAGCCCTTTGAAATCCCTCAGGATTCATTAGTCTCCGGGGACGGACCATCTTAATTGGTCCTCCACCCTTGCAGAGGGGAGAAAACAGTGTGAGTCTAAATCTCAATAGGCGGTGATCTGTCCATGACAAAGGAATAGATGTAAAATTCCTCACTCCCAGATCACCATCCCCTAGCCCAGTGGCAAAAATCAAGTCTAGAGTATGTCCCGACACATGCGTAGGGCCAGTAACAAATTGAGACAGCCCCATGGCTGTCATGGATGTCATGAAGTCCTGAGCCGCTCCAGACAAGGTGGCCTCGGCATGAATGTTGAGATCCCCCAATACCAGAAGTTTGGGGGATCGCAACACCAAATCCGAGACCACCTCCGTCAGCTCAGTTAGGGAAGCTGCTGGGCAGCAGGGTGGACGGTACACCAGCAGTATTCCCAGTCTGTCTCGCTGACCCAACACAATGTGCAGACACTCCAGGCCATTAGCCACCTGGATAGGGTGCCTAACGAGAGGAATGGAACTTTTATAGACCACAGTGATTCCCCCTCCCCTCGGATCTACCCAGACGCTGGACCGAATATCCAGGTGGGCACAACTGGGAGAGATTAATACCTCCCAGATCGCTCACCCAGGTTTCGGTAATACATGCCAGATCGGCCGCCTCATCCACAATTAAATCATGGATGAGGGAGGTTTTGTTATTTACCGATCTGGCATTAAGAAGCAGCAACTGGAGATCCAAGGGTTGGCTGATAAGACTACCTGCAATCATGTGGGTGTGAGGAGGACCGGAACACGGTACAGCCACCAATTGTCTGGGCCGAGTTCCCCTTAATTGGCATGTCTTCCTCACAGTGCCATACCTCCCATTACCCGTCACTGCACTAATTGGGGCCCCCTCTGGTCCTCCCTCCCAACACACTATCCTCTCGCCCAGGCACATGATAAAAATAAAATAGATAACAAAACTCATATTTAATACACAATCACACACTCACTCATACCACCATTCATACACTCATACAAATAGCACAACAGCACCAGTAAAGTTCCAGCAGCCAGAGGGTCACAACAGCGGCTGTCGCAACAGCAAGGGCAGAGGAGCGATGGAACGAATGATACTCCCTAACCAAACAGCAGCATCAATGACAGCGACCACAAAGGCTGCAGGGTCCAGGCAGCAGCACTACGGTTAGCAGCAACGATGATGATAATCCTAGAATAGTTCGAGGGCGTCGGGATGAAGCAGCAGTGAAGCAGTACCCAGATCCACGGCGATCGCAGCAACGGCAATAACAACTCGGGCGTAAGGTCGCAATGGCAGCGGCGGCAAGCGCCCAACACTCGAAACCGCCACACAGCAGGAAGGCGACGTCCAGGTCCACAACAGTCGCACAATGATGATGATGGTGTATCGAGTCGCAGAATCGAAGCAGCAACAACAGCGGAGTGGCGCCCAAGCCCACAGCAGTCACGACGACAATCCGGGTGCAAAACCGGGGCGGCGGCGACAACACAACCGCCCAGGAATACTCCGGCAAAAGCCCCAGAACTATCGGAGGTAGAGATGGAACCGACCCGGGAGGCGACAACGGCCAAGACCAGCACACCGGGAGAGCAGGCACAAGCCAACAAAAGCCGGGGGGGGGACAAAAAGCAAAACACCCCCACCACAGCACTGGTCACGCCGAAGAACAAACGAATAACAGCAGCAGCAGAAAAGTAGAGGCCGCTACCATCCCCGGACTCAGTTAGTCGCAACACCCGTCTCCCATGGTCCTCTGTTACCACGCCGAGATTGTAGAAGGGTGGGTGGAAGCAGTTGGAAAGAACATTCGCTCACCTTTCCAATCCTTTCTAATCCTCAGGTAAACCACCAGTCTCAATAAAGCCGAGGTTAAGAATATTAAAGTGCTAAGTGCTAAGTGCTGAGAATGTAAAAGAATGTAAAAGAATGATTAAAAGATGTTTAAAAAAAGATAAGCGGCAGGAGCTACAAACACAGCTCCTCTTCCTATGCCGCCATCTTATTAACTAACATATTTACGGTGATGAAAGGTAGACAACCCAATAATCTTTTTATTGAAAAAGTGGGAGCGTTTTTGTCATGTAGTGGTATAACAATACAAGAAACCATTGAGCCATACATTATTGTGAATTCACTAATAGGCAAAAAACTTTGCGGTTTAAGAACGTACCTATAGCCCACAGATATTTCTATCAAACTTTAAAAAGCAGGGAAATTGGGCAGCTATAGTGAATGCACCAGGGGAGCAGGAGACCTGACCTCCTCTCTGAGATATTGGACTGCCCTACAAATTTGTCAAAATGCAAACACAACTTGGGTTGGTCTTTCACAGTCCAATCCACTTGCTGTGTAGCTTGGAAGAATTTGGTAATGTGCCTCTGAGCATATTTCTTGGCAATCACTCGTGACCGAGTAAGATTGTCTTCCAAAATATAGTATTTAACCATGGATCCGTCTGAATCTGTATCCACCGCCAATGTACCAGTCCATGACTAGGGGCTTCTGGATTTCACAGTCCTGCCCCCATCACCATCTGCCGATCGCCATGGGACTTTTGTTATGGAAGATGCCTGTGTGTGAATTTGTTTTATGTGGGAAGATCGGTGCACCACAATCAACACACAATTTTGACAGAAAAAGGCTTTGATCCAATGGCTTGGGTACTATGACAATTGGAAGTCCTTTATCTGCTGCAGCCTTCATCCACCTTCACAATCGTTGTAACATACACATTGTTATCAGCTACCTGTTCTGCCATCAAGGACTTTGTTGGATCATTCTTTGTCTGGTTCTTCTCCCTTGACCTTACCGCCATGGGTGACCTTGCTGGGAGTACATGACTCCCGACGGCATTGCTCACAGGGTTCATTGGAACACACAAGCCCACTCACCACTACAAGGTGACAATCCAGCGAGGGATCTGAGCATATGGTGAGTGGTGGCAACACCTGCCATCTCCAAAGATGGAGAATTTTTGTTTTGTATGTTTGTTGGTGTTCTTACTTTGCTTCTTTCCTATGTTACTAATGTTTCTACAGAGAATCTAAACTAGAAAAGTTTACTTCCCTCATTATTCATCCTAGAAATCTGTGTCAAATTTATTTTTATTAATTTCAAAGCCTTTTTATTGGTCAATGTCATATGATGGTAAAGAGGGGGGAGGGGAAGGAGGGGATTGGAAGGGGATGGGGATGGGGAGAGAGGGGCAAAGGAAGGGAGAGGGAAGGGGCAAGAAGGAGGGGATAGGAGGGAGGAGAAGGGAGGGTGGGTTTGATCATTTCTATACTTTTTGAGTTCAATGAGATTTATTTCTGTGCAATCATGTTTGAAAATGGAAATGGACTGGGTTCAAGTCGACTGGACTTATAGTGACCTTTTGAATTGGGTTTTCATGGTAAATGGTATTCAGGGGTGGTTTTACCATTGCCTTTTTCTGAGGCTGAGAGGCAGTGACTGGCCCAAGGCCACCCAGTGAGCTTTGTGGCAAGTTCATGAACAGGTTCAGAGGAGGGCAACAAGGATGATCAGGGGACTGGAATCAAAGCCCTATGAGGAGAGACTAAAAGATCTGGGCATGTTTAGCCTGGAGAAGAGAAGACTGAGGGGAGATATGATAGCACTCTTCAAGTACATGAAAGGTTGTCACATAGCGGAGGGTCGGGATCTCTTCTCTATCATCCCAGAGTGCAGGACACAGAATAATAGGCTCAAGTTGCAGGAAGCCAGATTTCGACTGGACATCAGGAAAAACTTCCTAAGTGTTAGAGCCATATGCCAATGGAAACAATTACCTGGACAGGTAGCGGGCTTTCCGACACTGGAGGCATTCAAGAGGCAGCTGGACAGCCATCTGTCGGGAATGCTTTGATTTGGATTCCTGCATCGAGCAGGGGGTTGGACTTGATGGCCTTATAGGCCTCTTCCAACTCTACTATTATATGATTCTACGGCTGTGTGGGGATTCGAACCCTGGTCTCTCAGGCCATAGTCCAACACTGACCTGGGGGAGGGGAGGGGGAGGGGAGGAGATTAGGTGAGTGGGCACTGGGCAGAAAGGAAGCCCCTTTCCTTTCCAAAAGGAAAACTTTTTGAACAGTATCATTGCTTTCCAGTGTTTCCCCCACCATTTTATTCTACAGCAGGCACATATTGCCTCCCACATAAATTTAAACCAGAGCTGTTCCTGGTGATATCCATACCAGCCTTTATTTCACTTTGGACAGTCATGGATTCTCTCAAAGAATTCTGGGAAGTGTAGTTAGTGAAGGGTGCTGAGAGTTTCTAGGAGAGGCCCTGTTCCCCTCGTAGACCTTCAATCAGAGTGGCTGACTGTTAAACCAGTCTGGCTATTGGAGCTCTGTCAGTGGAATAGGAGTCACAAACTACACTTCTCAGGATTCTTTGAGGGAAGCCATGACTGTCTCACTGAAATCAAAGTCTGGTGTGGGTGTGGCCCTCTGATTAGGCAAGCCCAGCAGCTGTGAGTCTGTCATTTAGAACACTGACAGTTGGTTCTTATGAGCATGCCCAACATTATAACTGGGTTACAGCCAAACTTTCTTAAATTAATTAAAAATCAGCCATGCATTTTTTTAACTTTTAAACTGCAGAAGATGAAGGTCAGAGTATGGGGCAAAGTCATTAACAGAATTACAGGTCCTCTGTGAACATGGCTGATTTTTAATGAATTTCAACAGATTATGAGAACTCTGGCAGAAAAAAGTCAAAAAGGGCTCTGGGTTTTTTCCCACTCTTTTTAGACTTTGAACTATCTATTCTCTCTAACTGTTTTGTGTATCACCATGAAAATTGAGAGTGTTGTTAAGCCAGCATTTCTGAGTTCAGGACTCTAAGTTTTGTAAGGTTTTGTTTTGAAATGAGCTTATGGGAAGCATCAGAATGGCATGGGGGGTATTTTCAATTTAACATTGCAGAATGTGAAAAACCCACGCTGGCTATAGTATACAGCCACTCTTGTGGTTGTATAATATTGTAAATGTAAAATTGTTATGGGCTGATTTATTATCAAATAAGTTTGTATTGTTTATGAATTGTTTGTGGAAATACCCATACATATACCATTTAACAAAAAAGGGGGATATTGTTAGCTGTGAAGAGAGGATGTATGGAAACAAACATGGTGGGTTGTATAAAACCTCATTTTCTATGATAAAAAATAACAGTGGTGACTGAACAGCTTTTCTGATACTACTATTTGTGACAGATATGTTTGCCTTTCATAAAACATTATGATTGTTATTGTACTATATGGAGACCCAGTATACTTATTCAAGCATACATGTTGATATCCTAGCAATTTTGTAGTCCACATTCCCCTCTGCTTTGAATGTTGAGGTAGACAAGCAGTGCCAGGGAGATAAACAGGCTATAGTAGTGATGGGAACAATGCAAGGTAATTCTTGGCCTTTGTTGGAAATGACTCTACCAAGTGCCACAGTCATTACAGCCAACTCCTCTGTTCCCTTTCTGTAGGCAGCTAGGAGTTGCAGCCTATCCATAATGATATATCTCAGCTTATCCATTCTTTCAGTGATCATTTGAGGTGTCTTACTTCTGTGAATTGAGGTAGGCAAACAGTATTAGGAAGATGGGAAGGTGAAAGGCTACTGCGGTTTTATGAGTAACTGGAGGTAGGTCATGCCAGGGCCAAGCCAAGAGATGCTGCCACAGGTGGATAGTATCCATGGCCAGTCAAGTTATTAGGCATCTGAGTCAGAAAGTCCCACAACTTTGTCTCCCCTTTCCTGGCAGTTAAAAAGTAATAGTAAATTAAATAACTAGCAATCTGTTGTCTTTTCATGAAACCCAGGATCAGCTTCCCAAGGCTGCTGTCTCATTTTGCCTAATGGTAGAGCCAGCCCTGAGATGTCACAGTCAGTAGAAGATACTCATCAATTCCATTTTCTGGAGATAGATAGGAGTTTCAGCCTGCCCTGAATGATACAGCTAAACTGAATATGACTGAAGAGGTGTTTTCCACTGCAATATTCTAGTGTCTAAATCCATGCCTTTATCTCTACCATTTTGTAAAATCAGGCTGTAGTGATGTTCATTGGTTGGAAGTTTTTGCTTTGGGTGTTTTATATTATTTGCCTATGGGTAACACAGTTGCTAAATCTAAATTCAAATATGGACCTGGGAAACTTCTTCAGCTGAATTTTAAAAATTCTAAAATCTTGTGCCTACCTGCATAAAAATGCAGGATTTTTTTCATTCATTCATTCTCATATCATACACATCTCAAGGGCTCTGATTAAATAATAGGTTAATGATTATACCATATCTTTCTAACCACTAAAAATCTGTTCTAATAAAAATCATCTTCCACTTTTTCTAGCAGACACACATGCACAGGCTTTGGTGGGTCTCCAGGGGATAAGAATTCCAGGGGATTGACTTCCTTCATGTGAAGTATTCAACTACAGCTAAGTCACAACATTGGCTGAACGGATCTGGGCTGCTTTAAATGACTCAATATTTTGAATTTTCACAGTCTTGGATTTTAGCACAAACGAACCCCCCCCCCCCAATAATATTTATTTTACTTTATATTCTGCCCTTCCTCCCAAAGAAGCCCAGGGAGGCAAACAACAAGTGATAAATCAATAAAAACATCTCAAAACCAAAACAGAACAAAATTTAAAATAATTCCAATACAGATGTAACTAGGACAAATCTCTACTTAAAAGGCTTGTTGGAAGAGGAAGGTCTTTAGCAGATGCTGAAAAGACAACATAGGCAGTGCCTCTCTAATATTTAATGGGAGGGATTTCGAAAGGGTAGGTGCCACAGCACACTAAAGGCCCAATTCCTGTATAACAAAACAAGGAATGTGTTGCACAAGTAGAATATAAATCAGTAGTGTGCCTAGGCAACCAGGAATGGAGGAAAGTTCTGAAGGCAGGAGTAGCAACCTCAGTGCTAATCCCTGATGGGTTCCAACAATTGCAGTTACATGTGGCTAACAAAGAGGTTGTTTAATAAGTGAGGTAAACCAGGGAAGCTTGCAGAGACCAAGGGAGGTACACATAATAACTGAATGTAAAATGTTAAAAGGTTAGGCTGAGATGCAGTGATGGCACAAAGTCACCCAGGGTCTGAGTGGAGATTTGAAACCTGGTTTCCCAGGTCCTACTCTAAACTCTAACCACTACACCACACTGCTTCTCAACTGCCAGTGATGGGGCCCTGTCATTACATGCATGTATCCAGGCTGCAGGGCCCAGACCTGAACCCTTTGCTTTGATCCTCGCAACACCAGTGCATCATCCACTTGTCCATTTTGAGGAGGTATTGCTATTTGAGGTCTCTAGGGCAGTGGTTCCCAAACGTTTCCCCCATGGACCACTTAAAAATTGCTGAGAATCTTGGAAGACCACTTCATATTTTTTCTATCTGTTGGAGCAAATGTAATCCATTGTGCTAGGGGCAGTATGATTTTTAGTGATATTTGATTGCTTCGTTTATTTCTTATATTGTATTACAATTTGAATTCCACAGAATTCAGTTTGTAAGTGTTCTTCACAGACACACTGCAGATCACCTGACTGAAGTTCATGGACCACTTCTGGTCTGCGTACCACAGTTTGGGAACCCTTGCTCTAGGGCTTACTCTAATTTTGTTGCTATTTCAGTGGCCTCTTTCAGCTATCGATGCTTGAGGAATTTAATATTTGCAGATTTTAATAAAACAATGACTTGATCTGCATTCCTCAGAGTAATGTGTGCATTGCAACTTAGCTATCCACTGGATTTTGCATTTCTCTATACTTTGTGAAACAGTTCTCAGAAGTTCAGACGCATGAAAATATACATTTAAATAGATATTTTAAGAGAAAATACATCTTTTAATGCATAGGGCTTGTCCACATTTGAGCATTATTTAGATGTCAATCCACTTCCCTATCCTTCACTCCTTTTGAATTAGACTGGAGTTGTCCACATCTGCAGATATTTGAGTTTGTATATATGGAGCAATTTCCGTCTTTCCTTTTAGTGTTTGTCTCTGCCTTATAATTTGTTGCCTTCTATTATGCGATTCAGTACTAACAGGGCACGCCCACAGATAGCTACACACACACCTCTTTTTTTATATAAAAAAAACACCACCCTGGAAGTGTGCAAAAGCACACAGACAATTAGAGATATAAAAGCACTGAGAAAGTAATGGACATGGAAAGAGAAATAGCAGAAAGTGCCACTTGATCCACTCACCTCAAAACAATGAAACACTTGAACAAATCATCTGCAACCTTATGCAGAGAGGTTTGGGTCCTGATTTTCCCCAATGTAGTAGATTATCCCCATCTTGGGTAACCCTAAATTTACAAGGGGAAAGCCTCAAGATGGCTGTTGAGGTTAATATAATGTGGACTATGCAAATTAAATGAAAATACACACTGTAAACTCCGCTGTAGACAAGCCCATATTTTGAAGGAAAATCCACATTTAAGTGCTAGTGTAAAAAAATTAAATAATATTTTGAGAGGTGTTTGGTTTAAACATTCACAGATTAAATGAATGGAACAGAATGGAAGATAATAGAATTAAGGATAAATACATACAAAAGTAACATAGACATATTTGCCTGTTCCCTGCTTCAAGCTCCTTTTAGCTTCTTCTTCCATAGAGCTATCCAGATGTCCCTGCCAGCTTCTGCAGCCTCTTCTGCCTCTACCTGTGCTTTCTGCCTCTTTTTCCAATTCCACTCCTTCATTTCTGTTCCTGAGGAAGGGGAATTCTATTATTCAAGCTGCAGGAAATGAGAGACAGAAGGAAAAGTAGGCCCTAGACTCAGCATTCCCATTACGGTTATCGATTCTCATAGAGATAAATACATTTCAAGAACTGGAAATCTTGACTTATTTTCCCTCCAGGCTGAATACGCAAGCACTTGCATCCCCTCTCTTTGGTTTCTCTCTCCCTGCCTCTCTTTACTGTGTGGGTCAGAGCAGTCGTTTCATAGGCATGCCCCATCCCACACACTTGGCTCCAGGTGGTTTACATTATGTGAAAATATGTGGATAGAAAAATGTCACAAAGCACTGCAGTACCCACCGTGGGACCTTGGGATGAAAGGCAGGTAATAAATGGAAAATAACAAAAACAACAATAAATTATCATAGACATAATTGTCATAGTTAAAACTATCACATTTTCCCCACCTTTAAGCTGAATCTTCAAAGGTATTTGGTTCAAGGGCAGAGCCGGCCCCAGGCATGCCAGGACCCTTGGGCACCTGCCTGCCCTGGGCCCTGGCACCCACATGCAAGCCTCACTCACCCACCGACCCACATACCTACTGACCAATCAACCTACCAGGCGGGGGGGCAGGATGGCGGGTGGCAGGATGGCAGAGGGAGAGCGAGCGGGCGGTGGGGCAGGAGAGGGAGAGGGAGCAGGCGGGGGTGAGCAGGAGGGCAGTGTGGAGGGTGGGTGAGCAAGCGAGCGAGTGAGCGGGAGGAGGGAGAGGGTGAGTGAGCAGGTGGGGGAGTGGGCGGGCGGTCATCTGCCTCCCTGCCACAGACGGGGAGCACTACTCCCCCACCATAACGAGGGGCCCTTCAGGGGTCCCTGTGGGCTGCAGGGCCCTCGGCCAGGCCTCCACCTGGCCGCCCTTTGGAGCCGGCCCTGTTCAAGGGTATATTTAGGCCACATCAAGAAAGATAACTTCTCATCCAGTCCTGCCATTGTCCCTTGCCCCTCATTTTAAGTTCTGTTGTTTGCACTCAGTTAGGTGAATCATGGTAAATTATACTGAGCTGAAATGGAGAGGAAATCCTTTTTAGGAACACCTTTGCCCCCTATGAAGATCACCCCTTTTGAACACTTGTGGGGGGGGGCTCTGAACAGGGATGACAGCACTGCCCTTGCTCTTAACTGGCTTTGTGATGTTGTCACATATTAAATCAGACGGTGTGACATTATGATGTCTTCGCTGCCACATCACTTTGTTGCCTTCATCACAGATTATTTTAATTGCTTGATTTTAAAACTGGCACTTTGAAGGGGAGCAAGCAGCAGCAGCAGCAGCAGCAAAAGGATGAGCATTTGGTGGTGAGTATTGTTTTGCTTTTGGGGGGGTTAAAATTCTGCATGGTGGCAAGTATTTTTGCCAGTGAACATTAAGCATATCCCTAGTCACGAACGACTAACCCTTTTCTTCTCTGCCCACCCATATTTTAATCAGTTTATAGCTCCTTCCTTTCTAACAGTTTTCTCTCCAAATCTATTAGGTCTACTTGCCATGATTTTCAGATGGCTACTACTATTTGGCTAGTAATCGATTCTCTATTTTATTTATTTATTTAATTATTTAATTTGTATCCCACCCTTCCTCCCAGCAGGAGCCCAGGGCGGCAAACAAAGCACTAAAAACACTGAAAAAATATATATCAACTTTGATCCTCACAGCCAGAGTCAGCATCCACTAAAGATTCAGATATACCTGAGTGAGTAAAATTAGTCTGTCAGACAAGAGTTATAGAAGTGCACAATTTCATTGGAAACTTTTGCAAGAATCAGAAGTTGTTTCTTCACTGGAAAACTTTGAATAAAGTGGAAGGCATGTGCATTATGCATAACTGTGCTGTGCCAGTTCAGCAACAATCTGTAAGTCGTGCGTCATTTAATTTTTACAAGGCAGTTAATGTTGTACTTTGTCCCCAAACGTTCATTGCCCCCTTTATTTGCTGTCAAGCTTTCACTTTAGCAAAAAAAGAGAGAAGCTAATCACTAAAGTGGTGGCGAGGGGAAAGGATTAGAAAATATGAACATTAAACTGGTTTTCCTTAATGCATTTGTTTTTATAGACAACTGGTTCCTGTTATTCCCTTGTGTGTTTTTATTCTTCTGGTCCAACTCACACAAGCAGTTGAGGTAGCAGTTACATGTTTCTAATTTTGATAAACTTACTTCCATTAACAAATATTAAACTCATTGATAACTTGTGTCATGCAACTGTTCAGCATTTTAAAAGATTTGTTTTTGAGCGAGCTTTTCTATGACACACCATTATAGTTTTTTATGTGTCCAATCAATAGGCAAAATATATAAGATTATAGTTTTTTTTAAAAAAATAACTTTTTACATTTTTCTTTGTATATTAATACAGGGAGCTGGCATGTGCAATATTTCCATGCGTATACTACAAACAACATATAAAACTGGTAGAAATATACCACATATACTTGAAGTTGTATGTGGTAGGAAGCTTGCAAACATTTCTGTTGGTATGATTTTCTCCAGCACATACACTTTGGTTTGTTGTTATGTGCCTTCAAGTCGATTACAGCTTATGGCGACCCTATGAATCAGTGACCTCCAAGAGCATCTGTCATGAACCACCCTGTTCAGATCTTGTAAGTTCAGGTCTGTGGCTTCCTTTATGGAATCAATCCATCTCTTGCTTGGCCTTCCTCTTTTTCTACTCCCTTCTGTTTTTACCAGCATTATTGTCTTTTCTAGTGAATCATGTCTTCTCGTGAAGTGTCCAAAGTATGATAACCTCAGTTTCATCATTTTAGCTTCTAGTGATAGATCTGGTTTAATTTGTTCTAACACCCAATTATTTGTCTTTTTTGCAGTCCATGGTATCCGCAAAGCTCTCCTCCAACACCACATTTCAAATGAGCTGATTTTTCTTTTATTCATTTTTTTCATTGTCCAACTTTCACATCCGTACATAGAGATTGGGAATACCATGGTCTTAATGATCCTGAGTTGAGTGTTCAGTGATACTTCTTTGGGTTTGAGGATCTTTTCTAGTTCTCTCCTAGCTGCCCTCCCCAGTCCTAGCCTTCTTCTGATTTCTTGACTATTGTCTCCATTTAGGTTAATGACTGTGCCAAGGTATTGCTAATCATTGACAAGTTCAATTGTTGGAGAATTTTTTCTCCATTGGGATCTTTTGCTGGGGGTCCTTAAATAAATTTGAAGACACAGGCTTGAAGCAAAAAGGTAGGCCTTTATTCTTTACAAGCATATGCATATGTACATGCAGGGTCAGCCTCCAGAAACATCCAGGAGAGACTGCACTGAGGCACTGTGTGCAAGCTCTTTTATAGAGTACAGTTACAGCATGTGGCAGTGATTCACCAATCTTATGAGTTCTTGCCCACATAACATCACAGTTCCTCCCCTCTACATTCATTCCAAGCCAATCAGAAAGCATTAGCTAACTCCAGTGGGATTCCAAGATTCTGTCCATCTTGTGAATATTTCCATTGTCCTACTTTTTCTCAAGACTAATGAATTTTTGCGACTAGTTGGAACAGTTACTATTGTGAATATGCTTTCAAGCATACTTGGTACATTCCATATGCCATTGTTTCCTGATCAGTCAGGCTGAAACCCTGGACAGCCACTACTACTCACGTGGAGTCTGGGCTGAATTTGCACTGCAGAGCGTAGCGGTTGTGTGCAGGAATCTTGGTCTTCGGGATAAGCTGTGTCACCTCATCTCCAATGCCACCAGTTAGATTCCACACATAACAGTTGCCCTGCGAGAGGTTAGAAAGGAAGTGTCTAAGAGGCCCTCTGGAATTCCCTTCCTTTCAACCTTCGCCATGCCCCCTCCCTGATAGGTTTCCGCTGAGCCTTGAAGACCTGGCTGTTCAGGCAGGCCTACGGGATCCCTGGGGTGGGTTAGCTTTTAATACTGTTATTAATCAGAATTGTAGTGTTTAGTCTAATTATTAATTGTGGCCCTCACTGTTTTATATTGTATTTTATTGTATTGATGTACGTCGCCTAGAGTGGCTGTTAATTCGGCCAGATAGGCAATTCATAAATAAATTTTTATTATTATTATTATTATTATTACACCTGAAATATTTGGACAAGTTCCCTGAGTTAAGTTTCCCTCAACTCAGGGTGTTTGGGAATGTATGAGCACCCCCCAGTTATATTCCTTGCCATAGGGTTTCTTATGCCCTTATACTTTCTCAGAAATCCCATTTCCTTACTTATAAAATACACAACTAATGAAAGAGGATTTTGTTAAAACCCCTGAGCTACATTGTGAAACCACACCGACAAAGGAAAACTGGGTGACTCTGGCTAACTAGTATCTTTTCAGCCTCAGAAATATAGAGACAGGCCACCCAGAATACTTTTTTCTTAATAAAAACGCACTTATAAAGTTATAAATGTAACACAGTGGATTGTTTTAAAATCATTATAAAATCTTTCTATTTCTCTTCATTAAACATTTAATACTTATCCCCTAGGTGGCATTATTGCTTTACCCAAGAAGCTATTTCTTTGGCTCAGAATCATATAATTATTAATCATACTTTCACAGGTAAAATACTTGCTTGAATTAATAACAATAGAGTAATCAATCTTATGCCAGTCAGGCTTTAGCCGAATCTGGTAAAAGCCCAAGAGTTCATTGTGACCCTTTTGTTTGTTTTTCTCTTACCGGCCTGATTGAGGCCTATTGGAAACTCAGGGTCCTCTGTGAGCCTGAATCTTTTAGGACCCCAACAGGCCTGCAATTACATGCTTATGATTATAAAACATATACCTTTTAATATATATGATTATATATGTGTGGATACATAAAATTCCCCATTACAATGTCCCCGTCAACTTTAAAGTTACATAAATCTTCTGTTGTCATTACATTAGTCTTTTTGACGTTCACCTGTAGTCCTGCTTTTGTGCTTTCCTCTTTAACTTTCACCAGCATTCGTTTCAAATCATTACTGGTTTCTGCTAGTAGTATGGTATCGTCTGCATATCTTAAATTATTGACATTTCTCCCTCCAATTTTCACACCTCCTTCATCTTGGTCCAATCCCACTTTCCATATGATATGTTCTGTGTACAGATTAAGCAAATAGGGTGATAAAATACACCCCTGTCTCACACCCTTTCCTATTGCGAACCAATCAGTTTCTCCATATTCTGTCCTTACAGTAGCCTCTTGTCCAGAGTATAGGTTGAGCATCAGGACAATCAGATGCTGTGGCACCCCCATTTCTTTTAAAGCATTGCATAGTTTTTCATGATCTACACAGTCAAAGGCTTTGCTATAATCTATTAAGCACAGGGTGATTTTCTTTTGAAATTCCTTGCTCCGTTCCATTATCCAACGTATATTTGCGATATGATCTCTGGTGCCTCGTCCTTTTCTAAATTCAGCTTGGACATCTGCCATTTCTCACTCCATATATGGTAAGAGCCTTTGTTGTAGAATCTTGAGCATTACTTTACTTGCATGGGATATTAAGGCAATAGATCGATAATTACTACATTCTCTGGGATCCCCTTTCTTTGGAAGTGGGATATATATTGAACGCTTCCAGTCTGTGGGCCATTGTTTAGTTCTCCATATTTCTTGACAATTTTGTCAAAATTTGGACAGATTCATTCTCAGTAGCTTGTAGCAACTCTATTGGTATGCCATCTGTTCCTGGTGATTTGTTTCTTCCAAGTGTTTTAAGAGCAGCTTTTACCTCACATTCTAAAATTTCTGGTTCTTCATCATATGGTTCCTCCATGAATGAATCTGTCATCCTTGCATCTCTTTTATAGAGTTCTTCAGTGTATTGCTTCCATCTTCCTTTTATTTCATCTTGGTCAGTCAGCGTGTTCCCCTGTTGTTTATTCATATTATTATTGATAATACTTTTATTGATAGTCGTGGTTTAAATTTCCCTTTCATTTCTCTAATCTTCTGGAATAGGGCTCTTGTTCTTCCCTTTTTGTTGTCCTCTTCTATTTCTATACAATAACTATTGTAATAAATTTATATCCCACCCTTCCTTTCAAAGTAGCCCAGGGTGGCAAAGGTATCAACAAAACAATTAAACAACAACAAAAAGAAAAGCATTCTACAAACAGTTAAAAATATTTTACACAGGTGTAATTTTTACAATTAGCATGATGAATTTTGAGAACCACTTTTGCAGGAGACATAGGGAGCATTAAATTCAGAAAGCAGCAATCAGAGCTGCAGGTTCGAATTATCCTGACATCAGTGCTTATATCAGAGAAAGCAATGTATTGGTTCTAACTCAGATTAGATTGAGTTGCATTTAAAAATATACCTACCTAATTTGCAGCTTCCAAAATGATACATGAACCAAAACATAGCCATCCTTTGAAATTCATACTTCTCCAAATTTTGCAATGAAGTTGCAATGAAGTTCTCCAGCCTAGTTATAAATACATATATTAGTGAAAAAAACATGCATTATATTAAGAAAATCTGTTTTGCAAAAATTATATATTAGGTAAAATTGCATACAAAGATATATTAGGAGAAGTTTGCACTAAGATGCTGCTGGATTTTCATGAGGTCTATTTTTTAAAAAAAACAAATACAAACAGATATGGAAATGTAGAGAACTGAATTTAAGTTTGGATAAATGAGAAGGTGAAAGTATCCAAAACTGTCTGATTTGCTCATTGCTAGATGGTCCCAGCTGAATCTTGGAATCTGATATGAATGAAAGCACCTTTAATTAACTATCCCATTTAAATCCAGTTAGTTTAAGAAAAAGAAACTTTCACACATACAATGGATATTTCTCACTTTGTCAGCAGCCTTTGCATTTTTTTTAATAGTAGCAAAAATCATCAGCTTGGAACACCAGCCTCATGGTGTTTACTTTACACATTCCTGCAGTCTGTTTACACACAAACTCTCTTACCCTCTAACCATGTTGAATTTAAGTTTTTGTATGAGATTAACACCCACTGCTATTTCCCCCAATTGATTAGGCTGTGTACACACTATATATTTAAAACACATCCACCCCCAAGAAGAATCCTGAGAACTGTAGTTTACCCCCATCACATAGCTACAATTCCCAACACCCTTTACAAATTGCAGCTCTCAAGACTCTTTGCAGGGGGAAATATGCTTTAAATGTATGGTGTGTAGGCAGCCATTCTACATCCAGTGTAGGTTCAATTCTGTTCTCTCACACACGTATACACACTGCTTAAAATGGCTTGATTAAATCAGACATACAAAAACATAAATGAAAATTTAACAAAAAAAGCTTGTGGAAAACTGAAAGTATTTAATTTTTTTTAAATGCTTGGAACTGTGAAATCTAAAAACTGTGGTGAAAAACCCAGGAAGCCAAGCCATACTTTAAAAGAATACTTTAAAAACTTTGTAACGTGGAGAAATACATGGATTACTAATACAGATGATGACCCAAGAAAAATGTAGAAAAGGCTTACTTCAACCTTTACCACATATATTGTGAGCCAGAAACTATAGCATGTTGGTACAGTCAACCTAGCAAGCATGAGGCAGCAAATGGGTGGGAGTTTCTAAAAAAGGAAATTCTAAAAGCGCAATGGCAAGCAATTCCAACAAGGAAAAAAGGGGGGAAACGGCAGAAGAAGCCAATGTGGCTTCACAAAAAGCTTAGAGATGACCTGAAAACAAAAAAGAACACATACAGGAAGTGGAAAGAAGGCCAGGCCACAAAGGGAGAGTACAGGCAGGTATCACGGAATTGCCGGGATGGTGTCAGGAAGGCTAAAGCTGAGAATGAGCTGAGGCTAGCAAGGGATGCTAAAAGCAACAAAAAAGCTTTCTTTTTTTTTGTAATAATTTTTATTATTCAAATTTTTATAAAACAAATACAACAAAAACAATACAACAAAAATAAAAAGAAGAACTTGACTTCCGATTTGTCACAGATCAGCTACAAGTATATAATATATATCAAACCTGTCCCCTAAAACATACGAAATTCACTTTTTTCCATAGTCTATCTTAATTAATCGTCAAATCCCATTATCATCATTTCATTTTTTTCTTTCAACAAAAAGTCCAAAAGAGGCTTCCATTCCTTAAGAAATGTATCTGTCATTTTTTCTCTGAGAAGGCATGTCAATTTGTCCATCTCAACTAAGTCCATTAATTTCAATAGCCATTCTTCCATTGTTGGTATCGATTCCATTTTCCACTTTTGTGCATATAATAATCTTGCTGCCGTGATCATATATAATATTATTCTTCCATATTTCTTTTCCTTTTGTTTATCCATAAAACCCAATAAAAAAAAATTCTGGCTTTAACTGAATATTTATCTTTAAGATTTTTTGCATCATCCTACCTATCTGTGCCCAAAATAATTTTGCCTGTTTACACGACCACCACATATGATAAAAAGATCCTTCTTGTTGTTTACATTTCCAACATACATTAGAAACATTACTATACATTTTTGACAACTTTTCTGGAGTCATATACCAACGATACATCATTTTGTAAAAATTTTCTTTAAGATTATAGCATAATGTAAATTTCAAACCTTTTTTCCACATATTTTCCCATTGATCCATTTGTAAATTATAACCAAAATTTTTTGCCCACTTGACCATACACTCTTTTACTTGTTCTTCTTCCATGTCCATTTTCAATAAAAATTTATACATTTTTGCAATTATACATTCATCATTTGTACACAAACCTATTTCAAAACCAGATTTATTTATTTCAAACCCATACATTTTCTTGTCCATTTTGTATCTTTCTAACAATTGTAAATAGGCAAACCATTGTGAACTAGATCCTTCCTTTATTAGTTGTTCTCTCTCTTTCATTATATATTCTCCATGCACATTTTCTAATAGTTCTTGGTAAGTTAACCATTTCTCTTTTCCAGCCATTTCTCTTCTATAAAATGCTTCTTGACTTGAAACACATAGTGGTATTTTAGGGAAAAAAACCTTGTTTAGTATTTATTCCATATTTTCAACAAAGGACGTCTTATAAAATGATTATTAAAATCCACATTAACTTTTACTTTATCATACCATAGATATCCATGCCATCCCCACTTCAGGTTGTGACCCTCCAAATCCAATAATCTTTTATTCCTCAATACAATCCATTCCTTTATCCAGACTAAGCAACAAGCAGCAAAATAAAGTCTCAAATTTGGTAATCCCAGTCCTCCTCTTTCTTTGGCGTCTTGTAATAATTTAAATTTAACTCTTGGTTTTTTCCCCTGCCAAACAAATTTAGAAATATCTTTTTGCCATTGTTTAAAAGGTAAATCAGAGGATATGACAGGTATTGTTTGAAATAGAAACATCATTCTCGGCAATACATTCATTTTTATTACAGATATTCTACCCATTAATGACAACTGTAATTTATCCCATTTTAACAAATCTTTCTTAATCTCTGTCCATAATTTTTCATAATTATTATGAAACAACTTTGAATTTTTATTTGTCATAATGATACCTAAATATTTCACCTTTTCTTCTATTTTAAAATCTATCTTCTCCATTAACTCTTTTTGATCTCTTAAAGATAAATTTTTCACCAACATCTTCGGTTTTTGGTTATTGATCTTAAATCCTGCTAATGATCCAAATTCTTCTAATTTATCCATCAATACTTTGATTCCTTCCAAGGGATTTTCTAATACAATTATCAAGTCGTCAGCAAATGCTCTCAATTTATATTCCTCTTTTTTTATCTTTATTCCCGAAATCCTTTTGTCTTGCCTTATGTCTCTAAGCAGCACTTCTAGAACCAGAATAAATAAAAGAGGGGACAATGGACATCCCTGCCTTGTACCCTTTTGTATTTCACATGAGTCCGTTAAATCCCCATTGACAATTATCTGTGCCTTCTGTGATGTATAAATCGATCTGATCCATTTTATAAAATTATCTCCAAAGTCCATTTGCTCTAGAACCTTAAACATAAATTTCCAATTCAAATTATCAAATGCTTTCTCAGCATCCCAGAAAATCAAAGCTGCTTGTATGTCATTTCGTTGTTCTAGATATTCCAACACATTCAAAACATTCCTGACGTTATCACGTAGTTGTCTTTTAGGTAAAAACCCCGCTTGATCTTCCTGAATAAATTGTTGCAATATTATTTTCATTCTTTCTGCCAAAATCATTGTAAAAATTTTGTAGTCATTATTCAATAAAGATATTGGCCGATAATTCTTTGTTTTGGTTAGATCCTGCTCCTCTTTAGGTATTAATGTTATATTGGCATTTTTCCAACTATCCGGTATCTTCCCCTCTTGTAAAATAGAATTCATTGTATACTGTAAAGGTAATAAAAGTTCCTCCTCCAAGCATTTGTAATACATTGCTGATAGTCCATCCGGTCCTGGCGCCTTTCCTAATTTAATTTTACTTATAGCCTCAGATATTTCTCTTGACGTAATAGGACCATTAATAGCTTGTCTCTGAAAATCTGTAATTTTAGGCAAATTCTGTTTAGATATATACTCTTCTATTTTTTCAGAGGGAATTTCCTGACACTTGTACAAAGTTGAATAATATTGATGGAAAACCCTTTGGATTTTTACATTGTCTGTCAACATCTCATCTCCTTCTTGTATCTTTAAAATAAGATTTTTTTGTCGTTCTTTTCTTAATTTATATGCTAGCAATTTCCCCGGTTCATTTGCAAATTCAAAAGTCCTTTGTTTAGCAAAGTTTAATTTCCTTTCAATTTCTCTAACTGTCAACATTGACACTTGTTTCTGTAACATTTTAATTTGATTTGCAGTAGAAGCTTTAGTTGGATTCTTTTTCAATTCTTCCTCTTTTTGTTTTATTTCTTCCAAGATTAATTGCATTTTCTGTTGTTTCTTCTTTTTAAATTCAGAATTACATTTAATAAAATATCCCCTCATAAATACTTTACTTGTATCCCAAACAATATTTTCATCTGTTCCTTTATGTAAATTGTGTTCAAAAAACTCTTTTAATTTCTTCTTACATTCCTGCACTATTTTATCATTCTGTAATAAAGATTCATTTAGTCTCCATCTAAATCCAAGATTTTTTTTAAAAAAGTCAATATCACTGGATCAAAAAAGCTTTCTTCAGGTATGTCCATAGTCTATCTGAAGGAGCACCTCCAACATCATCAGGGATGCCACTCAACAAGATCAGCCTCAAAAGGCCTTCTCTCTATCCCACCAGTTAAAACAGCTAGACTGGTGAGAACTAGGGAGAGGGCTTTTTCAATTGTGGCCCCCACTTTGTGGAATTCCCACCCAAATGATCTCTGCCATCCCCCACTATGATGAACTTCTGCCGGGGTTTGAAGACCTGGCTCTTCAGGCAGGCTTTTGGGGTGGGTTAGGTTTTATTATTATTGTTGAGATTTTTAATGTTTTAATGTATTTGTATGTTTTTACTTTGTATGTCGCCCAGAGTGGCTAGATAGCCAGCCAGATGGGTGACTAATAAATTTAATAAATAATATATAACAACGATGATAATAATAAAAGTCAGAGGAAAGAAATGGTGGCACAGCTACTCAATGAGGATGGCAAAATGATAACAGATGACAAAGAAAAGGCAGAAGTGCTCAATTCCTACTTTGGCTCAGTTTTCTCCTAAAAAAGGGCCTATGACCATCCCGGGAAACATGAAGTAGAAGGGTCAGGATTGGACCTTGAGATTGATAGACAAATGGTCAAGGAATACCTAATCACTTTGAATGAGTTCAGATCAGCAGGGCCCAATCAACTGCATCCTAGCGTATTGAAAGAACTGGCTGAAGAACTCTCAGAACCGCTGTCTATTATCTTTGCGAAATCATGGAGGACCAGTGAAGTGCTGGATGACTGGAGGAGAGCTAATGTTGTCCCTATTTTCAAAAAGGGCAAGAAGGAGGAACCGGGGAACTGCAGACCAGTCAGCCTAACATCAATCCCTGGAAAAATTCTGGAGCAGATTATAAAGCAATCAATCTGTAAGCACCTTGAAAGCAATGCAGTGATTACTAGGAGCCAACATGGATTTATGAAGAACAAATCCTGCCAAACTAATCTCATCTCATTTTTTGATTGGGTAACCTCCCTTGTAGACTGTGGGAATGCTGTGGACATAATATATCTTGACTTCAGCAAAGCTTTTGACAAAGTGCCCCATGATATTCTGATTAGCAAGCTATCTAAATGTGGGCTGGATGGAACAACTATCAGATGGATCCACAGTTGACTCCAGAATCGTACTCAAAGAGTGCTTATCAATGGTTCCTCTCAAACTGGGCGGAAGTAACAAGTGGGGTACCACAGGGCTCGGTCCTGGGCCCAGTGCTCTTTAAAATTTTTATTAACGACTTGGATGAGGAGGTACAAAGCATGCTTATCAAATTTGCAGATGACACAAAATTGTGGGGCATAGCTAATACCGTGGAAGACAGAAACAAAATTCAAAGGGACCTTGATAGGCTGGAGCATTGGGCTGAAAACAACAGAATGAAATTCAACAGGGATAAACGCAAAGTTCTACACTTAGGAAAAAGCAACCAAATGCAGTTACAAGATGGGGGATACTTGGCTCAGCAATACGACATGTGAGAAGAATCTTGGAATTGTCGTTGATCACAAGCTGAATATGAGTCAACAGTGTGATGTGGCTGCAAAAAAGGCAAATGCTATATTAGGCTGCATTAACAGAAGTATAGTTTCCAAATTGCGTTAAGTATTAGTTCCCTTCTATTCAGCACTGGTTAGGGCTCATCTTGAATACTGCATCCAGTTCTGGTCTCCGCACTTCAAGAAGGATGCAGATAAACTGGAACAGGTTCAGAGGAGGGCAACAAAGATGATCAGGGGACTAGAAACCAAGCCCTTTGAGGGAAGACTGAAAGAACTGGGCATGTTTAGCCTGGAGAAGAGAAGACTGAGGGGAGATATAATAGCACTCTTCAAGTACATGAAAGGTTGTCACATTGAGGAGGGTCAGGATCTCTTCTCGATCGTCCCAGAGTGCAGGACATGGAATAATGGGCTCAAGTTGCAGGAAGACAGATTTCGACTGGACATCAGGAAAAACTTCCTAACTGTTAGAGCCATACGACAGTGGAACCAATTACCTAGAGAGGTAGTGGGCTCTCCGACACTGGAGGCATTCAAGAGGCAGCTGGACAGCCATCTGTCAGGAATGCTTTGATTTGGATTCCTGCATTGAGCAGGGGGTTGGACTTGATGGCCTTGTAGCCCCCTTCCAACTCTACTATTCTATGATTCTATGAACCCTACTGTGTTGTCAGCTACTCATCTGTATTGATTTGGTTTCTGTTTGCTTCCTTATATGAAGATTGAACTCTAAGTACACTTGGATTGAGAACTTCTAACTCTACCCTGGAGGTTGACCAGCCCTCAACTCCGTTATACCTTCTGACAGGGCATATGTACATGATGGCTAGCACATCCATATTGGAGATAGGATTCTCCTTCAAGCAGCTGGGAAGGCTGTGCCACTGCAGTGGCCCACTGTGTCCAGCAGGGCAGGAAGCTACTGCAGGGGAAGCTGGAAGTAGCCTGTGAAAGGCCACGAAGGGAGTGTTTCAAGGTGGGGCACAGTGTCACAGATTCCCAGAGGAGCTGATCCTCAGAATCCTCAGTTGGGCCAGGCTGAGGCTAGTACAGCAAAAAAACAACACCACCACCATCTTATCATCCGACCTGGCCGGTGGGAGCAGCAAGGCTCATTTCCAACCTCAATGAGCTAGGACACAGAGGCTGGGTCTGCTGAGGCCTATGTTCATCGGAGTCTGTAAGCATCCTGTTTTTCTGATACAGAGTCAAACCATTGGTCCACCTAGCTATGTGTTGTCTACCCCAGGGATAGCCAATGTAGTGCCTTCCAGATGTTGTTGGACTACAACTGCCATCAGTCCTAGTCAGCATGGTCAATGGCCAGGTATGATGGGAGTTGTAATCCAACAACCTCTGGAGGGCATCACATTGGTTACACTGACCAGCAGAGGCTCACCAGGGTTTCAGACAAGGGTATTTCCCAGTCCAAACTAGAGATGCTGGGAATGATACCTGGGACCTTTTGCATGCAAATCATAAGCTCTAGCACTGAGTTACATCCCTTCACCCTCCTTGCTCCCCTAGGAAGGGTTACAAAGGCTTTCCAAGAGCCCGTGAAACAAAATGGCTATGATTCTTTCTGGAGCGTCAGCAGATACTAGCAAGTTCACCATGTTTTTGTCACCTCAAGGATACATTAGCACATAAATTTAGGATACACTGAGTGCCATTCCTTTCCATTTCAGCCCCAGTTTATCCTGACCTTCACTTTCAACAGATTGGAATACATTACTGCAACTGAGACTGGCTTTTTCTTCTTCTCCGACCTCCCCAGGTACTCTATAAAGCTGGTGCCTGGCTTTTGGCCTGCAGCTCTTAGATGAGGGTGAGCAGCCAGAGCATGATGGAGAGGACATTTATGGAGTGTCAATCCAGGCAGGATGTTTATCGAGATGGAAGAGAGGAAGTACCAAATGGCTCTATATGGAAGTGGTATCCCAGCTCTAAAACTCCCTCCTTCTGGACCCCTGGATGGCCACTTGTTTGTGGGAAGTTCAGTGGAAATTTACTTTTTTCTTTAAGCTTTTGGTGAATATGGTTGGACAGTTTTTGAGGCATGAGACTGTTTTCTTTTAGACTGATTTTGTGGTTTTATTGTTGATGATACTGATGTTCCTAATATCTTAAAGTTATCTTAATTGTGTTTTGTGATTTGTAATGATATGATTTATATGCTTTTTATATAAATCGGTTTGAGGTCAATTGTGACAAAAAGCAGTATACAACCACATTAAATAAATAATACATGTTTTTAAAAACTGTGTTCCTCTTCCCTTTCCCCCTCCCACAGCCCCATATTTGCAGGGTAGCATCTTCTGATAAAAGATGTTAGCAGTGTCCAGAGTGAATAATCCCAAGAGCCACTTACCAAAATGTTGAGGTTGTCTAATTTTCACACCTTAAGAAGCTTGTAATGTTCCTCCAAACTCTCTTTGACTAAACTGATACACAGAAGGCAGCTCCAGTCCCTCTCCCACAGCTTATTCCTTTGGGGCCAGAAGCAATAAAAAGCAGGTGACAGTGATTACAGCGATTTCCCTCTTGACCTTTTCCCAAGTCACTTCTAGTTGTTGTTGTTTAATTGTGAAGTCTCTTATCTGAGTGGAACAAATGATAGGGTGTGGGTCAAATGCAGCCCTTCTAAGTTAAACATCTTCCAAAATGAACAGCTACAGTGGGGAACATTTCTTAACAGCAGCATCTTATGTAACACGTGTAGGGAAAGTCAAGCTGCTATGTTGCCTGTTATCCACTATTTATCTATCTGCTATTTATGACAGGAGTGGGGAACCTGTGCAGCCTTCCAGATGTTGCTGGACTTCAACTTCCATCATCCCTGATTTGGCTACGTTAGCTGCTGGGAGTTGCTGCTGGGAGCTGTCATCTTGCAAACCTAGTATGTGTGGGGCCTGGCTAGGTATTACTCAAAGTTGAAAAAGAAGCATATACAACACATGCTCAAGGGCATTTTTTTTTCCAATTAATTTTTATTCTAATTTTCAAAACCAAAATAATACAAAAAGAAAACAACACAAATCAATAACTAATACAATACAAAAAAAAATACATATATATAAAAATATTGACTTCCGATTTGTCATAGTTCAGCTATAAATCTATAATATATAACAAACCTATCTCTTAATAGATTATAAAATCACCTTCCTCCAGCGGTTATCTTAGTTGGTTTCAAATCTCATTAACATCATATCATTTTAATGTTCCACAAAAAGTCAAAGAGAAGTTTCCAATCCTTGAGATATGTATCAATCACTTTTTTTCTAAATAAACATGCCAATTAATCCAGCTCATCAAATCTACTAAATCCAGTAATTTCAAAACACTATAATTCAACTATAAATCTATAATATATAACAGACCTATCTCTTAATAGATTATAAAATCACCTTCCTCCAGCAGTTATCTTAGTTGGTTTCAAATCTCATTAACAACATACCATTTTAATCTTCCACAAAAAGTCAAAGAGAAGTTTCCAATCCTTGAGATATATGTCAATCAATTTTTTTTCTAAATAAACATGTCAATTAATCCAACTCATCAAATCTACTGAGTCTAGTAGTTTCAAATCGCTCTTCTGTCATTATCCATATTGGGTCCATCTTCCATCTTTATGCACCCAAAAATCTTGCTGTCATAGTCATATAATAAAAGTCTGATAGGAATTTCCTCCATCACAGATATTTTCTTACCATCGAATCCAAACGTAACACTGAAGTATTGTTTCAAAGCCGCATCTCTGCTCCTCTTTTCCACATGATACACTAGTACATTTCTTGAAGGTTTTTCCATTGACACAAAACAGGGATTAATTCTATTAACTTTCTCCATTTCAAGTTCCATCAAATCCTTCCAGTCCAGGAATTTTTTTGAACCGATAATATCTTTATCTCCAATCTCTTCAATTCCTTCAGAGACAGCGCTATATTCCAAACTGTAATATTTATCTCCAGGATCCGTCACAACCAGGAAATCCAAATCTTTTTTCATGTCCATATTTAAGCCAATCTCCATAGATTGAACCTTGCCTTTAATTTCTCTTTCATCCTTTTTTTGTTTTCCAGATCTATCTTTATTCTCCTTTCTCATAGAATCCTGAGTTTCTTTCAGCTCCTGTCTCATTTCATGAAATTCAGTTCTCCACGCTTGTCTATTATTTCTCAGTTCTTGTTTTATTGAGTTAATCCCATCCATTATTTTCTGAAGCATGTCTAGAAATAAAGTCCTTTCTTGTACATCCATGATCTTCTTACTTGCCATTCTTAAAACCAAAAGAACAAAACTCCTTCAATTTTCAATGTCCCAAGCAAAGAGCAGTTTATTTCTTTATCCAGTTACAAAGGAGTTAATCTTTCCAACCAACTAGCGTCACACGCTAGACAGTCCTTATCTCTTAAATGTCCAGAAGTGCAAAAACAGCTTTTAGTTCACAGCGTTCAAATAACTAGTAGCAGAGAGAATGAGCAGATTCGTCAACAACAACAACAAAAAAGTAGATCAGAAAAAATAGTCCCTTATATATATTACACAAAAGTCTTGTAAATCAAAAAGATTTCTTATCTCTCCCAATCAGAAAGCTCTCATCCGTTGTAATCTTTAAAACGCAATTTTCCATGTCAGCTTTTTGCAATAAAAAAAAAAGATAAGCTATTTATATTTTCTTCCCCCTTAGTTCTGTAAATAAAGAAGGAAAGTCTTACCTCATCTAGGTTATCTTAATGGCTGTTACTGTGACAAATCTCTTTAGCTATATAGATAAGAAAATGATAAATGTAGACAGGAGGTTTGCCTGCTAGTCCGTTAAAAAAAAGCGGGTCACTTATCCAGCTGAGCTAGCATAAAATCCTCGCTCTGTCTGAACTGCTGGAAGACAGACAATTCTGACGAATTCCACGCTCCAACAATCGAAACAAAACTATGTGGCAGATCTCACGCTTCTTCCTTATCCGGAAGAAATCATCCCCAGTCAGAAAAAACCCTTCTGACTGAATTTAAAACTGGATAAGTTTCATCCAAGACGGGAGCCCGTCTCAGAGGCAGCACAGGCGGAGGGATCCTCCTGGGAAGTCCGCTCAAGGGCATTTTTGTTTTCTTTACTACACTCAGTGTTCTAGACATAGACGCTAGGCTCAAATTTAAGTCATTGAGATGCTTTATTATTGCAAGAGGTGTTCAGGTTTGCCCTGATCCATCCAGCTCCATTAGGAATAATGTGCTTCTTCAGCCAGTTATTAGTCATGTCAAACCCCTCCATGCTACCAACTCCACTTTTGTGCCATGGAATAGCTTTGCACAATATCAACAATGCATCCACTGTCCTGGCCCTTCGTTCTCCACCATCTTGGGATGCATGTTGCATTTGTGGTGCAGCCGTTGTTTCACTCTTGAAGATTTACTTGCTAATATTTCAGCTTCTGGCACCAGACCTTTAATTTGTGTTTAATTCTGACTTTTAGAAAGAACAGACTGGAATTTCTTAATCGCAATCATCCCCCTCCCCTCCTCCCAAAACGCAAGATGTCTGTGTTGGGGAAAACGTCTTGGCTATGATTTTTTTTCCAAAAAACAAATCTTGATCAAGTGTAACACTGCATTGTACTGGAACAAAACTTTCCATTTTAATGAAATACATTTTCCCCTCCATCAAAACAAGAAAAAAGAGTATGTTTTTTAAGATGTCAGGAAATCATTTTTCACCATCCATAACACCAAATCTTGCATCAGAGGAATCTGGTCCAGGTGGGGACTTCAAGATAAAGAGTTAGGAGCCTGAATCTGCTTCTGTTGGCCTATCAAATACTGGCTGACATGAGCTGCTTCAACATTCTTCTCAAGGCACATGGATCAAAATTAGAAATTGTGAGCCTCTAGTGATGCAAGTAGACCTGTTTGGAGAACGAGGACAAGGAAAGATTGCAGCATTTGGGGCTTTTTAGTTTAGAAAAAAGGCAAGTAAGAGATGACATGATAGAAGTGTATAAAAGTATGCATGGCATGGAAAAAGTAGACAGAGAAAAGTTTTCCTCCCTCTTTCATAACACTAGAACACTAGAAGCTGAATGTTGGAAGTTTCTGAACAGATAAAAGAAAGTGCATCTTCAAACTGTGGAATTCAATCCCTCAAGAGGCAGTGATGGCCACCAACTTGGATGGCTTTAAAAGAGGATTAGACAAATTCGACTATCAATAGCTACTAGCGATGGCTATGCTCTGCCTCTACAGCCAGAGGCGGTATGCTTCTGAATACCAGTTGCTGGAAACTCCAAGAGGGGAGAGTGCTCTTGCACTCAGGTCCTGCTTGCGAGTTTCCCATGGGCAACTGATTGGCCACTGTGAGAACAGGATGCTGGACTAGATGAGCCATTGGCCTAATCGAGCAGACTTTTTTTTATGTTCTTACATTATGGTCATTGAAATATAGAATGTAACCCATGGCAGCCTAAGAACTTTTACTGCCTAAAGTGGAGCCCATATGCCACCCCATGTACTACGGCCAACACTTAAAAAAAATTCGCTGTACCATTCTGACATCAATTTGTGTCTTCATCCCCGTTCCCACATCACCCACCCCCCACAGTGCAGCTAAAGCAGGTAACTTCCTTAGCCACATTCACACCATACATATTTTCCACTATTATTCCACTTTAAACAGTTATGGCTCCCCCCAAAGAATCCTGGGAAGGATAGTTTGTGAAGGGTGCTTAGAGTTGTTGCAAGACCCCTATTCGCCTCACAGAGCTACAATTCCCAGAGTTTTCAGGGAAGAGGGATTGACTGTTCAACCACTGAACCTCTGTGAAGGTAATAGGAGTCTCCTAACAACTCTCAAACCCTAAATAAACTACACTTCCTAGGATTCTTTGGGAAAGCCTTGAAAATGGAATTATAGTGAAATAAAAGTATGGCATGAATGTGGCCCTTCACCCTGATGAATGACAGGGCTGGCTCTTGATGTAACATGGAAAAATGGAATATACAGAGAATGCCTTTCCTAAGACACAATAAAGCTAAGACCTTTTTATTTCACTGAGCTTTCAGTATGGTCTGAAGTCAGTCTCCCTGTTTTTATACTGAAGTGTTTTATCCTGTTCTTGGCTTTAATGTCCAGAACTGATTTTAGTAATTTGAACTGTTTCATAACTTCTAACTATTGTACTTTATGTAATGTTAGGCGAAAAAGGGAACAGAAGCAGCCTTAGTTGTCTTAGAGGATGACTTCTGTCAGGGAATAGATGGGGGAGTGCAACCATATTGATCTTCCTAGGCTTCCTGTTTCAGAAGGACGGTGTTATGGTCCTTCCTGGAAAATTGGTCTTAAAGATGATGGTGGTAAGTTCTCCCAAGCCTCTGAGCATTTACAACCGCATATTAGGCCAGAGGATAGGGCTTAGAACCATTCTTGGTCCCAGCTCTTAACCATTAATCACAATCCAAACCTTCAACAGAGATTTTATTTTATTTTGCTCTGCTTTGCTCCTATCTCTCTCTTCTCTGTGGCTTGTAAAGCAGAAACAGCCCCTCTGTCATGAACCCTGTGAGAGGGGGGTGGACTGATGAGAATGAAGTGGAGGAGAAGGGGGACTTAGAGTGGGATGGTTGAGCTGGTGAAGGGCCGAGCAGGGAGTTGGACTCAGAAGGCACCCCAGCTCTGGACTTGGACAGTTCAACCCCAGCAGCTCCAGATATCCCTGTGGAGAGTCAACCTGACCAGCCGGTTGTTTCCCGGCCTGGCGCTTCCCCTCTCCCTGAGCCTGCATTGCCTGTAGGCAGCCCTCCTCCCTCTGAGGAGGAAGATGGGATGGTGACAGGGGCTCCACCTTCACCTTGTGCCAGGAGGAGAATGCGGCGGGAAATTCAATAGACACAGCTGAGGCGGAGTCTTTGCCTGTGACAGCACTCCCAACAGTAATAGCACACACAAGTAGAGTGCCCGCCCAGCCTTACTTAAGCCGAGTGAGGAGGGGAGTAGTAGCTGAGTCAACATCTTACTGCAGCGAAGTTGTGCTTATTTAGATCTACAGAGATGCTGAGTTCTGAGTAAACTGTAGGTAGATTCATGACACACTTAATTTAGACTTTCTTTTACTACAATAAAAGAAAAAACCATAGCCATGTCTGAGTCTGAGTTCTTTGAGTTCAGGCAGGACAGTTTGACTCAGCCACTACCTCCTCCACCTGATGACCCCATGACCGAGATGGAAGTGAGTGGCGGGACAGGGGAGGACTATCAGAGAGCCTTTGAGACTGTGCTAGCCAAACTCCAGAAACTCCAAGCCGAGACCCAGACCCTCCAAACAGAGAATCAGCCCATGGGACTGCCCTCCGTTAAATGGGAAGAAGGAGCAATTCACAAAGTTCATTGCTGAGTGCAAGCTTTACATCCACATGCAGCAGATTTTTCCAATGACTCCTTGAAAGTGCCCTTCGTTATCAGCCTCCTGGAAGGGGAGGCTACCCAGTGGGCAATGCTTCTGTTGCTTTGTAACGACCCCATGCTAGCCCAGTGTGATAACTTTGTTGAGGCCATGGCGGAAATCTTTTGGCCATTGTGGCCTGCCAATTGGGAACCCTGTGGCTGGGCAAGAACTGTGTTGGGACTTATACCAACACTTTTCGTATCCTGGTCCAAGAGATGGACTGGAATGAGTACGCTTTGATGTACCAATACCATAATGGCCTCAGCGGTGAGATCCTCGATGAATTGGTGTGAACCCCGCCACCTGACACCTTATCAGAGCTCATCCAGCTGTGCCTGCAGATAGATAGCAAACTTATAAGTCATTGCCCAGAACGCAAGGCTGAGGTGGGCCGAGCCTTTTCTCCCACACCATTCCCTTGCACATGCTTCTCACCCAGTATGGGAACTTCCACCCAGTCAGGAGTGGAGCCCATGCAGATGAGAGAGTGTGGGTGTGCCTTTTAGAGGTGGAGAAGGAGAAGCATTGCAGAGAGGGGTTGTACCTCTGCTGTGGGAAGGTAGGACACTTCACAAAGGCATGCCCCTCCAAGTTGGAGAAGACCCTGGTGCAGGAAAACTCCAGTCCCAGCTCTTGTAGAGGTCCATGAGCTGGGATCGACTGTAAGCCAGGGATCTCAAGTTGGCCCTATCCGCCAAAGTCTGCTTTACACCTGCCAATCTATCTAGGCTTGCCCTTGGGCCAAAATGTCCAAGTGTTTGCCATGGTCGATTCTGGGGCATCCAGTAACTTTATGGACTTGGACTTTGCTAAACAACATGGCATCCCAATCACTACTCTCCAGACTCCCCTGTCCATGGAAACCATAGATGAGCAGCCTCTGACATCAGGAGCAGTCACCAGGCAACTGCTAGGTTGCGGGTGGAGTTACCTGGGCATATAGAGTGACTGTCCTTCTAACTAGCAGCCCTGCCCCCATTCCCAGTGGTTCTGAGGATGACCTGGTTGACACAACATGATCCTACAATCTCGGGGGGGGAACAACTGTGATGTTCCAGTCAGACTATTGCAAATGGCACTGCCAGCCTACTGAGGCAGCAGTGAAACCAGCAATGGCTGCCCCACCCCCGCCTGAGGAGGCTCCCCTGCCCGCAAAGTACCAAGATTATTAGGATGTTTTGACAAGAAGGACTACTGCCCCCTCCCCTTCTGAGGACTCTGATTCAGGTATGGGGGAAAGCGGGGGGGCAAGGCCTAAACCATCTGGCTGTTTCTCTTTGCTTTTCCCTGGGTCAGGAGGAGGCTGGATTCCCCCTTGCCCTCCCTCCTTCTCCAACTGCTCTAAGCTCGAAGGGGGAGGGGTGTGGGAAACTCCTGGGAAGGATATGTGTCTGTGGGACCTTCAAGGTCTTTGCTGCCAGACAGTTCTATTTCTGAGATTCCCTCTCCTCTGCGTCTTCTTCACACGGCCCTGGCCAAATGACCCCCTCCCTCTCTTCATCGTCTGAAACATCAGGGCCCCTATCCTGCATCCCAACAGCTGGTGGCCGAAGCCTGTCCCGATCCATGGATCGAGGAGCTGCATGCTGCTCAGGAACAAGACTCTTTTACTCAGGAATGAGTGCAAGAGCTCATGCATCCCCCTCAGGACCAGACTATCAGGGCCCCAATCCTGCATCCCAACACCATCCCCTCTCCCATGCTGTGCTTCCCCCCAACCTGTCGGTTTGGGACGATGTGGGAACCGTTGATGAAAGTTTTTTACTAAGTCCGGAGCATAGACATCGCTCTCATTTTCCCATGACCTGTCGGCTGGTCCATAACCCTTCCAGTGAATCAAATACTGTAGTTTATTCCGCCTTCTCCTTGAGTCCAGAATTTCTGCTACTTCAAACTCAGATTGCCCATCCACTATTAATGGCGCCCCTGGAGATTCCGCTGGTCTTAACTCACTGGGAGGGGCTGCTTTCGTTAACAAGGAGCGATGGAACACAGGGTGTATTTTAAAAGTATCTGGCAATTTCAGACGATAAGCCACTGGATTGATTTGCGCCTCTATTTCAAAAGGCCCCACTCTCTTATCCTGCAGCTTCCTGCATTTGCCCGGCATCTGGAGGAAGCGGGTAGACAACCATACTTTGTCTCCTATTTGAAGGGGGGCCCTCCTGTCGATGTTGATCAGCAATTCGTTTATACTCCATTTTGGCCTCATCTAATTGTTGTTTCAGTACCTGCTGCACTGCTTGAAGCTCCTGCAGAAATTCCCCTGCAGCCGGTACAGGCATACTCCCTGTACTGCTAGGGAAAGCTTTGGGGTGGAATCCATAATTAGCAAAGAAAGGTGTTTGACCAGTACTGGTATGCAAAGAATTATTATAAGCAAACTCTGCAAAATGCAAGTATGAGACCCAATCAGTCTGTTGGTAAGACACATAACAACGTAAATACCTTTCCAGAACAGCATTAAGTCTCTCAGTCTGTCCGTCTGTCTGGGGGTGATGCGCTGAAGAAAGTTTTAACTCCGTCTGCAGCTGTTTCCAAACAGCTCTCCAAAATTTAGCTGTAAACTGAGTTCCCTGATCTGAGACTAGGCTATTTGGCAATCCATGCAATCGACAGATTTCCTTTATAAACAGTTTTGCCATTTCTCTAGCTTCTAAGGCTCCTGAGCAAGGAAGGAAATGTGCCATTTTGGTCAATGAATCCACTATGACCAATATCGCCGTCATTCCTTGTGACTTCGGTAGATCAGTTATAAAATCCATGGAAAGGTCCTTCCAGGTGGATTAATTGATATGCTTATTTGGAGAAAAATTGATAGATATATTTCTCAAGGAGTTGAAACCTCTCTTTGACTTTTTGTGGAAAGAATAAAGTGATGTTTATGAGATTTGATGATTAATTAAGAGAACTACAGGAGGAAAGTGATTTTGTAATATAATTTAAGAGACAGGTTTGTTATATATTGTAGACCTATAACAGATCTGTGACAAATCGGAAGTCAACATTTTATTTTATTGTTTAATTTGTATTTTTGTTTTATTTTGTTTTGTTTTGTTTTTGAAAATTTGAATAATAATAAAAATTAATGATAAAAAAAAGGTCCTTCCAGGGTTCGGTCGGCTTGGGTAGAGGGTTAAGCAAACCTACCAGTTTTCCCGTGTCTGTTTTCGCTTGCATACAGACAGAGCAGGATTTTACATAGTTCTTGATATCTCGGTGCATTTGAGGCCACCAAAAATCCTCAGCCACATTCTGAATGGTCTTAAAGATGCCAAAGTGCCCAGCCATGATAGAGTCATGACATTGACGTAAAACTCTGAGTCTTAGGTGTTGGCTTACTAGGCCGTACAAACAATGTGTTTTTTCATCAAGTCTGAAATGTTTCAAGATGTATGGGAATGGTTCTGTGTTATCAGCTATGCTGGCCTGAGAGAGCAGATATTCAAGGCCAAACAGGTTGTCATGGTAACGGGAGATAACAGCTGGGAAAGTTGTGACAGCATGCTGTTAGTTCTTCCTTCTTCTGTGGTGTGTCTTTGAAGCAAGCAGTTCTACCTAGTTCTATCTTGAAGGGGGGTGAAACTCTATATGTATCTACTTTAAATGCCTTAGGCCATAATGTCTTAGTAAAGACTCTTAAAATTTTCTCAAGCCTCTGTGATGCTTCTTTACCATCTTACATCCAACGTAACGTGTTGTTTCACGCAAGAAACCGCCAAACATCAACAGGGTTATGGGCCCAGATCCACAGTGCATTACACAGGAGTAAGTGGCTGGTCTGAACGGCAGACGGAGATCCAGAGGGCAGCTTGATTGATTGTGCCAGACAGAGGTGAGCGAACATGGCTGTAAACATGTCTGGAGGCTTGCCGATGGAACGACTTAATGAAAAGAATTATGGCAGTTGGAAGCCAAGGATGCGTGCTTTCTTAATAAAAGAGGATTTATGGGAAGCTATTGAAGGTACACCCCCTGCACCCCTGACAGCGGCCTGGACACGGAACGATGAGAGGGTGCAAGCTTTTATTACTCTGGCTCTATCAGACTCTCAACTGCTACACGTGAGAGATGTTACAAACGCCAAACAGATGTGTTGGAGGCCCTTCATGTGCAACAGACCGCGGGATCTAGATTGTGTTTGGCATGGAAGCTGTACCAGATGCGCTTCACGGGTGAGTGTGAAATGAGTGAGCATCTCACGGAATTCAGACGCTTATTTGCAGAGCTGACGGACCGAGGCGTCGAACACAGTGAGCTTCAGAAGACCTATTTGATCCTGGCTTCATTCGATGGGAGTTGGAATAATTTTGTTATGGGAATTGAAGCCATGCCTGATGGGGGGCTCAATGTTGCGTTTATTGAGGAAAAGCTGAGCCAGGAATGGCAGCGGAGGCAGGAGGCGAAAAGTGCCGTGCCGAGGGAGGCAGTCGGAAGCAAGCAGGATTACAAGCAGGAGCAGCAGCGGCTAAAGGCTTGTTATGTTTGCGGGGCTCGTGGGCATCTCCAGAAAGACTGTGCAGTCAAGCGAAACTCCAGGGACGGAGGCTGGAAGCAGGGCAGTGTGAACTTTGTTTGTAAACAGAAGTCTCAAGATTTAGGACCTGTTGACTGGATTCTTGACAGCGGTGCGAGCCATATATTAATTACAGACAGGAGTTTGTTTTATTCGTCTACAGATGAGCAGGACTTTGTGCAACTAGCGGATGGATCGCAGAAAAATGTGGAGGCTCGAGGACTGGTGAGATTTGATAAGCTTGGAATACTGTCAGATTGTTTGTTTGTACCAGAACTGTCTCATAACATGTTGTCTGTGAGAAAACTGACCAATTGTGGGTTTTCAGTGTTGTTTAACAGAGACAAATGTTATGTAATGAGGGGTGATCAAGTGTGCTTGCAGGGAAGCCTGAATGATTCCCAGTTTGTAATAAAGAGCAGTCAAGCAGGGTGTGCTGTGTTAAACGCTGAGGCACAGACACATCAAGGCTGCGTTCATGAATGGCATCAGAGGCTGGGGCATGCAAACTTTGACACGATAAAGAAAACCCCAATGCATAGTGAAAACATGCGTTTGAAAGACTGTGGACAGTTAATGATGGATTGTGATGCTTGCCATAAAGCAAAAATGACAATTGCACCCATAAACCGGGAGGCTGAAAGGACCAACGTGTAACGTGTTGTTTCACGCAAGAAACCGCCAAACATCAACAGCGGAAGCGTGCTGGGCCCATAACCCTGTTGATGTTTGGTGGTTCTTGCATGAAACAACACGTTACGTTGGATGTAAGATGGTAAAGAAGCATCACAGAGGCTTGAGAAAGTTTTAAGAGTCTTTACTAAGACATTACGGCCAAAGGCAATTAAAATAAATACATGTAGAGTTTCACCCCCCTTCAAGATAGAACTAGGTAGAACTGCTTGCTTCAAAGACACACACAGAAGAAGGAAGAACTAACAGCATGCTGTCACAACTTTCCCAGCTGTTATCTCCCGTTACCATGACAACCTGTCTGGCCTTGAATGTCTGCTCTCTCAGGCCAGCATAGCTGATAACACAGAACCATTCCCATACATCTTGAAACATTTCAGACTTGATGAAAAAACACATTGGTAGTACGGCATAGTAAGCCAACATTTCCCCCTTTCATCATGTCTGTAAATCCATTACAACATTTCTACAATACAAAGGTAATACATTTCAATACATTGCATCATACAGATTCAGTTTACATTTCAGTACAGCTCAGAACATCTCTGTACATTTAGCTAGAACTTTATTCAATCAAACTTTGGCTGAACACAAGTTAGATACAATGTCTCAGGATCCATTTCAACCTCCTTATGCATTCCAGGACTGGTTATTAATCCTACCGTGAATCTATCAGGCGGTTTGCCAATGTTAGATCTCTGAGAACGTCTCAAAGGCACTAGAGCTTCTGCTCTCTCAGCCCCCCCATTTGAGCTGGTGCTTGGTACAGCCTGCGTAGGACATTCCATTTTCTCAGCCTTGCGTTTCTTTGATCTTCGTTTCCCACAAATGAGTTCATTTAATGCATCCCTAAGAGGAATTTGTGTGCCTTCCACTTTTATGTCAAGGTTTGGTTTAAATGTTTGTGCTTGTGTTTGTGCTTGTGTGTCAGCTGACCCTGTAAGAATGACTGTTTGCCTTTGATCCCAAGGCTTTTCTGCAACTTTAATGCTTCTGCTCAGAATTAATTGCTGTGTTTCTGGAATCCAAACTCTGAAATATGCATTCTGAAACCCCAGAACATATCCCTGTTGTGCTCTGGGTGCAAGTTTGCCCCTTCTTTTTCCCTGTGGAATGTGGATCCAGCATCTAGCTCCAAATTTCTGAATGTGTTGCACTTTCGGCTTTCTCCCAGTGAGTTTCTCATAAGGTGACATTCCAAGTGCACTGTGTAACACCTTGTTGTGAATGTAATTTGCATACATGATTGCCTCTGCCCAGAAAGAATTCCCTAAACTGGAATCCATTAACATGGCTCTCATTGCTTCCTGAAACACCCTGTTTTTTCTCTCAGCAGTCCCGTTAGAAGGTTTAAGTGCTATTTTCTTACTTGCCAGCACTTCATGCAATGCTTTACTCATGAATTCCTCCCCCTGGCCTGAGCGTATAGCCCCCACCATGGTGCCATGTTGAGTTTCGATTCTCTTAATGAACAGTTTCAGCTTCTGCTCAGCTTCACTTTTACGCTTGAGCAAATAAAGATGAGTGTATCTCGAAAAATCATCTACCACTACCATAAAAAACCTTGCACCTCCTCGTGAAGTGCTTATTGGCCCTGATAAATCAACATGAATGAGTTCATAGGAAGCTGATGTGGTCCTTTCAGCCTCCCGGTTTATGGGTGCAATTGTCATTTTCGCTTTATGGCAAGCATCACAATCCATCATTAACTGTCCACAGTCTTTCAAACGCATGTTTTCACTATGCATTGGGGTTTTCTTTATCGTGTCAAAGTTTGCATGCCCCAGCCTCTGATGCCATTCATGAACGCAGCCTTGATGTGTCTGTGCCTCAGCGTTTAACACAGCACACCCTGCTTGACTGCTCTTTATTACAAACTGGGAATCATTCAGGCTTCCCTGCAAGCACACTTGATCACCCCTCATTACATAACATTTGTTTCTGTCAAACAACACTGAAAACCCACAATTGGTCAGTTTTCTCACAGACATGTTATGAGACAGTTCTGGTACAAACAAACAATCTGACAGTATTCCAAGCTTATCAAATCTCACCAGTCCTCGAGCCTCCACATTTTTCCGCGATCCATCCGCTAGTTGCACAAAGTCCTGCTCATCTCTAGACGAATAAAACAAACTCCTGTCTGTAATTAATATATGGCTCGCACCGCTGTCAAGAATCCAGTCAACAGGTCCTAAATCTTGAGACTTCTGTTTACAAACAAAGTTCACACTGCCTTGCTTCCAGCCTCCGTCCCTGGAGTTTCGCTCGACTGCACAGTCTTTCTGGAGATGCCCACGAGCCCCACAAACATAACAAGCCTTTAGCCGCTGCTGTTCCAGCTTGTAATCCTGCTTGCTTCCGACAGCCTCCCTCGGCACGGCACTTTTCTCCTCCTGCCTCCGCTGCCATTCCTGGGACAAATCCTGCAACGTGTCCCACATCTGTTTAGCCGACGGCTCATCTCTCACATACATCAGTTGAGAATCCGATAGAGCCAAGGTAATAAACGCCTGCGCCCTCTGCTCTCGGCGCTTCCAAGCCGCGGTCAGTACTGCCGGGGGGTTTCCTTCAATCACATCAAATAAATCCTCTGTTATCAAGAAAGCACGCATCCTCAGCTTCCAGCTGGCGTAATTCTTTTCATTAAGTTTCTCCATTGGCAAGCCTCCAGACAAGTTTACAGCACAATCAATCAAGCTGCCCTCTGGATCTTCATCCGCCGTTCAGACCAGCCACTTACTCCTGTGTAACGCGCATTGGATCTGGGCCCATGACCCTGTTGAGGCACATATCTGGCAGCTTTAAACCACAACAGTCCATCCTTCCAATGGAAACTTACTTCTGAATCCTGGTCCTGTTCAATTTCCTGGATATATTGTTGCATGCATGGATCCCCCTGCTGTGCTTTCCTGAGCTCCTCTTCCCACGAAGGCTGGCATAATCCCAACATCAGCTTCTCCGGCTGGACAATGTACTGGGGGGAACTGCCAACTTCATCTCCTTTGTATTGCGGTTGTCTAGATAGAGCATCTGCTCTCTGATTTTTTGCATGGGCATGGTAAGTAATCCTGAAGTTAAACCTGGCGAAAAACTGCGACCACCGTATCTGTCTTTGGTTCAGTTTCCTTGCTGTTTGCAGACTTTCCAAGTTCTTATGATCAGAACATACTTCTATCTGCTGCTGGGCTCCCTCCAAATACTGTCTCCAATTCTCAAATGAGTCCTTGATGGCTAACAGCTCTTTTTCCCACACTGTATAATTTCTTTCGGCATCCTTAATTTTCTGGAGAAATACGCACAGGGATACAATTCCTTCCCGTCCATGCCTGGCTGCAAAAGAACCCCTCCTATGGCTAGGTCTGAAGCATCCGCTTCCACGACGAAAGGGCGGGTAGGGTCAGCAAAACGCAAAATAGGCTCGGATGCGAATTTCCTTTTCAGTTCCTCGAAAGCTCTTGCTGGGTTCTCTGTCCATTGAAACTTTCCTTTTCCCCCTAAACAGTCAGTAAGGGGGGCTGTTAGCCTGGAAAAGCCTGAGATAAATTTTCTGTAGTAATTGGCAAATCCCAAAAAACGCTATACATCCCTCTTGGTGGTCGGCTGGCCCCAATCCAATACACAACTCACTTTTCCTGGATCCATCTCTACTCCTCTTGCCGAGATTCGGTATCCAAGGAAGTCCAAAGATGACAAGTCAAACCCACATTTCTCTAACTTGGCATACAAGTGGTTCTCTCTCAGTCTTTTCAACACAGTTTTCACGTGTTGATCATGTTCTTCCTGGTTCTTTGAAAATACTAGAATATCATCCAGATAACAAATCACGTACTGGTCCAAGAGGTCTCTAAACACTTCGTTCATAAACTTCTGAAACACGCCAGGCCTCCCACATAGTCCAAAAGGCATTACCAGGTATTCGAATTGACCATAAGAGGTGTTGAACCCAGTCTTCCATTCATCCCCCTCCTTCATTCGAATCAGATTATACGCTCCTCTTAAGTCCAATTTCGTGAAGATTGTTGCAGAACACAGTCGGTCTAACAACTCCGGAATCAAGGGCAAGGGATAGCTGTTAGGTATGGTGATTTGATTTAAAGCGCGGTAATCATTACAGGGTCTGAGTTCACCTCCTTTCTTCTTCACGAACAGCAAGGGGGCCCCTGTGGGGGATTGTGAGGGACGGATAAATCCTCGCTTCAGGTTTTTGTCCAAAAACTCTCTCAGAGCTGCTCTCTCTGGCCCTGTAAGGGAGTAAATTTTCCCAGCTGGGATGCTTGCCCCTGGCACTAAATCAATAGCACAGTCATAAGGGCGATGAGGGGGTAACACCTCTGCTTCCTTTCCGTTAAACACATCTTCAAAATCCACATATTTTGAGGGAAGTACTACCTCCTTCGCCTCTTGCACAGCTCCTGCCAGGGCTTTTACGGTTATCTCTGGCTGACAGTTCTCGTGACAGTACTGAGAAGTGAACCATACAACCGCATCCTTCCAGGCTATTTTGGGTCGTGCTTTGCTAGCCAGGGCATTCCCAAAATCACATCAAAGTTTGAGAGATCTGACACATACAAGGAAATGTGCTCTTCATGCCCAGGAATTTGTAGCTTCAATTCCTCTGTGGCTCGGGTCACTCCACCCAACTTCAATGGTCTGCCATCAATAGTTTCAACTGACAAGGGGGTTTCTAATTTCCATTGGGAGATTCGATGACGTTTTGCCAACTTTGCATCAATGAAATTGGTGGAGGCTCCACTGTCAATCAGTGCTGTAGAGTTGAACATTTCTGCTGTGGAAGTTGTAATCCGAATCGGTAGCACCAATACCCCTTTTGAAGGGGGCTGTACTACCGGAGGCCCTTTGTACACCGCGGCACCCAGCCCTCCGGCCTGCATGAGAGCTGGGTATTTTAGTTTCCCGACTGCCCTGTTTTCTCTGCTTTAAGTCCACATTCCCTGCCGATGTGTCCCGGCTTGGAACAATAAAAACAGAGAGGTTCCTGATGATGCCTTTCTTTTTCCTCCTCTGAAATCTTCGGACAAGCCCCTCCTGACCCTTCTCCTGTGTTACCTGTCACCCCGGGAGTCAGAGGGATTTTACTGCGAGAGGCTGAAGCTGAGTACCTCTGTATGTCCTGTTTCCTCTCCAGGCACCTTTGTGATGTTCCTATATTAATGTATATATGGTAAGTGTTGTTGTTTAGAAGATACATGGTAAGTGGAGTGAAAGAGGAGGGGGAGTGAATGGGCAGTAGAATGCTGGATGATTGGCTGAGTGTTTTAAAATGGCTGAGAGTATAAAAGGAAGTATGACAGGTAAATCTGGGTGGATGTGAGGTGGTGAACGTTGGAGTGGATGTTGATAGGTTGCTTGGTGGGGTTTGAGAGAGTGGTTTACCAGGAGAGAGTGGAGAAGGAGGGGGGTGGAGTTCGGATTAGTATTGAGTAAAACCATATGCTTATGTGCCTTAAGAAGAAATCTTGTTAATCTTGTTAGCTTTGTTATCTTTAATAAATACTTAATTTGGTTTACCAAAGGCCTGATCCTCGGCTGGGGTTTCACAGACCAGAAGGGAGGGTAAGGTAATGACCAAGGCTGAAGGGAAACTGTAACAAATGGTGGCAGCGGTGAAGAGAATAACAATACCAGTATTCAGAGTCTCTGGGAATACTAGTATTAGGACGTGACTGGTGGTTGCCTAGCAGGGGGATCTGTTGAGATCTGTGCTAGAGCGGGGAGAGAAAAAATAAAAAAGGACAGTCCGGACTGGTGGAGTCCCTGGTGGTGCTTAGCGACAGGCAGTAGCCACGCACAGGTAGGAACCTAACAGGGAGAGCCAGGGAAGGACGCCTCACATGTGGTGGCAGTAGCGGTGGGATACGAACAACAGAGAATCCAGACACGAACAACAGAGAATCCAGATACGAATACTAGAGAATCCAGAACAGTGGTGTGGCAAACAGAAATAACAAAACAAGATTTCTTGTGAGAGTGACTGGCAAAGAGTGTGTGGCAAAGAGTGAGTGAACTCAAACACCATGGCTGAATACATAAAAATGAAAAGAGAGGAGCTGGTGGAGAAGTGCATAACATTCAATTTACCTCACGAGGGTAAAGGGGTAGATGAATTGAGGGTAGCACTTATAGGATTTGCAACTGCCCAGCAAAAACAACCTGTCAGGGAAGAGACCCCAGAAGGATACTCAAGCAATCCTGCTTATATAGAGTACTTGAGAGAGAAGTTAAGATGGGAGGCTGAGGAAAAAGACAAGCAGAGGGAGTTGGAAACTGAGAAGTTGAAGATGGAAACTGAGAGAATGAGAATGGGGTTTGAGGAGAGGGAGAAGCAACGAGCATTGGATGCCAAATTACAAGTAGAAAAGTTAAAATTTGAAAGAGAGAAGTTTCATTCTGATGAAACAAGAAAGGACAGAGATGGAGCAAAAATAAAAATTACTCCAAAGGACTTTGCTGTCTATGAGCCTGGTCAAGATCCTCAAATTTATCTCAGCACCTTTGAAAAGGCAGCTCAGTTGTGGGGGCTACCTGAAGATAAATACATGCAGTATTTATCAAACCTGATTAAAGGGGAATTGGCTGAGGTATACCAATATTTCCCCTCAGACAGGCCCGTCACCTATGCTGAATTCAAAGAAGCAGTGTTTAAAAGATTCAGACTGGGGCCTGATCATTTTAGAAAGCTTTTCAGAAACTGCCAGATACAGACAGGGAGGTCTTTCGTGGAGCTGGGGGCAAAACTGATGGACATATTTGGGAAATGGCTGACAAGTGCAAAAGCTCAGTCTGTGGAGGAGGTGAAAAACCTCATGATATTGGATCAATTATACCATCAGTTACCACCAGAAATAAGGCTCCTGGTCAAAGACCCCCCTACATCAGTGCAGGAGGCCGCAGAGATGGCGGATCACTTTGCCTCCAACAGAACTGGCTGGGTGGGGAAAACATCAAGAGAGTTTAAACCCAGACCATATAACGCTGGCAGAAGGGATGTGGTACCACAGCGAGTGAGTCCTCCAGTAAAATCTGAAGGGCACAGGACACCCCAGAGTGGATCTGTGTACCCTAAAAGTGAGGAGAAATTATGCTACAAATGTGGTAGACCGGGGCACCTACGTTTTCAATGTGAGGTTGCCAACCCCATTAGTAATCCTGCTCAGACAAGGGCAGTGAAAACAGAGCCCAAGGCTTTAGAAACAGCGAAAAGGGTTCAGTTCTGCCAGATAAACTGGACAGAAGTAACAGACCTTGATTCAAGTCTGAGAGAGGAAGTGAGTGTACAAGGGGCAAATTATTGGGCATTGCTTGATACTGGTGCCGCTCAGACATTACTGAGGCCAGATTTAATAAAATCTGAGGTAATATTACCTCAGGAAACTGTGACTATCCAAGGAGTGAGGGGTCAACCAGAAAGTTTGCCTGTGGCCCTGGTGGAAATGACTTGGAGAGGCCGAGAGGGCCGATATAAAGTAGGCATTAATGCCCAGCAACAAGAACCAGTAATACTGGGAAGAGATGTTATGGGAGCCCAAGGAAAGATATATGTAGTGACCAGACAGCAAATTGGCAGAGAAAAAGAAGCCATATTAAGGGGGGCTGAAACAAACAGGGTGGAATCTGTTAACCAGCCTCAGGACACCATAGCAACCACTAGCAGGCCTGGTGAAGGAGACAAACTGTATCAAGTGGTCTCTGATAAGAAAGAAGCAGAGCAATTCAGGGAAGAGCTGCATAAAGATATAAGTTTGAAGCAGATAAAGGAACAAGCTCTGACCCAACAGATTCCTTTCACTGACAAACTGAGGAATCAAGTTGTGTGTGAGAATGGGATTTTATATAGACTGTGGATGCCCGCTGAGAGAAAGGATGAATGTGAACCAGTGAAGCAATTGATAGTACCTAGCAAATACAGAACCAGATTGCTAGAGGTAGCCCACAATGTCCCATGTGCAGGACATCTGGGAATAAAAAAGACCAAGAGGAGATTGGCGGCACACTATTATTGGCCAAACATCTCCAAAGATGTAAAACAACATTGTCTATCTTGTGGAATATGCCAAAAGGTGGGGAAAAGTGGAGTAAAGACTAAGGCACCCTTAAAGCCCCTTCCTATAATTGGACAACCCTTTTATAGAGTGGGAATAGATTTGGTGGGCCCTTTTTCCAAACCCACAAGGCATGGCAAGAAATATCTAGGGGTGGTGGTGGATTTTGCCACCAGGTACCCAGACGCAGAAGCACTAAGATCCGTGGAAGCCCCTGTAGTGGCAGAGGCTTTATTAAAAATCTTTATGAGGCTGGGTTTCCCTCATGAAGTGATGACGGATCAAGGCAGTGTATTCATGGGAGACGTGATGCAATGTATGTGGAAGTGTTGTGGTCTAAAACATCTAAAGACCACTACTTACCATCCAGCCACTAACGGATTGACTGAGAGATTTAATGGCGTTTTGAAGGGCATGATCAGAAGCTATGTTCAAGATCACCCACAAGACTGGGATGAACGTTTGGGATGCTTCTTATTTGCATATAGAGAAGTCCCTCAAGAGTCAACAGGCTTCTCACCCTTTGAACTCATGTTCACTAGAAAAGTGAGGGCACCTTTGGAACTATTAAAAAATTCATGGGAAGGAACCCTGGGAGAGTACAAAACATCTGTAGTAGATTTTGTATTGGAATTCTGCAATAAATTAACATCAATGATGGAAGTGGTGAAAGAGAATCTCAGTCAAGCTCAGCAGAAGCAAAGTTACTGGTATGACAGAACAGCCAGGGAACGTGTGTATAATGTGGGAGATATGGTTATGGCGTTCATACCCAGGAAACATGACAAATTACAGGCTAACTGGGAAGGACCATATACCATCAGAGAAAGGCTTGACACAGTGACGTATGTAATCACCACAGACCAATTAAACAAAAGCAAAGTGGTTCATGTAAATATGTTGAAGCCTTACCATACCAGGGATGCACAGGTGTTGCAAGTTACCTTATTCCCTGAGGGAAGTGGGCCTGAACTTCCAGATTTGGTACAGGAAAGCAAAGACAAAGGAGGGGTAGATCAAGTGGAATGGTCAGAGGAGGTGAAGGAGGAAGTAAAAGAAGAGACTCTGAGAGTTTTGAAAACCTATAGGAATCTCTTTAGTAATAAACCTGGCCGAACCAGTATAGCCAGACATTCCATTGATACTGGAGAGCATGCCCCAGTCAGATCTGTACCGTGCTGTGTGAATGGGAAAGTTGTGAGTGAAGTAATCTGTGTAGGACATGGGGTGGGGAGTGGGAAAGTCACCCCCTTATGGAGCAAGGTAGAGGCAGTGCAATTGTGGCCTATCCCCTTGCATGAATTGACCAAGAAATAGTGTTCTGAGCGTGTGGTATGGACTAATGTCAGAAGGCTTTTGATCTGCTGAAGCAAGCCTTGTGCCAAGGACCCATATTAATAGCACCAGACTATGAGAAACCATTCATCGTGGCTACAGATGCGTCAGACCTCGCGCTGGGAGTCGTCTTGCTACAGGAGAGAGAAGGCACCAGACATCCAGTGGCGTACCTGAGTCGCAAGCTGACGCCGAGGGAGAAAAACTATTCGTCGGTCCAGAAGGAGTGCCTAGCGGTCGTGTGGGGACTGAACAAGTTGCGCCCATACGTGTGGGGACGAAGATTCACAGTGACTACGGATCATCGGGCCTTGTTATGGTTGCAGACTATGAAAAACCATAACACTATGCTGCAGAGGTGGTCCTGGGCCCTACAGGACTATCAAGTGGACTTCCAGTTCATCAAAGGCAAAGACAATGTACTGGCCGATGAACTTTCCAGGCAAGTGGCTGGGACTGCAGTGACGTGACCAGACGGAAGAACAAAGAAAGACATTTTCCCCATAGAGACTTTTATTTGTTAACGCGACGTATAAATCCTGGAACAGGAATAATACTCTGCCGTTGTTTTAAGGGGGGGGGGATGTGATGTTCCTATATTAATGTATATATGGTAAGTGTTGTTGTTTAGAAGATACATGGTAAGTGCAGTGAAAGAGGAGGGGGAGTGAATGGGCAGTAGAATGCTGGATGATTGGCTGAGTGTTTTAAAATGGCTGAGAGTATAAAAGGAAGTATGACAGGTAAATCTGGGTGGATGTGAGGTGGTGAACGTTGGAGTGGATGTTGATAGGTTGCTTGGTGGGGTTTGAGAGAGTGGTTTACCAGGAGAGAGTGGAGAAGGAGGGGGGTGGAGTTCGGATTAGTATTGAGTAAAACCATATGCTTATGTGCCTTAAGAAGAAATCTTGTTAATCTTGTTAGCTTTGTTATCTTTAATAAATACTTAATTTGGTTTACCAAAGGCCTGATCCTTGGCTGGGGTTTCACAGACCAGAAGGGAGGGTAAGGTAATGACCAAGGCTGAAGGGAAACTGTAACAAATGGTGGCAGCGGTGAAGAGAATAACAATACCAGTATTCAGAGTCTCTGGGAATACTAGTATTAGGACGTGACTGGTGGTTGCCTAGCAGGGGGATCTGTTGAGATCTGTGCTAGAGCGGGGAGAGAAACAATAAAAAAGGACAGTCCGGACTGGTGGAGTCCCTGGTGGTGCCTAGTGACAGGCAGTAGCCACGCGCAGGTAGGAACCTAACAGGGAGAGCCAGGGAAGGACGCCTCACAGCCTTCCTTCCAACCGGTTGTCGATTTGCAGGCACAGCCAAATCAGCCCAGGCAGATTCGTTGGGGGTGTAGCTCTGGCCAGATCATCCAAGATCTCAGCATTCAGTCCACTTCGGTACATAAACATCAGGGCTAAGTAATTATAACCAGTTTCCTGAGCCAGAATTTTAAAGGCATTGGTATACTCTGAAACGGTTCCTTTCCCTTGCTTCAAAGCGCCCAATTGCCTCGCCACAGTCTCAGCTCTTTGAGGGTCCTGAAACATCTCGGTCATAGCTTGCATAAATCCTCGATATCTTCCTAGAATGGCATCCTTTCTTACCAGATAGGGAGTGACCCACTTGGCCGCTTCCCCTTCCAACAGACTGATCACGAAGGCCACTTTGGCCGCATCACTAGGAAATTCTGCATTCCTAATGTCCAGATACATTTCACATTGAGCCACGAAGGTGGAGAGTTGGTCACTCTGTCCCGCATATTTAGGTGGTAGTCCAATCGGGATCTTAACCACAGCGGCTAAAGGGGCTGTCCGCATTTGATCTATTGTGGCTTTCAAGGTCTGATTGTCAGTTTTCAATGCTCTAACTGACGCCAACAAGGTTTGGACATCTGCCTGTAAATCTGCAACAGTAGTCCTCAGCCGTCGCACTTCCTCCGCCTCAGAAGTGGGATTTGTCCCCCCTGCTGCTCCCTTTTCCATCTTGTCACGTTCAAGTGGTGAAAGCGTTGAGGGTTGGGTAGGTGGTTCTGTCAAGCTGTCATATCCAGGTTGGGACTCAGGAACCAGACCAGTTGGTGAAAGCAATTCAGTTTTTATTTAAGTAATATCCAGACAAAGACTACGCCTTCTCATGAAGTTTCACTGCGACTTGAAAGAGAGTTGACAGAACAAGGACCCACTATTCCCCCTGTCCCTTAAGAAGGGGGCAATCGGGCGTGAATTCTCTCACTCCACCTTAAAGTGCTCTCATCCACTCTCCTCTTTTCCCCCTTCTTTTGTTGTCTTTTTTGTTGTCTCCTTGTACGTGGTGAAGGAGGTGCTACTACCCCCTCCCTTTCTGAGGACTCTGATTCAGGTATGGGGGAAAGCGGGGGGGCAAGGCCTAAACCATCTGGCTGTTTCTCTTTGCTTTTCCCTGGGTCAGGAGGAGGCTGGATTCCCTCTTGCCCTCCCTCCTTCTCCAACTGCTCTAAGCTCAAAGGGGGAGGGGGTGTGGGAAACTCCTGGGAAGGATATGTGTCTGTGGGACCTTCAAGGTCTTTGCTGCCAGACAGTTCTATCTCTGAGATTCCCTCCCCCTCTTCTGCGTCTTCTTCACACGGCCCTGGCCAAATGACCCCCTCCCTCTTTTCATCGTCTGAAACATCAGGGCCCCTATCCTGCATCCCAACAGCTGGTGGCCGAAGCCTGTCCCGATCCATGGATCGAGGAGCTGCATGCTGCTCAGGAACAAGACTCTTTTACTCAGGAATGAGTGCAAGAGCTCATGCATCCCCCTCAGGACCAGACTATGGGTGTCTCCCAGAGGGGGGGTTGCTCTACCCTGTGTGTGCCCCCAGGGGGAGATCTGAGCCAAAGTCCTACAGCAATGCCACAACACCCTACCACAGAGCATTTTGGGGTGTTCCAAATGCTGCAGGTCATCACACATGATTTCTGTGGCCAAGAATAAGGCATGACATCGAGACAGATATTTAACCTTGCCCCACATGCATGAGACCCAAGCATGCCCCTGGGTGACTTGCTGGGCTACTGGAGCCACTCTCCACACCTGAGGGACCCTGGTGGATGGTAACCCTGGACTTTATCATGGCCCTATGTGTCTCTCAGGGAAACACTACTGTTCTGGTGGTTGTGGATGCCTTCAGCAAGATAGCCCATTTCATTCCTTGTGCCAGCATACCAACAGCCTGCGAGACTGCACAGTTGTTTATTCAACACATTTTCTGGGTGCACGGGCTCCCTAGTCTCAGATTGGGGGCCCCAGGTCACTGCCCAGTTATGGCACATTCAGTTGCAGCTGCTACAGATTGAACTACAACCATCTTCATCACACCAACTCTAGACGGATGGGCAGACAAAGAAAGTGAACACCACCCTTGAACAGTATCTCCTCTGTTATGTCAATTATCAGCAGGAAATAGGGTGTCTTTATTGCCTCTGGCTGAGTTTGCCTACAATAATCCTGTACATGCCTCTACCCAGCAGACTCCCCTTTTCACCAATTTTGGCTACTACCCTCGCACTTTCCCCACTCCTAACTCCATCCTGGCAGCTCTTGCAGAGTTTGTGCATCAGCTGCAGGTGATGCAGCAGCTGTTACAGGAGCAACTGACAAGGCTAATGCCACCTACAAGAGAGTCGCTGACCAGCACCGCCAGCCTGGCCCAGAGATACAGGTGGTAGATAACGTAGATACGTGTTATTTGCTAATGAATGTGCCTTGCCACAAACAAGAGGCTAGGAGGGTGGGGCCCTTCAGAGGCACAGATCAACCTGGTAGCGCGATCTGTCTACGCTTGCCCACCTCCATGAAGATTTACCCAGTGTTCCACTATTCATTGCTAACCCCGGAGGAGCCACCAAATCCCTACCAGGTGCCCAATGCCCTACTACCACCAGTAATCTTCGATTGGCAAGGGGAATATGAGGTGGAGCAGATCCTCGACTCCCATTGGCACCAAGGAAAGTTGCAGTATTTTATCCCCTGAAGGGGGTTTGGACCAGAGGAAAGGTCCTAGGAGGTGGTGTCAGACATCCATGTGCCAGACTGGTAAGAGAGTTCCATGAAGGACACCTGGGCAAATGCAAGCCTCTGGGTGGGAGGAGGATTGGCATTTAGGGGGGATGATGTCGTGAGCCCTGCTGGAGTGGGGTGGACTGACAAGAATGAAGCAGAGGAGGAGGAGGACTTAGAGTGGGATGGTTGAGCCAGTGTAGGGCTGAGCAGGGTTTGGACTCAGAAGGCACCCCAGCTCTGAACTTTGACAGTTCAACCCCAGCAGCTCCAGATATCCCTATAGAGAGTCAACCTGACCAGCTGGCTGTTTCCCAGCCTGACGCTTCCCTTCTCCCTGCACCCTCATTGCCTGCAGGCAGCCCTTATCTCTCTGAGAGGGAAGATGGGGACAGTGATGGGGGCTCTTCCTTCGCCTTGCACCAGGAGGAGAATGCAGTGGGAAATTCAACAGGTACAGCAGAGGCAGAGTCTCACTCCCAACAGTAACAGCACATGCAAGCTGGGTGCCCGCCCAGCCTTGCTTAAGCTGAGCGGAGGGGAGTAGTTGCTGAGTCAACTTCTTAGTGCAGTGAAGTTGTGCCTAGTTAGACCTAGAGAGATGCTGAGTTCTGAGTAAGCAGTAGGTAGATTCATGAAGCGCACTGAACTGAAACTGTCTCTTACTACAATAAAAGAAAAAATCACAGCCATGTCTAAGTCTGAGTTCTTCAAGTTCGGGCAGGACACCCTCTCCTGTTGTAACAGACCCACCTATCTTCAGTACACCTGGGCTTAATTCCCAACAGCTGGTGTGGATGGGAAGGCAAGCAGCCTCAACAGCTCCTCCAGCCTCATCACAGTAGGTTAGGGGGATTTTTTTCCTAGCCCTTGGCGTATGGGCTGCCTCAGGGTTCTAGCTTGCCTCCACCCCATGCTGTTTGGCATCTACACAAAACTCTGATGAGAAACCATCTGGACCAGAGGTTCCCAAACTGTGGTCTGTGAACTTTATTCAGGTGGTCTGTGGCAAATGAAATAGTCATGATTTATTTTTAATTGCATGTAATTACTTGTTTTATTTCTTATATTGTATTTTATTGTATTATAGTTTGAATTCTATGAATTCAATAAACTACAATATAAGAAACAAAGGAAGCAATAAAATACAATTAAAAATCATACAGTATTTAGCACACTGCATTACAATTGCTACAAATTGTGGAAAAAATGGTTCGCCAATTTTCAAGTGGTCTGTGGGGAAAATGTTTGGGCACCACTGATCTGGAGGTTTGGGATGGATGTCACCAATATGTGAATGACACTTAGCTCTACTTCTCTTTTCCATCATCTGAGGGAGGCTACTGAACCAGTGCCTGGAAGTGAACAAAGTGAGACTTAATCTGCACAAGGCAGAAATGCTGTGTGTGCTTCTCTGGGTAGAGGGTTACTTACAACCAGTTTTAGACGAGGTTGCACTCAGCCTGAAAGATGACATTTGCAGTTCAGGAGTACGTCTGGACTAAGTTCCTACTTTCAAATGTCTTGATTGCCTTCTTTCATCCTTAGCTGGTATTTTATGTTTACTAAGAATCATGTACTACATTGTCTCCTGCTTCTGTGGACTTATTAACTATCTAACTTAATGCAGCATGCTTTGATATGCCTCATCTTCTGAAATAGCCTCCAGTCCCTGAACTGATTAAATATACATGTTTCTGTTGCATTCACTTGGCAGCATGTTTTTATTCTGCCGCCCTTCCAATAAAATTAGTTAATGGATGTCATTAGCCTTTCTACTACATCACAATAGATCTAGCTGCATGCCATAGTAATCCATCATTCGGGACAATTAATGGTCCAGATCAAGTTCCAGATTAAGTGGAATTTTTATCCCATGCCCACAAATGTTGCAAACAGAAGGCAAAAGGGAAAGCAGTCAGTCACCTGTTATGAATCTAGTTATGGCTTTTAATTTTTTTAAACAATGTTGTTGTTTGGTTGCAAAAAAAAGTGCATAATTTTTAACATAAATGCTGATGTAAATGATCACAGTGTCCCACACGGTTTATTTTTTCCTATTTATCACACCTACACTTTGTTATGAATGTATCAACTTAGAGGAAATTACAATGATAATTACATAAAATCTGGAAAAAGATCCGTGCTGATTACAGCTGGGGCCCACCGCAACAAATCACTGCTGATTATAGCCGCAGCTTACTGCAAAAAATCAGTGCCAGTCCAAAAAGATAGCGGCTTGTCAAATTCAGTGGGAATCTGGTACTAAGTCCGATTTAGCAGATATTCTCCCCATCCCTAAATACAAAAAGTGGAGAAAGTCTCTACTCCATTTCTCTAGTGGTTTCAGATGCTTTGCTCAGATGGTTTTAGGTGGGTGTGTCAATCGTTCCCCTCTCGATGCCCACTATCTCCTCCCCCCTTCTTTCATTGTTTCCTGTGGGCTGACAAGCAACTTCTAGCTGCTTTCCTCGATTCTGCTAACCTTTTCTGTGTTGCTGCAAATGGTGTCTTTATTTTATTTTTCACCTAACTTGTGTGCAAAAGCACAACACTGCTCAAACAAAGATTTGTATTTCAGCTATGTCCTACCAACCATAGGCAGGGAAAACAGATATTTGCACTTCCAGTTTTTTTTAAAGGAACCTACTACAGCTGGTAGAACAGACTGAGCATGCTCAGTCACCTAGCAAGCAGAGGGAGTAGAAATATATAATTAGAGGGTGGGACCACAAGGAAACAGTGAGACTAATTCTTACAAGAAGAATGCCTACTTGTGTGAATGGGAAAAAAACAATTGGCAGCAAACATTAAGCAGGAACTGCAGATGATGCAAATCAATAGGGAAGGTAAAAGAAGTGTATTTGCTACGGAGAAATTTTCCTATGTAGATGAGCTTGTATTTTTAATATCAGCCTTCATCCCAAAGGATCCTAGGACAGTGTACAAAATAACCCAACATTCTGCATAACATAACATAGAATAGTTAAAATACCCAGATTTCTAACAAAATACAAAATCCTGCACTGGACAAAATAACTCATAGGCTCACCTATGCCCAATTGTTTGTTGGAAAATATGAGTCTTTGATAGACACCAGGATGCTGTCAATAAAGGAGACTATATCGCCAATGAGAAGGAATTCTATAGACAAGGCACTGTGACAGAAAAGACTCCATCTACCCACACAAATCACAGTTGTAGGCAAGACAATGAGCAAGGCTCCCCTGCAGATATCCCATTTGGGATGGCAGATATTTGGGGAGGTATTCCTTCAAGTACTTGGGTCCCAATCTGTGTAGGGCTTTATACATCAATGTTAACACCTTATATGGGTCCAGAAGCTAATAGGCAGTCAGTACAACTTTTAATGCTTGGTGAAATATGATCCCATTTCATAACAGAAGCCAAGTGGCTGCATTCTGCACCAGCTGAAGCTTCCAGACCATCTTTAAGGGCAGCCCACATAGAACACATTGCAGTCAGCAAGTTATGAGATCACCAGAGCATGGACTACCAACCCATTACTGCTCCAGACACTGATCTGGCACCTGCACAGTATTTTCTGATGGTTTCAGACAGATGACACTCCTAGCTTTACCTGGAGATTGAACCTGAGATCTTCTGCATGCAAATAAGCTACTACTCAGCTGTGTCCCTCCCCCTCCCCTCCCCTCCCCATAAAGAATGAAAATGTATTGTGCATGCACTGAGAAGCCATAGCTAATTGCAGGCTTCCAGCTTGTGTATATATAAACACACACACATTATAGTCTCCTACCAAATTCTAAAATAGTATGGAACCCCCAAGCATACAATTGGTGTACTGTTGCAATGTAAATCTGGAAAAATGGGAAAGAATGTACATTTTTTTTAAAGCGTCTACCCAAAATCAAATATTTTTTGACAATGGCCCATATTTTGGTTGCCTCTTTCGCTATTCTGTTCTACTCTGTTCACTATGTCCTATCTCCTATATTTTTTGTTCTGCAAGTTAGTATGAAACATGTGTTTCATCATCTTATGAGATCTATTTGTGGGAGTAAAGGTGGGTGGAATCTGTTGGCGGAGAATAATTTTCCAGTACTTTTACCACCAAGTAAGTGGAGGAAACCACTGAAATAGAAACAAAGAAAATGGAATATGAAATAGAAACACAACAATAAGCTAAAACTTCATATGACCATATGTCCCATATCTCCTCTGTTTAGATCCAAGAAAAAAGAAACCGACAAATGCATATTAAGTGTAATTGAGTCATGTTTAATACTTTTGCCATTACATGTGTGTGTGTATATATATATATATATATATATATATATATATAATGTGTTCAGAGAGTATATCCCAAAGTTCTTCCTCTTAGTCAATGCTGCTGGATCTGTTGGCATCTTTACAGCTGTTATAGATAAGTCCAACAGACTGTGGCCCTCAGTGTTGAAATGCTTTGCAACTGGTTGCTCCACTTTTTTTTGTCAAGATTGCCGATTTGTGGTTTCTGAAGCATGTGAGTAGGTCAGTTGTAGTTTTTCCTACATATTGGATATGATATCCTTGTCTTTTGCATTCAATGACATAAATTATATTGCAGGACCTACAGGTGATGTTCTGTTTGATGTAATATGTTCTGCCTGTCCTAGTGCTTTCGAAAGTAGCTGTCTCCCTGAGGTACATACAGGTGATACAGCATTTGGAGTAAGGATGAGACCCAAGATTGTTGATAGGTATACAGTCTGCCACCATTTTCTTTCTTTTGTTCCATATTAAAGAATATCTGTTGTCTGATTTCATGTCCTATTGCAGATTTCCAAAAATGTTCCTCCAGGGTTGTTATCCTAAGTTAGTAAGCTTTTGTATGAAGCAGTGATTATTATTTTTATAATTTTTATTGAAAGTTTTGTTTTAGAACATCCCCGCCTCACCCCATATTCAAGAAACAAATACAGGAGAATATAGAAGAGTTAAAATGGCTCGTGATCCAACAAAAGCCACAAAGAGCAGGACATACAAAGTTAGTTCCAAGCTCTTTTTATGCATTGCATTATTATCAACATGTGAAGGGGCTTCCAAGAATGGAGTTGGGTAGCTTCCCCTCTTGGACACTGATGTTAACATTGGCAACACTCCCCAGCCGATGGGCGATTGGTGTCAGTCTGCTGGGGAGTCTGTGTGCATATGGCTCCCTCTACAAGGACATAAACCTTGATCAACCAGAGTTTGATCTCCATGGTGGGAACCCTATGCAAGTGTATCTGTATGCAGGGGAGGCTGGTCACTAAGACAAGGTGCGGTAGAGCACTACCATTATTTTTTATGCATCCCCAAAATCCAAAACTATAGCCTAGCAGTCCTATGTGACTGCATAGTTATATTCATAAATTTCTTATTCAGAGATTCCCTGGAGTTTTTTCTGTCCATCTCTCTTGGTATAAGCAGAACTGAACAATTACAGGTATATCCAGAGCTTGGAAAAGTTACTTTTTTGAACTACAACTCCCATCATCCCCAGCCAGCATGGCCACTGGATTGGGCTGATGGGAGTTGTAGTTCAAAAAAGTAACTTTTCCAAGCTCTGGGTATATCTAAGTACAGTATTTGATACTGACTCCTAAAAATGTGAAACTTCTAGGCGTTCAACTGTTGTCCTTATGAGTATGTGTCTGAGAATTCCTTAACTGTCTACTGTAGTTTAGAAAGGGAGGAGGATGGGAAGAAAAGCCAAATAAGTTAACTCTGCCTCCAGGGACACCACCCCCAGCTTTGCCTTCCATTAGCTGCCCTGACCACTGCCCCACCAGCTCCAGTGATTACCAGCCACCATGGTTTGTATGCGTGTTGGGCCCCTTTCAGACTGATACAGGTTGTGCTTCAGCTACGGGTGTGGCTGATGTGCACATCTGCATATAGGGAATGGGGTTAGCTAGACATGTTCTCAGCAGTCCCTTCACACATTTGGTACTTGTGGGTGCTGAACGCCTGAGCAGGGCTCTAGCTACACATTTTCTATAACTCATTCCACTTCCGAATAGCAGACATGATGACATCCAGTCCCAATGTTTTAGAACCAGAAATAGAGTCATTCTTATGTACTCTTGTAATGCCCCTATTTTCACATCCAGAATGCCTGTCTAAGTGCTCTCACTCCCCATTATTAAAAACCACTCATCTGCCTGTTTTCTTTTTATGCTGTATTCATTTACCTTGAAATAGCCAGGCCTACACTGGATTTTGAAATAGGGTGTATTAATAGTCTAACTGTACTAATTCCTCTTTTAAAAACACTTAAAATGTTTAATAGAACATTTGGCATTTAATTCTGAGTGGACATAGTTAGGATTATGCTGTTACTCACTCCCAGGAAGGCATGCTGAGGACTGCAGCCTTAAAGTTCATAATCATGCATTGACATGTCTGTACAATAAAGTCACTGGGCTTCCATCCCCCACTCAGAGATTTAACTGATGTGGAGAGGGCTGAACAAATGACAACCCCAACTGCTCAGTTGTGCAGATGTGCAAATTAACAATTTCTGCACTCTCTCTAAATAGGGGGAGTTTAAACATAAGACATAATTAAACATGAACCAACAGAGCCTCAAACTATGTTGTGTAACCCCCCTCTGACAAACACACAGATGCAGATAACCCACATAGATGTATACATGTACAATGCATCCAACTGGATCCTTGTAGGAAGCAAACTACAGTTGTTTTTGTGAAGAACTGTACATTTCTATACCAATGTATAGAAGAACTATACATTTCTTTCACAGATGAAAACTATGTTAGGCTAGCACATTAGAATTCCAGAACCCAGTGGCTCAGTGTACATCACAGGACCCAGTTTCCATGTAATGGTCAGGCAAGTTCAAAAATATCTTACAGGAACCACCCCATAGTTAGATGGGTAGATGCATCTTTGTGCAACCAGATCACCACATCTGCTTCCACTAGCCCTTATTTCAGTTTTGTTTGATGTACTTTCAGGTGTATCAAAATATATAACATTTTTTTTTACGAAATGTGATTGTTGAATCTCCGGTAAAAGGGGTTGAGGTCCACTCAGCCTTCCATCCATCCGTGGTCGGTAAAATGAGTACCCGGCATATGCTGGGGGGTAAAGAAAGGCCAGGGAAGGAACTGGCAATCCCGCCCCATATATACGGTCTGCCTAGTAAATGTCACAAGACATCACCCTAAGAGTCGGAAACGACTCGCACTACAAGTGCGGAGACACCTTTACCTTTACCTTTAGGGAGAAGTTGCATCTTCTTTGCATAATGGCTAATGGGTGCACCACCAGCCAGCACAGGACCCCTTTCAACTCTGTTGTCTTCCTTCAAAATCTCATTTCATCTGCTGTCTTCTGTTTATCTCTTAATTTGAAGCAGGGGACTTTCTGCACAGTTGTACAATGCTTTCCTGTAATTTTTACACTAAGACTGCTGTGTCTGGAAAAGGAGAAACACTTGCATTTAACTAACATTTTGGTTAAAATCCTTTGCCACTTTTCCATCCCTTCTGTGAAAATATGTTCACAGTTAAAATTCCCCTTTGCCTAAATCATGCTCTCAGATGATGGGCCTCTGTTTATCCAGTTCAATGTAGACTACGCAGGTTTATAAAATCAGATTTATCCCAGGGCCATAATTCTGTCATTCCAAGGAACAGACTCTTGTGGGTGTGAGGTGCTTAATCTTACAGATTTACTAGAATGATCTATGGCTTGTTTTGCATCATATCCTAAAAGCTGCTTTATAAACTGGTTGGAATATCAAAGAGGTGGAGATTAAAAAATTGTTTCAGATTGTAGGTTCTAAACACAGAAAACCTAGGCAAGGAGAGTGACCTTATTGCAATTTGCCTTGATTACAGTTCACCCTTCTTCTAGTGGAAAAGGACTTGATTAAATGACAAATTTGAAAGAGCATGCTTTTAGAAATGGCTAAAAATTTCCTGAAGACTTTAAAGTAGTTGCAGATTTAAAGTAGCTAAAGAATGAGAGACTGTGTTCTGTGAACCAATAAGGCGCTGTATTAGTAGTTACGTGTGTATCCCACCCTTCCTTGAAGGAGCTCAAGGTGGCCTATATTAGGATTATCCTCACAACTTCCTTGTGAGGTGGGTTAAAAGCAAGTCACTGATCCAAGGTCACCCAGTAAGTTTTATGGATGAGGGAAGATTTGAACCTAGGTCTCTCTGGGCAACGTCCAACATTCTATCCACTACACCATAGGTGGGCAGACTTCAGGCTTGTGGGATCTGCTTTGTATTTTATTAGAACTCCAAGTTGCAAAATAGTGGCTCAGGCAGGGGGACATATGCTAAGAATGAAGAAAATGCACAGCCCAAGAATTTGTGACCGGTATCAGAATCAATCTCAGAAGTCCTTTGACTCAAAAGTGTGAACAGTGTGGCAAAGTGGTTAGAGTGTCAGACTATGATCTGGAAGACTAGGATTCAAATTCCCACTTGGCTATGAAACTCACTGGGTGGCCTTGGCCCAGTCACTCTCAGATTAACCTACCTCACAGGGTTGTTGTGAGGATAAAATATGTATACCACTTTGAGCTCCTAGAGAAAAGGTAGGATATAAATGCAATAATAAATAAATACACAAACCCATTTCTGGTTTTCCCTCAAGCATACTTTTTCAGCATCCTAATTCAGGGTTGGGCAAGCTTTATAGCTGTTGACTCAGAAACCTGGCCTGAGAAACTCAGAAACCATCCAGAGATCTACCAGTAGTACCTTCTGCCCATCTCTGCACTACATGGTTATTCCTGGGTATAAACTATAGCAGGACAGGGTAGGACATATTGGAGATAGCGTTGCTCTATACGGGAAAGAGGGCATTGAATCCAGCAAGCTAAAAGCCCTAAAGAGGCAGACGCCTCCACAGAATCATTGTGGGTGGTGATACCAGGCCCCAACAGTAATGTAGTACTGGGGATGTTATGTTGTTCCCCTCTCCTGATTAAAACACTCAGGGAGATCTTGAGATAAAAAATGAAACTGATGAAGCATCCAAACTAGGAAATGTGACTTCAATTACCCTGACATGGACTGGCTACAAATGTGTTTCAATCACAACAAAGAAGTAAAATTCCTAGATACTCTAAATGACTGGAACAGTAGCTCATGGAACTGACCAGAGGAGCAGTGACCCTGGACTTAATCAGTGGCACCCAGGAAGTGGTGTGTGATGTAAGTGTTGTCAAGCCAACTAGGAGCAGTGACCATCTTGCTATTAAATGGACAATTGCCAAGAAAATCCAACACAGTCACATTTGAATTCAAAAGAGGAAACTTCCCAAAAATGAGCAGATTGGTCAAAAGAAAGCTGAAAGGCAAAGTCAAGAGGGTCAAATCACTCCACAATGCTTGGGGGTTGTTTAAAAACACAATATTAAAAGCTCAACTGGAGTGTATACCACAAGTCAGGAAGGGTACCACCAGGGCCAAGAGGATGCTGGTGTGGTTAACGAGCACAGTCAAATATGTTATTAGAGGCAAGAAGGCTTCCTTCAAAAAAATGGAAATCTTGTCCAAATGAGGAAAATAAAAAAGGAACAGAAACTCTGGCAAAAGAAATGCAATCAACAATAAGGGATGCTTTAAACAAAAAAAGAAATTGAGGACCATATTGCTAAAAACATAAAGACCAACAACAATTTGTTTTTAAATACATTCAAAGCAGGAGACTGTCTAAGGAGGTGGTTGAACCTTTGAATGACAAAGGAGTCAAAGGTATGCTTAAAGCAGAATAAGGAGATTGCAGAGAACCTAAATGAAGTGGCAAATTCAGAAGTCCAGGGTCCCTTCAATATAGTCACTGCCACAACCCCTCTCCCCTTTTTTGCTGCTGGATTGAGAATGAGATCCTGATTAATGCCTTCTCCCACAACAACAGAAGTCCCTAGGAGCCAATAAGCATGAAAGGGGAGATGGTTAACTACTGAAAAAGAGTATTCTCAGTGGCTGACTCACCTCCTTTCACTTTGATTGGCTTCAATCAGCAGGAAATTACAAGAAATCATGTTTGAAGACTCTTCTCAGTGGCTAACATACTCCCCTTTCCTGCTGATTTGCTTATAGGATGCTGGAGACGTAGGGACCCTGTTCCCAAAAAAATTAAGACACCCCCCCCGAGACCCTGGATAATTACACGTCTGCTTCACAGTGGATAATATAGGGCAGATCTCTGTGCCTGAACTAACTTTTGTAGGAAGGGTATCTGAGGAACTGAGGTGAGATGAAGTTCTAGACTTAATAGAAAAAATAAAAACTCACAAATCACCAGGCCTGGATGGATCCCCATGTGGCTGTTTATAAGGTGTGGGGCCTGAAAAAGAGGAAGAGGCACTTGGGATGGTGTGTGTGGCAGCTGCGCACCTGAACATTTGCCCCTGTTTTCCTTTCCTGACATTCTGTTGCGCTGAGATTCTTGAAGCTCTTCTAACCATGCAGTGGAATGGTGCCTGTGTATGCAATATATCCAGGATTGTTTGCTTATCATCTTTGTTCCCACTGCATCATGGGTGCCAGCTCTCAGCACAGGAACAAAGGAAACTGCTTTATACCGAGTCAAACCATTATCCATCTAGCTCAGTACTGTCTATGCTGACTGCAACAGCTCTCCAGGTTTTAGGCAGAGGTCTCCCTCAGCAGCCCTACCTGGAGATACCAAGGATTGAACCTGGGACCTTCTGGATGCAAAGCAGGTTCTCTACCCATGAGCCATGGCCCTGCCCTCTCCCTACCTCACATCATGTGTTTCACACTACATATGTTTGTACCTCAGGATCTCCTGTATCATCTCTCTGGCTAGCTTTCTGGTTTAACCTACTGGAGGGATTCTTCCAAAAACAATATGGGTAGACATATGCTTGGTTTATCTGCTAGACGCTCAAATCTTAATTAGATAATATTGATTAGAGAGGGGAATAATTTTGAGGTCTGAAGTGTATCACTAGAAGTCCAGCGAATAGAAAGTTGCAATAATTAAGGCAGAACATGACCAGAGTGTGAGCCAGGCTATTTGCCCAAAAGGGGAGAGGAGCTGTGCAGGTAGGGACAACGTGACTTGACAATGGACTGAATACAGGAATCAAAGACAAGGCTTTGGACCAGATCATCAAGGAAGGTGGTGACATTGTCAGTAGAAACAGAGCGGAATGGGGAAGAAAGATGAGAAGTGGACTACACAGAGCAGAACCTAGAAAGGACTGTGTCGCATACCAAAAATATAGGCTGGCACAATTAAAGTGGATTAATGCACTCTGGTGCAACAAATCATTTTTTTTAAAAAAGGTGTAGTGTGGTTAAGAAAATAATGGGGAAATGTACTAAAGTATGTGGGATAAACAGCTGATTGATAGGAAGATGTATAACCCTTGCTCTAGCAAATCAGGATGAACGCTCATTGTCATATAACCTTCTTGCGAACAAATCAGAACAAATGCTCAGTAAAGAGCAGGCATCCTGTAACTTCAGCATATTCTTTGTGCAAGCAAATCAGGATGAATGCTCAATAAAAAGGTCATGTAGATGAGCCCCTAGACTAGGGGTAGCTAACATGGTGCCTGCTCGGTGTTACTGGACTACAATTCCCATCATCCCTGACCATTAGCCATGCTGGCTGAGGCTAATGGGATTTGCAGTCCAACAACTTTGAGAGGGCACCACATTGGCTAAACCTTTGTTAACAGAACCAAACTGTGCTGCTCCTTCCTTGGATGTTTTTTGCTTTACCTAATGGTAAGCGGATAGCAGAAGAAAAGCCAAATGTTTAGCAAGCAGCGATATAAAGGACACCTGATGTTTAGCAGAAGAATAGCTAATTTGTCGTGACTTGTTTCTGTAGTGTGTCACCTGTAACTAACTCAATATTTCTTTTGTCTAAAATCAACATGTAGCTTCCCCGCAGTTCTTTTTTTTATTACATTTTTATATACAGAAGAGAGACAGGGCAAGGAAACAACCAGATTTTAAGTAACTGAATAAAACATCTTGCAGCGCATAAATATCCACTTTTGGTACCAAACCATAATTAACAATATGCATGTAAACTGTAGCTGAGTCCTGTGGCTCATCTGGTTTGTTTCTCTTCTAGTATATTATATAAGACTGCCAGATTTCAAAAATATTCACTATAAAGATCCACCATCCCAAATATGTCAAAAATAAGTTAGTTTATCATTCATCCATCAGACAGAAATCCTTTGGTTGCCACTGATACTGGAGGCTACTATGCCACGGTACACCAGCATAGTATATAGTCAGGATCCTAAGCACTCCCACTAGCATTTTTTTTAAAAAAAGAATACTAATTTCAACAAGCAATAATGAAGTAATGCTGTCAGCAGCCCGTCATGGCACTCATTGACAACAGCTGCACTTTAGCTATATTTATGCATGGAAGGATCCAATTCATGCACAACAATGGCAGAACAGCTCTGATGAGGGCACGGTGGTGTGTACTGTCAATGTGGTAAGTAGAGAAGACACACCATTGCACCCTCACCAGCGTTGACCACTGTGAGCTGGCAACACATTGCAAGAAATGGTGGGAGGGCATGGGACATGATGTTGGCCTTTTCCCACTACTCTCAGATAGGGCATCCCATAGAGAAGGGATGGAATAACACCTTTGAAATACAGAGATGATCCACACCCATCCCAGGCCTGGTCTCCTTTAATTATGTATATATTACATTTATATCCCTCACTTCCTCCCAAAGGAGCCCAGGGCAGCAATGATAAGCTCATCTTGACACTATTCCTTCCACATGAACTGGTGCAGTGAGCTGGCATTAATACTTGGAACTTGGAACATGTAATGGTGCCGTGGCCCAAGGGGATGTTGCGGTGGCTAGAGATATGGGGGGATGGACAGATGGACTGGGATTTGTTGTTATCACCCACCACTTCCATTTCTACCTGGGACCATCTAACCAACTATAGCGAGAGAACATTCACCACCACCCAAGCTTGAGGAGTAGCAACTACCACTGCAGCCTCTCCTAAGTTGCACTGGGCGGGAGGAAGAACTCTTGGCTTCCAGCTGGGTTTATACCACCTGCCAGCGAGGGATGTCCAGCAAGAAGAGGTTGTGGAGACCAGAGATCTAGCTGATGGTGCCTATCAAAGTACACAGTTCCATTCTTGCCCCTAGGTGAGATCATGATGATAGCATTCATGTAGGTCCCTTTCTGGCACAGGTGCAGCCAGATGTTCTCTTGCTAGTGTGCCACATGCCCTGACTGGCAGTGTGTTCTGAATGCCATTCCCTGTGCCACCGCCATCCCACAGCTGCACATTAGTTATGTTCCCAGCAGTCACACCTCCTGTAGAAGCACTCTGATTTCCTCTACCATAGGCTGCTGGGCCTCTTGAGTCATGGCCAAGCTCCATTCACCCTGTCCACTTCCATACTGCCTCTATCCATCCCAGCTCCATGGCAGAGGCCATGCAGTGCAAGGAATGTACATAGGCTTGCAGTAACTTAGCAGGAGGTGACTGTGGTGGCTCGGTATTATACCCTTGTTTCTAGAGAGCTAGCAGGCCATGCTTGGAGAGATACATGTGATTAGGCAGAAGGTGGCTGCTGAGCACACAGCTCCTGCAAATGGACTGGGCCTCAGGAAATGCAGGTAATGTGCCAGGGAGTTCACTCAGCTGTGCCTGTGCAACAAGTGCTGTTGAAACCATGACCTGGGCTCATGGGGGAGGCTTCCTGGCTGCAAACTCACTTGGCTCATAAAGTCGCTACCATGCCCCAAATGACATGAGCACCAGCTGCCTGGTCATGTGTGGGATGTGGGCTGCTCTTCTGGCAAAGTACTGTTGCTGTGGTTGCCAGGATGGAGAGAACAGATTAGTGTCTGGGCTCATTTGCATTCCCTTTTGTGATGAAGCTGAACCCCGATAAGACCGAGGTGTTACTGGTGGGGGACAAGAGAAGGTTGGGTGATTTTGACCTGATACTTAATGGGGTGAGTTTGCCCCTGAAGGACCAGGTCCGCAGTCTCGGGGTCATCTTGGACTCCCAGCTGTCTATGGAGGCTCAGGTTTCTGCAGTGAGCCGGGCAGCCTGGTACCAGCTTCATCTGGTACAGAGACTGCGACCCTATCTTCCCATACATCTGCTCCCATGAGTGATACATGCCCTGATCTCCTCTCGATTAGACTACTGTAATGCGCTCTACGTGGGGTTACCCTTGAAGACAGTCCGGAAACTCCAGCTGGTACAAAATGCGGCGGCGCGCTTAATAAAGCAGACCCGCCGCCGCGATCATATCACCCCAGTGTTGATTGAATTACACTGGTTGCCAGTTGTATACCGGGCCCAATTCAAGGTGTTGGTTTTAACCTTTAAAACCCTATACGGTTCCAGCCCAGTTTATCTGAAGGAACACCTCCAGTATCACAAAATATGCCGCCAAACAAGATCAGCCTCACAGGACCTTCTCTCGGTCCCACCGACGAAGACAGCTAGGTTGGTGCGGACCAGGGAGAGGGCTTTTTCGATTGTGGCCCCCACCCTCTGGAACTTACTTCCCTTTGACCTTCGGCATGCCCCCTCCCTGTTGACTTTTCACCGAGCCTTGAAGACCTGGCTCTTCAGGCAGGCCTATGGGATCTCTGGGGTGGGCTAGATTTTATACCGTATTAGCATAGGATGGTCTGTTAGATGAGATGTTATGATATTAATATTATGATGGTTATGTATATGTTGGAGATTGTATTTTATATTGTACGTCGCCCAGAGTGTCCGTTCGGTCGGACAGATGGGCGTCTGATAAATAAAATTTTATTATTATTATTATTATGAGGTGACAGCAACAGGGTTACTGCTGCTCACCCTTCCTGCTGTTTTGTGGGTCTTCTCCCATGAATCCAATGTGCGATCTCTTCATGAAATGGGATTGGCAACAACACATACTGTCCTCCCATAACTTCATGACTTGTGGTGCCTGGCTTGCTGCACTTCATGGGCAATGCATTTTATTTATTTATTTATTTAAAAAGTTTATATCCCGCTTCAGTTCCAAGGAATTCTAAGCGGCAAACAATAGCATAATAAAACAACATAGTACAGTATAACATACCAAACAAGTTATAAAACATTATAAGAAATATACAGTATATCACACATTACAATTCAAAAGCTAACCGAAATAAAAAGGTCTTAACTTGGCAACGGAAACTAAACAGAGAAGGGGAAGAACGAATTTCCTGGGGAAGAGCATTCCAAAGAGTTGGTGCCCCCACTGAGAACAGTTTATTCCTAATGCCCGTCTGGTGAATTTGGGAAAAGGAGGGAATATTAAGACCAGGGTCTAAAGAAGATCTTAAAGGACATGCCGGTTCATAAAATGACAAACGATTTGATAGATAACTAGGACCTGAGCCTGATAAAGCTTTAAACGTTCAAACCAGGATTTTAAACTGAACTCGATAGGAGATTGGAAGCCAGTGTAGTTGTTTTAAAAGCGGAGTAGTGTGAGCTCGGACGTCCGCCCCAGTTAGCATCCTAACAGCTGCTCTCTGAACCAATTTCAATTGGCGGAGTATTCTAAGGGGAAGACCTAAATAAAGTGAGTTACAATAATCTAGTTTAGACGTGACCAAGGCATGGGTAACCATGGTCAAGTCAGAAAGCTCCAAAAAAGGACGCAATTGGCGAACTAGCTTCAGGCGGGCGAAAGCGCTTCTAGAGATTGCAAGAACATGAGCCTCTAGAGTCAAGGCCGAGTCTAGGAGAACACCGAGACTACGGACTTGAGTCTTTAAAGAGAGTACAACTCCGTCTAATATCGGAACATTCCCTGTTTCCAACTTAGTTCGATGTCCAACCACCAGCACCTCTGTTTTATCTGGGTTTAGTTTAAGTTTATTCTGCGTCATCCAGGTCTTTACTGCTGTTAGACAATTGTTTAATGGGAGGATGGCATCTTTCGTATCCGGAGGAAAGGAAAAATAAAGCTGGGTATCATCAGCATATTGGTGAAATCGAATTCCAAACCTCCGGATGATCTCTCCTAGCGGTTTCATGTAAATGTTGAATAGCATCGGTGAAAGCACCGAGCCTTGTGGAACTCCACATGATAACGGCCAGGGATCAGAACTAAAATTCCCATGAAGAACGTGCAGCACCTGAAGAATGGCTGTCCAAGAGATGGGCAATGGAAACCATCCAAGGGTATCTAGGGGAACTGGTGACCCACACTGGTCATGGTGACTTGAGTTTCAGTGATTATATGCCTATGACTGTTCCTGTTCCATCCCCCCCCAGCAACCAAAGCTTCTGCTGCTGCCCTTATAACCACCCCTAGTGATGGCCGATACAGCTGGTGTAGCACAGTGGGGAGGACAGCGTGGCTGGGAGTCCGGAATCTGTGAGTTCAAATCCCCGCTCGTGTCTCCTGGGTGTCAAGGGCCAGCTAAAGATCACCCCACAGTGAGTGGCTCAGGGGTTACGTGCCCTGCCACCTGTGCAGCCGTGGGCAAGCTGCATAGTCCCAAGGAGCCCAGTTGCCCCCCAGCTGGCAGTGCCAGACAAGGAAGGGGCTAGCTTGTGCAGCTGTGGCAAGCTAAGTAGGCCGTAGCCAGCTGGGGAGGACTTGCCTCAGAGAGAGGCAATAGTAAACCCCCTCTGAATATTCATAGGGTCGCCATAAGTCAAGATCGACTTGAAGGCAGTCCATTTCATTTTTCAGTGATGGGCGATAGAAATTTAATACTGTGCTTGGAAGATGAATCATACTTCCCCAGCATTTAATTATATCCAGTACTTTTAGCTCATAGTGAATCGATAATTTCGGGGGGGGGGATAATAATAAATAGTGTTTACCTAGGTCACGACAGGTCTGAGATGAGATGAAACATGATGCTAAATGAACTCATTAATGAGCACCTTGTCCCTTGCCTATTGAGTTTGTGTAATATAAAGTGTGAGAACCAATCAATACCAATATGGCTGCATTTACATCACTGAAATTTGGAAAATATCAGCCTATTCCAAAGATCACTGGGGTGATCTTGGGAAAGCTCTTGAGACAATGTTGTTCTGCTTTATTTGAAGCACCAGAAAGAAATGAAATATTGACTTTTAAGATATATAAGCACACTTTCCATTTTCTTAGAATTCTGGGGCATGACAGTGCCCAAGGTACAGAGGCTAGTATTTGAATATTTGGGGCATCCCCCAAAAGCACCTCTTGGCCTGCTTTTAAAGCAAGTGAGTTCTTTATGGGTGCCAAATGAGTTAGGTGACTACAGGCCACCTTCTTTCAGTTGAGCCAGTTGATTATATTTTGCTGTGGAACTGAGCCAGGGAAGAAGTTCAAGGCAGATGGTGGTAAGAAAAATAGATCCACTTATTTTATTATTTCAAGTTAATAATTTTATTATAAATTATTAAGAATTTAAATTAGTTAGGCAAAGAGTCAGAGTTCTTTGCCGCCTTCCTGAATGTTCCCATTTGTTTTCATACAAAGAATGCAGCAGAGAGACTGTAGTTACTATGAACGTCTGTATCTCCGCATGAGCCAGGGTTAGAAGTCTTTGTCTTCCTGGAACCGCTGCTGGAACTGCCATAGCCATTATAAAAAACTAATCTGAGCTGCAGTTGCCACTGCCACATTCGTGGTGATGGGTGAGTGAAAAGAAAGCTGAAAGACTTGAGGAAGGAAGGTTGACAAAGACCCAGCTAAGACATTCCAGGGAAGCATACAACCAATCATAGGTCTTATTACTCTTCTTTATCTGGACCATTCAACAATAAGACAAAAGCTAGGCAAACATCAGTGCATGTAATTGATTACTGAAATGGATATCACTGTGTACAGTGCCTGCCTGTAAAAGCAAGCCCTGCTGTGAATGGCAGGCCATTGCTGTAGGCATCTCTAGTGAGTGGGAAACACTAAAGGGACCTGGGTTCCTTGGAGGAGTAATGGGGTCAGGGATGCCACTCCCTTGTTTTCTAACTACCATGTTGAAGTTGAATGCTAGAGCGAGAGCAAGGGTGAGGTCAGCAGGTTCAGGGGACCGGCTTTGTTTTGAGAGATTTCAAGATAACTTGTGAGTTCATTTGGGCCCTGGGTAACAGCCAAGGCAGATGGACGGAGACTTGGGCGAGAACCAGGAGGCTAAGAGTGTTGAGTGGGATGATATGCCAGAAGGAGAAAGGTTTACCATCAATGGCCAATTATGATATTGATATCAGTATATATGTATTAGTATAATAAATGTATTGTTTATTATTTTATTATTTATTATTATAATTTATTGGTATTTATATATGTGTGTGTGTTTAGTCTGCTGTACTCTGTTTAAAGATGTTTTATATATTAAATGATATAGAAATGGTCTTAAATAAATAAATAAATAAATAAATATAAAGAGATAAATGTCTGGATATATAACTTGAAAATCCTCTGACATTTTAAACTACTTTCTGCACTGCACTATGTTAAGCATCAGGCTGCAATCCTGTACCCACATTCCTGGAAATATGAGCCATTAAACATTGCTTCTAAGTAGGCATGTAGAGGATTGCAATGGTATAAAAGCTTTTTACCTTAGATGTTTCTGAAGTTCAAATTATTTTAGTTTTTAGGTGAAAGACAAGTATAGTTTTTATTATCCTCTAAACTGTTTGTGGAAACTTACGTAGAAAGGGAAACGAATGGCTTGACTGGTTTAAAAGAAATATTTCTCTTATCCATCTGCACTTTTCCATGCTGGATCTTTGTTGATTAAGTAATTTTATACAACTTCAAAGCATTCCTTTAAAAAAAAGATAAAATCAGTGGTTAAAAGTACACAAATGTTTTGCATGAGATTTGTTTAGGAAAACTGTAGAGTATCACCAAAAATGGGATAATGATGGGGTTTTGTTTGCATTTATCCAAGCATTTCCCCTTGCTCTTTTGCCCAAACAGTCCCACTGATGACTAAAGGAATTCTCTCGTGCATGTCTTCATCTATAGAAGGCACATGCCAGGGGAGCAATCAGTGCTGCTGCTGCCAACATTCAGGTTGCTATCTTGGGAGGCATTTCCATATGGAAAAGAGTGTGGACTGGTTTTTCCATCATCATTCCCCATCCTAAATGAATGGGAAATAGCCACTGACATCCATGTGCTGATAACCTACAGGGTGGATTACCGTAATGCACTCAATGTTGGGTTGCCCTTGAGGTTGGTCCAGAAGCTGCAGCTGGTGCAAAATGTGGCAGCATGACTGCTCGCTGGGTGGCATATTGCCATGTTACCTTGCTGCTGAAAGAATTGCACTGGCTGTCAATTAGCTACAGGGCTATGTTAAAGGTGCTGTTTTGGGTGTGTAAAGCCTTTGTATGTCATGACCCTGGAGTCCAGCAGTGACCAGGACACCAAGCTTGGGTTCCTGACTCTGAGCCTGATCCTAACAATCAGGAGACCACTGGATCAAGTCTGGCTAGATCCCATAGCACCAAGAGCCAGGGGCCTCAGGAGCTCTTCCCTTGGGTACGAGAAACCAAGGGCCTCCCACACTATGACATCAGTCCTTCAGTGCAGAGAAAATACCAGGCAGGAGGTCATGGATTGCAGGAAATGTTCTTATCTTCAGTCCAGAAGGTTGGCCCCTTAAGATACTCCAGTTCTGCAAAAGGAGGAGGGGAGCCTGAGAGAGATGGGCAGGAGGCAGAGGCTGAGCTCACTTCCAACTCTTGCCAGACCAAGTGGCTCACTAGGAGCTCCTCTTAGTGCTGCAACAACTGGCCTCATTGAGCTTGTTTGCATTGTGGGCTGCTCCCCAGGACCACTGCAATACACTATATAGCAAATTGGACAAATAGCAAACAGACCAAGGGCTCTTGAAACACCTTCTAACCATGTGGTTCCATGATACACACTGATTCAAACCGTGCAAAAGAAATGACTGGTTCAAACAAGCCACATTCTTTCTATGCCCCTGTTCCATACAGGGTATTGTTTATTTCTTTCCCACTCTTCCTTCAAGGAGCTCACAGTGGCACTTTAGCTTTGCGACCACGGACGCCAATTAGACATTGAGATAAGTAATAAACCCAAAGCCATCCAGCGAGCTTCATAACTGAAGGTTGCATTCAACTAAGTCCTACTAAGAGTGTTAATAAATTAATGAATGGACCAAAATTAGTCATGTCTATTAACTTCAGTGGGTCTACTCTGAGTAGGACTAGCATTGAATACCCAGTGTGAGGATTTGAGCCTCAATTTTTCGCATCTAAAAGTGAAACACTTGTTTTATATGTGGTATCATATTATAAATCACTTCGGGATGCCTCATGGGAAGCAATTAATAAATGAAGTTATAAGTAAATACATAAAAAAATACTGCAATACACATTCTAGCTTTTAGACCAGCCTTCCTCAACTTGATGTCCCCCAGGTGTTGTTGGACTACAACTCCCATCATCCCTGTATCGTTGGAAGGCATATCTGGAGGGCACCAGGTTAAGAAAGACTGCTTGAGGCTATAGTCTCGTACTTCTTTGTACTCTGAGAATGCACCCCCCAGCACTTGATATCTCAGCAAATTCATCAAATCTAATCACCATTGAAAGTTAGACAACTTTTTGTTGTTATTTTCACTGTTTTTCAATAAACCTTAATTTTGGAAGGGTGGTGGAGCAGATATTAACTGAAGGGTAGGAGGGAAAGACAAGGAAGGAAAGAGAAATCAGTCCTTGGATTCGATTTGAGAATCACAAGGACATTTCACATAGACTCAGGAGCCACACACATAGTTTCTTGTGCAATTGGTTGCATGGAAAATCAGCAGTACATCTGAATGGAATTACCCTCTTTTAACAGCTCCCTTCTATTTAGGTTTCTCCACTGCAACTGAGGAAGCTATTAAATAGTGCTATGGAAAAATTATAATTAGCTACAGGTAAACTGTCCTTTTTCATACTTCAGGAAACAGCAGACTAAATGGCAACATTTGTATACACAGCCGTATGACTGCTGAATGATCTGCTCCTGAATATGATGAAATTTAAATGTGCATGGACATCAGAGGTCTGAGTAATTTTGGGAGCAAATACCAGGTATACTACTCTAACCATTGCTGGCTAACACCCATGCACTTTTGCCTTCCCAGATGCATAGAGCTGAACAAGCTATCATTGCATCCACAAGCAGTTTTACAGCAGCCTCCAGTGGGAAAGGGGTGAGTGAGTACGCCCACAGTTCCAGCAGTCTCCCTATCCCATGGGAGGCGGAGGCTTGAGCACAGGCTGAGCACTCAGGTGGCACCACTTCCTCTTCTCAGGAAGACCTGTTGTGCATCCAGCTGCTAATATTTTGCTCTTGTTCTCCCTATGTCTCTCTGTTTCCACAGACTGCTCTCCCAAAGGTGCAGTCTCCCTGATCAGGAGCGAAGTCTACCATATGACCAGGATCCTTTGGCTGTTCCTCCGTTGAGCCATTAACCAGTTTGGTTAAGACAGACTCTTGTACCTTTGCAAGCTCCATGACAAGACAGTTATGCAACAAGATGTTCCTGCCATGACGTTGGTGCCATCAGGGACATTGCAGCTGCCACCCTGCCATCTGCCAAGCTACTGTTCAAAGCACAAGAGCCCTACTGGAGTGCAAACCCAGTACATATGTCTTTCCCTTCCCTTTCAGGATCTCTTCTATCCCAGTTAAGAACATAAGAAGGTAAGGACAGCTTGCTGGAACAGGCCAATGACCCATCTAGTCCAGCATCTGTTCTCACAGTGGCCATCTAGTTGTGCATGAGAAGCCTGCAAGCAAGGACCTGAGTGTAAAGAGCACTAATTTGTCAGTTTTTATTTTACTTATGAAGCCTAGAGTTTTATCTTGCCTCAGTTTCTCAGACTCCCCTCTTGCAAAAGTTAGTTCAGGCACAGGAATCTGCCTTATATCCTCCACTTTGAAGACAGATGCAAAGAATTCATTTAGCTTCTCTGCAATCTCTTTATCCTGTTTTAGCACACCTTGGACTACCTTGTCATCCAAGGGTTCAACCACCTACCTAGATGTCTCCTGCTTTGAATTATTTAAATACTTTTTTTGGTTGGTTTTTATGTTTTTAGCAATGTGCTCCTCAAATTCTTTTTTAGCATCCGTTATTGTCCAATTGCATTTCTTTTGCCAGAGTTTGTGTTCCTTTTTATTCTCCTCATTTGGACAAGACTTTTCATTTTTGAAGGAAGCCTTCTTGCCTCTAATAGCTTCTTTGACTATGCTTGTTAACCACACTGGCTTCCTCTTAGCCTTTCCTGATCTGCAGTATACATTCCAGTTGAGCTTTTAATATTGTATTTTTAAATAACTCCCAAGCATTTTGGAGTGATTTGACCCTCTTGACTTTGCCTTTCAACCTTCTCTTTACCAATCCCTTCATTATTTTTGAAGTTTCCTCTTTTGAAGTCAAATATAATTAAGTCCAGGGCTGCTTTTCCTCTGGTCAGTTCTGTCACCAACTGTTCTAGGGCACAATCATTTAGGGTATCCAGAAATGTAAACTCTTTGTTTTGACTGGAACACATATGTAGCCAGTCTATGTCTGGGTAGCTGAAGTCAGCCATTACTACATTTCCTAGTTTGGATGCTTCCTCGATTTCATTTTTCATGTCAAGATCTCCGTCAGCATTTTGATCAGGGGGATGATAGAACATCCCCAGTACTAAATTACTCTTGGGGAGCGATATCACATGCACAATGATTCTGTGGAGGAGTCTGCCTCTTTTGGGGTTTCTAGCGTAATGGATCCAATGCCCTCTTTCACATATAGAGCGACACCACGTCCAGTACATCCTTCTCTGTCCTTCTGATATTGTTTATATCCAGGGATAACTGTGTCCCACTGGCTTTCTCCATTCCAACAGGTTTCAGTTATGCTCACTATATCAATGCTGTCCTCTAAGACCAAGCACTCAATTTCTCCCATCTTGGCTCGGAGGCTGCTAGCATTAGTGTATAAACACTTGTATACTGTATTTCTCTTCAAGTGTCTATGACACTTTTGTTTTGGCCTCTTTGAATTGCTATCCTGTGTCGCTGCACTCACAGTGCCTAGTTATAGGCCTACCCAATTTCATTTTTCATCTTGTTTTTTAATGTCTTTATCCCAGGGGGAAGATTTGTTCTGAACCAGACCCTTCTCAGCTCCTGTCAACTTTCCCCCTCAATCAGTTTACAAGCTGCTTTTTCATCTTAAGCACCATCAGTCTGGTTTCACCCGGGTTCAAGTGGAGCCCGTCCCTTTTGTACAAGCCCAGCTTGTCCCAAAATGTTCCCCAGCGACTGACAAATCCAAACCCCTCCTCCTGACACCATAGTCTCATCCACACATTGAGACTACAGAGCTATGTCTTCCTAGCTGACCTTGCACATGGAACTGGTAGCATTTCAGAGAAAGCTACCTTGCAGGTCCTGGCTTTCAGCATCCTAACAGACAACCTAAATTTTGCTTCCAGAATCTCACAACTGCATTTCCCCATGTCATTAGTGCCAACATGCAGTACAGCCACTGACTCCTTCCCAGCTTTATCTACCAAGTCATCTGGATGCTGGTCAGCATCAATAACCAGGCAGGCAAATCACCCTGCAGTCTGCATGCCAATCACACATCACTATCTATTTTCCTCATGTTCAAATCACCCACTACTAGGATCCCTCCACTTCTTCCCCTGGAGAAGTATCCTCAGCATGGGAGGATATCTGCTTATCCCCCAAGGAATGGTTCCCTTCTAAGAAATTGTTTCCCTCTTCCTCAGAGTGGTGCTATCCTTCCCTGAGGCCCTCATTCTCCATGATAGCAGCAGAGCTATCTTTCTGGGAGTGGGACACAGTTATAATGCCCCTGAAGGCCTCGTCCGCAAACCTCTCTGCCTTTCTCAGCTTCTCCAGGTCAGCCACCTTGGCCTCAAAGAGACAAACTTGTTCCCAGAGAGCCAAGCGCTCATTGCACTGACGGCACACCTGCAACTTCCATCCAACAGGCAGATAGTTGTATGTGTTACAAGCCCCTACACTCCAGCTGGCTTCCCACCTGCATAATTCTTCTTATAGTTTACTGAGTTAACTTATTGAAAGTTTGTTTAGGTCAAGGAACAGACAGGCAGAATGGGTGTCCTGGCCTTCTCACCCTGCTGTCAAACTCATTCTGCTGTTTAATTCACCTTGATTCTTCATCAGCGGTGGGCTCCCTCTAGCTCATGGAGCAGCTCCCTCACTGGTGATGTTCAGTTATGACTTTGCCCCATGTGTTGCTCCTTTGTTGCTAGGGAGTGGTAGACAAGAATCTGCTTCAAATTCCTTGGCATTTCCAGTTAAAAAAATCTCTGAAAGAAGGGCTGGGAAAGACCTGTACCTCAGACCTTGGAGAATAGCTGTCATTCAGAGCTAAAACTGGATTTGAGGAGCCAATAGTTCATACAAAGGACAGATATCTGTTTCTGATTCATGTAAATTTCACGCATTCATTCATAACTCCCTTCTCTTTTTTAAAAAAAGCATGAAAGTTTGTGTTTAGATATGTGTTTTTGTCACAAAATACACATTTAAATGCATATTTTAGCTCACGGTACACATTTCTAATCATATTTTATACTGAACTAAACATTTTTATGCAATTTTGTATATTTTTGAGTCAAGAACTATATCAGAAAAATTCAGAGAAGTCTGAAATCTAATGGATATTTATGTTTCAGTATGAACATTATTAGTCTGCATTGGACAGTAGCCAGTTTCTCCAGCCCTCTTGCTGATGATGCCTCAACAGGCCTGAAATGGCTACAAAAGAATTGCTCCCACCCTTTGCCCTGGAAGTGTACTACTGCGCAGCAGATCTAGGTAACATAAGATATGTGTTCAAAGAAGGCAAGAGCTTCTCCTCATCTTAACAGGTGGGATTAAATCAATCCCATAATCTGGTTTCAGCCTGGTTATGAAGCTGATAAACTATATTAGTAGCCGTGGTAAATGATCTTCATTGTGAGATTGGCAGGGGAAATATTTCCTTGCTTATTCTGTTATATTTACCTATTCATTTTATTAAAATAGTTTTACTCCACACTTTCTCTCCCAACAGTGGGATCTCCAAGAGAATACCTTTGGGTGATTTTGCTCCTCATAAATGGGTAGAGAGGGAGGATCATTATGCAGTACCATAATGATCCTCCCTCTCTGCCCATTGCTACTGCACACCCCTACTTCTAGCGGGCATGCACATCCAGCATAGTAGCTTAATTGTTCAAGGCTCATTACAGCCCCCCCTCAGTTGAATGTACCCTAGAAGACATATACAGTTTCCATATCATCAGAGTAGAATTTCCCATACATGGCAAGCTACTGTCTCATTTTGCTAAACCAGGTGACTTGGTGCTCTTAAAATGAAACTAACTTTCTGTGGGATGCCTACTCTTTACTTCAGGTGTGCTATAGTATGGATTGTGTAGGGCCTACACTGCAGGTAGAACTCAGAAGCTAGAGGGTAGGTGAACATGTCATTAGGAAGGCAGTTGGGCTTGGTGACTATTGGGCCTTCTTCCTCCTCTGTAACTTCATGCATTTTACAACTGTTTGAAATTTCCTTTCGTACCTCATAACAAACACATTCATTGCTCCCATGGAAGCTTTGCTATTCTGTGGTCACAACAGGCCCAAGAAGCACAACATATTGTTGGATTCAATTAAGCAGAACCAAAGTGGCAAATTAACTACTGATACCTTCCAGAAGAAGCCAGAGTTGTGACATTACTCATTCTTGTCTGGAGGATTCGGCACATTATTTGCAGCAGAGAAAAAGAAAAAAAATCAATTTTTGGCACAAAATAGTGGCTCCACATGAATTAACTCTCAGAACTGATATTTAAGGATTTTTTTTTTATTAGTCTGTAGGATGTCTCTCCAAGTCTTGCTGGAGTCAATGTGCTGAAAGGCTGTAGACTCAGTTATAATAAAAGGGACATTATTTTTAATTGTTTCCTCTCGGCATTATCACATTGGAGTGTGGGTGAGTGGAAAAGAGAGCTTTCAGAGTTCCAGCCCGTCGCCGTTTGGACTGTCGAGTTGTTCCCATTCTGGGTTGGTTACGAAAGGCTGAGGAGGAGAGTCTAAAAATATTTGGCACATGAAATGGAAATCAACCAAGATTAATTCCCCAGATTTAATGAGTTCTGGACTGTAGAGGAAAGCATACAACTTCAGTACATCTGTGAAGATAGAGGTTGCAGAAACCAGGAAATGCAAAGGAGTGTCCAGACTGCATGAGAGAACCTACATCAATTTAATTTAGTTCTCTCCCTCTCCCTCTCTCTCTCTCTTGTTGGCCAGCATGCAATTATTTGGATTTCCAGGCATCTAGGAGTGGCTTGGTGAGTTCAGGGTTTGACAGACTTGTTGAATATCCAGAGCTCTCTTCATAATGCATCTATGTCTATGAATATTATAATCTACAGTCATGTGCTATTACCAGCACCACTCAGAAAGGGTTCCAAATAATTCTGCCTTTTGCCTTTCTGTGGCTGAGGCTGCGTGCTAGCCTGCCAATCAGAAACCCCAGAGCCTTCAGTCACTTGTTCTTGGTTGCTAGAAAAGCAGTGGTCTAGGCATGCATGCCTGCACTCTGCCTAGGTCTATAACTTGCAAGATAAAGGAAAACAGTTCCCCCCAGTAGCTGATTGTGTAAAGGAACTGCCCCTTGCAAATTTCTCATGAGACAGTGACTGGGCTAAAATGCAATATATCTGCTTTGGCATTTGGTTCTTGGGTGGCTCTGCAAGAGCTTATATGAAAGTAAACACAGGCAGGTCAAAGGTGTGTGTCACCACAGAGTATAAAACTCACCTGATGCTGAGCAGAGCAGGGGAGCTGTAGGTGGATGAAGAAGCATTCTTGGATGACATGGGCAGAGAAGGCAGGAGACTCAAGTCAGGACAGTTCTTCCAAACCTCCCCAAATGACCCCACGTAGGCAAGATCAGCTGGGCTCGAGATATTGGGAAAGCATCACTGTGGAGATTTATTCCTAGAGCTTACAAATTAGGGATTTTGAACAGTTTTTTTTTTATATAGAAATTGAGATCCCACCCTTTTTCCCAGAAGAAGCGCAGGGTGGCAAACAACAAGCAATAAAACACTGAAAACATCTTTAAACACATATGCCAAACAAACATCTTTTTTAAAATCTTGAAAAGAAAACATCTGTAAAAACATATTAAAACAAAACATATTTTTTTAAAAAAAAACAGCTTTAAAAACATCTTAAAAAGCAATTCCAGCACAGACACAGACTGGGATAGGGTCTCTACTCAAAAGGCTTGTTGAAAGAGGAAGGTCTTAAGTAGACACGGAAAAGAAAACAGAGATGGCTCCTGTCTAATATTTAAGGTGAAGGAATTCCAAAGGGTAGGTGCCACAACACTAAAGGCCTGTTTCCTATGTGGTGCAGAATGGACTTACTGATGTGATGGTACCTGCAGGAGGCCCTTGTGATGTTCCTGTATTAATGTAAATATGGTAAGTGCTGTTTGTATAGAAGATATATGGTAAGTGGAGTGAAAGAGGAGGGGGGAGTACATGAGCAGTAGAATGCTGGATGATTGGCTGAGCGTTTGAATGGCTGGGAGTATAAATGGAAGAATGACAGTTGAATCGTGGTGGGTGTTAGTTGGTGGATGTGAGAGGAAGAAGGTGTTTGGTGGTGGATGTTAGGAGAGTGTGGAGAAAGAGGGAATTGGAGTTCTAGTTAATAATAAGACAAGTATCACAGGAATAGATGAAACCATATGCTTATGTACCATTATAGAAGTAATCTTGTTATTTCTGATATTTAATAAATACTATTTTGGTTTACCGAAGGCCTGATCCTTGGCTGGGGAATATACAGACCAGAAGGGAGGGCAAGGTAATTACCAAGGCTGAAGGGAAACAGTAACGAATGGTGGCAGCGGTGAAGAGAAGAATAATAACATTACAAGTATCCAGAGCAACCCGAGTTATATGAGTTATCTATATAGATACAAAGGGGTTGGGAACAGCATAAGCACGGAGTCACAAAAGTAACCAGACAGAGAGAGGCTCAGGCAAAGTCTCTGGGAACATTGGTTATAGGACGTGACTGGTGGTGCTGCCTAGCAGAGGGATCTAGTGAGATCTGTGCTAGAGCGGAGAGAGAAACCATAAAAAAGGACAGTCCGGACTGGTGGAGTCCCTGGTGGTGCCTAGTGAAAGGTAGTAGCCACAAGCAGGTAGGAACCTGACAGGGAGAGCCAGGGAAGGGCGTCACAGCCCTCACCTGCAGAGCGCAGTGATCAACTGGGTATATAAGGGGTAAAATGATTTTTCAGTTATCCTGGTGTCAAGCTGTATGGCTTTATAAACCAAAATCAACATCTTGAACTTAGTCCCATAGCTAATTAGCAGCCAGTGCAATTCTTTCAGTGGTGGGGTAACATGCTGGCAATGTCTTGTCCCAGTAAGCAGTCAAAATGCTGCATTTCAGACCAGCTGTAGCTTCAGTACCAACCTCAAGGGCAGCCTCACATAGAGCACATTACAGTAATCCAGCTTTATGTTTATGGAATTTCCAAGGTGATTTTGCATATTCCTGAGATTTTGAGTTTCATCTAACATGAAATTTTCAAATGATGTCTAAGACGTATCTGGAGAATGCTGAAAAAGAAGTTGGAATTATTAGAATAATTTCCCTGTCAAACAAGTATCATATACTGATCAGCCATTCTTGAAATGGATTTTTTGCAAAATTCTCCCAAATGAAATTTGTTTGCAAATAATTTGAATGTCAGCCGTTCTGACTAACCATAGATTCTGTTGGATTGGGCTTAATGTAGAAGGAGAAAGAACACAAGGTCTAAACACTGAATTTCATATGTGAATATTATTTATCTATTTTAAAATATTTTCCGACCACCTTTATGGGTAAAGTGACTTACAGCCAGGGACAAAAATTACAAAAGTCAACAGCGCAACAAAGAAAAAAAAAACCTATCTCTCTCTCACACACACACACATTTAAAAGCCAGTAAAAGAAAACATACCTGGCCAATGATACAAGAAGTTATCCACAGAAGCAGCAACCATCCAACCAACAAGAATGTTAATCACAAATGACTCACCCAAAAAAGATATGTTTGTGGAACCTTCCAAAATGATTGCAAAATGGTAGCCTGGTGGAGATCAATTAGCAAGGAGTTCCAGAGCTGTGGGGTTACCACAGAAGAGGCCCTCTTCCTTGTGCCCAACCATTTTGCCTTCCTAGGTGGCAGGCACACAAGTTGGGTCTTTGTTGTAGATTTTTGTGCCTGGGCAGGTTGATACAGGTGCAGGTGGTCCTTCACATAGCTTAGGCCCAAATTATTTAAGGCTTTAAAAGTTGAAAGTAGCACTTTAAAGTGGACTAGGAAATGCACTGGCAACCAGAGTCACTGACACAGTAATAGTATTGCAGAATCCAACTTCCTTGCCTCTATAAAGACTCTAATAACCACATAGTGGTGGACTCCCATGGCTTAGATGTACGGCTTGTCATTACCAGCAGCCCTGCATTCAGGGTCCAAGCCTGTGGTACTCCCTCCCAACTGAGATTAAACTTTCTTGTTCCAGTAGATATTTTAAGTTAGCATTTGATTCAATGATACATTTTTATTGTTTTATTTTCTGTATGGTTTATTTATATGTACACTGCTTAGAAATTCTAATGATTAAGCAGTATATAAATATCTTAAATACAAAAATAAATACTGAACCAGCTGTAGTGTCCAAACTATCTTTGAAGGCAGCCCCATGTCCAGTACACTACTGTAGTCAAGCCTGGATGTGACTAACACATGGATTACTGTGGCTGGTTGGAATTCTTTAGACAGGGTTGCAAATGATGTACATATTGCCTTAAATTTAATCTACATGAGTCAATGTTAAAGAGATATATAGATATAGACCTCCAGATCAGATTTGAAGAGTAAAAAAATCTGAAAATGTAAATATTTTTAATTCCAAAAATGTCACTGTTTCAAATATGTGTGAAATTATGTTTCAGATACTTGCTATGTGTGCATTTTATGCCATGCACATATGCAATTTTTAAAGAGCTGGTGGCTGGGAGTCCCACAGTAACATGCAGAACAAAGATGGTATTTCTGACACCTTGCCTGCTTTTCCAGTGCTTGGCTGGGTTCCATGCAGGCTCAAGCCAGAAGCCACACCCTGTCTACCCATCTCTTAAAAACCTTTCTGAGTTTTGGCATAAAAGTCAGGCTGACCATGAAATAGCAATATAAATTCTTTTTCTCTACCAACAACAGGAAAGGAAAGGAACAGAAAGAAATTTCATATTATAATATTTCCAGAATGTCAAAAAGCCCTTTTAGTCATATTTGCATTTTTTAAATTTTTCATACCATTATATCTGTTTAGAGAAAAAAATACATCTGGGTTTAAAAAGAAAACAAACTTGATGAGGAAAAGTATAGCATTTATTAAAGGCATTGACATCATATCCAGTCTATTAAATAACATTCCTAAAGGAAAGTAATTTACAAATAACAAGAAAGGAAATAATGGTTTGTATGAGTTCCCAAGCCCATTGTGAAACTGAAAAAAAGCAAATGGGGGGGAAATTACCATAGCAGTTTAGGTCATCTTGTTCAGGAATGGAGATTCAGAAACAAGTAATTTGCATCCTATTTAATTGATTCCTTTAAATATGCCTAAAGCAAGTGGAAGAGAAAGCGTAAGTGGATAGTTGGTCACTTGGCCCTCCTTGAATGGTTAATTGCTTTCCTTTGGTGCCATGTGGAAGGGCTGAGAGGGTGCTGTGAATGTAATAAGGGCATGGGCAAGACCCCATACCAGCTTGGCAAGTATTACCAATACCTGAGTGGACAAACTAAGTGGGCCAGCAGCATGAACTAGGCTTTGTTCCCCCCCACCACCACCACCTCTCTATTTGGTGTAGCATAGAGATGTGAAGGCCTGGAAGGGAACCAGAAAGAATGGTGGCGGGGGAGATGGGTTTTCCTTCTTCCCCCCCCCCTTTTGGAGGGGGATGGGAAAAACTTGGAAAACCTTTCCCCCCTTATTTTTTTCCAGGCTTTCTCAACTGTAGTATAGCATCAGCACAAGCTGTGGAGGGGTGTCACTTTTGTCCATAAAGATAGCATTGTTTTCACAGTACTGTGTACACTCTCAGACTGGACTCAGTGGACTGTTCCCAGTTTTGGGCCTGAGAACTAGAATAATGATGTTGCTGGTGTTCCACCCAATGCTATCCAGCAGCCACCTTGGCCAAGTTGGTCTCGGAGGTGGTGTTAAAAGAATCACTACACCAGGGTTGGGAGGCACTTTGAGGAGAAAATTGCTCAGAACTGCACTAAATGAGATACCTCTGATAAAGGAGCATCTAATGGAATCGCCCAGAGCACTGCCTACTCAGTTTATATCAAATCAGTTTCAATTTCTGTTGACTGACGATATGGGCAAACTGCTTGAGGGGGTTTGGCCTACCACCTGGAGTCTTGAAACCTGCTTATCATGACTGATAAAAGTTAGCCAGGGAGTAGCAAATGCCTTGCTGCAAAGAGAGGGGCCACCTGTCTTCAAAGTAGTGTTGGACAACTATCACCCAGTTGTGAGTATCTCCTTTTTGTGGCAAGGGGCTCTAGAAAACAGTGGCAGTCCAAATCAGGCATTTGTGGAGGAAACACATTATCTACTCCCATTTCAATCTGGCTTCAGGCCTGGGTTTGGTACTGAAACCGCCTTGGCCATCCTAATGTGTTTGTCAGAAAAAAGACGGTGACAGAGCACCACTATAGATTCCCCTTGCCTCCCCAGCAGCTTTTGAAACCGTTGATCATGGTATCCTTCTAGAGCAGCTCTGGGGGAAGGAATTTGGAGGCAATGTGCTACCATGGCTCCACTCCTACCTCGGGGGTTGCTTCCAGAAAGCAGCAATAAGGGCTGTGCACAGACCTCCTCGTGGCTCCAATCCAGAGGGGGACCATCAGGCTGAGCCACCCTAGGTCAACCCAGGGACCACCCACCCCCAGCTCAGAGCCACTCCCAAATAAATTGGAGGAGTCATATTTATTTATTTATTTATTTATTTATTAAATTTATTAGTCGCCCATCTGGCTGGTTGTCCAGCCACTCTGGGTGACGTACAAAATAAAAACATACAAATACATTAAAACATTTAAAAAAACTCAACAATAATAATAAAACCTAACCCACCCCAAAAGCTTGCCTGAACAGCCAGGTCTTCAAGGCCCGGCAGAAGCTCATCATAGAGGGGTCATGGCGGAGATCATTTGGGAGGGAATTCCACAAAGTGGGGGCCACAATTGAAAAAGCCCTTTCCCTAGTCCTCACCAGTCTAGTTGTTTTAACTGGTGGGATAGAGAGAAGGCCTTTTGAGGCTGATCTTGTTGAGCGGCATGCCTGATGATGTTGGAGGTGTTCCTTCAGATAGACTGGGCCAAAACTGTAATTTTAAATTTTAAAAAACCTAATTAAATATGTGGCAGAGAGGGTAATGGAGGAACGAGACAACTGATAGCAGGGTCAACTTATCTTTGTGAACTGGGGGATGCTACTCTGCAAAAGCACCCACACCCCTGGAGGATTGCTGCCTCAGCTCATCAGGCCAGAAGGAAAGCCAAAGCTGCCTCCTCTTCCTGCCTGATGCCCTGCCTCCTGACAAATCTGACCCTGACGTGGCCAAGGCCCCCAAATGTTGGAATGGGCCTGACTTGACTTGGGCTTTGGCAGAATCCGGTACACAGACCAAATAAAAATATGTGATCTGTGGTTTTAACATGTGGGAAATACCTGGTCACAATGACCTATGCTCTGCTAACCTTCAAGTAAGTTTATTGCAATGTGCTCTATGTGGAGCAGCGTTTGAAAATGGTCCAGAGGCTGCAACTAGTGCAGAATGCAACTCCTAGGGTTCTGACAGGCACTTCTGGTTAGACCGCACAACACCACTTTTAAAGGAACAAGAAATGGAATGTATCAACATTATAATACTTGGTGTGAGTGAATTAAAACGGACAGGAATGGGACATTTTCAATCAGGCAACTACAAAATATTATATGCAGGAAATGAGAAATTAAGATGGAACAGGGTTGCTTTAATAGTGAGAAGTGATGTAGCAAAAGCAATTAGGAGCCATAACATAAGGTCTGAGCGAGTGTTATCAATGAGATTTAATGGGAAACCTATTAACATAACCATCATCCAAGTCTATGCTCCAACGGCAAATGCAGAAGAGGAATTGGAGAGATTTTATGCAGAAGTACAGGACGAAATTGATCACACACCAAAACAAGATGTGCTGATAATCATGGGGGACTGGAATGCAAAAGTAGGGAACAGAGAAGAACTAGGAATTGTGGGAAAATGGGGCTTAGGAGATAGAAATGAAGCAGGAGAAAGACTTGTCGAATTCTGTGAAGCCAATAATTTGTTTCTCACAAACACATTTTTTGAGCAACCGAAAAGACGACTGTACACGTGGACATCACCAAATTGTTAATATAGGAATCAAATTGATTATATTGGTAACAGAAGGTGGAGAAGTTCCATACTTTCTGCAAAAACAAGACCAGGAGCACACTGTGGTACAGATCATGAACTGGTCATATCGAAAATCAGAGTAAAGATAAAGAACAACAACAAAGCAATCATAATGCCAAAATACAATTTAAGTAACATCCCAGAAGAATATAAAGATCAAATAAGGAATAATAGATTTGAGGCTTTAAACTTAATTGACAGAGAACCAGAAGAACTATGGAGTGAAGCCAGAGATATTATCAGCAAAGAATGCAAAAAGACAATACCTCTAGTTAAATAGAGAGAAATACCTCAATGGGTGTCTGAAGAAACTCTTAAATGGTTAAAGAGAGAAGGAAAGCAAAAGCAAAAGGAGATAGAAACACAATCAGAACCCTAAATGCAACAATACAGTGACTAATACAGAAGGACTGGCAGAGTGAGTGAAGGGAGTGGTCAATGCCTCCTTACAACAAGGCAGAGTTCCAGTGTGCCTAAAGGAGGTTGGCCTGTGGGGTGCCTCAGGGCTCAGTTTTGTCCCCCGTGCTATTTAACATCTACATGAAACTGCTGGGAGAGGTTGTCTGGGGGTTTGGGGTTCAGTGCCATCAGTATGCTGATGACACCCAACTCTACTTCTCCTTTCCAACTCACTCCAAGGAAGCTGTCTTGGTTTTAAACCGGTGTCTGACATCAGTGGTGGACTGGATGAGGGCGAACAAATTGAAACTTAATCCAGACAAGACAGAGGTGCTCCTGGTCAGTCGAAAGGCAAACCAGGGAATAGGGATTCAGCCTGTGCTGGATGGGGTTACACTCCCCCTGAAGACGCAGGTTCGCAGTTTGGGTGTGCTCCTGGACTCAGCTTTAAATTTGGAGGCCCAAGTTTCTGCAGTGGCCAGGAGTGCTTTTGCACAATTAAGATTAGTGCGCCAACTGAGCCCATTCCTTGAGCCGTCCGATCTGGCCACAGTGACACATGCCTTAGTTACATCCCGTTTAGATTACTGTAACGGGCTCTAACGTGGGGCTGCCTCTGAAGACTGTTTGGAAACTTCAATTGGTACAACATGCTGCAGCCAGAACGTTAACTGGGGCTGATTACAGGGACCATACAACTCCCCTGTTACAAAAGCTCCACTGGTTGCCACTCTGTTTCCGGACACAGTGCTGGTGATGACCTATAAAGCCCTATACGGCTTAGGTCCAGGCTATCTGTCAGACCATATCTCCCTATATGACCCTGCCCGGGCCCTGAGATCCTCAGGAGAGGCCCTTCTCTCAATACCCATGTTCTCACAAGCATGACTAGTGGGGATGCGAGATAGGGCCTTTTTGGTGGCTGCCCCGAGGCTTTGGAATTCCCTTCCTAGGGAGGCAAGAATGGCCCCCTCCTTGCAGTCCTTCCGGCGGCAAGCAAAGACTTTTTTATTCCAACAAGCCTTTGGAACTGAAGGCTGTTAAGGACAGGGCTTGAAGGGTGCTGCATTGCTATTGTGTAATTGTATTATTTTAAACTGAGTTTGAATTATTTTAACTGTATGTATGAATGGTTTTAATACTGTAAATAGTTTAATTCTATTTTAATCTAGACTTTTGTATGTTTTTAATTATATGTGTTCTTTTATCTGGAAGCCGCCGTGAGTTCCAGTTTTGGAAAAAGGGTGGGGTAGAAATAATGATAATAAATAAATAAATAAATAAATAAATAAATAAATAAATATAAGAAGGCTCGGGACGGTTCTCGAAGAAAGAAAAGGGGTCAGGTGGTAGTTTTAGGGCCAATTAGGAGACAGGGATCTGTGGGTATATAAGACCACTATTCCCTGGAAGACCTGTCTTTTTTGCTTTGCAGCACCCACCCTCCCTCCCTCGTCAGTATGGGCATTGCTAGTCGCCAACGGGGCTGACTAGGAATGTTTTTTTTGGGGGGTCCTGCTTTCAGAATCCTTTTGGTTTTGCCTACTCCATACTGCTTGGGTTGATTTGATTGGCTTTCTGGGAGTGGTTCAGGTTGTTATGCTTTGGCTGGCATGGAATTCGGGCAGGTGAGGTATTTGGGGAAAAAGGAAGGAGGCTGAGGCATTTTGGTAAAGGGCACTCCCTAGGGAACCATCAGTGTTTAATGTCTGGTGCGGATCTGGGGAGTGTCCTAGTGGCACCGGCTTGTGCATCATGGTGAATGCCTGTACGGTGGGGCCAGGATGTGGAAGTTGGAACCACATACCTGACTCCAATAGCAAGAAGGGATGGTGTGATGTCCCTATAGTTTGATAACTGTAAATATGGTAAGTGCGGGTTTATTAAGTGACATATGGTAAGTGACTGAGTGAGAGGGGAGTACATGGGCTAGAATGCTGGAGAACGCTTGATGATGATTGGCTGAGTAAATGGCTGAAGGTATAAATGAGAGGATGACAGTTGAGTCTGGGGGAGGGTTGTTGAGGAGGTCGGTTGGTTGTGGAGTGTGGGGCGGTTGGTTGATGACAGGGATTTTGGAGGAGTTGGTTGGCAGAGTTCTGAGGGAGGCTTGGATTATATTTGGGTGATATTTAGGCAATATATAAATGACCAGAAACATAAAGAGTGACACTATATGAAACCATACGCTTGTTAAACATACCTTACATAATCTTGTTATTTCCTGGTGTTTATAAATAAATATTCTATTGGTTTACCAAAAGCCTGATCCTTGGCTGGGGCTTTCACAGACCAGAGGGTGGGCAGGGTAATTACCAAGGTTGGGAAACAGTATCAATGGTGGCAGCGGTGAAGAGATAGTGTATCATCAAGTATCCAGGGCAACCCAGGGCTGTATGCTTTATTGGCACAAAGATACAGGGGGCTTGTGGCCTGCAAGTGCACCTAGACATAAAGTAACAATAAGCCAGAAGGGAGACTAAGGCGAAGTCTCTAGCAGTATTGTTTACAGGGAGTGACTGGTGGTGCTGCCTAGCAGCGGGATCTTGTGAGATCTGTGCTAGGGTGAGCTAAAGAAAAATAAAAAGTGTGATTCTGACTGCTGGCAGCCACGGGTGGGAGCCTGACAGGTGGTGCCAGTGGGAGGAACATTACAGATGGCTTTTCCCACATCCTTGGTGGGGAGTTACAGTCCAAGGTGACTGACCTGATTTAAGATCGAGGAAGAATTCCCTACTAGTTAGTCTGCACCTCACCTGCCCGAAGGAGTTAAAAACTGCATTAATTGGATTGAATTTGATTATGGCTTAATATTTGTTATATTTTAATAAATATAACATTATACCATAACTATGTCATGAGTCTTCTTTGGTGTGGTGGCAATGGCCCACTGTCTTGAAGCATTCAATATACATCCCAATTCCAAAAAAAGGGGATCCCAGGGAATGCAGTAATTATTGAACTCGTGCCTTAATATCCCATGCAAGTAAAGTAATGCTCAAACTTCTACAACAAAGGCTCTTACCATATATGGAGTGAGAAATGACAGATGTTCAAACTGGATTTAGAAAGGGAAGAGGCACCAGAGATCATATTGCAATCATATGTTGGATAATGGAACAGACCAAAAAATTTCAGAAGAAAATCACCTTGTGCTTGATAGATGACAGCAAAGCCTTTGATTGTGTAGATCATGAAAAACTATGGAATGCTTTAAAAGAAAGGTTTCCACAGCATCTGATTGTTCTGATGTGCAACCTATACTCTGGACAAGAGGCTACTGTAAGGACAGAATATGGAGAAACCGATTGGTTCCCCATTGGAAAAGGTGTGAGACAGGGTGTGAGACAGGTGTGTACTTTATCACCCTACTTGTTTAATCTATATGCAGAGCATATCATACGGAAAATGGGATTGGACCAAGATGAAGGAGGTGTGAAAATTGGAGGGAGAAATATCAATAATTTAAGATATGCAGATGATACCATACTCTTAGCAGAAACCAGTAATGATTTGAAATGAATGCTGATGAAAGTTAAAGAGGAAAGCACAAAAGCAGGACTACAGCTGAACATCAAGAACACTAAGCAATGACAACAGAAGATTTATGTAACTGTGAAGTTGACAATGACAACAAAAATTCTATAAATACATTCAAAGTAGGAGACCATCTAGGGAGGCGATTGGACCCTTGGATGATAAGGGAGTCAAAGGTGTACTAAAGAACGATAAGGAGATTGCAGAGAAGCTAAATGAATTCTTTGCATCTGTCTTCACAGTGGAAGATATAGGGCAGATCCCTGAACCTGAACTAACATTTGCAGGAAGGGATTCTGAGGAACTGAGACAAATAGTGGTAACGAGAGAGGAAGTTCTAGGCTTAATGGACAATATAAAAACTGACAAATCACCAGGCCTGGATGGCATCCACCCAAGAGTTCTCAAAGAACTCAAATGTGAAATTGCTGATCTGCTAACTAAAATATGTAACTTGTCCCTCGGGTCCTCCTCCGTGCCTGAGGACTGGAAAGTGGCAAATGTAATACCAATATTCAAAAAGGGATCCAGAGGGGATCCCGGAAATTACAGGGCAGTTAGCTTAACTTCCAGGGGGTAGAAAGTATTATTAAAGCTAGATTAACGAAGCAAATAGAAGAACAAGCCTTGCTGAAGCAGAGCTAGCATGGCTTCTGCAAGGGAAAGTCCTGTCTCAGTAACCTATTAGAATTCTTTGAGAGTGTCAACAAGCATATAGATAGAGGTGATCCAGTGGACATAGTGTACTTAGACTTTCAAAAAGCGTTTGACAAGGTACCTCACCCAAGACTTCTGAGGAAGCTTAGCAGTCATGGAATAAGAGGAGAGGTCCTCTTCTGGATAAGAAATTGGTTAAGAAGCAGAAAGCAGAGAGTAGGAATAAATGGACAGTTCTCCCAATGGAGGGCTGTAGAAAGTGGAGTCCATCAAGGATCAGTATTGGGACCTGTACTTTTCAAATTGTTCATTAATGACCTAGAATTAGGAGTGAGCAGTGAAGTGGCCAAGTTTGCTGACGACGCTAAATTGTTCAGGGTTGTTAAAACAAAAAGGGATTGCGAAGAGCTCCAAAAAGACCTCTCCAAACTGAGTGAATGGGCGGGAAAATGGCAAATGCATTCAATATAAACAAGTGTAAAATTATGCATATTGGAGCAAAAAATCTTAATTTCACATATACACTCATGGGGTCTGAACTGGTGGTGACTGACCAGGAGAGAGACCTCAGGATTGTAGTGGACAGCACAATGAAAATGTCGACCCAGTGTGCGGCAGCTGTGAAAAAGGCAGATTTCATGCTAGGGATAATTAGGAAAGGTTTTGAAAATAAAACAGACGATATCATAATGCCGTTGTATAAATCTATGGTGCGGCCGCATTTGGAATACTGTGTACAGTTCTGGTCGCCTCATCTCAAAAAGGATGTTATAGAGTTGGAAAAGGTTCAGAGGAGGGCAACCAGAATGATCAGGGGGATGGAGCGACTCCCTTACGAGGAAAGGACGCCCGGTCAAAGCCCTGGTGATGGAGTGGAATGGGGAGATCACTAGGGCAGTAGACCGGGTGGCTCCGAAACGTCCTCTCCCCCTGAATAGAACTCAGATAGCACCCTGGTATACACCACGGTTGCGGGGTCTGAGACAGGAGGTGAGACAACTAGAGCGCCGGTGGCAGAAATCTCGCTCTGAAGACGATCGGACACTGGTTAGAGCAGCAATAGCTGCCTACCAGGTGGCAACAAAGGCAACAAAGAGGGAATTCTTTGCTGCCTCTATTGCATCTGCAGAGTGTTGTCCCAGGAGGTTGTTCCAAGTGGTCCGAAGCCTGGTCGGTCCAGTTGCTCAGGAACCCATGGAGCAATCTAAAGCCTCTTGTGACATATTTGCTAAACACTTTGTCGATAAAATCGAGCGCCTGAAGAGCACAATTCTGTACGCCGTGGATACAGGAAGTGAGCCAGAGTCGGCCAGTTGCATTCCGGTCCGGTGGGATCAATTTCAGCCTCTTCCTTCTGAGGAAGTGGACAAGGTGCTCTCTATTGTGAAGCCAACCACCTGTCTATTGGACCCTTGCCCATCATGGCTCATTATGAGCTGCAAAGAGAGGCTGAACGAAAGGATCAAGGCAGTGGTAAATGCATCCTTGGAAGAGGGTGCATTGCCATCAGCCCTCAAGGAGGCAGTAATAAAGCCCATCTTGAAAAAGTCCTCCTTGGATCCTCAAGAGTTAAACAACTTCTGCCCAGTCTCTAATTTACCATTCTTGGGCAAGGTGATTGAGCGAGTGGTGGCCAAACAGTTACAGACACATTTGGATGAAGCCGATTATCTAGACCCATTCCAATCGGGCTTCAGGACTGGACATGGAACTGAAACAGCCTTGGTCGCCTTGGTGGATGATATGAGGAGGGCGTTGGATAGGGGAGAATACACCTTCCTTGTCCTCCTGGATCTCTCAGCGGCTTTCGATACCGTCGACCACGGTATCCTTTTAGATCGCCTGGAGGGATTAGGAATAGGGGGCACTGTTTTATGGTGGCTCCGTTCCTATCTTTCAGACAGGCATCAACGGGTGGCATTGGAGGATGAGGTTTCAGACCCTTGGCCTCTAAATTGTGGAGTGCCACAGGGTTCTATCCTCTCCCCCATGCTATTCAACATCTATGTAAAGCCGCTGGGGACATCATCAGGAGATTTGGGCTGCAGTGTCACCAATATGCGGATGATACTCAGCTCTATCTCTCGTTTAAGTCCTCACCAGAGTTGGCTGTGGATACCATGTCCAAGTGCCTGGAATCCGTAAGTGGATGGATGGGAAGGAATAGGCTGAAGCTAAACCCCGATAAGACCGAGGTGTTGCTCGTGGGAGATAAGAGAAGGTTGGGAGATATAGACCTGGTGTTGAATGGGGTAAGATTACCCCTGAAGGACCAGGTCCGCAGCCTTGGGGTCGTTCTTGATTCCCAGCTGTCCATGGAGGCTCAGGTCTCAGCAGTGAGCTGGGCAGCTTGGTATCAACTCCATCTGATACGGAGGCTGCAACCCTACCTTCCTGCCCATCTTCTCCCACGGGTGATACATGCCCTGGTCTCGTCTCGCTTAGACTACTGTAATGCGCTCTATGTGGGGTTGCCCTTGAAAACGGTCCGGAAATTACAGCTGATACAGAATGCGGCAGCACGCTTGATTAAGGACAGCCGTCGCCGTGATCATTTCACTCTGGTGCTAGTAGATCTACACTGGTTACCAGTTGTTTACCGGGCCCAATTCAAGGTGCTGGTGTTGACCTTTAAAGCCCTATACAATTTCGGCCCAGTTTATCTGAAGGAGCAACTCCAGCATCACCAATTATGCCGCCTGACAAGATCAGCCACACAAGACCTTCTCTCGGTCCCACCAGCTGAAACAGCTAGGCTGGTGCGGACCAGAGAGAGGGAATTTTTGATTGTGGCCCCCACCCTCTGGAATTCCCTTCCTTTCGACCCTCGCCATGCCCCCTCCTTGATAGGCTTCCGCCGAGCCTTGAAGACCTGGCTGTTCAGGCAGGCCTACGGGATCGCTGGGGTGGGTTAGTTTTTAACGCTGTTGCTTAAATGTATGAGGGGTGATTAGTTTAATTATTGAGTGTGGTTGTATTGGTTTTATATTGTATTTTTACTTTATTGTGTTAATGTACGTCGCCTAGAGTGGCCGTTAATTCGGCCAGATAGGCGACTCACAAATAAAAATTTATTATTATTATTATTATTATTATTATTATTATTATTGTTGTTGTTGTTGTTGTTGTTGTTGTTGTTGTTGTTAATAATAATAATAATAATAATAATAATAATAATAATAATAATATAAGGTTGCAGCATTTGGGGCTTTTTAGTTTATAGAAAAGGCGGGTCAGTGGAGACATGATAGAAGTGTATAAAATTATGCATGGCATTGAGAAAGTGGATAGAGAAAAGTTCTTCTCCCTCTCTCATAATACTAGAACTCGTGGACATTCAAAGAAGCTGAATGTTGGAAGATTCAGGACAGACAAAAGGAAGTACTTCTTTACTCAGCGCATAGTTAAACAATGGAATTTGCTCCCACAAGATGCAGTAATGGCCACCAGCTTGGACGGCTTTAAAAGAAGATTAGACAAATTCATGGAGGACAGGGCTATCAGTGGCTACTAGCCATGATGGCTGTGCTGTGCCACCCTAGTCAGAGGCAGCATGCTTCTGAAAACCAGTTGCCGGAAGCCTCAGGAGGGGAGAGTGTTCTTGCACTTGGGTCCTGCTTGCGGGCTTCCCCCAGGCACCTGGTTGGCCACTATGAGAACAGGATGCTGGACTAGATGGGCCACTGGCCTGATCCAGCAGGCTCTTCTTATGTTCTTATGTTCTTAATGAGGACATTGAACTTGTCAAGGATTATCAATACTTCGGCACAGTCATTAACCAAAATGGAGACAATAGTCAAGAAATCAGAAGAAGGCTAGGACTGGGGAGGACAACTATGAGAAAACTAGAAAATGTTCTCAAATGCAAAGATTTATCACTGAACACTAAAGTCAGGATCATTCAGATCACGATATTCCTGATCTATGTATGGATGCAAAAGTTGGACAGAAAAGAAAGCAGGTAAGAGAAAAATCAACTCATTTGAAATGTGGTGTTGGAGGAGAGCTTTGTGCATACCATGGACTGCAAAAAAGACAGATAATTGGGTGTTAGAACAAATTAAACCAGAAGTGTCACTAGAAGCCAAAATGATGAAACTGGGGTTATCATACTTTGGACACATAGTGAGAAGATATGATTCACTAGAAAAGACAATAATGATGGGAAAAACAGAGGGGAGTAGAAAAAGAGGAAGGCCAAACAAGAGATGGATTGATTCCATAAAGGAAGCCACAGACCTGAACTTATAAGATCTGAACAGGGTGATTCACGACAGATGCTATTGCTGATTGATAGGGTCGCCATAAGTCGTAATCGACTTGAAGGCACATAGCAATAACAATAACATATTAGTTGCCAATTCACTTACAAGTCCAATTCAAGGTGCTAATGCTTATGTATAAAGCCCTAAATGACTTGAGTCCAAAATACTTGAAGGAATACTTCCTTCCATATAGGCCTGTCCATATATTAAGATCAGAGGGGGAGGCCTTGCTCAAGACCCCACTGCCAACTGAAGGTCATGGGGCTCTGGCATGTGAGAGGGCCTTTTCTGTGATGGCACCCTCCCTTTGGACTGCCCTTCCCTCCAAGGAGCATCTGGCACCAACACAATTATAGTTTCAATGAGTGAAAATGCTTATCTTTGCCCAGGCCTTTGGGAGAAGCTGAAGAGTGTGATGGGCCACATAGTGGTAATTATTCTTTGCCCACTTCAGTATGTTGTTTGATTCTGTTTATTTTAATGGTTATTTTAGCAGGAGCAAGTGTGTTTTATTTTATTTTATTCTGTGACTGTACTGTTTAATGAGATTACGCATTTCTGTTCTGAGACAATTTGGTAAAGGGTGGATTACAAATTTCATGAATAAAATTCTTGGTGAATGACTTTCCAATGCATAGCTCAGTATAGCAGGCTTTCATACATAGGCACAAGAAACAGGCCTACCCCAGCCACTATTGCAAGTGCATTTTGTGCCACCAGTAACCTATGCCTTCACTTCAGTAAACAGGATCCTAAGCACCAAGGAGCCTTGGCAGAAATTAACACTATAACCCCCAAATGCACACACACAAACACACACACTTACTTTGATAGTCACAGGGCACAATGTGTGTGCAGCCTCAGACAGTAGTTTGGGATGTTCGATCCATCTGGAATGCTGTGCAGATGCAGTGCTTCATATTCAGATAAGCACTGTAAATGTGTGTCCTTTTCTGAACACATTGTTCTTGATCTAATAAGATTATTTGCACATGTATCTCTCTTACTGGATGGGGAAGTTACGGTGTGCCAGTTTGGGAGTGCTGATGTGTTGTATAGCTCCCTTCAGGCATGCAGAGCCCCCCCCCCATGGCTGGCAACCCAGATAATGCAGAGTTCTCTATCCTGGGAATGGGGGGGGGCTTCTAAACACATTCAGCCAAATGCACTTAAAAACCCCTTCAGGCTTTGCTGCTCAAAGTGGGAAGACATCAGTAGCACAGATAGCAGCAGGAGCACAGAGCAACACATTCTGATCCAAAAACTCAAAATGAAGCTGGTTGTAAATTTTTAGGCAGCATAGAATGTGAAGGTGTGTGTGTGCATGTGTGCAAGGACCTTCTGTTCTGTAAATCTTTGATGGCACAGCACTGTTAGTATCCCCTTTCTGCTCCCCCCCTTTCCTTATGGCTTTCCATAGCATTTTCCTTTCAAAAATGACAAATTACAACAGATAGCAGACTGATTACTATGACAGAAGAAAGCCTATATGAGCAGAGATGACATGAAACAGTATCAAAAACGTCCACTTCTTCTTCTTATCTGTGGACAGACACTGCAGAGGCTGGTAGCAACACAAACTCCAATGCCCATTAATCTCCTTTCCTAAAAAAATTATCACTCAAGCTTGGAACTCCAACCTTTGATCTGTTGCCACAGAAAGACAAAGTGACGGTGCTAAATCAAGGAACAGGAAATGCCCATCCTAGAAAGGGTGGTACCCAAAGCCTTAAGTGTTGGCAGAGGAGGTGAACTGAGGTTTAATCAAGAAGTAAACATGATAACCCATTCAAGACAGCAGTGAAGATTCAAGTGGAATTCACATCACATTTATATTTTAAATTAAATAAGAAAGTGTGCATTGTTTTGCAGTGCTTAGGGCACATAGGAAGCTGTCTTATGCCAGATTGTACTACAGTAGGGCCCCACTCATACGGTGGGTTATGTTCCACCACCCCCCACCTAAAAGCAAAACCTGCTGAAAAGCGGAACTCATTCACAGAATGGTGCCCGACGCCCGAAAAACACCGTAAAAGTGGAACACGCACCATATGAGTGAAGCCTTACTCTAATTGAAAGCCGCTGTATTAGCCAAACACCAAAAAGTGGGCTGCCAAAAAGCGGGGCCCTACCTTATTTGCCCATCTAGCCTCATGTTGTCTACTCTGACTGCCAAGAGTGTAGTGGCAGATTCAGAAGTCCAGGGTCCCTTCATGAGAGTCACACACACACCGCTCACAGCCACTCCCCTTCTAAGATTATACAACCTTCTAAGATTACACAACAAGATGAGCTTTCAGTCTCTTTCTTTGGAGTACTTCCCCTTAGTGATGCATTGCAACAATCAATGTATATCTCCATGTGTTGCCTTTCAGCTAGATCTGCTATTTTCTGTGCATGTACATGGGCAAATGTATTAAGATGCTGTAAGGTAAGGGACTTCCTTTGCTGAATTTCCCTTCTTAGTTGCCATACTAAGACTAAAGGCGAGTGTGTGAGCTACCGCGAAGAGTCTTCTCAGTGGCTGACATGCCTCTTTTCACTCTGATTGGCTTTAACTAGCAGCAAGGACACTGAAGAGATAGGGACCCTGCTGGGACCCTGCTCCCAAAAAAGTAAAGGGTCTAAGACCCCCTGGAACCCTGGATGACTTACACCTCTGCTGACTGCCCTCGGCTTTCCAGGGTTTCAAGAAGAGAGAGGTCTTTCACATCACCTGATCCTTGCAGCTGGAAATTCGAGGGACTTTCTGCACTCCAAAGCATGTGTTCTGCCACTGAGCTATGATCCTTCCCCTTTACCTGTACATCGTTAATGCCAGTTTTGCAACTTTCTTTTACTAACCAATAGTTATGAACATAAGAAGCTGTTGTATTTGGTACAGTGTTGCCAACTGTGATTGACAGCTGCTCTCCAAGTCCTCAGGCAGGGGTCTTTCCTAGCCACGTTACACGAGCTCCTTTATCTAGAGATGCCAGATTTGATTGATCGATATAAGTGTGGATCGTAACTGTGCTGCCTCTCATTCTGTTTGGGGGAGTGGGGCGAAGCATAAGAGCCTGCAGGAAGAAATTGATGAAAGTTACTTCTTCTTTCATTTGTGGAGCATCCCATGAAGAGAACTTCACTGAGGAAACACAAGAACATAAGAAGAGCCTGCTGGATCAAGCCAGTGGCCCATCTAGTCCAACATCCCATTCTCACAGTGGCCAACCAGATGCCCAATGGGGAACCCACAAGTAGGACCTGAGCACGAAAGTACTCTCCCCTCCTGCAGCTTCCGGCAACTAGTTTTCATACTGCCTCTGACTATGGTGGCAGAGCATAGCCATTGTGGCTAGTAGCCATTTATAGCCTTTTCCTCCATGAATTTATCTAATCTCCTGTTAAAGCTATCCATGTTGGTGGCCATCACTGCCTCTTCTGGGAGTGAATTCCACAGTTTAACTACACACTGCATAGAGAATAGAGTTACCAGGTCTCTCTTTTTGGGGCTCCTCTCTGGGTCTCCAGGTGACTCATCCCAATCTCCGGACTCCCAGCTTTCATTTTAAAAAAGGTTTCTAGGTGGTCTGGTTCAAGATATATACACCAAAATGTCAGCCCCCCCACAACTTCTGTTAGAAGTCAGCTGCTCTAATCCCCACCTTTTCACATTTTTAGCCAATAAGTGAAATCAGAGTTGTGGTTGACGAGAGATTTGCTGACCTCCCTGTGAGGTAGGGTGGGAAACCAAGGCAGCTCATAAGAAATAAATCCATTTAAAATCCAATATATGTTCAAACATATATGTTCAAACCGTCTGGTCCCTGTTACCAATCTGGCTGCTACATTTTGCAAAAGCGGCAGTTTCTGAACCGTCTTCAAAGGCAGCCCCATGTAGAGCACATTGCAGTAATCTAACTTGGAGGTTACCAGGTTATCCCTGTCCAGATAGGGGTGTACCTCGGCCACCAACCGGAGTTGGTAGAAGGCACTCCATGCCACCGTGGCTACCTGAGCCTCAAGTGACAGAGATGGTTCTAGGACAGCCTTTCCCAACTAGTGGGCCACCAGATGTTGTTGGACCACAATTCCCATCTTTCCTGACCATTGGCAATGCTGGCTAAGGCTGATGGGAGTTGTGGTCCAACAACATCTGGTGGCCCACTAGTTGGGAAAGGCTGTTCTAGTAGAACCCCCAAGCTACAAACCTGCTCCTTCAGGGGGAGTGCAACCCCATCCAGGACAGGTTGAACATCCACCATCCGGTCCAGAAGAACCACCCACTAATAGCATCTCAGTCTTGTCTGGATTGAGCCTCAGTTTATTAGCCCTCATTCAGTCCATTGTTGCAGCCAGGCACTGGTTCAGCACATTGACAGCCTCACCTGGAGAGGATGAGAAGGAGAAATAGAGCTGCGTGCCATCAGCATACTGATGGCAACGCACTCCAAAGCTCCAGATGACCGCACCCAATAGTTTCATGTAGATGTTGAACAGCATGGGGGACAGAACTGACCCCTGTGGAACCCCATACTGGAGAATCAATGGGGCCGAGCAATGTTCTCCAAGCACCACCTTCTGGAGCCAACCTGCCAAGTAGGAGCAGAACCAATGCCATGCAGTCCCTCCCACTCCCAACTCAGCCAATCTCCCCAGAAGGATACCATGGTTGATGGTATCGAAAGCTGCTGAGAGATCAAGGAGAATCAACAGAGTCCCACTCCTCCTGTCTCTGTCCTGACAGAGGTCATCATACAGGGTGACCAAGGCTGTTTCCATGCCAAAACCAGGCCTGAAACTCAACTGAAATGGATCCAGATAATCGGATTCATCCAAGAGTATCTGGAGCTGGCCTGCACTCTTTCAAGAACCTTGCCCAGGAATGGAACGTTTGCCACCACCCTATAGTTATTAAGATTTTCTGGGTCCAGGGAGGGTCTCTTCAGGAGTGGTCTTACTACCACCTCTTTCAGGCAGCCAGGGACCACTCCCTCTCACAGAGAGGCATTAATCACTTCCCTGGCCCAGCCGGCTGTTCCATCCCTGCTAGCTTTTATTAGCCAAGAAGGGCAAGGATTCAGTACAGAAGTGGTTGCACGAACCTGTCCAAGCACCATGTCAACATCCTCAAGTTGTACCAACTGAAATTCATCCGAGAAATCAGGACAATGCTGTGCTCTGGATACCTCACTTGATTCACCTGCTATAACACTGGAGTCCACCACAACTATCCTTCCGAAAGCTCACAGGATTCATGCCCTCAAAAGAGACCTTGTCCGTAAATTTCATCCAATTCTACCCCCCAAATTAAAAAGTTATAGATAAGACCCTCTGTGGCGCGATATGCCCTTTATAAAAAATATATCAAACTTTAAAAGATGCCCAATACATAAGCCCCTGGACTATTTGCCTATAATTTGGCAGGTTTTATCCACTCTGTAGGGTCTACTAGGCCTGCAAATGTCATCCAGTTTTGTCAAAAGGAAACAAAGTTAGAGCTTTTTTTTAAAAAAAAAAATCTCAGTAGTGAGAAGTGATCAAGCAGACGCAGATGGACCTCAAGCCAAACTGGTAAAGTGCCTTAAAGCAGGCTGTATTCTGAAGTGCTGATCTGAGGTTCGCATAACATCTTGTGGTCAGTGCATACGTCTATTTAAGAATGCAATAACAGATATCAACAATATGACAAAGGCAGAGACTACATATAAAATTAGATCTTTCAATAAAAAAGCATATACTTAGCAGGCAAGAGTCTGCTAGGATAAAAATGTCTATACGAGCTAGCAAAAGAACATGGAAGAACGTTTAATCCTTGGGCCTTCTGTGTACAAAGCCTGTGCCCTACCAGCAAGCTTCCACTTCTCCTGAGTTAATTATTGGACAACACTAACATTTTGAGAAGATTCTTTTCAAACTCTTGGGGTAGTATCCAATGAAGCTGTCCCATTAAGGCAAGGACATCTGCCTGTGCAGAGGCACTTTCTCTTCCTCTCCTCTCCCTGTGTGCTCCTGTGCCTCCCAAATGTGCTCTGAAGGGCTGAGAGAAACCCCAGAACAGATTTGTGAGGGAAGAGCACACAGGGAAGGGAGAGGGAGAGGAAATCCCATTGCACAAGCAAAAATTCTGGTTTTTATTGGATGACTTGTTGGATACAAAGTCTTGATTGAAAGAAAATGTTGACTCATGACTAGATTTATATCAGGTCCTACAGCAGTCATAGTTCCACTGATACCCCCCCCAAAAAAACACCATTGGGCCCTGCCATAATCTCTACCATCTTTCACCACACTTGGGCCTCTGGCAATGTGTGTGCTGGTTGTAGCAGTGCTGCATCTGCCAGGCACACTTACTCACACATCCTAAGCAGGCTTACCCAGTGGGTGTAAGATGGTGTCAGCGGCAGCAGCAGCACTATAGTGGTCTGGAGCCAAGCAACTGCTCAAATCTGATTGGCACAAGTGCAATGTCCAGTATCCCATGTCAGATGATGACCACTGCATTTTATGAGAGAAAACATGGTGGTTGCCAGCATCAGTTAAAGCTGAGCAGCCCTTGACAGCACAGTTGGGTAAGCCAAGTCCTGTAGCCAGCCTTCCTTGTTAGGTGGGGCAGTCACATTTCTAGGTGGAGCATTGGGAAGGTGGAGAGGTGCATAGTGCCAGCCAATCCCCATACACACTGGTGGAGAGGATGTGAGGGCCAGGCCAGGGGAAGGCAAAGGCAGGGACCTCCCCGTCACTCTTCCTTCCAGAGAGTGTGTTAACTTACATGAATGAAGTTGAATCTGTTGAATTGTGTCACCTTTTTTTGTTTTTTGTGGTTTTTATTGCTTCTACTACTTTAGTATATCCTGTTTGTTCTCAGCTTCGTACATTTTAGGTACAAAAAGGAACATGATATAACAATTACATTTAATAAATTTAGACAGCATCCATGATCTCCATCACCAGGAACCTTCCTGCCACAGATTTGTTGTTGCCCTTTAAGATAGATCAAATAATGCTGAAAGATAAAAGAAGGACCAGAACAGTATTTATACAATTATTGTATTATGAATATTTTCACATATTTGGATTGATGCGTATTCATGTTTGTTCAAATATTTGCTTTTATGGTTGTAAACTGGAATTTTATTACTTTGCTGGGTTTATTGCAAACTGGCCTGAGCACTTACTTGTAACTGATAAAGAGGAACTTTTAAAAAATGGAATAAGTAAATATCATCTCTGATTCCTTATTTCCTGAGGGCACTTTCACTTAACTGAAGTAGAAAGTAGCTGAGCTGATCTCCTTTCTCTTCTCTGCTGCTGCCACAGTTTTAATTGTGTATTTTAATCAAGTGACATTCATTATCCTTGATCGGCTATGAGCCGAAATGAATAAATAAAGTATTATTACAAGAGACAATTATAGGGTTCAAAGCATTCTCAAGGCATTCCACGCTTCCAGCTTCTGGTACTGATATAAGTAAAGGAATACTTGTGGTTTCCTACTTGCATGAAGTGGAAGATTTCCAAGAGCTGGTGGTAAAAAAAAGTTTTTCTTAAAAAAAAAAGTCCTAATGAATGTCTGCCTTCGTCAGACACAACAAAGATCTCTCACGTCCTGGGAGGTTAACTGTTTATGTGGACATGGTGCCCAAATGACACAGTGTTATCCTTCTAGAAACAACTCCATGTAAACTCACCCTTTCTTTAAATGTGATGGTCACAAATAAAAATAATAGCAAGCAAAAAGAAATTTTAAAAAATCAAGGATTTGGTTCGCTTTGTTTTGATTTGTAAGTTACTTTAATGTTCAAGATATTTAGTTACCATAACTTTGTTTTGGCTACCAAAGAGTCTTCTTAACACTTGTGGTGGAGCATATATCCTATCAAGCTTAAATATATACAGACGTGTGTGCAGCCGTTTTTATAAATTTGCAATGTTCAATGCGCAGAGGATTCTTTTTTCTACTCCACCTTCTGTTTGTCATTTATTTTTCCACTTTAGAAATACTTATTGGAAACTTCTTCTTGGAAGGAAGGAAGAAACCTTGCAGATTGTAAACATAAAGGAATTAAGATTGTTTAGGATACAAAAAGGGGGAGTGGTGGGAATAAATCAGGGAGGGGAGAGACAGGAAGGAACATTTAGATGGAGTATGGGAGGCACCTTTCAAAATGTGAGGACCAAGTTAGACTATGGAAAATTCTTCCAAACTTATGTAGTGGAAATCCTGCCATTTTTGAAACTGATCATTCTACTGGGCATACCCCCCCATGGTTATTCCTACAAATTAGCATAAAAGAAAGCAATAGTAAAGATGTGATTGGTGTGGTAAGCTGAACATATGATGGTTATTTAGACTGAGTCAAATCTTTGCTCCATCCAATTCAATATTTTCTACTCTGGCTGACAGCAGCTCTTCCAGACCTAAGTCATGTGGTCTTTCCCAGCCTTTCCACCTAAGATCCCTTACCTGAAGGTGCCAGGTATTGAACATGAAAATTTCCACACATATATCATGTGCTGTACCACCTCCAGCCTTGCCTTAAGTATATGCTCTCTGAGGCCTAGTTCTTGCAAACCTCAGATTAGGAAGTAAACCTGCAACTAAGCAGTGTCACTTCTGAAAGCAAGTGAAATAGATCTCTGAGCACAGTGCCACAGTCTTTCGAAAGCTGTGCTGGTTCTGTATCTGCAGCGGCGTCACTAGTGGGAGTGCGGGGGGTGCGGACCTCCGGCACGCGCCCTCCCAGGTGCATGGATGGGGGTGGCTGGCCGTGCGCGTGCGCACTCACCGCGCTCCAGGCTGACGGTGGAAGGCCCGTCCCAGCTTCACCGCCAGCGAGTGGGCGCCTGCTTTCGGTCTCGCCCACCCGCCTCCGAGGAGGAGTTGGCTGCTCCAACGCCAACCCAGAGTGCTTCTCGGCTCCTTTGCCAGGCAACGGCATGGGGCGGGGCGGCTCTGGGTGTCATCCCCCTCATGGTGTCACCTGGGTGCGGTCCGCACCCTCTGCACCCCGGTAGTGATGCCCCTGTGTATCTGTGAGGGAAGGTGGGATGTAATCAGTTAGCAGCCTGACATGATGCAGTCCATGATCAATTTCAGTTCTCTCAGTCTCTCATTTTTCCAGTCTTAAATTTAGTTCTCCACATTCCCACAACAATTTGATTTAAAAAAAAAATCCTCATGAAAACATATCAGCATTTTAGTGGAAATTTCTGCTAATAAACTATTTCGTATGTAGTTTTAACTAATATGCATATTTTTGGAAGTAATTTTCCCAGGTATCATTTTGGTATGCCATTTTTGCTAATATATACATTTTTATGCATACTTTACGCTGGTATACACATTTATGTACAAATTACTTGGCTGGAGAACTGCATTGCACAATTTAGAGAAGTGCAAATCTTGAAAGATGGCATATGATTTGCATATTGTTTCAAAAAGTATAAATTTTGTAAATTTGTTTTCAAATGCGAACTGACTTGAATTTCTCCCCCATCCGTTATTTTACCTGCTATTTATATGGAGAAGCCTTCATTGTTTTATTCTGACTGCTTCATTCTTCTGCATGTATAGACCAGAACTTGATTAAGTAAAATAAAATTGGTAACTAATAAGGGAAACCATTCTAAGAACTGCACTAGGGTGTAAATGAAATCGTCCACAGATTTAGAATACTCTGACTACATCTATACATCTGTCACTACAAAATGATGATTCTAACAGCTTGGTGCAAAGTTTGTGGATGTTGCCCATCATTTAGCCTGGTAGTGCTGGGGAGGAGTGAGTGGGCACACTGCATGTTGGCACTAATGACATGGAAAATAGTGTCGTGAGGTCCTGGAAGCAAACTGTAGGTAGCTAGTAGGATGCTGAAAGCCAGGACCTCCAAGGTAGCTTACTCTGAAATGCTACTGGTTCCACACTCAGGGCCAGCTAGACAGGCAGAGCTTTGTAGTCTCGATACATGGATGAGACACTGCTGTCGGGAGGAAGGGTTTGGATTTATTAGGCACTGGAAAACATTTTGAAGCAAGCCAGGGCTGTACAAAAAGGACAAGCTCTACTTGAACCTGAATGGAACCAGATTGCTAGCAATTCAAATCAAAATCAAAAAGAGCAGCTTTTAAACTGATTGAGGGGGGAAAGCCGAAAGGCGGTCAGGAGGGTCTGATTCGGAACAAATCCCTTACCCACGAGATGAAGACAAAAAGAAGATGAAAACTTAAATGGGATAGGCTTAGAACTAAGCATTGTGAGTGCAGGGGCACAGGATAGCAATTCAGAGAGACCAAAGTACCACAGGCCAAACCAAAAGTGACAAAGACACTTGAAGAGAGTCACTGTATACAAACGTTTATAGGCTAGTACTAGAATGATGGGAGTTGTCCAAGAACTTCTGGGGATTCAAGGTTGAAGAACAGTGCCCTAAATGACTGTACATGGTTAAAGAGCAGGGTCAGAGATGCTATTAATAGGCCAGAAGGCTTCCTTCAAAAATGAAAGTCTTGTCTTCATGAGGAGAATAAAAAGGAACATAAACTCTGGCAAAAGAAATGCAAGCAGACAATAAGAGATGCAAAAAAAGAATTTGAGGAGCACATTGCTAAAAACATAAAGAGCAACAACAAAAATTGTTTAAATACATTCCAAGCAGAAGACTGCCTAGGGAGGTGGTTGGACCTTTGGATGATAAGGGAGTCAAAGGTATGCTAAAGCAGGATAAGGAGATGGCAGAGAAACTAAATGAATTCTTTGCATCTGTATTCACAGTTGGGGATATAGGGCAGAACCCTGTGCCTGAACTAACATTTCCAGGAAGGGACTCTGAGGAACTGAGGCAAATACTGGTGACGAGAGATGATGTTCTAGGCTTAATAGACAAAGGAAAAATGGACAAATTCCTGGGTCTGGATTGCATCCACCTGAGAGTTCTCAAAGAACTCAAATGTGAAATTGCTGATCTTCTAACAAAAATATGTAACCTGTCCCTCAGATTGGTCTCTATCCTTGAGGACTGGAAAGTGCCAATGTAAGACCAATCTTTTAAAAGGGGTCTGGGGGGATCCTAGAAATTACAGGCTGGTTGGTTTAACATCTGTCCTGGGAAAACTGCTGGAAAGTATTGCTAAAGATAAAATAACAAAGCATATAGAAGAACAAGCCTCATTGAAGCAGAATCAGCATGGCTTCTTCAATGGTAAATCCTGTCTCACTAAGCTATTAGAGTTCTTTGAGAGTGTCAACAAGCATATAGACAGAGGTGATCCAGTTGACATAGTGTACTTGGACTTTCAAAAAAATGTCAACAAAGTACCTCATAAAAAACTCCTGAGTAAGCTTAACAGTCACATGGCATAAAAGGAGAGATCCTCTTGTGGATCAGGAACTGGTTTAGTAGCAGGAAGCCAAGAGCATGAATAAATGGACAATTCTACCAATGGAGGGCTGTAGAAAGTGGAGTCCCCCAAAGATTGGTATTGGGACCTGTGCTTTTTTTAACTTGTTCATAAATGATCTAGAGTTAGAGGTGAGCAGTGAGGTGACCAAATTTGCTGATGCTACTAAATTGTTCATGGAGTCTGAACTTGCAGAGACTGACCAGGAATGAGACCTTGGGGTTGTAGTGGATTGTATAGCAGCTGTGAAAAAAGCAAATTCCATGCCAGAGATCATTATAAAAGGTAGTGAAAATAAAACTGCTGATATCATAATGCCATTATACAGATCTATAGTGTGGCAGCATTAGGAATGAAGAGTACAGTTCTGGTCTCATCACCTCAGAAAGGATATTGCACAGTTGCAGAGAGCAGTGAGGTGGCCAAGTTTGCTGATGATACTAAATTTTTCAAGATTGTTAAAACACAAAGTGATTGCAAAGAGCTCCAAAAGGACCTCTCCAAACTGGGTGACTGGGAGGTAGAATGGCAAATGAAATTCAGTGTAAACAAATGTAAAGTTATGGAACAAAAAAAATATTAATTTCACATATATGTTCATGTGGTCTGAACTGGTGGTGACTGACCAGGAACAAGAACTTGGGGTCATAGTGGACAGCTCCAGGAAGATGTCTACCCAATGTACGGCAGCTGTGAAAAAGGCATATTCCATGCCAGAGATCATTAGAAAAAGTACTGAAAATAAAAATTATACAGAACTGTGGTGCAGCCACATTCAGAATATTATGTACAGTTCTCGTTGCATCACCTCAAAAAGGATATTGTAGCGATGGAAAAGGTTCAGAAATGGAAAGCCAAAATGATCAAAGTGATGGAGTAACTCCCCTATGAGGAAAGGTTGCAGCATTTGGGGCTTTTTAGTTTAGGGAAAAGGCGCGTCAGAGGTAACATGATAGAAGTGTATAAAATTATGCACGGCATTGAGAAAGTGGATAGAGAAAAGTTTTTCTCCTTCTCTCATAGCACTAGAACTCATGGACATCCAATGAAGCTGAATGTTGGAAGATTCAGGACAGACAAAATAAAGTAATTCTTCACACAGTGCATTGTTAAATTATGGAATTTACTCCCACAAGAGGCAGTAATGGCCACCAGCTTGGATGGCTTTAGAAGAGGATTAGACAAATTCATGAAGGACAAGGCTATCAATTGGCTACTAGCCATGATATCTATGCTCTGCCTCGAGGCAGTATGCTTCTAAATACCAGTTGCTGAAAATCGCAGGAGGGGAGATTGCTCTTTGCACTCAGGTCCTCATGGACATCCAATGAAGCTGAATGTTGGAAGATTCAGGACAGACAGAAGAACTTCTTTACACAGCACTAGGGAGGAAAGATCTTTCAATTTTGGTTCTTTCAGTTTCTCATTTTTCCAATCTGAAATTCAGTTCTTCACATTTCGGCAGCAATTAGTGACTTTAAAAAAAAATCTTCATGAAAATTCTCCAGCAATTTAGTGTGAATGTCTCCTAATAGATTCATTTTTGTAGGCAGTTTTGACTAATGTACACATTTTGCAAGCTATTTCTCATCATTTAATGCATTTTGCATGTTATTTTCACTCATATATTTTCACTCATTTTCATGCACACTTTCCCCTAAGATAAGCATTTTTGTAAACATTGTTTGGTTGCCGAACTGTATCACAAAATTCAAATAAGTGGAAATTTTGAAAGAAGGTTTTGTTTTGGTTCTCATATTGTTTCAGAAAGTGCAAATTTGATAGATTCAGCTTGAAATGCGTACCGAATCAAAATTGTTGCCCACATACCTACATAGCGCATAGTTAAACTACGAAATTTTCTCTTACAAGAGGCAGTGATGGCCACCAACTTGGATGGGTTTAAAAGAGGTTTAGACAAATTCATGGAGAATAAGGCTATCAATTGGCTACTAGCCATGATGGCTATGCTCTGCCTCCATAGTTGGAGCTGTTATGCTTCTGAATATCAGTTCTGAATACCCAAAACCGCAGAAGGGAGAGTGCTCTTGAACTCTGGTCTTGCTTGCAGGCTGCCCAAGGACAACAGGATAGCCACTTTGAGAACAGGATGCTGGACTAGATGGGCCACTGGCCTGATCCAACAGGCTCTTCTTATGTTCTTATGTGAGAGGGAGTGCATGAAGTCACTATTGGCAAAAGCAAGTCCTCTGATTCCTTACTTAATACAGTTTTGCTAAACTTTTCTAATTACTTGTGGTTTATCTGGCCCAGGATTCTGCCTCTGACAGTGGCCAGTAGATTAAGTATTCATGTAAAGGATCTGCATGAAAGAGGTCACACTTCAATATCTGTGCTAGTAATGTAGGAAGAGCTTTGCTGGATCTGACCCAATGCCCAGCTAGCCCAGCATTCTGTTGTCATGATTCCTGTGGGAAGTCCATAAAGCAGAACATGAGCACACTAGCCTTCTTCCCATATCACTTGGCGGAGCAGTACAGGCAAGACAGCATTGCTCACCTGCCTTCCCATGGCTGAGCATCGCTGCTGTTTCTAGAGAAGGGGCGTTGCGAGATGCAGAGAGATAAGAGTGGTGCGTGTCCAGTGCCAGGAGTGTCTGATTGGCTCTGCCACTATGCCTGCACCATGGTGAGCTCCCTGCCCCTCACCCCCTTCTTTCTCAGAAACCAGCAGTGACACTCACAATTGGGAGGACAGGTGCATCCCACTCTGCCAGCCACCAGTGTCCTTCATGTGTCCCTCAACAATTGATGTTCAGAAGCATACTCGCTCTGATACTGGAGGCAATACATTGCCATATGACTAGTAAGCCATTGATAGCCTCCCCCCCCATTAATTTGCCTAATTCTTATTTAAAGCCATCTGAGTTGGTGGACATCAGTACATATTGTTGTAGCCAGTTCCATAGCTTATGTATATGCAATGAAGAAATACTTCCTTTTGTTTGTCCTGAATCTTTCAGCATCCATCTGGTTACAAATATACGTGGAGAAGGAGGGGGAGAAGTAGACAAGCAGCGCTAAGTTTTAAGACAAACAGTATTTGCATATAGCTTTCCATGAAGGCTCCTTCTTCCATTCACCTGCAAAACTATCTTCTGCATGCTCTACAAGATATGCTGCAACTTCCAATTGCTATTTCTTTTTCTCCAACCGCTGTCTGAGCATGTGGTGCCATGTTGTACATAGTAGCCACCAACCATCTATGCTCACTGAAGAAATATCTCAGCATCAAAAGCCACAGAACAGATGTTTGTAGCAAGCTCTGGAATTAACCCATTCATTAGCAAGAAACCAAGCTTTCCCGCCCCCAAAGGCACTTTTGTCATTTGACAGAATTCAATGGCATTATGACCATATTTTTTATTCCCTAGTCATACATAGATTAATTTGATTTTGTTTCAGTGGAAATTCCATCCAACTATAGATGTCTGGGGTGGTGGGGAATGGAACCAGAGAAATTTGGTTAATCTTATTAAAGTACCATTAACTGTCCTTCAAGTGCCCGCAAAAGTTTCACCTGAGAAGGACATTCCAATACACCCCTGAATTGTGTTCTAGGCAAAATCCAGTGGCAACTCTGCCTCTGAGCAAGCATCCTCAACTGTGGGTTACTCCTGGATGGGAGCTGCATTAAGCAATTCACCTATGGATGCAAGAAGACTATTGAGGAAAGGCATAACTTCCCCTGGCGGAATGTCTCAGTGTGAGAATACAACAATGCAAATGTAATGCCAATACATGTCAGATTAGCAGATTTCTTTCAGGGAGGAGCATTAATGGTGACACAGCACTGCACTCTTGACTGCAAAGATCAGGAGCTCTGAAACAGCACTCCTGGTCCCTAAAATGAGAGCCAGCTGGACATGCCCTTAATCTAATCAGTTACTGGTAGCCAGTACAGAAGGAATGCATCTAGTGTAACATGGTTTGGTCCTACTTCTTTCCATCAATTGCCCTAGATCTTTTTCCTTCTCTCTTACGGTTCCTTGAGGGCCACAAGAATTTTCCATTTTCTTGGCCTAATGTCTTAGCTCCTTACACGCATAGACCACTGGCCTTGTTACACAGTCTCTCCAATTGAAGTTACTCTGACCCCAGTCTCTCCCCACCCCTGGTTTTAAAGATCAATCAGCACTTCCTGCCACAATGCTCGTCCTCTCTCCCCCTGGAAAAAAAAAACCCATAAGTACAAAATTCCCAGTGGAAAGACCACAAGGACACATTTTCCATTGAACATTCCACAACAACAGTCTTTCCATTGAATATACCACAAGCCTAATGCTTTTGAGGTATCAAAATGCTAAGATGAACTCATAATGTTCATCTTGGATTCATTATATCCAGAATTGTGTTGTTTATTTATTTATTTTCAAAAACACTCTCATGAAGACAAAATTTTCATTCACTATAGAGACAGTGTATGTGTAAGAGAGAGAGAGAGAGAGAGAGAGAACAAAAACAAGACTTGGATGGTGCCAAAGTAATTTTGCACTTGCTTTGTGAATAATATATAAATAGGGTTAGCAAGTTTAAAAAAATCCATTAAATTGTTCAAAAATGACTCAACAGCTGGAAAAACAAAAATTTGATAGTATTTAAAGCTGCTTTGCAGCTGGGAAAGCAATGACTGTAAAAATACTTAACATTTATAGCCATTCAGTGGCTGGAGATGCAACTTGTATAAAAAGGATTTTAACATTTCAGCGACTGGAAACAACATCTATACACACATACATTATGCTTACTTCCATAGATGCATACATAACATTTATGAGCAACAAGGAATCTGGACTGTAGTCCATGAAAACGTATACCATAATAAATGTGTTAGTCTTTAAGATGCCACAAAACTCTTCCTTGGTTTCTTGCAGCAGACCAACACGGGTACTCCAATGAAAATTATAACACTGGTCACATTTTATTGATCTAGATTACAAATATAAATGATTACCTGAGCTTAAACCGAGAGAGGTGCTTGTGCTCAAATGCCACTATGCACCACCCCCAGTGATCACAACATTTTCCCATCTCATCTTAGATGAGTTGGAGTTGGCCAATGATAGAGAAGATTCTCTGTACAGGCCCAGAGGCACCCTCTCCTTTAAAATTACATCGCACAACTCAAAACTGACCCTTAGCATTGCAAGGTAGTTCAAAGGTTCAACCTTGGCTACAAGGTAGGTGTCTCCTGCAGTTACTGTACAGATTCAGATCAGAATGGTTCAGATACTACTACTACTACTACTACTTAAATGTATCCTAGAAGGAGCCCAGAGTGGCAAACAAAAACACTTCTTTAACATCTTTAAAACATCTTAAAAGCAAAACATCTTTAAAAACAAATATTTCAAACATCTTTTTAAAAAATCTAAAAACAATTCCAACACAGGCGCAGACTGGGATAAGGTCTCTACTTAAAAGACTTGCTGAAGAGGAAGGTCTTCAGTAGGCACCGAAAAGATAACACAGGCGGTGCCTGTCTAATATTTAAGGGGAGGAAATTCCAAAGTGCCACCACACTAAAGGTCTGTTTCCTATGTTGTGCAGAACGGACCTCCTGATGTGATGGTATCTGCAGGAGGCCTTCACCTGCAGAACGCAGTGATCCACTGGGTACATAAGGGGTAAGACAAACTTTCAGGTATCCTGGTCCCAAGCTTTATATTTATTTATTTATTAAATTTATTAGTCGCCCATCTGGCTGGCTGTCCAGCCACTCTGGGCACCGTACAAAATAAAAACATAAAAATACATTAAAACATTAAAAATCTCAACAATAATAATAAAACCTAACCCACCGCAAAAGCCTGCCTGAACAGCCAGGTCTTCAAGGCCCGGCAGAACCTCATCATAGAGGGGTCATGGCGGAGATCATTTGGGAGGGAATTCCACAAAGTGGGGGCCACAATTGAAAAAGCCCTCTCCCTAGTCCTCACCAGTCTAGCTGTTTTAACTGGTGGGATAGAGAGAAGGCCTTTTGAGGCTGATCTTGTTGGGGGGCATCGCTGCTGATGCTGGAGGTGCTCCTTCAGATAGACTGGGCCAAAACCGTGTAGGGTTTTAAAGGTCAGAACCAACACCTTGAATTGGGCCCGGAAAACAACCGGTAACCAGTGCAACTCCTTCAGCACTGGAGTGATGTGATCTCGCCGGTGGCTGCCTTTAATCAGGCGAGCCGCCGCATTCTGTACCAGTTGCAGCTTCCGGACTGTTCTCAAGGGTAACCCCACGTAGAGCGCATTGCAGTAGTCTAGGCGAGAGGAGACCAGGGCATGTACCACCGATGGGAGCAGATGATTGGGAAGGTAGGGGCGCAGCCTCCGTATCAGATGGAGTTGACACAGTGCTGCCCGGCTCACAGCCGAAACCTGAGCTTCCATGGACAGTTGGGAATCAAGAATGATCCCGAGGCTGTGGACCTGGTCTTTCAGGGGCAATTGTACCCCATTGAGCACCAGGTCAACATCCCCCAACCTTCCCTTGTCTCCCACAAACAGTACCTTGGTTTTGTCGGGGTTCAGCTTCAGCTTATTCCTTCCCATCCAGCCACTCACCGACTCCAGGCACTTGGATAGGGTTTCTACAGCCAACCTCGGTGAACATTTGAATGAGAGATAGAGCTGTGTGTCATCTGCATACTGGTGACACTGCAGCCTAAATCTTCTGATGATAGCCCCCACCGGCTTTATATAGATGTTGAACAGCATCAGGGAGAGGATGGAGCCCTGTGGCACCCCACAAGTGAGAGGCCAAGGGTCTGAAACTTCATCCCCCAATGCCACTCTCTGGTACCTACCAGAGAGGAAGGAATGGAACCAATGCAATTCAGTGCCCCCTATGCCTAACCTCTTCAGACGATCCAGAAGGATACAGTGGTCAACGGTATCAAAAGCCGCTGAGAGATTCAGGAGGACAAGTGTCAGGCCCAGGATGCGACTCAGGAACCAGACCAGAGGTTGTAGTTAATTCGTGTTTTATTAGAGTAATGTCCAACAAAGACTGTGCTTTCTCATGAAGCAATACAGGGATACAGGTCCTGCGACATTGGGAGAAAGTTGACAGAGCAAGGGGCTGCTTCCCGCCTGTTCTTTAAGAAGGGGCTAAACGGGCGCGCAACCTTTCGCTCCTCCTTAACTCCCCCTCAGGTACTGCCCGCCTTCCCCCCCTTCTCTCCTGTCTTTTCAACCGTCTGCGTGTGCGTGGTGAGGGGGGAGGCATCACCTCCTCCTCTTCTGAAGTGTCCAATTCCCCTATGGGTGATAAAGGAGGAGCTGAGGGTAAACCATCTCTCCGCCTTTCTGCTGTGATCAGCCCTCCCTCTTGCTCTGAGCTGCGGAGAAGGGAGGGCCTGGGAATGTCTGGGGGGGATTCTAAAACTTCAAGGCTCTCAGGCTCCCCGTTGCTAGGCGACCCTATCTCTGGCATGTCCTCTGTTTTGGCTTCACTCCACAGAGGGTAAGTTCCTCCCTCCTCCCTCTGCCAGCCATTTGAATCCTCTTCTGACAACCCCCCAGGAGCCCAGCTCATCCTCCCGACAACAAGGAAGGTGCATTCGCCCCTATCCAACGCCCTCCTCATATCATCCACCAAGGTGACCAAGGCCGTTTCAGTCCCATGTCCAGGCCTGAAGCCTGATTGAAATGGATGCAGATAATCCGCTTCCTCCAAATGCACTATACCCAAACCAGGACCTTGAACTTAGCCTGGTGGCTAATGGGCAGCCATAAGCTACATTTTCACTCTTGAAGGCATTTCTTGTTGCTTGGGTTCCTCCCCTCCTTCTTTTTCATTATAGAGTTTCCATTTTTCTCAGTCTTGCCACCAGCTTGCAGAAATGTTTGGTATCCAGTACTACTTAGATGAATTTGACTGATAATCTGGGGGAAGGAGGAAATCCACCATAAGGAAGGGCTTAAGCTCAGGATAGAGCACCTGCATGCAGAAGGTCCCAGGTTCAGTCCCCACCATCTCCAGATAGGGCTGGGAATGTCCCCTGTCTGAAACCCTGGAGAGCTGCTGCCAATTAGTGTAGACAATACTGAGCTAGATGGAGCAATGGTCTGACTCAGTATAAGGCAGCGCATATGTTGCTATGCAGTCTGGAAAGCTCCTGGGTTGCGCCTCGCTAAAGGTCTAATTACTGATGTTAGTTGTTGTGTCATCCTGGGCTTGGGTGTATTGAGGTCTGCAATGAATCACAGTGAAGGCAGCCCTGGCTGAACTTTGGGTCATGGAATGACAAACCAAACATCCAGTAGATGTAAACTGCCTCTTCTACAATGGCTGAACCTGCAAATATTTATTTGCTGGGATTCACCAATTTGCTATCTGTGTCAGAACAACACTTCCGTCAGTGTTTGCTCCACAGGCATTGTAAGACATTCTAGATCCCTTCCAACAGTATGTCAGGAAAGTCTCAATCGCTGCAGACAATAATAAAATCACATAGCAGATACACGAGGGGGAAGGACCTAGAGATACATATACCATACTTACTCATTTCAGCCACTGTGCTACAGTGTTCTGAAATTTATTATTGTTGTTGCCATTGTTGTTATTTCTGGTGGCTTATTTTATTTTTATTTTATTTAACAAAATTTATATGCCACTTGAATTGTAAAACACCCTCTAGGCGGTTGACAAAAAAAACATTAAAAATTGTCAATAAAACAATTAAAAACAAGTAGTTGTTTGTTGGTTTGTTTGTTTATATCCTGCCCTTCCTTCCAGAAGGAGCCCAGGGCTGCAAACAAAACACTAAAAACACTCTAAAACATCTTTAAAACAGACTTTAAAATAAATTAAAGCAAAACAACTTTAAAAACATTTTAAACGCTTTAAAAACATGTTAAGAAGCAATTAATAATTAAAAACATCTTTAAAACAATTAAAACAGCAACTAAATAGATTAGAACACATTAGCATCTGTGTGTCTAGATAAGCTTGCCTAAAGAAAAAGATTTTAAGCAGATGTTGAAAAGAATACAGTGAAGGTGCCTGCCTGATGTCAGTAGGGTTCTCTGCATTTATAACATGGTTCATTTTGGGCTAATTCCATTGAGAATATTTGGGTTGTTGAGATTTAGTCATTTGAACTCTCTGATTTTGTGACTGAGAGATTGTAACCATGGGAATTCAGGTTATATGACTTGCAAATATAAAAAGCTGTTGTCCCTCACCAAACTATACATCTCAAATAAGATATATGCTGCCAATGGGTTTTTTTTAAAAAAAACTGTACTTCACCAATATTTGTCTATCTACAACAACAACAACACCAAACCAGTCTATTTTATCGTGTTCAAAGAAGGAATTTGAAATAATATAGCAAATATCAGGTTTGAATCATATGGGATTAGAGGGGATATTAATTATCTTACTAATAGAAGTACCAGAGCACTACACAAGTGCCATGTCCTCATGACTGTTTCCAGTGATCCTGGCCAATTTCATTTTGTGCAAGTAATTAATGTGATAGAAAGTAAAGAGAGTCTGGACCTCACACTCAATTTTCCAGTAGTTCATTAGACAGGAATAAAGTCCTGTCACAAATTTATTTGCTATACCTCGGAAGCCCCAAACTGCATCACTATACATTCAAAAAAATAAGATTGTTTATATACAATATGACGTTCATAAGACTAGCAGCACAAAGCAGGCATAAGCCTCAGGTTTTCCCATTCCTACACACACCTTATGGAAAAGTATAAGAAGAAACTTTCAATGCTAGTTTGTGGCCTCTGGAGAGCCCTCAGAACCCCAGGTGATCTCTTGTTGTCAGACAAATGGGGACCTTACTCAGAGTTCAGTTGCCCCCTTTTATCAGAGTGCCACTCTGGTGTTTGTTTTACATACAACATTTTTCTCTCCAGTTTGTCCTTTCTCCCCACTTTCTCTTTCCCAGTCTCTTGTATTTCCCTTTCTATACAGTTGCATCTCCTTTTTACCCCTCTCCTTTTTGGGGGCTTGCCACTGGGGTTAATAGTCCAGACCCTTCCATCTACATGCTCTTCCTCTTTCCCTCTCTTGGTAGTCCTTGCTGAGGCAGCACAAATTCCCCTTATAGCCCACCTCTTTCCCCTCTGTCTTTCTCTTCCCATCACCTCTCTCTCTTTGCCCTCCAAACGATCCTGGTTTCTTTTCCTCTTCTGGGTTCCTCTTCTGTCACTCTTGTCCCCGCTCCTCTTTCTTCTGCTTGCCTGGACCAGGCTCAGGCATTCCCACAGGCTGACCTTTTAACAGCTGCTGGATGTTCTCTGTGTCTTCCCAATGAGAGGGTTCCCGCCCGCCAGGATCCCCTCAGATTTGCCCTTTTCATTGGAAGCCGGCAACCAAGTTTATAGAAAGTTTGTCTACAGATCGGGACACCAAACCAGAGTTTGGTTCTGGTTTGGGACCCCTGGTTGCAGGCAAACAATGGCTTGGGCAGCAGCCGGACTAGGGAAATGAGGTTCCTCCCCTTTCTTGCCAAGAGCAGAACTGCACAAACAGTTCTGATTACTTCCAAAGATCCCAGAAGTCAGAAATGCCCATGCAAAGAGAAGAAATAAACATAAAGGATGTTTCAGAAAAATTTGCCAGTTCTCAAGATACCAGACTGTGGCAATTTGCTGTTGTTGGCTTTTATTTTTGTTCCACGGCCACTGACAGTGCAGTGGAATATGGTTGGTGGCTGACAGGTCATTTTAAAAGGCTGTGAAGGACAGATCTGCTCAATGGGCAAGCAGTTTCCCACCCTTGCATTAGACGCCTTTTCTTTTTGTAGCTGTCATAGGTACAGGGAGATATGGCTGTCTTAGAATCAAGCCGTATATACATTTTGAACCCCAGATTAAAGGTGATCAGGGCTGACAGTGCCAGATGCTGGAAGTGCTGCTGTCCACTGATTGCACTTATATCCACTTCCAGAGGTTAGTATTGTGGGATTATTGCTCAGTCCCACAGAGTTCTATTCTGTCCCGCTTCTGGCAGAGAATGTTTGGAGATTGGGACTGAGAGGTCCAAATCAGTTGGCCCTCAGCTCTATTTCTCTTTTTCATTCTGTTTAAAAGAGGCAGTGAACGTCCTGAATCAGTGTGTGGGTGCGGTAATGGACTAGATGAGGGGTAATAAAGTTCAATACAAGCAGGCTTTCAAGGTAAGAAACAGCACCTTGAATGGAGCATGGAAATGTTCAGGTAACTAATGGAGATCAAACTGAATTTGAGTTAAAGTTTCCATCCAGCATGACAGTGGCATTTTGGACCAGTTGAAGCTTCCAGATGTTTTTCAGCGGCAGTTGCATACACAGTAGTACGTTCTGGAGCTTACTAGAACAGGAATGGTTGTGGCAAGGTTCAGCTTCTCCAGGAAAGGTTGTGGCTGCCCCTCCAGCTGCCGCCACCACCTGAGCATCCAGAAGCAGTACCGGGTTGAGGAACATGCCAAGATGCAAACCTGTGCAACACCAACCAGCCCAGTCTGTATTATTTGCTTCTAATCAGGATTAAGTATGCATTTGTTCTCCCACACCCAGTTTCTTACTGCCTTCAGAGAGTAAGTTGAGTTCAGGCTTTAGCATTTTTCAGCTGTCCACACAGACAACCAAAATGGCCAGTAAATAAATAAATATTGAACTTCTCATAAATTGGTATAGAACAGACAGTAGCGTAGTTTTTCAATGTCCTTTAACAGTTGGACACTCTAAAAGACATACAGTAAAATTAGCAGCCAGCCACAGAAGTAAATGTAGAAAGGAAGATCTATGAGCCAAAGTTGGATATGGAAAATAAGAATTTAAAAGCAGGCATGGGGGAAGAGAGAGAGAGAGGGGGAGATCGGATGGGAGGGGGTCCTGGAGACAATTCTGCCTTGGCAAGATCCATGGAAAATAAAAGTACAAATAGAAAACTCCTTTAAGAACACTCCATGATCTCTGGCCAGCACCAGTTTGAACTTCAGAAACTGTATGAGAGAGGATGCTATTTGCATTCTATGGGCTAGCAAAAAGGCACCTTGCAACTCATTTTCTGTTCCTGGAAACACAACAAATATTAAATCACTGGGAAACAGCTGAGACTGAAGCTGGAGAATAAGTGCCGATAAGGATCATGATGAATTACTAAGTTTGGAAAAGGGTAGACACTGAACGCTGTGATGTTTGGATGAGCCAGACAATTAAATAGTCAGGTATTTTTCAGAGGACTTAAAAAAGGGATGAAAGTGCCAGGCTTCCCTTTTTTTTTATTAGTTTCAACAAAATCTAAAATGCAGCCTAGAAAATGGAATAATTAAATTGTATTACTGTTACGTGCAGAACTTAGGTCGCATCCTTATGAAGAAGTAACAAGACTATTTATAATTCATAGGCACATCTTCTGCTTAAAATGCAGACAGAAGCCATATCTCAATCATGTCTAGGAGAACAGTTTCACACTTACAGTACAATACGAATCATGTCTACTCAGAACCAAGTTCTAATTGAGTAGGGCTTACTCCCAGGTAAGTGGGGTTAGGACTGCAGCCATCCTTATTTTTCAGGTCCTTTTGCAACTTGAGTTTTGATAGTTACATTATATATCTCCTAGGACTGTTCGTGCTTGATATGGGAAGTTGTCCTGTTTTCATGCATGTCCCTGCTTATAGAGATCCTGTTGTTTATTAGGTGTGCTAGCAAAAAGGGAGGCTGGATTTGAGACATTAAGCCTTAGACTAACTCGTCCCCAAGTCCTACTGTTAGTAAAAATGGAAATGGATTGCCTTCAAGTCGATCCCGACTTATGGTCAGAGCTTGGAAAAGTTACTTTTTTGAACTACAACTCCCATCAGCCCAATCCAGTGACCATGCTGGCTGGGGCTGATGGGAGTTATAGTTCAAAAAAGTAACTTTTCCAAGCTCTGCTTATGGTGACCCTAAGAATAGGGTTTTCATGGTAAGCGGTATTCAGAGGGGGTTTACCATTGCCTCCCTCTGAGGCTGAGAGGCAGTGACTGGCCCAAAGTCACCCAGTGAGCTTCATGGCTATGTGGGGATTCGAAGCCTGGTCTCCAAGGTCATAGTCCAGCACCTTAAGCGCGACATCACACTGGCTCTCCACCTCATGGTATTATTTGCTCTATATTTCCTGGTCAGTTCTCAGCTCTTGTCTGAACACAGGTTTCCTGGTGCTCCAACAGATGTTTTGCCAGATTTTTGGCTTTGATCATATCCACCCTAGAGCAGCACAACTCTTCCCCTACCTTCATACGAGTCCCTCCAGCTCTCCTGTCACATTGTCTTAATCTCAGATCATAACTCCTGCTTTTTCTGCCTGACCTTGGCTCTGTACTCTGCATCCTGATAGTAATTCCAGTTGTATTGATCTTGATCATCATTCCAGTTTGCATATCTGATCTCCCTGCAGACTTCCTAGCCACGACCTTGGGCTTTACCTCCGGTACATGTTGCACCTTCCTGCTCTGATCCTGCCAAGATTCTTCTCTTTCAAAAAAGGTCTCACTCCCACCTATTCCTCAAAATGCTCTGCTGGGCTATCAACACCAGTATCTAGATCTCGAGCCAAACTACGTTTAGAAGACTGCACCCTTTAAATAAACATCCCATATTCTGAACATGTGTCTGTCCTTTAAACATATCTCAAGATGCTGTCTGGCCTACAAAGTCCATGGTGTCAGAATATGCATTATATCAAGAGAGGCACTAATCCTAAATGTTAAGACCTAAAAGCACAGACCAATGGCATCTGTTTAATCTGTATTTACTATTTTAAAATTGTGTTGTTACCCAATTATAGAAATCTTAGGTAATCAGATAAATTTTAATCAATGAATTGTTTAAATCTGCGTAAATGTGCATGTGACTAATACAGTAGTTTTGAACACACACACACCCCCAAATCATACTTTGTTGTTGTACGGTACATGTATATCTCAATCACAACAGGTTCCATCATAGAAAAGGCATTACTAGTGTACTGTTCTTCAAACTTTGGTCCCCATATGCAATGGGGATAACCAACCTCACAGGGTTGTTGTGAGAATAAAATTGGGAGTGGGAGAGAACCATGTTTAGATGTCACCTTGAGCTCCTTGGAGGAAAGGTGGGATAAAAATGCAATAATAAATAAAATAACATAAAAATATTGGTGGACTACAACTCACACCATCCCTGACCATTGGCTAAGCTGGCTGGGGCTGATGGGAGTTGGGAGTCGAACAACATCTGAGAACCCAAGGCTGAAAAACACAGCACTGATGTATAGCTGAAGGCAAAATCTCTTTTGATATAGTGGCCACAGTGTAGGGGGAATGCCTCTGCTCACATGGTGCCACATGCAGTATATGACTATATATACAAACATAATTAAAAGTAATTATATTAACAACAATACACTTCTTAGACAATTTAGGGTGCTTTTGCAGACAATTTGAAAGGGTTTTCATCTATTTATTATTATTTGTTTTTGTTTGTTAGATTTACATCCCACCCTTCCTTCCAGTAGGAGCCCAGGACAGCAATCTATCCAATCTGATGGCTCTACAGACCTAACTGTTTAGTCCCTCTCAAAAGGATCACTTCTGTTAAGATTGGTTTTGTAACATAGCCTTTCCAAATGACTGGGGAGTGGGGTGGGGCAGCCAATTGTCTGGGCAATCTTGTTTGCTGAAATTTTAAATGGAGAGAAATTTGGATAATCAGAAGATAATCACAAAATCTAATTTCCTATAATATTGTTGCTGCTATATTGGGAAGAAAGTTTTGTCAGTAGCATGACCCTGGCAAGAGATGTAGTTCCAGTCATTGTTGCCTATATGCCATGCTTTGGGGTAAAAGCATGTCCCCTGTCATTCACTCAAGAAGGTGTGGGTATATACTTCTATATATCTTATCTTTATTAGCTTGAACACTAAAATGAGGAAGACACTATAAGCAGGTTTTGCAATGTATGTTGAAAGGAACTTCCAAAACTGGAAAATGGTCAGTAAGAACTTCTCTTTACATGCCTTGTTATTGGAATTTGGCCCAAGGATTCCATTGTGATGATGTTTTTAATTGATTCCTGAGATCATTAAGGAACAGAGGAGACGATCTATACTAGTTATATAGGATCTACTAGTTCCCTGAGTATGTCAGTTTTCACTAGCACGAGCAGTGGGACTTAAAATTGCTATAATGATCAGCCTGCTATAGTGCATGATGAGGACTTGGAGTGGGCATGCTATTCTCCATAAATGTGAGTGAGTACACATAAGAGATGCACCAGCCCATATGCTACCTAGAACTGCACTGAAATACTCTTCAAGGGTACAGTGCAGAACAGGAGCAGCCAACAGGGAAGGGCAGCGGCACTTACCAGGCCTCCCAGCACCAGCATCACTGCAGCTTACTGGAAGGGAGAGTGGTGAGGCAGCAGGGAGATTGGCATGGTGTGGATGCATCAGCAGGACTGCTGGATTGGCTCTACTGGAGCACCCACACCATGTCCACCTCCCTACCATTTCACCCTTCTCCCTCATAAGCATCGCTGTTCCTCCCTCCTGGCCACTCTTGATGGAGATAGAAAGTATTTTTTTCTACCACAGCAACATTAGAGCCATACAACAATGGAACCAATTACCTAGAGAGGTAGTGGGCTCTCCGACACTGGAGGCATTCAAGAGGCAGCTGGACAGCCATCTGTCGGGAATGCTTTGATTTGGATTCCTGCATCGAGCAGGGGGTTGGACTTGATGGCCTTGTAGGCCCCTTCCAACTCTACTATTCTATGATTCTATGATCCTTTATTTAAAAAAACCCTGTGCTGTAAGATGTAGTCATCTTCAACATAATGTGAGCACAACTTGTTGTCTTCCTGCTTCATCACCTTCAGGTGAAGACTGGGGACTACTCTATTCATGTAGTAATGGTAGAAGACATCTGGAGCAAGCCATGCCAGTGGCCAAGGCCAAGTTTATTTTCTGTAATTCAACAGGGGCATAGATATCCTAGGGATCAGGGTTCATGGGTACATTCCCTAAGGAGTTATTGAGTGTAGTGAGCTGCATTCCTCTCCTCTGCAGAAGATAAACCATCCTAAGTGGCCCATTGGCCTGAGAAAGACATAGGAGGAGAGGAATCTTTGCGTTGATAAGGTAATGAACCGGACAATGTCTTCTCAGCAGCTTCTCAGCATCTCCAGCCATCATAACATCTGCTCCTAGGCTAGTAAAAACAGCTCCAGATCCAAAGAGCCCTGTTGCCTTTGAGAGCAAACTTAATTTTACCAAATAATACTGTATGCTCTGTGTAACAAACTTGTATATTGAATTTTTTTTTATTATCATCATCATCATTAAATTTATTACCCACCCTTCCCCAGTAAGTCCCAGGGCAGGTGACAACAATATAACATACATTAGTAAAAACAGTCTAAAACAAATTACATTCACAACTATTGAGGGTCCTAAAAATATGTATCTCAAGTGTCAAAAGCCAGGGTGAAGAAGTGTATCTTCAGCATACAATGAAAACTGTACAGTGAAGCTGCCAGAAGCATCTCTGTGGGCCCTCTCCCGTGCGGCCACCCAAGCTTCTGAAAACAGTGGAACTACCTAGAGGGCCCCTTCTGCCAATCTCAACACCTTAGAGAGTCTGTAGGGAAGGAGACTGTCTTTCAGATATTTGGACCTAAGTCGTTTAGGGGTTTAAACACAAATGTGAGCACCTTGAATTGGTCCCGGAAACAAACTGGCAACCAATTTGTAGTGAAGGGGCTCATACATCAGTTACTGAAAAGTGCAGGGTGCCACTTTATGTGGCAATCCAGCAACATTATCCATGGCAATAGCCTTATGTATTCAAGTGTAGCTGCAGTTTACCTGATGTTTCAGTGCTTCCATATAATACTAACCCTATTCAATGAAAACTCTGTCTTTCCCTAAGTATCATTCTCTATTTCCTCACCCAACTGCACATTTCCCTATACAAAAGATGCACTTTTCTATTAGCCCATCCTTGGCTGGTCTTTACATTTTTCCTGGATTCCCAGGCTGTGGTTCTCCTCACCATCCTTGGAAGTCTGCTGGAACCCGCCCTTTAGTACTTCCATATTTCTAGATGAAAGAGATGTCAGATTGGCAGGTCTAATATTTTGTAAAATAAGCCTGAATAAATTCCAGCTGTTACAATATGATCAGTCTATTTTGGCAAAAATAGATATACAGTGCTTCCTCTAGGGAATATTTGATTTCACCATGAAAGTATGTAATTTATGAAATTAGAAGACACACCTATTGTTATTCCAAACTCTTAAATATACTGAAGCTTTTAATTACCTTGCAGTATGTTATTTTGGTACCTCCTTTTCCACTGGCTTTGAGAATACAGAACTCAAGAAAGTTGCAGTTTGATAGAAAATCAGTACAGAAAAAAAAGTATGTCCACCACCCACCAAGACATCAATCACTACTTACTCATTCTGATACAATTGATCTTTGTAAGGCAAGCCATCCCAGTTCACCTGGATCTTCTTTATCTGTACAAAAGAAGCACTAAACAAAATATCCATTAGTAGCTTCATGTTCTTCTGCATGATATGGAATACTCAGTATGAGTTTTTGTCAAGGCGACGAAGCACTGCCCTATGTCATGTTGCTCTGTGAAAGCAGGCAATGCAACTATCAACAGTGCAGTGCAGGAGGACAGGAGACATTTCCCATTTTCCTTGGCAAACAGGGGCACATTCATCTCTCCCCTGCCCCTCAAAAATATTTATTTATTTTTTTATTTAATTCCATTTCTATACCGCCCATAGCAAGCTCTCTGGGCGGTGCACATCAAGTAAAAACACAGCAAATACAATTTAAAACGATCTGGTCATCAGATTACAATTTAACTGTCTGTTAGAACATTAAGTACAAAATACTAAAATATTAAAAATGTTAAACAAATGTTAAAATGTTAAAATGCCTGGGCAAAGAGGAAGGTTTTCACCTGGCGCCGAAAGGATAGTAGTGTAGGCGCCAGGCGAACCTCGTCAGGAAGGGTGTTCCAAAGTTCGGGGGCCACCACCGAGAAGGCCCTCTTTCTTGTAATCACCTTCCGGGCGTCTCTATGAGTAGGCACCTGGAGGAGGGCCTTCGCTGTTGAGCGCAGTATACGGGTAGGTTCATATCGGGAGAGACGTTTCATCAGGTATTGCGGGCCCGTGCCGTGTAAGGCTTTATAGGTGAAAACCAGCACTTTGAATTGGGCCCGGAAACATATAGGCAGCCTGTGGAAGCGGGCCAGAATCGGTGTTATGTGCTCCGACCGCTTTGTCCCCGTTATTAATCTGGCCGCTGCATTCTGCATGAGCTGCAGTTTCCGAACCGTCTTCAAGGGCAGCCCCACGTATAGTGCATTGCAATAGTCCAGTTTCGAGGTTACCAGAGCATGAACAACTGAAATAAGATGTTCCCTGTCCAGATATGGGCGTAGCTGGGCCACCAGCCTAAGTTGGTAAAAAGCACTCCGTGCCACCGAGGCCACCTGCGCCTCAAGTGACAAGGACGGGTCCAAAAGGACTCCCAAGCTGCGCACCTGTTCCTTCAGGGGGAGTGTAACCTCATCCAGAACAGGTCAAACATCCATCACCTGGTCAGGGGATCCATTCACTAACAGCATCTCAGCCTTGTCTGGATTGAGCTTCAATCTGTTCGCTCTCATCCAGTCCATTATCGCGGCCAAGCATCGGTTTAGCACCTTGACGGCCTCACCTGAAGAAGATGAAAAGGAGAAGTAGAGCTGCGTATCATCAGCGTACTGATGTGAACGCCCTCCAAAACTCCTGATGACAGCACCCAGCGGCTTCATATAGATGTTAAAGAGCATGGGGGACAGAACTGATTCCTGCGGAACTCCATATTGGAGTGCCCAGGGCATCGAGTAGTGCTCTCCAAGCACTACTTTCTGGAGACGACCTGCTAGATAGGAGCAGAACCACTGCCAAGCAGTACCTCCAACTCCCAAATCCGCAAGCCTCTCCAGAAGGATACCATGGTCGATGGTATCAAAAGCCGCTGAGAGATCAAGGAGAATCAACAGGGTTACACTCCCTCTGTCCTTCTCCCGACAAAGGTCATCATACAGGGCAACCAAGGCCATCTCCATGCCAAAACCGGGCCGGAAACCCGATTGAAATGGATCCAGATAATCGGTCTCATCCAAGAGAGCCTGGAGCTGGGATGCAACCACCCTTTCCAGAACCTTGCCCAGGAATGGCACATTTGCTACTGGCCTGTAGTTATTCAAATTTTCAGGGTCCAGGGAGGATTTCTTCAAGAGTGGTCTCACCACTGCCGCCTTAAGACAGTTCGGGACCACCCCCTCACATAGAGAGGCATTAATCACTTCCCTGGCCCAGCCGGCAGTGCCATCCCTGCTAGCTTTTATTAGCCAAGAGGGGCAAGGATCTAATATAGAGGTGGTTGCACGCACCTGTCCAAGCACCTTGTCCACGTCCTCAAGCTGCACCGAGCTGCACTCAAGCTGCACAGTACTATACTGCTTCATTTTTTGTCAGTTATTACATTAGATAGACAAATATGATTGACTATGTAGTGTGGAGATGTCATCCTGCTCACTCAATCCCTGATTGTTTTCTTAACATTGTGCTATCACACTGTGGGATCGTTGATTGTCTGGGGACAAAGTAGTGAAAGTCCAGCACAGGAGAAACAGGAAAAAAGGAGGAACACAGTGAGATAGTGCTGTGATGAAATCTGTCCTCCAGTTTTCTTTCTCAGTGAAAGAGGCTTCAACTTTTCTGCCTCACCAGGACACTTGAGAAAATTTCTTCAGAATTTTGGGAAGTGTGGGTTTTGAGCTTACCTTATCATTGTGACGGGGCCAAAAGTAGTGTATGAGTTTTTCATTCCTGTAAACATTTCTCCAGCATGGTGCAGCCTCCCTGGCTGCCTATGCTTCCTGATCTGAAAAAGCCCCATGGGAGGAGTTACTTCATGATATCTTCCCCAGGGCTTTAATGGAAGCACGGGCACCTGGGAAGGCTGCAGAGTGCAGATCACTGATGTGATGGTGTGTAGAATGAAAGAAAGGACACATACAAAACACTCCTCAACCCACTGAAAAGTAAGGTAAATGAAATGAAAACCTTATACCCGATCCATGAGCATTTCACTGATTCTTTTTTCTCTCCCCTTTGATAACTTTCAAATGCAATTTATTTTCTCATAAATAGATGGAGAATGGTCATAAAAATGCAGGAGAAATTTTCAGCACAGCACTGGTACAGAAAAAGTCATAAGTATAAAAAGAGCCATGTGAGGGAATTCAGGAGCATTGTATATATCTAAGCCCCTATTCCCCCCTCTCAAAAAAATCACATATAAAAACTTTGGTATTGATCTGGTAACAATTTATTTGATGACCAGGGGCCAATGTCTTGAATGTTTGTTTGTTTTTAAATGGGAGACTCTCTGTGAAGCAACACAGAAATATCATAGGATTTTTTGCAAGGCAGAAAACTTGGGAAAAGATGGGTGTTAGTGTCTGATATATGTAAGACTTCTGTTGATATCCATGGAATCTATATATCATTTATCTCATAGCATTTTTACAGCCATTCATTGAGTAACATAGAATAACCTTCCTCTCCTTTCCCTGTGTGACCTAAAAATTTGCTCCAGAGAGTCCTCCAAGCCTCCGGAGCAGATTTTGTGGGTGCTTGGGGGTGGGCTCACAAGGGAGAGAAGGGGAAAGTTCTATGGTGGAAACAGAAGTCTATTGCTGCCCTAGCAGAACAGCAGCATTGTATATATGTCCTGCTGTTGCAAGCAGGACTCCAGGAATATCACACAGAACGTGGAGGAGAGGACCAGAGAAGATATGAGTAGCAGAAGACATACTTACTGTGTCTCTTGCTTAATCAGAATTTGTAAATATTCCACATGATTCTTGATGCAGCTTGATAGCTGAGCATTTCAGCAGTCAGATATCAGGAATGGAAACATAATACTGTCTGCAATTTCTGGAGGTTATTATTTGTATGGTACTCTTTCACATGCAAAACACTTAATCAACTCTTGGATGTCTATGTACCTTTAAATGCTTATAACGCAGTCATCTATCATGTTAGATAGGAGAGAGGTATGTGGAATTTACCATTGCAGGAGATGTGATTGGGGGGGAGTGTTATCCCTCAACAAGAAAATGAAGATGTAAACTATAGAGATCATAGAGAAAAGAAGAATATGAGAGGCTAGAGGCTCAAAAGAACAGAAAAAAACAGTAAATCAATGGCCAGACAACAACAAAAACACAGTGACTGAAATATATACAGTGTCCCTTTGTTATGTGTGTGACCACATAAACACAAAGAGGTGTGTTTGAATGTTTACAGATAGATAGTAGAGATATGCAGGACCATTAGTTTCACCTCGTATCTGTAGCATTTGGAAGCTGCCCAATATATTTCAGATCTGCTTTGTTCCAGTTCAATTTGCTATTTCAGTCCAAATCTGATCTGTTAAATTCAAATCTCTGTTTCACCCCTTTTAATTACAATGGAGAATCTAAAAACAGCTATAACTTTGTTACCTTTTTGCTCAAGTGAATGAAATTTGCAGGCAAATGACCCCGTCCAGAGTGGATTAAGCCTGTAAACTTCAGGCAGATCCATCTAGAGGTTTTCACAGAGGAAACCTTTAAAGTTTATTTATTTTCTCTAGCTTTTTATTTTCTGCCAGAATTAGATGCAAAACCACAGCTGTGATTGCCCCTTTTGAGAGGATGGAGACTGTCAAATTTCAAAAGGATAGGTGCAGTGGTTCTTTCAGGACAAATTTTACCATTTGGAGATGGGAAAATAGAAATCACAGTTTTTTGGGGGGAGGGCAATCAGTTGGAAAACTGGGGACACGAGGGATGTGCCCCTTGTTAAGAAACCTGTAAAATTTCAGACAAATGGCTCTAGAGGCTACATTTTCTCATGAGCTCCCCTTTCCTGGAAGTACCCTCTGGGGGGAGGGAAACAGAAAGCTATGATTATTAATTGTTCATTGCGGGAAAGTACAGTAAAGATGGCGGCCACCTCAATAGTCTTAACTCTACTGCTTCCTCCCTGCTGTTAAAACCAAAACTCAGAGGAGAATGACAACCCATGTGAAGAACAACTCTGTTTATTTCCTTCAGCATTCCTTCCCCAAATCACTGTGATTATAGTAGCCTCATTAAACAATTCACTGTGATAAAACCACTTCACCAAAACAAAGACTCTTCCACCTCCTCACCCCTTCCCTTCCCCTCCCCCTCCATCTTCTCCCCTCTTGACCTCTGAGTGTTTCCCCAGTTAGCTTCATTGTGATTCTCAGAAAAGAGAAGGTGGGGGTTATGCATTTAACTTTGGGGAAAAAACCTGAGGTCATAGAGCTGAAGGTGTCCCTGATCTGCCTCTGGACACCTTATTAATGGCACTCGGAAACAAGATCATGACCTCAATAACCCTGATTTGCCTCATTATTTGGGGTACACATAGAGCCAGTGCACACCCGTAACAGATAATTAGTTTACCTATATTTATCTATTTCTGCTTAAAATTTCATTTTTTCAGAATTCACAACTGCTTTTTGTTGCTATATTTATGAATGGATGAGCATATAGTTACATGAGCCTATTTCCATTCTGCACTCAGTAACAGTCCATTCGGTCCCTTTTTTGCAGATTTGTTTTTAAAAAATCACATAAACTTGCATTTGGTTGTGCCTTCTTTCCCATAAAGCAGCATTTTGTATACATTATTCCCATAAAGTTGCATTATGTATACATCCCCCACACATATTTCAGTAAGCTTTTCTTTTTCATTGCATTTCTCCTAAAATATACCTTTTTGTTTGCATTTTCCCTTAAAATACACATTTTAAAAAAATCCTGAAACAGCATCACAAAATTCAGAGAAGTGCATAAACTGACTGATAGTTGTGCTGCAACCCACCTATAAATCCAAGACTGGCAAATTAGGTCTATTTGCTTTAAAATGTGGAGTGAACAAATTTCTCCTCCAGGCCTGCACAAGCCTGCTCTCTTTGCAGTGAGACATTTCAGGGGTGCAGCACTTACTTGGGTTTGGTTTCTTTTGGAAGGAGAAATCACTGGATTCTTATACCATTTCTGCAGTACTTGAGATTACTTATAAATGCACACTTTGAGCATAAGTGGCAGCACAACATAAAGCTCTAACACCAGCAAATCCATCACCCTACATCAGATTCCCAGAGGTGGTCCCTAAGAGGCACTTGGCCAGTAGAGATGGATGAAAAATTTGGCTCAGTTCACATTTAAAGGTGAATATACATAATTCATACTTTGCATCCAGACTCACCCAAAATGATGAGGCAGACACAAGCATATGGGTTAAGAACGGGCACTATTAATGCCAATTAACAAATTAAACCACATTAGACCAATTAAAGCAAATGATAGAAAATGAAAACTGAATTAAGCCAATCCTCAAGACTGAAATCTGTGGAGGGGACCTGGATAATTTTAAAAGATCAGTGTGGGCCCGTATAAATCTGAGTGCTACGGAACTTAATTCCAGCAGCTCAGATTTTTGAGCGCGTAACCTAGGCTGCAGAATAGTGAACTAGCTACTCCTGACCTTTCATTGCCGGCACATTATCTATGCCTAGGGAATCATGTCCATCTCACCCCCAACTCCAGCCTTGAGGCACTGAGTCTGTGATCTGGGCAATCCTCAAGGAGGGTTCCTGTCCCCAGCATCTGGCCTTGAGGCTTTGATAGACACGTCTGAGGAACCCCCCCTTCACCTTCTAGAAAATGCCTCAAGGTTCTCACTGAATTCTTTCCACTTAGCCCCTTTTCCCCTAATCCCGCACTGACCCTGCCAAACCTATTTAAAATCACTCCAACACATCATTGATCCCCAGTGTAATACAGGCAAAACAACCTCCCTGTCAAAAGGACATCTAGAAGGAAAAAATTCCTGTGCGGCCCCCTAGTGGCAACCAGCGAAGCCCACACTAAAGACAAATGGGGCAATGAGTGGGAGAAAGGGAAAGGTGCGAAAGCCAACCAACCAAGTGGCTTTGCGCATGGCCCCAGGCAGACTAACCATCTGCCCCTGGCACCAGGAGTCATGCCCCATCAAGGCTGGGCTGGGTGCAAAAGCAATCCTCCCCGCCAACAGCAAAGCTGGGGGAGGGGGCCAGGATCGCCGTTTTGAAACAATATGTGGATTGAAACACAGCCATCCTTCAAAATTAACTTCTCCAAATTTTGCAGTGCAGTCCTCCAGCAAAATAATTGTACAAAAATGCATATACTAGGGGGGAAAGTACCTAATTTTATATGCTATTGAAAATAACATACAAAAAAGCATTATGTTAGGAAAAATTGCTTTGTAAAAATGTGGATATTAGGGAAAATTTCATAGCAAAGTAAGTATAAGGAGAAATTTGGACTGAAATGCTGATAAATTTTCATAAGTTTTTTTAAAATAAGCAAATTGATGTAGAAATGTGAAGAACTGAACTTGAAACTGGAAAAATTAGAAATTGGGAGCAACCAAAATTGACAAATTCGCCTATCCCTACTAGTCAAAGCTCAAAGCTCGGTCTCTGCCGCTTTCTTAGTCTCCATTTCAAAATGACTGTTTCTATCATTTTTTCCCCCACAGGCACACAGAAAGCTAGATTTCACCATCCTTAGATTGTGCCCCTATTCCTTTTAGAATCCTCTAGGAACATTTAGCTATTTTCCCACTATTGAGAGCAATAAGTAAGAGATCCCCCTAAAAAAGGGGGGAAATATAGCCAGAACCAGCCAGCTTGCTTCAACAAGCTTTAGCAGTCTTTCTAGCTCCATTAACCACTTCCTGTCCAAACCAATAGTTTTTGGTAATTATGGAATTCCGTAAACCCTTACTTGAGTGTAAGCCTTATGGAACAGAATGGGACTTACCTCTGAGTAAACAAGAATAGGTTCACATTGTAAAAATGTTAGTATTACCTCCATTTCTCCATCATATCCAAGACATCTCCCAAAAACAATTAGATTATTAGCAATAAGCCAGCAACAACTTAATTTGTCCCAGGTTCATGTTAGTACTGCATCTAAGTTTCACGAGGTTCAGTATTTGATCATAACTGCTTTTCCCAGCTGCCTGTCACAGATAACTCAGGACTGTCAGGCCAGCTCTTCCTGAAGTAGCAGATTCAGATGCACTTTATGAGATGGTTTGTTTGCACTCAGGAACAGGTTCCTGATTACAAAAATTGATGGTATAGTGAAAAGTACCATTAGAGCTTCACAAGCACCTTGCCACAGCAATATCTGGTCTTTCTTCCAAAAGCCACATAGCCCACCCATGAAATTACCATTGGTCAGATATTCAAATGTCTGGGAGCCTCACTTTGGAAGTAGCCCCAAGAAAGTATCCTCCCTGCATGTAAACCATTTTTTCCCTTTCTTTTAGTAGAGTCAACGAAAACTGTATAAACAGCTCTGGTTTATTCTGCTCAGCCTCTACTTTTGAACCACGAAGTTGAAAGCTCAGTTCAAAAGCCAGTACATACTGTAACTTCCTTCTGATCCATGATCCAATACAAATACAGAAACCAAGTAATATTTCCAGCTAGTCAATCCAGGTCTTCACAGAAGAAAAGAAAGAAGGATATCTTGGTTTTTCTAAAATGGGGCATTGTCATGAAATTCACAAAACAATGCTTGAGCCTTCAGGAAATGCCCACTCTGTTAAAACAACAACAATCATTTGCAGTCTTTCCAAATTTTGAAGCACTTTTCCGTGGTCCAGTTCCTAAAATATAGATCCATATATACCATAAAAAGAACTTGAGGTATAAGTATGCATGTTCTATATTTATGTATTATTTTGTCACCATTCCATCCATTTTAGGACCTTCTTTTGATAACAACAGGCAACCATTTCTAGTATGTTCATCTTTCATCTTTTTCATCATCCCTTCAGAGAAAAAACTATTGAAACACTCGCTTTTATAGGAGTATTTCAAACATTGTCATAGTGAGGTCACTTGAAGATCTCTTTTGACATCAGATCACTTTCCAAAGACAAAAACGCTGATTGGAGCCAATTGTCTCCCACTGGCCACTCCTGACTAAGTTGTAGATTACATGCTTTGCATGAAAAAGGTTCCAGGTTCAATCCCTGGTACCTTTCCATCTAAAACCCTGGACAGTTCACTGCCATTCAGGATAGGCAATACAGAGATAGATATACCAATGGTGTGACTCAGTGTAAGGCAGCTTCCTAATCTCTTCCAGCTTTAGCTCTTTTCTCAGATCTGGCATCCTTCCCAAGGTCTTGTGCATGGAACCACCCCTTCTAGCTGTCTGTAAGCTGCAAGTCTGTTTTGAAACTCAGCCAAAGGTAGGTGGGTGGGTGGGTGGGTAGATTAGATAGATAGATAGATAGATAGATAGATAGATAGATAGATAGATAGATAGATAGATAGATAGATAGATAGATAGATAGATAGATAGATAGATAGATAGATAGATAGATAGATAGATAGATAGATAGATAGATATGGCACAAGGATCTGGTTTCTCCCACTTTCTTTTCCAGGCTATAGACACTGCAGTTACACACATTTCCATTCATAAAATTAGTTGCTAGAGCTCACAAGGTTTGCCCCATTACACCAGAGCATTATCATTTCAGTCAGTAGGAAAGCAAGAAGTCTGGATTTCATGGTATACAAACTTGGCAACAACAGCCAATAAAAATAATCATCCCCTTTCTCAGCACAATGCTCCACTGACTTATGTGAATGAAATCAAAATATTGCACAAGATATTTTTAGAAGATAAAGTAAATCTTTACAAATATTATATTTTATGTTGCATGTGGCTAACTGGAAAAGCAACCTTCTTTTTTTGTCCCCCCCCTTTTTCATTTTCCTTTTTTTTGGAAGGGGGGTCTTTTTCAAACAAAAACTTAATGTTTATAGCAGCCCAAGAGCTGGAAAACCAACTCAAGAAACACTTAATGTTTAGATCTACTTAGTGGTTGGAAAAAACAACTGCCTTAATACTCCAGTAAGTGGAAACATCAACTCCTTGTAAACAAACCTTTAGTGTGAAGATATTTCCCAGTAGTGGGAAACTTTGGTTGCATGGAGGAGACATTTCAGAGACTGTGCAAACTGATCAAGGGCTGCAGGGGTAACCGCGTTCTGCCACTAATGTACCAAAATATTTTCCATACTGGATGTTTCCTTAACAGCAATGCGTTCTGCTAAACATATATGTGGAAAGTAGAGAAAGCTCATAGAACTGGAAATACATGCTGTGTTGAGCTCTAGTAGTCTCTGCTAAGATGAAACTCTACAGAATGTTGATCTTTTTTTCTGGTTGCAGAAGAATGTTCTTTCCTATTATTTTTGTGACACTATTTTCTAAAAGGTATAGGTCATGTTATAATGTCCACAGGGATACCTAGTAACTCACCTTCAACTTCCTTCTCCATCAAGAATATAAAAACCCTGTTGTTTTAAACCCCAGTATGGTGACTGAGAAAAATGCTTACATGAAGCAAGAAAGAGCACCAACTCACACATTGAAAAGAAGTATACATCTCTATTCCAGAACTATTCATGCTAGGGATGAGTGACCCGTGGCCCTCCAGGTGTTGTTGGGCTTCAATTTCCATCAGTCCCCAGCCAAGGTGACCATAATTCAGGGATGGTGAGATCTGTATTGCTACAACATTTTCCAGTCCATGTGTTCCCCATCCCCTAGTCTAACAACATCTGAATGGCCAAAGGTTCCACATCACATAGCAGCCATAAAAAAGCCTTATCCCAGGGTGTCCTTTCCACCACAGTCCTGATATGATTTGACTGAACATGTAGGGAACATATAGATGTGAGCCTTCTGAATAACCCTCACACGAGGGTCTAATACTTGGCTCATAAGAACACAGTCAGAAGACCATTTTGTATTGCTCAGCAGGACTTTTCTCAAGGGTCATTATATTTGCAAGGGAATTGGTTACAGCATCTCCTCAAGGCACATGATACAACTACTTTGCAGAAGCTATATAGGGCTAGGACTGGACAGTGCCTGGATAGGAGATAGCCTGGGAACTCTGTATATTCTAGGAACAGGGAGAGAAGTGCAGTTTGCATTTGAATATAATCAGCTATCCAGCAAAATTCACACTTCTGATTTTGCTAAGTAGTTCACTTTTTTTTAAAAAAGGGTACAGTAATGCATATATTAGGAGAAAGTATACATAAGCATGTATAGCTTAGTGAAAATAACATACAAAAATGCATTATATTTGGAAAACCTGCTTGCAAAAATATGTACTGTAGGCTGATGAATTTTTCTGATGCCTTTTTTTTAATGTAAACTGATGTGGAAATGTGGTGAATGAACAAAAGGCTAGAAAAATGAGAAACTAAGAAAAATCAAAATTGACAGATTTATTCATTCCTACTAGTATGTGCCAGCTTGACTTCCATGTCAGAAGCACAGGAGATGCAACTTAAATATCTGGACCATTCACATTTTTGTTTATTATGTTTGCCTCCCATCCTCCCAGTTAATCAAAGTAGCATACATTGAAATGTGTATACCCATTGATTGATTTATTACATTTATATCCCACCTTTCTCTCATTATAGAACCCAAGGCAGCATACATATGGTTCCCAGAGGGTCTTCCATCCAGGCACCAACAATGGCCTAGACCTGCTTAGCTTCAGCAAGGTGGTGACCTCATGTGCCTTCAGAACATAGCCTGGGACCCTTTATCTTAAAAGATTGAGAGAGAATATGACTGACTCAAGGTCCACCAGAAAACTTCATGGCTAAGCTTGGATTTGAATATAGTCCTCCCAGACCACATCTAGTATTCTGCCCACTGCCACATGCTTTACAAATTTGATGAACAAGACCAAATTGTAGGATCCATTATTGTGTTAAAGCAGTGCAGATCCCAGACTCCAAAGTACAGAACACACGAGAATGCTTCTGCCAAGCCTCTCCTACCAAACCAGCCAACAAAGGCAAGTCCAGTGAAGAGCATTTAACATCTGACTTTCTCCAAAGGCCGATCTTGCACCTTCTGTTTGATTTCCGGTAAAACCCTTCAGATGGTATGTTGACTACTCAAACAGGGTTAAAGGGTTTTTGCCTCAGTGAAATGGGCACATTAAAAACATGAATTGATCTGACTAGTCAATGATGCCCATTCTGTGGGGCTAGAATTCATGATGGTTCATTTAACTATCACTTTTATTTATATGATATGGCAGATCAAGTGGTAAAATAATTCCACAGATTAATCATGCAACATTTATGGGTGGGGGAATGATAATAGCTTCATGGAATTATTGCCATGTGATGATAAAACTATGAATTTCACATGCAACACAACTTTGTGGGTCACACAGTATTAGCATATTCCAAATATTTAATCTGAATTAGCCATCACACAGAGGACAAACTTGGAAACTCATTAAATTGTCATATATATTATACATTCTGCAAATCCACCCTAGTCTCTTTGCTGAGACTGCTAAAATAGCTTCATCTAATGCTCTCTCATACATATGGATATTCATATATATTAATGATAGGATAAAAAGACTAAAGCTGGGTCAAATGTTCTTTTTTTCGAAAGCAAGTAATGGTAGGGTTGAAGAGTCCTTTTTATTCAACTTTCTGAAATTTTAGCAACCTCTCTCTCTCTTCTTTTAAAGGGGTCATTTCAGCAGGAAAGAAACAAGACCAATATAGGCTCAAGATCTTCTAGCCCAATTGTTCTGAGCCTGTGGTTCTGAAACCCACTTTGCAAGACAGTCAACTCAATCTCTCTCTTTTAATCAGAACTATTTTATTAAACCAGAAAACACAAAGGTATACAAGAACTTCAAAGAAAGCGTACAGTCTCTGGGGATGGTGATCTGAAGATGGTGATGATGATGAAGAAGGTTGATAGCAGGTAATTATACAGCCACGAGAGTGGCTGTATACTATAGCCAGCGGGGATTTTTCACATTCCGCAATGTTAAATTGAAAATACCCCCATGCCGTTCTGATGCTTCCCATAAGTTCATTTCAAAACAAAACCTTACAAAACTTAGAGTCCTGAACTCAGAAATGCTGGCTTAACAACACTCTCAATTTTCATGGTAATACACAAAATAGTCAGAGAGAATCGAGAGTTCAAAGTCTAAAAAGAGAGGAAAAAACCCCAGAGCCCTTTTTGACTTTTTTCTGCCAGAGTTCTCATAATCTGTTGAAATTAATTAAAAATCAGCCATGTTCACAGAGGACCTGTAATCCTAATACTGACCTTGCCCCATACTCTGACCTTCATTGTCTGCAGTTTAAAAGTTAAAAAAATGTCTGGCTGATTTTTAATTAATTTAATAAATTTAGGCTGGGACCCTATGATAACGCGGGGCATGCTCAGTAAACTGTCAGTGTTCTAAAAGCCAGACTCACAGCAGCTGGGCTTGCCTAATCAGGGGGCCACACCCACACCAGACTTTGATTTCACTTGAGATAGTCAGGGCTTCCCTCAGAGAATCCTGGGAAGTGTAGTTTGTGAAGGGTGCTGAGAGGAGACTCCTAGTCCACTGACAGAGCTTCAGTGGCCAGACTGGTTTAACAATCAGCCACTCTGATTGAAGGTCTGTGAGGGGAATAGGGCATCTCCTAGCAACTCTCAACACCTTTCACTAACTACACTTCCCAGGATTCTTTGAGAGAAGCCCTGACTGTCCAAAGTGAAATAAAGGCCTGGTGTGGATGTGGTCAGGGACAGCTTTGGTTTAAATTTGGGTGGGAGGCTACATGTGCCTGCTGTAGAATAAAAAGGTGGGGGAAACGCTGAAAAGCAATGATACTGTTCACAATGTTTTCCTTTTGCTATCTCTGCTATCTTTTTGGCGCCTTTTGAAGACTTTTCCTCTTTCAACAAGCCTTTTAAGTTGAGACCTATCCCAGTCTGCGTCTGTGTTAGAATTGCTCTTAATATGTTTTCTTTAATAATATGTTTTTAACCTTTTTTTTTAAAGATGTTTTTAAAGCTTTTTTAAAAATGTTTTTAACGTTTTGTTTTAATGTATTTTAAGGTCTTTTTATGATGTTTTAAAGTGTTTTTATCGTTTCTGTCTACCGCCCTGGGCTACTGCTGGGAGGAAGGGCGGGATATCAATCAATCAATCAATCAATTTATTTATTTATTTATTACATTTGTATACCACCCCATAGCCAAAGCTCTCTGGGCTGTTTACAACAATTAAAAACATTAAAAACAAATATACAAATATACAAATTTAAGAACACTTTAAAAAAATTGGGGGGAGATTCCTGCCTGGCCAGCTCTGCACCTTGAACACAAGCCCATCTGTCCCTTCAAGAACATGAAGGACAGTCTAACAGCAAAAGTGGGTAGCTCTCTTCCATCCACCTTCAAAGGCAGCACTCTTCCTTGTCCATTTCAACCAGAGGCTGGTGGTGAGGCACCCCTTCAGAGCCTTCCTCTGCATCCACCTCCTGTGGGGCAGCTGCCTGAAGCAGGACCACTTTGTAGGAAGCTGAAGAGGGGCCAATTCCACACACACACACACGCACACACACACACACAGAGAGAGAGAGAGAGAGAGAGAAAGAGAGAGAGAGAGAGAAAAGGGCCTTCCTTCTGCCCAGTACCCACCCACCCACCCAATCTCCTCTCCCTCCCCTCCCTGCCCCTCCCCTAGGTCAGTGTTGGACTACGACCTGGGAGACCAGAGCTCAAATCCCCACAGCCATGAAGCTCACTGGATGACCATGGGGCAGTCACTGCCTCTCAGCCTCAGAGGAAGGCAATGGTAAAACCACCTCTGAATAGCATGAAAACCCTATTCATAGGGTCAACATAAGTCTGGATTGACTTGAAGGCAGTCCATTTCCATTTTCAAACATGATTGCACAGAAATAAATCCCATTGAACTTAAAAAGTATGCAAACGATCAAACCCACCATCCCTTCTCCTCCCTCCTATCCCCTCCCTCTTCCCTCCCCTTCCTTTGCCCCTCCCACCCCATCCCCAACCCCTTCCAATCCCCTCCTCCCCTTCCCCCTCCTTCCCCTCCCCTTCCTCCTACCCATGGTCAGTTTGACCTATCTTAAGCATGATTCCACGGAAGTAAATACCATTGAACTCTATAAGAATGCAATGATCAAACGTGTCCTCCCCTCCCCCTTCCATTGAGCCTTCCAATACGCTCCTTCCCCCTCCCCCTCCTCCTCCCCCATGGTCAGTTTTTCCTATCCTAACCATGATTGCATAGGAGTAAATCCCATTGAACTCAATAAGCATGCAAATTATCAGACCTGCTTTTTCCCCTCCTTCCCCTCTCCTCTACCTTCCTCCTCCCCTCCCCTCTTCTTTCTTCCTTCTCATAGTCCAACACCTTAACCACTACACCACACTGTTACCAAATTCTTCCAAGCTACACAGCAAGTGGATTGGACTGTGAAAGACCAACCCAAATTGTGTTTGCATTTTGACAAATTTGTAGGGCAGTACAATATCTCAGACAGGAGGTCAGGTCTCCTGCTCCCCTGGTGCATTCACTATAGCTGCCCAATTTCCCTGCTTTTTAAAGTTGGATAGAAATATCTGTGGGCTATAGGTATGTTCTTAAACCGCAAGGTTTTTTTGCCTATTAGTGAATTATATTGTAGGATTGTTTAAGAGGTAGATTCAATGGAGGAAAGATACCTTCTGAGAGAGACAGCTTCTGGCAGAGGCAATTCTGGCAGAGAAATAAGAGAGAGAGAGAGAGGTAAAAAAAAGAGTGTTGTCCGCTGAGGCTACTAGACCTGCTGCTAGCTTCACTGATGACTGAAACAAACTGAGGCAGGCTTTGGAGGGAAAACTAACCAATTAAAGAGAGGGGTGATGTCACCTGACAGGAAGTTACTGTAAGGCTAAGGGAGCATAGAGACAGACCGCTAGAGTTCCATAACTCTAACCTAATAAATGCCTTGTTTAGCACAACAAAAGGAGTCTCCCAAGTCCCTATATATATAATTCTAAACCCTGAGGAGGCAGCACACCAATCAAGTTAGCACAGTAGGAATTATCACTTTTAAGGTGAGCACTGAGACAAGACAAGCAAGACTCATGATGTCTCACAACATATTGCACTGGAAATGGGATATACAGGATGAGGAGAATGGAACTCAAAGCTTTATCAAATATCAGAGAAATTGTGCCAACCCCATTTTGACCACCCTTGGGAAAATGGAGAAATATTCACATAAAGGTGTCTTGCCACACAAAACCTTGATATTATGAACCATTGTGCTTGAAATCATGAACTTAACAAACGTTAACAATTTTTTTTTCAAAAAATCCAAATGACCATGGCCTAATGCAGGCATTTATTAATTTTATTATTTATTTATTATTAACATTATATCCTGTCCTTCCTCCCAGAAGAAGCCCAGGGTAGCAAACCAAAACAAAAAACCACTAAAAACACTCTAAACATCATAAAAACAAAAGTCTTTAAAACATATTTAAAAAACAGCTTTAAAAATATCTTTTTTAAAAAGGTTTAAAAACATCTTTAAAAGCAATTCCAACACAGATGCAGACTTGGATAAGGTCTCTACTTAAAAGGGTTGTAGAAAGAGGAAGGTCTTCAGTAGGTGCCAAAAAAAATAGCAGAGATGGCATTTGTCTAATATTTAAGCAGAGGGAATTCCAAAGTGTTGGTACCACAGCACTAAAGGTCTGCTTCCTGTGTTGTGTGGAATGGACTTCCTCTGATCAGATGGCATCTGCAGGAGACCCTCACCTGCAAAGTGCAGTGATTGACTGGGTGTATAAGGGGTAAGACAATCTTTCAGGAACCCTGGTCCCAAGCTGTATAGGGCTTTGTACACCAAAACCAGCACCTTGAACTCAACCAGAGATCACACATACACACTCTTCACACATATATCATACACAAATCCAAACATATTCTCTAACCTAGAAGCAGCCTTTTATCTGTAGTTTAGATATAACTAAAAAGTCCACCCTGGACCCATTGGTTTGTGACAACTACCGACTGGTTGCAAATACCCCCTTTTTAGGGAAGGGGATTGAGAGGGTTGTGGCGCAGCAATTGCAAGTACTCTTGGTTGAAACAGATTATCTTGACCCATCCCAATCTTGGTTCAGGCCTGGTTATGGGACTGAACAAGCTTTGGTTGCCCTGATGGATGACCTTTATTGGGAGAAGGACAGGGGGAGTGTGACCCTGTTATTCTTACTTGATCTCTCAGTGGCTTTTGATACCATTGACCATGATATCCTTCTGGGCCGACTTGGTGAGATGAGTATTGGAGGCACTGTTTTACAGTGGTTCAGATCCTATCTGCAGGGTCGCTCTCAGAGAGTAGCATTGGGTGACTGTCTTTTGGCCCCCTGGCAGTTGTGCTATGGAGTGCCTCAGGGTACCATCTTGTCCCCCATGCTGTTTAACATCTATATGAATCCCTTGGGAGCACTCATCAGGAGATTTGAGGTGAGGTGTCAGCAGTATGCTGATGATACCCAGCTCTATTTCTCCGTAACATCTGAATCGAGAGAGGCCATGCAAGCCCTGGACCTCTGCCTAGACTCTGTGGTGGGCTGGATGAGGGCCAATAAACTGATTCTGAATCCTAGCAAGACAGCGACACTGTGGGTTGGTGGTCCCCGAGTTCAGATAATTGGTCAGGTGCCTGGTTTGGATGGGGTCATACTCCCTCTGAAAGAGCAGGTCCATTGTATGGGGGTGCTTCTGGATCCATCTTTGTCGCTAGAGGCCCAGGTGACCTCTGTGACTAGGAGTGCCTTTTACCAGCTTTAGCTGGTAAGACAGCTACGGCAGTTTCTTGACCAGGATAGCCTGACCACTGTTGTCCACACACTGGTAACCTCCAGGCTGGATTACTGTAATGCGCTCTATGTGGGGCTGCCCTTGAGGTTGGTCCGGAAGCTGCAGCTGGTGCAAAATGTGGCGGGGAGACTACTCACTGGGGCAGGTATCACCAACAAGTCACCCCGCTGCTGAAAGAATTGCATTGGCTGCCCATTTGCTACCAGGCCAAGTTCAAGGTTCTAGTTTTAGTGTACAAAGCCCTATACAGCTTGGGACCAGGATACCTGAAAGACCGTCTTATCCCTTATATACCCAGTCAATCACTGCACTCTTATAAGGAGGTCTGTTCTGCACAACATAGGAAACAGACCTTTAGAATGGCAGCACCTGCCCCATGGAATTCCCTCCCCTTAAATATTAGACAGGCGCCATCTCTGTTATCTTTTCAGCACCTATTGAAGATCTTTCTCTTTCAACAAGCCTTTTAAGTTGAGACCTATCCCAGTCTGTGTCTGTGTTGGAATTGCTTTTAATATGTTTTTTAAATTTATTTTAAACAATATGTTTTTAACCCTTTTTAAAAGATGTTTTCAAAGCTTTTTTAAAAAAATGTTTTTAAAGTTGTTTTGTTTTAATGTATTTTAAGGTCTGTTTTTATGATATGTGTTTTTTATGTGTTTTTAGCGCTTTTGTTTGCTGCCCTGGGCTCCTGCTGGGAAGAAGGGCGGGATATAAATCAAATAATAAATAAATAAATAAATAAATAAATAACAATTGGCTGCCCTTTCATAACACCTAAAATTAGCTGCTAGTGGTGGTCTCCTCACTCTATCTAATGGTAGAACATTTTAGACCTTCAGGCTGTTTGTCCTTCTAACCCATTACTGTGTACCCTGGCTGGCAGTGACTCCTAAGGGTCTCGGGCTGACATCTTTCCCAGCGCTGATTGTTTTAAATAGAGATGTGAGGGACTGAACCTGAGTCCTTCTATATGCCTAGTACGATCTCTGCCACTAAGCTATGTCCTGTCCTCTGCGAGTTCCTGGCAAATCACTTTGGATTCTTTCAGTGGATAAACCCTTCCAGGACAGAGCAAGAAAGAAACCTAAGTGGCTTTAGGAAATCACACACCCACACATCCCCATATTAAAAGGTAAGCCTATCCATGGGTTTAGGAAATGATGCACCAACTGATATTAAAAGGTAAGTTTCCTGTATGAGCCTTACAACAAACAATGTACTCCCAAATTCCAATGGGTGAGTACACCAAGCTACCCTTTTCCTTTCAACTCTGTTATTGAGTTGGTTAACTCCTTTCTCCAGCACAATCCTTTCCTGTCAGGAAGAGGCTGGCTTTGCCCTATAACAGAACTAAGATCCATGTGGGCATTTCTGCTCTGTCACTCCTACTGCCTCTGCCACGTTGATCCAGCGCCTGTGACCTCGGGGTACTTGCTGTTCTCACTGGTCTATTTCTGAAACATTTTAAGTGTTGTACACAAACAAAATGCATATTACAACCCAACAAGCTTACTGCAAAGGCAAGTCGTTAATCCCTGCCTCTGACTAAGCCCCGGAATAATGTTAGGTAATTTCCTAGCATAAATCTATATTTTCAGAGGCATTTTTAAACAGACTTCAGCAAAGAATGAAACTCTTCAGGCCAGCATGTATTCAGTATCCAGTTAATTTCTCCAATTTGTTTCTCTCTCTTCCTTCATCACCACTCCCATCTTGTTCATTGTTTCACTTTTTTGTGACTGAAAACTATACAAGTATAAGAGGCTATTTATGTAGCCAAAGCTAGGAATGTGGTGCCGTCTGCACTATACATTTAAAGCAGTGTCATGCCACTTTAAACAGTTAGGCTTCCTCCAAAGAAATCCGGGGACTGTAGTTTGTAAAGGATGCCAGGAGTTGTTAGGAAACCCCAACTCCCCTCACAGAGCTGCAGATCCCAGAGTGCTTTTATACTTGATCCTTCTCCCCAGAAACCTCTGGGAATTGTAGCTTTGGGGGAAGCCATGACTGTCTAAAGTGCTATGATACTGCTTTAAATGTATAGAGCAGATGTGGCCTGTATCTGTTGTTGTTATGTGCCTCCAAGTCAACTACAACTTATGGCGACCCTATGAATCAGCAACCTCCAAGAGCATCTGTCATGAACCACCCTGTTCAGATCTTGTAAGTTCAGGTCTGTGGCTTCCTTTATGGAATCAATCCATCTCTTGTTTGGCCTTCCTCTTTTTCTACTCCCTTCTGTTTTTCCCAGCATTATTGTCTTTTCTAGCGAATCATGTCTTCTCATGATGTGTTCAAAGTATTATAACCTCAGTTTCATCATTTTAGCTTTTAGTGATAGTTCTGGTTTAATTTGTTTTAACACCCAATTATTTGTCTTTTTCGCAGTCCATGGTATCCACAAAGCTCTTCTCCAACACCACATTTCAAAGGAGTTGATTTTTCTCTTATCTGCTTTTTTCACTGTCCAACTTTCACATCCATACATAGAGATCGGAAATACCATGGTCTGAATGATCCTGACTTTAGTGTTCAGTGATACATCGTTGCATTTGAGGACCTTTTCTAGTTCTCTCACAGCTGCCTTCCCCAGCCCTAGCCTTCTTCTGATTTCTTGACTATTGTCTCCATTTTGGTTAATGACTGTGCCAAGGTATTGATAATCCTTGACAAGTTCAATGTCCTCATTGTCAACTGTAAAGTTACATAAATCTTCTGTTGTCATTACATTAGTCTTTTTGACGTTCAGCTGTAGTCCTGCTTTTGTGCTTTCTTCTTTAACTTTCATTAGCATTCGTTTCAAATCATTACTGGTTTCTGCTAGTAGTATGGTATCATCTGCATATCTTAAATTATTGATATTTCTCCCTCCAATTTTCACACCTCCATCTTGGTCCAATCCCACTTTCTGTATGATATGTTCTGTGTATAGATTAAATAAATAGGGTGATAAAATACACCCCTGTCTCACACCCTTTCCAATGGGGAACCAGTTGGTTTCTCCATATTCTGTCCTTATAGTAGCCTCTTGTCCAGAGTGTAGGTTGCGCATCAGGACAATCAGATGCTGTGGCACCCCCATTTCTTTTAAAGCATTCCATAATTTTTCATGATCTACACAGTCAAAGGCTTTGCTGTAATCTATAAAGCACAGGGTGATTTTCTTCTGAAATTTCTTGGTCCATTCCATTATCCAACGCATGTTTGCGATATGATCTCTGGTGCCTCTTCCCTTTCTAAATCCAGCTTGGACGTCTGGCATTTCTTGCTCCATATATGAGAGCCAGTGTGGTGTAGTGGTTAAGGTGTTGGACTGCGACCTGGGAGGCCAGGGTTCAAATCCCCACACAGCCATGAAGCTCCCTGGGTGACCTTGGGCCAGTCACTGCCTCTCAGCCTCAGAGGGAGGCAATGGTAAACCCCTTCTGAATACTGCTTACCATGAAAACCCTATTCACAGGGTCGCCATAAGTCAGAATCGACTTGAAGGCAGTCCATCATCATGGTAAGAGCCTTTGTTGTAGAATCTTGAGCATTACTTTACTTGCATGGGATATTAAGGCAATAGTTTGATAATTACTGCATTCCCTGGTTCAAAAAATTATGCAGCAAGGTTCCCTGTGGAAGGATATTAACCAGAGCACTTCACAAGTTATTATGTTATTTGCTAATTTCAAGTTTAGCATTCACCAAGTGGACACATACAAATTTATATTTCTTATACATAAGAATGTGTAGCCAAATATTTTTCGTAATGGTGTGGATAGCAGCTTGGCAAGGCAGGATTTTCATTACAAAAAACATCTCGGAGGGGAGAGTTAACTCTCCCTTCCCCATTACTGTTGGTCTGCTCTGAATCAGCCGTTTATGGCTGTCCCCCCCCCCAAAAAAAGAGAGGCGGATCTTCTTGACACCTCCTGTTGGGCCTAAGAACATGGATTTCTCATTTAGCTATCACAGATTAGATGAACTATGTGCCTATCTTACATTAATTAGTCTGGACCTTTTTCAAGCCATCTAGTTAGTGGCCATCTCTACATTTTGTGGTAGTGAGTTCCTTGAACAAACTGGGACTCGCTTCCCAGTATGCACAGGATTGCATGGTAAGGCTACACTCCTGGACACAAACATACTTGCCTGAAAATAAGCCCCACTGAACTCACTAAGTATATAGGCATTGGATTGTCCAACATCTAACACTGGAAAAGAGCCACAGCTTTCCATTCAGAAACTGTTAACTATTGGGAAGATATAAACATAGAACTTCAGTGTATGAATGTGACTTTGACACAAGCCCTCCTCATGCATTCATCATTGGAGTTAAGTAAACATGTGAAATGGAGGAAGCAGGAGCTAGCACTGATTTTTCCAAGGTCCTAAAATGTGTGGGGAGCCTCCATGGGTACAGGAAGCTCTCCACTTCAGAGGTTTGCCTTCCAATTCCAGGCAGTTGGAACTAGAATGCTCATGCCTGCTGCCCCTCTCGTGTGTTTACTTAACTCCTCAGAACACCTGAAGAGGACTACAGTGTTGGAAGGAACTTACCATCTTTACACCTAATGGCAGGGGTTTCCATACTGTAGTCCATGGACCACCAGTGGTCCGTAAGCTTCATTTAGGTGGTCTGTGGCATGCCTGTAAAAATAGTTTAAAATCATTCAGCATCCAGCACAGCACATTACAACAGGCAGAAAAACCATTAAGTTGTCTGCAATTTTCAGGTGGTCCGTAGGACTTTTAGGGCTTTGAGTTCATAGCTCTGGACAAGCTAGCCAATGAAACATGGCAAGGTCACATGCACGTGATAAATCATCATTCTTGGAGTGAGACATTGTAAGGATGTGTTGAATTGACTGTTTTGTTATTAAGCCTGAACTGAACTCCTTGAGTCCTTGAACTGCAGGTGCAAAGAAACTATATTTTGAAAATATATTATCACCAAATCTTATTTTTGTTGAAGTCATTGAGCTTTGCCTTTAATTTCCACAGGAACCAGATCTTGACTATGGCCTTAAATAGAAGAAACACATCAGAATGACTTGTTTTTGTGCTACTGATTACAACTGGAAGAGTCAAGTTACCAGATACTTCTCTATCTCTGCTAAGAAAAACTAATTTGGCTCAAAACACATTGCACAAGTGTGTTTTTACCACATGTGCTTCAGACAAGATGGCTTTCCAGGCTGTTGTTTCTCCTACACACTGGTTCCTGTTTGGCAGAGCTCTAAAGGACTACTTTTCCTTGAGTGGTAAAAATTAAATGAGTGGCAAACTTCCCTCTGCGTCATTGTTCAGCTTCTACTTTGCTTTGTCTCAGCAAGCATAATGTGGCTGGGCTATCTTTTTTCAATGGGATGTTTGGACATTATCCAACCATCTGATAAAACCAATCTGATCAGTTAAGCCAAAGGTGTAATCCCTTTCTAACTCAGTTCTGTCTCAGATTTATTATCTCAGGTAAGATATAAACCCAAATGCTGGGGCAAAACTAGTTTAAAGTAATTGATGGGACTATTCATGGACAGTGCCAGCAGCTGGCAAGGCCAGGCCTTGCTAAATCTAATAATGGTTCTTCAAGGGCAAAAGAAATGCCCATCTTGCTACATACAGGCCACGTGGTAAAGCAGAGCGATGCTGCCTTCCTGTTGTTGCCTATAACCTAGTCACCTACTGGAACTTCAGAAATCAAAGATTCTCAAGAGAGATGTGTGCAACATGCAGTGGCTGTGGGAGAAGATTTTTTAAAAGATGGCCAGGTACAGAGACTCATATAGCTGGAGGGGGCCTTGTAAGCCATCTAGTCCAAACCCAGTGCTCAGTGCAGGAAATCCAGGGCTGGAGCATCCAGCATCCCCAACAGATGGCTGCCCAGCCTCTGCTTGAAGGCCTCCAGTGAGAAAGTGTCCACCACCATCACCATCCTAGGTAATTGATTCTATTGTCTAACTGCTCTTACAGTTAAGATCTTTCTTCTAATGTTCCCCTGAGATCTACCCTCCTGGAGCTTGAGCCCCTCAGATTTAGTCCTGCCCTATTGTCAGCTGCCTTGGACACAGCCCACTGAAGAAAAGCAGCTTATGAATTAAACTAAGCTAAAAATGAGAGAGCAAGTCTTTGTGAGATCTGTCTAGGTCTTTGATGAATGCTATCATCTCCCCCTTCAACCTTCTCTTCTCCAGGTTAAACATGCCCAGTTCCTACAACTTTCCCCACTGGACTTGATTACCATACCACTTACCATCTTCATTGTCCTCCTCTAAACCTGTTGCAATTTGTCTATATCCTTCTTAAAGTGAGATACCCAGAACTGGACTCAGTACTCCAGATGATATTGGATTAGTGCAAGTAGAACTATTGCTTCTGGTGACTTGGAAACTATGGTTCTATACATGCAATCTAAAATCACACTAGCCTTTTTTTTTGTAGACTGCTGCCTCATATTTTATTTTGTTTATTAAATATTAAGTTTGTGATTTACCAAACTGTGATCCTTTTCACATGTGCTGATGCCAAGCCAGATAATGGGTATCCTCAATGTTTACACGTACATTTGTTTTATCCCCCTAAACACAGAACTTTGCATTTGTTGTTTTTAATTTCATGGTCTTAATTACAGCCAAGTTTTCTGTTCTATCAAGATCTTTTTAAATTTTATCCTTGTCTTCTGAAGTACCCCTCCCAATTTTGTATGCAATCCACTCATAAGAATCAAAATAAGTATATCAGGTTGGTCAGAGCTGTGCTCAGCCATTGTCAATATAACAGTGAAATATGTTACATGTCTACTCAGAAGAAAGTCCTGCTGAGTGCAGTGGGACCTATTCCCAGTTTAGTGTGTATAGAATTACAATCTAATTCACTTGAATTAGAGTCTGACTACTACAAGGGATAGTCTTCATCCATTTCACATCCTTTGCACATGAGTAAGTCAGTGAGTCCATTTCATCAAATGCCCATGCAGATTTTTTAGGCAAAACCCTAAAAAATGTGCACACTTTTCTTTTGAATTTTTTTTTAATTATAAAGACTATCAGGGATATGGAATGGGAAAAATGATGTCTGGCCCTGTAGCCAGCCATGTTTTTCTCCATACAATTAACCAAGAATGGATAGCATGTCATAATGTACTGCCACTTCCAGGGGCGTTTTAGTGAAAAATTGTGTTTGGCAAGCACCACACTTTCTAGATGATCCAAACAGCTAGAAATTGTTTTTTGGGGGGAAAGGGGGGGGGAAGGGAAGCTCTCAGACCACCTCGTATCTTTAAAAAAATAAGTTGGAGTGAACTATGAAGCCTAGAAAGGTTTATAGACATGTGATCTGATCTGACCCAAGTATGATCCTTTGGATGCCAACTGTAGAAATTTGCTCCAAATTGTTAAACAAACAAAAACCTAAGTACTACTTCTTCTGGGAAAGCTTCTGCGGAGGCTAGTCATGATGGCCATATTACCTCCAGTAGCCAAAAGAGTGCTTTACCTGTTATCAACCATCTCGGACCCTACGATCAACCGGTGAGACCTTGTTGCTGGTGTTGCCACTGAGGGCTGCCTGGTTAGTGTTGATCCATGACAGGACCTTTTTAGTGGTGATTCCCCATTTGCGCTATGCCCTCCCTAGTGAGCTGTATCTGTCTCCCTTATTATTGATTTTCAGGAGGAAGTTAAAAACATTCTTGTTTACTCAGGCATTTGACGGCTGGCAACCCTGAGATCACTGGTTGAATGTGTTAACTGTTTTTAGAATGTTTTTTAAAGCAATATTTTGTCAGGATGCGTTTGCCACCTTGAACTCTTTCAGGAGGAAGGGTGGGATATAAATTGAATAAATAGTAATAATAAATAATCATAATCAGAGGCTGTGCACCTCTGAACACCAGTTGCCAGGGTTCATGTCTGGGAGAGTGCTCATATGCTCATGAACTGCTCATGGGCATCTGCTTGGCCACCAAGATGCTGAGCTAGATTGGCCTTTGATGTGATCCAGCAGGGCTCTTCTTAGGCTCTTATATATCTAGAATTCATTACATGCTTAACAAAATGACAGGTAACATTGGCAATAAGACAGAATTGCAAATTAACTATCTTGAGGACAACTTCTTAGCTCATGTAAAAGAATCAAAAATTATGAAAGAGCATAGTGAACTGTTGAGAGGTCTAAGTGTTAACCTGAATCCATTTCTATCCGGGTAACTTTCTGGCCTGCCTCTCTCCACTGCCCTTCCCATTTCAACTGGAATAACTAACAGTGTTAAGTGACTAGCAGTGCTGTCATGTGCTGTGTCTTTTTCTCAAGCATCAAATCTGTTTCAGTTACAAGTAAAGTGATCCTGGATGTAGACTGTGCACTGATTTGCAACACTTTATAAACCAAAGAGGAGCAACTGGCAGCTCGCAGTCCACACAAGGCAATTTTACTTGGCCAAAAGACTCTTGTTAAAACACTAACAATTACAACATTCAAGTTCTCATCCAAAGTGTCTCGCCATTTGGGGACGGTGGCAAAAAACTTACAAATCTAACTGGTGTGTGTGTGTGAGCGTGCGCACGCACACGTGCGCACTGAAAGCTCAGGATTACAAAGTAAATAACAAAGAACCACACATTTATTATTTGAAATATCTACTGATTTTTAAGACATTCCTGATTTTGAAGGGTTTTTCCAGAATTTTCAGGAGCAGGAATCAAGTTTTTAAACAAACACTAATTTCTGTTTTGTTTTATTAGGCCAATGTATATACATGCATGCATTATATTTATTGCTAATGGAAGAATGAACATGGTTGTAATGACAAAAAAAGACATCAACTAATTTGCACACATGATCAGTGGTTGATCAAATCTGGTAAATTTAAGAACATAACAAGAGCCTGCTGGATTAGGCTAGTGGCCCATGTAGTCCAGCATCCTGTTCTCACAGTGGCCAACCAGTTTCTTGCAATGCTTCCATATTATAGTAGCTGAAAAATAATAGAACACTCCTGGGAGGTCGGATAGCCTAACCACTCTAAGCTTAATTATTTTATGTATTTATTTATCTAACAAAATTTATATACCACTTGATTGTAAAAACCTCTAAGTGGTTTACAAGAATGCAATCTCACGGAGTAGAATTCCATTCTGTGAAGAAACAAGAACAATAATGGAATTGCATGTGTAGTCATTGTCTTCAGGAGATGATGACGGAATTTCCAATTCACAGTCAGGCACTGCAAGATTTTGGGATGTTGATAATATTTTTTCTACTTTAGATCTTAGCAGGTTATGATTTTGCATGTTATGTTTTATGTGCCTGCAGCTCAGGATATTCCAAAGCATAATTGCTTTGGGATCTATTCTGTGTATGTTCTGTTCTCAGATCCTTTCAGATGGCTTGTCTTCATTTTGTGTGGAGCAATGAGGACTGGAAACTTACTTTTTAAATATGACAGTTCAGATTTTCTAGAACTTCATAGGAAAGCATGGGACAGAAAACTGCTCTCAGAACTCCACAACCATCGGTCTCCAATGGGTTTCCAGTTAATTCTAAGCCATGCGAAAAGGCTCTCTTTGCCTTTACATTTAAATAGCTAGTGGTGTGTAAAAGTATCATAGTTCAATAATGAAGACTGGAGATCACCTCCATCCCTTCCTACTAACTCCATCTATCATCTTTCATTTTTCCCTGCACCCTTCCCTGCTTTCTTCCCAGGGATTCTTCATCAAGGGCTGGCATGGTTGGGCACCTGCTAGGAGTCCACCCACCTAGCAGGTGGCTCACAGACAACAGCCCCTTGAATCTGCATTTCCTCTTCACCTTTGAAACCTGCTTGTTCACTTGCCTCTCTTGAATTAGTCCAGAGGGGATGACAAAGCAAACAACAACTGTGAGGAGGAGCCACTGCCTGCTTGCTCATTGGCTCTTTGCCAGGCAAGCAAGCAGGTGGTAGTAACGAAGGGAAAGAGAAGCAGTAGCAGCTGGTAACAATGGCAGATGGGGTAGGTTCACTGAGGGAGGGGGACATTGTGGGTTTCTTGTTCGAGATCCATCAAAACCTGGGTACTGTTCCTTTCCTACTGTATTCTTCCCCTTTTCTCTGCTCCACACATCAATGCACACTTCAAAAGGTTTGGACTGTATGCATTTTTGGCACAAGAAACAAAATTTCATGGAGCTCCTTCCTGAGCAGAAGGGATGGGTTCACCTGGTTTTCCTGCAACAATTTTAGAAAGTATCAGCTTGCCCAAGCTTACATCTGCTATGCATAAGGAGGAGGAGGTTAAAGTTTCAAGGTAACTATCGTCTTCTGGAGACTATTCACATCTCTTTCTTTCCATGATGTCATTGGCAGAGATTTGAATATTTCCTAAAATATAGAGATTTCTGCAGTGGCAGTGACTTCCCAAAGTATCGCTCTTGGGTCTTGAGCTAATTCTGAGTCTCTTACATTCATTAACACATGCAACAGAGGGAGATGAGAAACACAATGGCTTCATAATGCAGTCATATACATCTCTACTCAGAAGTAAAACCCGCTGGGGATTGCAGCCTCATTTGCTCATCAGTCATTTTGGTGTCTTTCCTTTGGGTGGGTGAGTCTGCCAATTTCAGTTTCTCCCAGTTTCTCATTTTTTCCAATTTAAAGTTCAGTTCTCCACATTTTCATAGCTGTTTGTGATTTATTTTGGGGTTTTTTAAGTCCTTGTGAATTCATTGGTATTTTAGTGTGGATTTCTCGTATATACTCATTGTTCTATGCAATTTTGTCTGATCTACCCTTTTTCCAATCATTCCCCCTAATATAATGCATTTGTGTATGCTATTTTCAATAATATATGCATTTTATATATATTTTACCCTAGTATACACTTTTGTACACATTACTTGGCTGGAGAACTGTACTGCAAAATTTGGAAAAGTGCAGATTTCAAAGGATGGCTGTGTTTCAGTTCATGCATTGTTTTGGAAAGTGCAAATTTGGAAGGCTCACCTTTGCATTACACATTACTTGCATACACAATATAGCTATAAATAGGCACTCCTCGCTGCTTAAGCTACCTAGACTTCAAATGACAAACCTGGATCAAGAAGTACCCGTAAGGTACATAGCTGCTCTTTCAAGGGGAGTGCAACCCATCAAGGATAGGCCATCTATCCAGCTCCTAGACCTTGGAGATCATAATCAACTATTCTTGTCTGGATTTATTGTCCTACATCCAGCCTATTATTGACTTCAGGCACCAATCATGCACCTGACCCACCACACCTGATTAAGATGGAACAGAAAAATAGAGTTGGGTGTCATCTGCAAATTGATGATGCCTTGCTCCAAATCTCCTGATTGCATCTTCCAGTTGCTTCATATACCTATATTAAAGAGCATGGGAAGATAGTATCAATCCTTGCTGGATCAAACCCAGCAGGATAATTCCCATGGGGTCAAGCAGAAATCCTCCATTACTGCTGTCCAGAAGTGGCCACAGAGATAGGAGCAGAACCATTGCATTGCAGTGTCTTCCGTTTTCAACTCTGCGGACTGTTCCAAGAGGATACTGTAGTCAATGGTATCAAAAGCCACTGAATAGCTACTGGCCTGGAGTGTTTGCACCTCGTGTTGGGTCAGAGGGACAGATTGGGAATCTTGTTGGTGTACCGCCTACCTTGCTGCCCAATGGCTTCCCTAACTGAGCTGACGGAAGTGGTCTCCGAGGTATTGCTGAGATCCCCCAGACTACTGGTACTGGGAGATGTCAACATCCATGCTGAGGCCACTTTATCCGGGGCGGCTCAGGACTTCATGGCATCCATGACAACCATGGGGCTGTCCCAATATGTTACTGGCCCAACACATGTGTCGGGGCACACTCTAGACCTTGTTTTTGCCACTGGACATGGGGATGGTGATCTGGATGTGGGAAGTTTTACATCTCTCCCGTTGTCATGGACAGATCACCGCTTGCTGAAGTTTAGACTCACAGTGGCTTTTCCCCTCTGCAAGGGTGGGGGACCCATTAAAGTGGTCCGCCCCCAGAGACTAATGAATCCTGAAGGCTTTCAGAGGGCTCTGGGGGATTTTCCGGCTGATAAGACTGGCGCTCCTGTCGAAGCCCTGGTTGAACTGTGGAATGCGGAGATGACCCGGGCTGTTGACACGATCGCTCCTGCGCGCCCTCTCCTGTGTAGAGCTCATACAGCTCCATGGTACACCCCAGAGCTGAGAGCGATGAAACAAGATAGGAGACGGCTAGAGCGGAGGTGGAGACGAACTCCCGACGGATGCAATTATGCGCTGGTAAGTGCTTCTACCAAGCTGTACTTAGGAGCGGTGAGGGTGGCAAAGAAACAACATTTTGCTGCCACCATTAAGTCATCTCTCTGCCGCCCAACGGAGCTTTTTAGAGTTGTCCGAGGGTTGCTCCATTCTGGCCCTCAGGACATGGTAGGGTCATCGGTGGCCCGTTGTAATGAGTTTGCTGGACACTTCCAGAATAAGATCTTATGCATCCACCGGGACCTAGACTCTCAGTTTACAGCAGTTGATCCTAATGAGGTGTCTAGAGCTCAGTCTTGTCATGTTTTATTGGATGAGTTTCAGTTGGTTCAGCTCGAGGACGTGGACAAGGTGCTTGGACAGGTGCATGCTACCACTTCGGTACTAGATCCTTGCCCCTCTTGGCTAAACTAGCAGGGATGGAACAGCTAGCTGGGCCAGGGAAGTGATAAATGCCTCTTTACGAGAGGGAGTGGTTCCTGGCCGCCTGAAAGAGGCAGCAGTGAGACCGCTTCTGAAAAAACCTTCCTTGGACCCAGAAAATTTTAACAGCTATAGACTAGTGGCGAATGTTCAATTCCTGGGCAAGATCTTGGAACGAGTGGTTGCTGGCCAGCTCCAGGTGCTATTGGATGAAACCGATTATCTAGATCCATTTCAATCGGGTTTTAGGCCCGGTTTTGGCACCGAGACAGCCTTGGTCGCCCTGTATGATGACCTATGTCGGGAGAGGGACGGAGGGAGTGTAACTCTGTTGATTCTCCTTGATCTCTCAGCAGCTTTTGATACCATCGACCATGGTATCCTTCTGGAGAGGCTCGCGGAGTTGGGAGTTGGAGGTACTGCTTGGCAGTGGTTCCGCTCCTACTTGGCGGGTCGTCTTCAGAAGGTAGTGCTTGGGGAACACTGCTCGACACCGTGGGCTCTCCAATGTGGAGTCCCGCAGGGGTCAGTTCTGTCCCCCATGCTTTTCAACATCTATATGAAGCCATTGGGTGCGGTCGTCAGGAGGTTTGGAGTGCATTGCCATCAGTACGCTGATGACACACAGCTCTACTTCTCCTTTTCATCTTCTTCAGATGAGGCTGTCAATGTGCTGAATCGTTGCCTGGCTGCGATAATGGACTGGATGGGAGCTAACAAACTGAGGCTCAATCCAGACAAGACTGAGATGCTGCTTGTGGGTGGTTTCTCTGACCAGATAGTGGATATACATCCTGTCCTGGACAGGGTTACACTCCCCCTAAAGGAACAGGTTCGTAGTTTGGGAGTTGTTTTAGATCCTTCCTTGTCACTTGAGGCTCAAGTAGCCTCGGTGGCACGGAATGCTTTCTACCAACTTCGATTGGTAGCCCAGCTATGTCCCTATCTGAGCAGGGAAGACCTAACATCAGTGGTACATGCTCTGGTAACCTCGCGATTGGATTACTGCAATGCGCTCTACGTAGGGCTACCTTTGAAGACAGTTCGGAAGCTGCAGCTTGTGCAAAACACAGCGGCAAGACTGATAACAAAGACCAAGCAGTCCGAACACATAACACCTGTTCTGGCTCGCTTGCACTGGCTGCCAATATGCTTCCAGGCCAGATTCAAAGTGTTGGTTTTGACTTATAAAGGCTTACACGGTGCGGGACCACAATACCTGCTGGAATGCCTCTCCCGATACGAACCCGCTCGTACACTACGCTCCACATCGAAGGCCCTCCTCCGAGTTCCGACTCAGAGAGAGGCTCGGAGGGTGGTAACAAGAACTAGGGCCTTCTCGGTGGTGGCCCCTGAACTGTGGAATAGTCTCCCTGATGAGGTGTGCTTGGCGCCGACTTTGCTATCTTTTCAGTGCCAAGTTAAAACCTTCCTCTTTTCTAAGGCATTTTAATCTAATTTTAATCTTAATTTAGTTTTAAACTTGTTATAACTGATTTTAGATTTTCATTTTTTTTTATATGTGTTCTTGTTTTATTATGATGGGTTTTATTGTATGTATTTGTATTTTTGCTGTACACCGCCCAGAGAGCTATGCTAGTCGGGCGGTATAAAAATCTAACAAATAAATAAATAAATAAATAAAATTATTAAGGGTTACACCCCCTTGTCTCTCACCTGACAAAAGTAATCAAGCAGAGCAACCAAGGCAGCTCTGTACTGTACCTGGCCTGAAGCCTGATTCAAATGTGTCTACATAATCCATATGCCTGTTTATCCACCAACCTGCTGAGGTCTGGCTACTGCCAATAATAAAAAAAATATTTCTCTCCCTAACAAAGATCTCTGATTACAAAGTAGCAAAATCTTTTTGGGATCCATGAAGATATTTGATTTACTAATAGCCTCTGTGTTACTCTTGCCCGTTACCTCTAGGCCTTGACAGAACTATATCAAAGATGAAAAACAAAATGCCACCCTACATTGTCCAGGGTCTCTTTTATTACACTACCAGAAAAGAGCTTTAAAGTGTCATTGTCAAATTTTAAGCAAGCCTTGTAGAATGGGATAAATCCCTCTCTGACCTATCCTGCCTGCTACCCATGTAGATGGCAGAAACTCCATTTGATCAGGGATTGTATTATACTGCTATGAATTGGGTTCTATAGGGCAGTAAAAATACTGAGCACAGAAACAGCTTTGCTTTGTAAAAAATATATTGAAACTCAACTAAAATCAAGGAGTCATTTTATATGCCTCCTTGCTCATGATGAGGCACTTGTTCAGTATTCTCTACATTGAACTGAGGGACTGCACTGTGTGAAACAGACTTCCAAACATTTTTATGTGTACACCTAAAATAGCAATGCAATTATCAGATTTGCTTGTCATCTCTTGCCTGCTTCCCTCAACTTTGGCACCACCTTTTTAAGGCAATGAGGATCAGTTACAATTAAATTACGCCCAGGATCACCAAACTTTAAAACAAATATTATTATTTTTTAATCAAATAAATGGCTGTTTAAGAGAAAGACAAATATTTCAAATTAGCCCATTGGGACAACTGAACTAAGTTGCTTAGTTAGGAGCCGATGGGTTTGAAGCTTTAAAATAACCATCTGCAGATGGGGGAAAATGCAATGCGAAGGAATACAGAGTGGTCAGATGGCATTCGTCCAAACAGCATCATCAGCTCAGGATTTAATAATTCAAAGCTTTAGAACTGATTGGCGACAAGAATGTCTCTTTAATGGGGAGATTAATAGGTCAGGCATTTCTACCACAGCTATCATTACTCAGGGAGTTTGGGAGCAAACTGCAGACATCCCTCCCCTATTATTGCTAATTTTACAATAAGCTTGCATGATTAAAGAAAAAAAACAGAGATTGCCCTCATACATAGATAATATTGATATTGAGTGCATCTTTTCCAACCTGGTGCCCTTCAGATTTTTTGGGGCTACAAGTCCCATCATTCCCAGCCATTATGGGAACTGTGGTAGCAAATATCTGGAGGACACTAAAGTAGAGAAGTCTGATCTAGTATATTAGATATAAATAATGCTGTCTCACATCTAGTTACTCAAGCACAAATCCTTTTGAATTTGATCAGATGTATCAATGTGTGATTGCAAGAGCGTACTTAAATCCCTTCGGTACAATCACAAAAAAAATAAAATAGGTAAGGAACATCTAATCTACATTTGTGCATAATTTCTGGAAATTTCAATGGCATTTGGCTAACTTTTTTTTTGTATTTTACCTATTAGTTGCAATCCTCAAACATTCTGGCCAGTTATCTACTTAAATTCCACTCAGCTCAATAGAACTATTCTTGTACTATCTGCCTGCAGGACAATTTTCAGAGCAAATGAAGTGTGGTGGTACATCTTATGAAAGATCAGAGCTTGGAAAAGTTACTTTTTTGAACTACAGCTCCCATCAGCCCCAGCCAGCATGGCCACTGGATTGGGCTGATGGGAGTTGTAGTTCAAAAAAGTAACTTTTCTAAGCTCTGTGAAAGATGCAGGGCATATGTGCTAAAATAATGGTCTGGGTTAGCCTGCTCCTTCGCAAGAGATGCTAGGACATGTTATCACTCAGTGCAGAGCCTGACCAGAGGCCCTGAACAAAGGGAGAACCAAGATGGTGATTGACTCCTTAATGGGTCAGGATCTTGGGAGCTGCCTGGTCTGACCAACCATTGGTGCTGGCCATCAAAACATTCGCACCACATAGCTTAACTGATTCTCATAGCATGTGACTTAGCTCAGTGGAGGGTTACTGATAAAGATGTAAAAAGAGGGTGAGGAACAATTGTTACACAAGTCACAAAGAAGAGGGCAGTGCTGATTCTCGCAAAGGATGTTCTGGAAAAAAAATGTTTCCCCATCTGAGTAATTCATCTGCATTTGTTGGCAGCTTTAACCACTGGTCCCTGATGGGGCACAGCAATAAGATTAGGGCAGACAAATCACTATTGGATAAAGATGAAATAATGTAGCAAATCGAGAAGAATGAAGCTTTCACCGCCTTGGCACATGAGCATATCCCTCTGCTGACTAGGAATCCAATGCTCAGTGCCATGGTGCTGTTTCATATCAAGATCTGAAAAATCATTACAGCTGCGTAGGTATTGGAGGTGCAACCAGATGAAGTTTCCTTTGTTGTGTATAGCCCATGGAAAATGTTGCTAATGTCCTGTGTCAAGAGAGGCTTAACTGACCCCAATTGGCCTAGCTTGTCTGGCGGTGTTTTCACAAGCCTGACCCATTAAATACTCCCCTTTGTTATTTCACAACAAACCAGCTCTTTCTTTTCTTTTTTAATGAAACTTTTTGACTGTAGTATGAAACTTAGTTTAAGCAAAAGAGAAATTCCATGACATCATTTGCAGGTGGGCTGGGGAGAGGTATCTTTTGCTTGTCAAGTTTTTACTTTGCTGGAATTTACCAAAGAGGGGATAAAATAGACTGCTGGCTCCTATCCAGCTGACTTTCTCCAGGACACCTACTACAGCAGATGAACAGATATTTGAATAAGAGCTGGGAAAACTGGCTGCTTCAACCAAATCATTTCAAATGTCTTGCAGTCTGAAAATATGGCAATGTACCCAAAGTGCCTTTTTCAGGGCATAAGGATGGTGCATTGTGGAGTCATAATTGTAATAAGATCAGCACCCATCAAGACTGTGTTAACTATCCAGACATTAATAATAATATAATAATAAAATAATAAAATTTTATTTCTGAGTCGCCTATCTGGCCGGGTCAGCGGCAAATTAGAATAAAATACTACATATAAAATACAACATGGTAACCAAGCTTCAATCTAAAATTAATCTAAAACCATCCACAGCTGTAGCAAGATAAAATTAATCTACTCCTGGGATCTTGTAGGCCTGCCTGAATAGCCAGGCCTTCAAGGCTTGACGAAAACTTGGCAGGGAGGGGGCATGGCGAAGATCATAGGGCAACGAATTCCAGAGGGTGGGGGCCACAATCGAAAAAGCCCTCTCTCTGGTCCGCACCAGCCTAGCTGTTTTAACTGATGGGACCAAGAGAAGGTCTTGAGTGGCTGATCTCGTCAGGCGGCATGTTTGGTGATGCTGGAGGCGCTCCTTTAGATAAAGAAGTTGAGGGCGATTATGGTTATGGAAAGACTGGTCATTGCATAGCGAAATGAAGATGGCATTCTGGTACTGGGGCGTCGGGTTGGCTATGCCATAGATCCAAAGCTTAAGAAGTGCCAGTTCTGCAAGGTAGGTCTTCCATTTTTTGTTGTTATGTGCCTCCAAGTCGACTACGACTTATGACGACCCTATGAATCAGTGACCTCCAAGAGCATCTGTCATGAACCACCCCGTTCAGATCTTGTAAGTTCAGGTCTGTGGCTTCCTTTATGGAGTCAATCCATCTCTTGTTTGGCCTTCCTCTTTTTCTATTTCCTTCTGTTTTTCCAAGCATTATTATATTTTCTAATGAATCATGTCTTCTCATTATGTGTCCAAAGTATGATAACCCCAGTTTCATCATTTTAGCTTCTAGTGATAGTTCTGGTTTAATTTGTCCTTGTTTTTGGTGGTGTAAGAGAAAAACAGGACTATTCCAAGTAAGCTTGATTATATATAAAGGGGGAGTAAACATATATTACCCTCAAAATACTCAGAGCTAGAATCAGTGGTTAGCATCTTTGGGGATGTGAGAGACCCATGTCCAAGTTGGGGGGGTGGCACTGGCAAGCACTGAAGCCTCCTAGCCTTGCTGCTTTTCCTTCTTCCTGTTGCTCCCTGTTCACCTGCCTTCCCCAAGTGAGCAAGCAGTGAGGGGACCAAGCAGAAAGAGCAGTAACCTCTGCATGCCTTGTCTGCCTTCTGATTCTCTTTTTTTCTAAGAGATGGTGCAATCTGAGCCCAAAGGGCGAGGCAAGTGGATGGACAAGAAGGAGGTAGGCCCATTTAGAGAGGGAGCCCACTGAAAGCATCTCACCCACAGGTATCGTAAAACCTGGAACCAGCACTGAAAAAAGTAAAGGATTTTAATTTCGAGCAGTATGGAAAAATCACCTTGACTGGCTGAGTTACAGATCAATAAACCTTGAAAAAACGTAGCATTGTCCATAAAGCCAATGCATCTTACAGCTTCGGGAATCAAAAAAGGTTTCACACAATTTTTCAAGTAGATGCCTAGACATTTAACTTGCTTGTCATTGAATGTTGAATTCTATCAGGAGGAAGGGATGGAATTATATCTACATAAAAAGAATTAGCATTTCATCAAAAGATTTCTGGAGTTCATTATCAGTTATGTATTGACCTCTTTTTCCAGCTAGTGCTGAAACAAACTGATTTGAAAGCAGACATTAAACTTTACAAACGAACCAAGCCTTTTTAGAAGAAACTTGATGCCATGTGCGTCCAAATTCTCTGAGTGCTGAGAGGCTCCAGGAGTGCAGTGCTTGCTTAGGTTTGGAAGGTCACTGGAAGCTTGTTGGTGTTTTCTGATATTCATGTTTATTTGCAAATATACTGATTGAGCATCAGTGGAAGTACATTTTAAACCCTCCAACAGATACCCAGTGTCTGCTGACACCACATCAGTTGTCTAAGACAAGGCTGGTGAACCCATGGCCCACAAGCTGAATCCAGCCTGTGAAACAACTTCTAGTGGCCCCCCAGCCCCAGCATATGGGGATTGGGGGGGAGGAGAGGAAGAGGCTGTTACATGAGTGGTTCACTTGCATAGTGTTGGATAAAACTCATTGGCTGCATTTTTATAGGTTCATTGCAGGCAGTAAATTGCTCATTGTCTATAGACCAGCATAATTCCATGGATGAAATAATGGCCCATATTATACAGCCACAAGAGTGGCTGTATACTATAGCCAGTAGGGATTTTTCGCGCTCTACCATGTTAAATGAAAATACCACACACACACAACTTTCTGGTGTTTTGTATAGTCACAATTCAAAACAAAAACTTACAAGTCTTATACTGTTGGATTCAGAATCGCTTGCTCTACAACTCTGAAAGTTTTCTTGGTGATACACAACCCCTCCCCCACGGAGAATTCACAGGTTAAAGTGAAAAACGGGAGAGAGAATAACAAGAAGCCGTTTGGACTTTTTTCTTGAGAAGTTCTCATAATCTGTTGACGTTCATTAAAACTCAGAGATGACTGTAAGGTATCTCTAATCAAATCCCTGGGCTTGCCCCAAACACAGAGCTTCATTTTCAGTAGGTTTGAAGTAAAACAACGGCATGGTTTTTTTTAATTAATAGATAAAAAAATGCATTACCTTGGATGATAATGTGACGCAGGCGCAGTAGAAACCAGGAGTTCTTTCGTTTCACTCCCCGTCCCCCTCCCACTCCCCATCCCCTCTCCCCTCCCCGTTCCCCTCCCCTCTCCCCTCCCCTCTCCCCTCCCTGTTCCCCTCCCCTCTCCCCCCTCCCCTCTTCCCTCCCTCCTTCCAGTTCCAGTTACTTGGAGGAAGCAGGGGAAGTCTCCTGCTCCTGTGATTGGTGGGCAACAGACATGTGACTCACACTGGCCTTCTGCTCGGCGTTGCTCTTCCCTCGTGCTCTGTGTGAGGAAGCACGAGGGAGGAAATGGAGAGCCAGATGGTCAGGAGAGAGAGAAATGGATGGTGGAGGGAGAAAGCCAGAAGGCAAGGATGACGGAGAAGGCAGCAGCAGAATGGAGGTGAGTGACGGTGATGTGTTTGTGTGTTCCCACCCCACACTGTCTCCTGCAGCCTGCTCGTTCCACTGGCTCAATCGCCCTGCCACCCCCCACCCCTATCCTTAAATGGGTTTATAAATGACAAAAGCTCAAATACTTTTTGTTTGCAGTGTGTGTGGCTGTTTGACCTGTGCTCATTACATTGTTGTAGTTATTTTGAGATTGTATGAGACTCTTTGTTTGTAACACTTTAATCCTGAATTTAGCTCTTGGTTGTTAAATCTCTCTCTCTCTGTCTGTCTGTCTCTCTCTCTCTCTCTCACACACACACACACACAAATCATTAGTATATTCACAGTGCAGCAGTGGGGAGGGTTGGATATAGTGCTGGAGAATGCATAGGTTACAGCAGCCCTTCAAAGTAGCCTAGTGTGGCTGTACAGATATTGGGGGGGGGGCTGAGAGGGAGCTGTGTATGACAACCCTGAAGTGTAGTCCAGTGTTGTTCAGTCTCTTGGTTTTATGTTTTTTATTTTTATTTTTTGAAAAGAACTTTTAAATTGACTGTAGCAGCAGCATTTATTTCTTTAATTTATTAAATTTATATCCCACCATTCCTCCCAGAAGGAGCCCAGGGCAGCAATGGGTGGAGGGATCATTGCTTTCCCACTCATGGGAGAAAAATAGAGGCTTCTTGTGTTTGGGTTGATGCTGGTGATATAGATCCTTAAATGGGTTTATAAATGACAAATACTCAAATACTTTTTGTTTGGAGTGTGTGTGGCTGTTTCACCTGTGCTCATAACATTGCTGTAGTTATTTTGAGATTTGATGCGACTCTTTGTTTTTAATACTTTAATCTTGAATTTAGCTCTTGGTTGTTTAATCTTAAATGTCTTTCACTCACTCACTCACTCACTCACTATCTGAAATTAGTCCTGTGTTGAAGTCCCCATCTGAAATTAGTGCTGTGTTGGCCACTACCTCCCACTTTTGTGAAAGCCTTTGCTGTATAGGGAAGAGGCATTTTCCTCTTCATCTTTTGCAGAGAACAGGTCTTCATCAAACATTTGCAGGGGCATCAAACATTTGCAGTTAGTGTAATACCATATTACACTAATAAGGTGCCAAGTGGTTTTTCTGTTTGTGACCAGTGGTGCAGTAGCAAATTAAAAAGTGCAGGGTCTCTTCATGATCGTCAGAACCATGCCCCTGCTTCTTTTTTTGCTGCTGGGTTGAGAATAAGATCCTTTTTAATGCCTTCTCCCATAACAATAGACGTCCGTAGGATAAGCACAAAAGACAAGAGTATTAGCTACTGAAAAGAGTCTTCTCAGTGACTGACTCACTTTGTTTCACTCTGATTGGCTCCAATCAGCAGGAAAGGACAAGAAAGCATGTTAGAAGACTCTTCTCAGCAGCTAACACACTCCCATTTCATGCTGATTGGTTCATAAGATGCTGGACACATAGGGACCCTGCTGGGACCTTGCTCCCAAAAAAGTAAAGGGTCTAAGACCCCCTGAGACCCTGGATGAGTACCCTACTGTTTGTGGCTTAAACAAAAAATCCTCCTGCATCCATACACTGCAATGTAGAGTTCACCCCACTCCCGCTGTCTCCCCCGCCTGCATCTCCTCACACTCAATCGCCCTGCCCCCCACACCCTGCTCTCTCCTCCCACCTGTCCTCTCCGCTTGCTCACTCGCTCAATTGCCCTGCCCCCCCAACCCCGCTCTCTCACTCTTCCTGCGTTTCTGCTCGCTCACTCGCTCAATTTAAATAATAAATAAATCAGAGGTTAGCTTGGAAAGTGACTTGGCTGTAATATAGCCTTCCTTTGCAACACTGCTGTTGTCTGCTACGATTTAATTTTAATCAGTATTTTCCATACTGTGGATAATGTGACTCTTTTCAGGTTTAAGAATCTCAGAACACACAGTTGCTTCTTAAGTGTATAATCTGTCACAGTGAGCCCTATGACTGGCATTCAGAGATTAAAGCAGAAGAGGCAGTAACTGCTGATACTTTGCAAAGTAATATAGATTGCAAGATGCACAATGTTTAAAGAAAGGGTCTCAAGCATATTTCTTTGTGTATCCCCTGTAGAGTATAGGAAACATAGGAAGCTGCTTTGTACCAAGTCGGACCATTGGTCCATCTAGCTCAGTACTGACTGACAAGGTTTCAGATAAGTATCTCTCCCAGACCTAATTGGAGATGCTGGGTATTGAATGTGGGGACTTTTGCATGCAAAGCATGTTCTCTGCCACTAAGCCATGGCCCTCTTGTAAAAGTAAAGGCATTCTTGATGGTAATATAACATTTAAAATACACTGCTGAACTATTTCTGTTACTGCTGGTACTAATTTGCACAGGATCCCATTTCTTACCTCCCGGATTAAAAAGCAGGGAAATTCACTAACAGGCAAAAAACCTTGCGGTTTAAGAATGTACCTATAGCCCACAGCTATTTCTATCAAACTTTAAAAAGCAGGGAAATTGGGCAGCTATAGTGAATATACCAGGGGAGCAGGAGACCTGACCTCCTCTCTGAGATATTGTACTGCCACCACTCACCATATGCTCAGAGGCTCATGTTACCAAATTCTTCCAAGCTACACAGGAAGTGGATTGGACTGTGAAAGACCAACCCAAATGGTGTTTGCATTTTGACCAATTTGTAGGGCAGTACAATATCTCAGAGAGGAGGTCAGGTGTCCTGCTCCCCTGGTGCATTCACTATAGCTGCCCAATTTCCCTGCTTTTTAAAGTTTGATAGAAATATCTGTGGGCTATAGGTACATTCTTAAACCACAAGGTTTTTTGCCTATAAGTGAATAATCTTATTGGTTATAAGGTGACAGTGATAAAAAACTAACTCAAACAGAAACCAAGGGTAGACTCTGGTAAATAACATTTAATGCTGTTAGTTTAAAAAATGTTCACCATTGTGGTAAGGTTGGACTAAGATATGAGAATGAAGTGGATGTAGGATGTTTCTTAACATAAGAACATGAAAAGAGCCTGCTGGATCAGGCCAATGGCCCATCTTATGCAGCATCTTGTTCTCACAGTGGCCAACAAGATGTCCATGAGAAGCCTACAAGCAGGACCTGAGGGCAAGGGCACTCTCATCTTCTGCAGTTTCCTGCAACTGGTATTCAGAACCATACTCCCTCTGACAGTGGAGGCAGAACATGACCAACAGGGTTAGCAGCCACTGAGAGCCTTATCCTCCATGCATTTGTCTAATCCTTTTTAAAGTCTCTGCCTTTTGTGGGAACAAATTCCATAGTTTAATTATGTGCTGCATGAAGAAGCACTTTCTTTTGTCAGTCCTGGATCTTCCAACACTCAGCTTCATTAGATATCTAAGAGTTCTAGTGTTACAGGAGAGGGAGAAAAACTTTTCTCTATCCACTTTCTCCATGTCATGCATAATTTTACATACTTCTATCATGTCTCCTCTTACTCACCTTTTCTCTAAATTAAAAAGCCCCAAATGCTATAACCTTTCCGCATAGAGGAGTGCTCCATCCCATGGATCATTTTGGTTGCCGCTTGCTGAACCATTTCCAACTCTATAGTATCCTTTTTGAGGTGAGGCAAGCAGAACTATACACAGTGCAGTCACATCACAGATTTGTATAAAAAGTGCAGTTACACCATAGAGTGGTATAATAGCATTATATCGGCAGTTTTATTTTCCTTTCCTAATGATTCTTAGCACGGAATTTGCCTTTTTAAAAACCACCCTGAACAATTTAGCATCACAGCAAACTTTGCTACCTCATTCATCACCCCTAACTCTCATTTATGAACAAGTTAAAAATCAGTACTGATTGTTGGAGGACTCCACTTTCTACATCCCTCCAGTGGAAGAATTGTCCATTTATTCCTGCTCTCTGCTTCATGTTATTTAAGCAGTTCCTGATCCACAAGACGACCTCTCCTCTTTATTCCGTGCCTGTTAAGCTTACTCAGGAGTATTTGGAGAAATATTTTGTTGAAAGCTTTTTGAAAGTCCAAGCACACTATGTTCTTCTTCTATCAAGCTGCATCGTTTCTCTGCCCACTTGTTCAGCCAAATGGCTCCATTTAACATAGGGCAGGGTTATTTTTCTTTTCATGTTACCAGAGAATGTAGAATTTTGCAGATGAAGCTCCTTATTGACAGCTGCAGCATCATGATGGGAAAATGGGCACCAAACTTCTCAAGAGGGTACTGCAGGACTCACTGTGTCAAGTTTCATGAGGAAAGGTAGAAGGCAGGAAGGGAAATGCAGCTTAACAAAATATCTCTTCACCAAGGTGGCTAATTCCTTAGTAAATTAATCATAGTAACAATGTTTGTATCACAAAAATGCTAGGTGAGATCAAATATCATATAAGAATGACAAAAATGATTGACAGTATTGATGATGTAACACAAATAATTTATAGAAAGAAGAGTCAATGGAATAAAGTCCAAAATGCATGCAATGGTGTAAACTACAGATTTTAATCCAGTCTAGAAGTGCATCTGCAGCATTCAATGGCCTAATTACATTTTTAAATTCAAAAGTTCCAGATCTGCCCTAGTATTAGTTCCAAGAAGTGCATTGCTATGAAGATTTCTCTAAATCTCTGGCTCATGGCAGGCTGTAGCTTAGTAAAGAATTCATATTCTTCTTTTTCTCCAAAGAGCTCAAGGTGATCCCCCCTCTCTCACACACATATCCTGGTAAAATGTGGAGTTGTGGTAACCATGCATGTACGGCAGAGATGGGGAACCTTTGACCCTCCAGATGTTGTTGGATTCCATCTCCAGATGTTGTTGGACTCCATCTCCCATCAGCTCCAGCCAGCTGGTCCATTCAGTGGTCAGGGATGATGAGAGTTGAGCTACAGGTTCCCTAGACCTTGTGCAGGATAATGTGTCATTTCAGTCCTAGTGACTTGCCACTTCACAAATTTAATGACTAAATGGTATTTGAACCTGGGCTTCCCTTATCCAGGCCAAATGGCCTTGCCATTCCACATCAAAAATTGCATAGGCAAATCAGGTTCAGACTTCTAGCTTATGAAACATTTCCATAAAATTCTTCCCTTGAAAGACTGAACTGTGTAGCTCCAGTGTTGAAACAATGATCCTCCAACATCAACTTCACTGGACCGGCCACGTTGTTCGAATGCCTGATCACGGTCTTCCAAAGCAGCTACTTTACTCCCAACTTAAGGATGGAAAATGGAATATCGGTGGACAGCAAAAGAGGTTTAAAGATTCTCTCAAAGCTAATCTAAAAAAAGTAACATGAGCATTGAGAACTGGGAAGCCTTGGCTCATGAGCGTCCCAATTGGAGGTCGGCCATTATCAAAGGTGCTATGGACTTTGAAGAAGCACGAGTACAGGGCGAAAGGGACAAACGAGTTAAGCGGAAGGCACGTCAAGCAAATCCTCATCATGACCATCTTCCATCCGGAAACCTACGTCCTCACTGTGGGAGGCTGTGTGGATCCAGAATTGGCCTCCACAGTCACGGACCCACTCTTAAAGACCTTACCCTGGAAGACAATCTTACTCGGCCACGAGTGATTGCCAATGATGTGTAGCTCTCCTTGAGAAAAAGTATGCAGGTGAGCATTCACACTTAATTCAGCAAACCCTTTTGTGAAAGATGAAAAGCACTGAGGGCTTCAGATCAGATACGGAGAAGTGGGACCGTCTGTCACTTCACATATGTTTTATGACTGTTTATGAAGACAAATCACTGGGAATCAGACACTGAGCTCTCTTGAAATCTCAGCCTCCCAAGTGAAGTTGGATTGCTTCTTTCATTGATGTGCCTTAAAATGCCACAATCAGAAACCCCTAATTCCACAGCATCTGTGCAGCTGCAAGCAGTCAGTTGAATAACAAACGTTGAGATTTTTAACTTTGATACCTTTGGGCATTGAACTATCAATCAGCTCTGTATCTCTTTCATAGGGTAGTTGCAGCTGCAGCTGGGATTAACAAAAGGGGCACCATTCCTGCAAATGTCTCTTTTGCCATGTGTTAAAGTGAATTACATTTATTAAAACCAGATCCATTCTCCTGGAATAGACATTCCAAAAAAAAGTCTTCTGTTTTAGTATTTTTCCTTCTCATATCCTTTATGTGGACAATGGAAACAAGGAAGCACTGGGGCCTTGTGGGTTTTTGCTGTCTAACCCTCACAAAACCACCAAACTTTATTCTTCTTGGACATAGAGATGCAAAGATCATTTTATTGGGACTGAAGCTTTGGGACTGTCCAGCAGATGACTTCTTAAAATGTCAATCTAGCATTTTGACATAGTAATCTCTGGACTTCATATTCTCTATCTCTACCCACTTAGAAGCACAGCAATCAGCTTTATACCAAGAGACCATTTGTCCATTTAGGTCACTGTTGTCTACACTGACTGGCAGTAGCTCTCCAGGTTTTCATACAGGGAGACCTCCCCACCTCCTACCTGAACCTTAGACCTTTGACATCCAAGGCTTATGCTCTGCTTCTCAGCAATGGCTCTTCCCCATTTTGGAGTGAGTGAGAAGGGAGAAACCAGAGGATAGGAGTCCATTGCAAACCTGCATGGATTGAGTTTACACCAGTATGCAGCTCCATGTTCATCATGTGAGCCTTAGCCAAGCCACTGCTGGTTAGTTTCTGGTGACGTGCTGCATTTAAAAAAAAAAATGAATCTATCAAGTCACCTGTGTTCACATGCATATCTGTTATTTTTGCCACTGAATATTCTCCTTACAATTGTTCCTGCACGTGTGCATATTTCTTTTTGTGTCTATGTGTTTGTATTCATAATTAAAATATCTCAAATCCCCCTTATCCATTCCATTTTCCTAGGTGGCTGTGGCTCCTCCTATCTATGAGACCCGAAATCCTTTCAATTGCTCCTAAATGTTGTTTTATTTTCATACATGTAGAAATTCCATGTACATTTTCTTATGCATCGTCAAAGGGTATTGTTCCATTGCAAATATAGTTGTCTCTTTCACTCTCTTCCCAAAAAGACTGTGTGTGTACTACCTTCAAGTCGATTCCGACTTATGGCGACCCTATGAATAGGGTTTTCATGAGGCTGAGAAGCAGTGACTGGCCCAAGGTCACCCAGTGAGCTTCATGGGTATGTGGGGATTCGAACCCTGGCCTCCCAGGTTGTAGTCCAACACCTTAACCACTACACCACCAGACAGGACCACAAATACATTCAAATATGCACCATCTAAATGCCTTGAGTATAGCAATCTAGAAAAGCAGAATGCACATAAAAATGAAATAAATATGCTTGGGGGGAAGTGTTGATGAATCAAAATTAATTATTTCAATAATTTTTCCATATCTGCATTCATAAACTTGTTTCATTTACACATCTACATATGACCCAGTTTTCACTTTTCTTTGCTGGCAATAATGGATAGTAGTTGAGTAAGGCTGCAAACCTAACTCCACTTACCTGGCAGAAAGCCCGACTGAATTTAGTGAGACTTTCATCTGAGTGGATGTTACTCAGCTTGCAGCCTAAGTCATATTCAGAAATCAATGGACATAAATTAGACTCCATTCATAGCCCCATTTATCTTGGAGTAAGTCCCACTGAATTCAACAGGACTTGCTTCTGCATAAACATGGTTAGGATTCTGCTGTTAGTCATGACTAGCTTAAGTCAATTGGGTTGTATTCAACTAAGTCCTACTCAGAGTCAATGAACCTAAGTTAGTCATGTCAGTTAAATTCAGTGGATCTACTCTGAGTGGGATAGAAGTTGAATATCACCCAGTGATTTCAGTGGCTCTGTTTTGAGTGTCCCTTAGATATAGTCCAGTGAACTAACTGTTTTAGCCTGCAATCCTCAGTGGCCACCTCAGGCAGCTGATTTGAAATATCTTGTAAAGGCAACAAATTGTTAGTTATTTAATTTATTATTGTTGCATTTTTACTGCCAAGAAGAGGGAGGCACACTTGACACAGCATTGGATACAAACAATCCACCTTGACTTGGTGGGGAGGGAGGCACCATTTGCTGCTCTGCCTCAGGCAGTAAGATAGCTTGGATCAGCCCTGAGCCCCAGTGAACAAAATTGAACTTATTTCCCAGTAGAGATGTATAGGATTGCACTGACAGTGTTTCTCCTAATCATTTTGAACTTGTCTTGGAGATGTGCTGCGAATCTCTGGAGGGCAGTAGTTCTTGTGGGATGTGAAGCCTAGTTGTGCAGACTCAGACAGTTCAGCAGGTGGGAACCCTTTTCAGATTTACGTGTGCGACTGGGTAAAAATAAGCTCAGCCCCACAGCTTTTGTCTAGAAGGTTTATCAATATTCCTGACCTCAAATGTGCATCCCCACATCAAAGCACGGGCAGACTACTGACTTCCTATTAAACAAAACAAGGGAAAACAGATTGTTGTGACGGGTTGTTTATTTCGATGTGTTTTTTCCCACTTGATTGATTTTTAATTAAATAAGCCTGAAGGAGGGATGACTTGACGTTGTCAGGAAATCAGGCGTTGGCAGTCAGGATTCAAACAAGCAGCTGCAGCCTCCATCAGATGGTTATTAAGGGTTCCTCATCTTTGTGCTTTTCCAACCATCTCTCTGTTAACTTGGCAGCAAGTTGCTGCATGCATATATCATCTTGTCCCTCTATAGATATATAAATATTCTGAAACATTGCCCCCAGAAACTGTTGTGGGAACCAAGATCTTCACTGTTTCCAAAACAGAGCTGAATCAGAGCAGGAAGCACTGTGGGGAGTGGGGAAGGTACAGGGAAAGGAAGAGTGGTGGATTGGCTGGGCTAGTGATACCCTCTCGCTGCTGTGGCCATGTCGCACTTAGGCATGTTGGAGAATTCCAGTGAAAATGGAAACAGAAGCCAAAATTTCTGATGTTCACTTATTTGTCCCATCTTCGGAGTGGAAATCAATCCAGCAAATACTGATAACTACAGTTATGTAAATTATGTTAAATAGTAGACAGCAAGATGAATAATGTACTATTTGGCAGAAAATGAACTTCAGTGGAATGGAAACAGTGCTGATTGTGATGAAGACATGTCAGAATTTAACTGCAGCCATCTTACATCCCTAGGCATAGTCGCCTGGGCCCTGCCTCCAGCCAATCAGCTGTCAGTTGTTGTTCTCGTTAATAATTTGATTCTTTACCTGCCCTTCACCATAAGGTCCCAGGGTGGGTTACAGCAATATAAAAATACAATGTTAAAATACTAAAGTTGGACTTGAGGGGACAAGGCCTTGGGGCAGATCAGAGGGGGAACTTAGTCCCTCTAGCCTACTTCAAGGCCATAAATCCAACCCACCCCCAACTTAATTTTTTTTCTTCCCATTCCTTCCCCACTCACTAACAATAATTTTATTCCTACAGCTTGCTTTGTTCTGTGTGTTCGCTAGTCTCCAGTTAATGGGGATGGGAAGGAACGTTACCTGTGTTCCTGACTGGCCATTTTGTGCTTGGGTTTTGGGCTTCCTCACAGCAAAACACTAGTGTTTCACATTGCCGTCATATTCTCATGTTATCATCTCAGTCACAACTAACTTGAGACTTGGGCATTTGATGGGGACCTTAGCGTGGGGGGGAACAGGCACCCCACATGCCCATCCTTTGGGGAGAGTAGGGTTGCCATATTGCTCAGTTAGCTGGGTTTTACCCAGATTCTTTGCATGCCACCCGGCGCCCAGCTAGCCCCTTAGGTGGCCCGGATTCTCAGCTTTAATTTTTTTAAAAAATTAAGTTTCTTTTTTTTTTAATAATTTTTATTCAAATTTTTCAAAAGACAAACAAAACAAAGTCAAAAAACATAATACAACAAAAAAAATAAAAATAAAATAGTTGACTTCCGATTTGTCGCAGATCAGCTATAAGTATATAATATACATCAAACCTGTCCCTTAATATATACATACATGATCACTTTTCTCCATAGGCTATCTTAGTTAATCGTCAAATCCCAATATCATCATTTTATTTTGATCTTTCAACAAAAAGTCTAAGAGAGGCTTCCATTCCTTAAGAAATGTGTCTGTCGATTTTTCTCTAAGTAGACATGTCAATTTATCCATCTCTACTAAGTCCATTAATTTCAATAGCCATTCTTCCGTTGTTGGTGTTGATTCCATTTTCCACTTTTGTGCATATAATAATCTTGCTGCCGTAATCATATATAATATTATTCTTCCATATTTCTTTTCTATTTGTTTATCCATAAAACCCAATAAAAAAAATTCTGGTTTTGACTGAATATTTATCTTTAGAATTTTTTGCATCATCCTACCTATCTGTGCCCAAAATGATTTTGCCTTTTTACACAGCCACCACATATGATAAAATGATCCTTCTTGTTGTTTACATTTCCAACAAACATTAGAAACATTACTATACATTTTTGACAACTTTTCTGGAGTCATGTACCAACGGTACATCATTTTATAGAAATTTTCTTTAAGATTATAGCATAATGTAAATCTCAAGCCTTTTTTCCACATATTTTCCCATTGATCCATTTGTATGTTATAACCAAATTTTTTTGCCCACTTTACCATACACTCTTTTACTTGTTCTTCTTCCATATCCATTTTCAGTAAGAGTTTATACATTTTCGCAATTGTATTTTCATCATTTGTACACAAACCTATTTCAAAATCAGATTTACTTATTTCAAACCCATACATTTTCTTGTCCATTTTATATCTTTCTAACAATTGTAAATAGGCAAACCATTGAGAACTATATCCTTCCTTTATCAGTTGTTCTCTCTCTTTCATTATATATTCTCCATGTACATTTTCTAATAGTTCTTGATAAGTTAACCATTTCTCTTTTCCAGCCATTTCTCTTCTGTAAAACGCTTCTTGACTTGAGACACATAATGGTATTTTCGAATAGAACCTTGGTTTATATCTATTCCATATTTTCAACAGAGGACGTCTCTGTCTGATAAGGCAGAACAGATGAAAATTGTACCTTTGGGCTGGACTGAAGAAAACAAGTTTCTGGTGTGTTCTGGATAGAAACTGGAATGTGGATATGTGTAATGGTCAGTAGTTCTCATCTGTATGTACATTATGTTGTTGCACAGTAGTCTCCACAAAGTGCATTTGTGTGGACTGGTCCAGGCTCAAGTTCATGGTGGTGATGGCGCTGCTATGGCTGGATGGAGTGCAGCTCCAGGACCCCACACCACCAAAGCAGGTCCACACAACCCAGGGGTCTCCTAAGCAGGCTGATGAGGCTCAGCCCCTGGGAGTGGAAAGAGAAATGTCATTGGTTGCCACTTACTGCTTCCCTCTTGGCACACTTCCTGGAGTGGCTCCTGACAGGGCTGGCACCAAGCATGCCTCTAGGTCCTTGGGTACCAGCCTGCCCTGGGCCCATGGCACCATAGCCCAACCCCTCCATACAAGTGGCGTGGGGCTAATAAACCTGCCCTCAAGTTCCACCTATCTTTATCATCCCTGTACATGACACACATGCCTGCCATCAACCAAGATGGTGGCGGAGGCATCCACCCCTTAGGTAGGCCTCCATCGCCATCTTGGTTGTTGGCAGGCATGTGTGCTACATTCACAGGGATGAGAGAAGTAAGTGGGGCATGCATGTGGGCTTACTGAAGCCCACACTGACTGGAGGGGGAGGTGCATGTAAGGTCCCTCTCCTCAATCTGTGGCATAGTCGGGAGCCAACACTGCCTCAGATTGCAGAATGGGAGCTCTACCTTCCCACCCTAAGGAGGGGTCCCTCTGGGCACAAGGGCCCTCAGCCAGGGCCTGATCTGGCCATCTCCTGGTGCCAGCCCTGGCTCCAGAGCTGAAGCCCTTCTTGGAAAGTGTAGGTGGGAAAAGCAGATGTAAAGAGACTCATACTGCTCTGAGTGGCTTGACCCCCTTCTTTTAAAGGTTAATGTATGGCTTTAAAAGAGAATTAGACAAATTCATGGAGGATAAGGCTATCAGGGGCTACTAGCCATGAAGGCTTTGCTTTACCTCCATGGTCAGAGGCAGTATGCTTCCAAATAACAGTTGCTGGAAATTGCAGGAGGAGAGAGTGCTCTTGCATTGGGGTTCTGCTTGTGGGCTTCCCACAGGGATCTAGCTGGCCACTGTGAGAGCAAGAAGCTAGACTAGATGGGCCATTGGCCTGATCCAGCATGCTCTTCTTATGTTAAAAAAAGGAAACAGCACTTAAACACCCCAGACATTTAATGTAAATGGCAGCTCCCTCCCGTCTCCAAGAAAGAAGAGCGGAGCAGCCAGAATGTGAGGAGGGGGTGAAATGTCCCTGGTTTCCTTAAATCTGCCAGTGCCTCTGGATTGCAGGGTGAAGTTCTGGTTGTTTTATTCTTTGGGAGAAAGGGTGGGCCATAAATTGAATAAATAAATGGAGGATGTACATTTAACAGTTGGATGACTGAAGCTCAGTGGGTAGCCGCAAGAGTCAGGGCCTTCTCAATTATGGCATTATTCTTATAGCATACTCCCCACCAAATCAGGGAGACCTGCCTGTTAGCATTTTATTACTGTGGGGTGAAAACATGGCTGTTTGGGGCAACTTTAGATGATGGGTATTTTCTCATTATGATTCATTCTGTTTATGTTGCTGCCACTGCCTATGAGTTTTGTTTCTCTTGTTAATTGCTGCATTTTAAAAAAAATGTTTTTACATTTTAGTATTTTAAGGTTGTTTTGCTACTTAGCTGTTGTTTAGCTCCATGTAGTAATTGTCTAATGCTGCTTTTATATTTTTGTTAGTTTTTTTCTTGGGGGGGTTGCAATCTTTTAATGTATCTATTTTTTTGTCTGTATGATATCCAGAGAGCAATATCTATTGAGTGCTTAATAAATTTACTATGTAAATCAATAAATAAAATATTGGGGTGGGGGTGGTTTTTTTTGTTTCCTTGATGTTCGAGGATTTCACTTTCATATTATTAACTACCTCACATTTTATTCTTATTCTTTATTAGATTCCAAGTTAACCGAAGGTCTCCAAGCAACTTACACACTGTTAAAAACACAAATAAATATATTATACAAAAAAAAAAACCCAGAAGGAAAACAACCCCCATAATAGCCACAGAAAGCTTTGGTAGCACTCTTAAAAGAAAAGCAGAACATATATTTTTAATAAATAAAATTTATTTATAGGATTTCTTACATACCCTTCACCATAATAACTCAGGGTGGATTAAAACATCAAACAGTAATGAAAACAAGTAAATCAGTTACAGTTAAATAAATGAATGATAAACAATAAGCGCTATGTGCCAAATTCTCCTTTTTGGTATAACTGTTTAAGGTTCATGTGTGCTGTGATCATCCTATGGCCAATTTCTTACTGCAGCTGAATTACTTATGGGAAGGGCTGTAGCTCAGTGGTAGAGAATTTGATTTTCATGCCAAAGGCCCCAGATTCTTTTTTTTTTCAATTAATTTTTATTCAAATTTTCAAAACCAAAACAATACAAAAAGAAAAAACACAAATCAATAACTAATACAATAAAAAAGGGAAAAAAATTAAAATATTGACTTCCGATTTGTCGTAGTTCAGCTATAAGTCTATAATATATAACAAGCCTGTCTCTTAATAGATTATAAAATCACCTTCCTCCAGCGGTTATCTTAATTGGTATCAAATCTCATTAACATCATATCATTTTATTCTTCCACAAAAAGTCAAAGAGAAGTTTCCAATCCTTGAGATATATGTCCATCCATTTTTTTTCTAGATAAACATGTCAATTAATCCAACTCATCAAGTCTACTAAGTCCAGTAATTTCAAATCGCTCTTCTTCCATTATCCTTGTTGGTTCCATCTTCCATCTTTACGCACCCAATAATCTTGCTGTCATAGTCATATAATAAGAGTCTGATAGGAATTTCCTTTATCACAGATATTTCCTTGCCATCAATTCCGAACGTATCACTGAAGTATTGTTGCAAAGCCGCATCTCTGTTCTTCTTTTTTACAGAATACACTAGCACATCTCTTGAAGATTTTTCCATTGACACAAAACAGGGATTAATTCTGTTAACTTTCTCCATTTCAAGTTCCATCAAATCCTTCCAGTCCAGGAATTTTTTCGAACCGATAATATCTTTATCTCCAATCTCTTCATCAATTCCTTCAGGGACAGCGCTGAGTTCCAAACCATAATATTTGTCTCCAGGATCCATCACAGCCAGGAAATCCAAATCTTTCTCCAGGTCCATATTTAATCCAATCTCCATAGTTTGAACCTTGCCTTTAATTTTTCTTTCATCCTTTTCTGGTTTTCCAGATCTATCTTTATTCTCCTTTCTCATAGAATCCTGAATTTCTTTCAGCTCCTGTCTCATTTCGTCAAATTCAATTCTCAACGCTTGACTATTATTTCTCAGTTCTCGTTTTATTGACTTAATCCCATTCATTATTTTCTGAAACATATCTAAAGATAAAGTCCCTTCTTGTACATCCATGATCTTCTTAATTGTCATTCTTAAAACCAAAGGAACAAAACTCCTTCAATTTTCAATGTCCCAAGCAAAGAGCAATTTATTTTTTTATCCAGTTACAAAGGAGTTAATCTTTCAAACCAACTGACGTCACACTCTAGACAGCCCTTATCTCTTATATGCCCAGAAGTGCAAAAACAGCTTTAGTTCACAGCGTCCAAATAACTAGTAGCAGAAAGAATGAGCAGATTCATAAAAAAAAAAAGTAGACCAGAAAAAATAGTCCCAGACATATATTACACAAAAGTCTTATAAATCAAAAAGATTTTTCTTTTCTCTTCCAATCAGAAACCCCTCATCTGTTGTAATCTTTATAATGCTAATTTCCATGTCAGCTTTTTGCAATAAAAAAGATAGGCTATTTTTATTTTCTTCCCCCTTAGTTCCGTGAGTAAAAGAGAAAGTTTTGACTCACCCAGGTTTTCTTAATTGCTGGTTCTTTGACAAATCTCTTTAGCTGTATAGATAACAAAATAATGAGCGTAGGAGAATGCTTGCCTGTTAGACCGTTTTTCTCTGAAGAAAAAAAAGGCTCACTTATTCAGCTGAGCTAGCTAGAAATCCTAGCTCCGTCCGAGCTGCTGGAAGACCTTCTTTCACAGACAATTCTGACGAATTCCAGTCTCCAACAAACACAACAAAGCTGTGTGGGAAATCTCACGTTTCTTCCTTATCCGGAAGAAATTATCCCCAGTCAAAAAAAACCCTTCTGACTGGATTTAAAACTGAAAAAGTTTCATCCAAGACGGGAGCCCGTCTCAGAGGCTGCACAGGCGGAGGGATCCTCCTGGGAAGTGGCCAAAGGCCCCAGATTCAATCCCCAGCATCCCCGGGCAGGACTGGGAAAGACAACCCTGGACAGCTGTTGCCGGTCAGTGTCAACAGTACTGAGCTAAATGGATTTATTCATTTATTTGTATATTTATTTATAAAAAAAAATATTTATATACTGCTATTAATAAAGAAAATCAAGGCAGTTACAACCTATATAAATACACAATAAAACCATATAAAAATCTAAAATCAGAGATTATTAACTGACTATTGCAGAAGGATATCTTCTCAATCACCTGTATAAGCCTGGTGACATAGAAACATTTTCAGCAGGCATTTCAAAGTCAGAACAGAAGGTGCCTACTGAATCTCTATTAGCAGAGAGTTCCACAGGACTAGGGCAATCACGCTAAACACTCAAGAACTTCTTGTTTTCGAATAAGCCTTGCTGACTCGTGGATTGACCAATGATGCTCTTACACATGATCTCAGTGACTGCGCTAAAATATAAGGGTTCAGGCAGTCTCTAAGGTACCCTGGACCTAAGCTGTTCAGGGCTTTGTAAATTAATACCTTGAACCTGGCTTGGTAGCAGATGGGCAGCCAGTGCAGATTTTTTAACAATGGTGTTGCATGTTGTGGACCATGCGCCCCCATCAGCAGTCTGGCTGCCGCATTCTGCATCAGCTGGAGTTTCCAAATCAGGCCCAAGGACAACCCCACATACAGCGCATTGCAGTAATCCAGCCTTGAGGTTATCAACACATGGACTGCAGTGGTTAAGCTATCCCTGTCAAGGAATGGTCGTAGCTGGTGAACCATACAAAGCTGGTAAAAGGCAATCCTAGCCACAGAGGACATTTGAGCCTCTAATGATAGAGATGTATCTGCTTCTTCAGATGGAGTGCAACCCTATCCAGAACAGGTAACTTGCTTATCTCTCAGTCAAGGAAAACACCCACCCAAAGAGCCTCCATCTTCCCAGGATTCAAGCACAGATTAGCCTTCATCCAATCTACCACTACATTCAGACACCAATCCAAAGCTTTCACAGTCTCTCATGATTCAGAGTTTGTGAAAAAATAGGGCTGTGTGCCCCAAAACTGCTAATGACCATTTCCAATGACTTCATACAAATAGTGCTGGGGAAAGGATAGTACCCTACAGAACCCCATTATACAAGTGCTAGGGGGCTGAATAGTATTGCACCCAGTGCTACTCTCTGAACATGGCCCTGTAGGTTAGAATGGAACCGTCATAATATGGTGCCCCCGGTACCCATCACAGTGAGTGGGTCCAGGAGGATACCATGGTTAATGGTATCAAAAGCTGCTGTGAGATCGAGCAGAATTGCACTCCCCCTGCCTTTCTCATGATAAAGGTCATTCATCAGGGTGACCAAGGCTGATGCAGATCTAAAACTAGATCTGAACCTGAGTTGAAGTGAATCTACGTAATCAGTCTCATCCAGGAATGCCTGCAGTTGCTCCACAACTACATTCTCCACCACCTTTACCAAGAAAGGGGTGTTAGTGGCTGGTCTAAAGATATTACACTCAATTGAGTCTAGAATGGGCTGTTTAATAAGTAAACGCACCGTTGCCTCTTTGAGGACAGCAGGCAACACTCCATCATGCAGAGATGTGTTTCTCCCATGACCCATTCAGTCACCCCACTATGGCAAGCTTTACTAAGCCAGGAAGGACAAGGATCTAATGAGCAGGTAGCTGGGTGCATCACTGCAAGGATCCTGTCCACATTGTCAGGCTGCATTAACTGGAACTGACCCCACAACACTGGGTTTGGTATTGCGTTGGACACGTCAACTGGCTGCCACAATAGCAGCATCTAAATCACTGCGGAGCTGAACAATTTTATCAGCAAAGTGTTTAGCCATCTGGTTACAGCTAGACAAAGGTCTGGCCTCTGGTCAGGAGTGATCAACCTCCCAGACAAATGGAACAACTCTGCCAGGTGGCTTCTTAAGGATGCAATGAGGCAGCAAAATAAGATCTCTTTGCTGCCCTCACAACTGCATGGTAGGTTTGATTATGAACCTGAACACATGCTCAGTTGGCTCTGGAGCAAGACTTATGCCACTTACACTCCAGCCCTTGAGTGATCCATTTCATCAACTGCAGTTCCTCATCATACTAAGGAGTGAATTGGGCTACGCAGCATCAGAGGGGGCCCTCAGGAGTGATCATGTCACTGGCCCTATGAGTCTCACAATTCCATAATGAGACTAGAGCCCCAACAGTGGTCTGACCATGACAATGGAGTGATATCCATCCCACCTATTTCCAGACCAGACCATCCCTTCCCCACATGAAGCAAAGACTGAAGCAAGGGTATGTCCTTCTCTGGGTGTTGGGCCAATTATCATTTGAGACAGGCCCATGGTTGCCATGGAAGCCATGAGCTCCCGAGCTGGATCTGAGACATCACCAGCATGGATGTTGAAATCACCCCAAACCACTGTTCTGGGTTCCTCCAACACCACACCTGAGATAACATCGGCCAACTTGGTCAGGGAGTCTATTGAGCATCAGGGTGGGCAGTACACCAATAGCATCCCTAACCTGTCTCTTTTGCCTCGTCCCAGATGGAGGCCATCCAGTCCTGCTCCAAGAGAGAGGGGCTTCCTGGTGATGGGAAGTAGCAACACCTCACCCCCTCACCCCGCCCCTCCATTTAATTTGATATAAGGCAGCTTCCTATGTTCCTAAGAACAATTGGCCCTCTCTATAATTCATAAGACTTGGGGTGGATGGAGGAAAAGTAATGGGGTCATATCTACAGCAAAACCAGAAATGGAATTTTCCAGGAGCTTCTTTGATTGTGACTCCCAGGGTTGTTCAGAGATAACAGCTCAGCCATGACCCTACAGAACAGAGCCAAATAATTACATCATAGCACCATACAATTCTTTCCCTCACCCTCTTCTGCCTGATAAAGGAATGGCATCAGCTCCGGAACCTTAACCTCTGGGATTGTTGTAATGTGAAGGCAATAAGGAAATTAAAAGTTTCCAGTGAATTCTATTCCCATGCCAGAACACTCAAGTCATTCTCAACTTCACAATAAACTGACTGAACCTGTCATTGTGTGAAAACTGAATAACAATTCCTGTGCTGAATGGAAAGGAAGAAGTGGAGCTGGCTCAGACTCGGAAGTCCTTGGAAGCTGAGTTGGCTGTGATTTACAGAGAGCAGTGGAACTGCCTGAGACTGAACATTTGTCTCCTTTGCAAAGCTGTCATGAGGAGCTTTGCCCCTTCTCCAGTGCCTTCCACACAATTGCATCGTAAACCACCTTGTCTTCACATCATGTTTACATGTACACTCGGTCCAGTTTCTTGTACAAAACTATAAAATCATGGGTGTTTCAAAATGAAACAAAAATATCCTACAAATCAGACTCAGAGCTTGGGTACAAGTGATTCTCTTCCTTTTGCTCAGGAGCGAGTCATTGCCCTGCCCCTTACAATGACATGACAGCAACCATTAGTTCTTCAGAATGCAGAGGGGAACTACGCATCGCAGGAGTGCCACAATTAGGGCCTCGGCACTCCACGGAGGCCTATCTGTACTCCATCGCTGGGAACTGAGCCCACATTAGTGCAGCCTTGCCCCTGCTTGGTCCTGTGCAGCGAGGAAATGTCCTTAGGTTTTAGAGACAAAGAAATCACAACAATAGCAATTTGATGTAGGTTAGAACATAAGAAGAGCCCTGATGGATCAGACTAAAGGCCCATCTAGTCTGACATCCAGTTCTCACAGTGATCAACTAGATTTGTATGGAAAGCCAGCAAGCAGGGCCTGAGTTCAACAGCACTCACCCCACTGCAGATTCCCAGCAACTCTTCAATTTGGTTGCCGTTTGGTTGTAGGGCGAGTGGGAGTTGCTTAAGGCTACTCAAGGAGCTCTGTAGCTGAGAACAGACTTCAGCTCAGGTATGAACAGAACTTTCCATTCATTGCAACACAGGAGTGGGGGAGGAGAGAGCTTCAGAAGAAAAGAGATAGTACTCTTAAGTTTGTAAAACTGGGGAAGAGTGAGCCTTTATTCCAGAAGTTCCCAAGTCCTGAAGATATAATGAATGTACTTTGTTTCAGATTCCTTGCAGTGCCATATTGGCTCCACAGTACACACTGTCTGTGAAGCTTAAATGTTGCTTAAATTTAGGATTTAGCAATCTAGTATTGGTTGGGGACTGCATAAGTTGTGCAATGCAACACCAGAAACACATGCAGGCTTTTATTGGCCTGCTAACCACCCCTATAGGTGCTATTTTCCCCTTAAGCAGATAGAATATCAAGGCACACAGAACTCAAGCAATCTGATAAAAAATTCTATGAAAAACTGGATCTTGTTATTCCATTTCTGAGAAGTTCTAGTGGTCTCTATATCCTCCATACCCAATACATGCACAAACTTGAAATTGTATCCCCTTGAATAATTTGGTTCTATTCCCTGAGCTCATGGCAGTCTGCAGGGATCAGACCATAACTGGCTGGGTGGTCTTTCTTCTTATCATGGCCCAAGGCAACAGAAAGGGTCAATCTGCTCGGAATACACAGCACTGAGCTACTCATAGCTGCAAACTAGCTGGGCTCCTGCTGGGAGGAAGGGTGGGATATAAACCAAACAATAAATAAATAATAAATAAATAAAATGTCTCCTGTGTTTGCTGCGAACAATTGTTAGCACTCCTGCATGATAAGGGAGGCAGTTTAGCAAATGGTTTATATTTTGTGTGCCCTTGTGGGCTTGCTTTTGATAACAATCTCTGTTCTCAGTTTTATTCTTAATAAGAGAGAGGTCAAAGCTGTTACAGAAATGCTTCTTCTTCCAAAGCTATATAAAACTTTGGCTTTTTCATGTCAGGTTAAAATATGTTATTCAATCACAAACTGGCTAGCATCTCCCCCTGTAGTGAAGGTCTGACTGTCCTGTAACTGTGCTGATAAAGTTCAGGCATGCTGATAGCTTTTTAATCTGAAGCATCAGATGTGGTTGACCTATAGGGCATTGGGTTTCATGTCTTAAAGCTAAATGACGCATAAAAGACCCACAACCCATTCCGGACTGACCAAATCTGAAAGGAGGAATAGGAGTGTATGGGTTCTCTTCTGCCCCTGGCCTCCATGTATGTGTGTCAGTCGGTGCTGGCTTCAGGATTTGGGAGTGGGGGGCTTAGGCATAGCACCCCCAGTGGGGGATCCTAACTTGGAAGAGGCAGGACATACCAACTGAACATTTTGTGAGGCTGCATGTGGTCTTCTTGGACACTTGATGCAAAATGAAAATGGTAGCACTGTCGGGTGGAGGCTTTGCTGATCTTGGGGTCCTGGCAAATGTCCGACATTGCCACCATCTGGAGGTGGCCCTGGTGTGTGAACATACATGAGTGTAGGCCCTGCCCATAAAGGATCCATAAATCCGTGGGGGTCAGGAGCAGGAAGAGTGAGCACAAATTAATCCAGATCCCCCGTTGTTCATTCAGTAGTTTTGGATTTTGTCTTTGCGAATTAGGAAGACATATTTGTTATGCATATCCTATATTCACAGCATCAAACTTAGTGCCCTGTATTCATCAGATATCTGAGGCTGCAGAATAGCCATTTATCTGTGGTTATCATGGTGAACAGAAAGTCAGGCTTGAAAATCCAGCCACTGAATCACACAGGAGTCACCCAAGCTAATCAATAAGGTGACTGCACTGAACAGACCATCAAAAATCACAGATACAAGGTTGACAATAAATGAAATTCAAGAGGACTCCTATATTTCTGATGGAGACAAGCCTGGCAAAGGTTATCCATGCGTCCTAATTTACAGGTGGGAATCTTCTATTTGAAGTCACCCTCTCTTTCAGGGGTGGGGACTCTCTGACTCATGGGTCAAATTTGACCTGCCAGACTATTTTCCCTAAACCACACCAACTTGCCGTACACCTGATGTTATATGTGATATCTGGTGTGGGGAAAGTAAAGACACAGCTGGATCTTGAAGCTGGAGAGCAGGATTGAACTCTGCACACATCAGCTGAGTTCAATCCTGCTTTGTTCGCGTGCCTGAGCAAATTCCCCACAGGGAACTCACTGGCGCACCTGAACCTTCCAGAAAGCTCTCCACACATCAGCTGATAGGTCCTGCCCACCTGTCAAAGTTGGCCTACAGGTTGGGCAGGGATAAGGATCTGGCCCATCAGGCCCAAAACATTTCCCACCCCTGCTCTGTTTGAACAGTGGTCTTGTGCAGATTATAAGAAGGGACAGCAGTGGAACCTTGAAGTTGCCCATCAGCCATTAACACCTGGACAGCAACCTGTCACTTACTCACAGTCTTCCCCCACTATAGTATTGTATTTCCATTTAAATTATAGTAATTATTTCTAAAGTTGCATCTATACATATAAATTAGCATACACACATTGCTTGCATATCTCTGTCATCTTTCGGGGGTGATGCAGTTCCTTTTTTTTAGTGATGCATAGGCCTATTCTGGCAGCTATGGAACTTTACTCTGGAAGGTAAGGCAAGGCAAACATTGGCTGCCCTGTTTCATAGCTGCCTGATCCAGTAGTTATTTCCAGTGGAAGTGTGCTCCTCCATTTCCGTAATGCAGAGAGGCAGTGTGGCTCACACCCCAAGAAAGAGTGGAGCAGCTCTAAGAGTGAGGCAGCCATTGGGGACAGGTCTGGACCAGACCTCATGCAGCCTAGTGTGGTTTTTCCCCCAAAGTTTTGTTGAACTTCTGAAAACCTTGAGGTTCCTCCAAACCTGCTGCCACCCCCTCTTGTGCATGGGTTGGGCAGTTTGAGCTACGTATGGATCCACACTCAGAGAATGAGTTTGCTATTAGTATATAGGCATTTTACACTCCAGGACTAGAGAAGTGCTTAACAGAGAGCTTACTCTGCAATTATGGAGGCATCATCTGCAAGAAACGCCTTTCTTTCATTGCCATCTCTCAGTTTCCAATATAATAGAAAAAGGTAACTTGCTACCATATATTGATGCGTAGGAATGTTTTATATTGTAAGAATCTATGCCTATCTCTGGGTCATTTTTCTTAAAGAGATGCTTCAATCGCTTTTGTGAATATCCTATATGCACTGATGTCACATATTTATATCCAAACAGTCACTAAAGCCACCGCACACACACCATTTGCGACATGGAGGGAGCAGTCTCAAGGAGCAATCAGCCCGCACGTTTTTGCTCTTTTAAGTGTAATCCTTAATTCCTATGATCAGCCACTGTTTTCTAGCAATATCAGCAGCATGGCATGATTGCACATACTCCACCTTCCAGAGACCTACTGTTCTGCAGATTCCATGGAGGTCATTTGACTGAATCAGCCCCAACATATGATCAGTAGATGCATCTGCAGGACCTGCTTCCAAAGTTATGCTCCATAACTTTTAACTGGAGTCAGGTTACGCTGCATCCACAGGTACAGGGCTGTATTCAATGTAGAGCTGAGGTAATCATTCCAGCAGCACAAGGAGTTCTCCTTGTATGATGGAATCTCCCCTTGTCCTCCCCACCACACCCTAAATCTGCTCTGGGGGGTCCCCCAACCCTCTGGAGCAATGTTGGGGACAGAGTGGAGGGGAGAAGAGGGGAAACCCCATTGCACTAGTGCAAAATGTTAGTTGAATACCACCCACAATGCTAAAGTGTAAACCTGAATCAAAATATAATCTGGTGTGATCTGCCAGCGGCGGAGAGGCTGTATGTGTGATTGCATCAGCAATGTGAAGCAGCCCTGAAATAAAGGCATCGGGACATTTATGGAAATTCCCTGTTTTGCAATTTGACCTATTAGTATTATACACAATTCATCCCATGTACAATAGATAGTACAAGCCTCTGATCTCAATTACACTGCTTCCTCCCATACAGAATGACACATTTAATGATTCTGACAAGGAATACACTTTGAGAACTTGCTCTCCTCTTCAAAATGTTGCTGTGCCCTTCATGTGAAATAATAATATGCTCTTTTCCATTAATCATATTGCTAGCTGCATCTAACAACAAGCAAAATGCTAGGCAACTGATATCTCTCTTAGAGATAGGAGCAAATGGGAGCAAAGCTGTTTAATTCATCATGGACTTGAGTTAGTCTGCACCACACACAGCTAAATAAATTAGGTCATACTCTCATGATACATGATCTGTCTGCTATTTCATTGCCATTTTGTATAACATTAATGAGCACTTCTCAGATTGCTATCTAGCACCTGAGTTTTAGGTTTCAAAACCTCAAGTTGTGGGGGCTAAAATTGGGCCCAGCATCAAATGAGGAGCTGGGGGGGGGCTGAGAGACACTCTGACAGAGATCCCACATGGAAGGTTTTCACCTTTATCCCAGAAACAGGAGCACCAAGAGAAGCCTGGAGCTAGAGAGAGATCTTTGATGAAGGGTATCCAGCTGGAGCCTAGCAATGGGACGTCTCATGTAAGTCTTGGGATAGGGATTTGAAGCTCTCAGCCAGAAAAGGGGCTACTTCTCCATTCTCCAGTATATTCCAGGGCCAATCGGACTGAAGAAGGCTTCGACACTGGTAGGAACAGAAGAAGCTGCCGTAGAGTGAATTAGATCATTGGTAATCCAAGCTCAGTATTGTCTACACCAGCCTTTCTCAACCGTTGGGTCCCCAGATGTTGCTGAACTATAATTTCCATCATTCCTAACCATTGGCCATGCTGGATGGGGCTGATGGGAAATGTTGTTCAATAACATCTGGGGACCCAAAGGTTGGGAAAGGCTGCTCTACATTGACTGGCAGCTGCTCTTCAGGATTTCAGGCAAGAGTCTTTCCCAGCCCTACCTGAAGATATCAAGGATTGAACTTGTTTTCTGTATGCAGAGCAAATGCTCTGCCATTGAACTATGGCAGCAAACTTTCTCCACCATTCCTCATTCCTCACTCCATCTCCATTCTCGACATCTACTTCTCTTTGAGTTTGCAAAATATTCTTTGGCTCTAGTATTATGAATCACTGGTGCCAATGGCAATTGCTCCTCCCCCTCTTAATGCACACCCCAACAGGCATTATTGTTAGGTTAAGTAAGAACATGAGCTGGCATTTATATCATTGTCATACCGACATCATTATGGAGCCAGGTGAAGACATTTTTATTCTCCCAGGCATTTGAACCAACAATCTTGTCTGGTTCTTGTGGCTGCTTTGTCTGGGATCTCTTATTATCCTTGTGTTATGAGGGGGGAAGGGTATTTTTGTTCATTAATTATTAGCAGTGGACAATCACTTTTAGTGTGTTATTATTGATTTAAAATGTTATATTTGTGTGGATTTTATCTGAATGAATTTTATTATTGCATGTCACTTCGAGATTCTTTGATAGAAACTGGTGAATAAGTGAAATAAACAAAATACATGTTTTGTCTTTCTTAAAAGGTCCTTAAAATATGCTTGTGTGCATATCTATACTGAATTTCAGATTTTTTAAAAAAGTTAATAAAGGTTCATGGAAGACATTGGTAATATACCATATATATCAGGACAGACAGTAGTGGGGTACATCATTCTTGTACAGAATTAAACTTGACTGCTGAAAGTATCATGTCTGAACCTATGCTGCACCTTGAGATGGCTCAACAATGACCCTGAAACTCATTGGGCTGAGCTATGTGGAATGTCAGATGTGCAGTGCCATCATGTAATGGCATAAGAATGATATTGTCCAGTCATTAGCAGCAGTACCATTCTCATCCCTTCTACATCAGAGGAGACCCCCATTTCCAACTGTGTAACCTATCCATACAGCTAGTAAGCAAGAAAGAGGAATGGGTCAACTCATAGGAGGATTCCTGTAGCACCACAGTCAGGATCAGATGCTTCTTAAGGCAATATAGGACCAAGCCAACATAGGGCAACTTTGCTGGTCTCAAGCACTCCATTCCCCCCCTCCAAAAAAATCTGAATTTGGGCATGAAAGAGCAAGGAAAAGTGTGGTTGCATGGAGAGTAACTTGTAAGCAAGCACAATTTGTAACATAGCACAACATCCTTACTGATCACGAGGCACATATCTTATGGCATCAGCCTTAGCTCCCAATTTCCCAGGATTCTGGAGCCTGAGCCAACATTTATTTTATTTTATTTTATTTTATTTTATTTATATCCCGCCCTTCCTCCCAGGAGGAGCCCAGGACGGCAAACAGAAGCACTAAAAACACTTTAAAACATCATAAAAACAGACCTTATAATACATTAAAACAAAACCATGTTAAAAACATTTTTTAAAAGAGCTTTAAAAACATCTTTTAAAAAGGGTTAAAAACATTATTGAGAATAAAAACATATTAGCAAGCAATTCTAACAGATGCAGACTGGGATAGGTCTCAAGTTAAAAGGCTTGTTGAAAGAGGAAAGTCTTCAAAAGGTGCCAAAAAGATAACAAAGATGGTGCCTGCCTAATATTCAAAGTGAGGGAATTCCATAGGGTAGGTGCCACCACACTAAAGGTCTGTTTCCTATATTGTGCAGAACAAACCTCTTGATAAAATGGTATCTGCAGGAGGCCCTCACCTGCAGAGTGCAGTGATTAACTGGGTATATAAGGGGTAAGACGGTCTTTCAGGTATCCTGGTCCCAAGCTCTATAGGGCTTTGTACACCAAAAGTAGAACCTTGAACTTGGCCCAGTAGCAAATGGGCAGCCAGTGCAATTCTTTCAGCAGCAGGGTGACATGTTGGCGATACCCTGCCCCAGTGAGCAGTCTCGCTGCCTCATTTTGCACCAGCTGCAGCTTCCAGACCAACCACAAGGGCAGCCCCACATAGAGCACATTACAGTAATCCTGGAGGTTACCAGTGCGTGGACAAAAGTGGTCAGGCTAGCCCGGTCCCGAAACGGCCGCAGCTGTCTTACCAGCCGAAGCTGGTAAAAGGCACTCCTAGCCATGGAGGTCACCTGGGCCTCTAGTGACAAAGATGGATCCAGGAGCACCCCCAGACTACGGACCTGCTCTTTCAGAGGGAGTACAACCCCATCCAAAGCAGGCAACTGACCAATTATCCGAACTCGGGAACCACCAACCCACAGTGTCTCTGTCTTGCTAGGATTCAGACTCAGTTTATTGGCCCTCATCCAGCCCACCACTGAGTCTAGGCACCAGTCCAGGGCTTGCATGGCCCCTCCTGATTCAGATGTTAAGGAGAAATAGAGCTGGGTATCATCAGCATACTGCTAACTGCATACTGGAGGTAGGATCTGAACCACTGTAAAATAGTGCCTCCAATACCCATCTCACCAAGTCAGCCCAGAAGGATACCATGGTCAATGGTATCAAAAGCTGCTGAGAGATCAAGTAAGAACAACAGAGTCGCACTCCCCCTGTCCTTCTCCCGATAAAGGTCATCCATCAGGGCGACCAAGGCCGATTCAGTCCCATAACCAGGCCTGAACCCAGATTGGAATGGGTCAAAATAATCTCTTTCATCCAAGAGTACTTGCAGTTGCTGCGCTACAACATGAGCCAGCTTTAACTCTCATCTTAAACCAGCTGGCAGGTTTATCATTGAATTGCCCTGATTTTTTTAAAGGAAGATGTATTAACATGTGAACATAACACAAAAATAGTTTTTGTAATTATTTTTTCAATATAATTGGTACTTCTCAATCATACATACGTTTCCATTCACACTCCAAACTCTAGCCTGCACTGTAGCATCTTGTGATGGTTACATGCAGCAGACTGAACTACATTTTGCTGTGCTACAACATGAAGCTGTACAAAATTTGGACTATAAAATAAACATTTTAAATCAATAACCACAAGGCATCTCATTTTTGACAAAAGAAATTGCCGTGTGTAGTTGCAGTTGGGTTTGTGTGCGTGCATGCACACAGATAGTCTGGGCCCATGCATGTGGTTGAAGTTGCAGGGCATTGTGGTTATAGTTGTAGGGTGTACATACATGTGTGCATGTGTGTGTGACCACAGAGTGTGTGCACATGTGGTCATGGGATATGTGTGCACTTCTGTATAAGTGTGCATGCATATGGTGGCAGAGTGTGCATGCATGCAGTTGTAGGGTGTGTGTGTAACTGTAGGCTGTTACTGTTTCCATTTCACTTGTTCAGTTCTAAAACTTAGAATTGTTCCACCCAAGAAACTTCCTGAAATCCAGATTTCAATAATCAGAGGAATAATGCAGTGTTTTGTTGCTAAAGAAACCTCCACTTCAAACCAGGATGATTTTTCTATGTGTTTGGTTCCAGTTCGGTGGTAGCTGAAGGGACTCCAATAGCTCCCCCTTTAGGTTTTCATGCAAAGATTTCCTTTAGCCTGAGAATGTCCATAGATGTTAACATTTCCTGAAACATCAAATATTGCCATTGTTACCAGTGAAAACAAGCAGCTTCCTGAATTTCAGCATTTGAATAGACAGTAGAACCCCAACACACACTACCTTATAATCCTTGCTTAAAGAAAACTATCATTTAAAATGTACTTTATTTACACTACCTGTAAAACTCTCACTCCTTTTGGTAGTTTAATAATAGCCCCATTCACATGATATCTGCATTCCATGGATATAGGAAAGGAAGAACAGGGAGTGCACCTGCTGGCCCTGGCACAATCTCCACATGTTCAGCTGAAGATCTGAACAAAGCCTAAGCACATACAGCTTCCACTTAACCAAGAGAAGGAATGGAGGGAAGAAGGATTAGCAAACAATCTTGAGCTAATGGCAAGAGCAGTCAATATACAGGCAGTGGCTTGCAATAATATCAAGACCCATCGTCTGGAGAACAGGTGCTTCAGTACCCTGGACAGATCACAGGGAATAGACAAATAGTTCAGAATGATTCCTCCCTCAAACTGTCCATACATTCCCCAGGCCTCTTCCTGAGTGCACAATCTTAAAGAGACAGTCCTCTGGCCTGGATCTAACAACTAATTTCTGCTGATAAATTAAAATGGAAGAGTATTTTGTATACGACACTCAGCTGACAGACAATACTGTGAACACAAGCTATCAGGACATATTTTATTCTACACTAAAAAGATGCATTAAAAATCTGTGTCTAGCCATAGCAAACCTTCAGCAAGTAATCAGGACTTCTCATGATATACTTGGCATGTGGGTCTGGTTAGATAAGGAAAAAATACAAATTCCCCGCATGAGATGGGAACAGTGGACATTTACATTGCCTCTGAGACTTTTCTCAACAGAAGCAGGCATCAAGAAAAGGGTATGTTTTTCTTTCACCAATAAAAACATTGCTTTTATTGCATGTGCAATATACACTTTTTGCACTTAGTTTCTCATCTGCCTACTTTCATAAGATTTCATAGAATCATAGAATAGTAGAGTTGGAAGGGGCCTATAAGGCCATCGAGTCCAACCCCCTGCTCAATGCAGGAATCCAAATCAAAGCATTCCCAACAGATGGCTGTCCAGCTGCCTCTTGAATGCCTCCAGTGTCGGAGAGCCCACTACCTCTCTAGGTAATTGGTTCCACTGTCGTATGGCTCTAACAGTTAGGAAGTTTTTCCTGATGTCCAGTCGAAATCTGTCTTCCTGCAACTTGAGCCCATTATTCCATGTCCTGCACTCTGGGACGATCGAGAAGAGATCCTGACCCTCCTCAATGTGACAACCTTTCATGTACTTGAAGAGTGCTATTATATCTCCCCTCAGTCTTCTCTTCTCCAGGCTAAACATGCCCAGTTCTTTCAGTCTTCCCTCAAAGGGCTTGGTTTCTAGTCCCCTGATCATCTTTGTTGCCCTCCTCTGAACCTGTTCCAGTTTATCTGCATCCTTCTTGAAGTGCGGAGACCAGAACTGGATGCAGTATTCAAGATGAGCCCTAACCAGTGCTGAATAGAAGGGAACTAATACTTCACGCAATTTGGAAACTATACTTCTGTTAATGCAGACTAATATAGCATTTGCCTTTTTTGCAGCCACATCACACTGTTGACTCATATTCAGCTTGTGATCAACGACAATTCCAAGATTCTTCTCACATGTCGTATTGCTGAGCCAAGTATCCCCCATCTTGTAACTGCATTTGGTTGCTTTTTCCTAAGTGTAGAACTTTGCATTTATCCCTGTTGAATTTCATTCTGTTGTTTTCAGCCCAATGCTCCAGCCTATCAAGGTCCTTTTGAATTTTCATTCTATCTTCCACGGTATTAGATATACCTCCCAAGTTTGTATCATCTGCAAATTTGATATGCATGCTCTGTACCTTCTCATCCAAGTCATTAATAAAAATGTTAAAGAGCACTTGGCCCAGGACCGAGCCCTGTGGTACCCCACTGGTTACTTCCGCCCAGTTTGAGAAGGAACCATTGATAAGCACTCTTTGAGTACGATTCTGGAGCCAACTGTGGATCCATCTGATAGTTGTTCCATTCAGCCCACATTTAGCTAGCTTGCTAATCAGAATATCATGGGGCACTTTGTCAAAAGCTTTGCTGAAGTTGAGATATATTATGTCCACAGCATTCCCACAGTCTACAAGGGAGGTTACCCGATCAAAAAAAGAGATAAGATTAGTTTGGCAGGATTTGTTCTTCATAAATCCATGTTGGCTCCTAGTAATCACTGCATTGTTTTCAAGGTGCTTACAGATTGACTGCTTTATAATCTGCTCCAGAGTTTTTCCAGGGATTGATGTTAGGCTGACTGGTCTGTAGTTCCCCAGTTCCTCCTTTTTGCCCTTTTTGAAGATAGGGACAACATCCTCCAGTCATCAGGCACTTCACCAGTCCTCCATGATTTCACAAAGATAATGAGAGTTCTTCAGCCAGTTCCTTCAATACTTTAGGATACAAGTTTATCAGGCCCTGCTGATTTGAACTCATTCAAAGTGATTAGGTATTCCTTGACCATTTGTCTGTCAAGCTCAAGCTCCAGTCCTGCCCCTTCTACTTCATGTTTCCCGGGAGGGTCATAGACCTTTTTTGGGGAGAAAACTGAGCCAAAGTAGGAATTGAGCACCTCTGCCTTTTCTTTGTCATCTGTTATCATTTTGCCATCCTCATTGAGTAGCTGTGCCACCATTTCTTTTCTCTGTCTTTTACTATGGACATACCTGAAGAAAGCTTTTTTGTTGCTTTTAGCATCCCTCGCTAGCCTCAGCTCATTCTCAGCTTTAGCCTTCCTGACACCATCCCTGCAATTCTGTGATACCTGCCTGTACTCTTCCTTTGTGGCCTGGCCTTCTTTCCACATCCTGTATGTGTCCTTTTTTGTTTTCAGGTCGTCTCTAAGCTTTTTGTGAAGCCACATTGGCTTCTTCTGCTGTTTCCCCCCTTTTTTCCTTGTTGGAATTGCTTGCCATTGTGCTTCTAGAATTTCCTTTTTTAGAAGCTCCCACCCATCTTGGACTCCTTTTCTCATTAGGGTTGCTTGCCATGGAACCATACTTACAATTGTTCTGAGTTTATTGAAATCAGCTTTCCTGAAGTCCAGGGTGCTCGTATGGCAACTCTCAGCTGTTGCTTCTGTTAAAATCAAGAATTCAAGTATGGTGTGGTCACTTTCCCCCAGAGTTCCCGTAACTGCCACTTCATCGACCAAATAATCTCTGTTGGTTAGAATCAAGTCCAGGATAGCTGATCCTCTGGTTGCTTCCTCCACTTTCTGTAGGAGAAGGTTATCTCCTTGTTTGGCAGAATTTGTCTCCCAACAGATATCGGGATAATTGAAGTCCCCCGTTACTACTACATCATGACTCCTCGAAACACTGGCAATTTGCTTTTCAAAAGTTACATTCTCTTCTTCTCCTTGATTGGGTGGTCGGTAGTAGACTCCAAGCACCACCTTCCTTTTATTACTTGCCCCATTAATTTTAATCCAGATCCTCTTGGTGGAGCTACCAAGCTCATCTTCCTGAATTTCTGTGCAGGGATATATATTTTTAACATATAGCGCAACTCCACCTCCCTTTTTATTCCTTCTGTTCTTTTTGAACAAGTTATATCCTTCAATTGCCAGTCATGGCAGTCATCCCACCAAGTTTCAGTTATACCTATCAAGTCGTAATTGCCCACCTGTATTAAGAGTTCAAGTTCATCCTGCTTGTTTACCATGCTCTGCGCATTAGTATACAGACATCGAAGACCATGTGATTTATGGCTTGGCTTCCTTACTACTTTTTTCTGACGACTGTTACTGGGCCCTATTAGAGCCGATCTTTCTGTTCCCATTACTGTGCACAAGCCTTCATCAGTTGTTATCACCAAGTTTACCTCTCCCTCCCCCTTAGGATTCAGTTTAAAGCCTTCCTGATGAACTTCTCCATGCTGCGGCCAAACACATTCTTCCCAGTCCTTGTGAGATGCAACCCATCACTTGCCAGCAGTCCATCTTCCAGGAAGCATAGCTCATGGTCCCAGAATTCAAATCTTTCACATCGGCACCACCTTCGTAGCCATTCATTCACACGGAGTATTTTCCTTTCCCTTTCTACTCCTCTTCTAAGTACTGGAAGGATGGATGAAAAAACTATCTGGGCCCCAAAGTCCTTGAGTTTCCTTCCCAGAGCTTCAAAGTCTGATGTGATTTCTTCATAGCTCCATTTGGCAGTATCATTTGTTCCCACATGGATGAGGAGAAAGGGATACCTGTCGGTGGGCTTGATGAGTGATGGCAACCCTTCCGTCACATCTTTAATCCATCCTCCTGGTAGACAGCATACCTGGCGAGTCCACGGATCTTCTCGGCATACTTGGTTTCGATCCCATGCAGTAGGGAGTCTCCCACTACTAGTACTCTTCTCTTCTTGTTGTGGGGTGTGGTTTCCTTGTCCCTGCTTGACTGAGCTTCAGCCTCTCGCTCATTGTCGCACAGGGTCTCCTGTAATTCTTCCACCACAAGCTGCCCTCCAGTCTCATCCTCGAGAGGTTGAAAGCGGTTCCATAGTTCCACTTGTGAAGGGTGTCTTCTAGCTCTTCTGCTCCTGTCACCCTTTCCCACGGAGTTTCCTCCACTTTGTTGCTCCTCTCCAAAGCAGTCTCCTCTTCTGCTACCACATGCTGTTGCCCTTCCACCTCCACTTCTCTTTGCTGCTGTTGTTCCAGTGTTCTGTCTAAGAACTCCTCATCTTCTCTTATAGTCCTCAGTGTGGCCACCGACCGTTCCAGGCCTCTCACTTTTTCTTCCAACAGTGCCATGATCTTGCACTTGTTGCACATGTATGCCATGTTGTTGTCAGACAAGAAAACAAACATGGCACACACCTTGCAGGTCACAATCACTGGCGTATCCTTCCTGTTCATTCTCTCTTCTACCTTTTGTTTCTTTCTAACTACTTGTTTTGGAGTGGCCTGTGCTTTGTCCTGTCCTACTTCAGGGTAAATTTGAGAGTCCCACTGGTATGAGCTGTGCTGTACAAGGAGAATTAGTAATTTAAAAAAAAACATTTTAGGGACCTCCCTCTTGACCTCCCCTGTCGAACTCCTTTGTCAAACTCCTGTTTGCTCTGCCTGTTCGCTCGCTCTCTGAAAGCTGGCTTGCTTATATCTCCTCACCTGTAGACCAATTGAGAGAGCTCCCTCTGCTCTGCTCTGCTCTGCTCTGCTCTGTAGACCAACTGAGACAGCTCCCTCTGCTCTGCACTGTTAGGAGATAGGAAACACCAGATTTCACGTGGTGTTCTTTTTAAAATAGCATTGCTGTAGAATGGATCAACACCTAATATGGAATAAAACGTGAAGAACGGGAGCACAGCATAGCCATATAGTTAGGGAATCTTTCTAAACACATATGTTGAGGAACACAGCAGCTACAGGAAGAAAGGCAAGGCAGTAGGTTTATCCACTGACATACAGCCCCTACCTAGCCCCCTCCTGCTCTATCCAACCACTCTGGTTTTGTAGTTTTCATTAGACTCCTACATTTCTCCAAGTAGAAACTAGAGCATGCATAAGAAGCTGCCTTCTACTGAGTCAAACTATTAGTCCTTCAGCTTAGTATTGTCTTTACTGACTAGCAGTGGCTCTCTTTTTCAAGCTAGGGTCTTCCATGTACTTATCATAGATCTTGGAATTTAATTTGAGACTTTCTGCATGCAAAGCAGATATTCCACCACTGTGCCATGGTCCTTTCCCCAAGAAACTTGCACTCTCTTTAAGTGAAAAAAGAGATTAACTACCTCTGAGCCTATGCTACTGTTTTAGCTGCAATGGGCCAAGAAAAGTTTATTTGGACCACAGCTAATAGGCTCCTTCTGGGAGAAAGGATGGCAAATATTTAATAATAAATAAATAATATGTTAGGCAGCATTCACAGTTCAGTCCTACTTGTTTTTTAAAGCCTGAAAAAGAAATTGTTCTTCTCCTCCTCCTCCACTACCACCACCACTAAGTAGGTGATGATGCTCTAACAGACTCAGATTGTCAGTGATATTCATTATAGAAGCATGTGTGGTGCACAGGTACCTCCATAATCTGGCTGGCATGTGACCTCACTGAGGATGTACATTTTGGACACAATGGATATTCACCAAAGCAGGTATTTCTTATTGCAGGTTCAGGTGCAAGGAACACTATGACTACATTAATGAGACCTTTTGGAAAAGCAGTCCCAAATGTCAGAAGGCAATGTCTATAATATAACTAAAATAACTGCATATTTCAAGGAACTCCATCCACATCTCCTTCACAGTAAAGCCAGAAAACCCAAAAATTACTTGCTCCACTGAATCACAACGTATGTTCTCAGTTCCAGACAAACCAACTTCCTTCCTTCCTCATGTCTAGTCCTGTGGTTTTCAAAGTCCCATTCTCTGGCCCTGTTTATGAATCCGTCTTATTCATAGAGATTTCCATTCACCCCAAACACATTTTTCTCAGTGGCTGGTGTCTGACCAAAACTTGTGTGCTTTTGAGTATTTATTTGTAAAGAGTAGTAACGTTATACCCTCACAACCCAAACCCTGTGTAGAATGAATTACTTCCTATTGAAAGTGATTTGTGTCAGAAAAACTGAGTGAGAAAATATACACTGCTGGTTTTAAGGAAACACTTTAAAGTATACTTTGCCTTTTCTTTTTCTTTTTTAATAGCAAGTTTTCAACAAAGTTTCTGCATTATGCTGTGTAGCACCAAGTGCAATCAAACTTCTATGGTGAAATGGGAGCAACACATAAATAAAAGTTGTCTGATTTCTAAACAATACAGTGCAAATTATAGATTATAACTAAGTTTATAAATAAGTAAATAAATATTTATTTAATGCATTACTGCTTTGCTGATTTTGTTTTTCTCTTCACAGAAGCATCCTTAGTCACCTAAATTGCTGGAAAGAGAGAGAGAGAAAATCCAACCAATCATAAACATTATTATCTTGCAAAACAACGTTACTAGGGCCAAAAAACTGTTCTTGCTCTTTGATGTAAACTATGCCCAAATCACAACATACTGTTAGCTAAATGGAACCTCCATGTGCCTATGCAGAGACCATTCCATATATCCATGGGACTAATTCGTCGATTTTATTCACTAATAGGCAAAAAACCTTGCAGTTTAAGAACGTACCTATAGCCCACAGATATTTCTATCCAACTTTAAAAAGCAGGAAAATTGGACAGCTATAGTGAGTGCATGAGGGAAACTGGAGACCTGACTTCCTCTCTGAGATATTGTACTGCCCTACAAATTGGTCAAATGCAAACACAATTTCGCTTGGTCTTTCACAGCCCAATCCACTTGCTGCGTAGCTTGGAAGAATTTGGTAACATGTGCCTCTGAGCATATTGTGAGTGGTGGCAACACCTGCCATCTCCAAAGATGGAGTATTATATTTTTGGATGTATGTTGGTGTTATTCTTACTTTGCATTTTGACAAATTTGTAGGGCAGTACAATATCTCAGACAGGAGGTCAGGTCTCCTGCTCCCCTGGTGCATTCACTATAGCTGTCCAATTACCCTGCTTTTTAAAGTTGGATAGAAATATCTGTGGGCTATAGGTACGTTCTTAAACTACAAGGTTTTTTGCCTATTAGTGAATTCATCTGCTTTTTAATCTGGGAGGTAAGAAAAGGGATCCTGTGCAAGTTTGCTGAGAATGGATTGATCATTTGCATGCTTATTGAGTTCAGTGGGATTTGCTCCCCTGCAATCATACTTAGGATAGCTGAAACTGACCACAGGGGGATGGGGATGGGAGGAGGAGGAGGAGGAGGAAGGGGAATGGGAGCAGGCAGGAGGGGGAGGGGAGGAGAAGGACAGGTTTGATCATTTGCATGTTTATTGAGTTCAATGGGATTTACTCCCGTGCAATCATGCTTAGGTTAGGTAAAACTGACTGGGAGGGAGGGAGGGCTGGAGTGGGCAGGGGAAGAGCAAGAAGGAGGAGGGGAGGGGAGGAGGAAGGAAGGGGAAGGAGGGGAAGGGCAGGTCTGATCATTTGCATGATTATTGAATTCAATGGGATCTACTGCTATGCAATCATGGTTAGGATAGGTAAAACTGACCATGGGGGAGGAGGGGGGGAGGGGAGGTTTGATCATTTGCATGCTTATAGAGTTCAGTGGTATTTACTCCTGTGCAATCATGCTTAAGATAGGTAAAACTGACCATGGGGAGGAGGAAGGGGAGGGGGAAGAGGGGGAAGGAGAGGGGGAGGAGGGGGAAGGGGAAGGAGGGGAGGGGGAGGGGAGGGGAGGGGGAGGGAAGGGGCAAGAGGGAGGGGATAGGAGGGAAGAGGAGGGAGGGTGGCTTTGATCATTTGTATACTTTTTGAGTTCAATGGGATTTACTTCTCTGCAATCATGTTTGAAAATGGAAATGGACTGCCTTGAAGTCAATCCCCACTTATGGCGACCCTATCAATAGGGTATTCATGGTAAGCAGTATTCAGAGGTGGTTTTACCATTGCCTTCCTCTGAGGCTGAGAGGTAGTGGCTGGCCCAAGGTCACCCTGTGAGCTTCATGGCTATGTGGGATTCGAACCCTGGTCTCCCAGGTTGTAGTCCAACACTAACCTGGGGGAGCGGCAGGGAGGGGAGGAGGAGGGGGAGGGGATTGGGTGGGTGGGCACTGGGCAGAGGGGAAACCCTTTTCCTTTTGAAAAGGAAAACATTGTGAACAGTATCATTGCTTTTCAGCATTTCCCCCACCTTTTTTATTTTACAGCAGGCACATGTAGCCTCCCAACCACATTTAAACCAAAGCTGTCCCTGGCCACATCCTAGGGTTGCCATATTCCAGTTCCACAAATCCAGGCAGGTTAATTTGCATATTATGCAAATTATTTGCTTATTATTTGCATATTATGCAAATATCTGCATATTAATATTTGGATTGTCCAGTTGTTTTGTTCTTGTGCCTAGGAATTACCACCAAAAACTGGGGAAAGATGTGAGAAATCTTTTTTTTTTAAACAACATTTTCAGCCTTAAATGCCTAGACTCTAGTTTCCAACACTATGGAGTATTTATTGATTGATTAAGAGAATTTATATCCTGCCCTTTTGCTGTTAAAAACAGAGCTCAGCACAGCTTACAAATATAATAAAAACAATAAAAATACACAATCAATATAAAAACATAATAAAAACACAAAATAGCAACAAATATAAAGTAAGTCAGGGCAGCAGCATGGTTAACCATGACATATACAATATATTTCAGAGATGTGGTGAGTGGAGAAAAACAAGCCAAAATGTTAGGAAAAGGAGTCTTTCACACCACATGCTCAGTTCTCAATACTGTTGCAGCAAGTTTTACAAGTTCCTCCAGTATTCCACTGGTGCAGGCACTCAGACATTCAAAGTATCTGTATGTTTCTTAGGTTTGATAAAAGCAGAGCTTTGCTTAACTCAACATTTCTCAACCACATCTACACAGGTTCCACCTCCATACTCAAAGTGAAACTGGGTCTGGAAGTGTGCAACAACCCCACACATACCCTGCTAATTAGATTACCAATGCCAGGATGTCTGTCTTATCGACTACTCTCCTGCTCCCTGGGCATCATGAAAGACCCAGTCCTGGGCTCAGAAAGAAAATAAATATCTGGTCCTCTTCAAAGTATTGATAAGCCTCTTGTTTTAATTGAAATAATAATTATAAATTCTTGTTCTTATCACTAATGGGAGTTAATTATCTTGCATATGCTGCTGTTGCTTCTATGGCTGTAACGGAGTGAGGTTAAAGATAAGTGAAATGCAAATAGGAAAAAAAAACACAGAAGGCAGTAACACTTTCCTAAATGTAATACCATACCAACCACAACAAGATTCCTATGAGTAAGGCAAAAAACTAAGCATCTCACAACCAGTCAGGATTCCTAACCAAAAACCAAAAATATGATAAATGAAGAAATATGTATATAAGCATGACTATCAAATATATTTATTATTTACACAAACTGTAAAGATATTTATAGTGCAATCCTAAGTTTATTTATTCAGAAGCAAGTCCCAGTGTATTCAGTGGGCCTTACTCAAACAGGGACAGAACTGCAACCTCAAGTGATAAGCAACTTCATTCACACAACCCAAAATTCCGAATCATGCCACTTTACGCTGTTTTGCAACTGTTTATACTTGTTTTATGGTCATTGGATTTTAAATGGCTTTATTTCTTGTTGGGAGCTGCATTGGTTTCCAACCCTACCTCACAGGGGTGTTGGAAAGACTCCATACACGCACACACACACACAGCAGATGTATAAATACATACAGCCCATATAATAGTTTATTGTCAAACCAGTTGGTCACTGCAGAAAAATCAGTATTAGTTTTTAAAAAATCAGTATTACTTTCCTACAGAATAAAAACTGTAATACCTAAGTAAGCCCTGCATACTTGCTTTAAAATTGGACTGGAAACAGAAAGAGTTAGAACACAAACATAATTCTTTTTTACATTCACTCCAAAGTCCCATTGATTTTCAGCACATTCATAACATGTCTACTCAAAGTAAATCCTATTGAATTAAATGGGATTTACTTTGGGCATATGGGATCAGCATTGCTTTTACAAAAAGCAAGTATTGGGAAGGTTTTCAAAACACTGCCCAAGCTCTGACTCCTGCACACAAGAGGAAAAAAAACTGAAATGTATATACTTACCCAATTTATGAGATTTTCAGATAAATGGGGGGGGGGTGAAACCACCATTTTGTTTTCTAGACACTGCCTGAGGTCAATGAAACTGAAACACAATCCCTGATTGGCTGCAATGCTGAACGGGCGGGGTTAAAGCTACAAAGTGCTATAGTACAGTACTGTTTAAAGAAAGATTTAACAGTCGAGGGGGGTGGCTGACGTTTTTATGTATATCTCGAGAACTGGACCACCTAGAAACTTAATTTTTAAAAAAAATTAAAGCTGAGAATCCGGGCCACGTAAGGGGCTAGCCGGGCGCTGGGTGGCATGCATAGAATCCAGGTAAAACCCGGCTATCCAGGCAATATGGCAACCCTACCACATCCACACCAGGCCTTTATTTCACTTTGGACAGTCAGGGCTTCCCCAAAGAATGCTGGGAAGTGTAGTTAGTGAAGAGTGCTGAGAGTTGCTAGGAGAGGCCCTGTTCCCCTCACAGACCTTCAGTCAGAGTCTGGCCACTGGAGTTCTGTCAGGAGAATAGGAGTGTCAGCATCCTTCAAAAACTACACTATTCTTTGGGGGAAGCCATGACTGTCTCAAGTGAAATCAAAGTCTGGTGTGGGTGTGGCCCCCTGATTATCCAAGCCCACCAGCTGTGAGTCTGGCTTTCAGAACACTGACAGTTGGTTCTTACTGAGCATGCCCGACACTATCGTTCAGTTCAGGACAAAATTTTTTTAATTAATTAAAAATCAGCCAGGCATTTTTTTAAACTTTTAACCTGCAGAAGATGAAGGTCAGAGTATTGGGCAAGGTCAATAGTAGGATTACAGGTACTCTGTGAACATGGCTGATTTTTAAGGAATTTCAACAGATTATGGGAACTCTGGCAGAAAAAAGTCCAAAAGGGCTCTGGGATTTCCCCCCCTCTGTTTAGACTTTGAACTCTCGATTCTCTCTGCCTGTATTGTGTATCATCATGAAAATTGAGAGGGTTGTTAAGCAAGCGTTTCTGAGTTCAGGACTCTAAGTTTTGTAAGGTTTTGTTTTGAAATGAGCTTATGGGAAGCATCAGAATGGCATGGGGGTATTTTCAATTTAACATTGCGGAATGTGAAAAATCCATGCTGGCTATAGTATACAGCCACTCTTGTGGCTGTATAAATAGACAACAGATGCTCTGCTTTAACAACATGCCAGTCAGTGGGCTCCTCCAGTTTGACAGTGTGATAGTAAGAACATAAGCACAGCCCTGCTGGACAAAGCCAAAGGCCCATCTAGTCCAGCATCTTGATGCGGGGCTTACCCAATACATTTTGCCTAAGGCAAAGGACAGGAATTCCCCCTCCCCAGTTCCATGTACAGAAGATAACTGGATCGGCAATTTGATTTTACTTTAATACTGGTAATGGAATAGCATTATGATATCCAAGAGAAAGCAATCATAAAGGAGCTTGGGATGAATGGCCCCAGGGGTCTGTCCCCCCAGTATCTGCTACCTGAGGTGATTGTTTCACTATGTCTAAGGGACAGTCCTGTTCAGATGCTTTCAAGAAGCCACACAAGCATGGCAAGAATTCAGTGGGCAAACTGCCTCTGAAGCTAGACGATCCATTTAGCTATTGTGGCTTGTAGCTGCTGATATACTGACCCTCATTCTTACATTTGTTTAATCTTCTTTTAAAGCCATTTCAAGGCCTCTTTACAATTATAAAATCGTAAGCATATAGCAACCAGATCTTAAGGGGGCTTGTAAGTGTTTTTTCCTGAATGCACTTACAAGCTGTGGTTCCCAGTTGTGTGGAGGATTGTAAGTGCATTCAAGGAAACTCACCCACAAGCCTCTTTCAGACAAGGATGCGAAAATTTATTATTTATTTATTATGATTTATTTCTATGATTTATATCCCGCCCTTCCTCCCAGTAGGAGCCCAGGGAGGCACCTATGCGTTTCAGTTTCTTTCCATTTCTCATTTTTCCACTCTTAAATCCAGATCTCCACATTTCCACACCAGTTTGCAATTAAAAAAAAAAAAATTCCTCATGTAAATTCATCAGCATTTTAGTGTGAATTTCTTAATACCCATGCTTGGATGCAATTTCACCCCATGTACATGTGTTTTTGCAAAGCAATGTATACAATGCAATTTTTGTGTTATTTTCATAAATGTGTGCATTTTATGCACACTTTACCCCAATATATGCATTTCTGTACATATTACTTGGCTAGAGAACTGCATTGCAAAATTTGGAGGTGTGAATTTCAAAGGATAGCTCTGTTTTGGTTGTCATATTGTTTCTGAAAGTATAAATTAAATGCAAACTGAATCAAATGTCTCCACCAACACTATTCAGACCTTGCCTTTCAAATTGGTGAGGCAAGCAGTGTAGGGGTTGGGGGCGGAGCATATGGCCCTGCATCTTCTACACACTTGCAATTTTATAAAACCTGAAGAGTGCTTAAGCTAGTGGCCAGCTTGATAGCTGTCTCTCAGCCAACAACAACAAAGGAATTTTTATGCTTTCGGTGTTTTCCCTTCCTTACCTTAAAAAAAAATATGAAAGAATAATTTCAAAGTACAAGAAAAGTTGTAACAAAACAACTAAGGCTACAGTCCTAAACCCACTTATCTGGGAGCACGCACCATTGAATTCAATAGGACTTACTTCTAAGTTGACATGGTTAGGATTGCACTGATTGGCTGCAATCCTTTTGAAGCTTACTAGGAGTGACCCCATTGATCTCAATGGGACTTGCTTCTAAGTAAACATGTGTAGGATTGTGCAGCAAAATAGCTATTTCTACACTTCCAAGGAATGAAGAACTAAATTACTCAAATCCATATCCAACCATTCATGTTTTGAAGGAGCCATGCTCATTGCTTTCACTCTGCTTTTACCTTGACTTGCATACTATTCAATGATTCACGTAACTCTAAGCCAAGAGAGTGATTTGCTCTGCAATGAGATGTTATGCCAGAAGTTGGAGATATCCCTTTCCTTAAACGCCAGGCTAGTTCATCAGAAACAGGCCCTAGAGGTTACACAGCAGCAATAATCCTGGTCACAGAGAAGTTCCTTGCTTAACAGAAGCTATTCTCTTTAAGCCTATTGAATTACACGCAGAATCCCATGCTGCATATCCTAAAACAACCAGACTGTCAAAGCAGGCAAACACATCCCATCAAGACTAACTGAAATTGGATGGTGCTCTCATCCAAACATGTGCTTGTTGCCAAGCATGTATGATAATAAAAATGAATTCCTCCAGCAAAGACATCCAAGGAGGGCCACCAAGCTACAACCATGAGTGGTGCAAGGTATGTTTCATCCACATTTCTGGTCTCTGCATAGACTATGAACATGCAATATCTGTAGAGAAAGCAGGAAGTATATTAAATTGAGTGTGGTGATTTCCAGGAGCAATCTGCAAAGAGAAAATGAATGAACAGAAAATAGAGGTTGATTGGAGTGCAAGATGTCTCTTAGTTGTTCACGTATTCACCTAATCTGCTGTTACCTAACAAGTTGCTTTTTAAAGGCATCAACACAAATGGAGAAAGGGCAATTGTCCACTCTAGATATGAACAAGGCATGCATTTAAGTAGCAGTCACAAGGTTACTTACCCCTCACCAGCTTTTGGCTAAGGATATGGGCATATGGCAGCTTCCTACAGCCCCACTGAGCGTTCTAACATTCAGCTAGCAGTGAGAGAAGTCCCAAAGAAAGACATCATGCCGCCATACTCACTGTGAAGGTGGAGACAGTCAAACGCAATGCACAACTCATGTGGGTCTTACCCATTCCTTTTCTGTTGTGCAGGGAACATTTGTGGTCTGTGAAGTTAAAGGTGTACAGATTTCAACTGTAATCACTGAAACAGCATTCCCATTCAGGTATCTTCATATGCCGTATTCATTAAAGAGCAACAAAATGAGAGTTTCTTTTTATTGTGAAACTTCAGTGCAGCGATGGGGAAACTGTAGCCCTCCAGATGTCGCATGACTACAACTCACATCACCATTGGCCATCCAATGCAGTGGTGGTTGGTGAGTCCATGTCAGTAGGGCAGTGGAATTTGCTCCAGGTTTTAATCTGAACATTGAAGGAGCTGTCCAACATTCTGAAACCTAATCCCAACATAGGTTCAGCACCTTGGACAGCTCCTTGAAAATTTGGACTAAAACTTGGAGCAGATTCTACTGCCCCACTGACATGGACCCAGCTACCACTGTTCCAGTAGGAATGGACTGATGGGAATTGGAGTCCAACAACATCTGGAGGGCCACACTTTCTTCATTCCTACTTTAGGGAGTGTCCCTTATTAGAATACCATATCTGAATGTTGTTGTGGGGAAAGTTTATACTTCACTAAAGAACTTTTTGGCAATATTTCTCACCAGGTTTGCCCAGATATCATGAGGAACAATGCCCTCTAGAAGTAAACTAGGTGCTCAGTCACTCATGAGCACATCCACTTGTGGGAAATGAGTCCCTGCATCCTGCTACATGCCTTCCCCTCATGAGAAGCTCTGTTTTCAATGAAAGTGAATAAGGAAAAGTTTTTCTCCCTCCCTCCCTCATAATATTAGAACGCAGGGCCATCCAACAAAGCTGAATGTTGGAAGATTCAAGACAGACAAAATGAAATACTTTTTCACACATAGCATAGTTAAACTATGGAATTAGTTCCCACAAGAGGTAGTGAGGGCCACCAATCTGGATGGCTTTAAAAGAGAATTATACAAATTCATTGAGGATAAAACTTTCAATGGCTACTAGCCACAATGGCTAGGTTCTACCTCTACTGTTAGAGGAAGTATGTCTCTGAATACCATTTGTTGGGGATCATGAGTGGGGAGAATGCTGTTGCACTCAGGTCCTGCTTGTGGGCTTCCCATATGCATCTGTTGAGGACAGAATGATGACCTGGACAGGCCTTTGGCAGGGCTCTTCTTACGATGAATTTCTCTGAAGCCAGCAAATAAGATAACAGGTAGGGAAACAGCTCCTGCTGCTGCTACTACTACTAGTAGTAGTAGTAGCAGCAGCAGCAGCAGCAGCAGTAGTAGATTTTAAACTGGCTTCTTTAGTTAATTAGATTGGCTGGCTGTAAATGTGGTACTATTTTGCATATGAAAACGGCTTCATACAGTCCTGCTGCCATGTTGTGCTACTTGCAAAAAGAAAAAGGCATGGTACATCACAGCATCACGTCCCTGAACATGACAAAACATTACCCAAACTCTTGAAGGTGTCAAAATAGGATCTTCACAGTATTAAACAAATTCCAGATTTCACCTGGGTCTAATCTAATCCTTCCCACAGAGCAGAAGCGTTTTATTTTTGTAATTTCCCAGCACCAGATACCAAGACCGATAAGACTTTAATTTCCTTGCCATGCGGCAGAAGCTCAAGCTAGACAGTATCACTGCTTCCCGTTCATGTTGTTATTAGTGGGCTTCATGCTTGCAAGTGCCTCATTCAATACTGTCTGCCCGAGGCATTTCCAATGTGTGAGTAAAGGGTAAAAGTGAAGAAAAGAACAGGGAAGCGGAAGGGAACAAGCACACAGACCACGACTACAACCCAGGCATCAGCATGCTTACTGGAACTTTTAGCTTGTCATCTTTTGCATTATTCTTAGCCACCTTGAGCATGGGATGAGTTGGGGTACAAATATTTAAATAAATTATCCCCTTCTCTTAGCGAGCTGAAAATGAGGTTCTTTTCAAGAATACCATTGTGGCCATCCACCTTGGTGCTCTTAGACCCCACAATGAACACCAAGAAAGTGCATTCTAGCTGGGTCCTGGCTACTTAAGGAAACTATTCTGCTAGCATAGTGCTCTAGAACAGAGGTAGGTAACCTCAGACCCAGAGGCCAAATGCAGCCCCCCATGCCTCTCTGTCTGGCCCTCGGAATTCTCCCTGGGCCATGTCGCCTCCGTAGGCCATACCTCTCACCAGTCCTGCTCCACCCCCTCCTCAAGTGCTTTTGCCTGGCTGGAATGTGTCTTCAAACTGTGCTCATGCCTCTTGCTTGTCTGGAGGGGGCTGCAGTTGCTATGTGTGTACAGAAGCATCTGGTTTCTGTTTTTCATTGATGGGGCGTAGCCTACTGTGCAAAGGCAAACAGTCACATCCATTGCTCCACCTGCTTTTGCAGGACATGGCAGGAGAATCCCCAACACTGTCTCAGAATGGTTTCAGAAAGACTCAGGTACTTTTCCATAGGAACATGTGAAGCTGCCTTATACTGAGTCAGACTATTGGTCCATCTAGCTCAATACTGTCTACACAGACTGGCAGCTCCTCTCCAGAGTTTCAGACAGGGAGTCTTACCCAACCTGCAGTTGCCAGGAATTGAGCCTGAGACCTTCTGCATGCAAAGCAAATGCTCTCCCATTGAGCTACAGCCCTCCCCTCTCTCTACTACTATAATGCTAGCTTACTATAGCAGGGAGCTGCTGATCTGCTCTCTGCTTCACTTCAGCACCACTGTAGAGGTCCAGAGTATGGTAATATAGCTACCATTTCAGCAAGGGTCAGGTGAGGAAACAGGTTTCTACCTGGCCATGTAAAGCTAGCCCAGATCCTAAATCTGAACAATTCATTAATGAGGCACAGGCTGCAATCCAATACATGTCTATTCAGAAGTAAGCTCCATTGGGTTCCATGGGACTTACTCCCAGGTAAGTATGTATTGGGCTGCAGCCTTAGTTATTCTTACTCTCTGGAAAAATTACCTGCCTAGATCGTGGTTCTATTACTAAACTGCCTCCATGGCTAGGCTCCCACCAGTAAGTCAGAAACATACGACATTCATTGAAGTGCTAGGAGGAGTTTCAGGAAGCTGGAGGGTGCAAATCTGGATGGCCTCCACTTTTGCTTTACCTTGAAATGGATGGAAGCAGCTAGTTAGGTAGAATCTGGAGGGTGACAGGGTATAGCTGATTGCATTGGTGAGGGGGCATTCCCATCACAGTCAGTCAGCATTTGGACGGTGCTACTGACCCAGCTGCCACCTGCCTCTGCCTCCACATTACAACTGCTAGCAAGAGCAGAGGTAGCCAACAAGGTGCCTTCCAGAAGTTGCTGGACTACAACCCCCATCATCCCTGACCAGTGGCCATGGTGGCTAGGCTGATGGGAGTTCAGGTCCAACAATATCTGGAGGGCACCACATTGGTAACCTGAGCATAGGCCCTCTTGTTTCAATTGCTGTTTTGTAATGGCAGCCACTTGGTACCCCCTCCCTGGCTCATCAGCCACCACTGGAATGGAAAGGCTCCTTCTTCTTCTTCTCCTTTTCCAGTGATCAATCCGAGGCACAATATTGGCTTTTCCTGCTGTCTTTATCCAGAATGCCTTAGACTGAGATACAAACCATTCCTGGTTTTGATAGGGAGGTTATTGCCCTCACTTTTCTCTTTAAACTAGAAACCCAAGATATGCACCCACACACACACCCATAAACCCTTGCTGCTTAGCATTTGGAATTCTTAGATAGTGGCCTTTCCTTTCCATTGACTCTGGATCCCATCACCTGCCTTGCTGCATGGCTTGACTTTCTGCTTTTCTGACCCTGTGTCTTCCCTCATGTTCTGAAACTAGTCCTGCAAAGGTTCTCGACCAGTAAATGACTTAGGTAGAACCACAGCGTTTACTAAATTATTCCATTGAATGGCTATCCATGGCTAAACTTGCCATGAATAGAGTGCCATTAATTGCTTTACATTAAAATTTTCATCCCAATGATTCGAGCTGATGTCTTTTTTTACTCTGGTTGGCCCTCAAGTGAACCATATGCCCACATTTATCCAACAGGTAATGAAGAGAAATCAGGTTGCCGCAAAAAAATGTCAGTCTCTCTGTGCCCTGCTCTCACCACCATCCCTTCTTTTGCCATTTGTAGCCATAATACTTAAATAAGCCAGCAATGCAAAATGGGAATGGGGATCCTATTACAGATTTAGTTACAATGTACAGGGTGGCCTGACTGCCAAATAATACAATATGCCCACAAGTTTAACGTGATTAGTAATAGCTCAGACTTTCAATGGTATTTTTACAAGGGCCTGAAACTAAAACATTAAAACAACCAGGATGCTGACCTCTTTATATTCGGTAGTAATTTGGGACCTTAGACTTCCCCAATTGACCTCAATATTCTGGCAAAGAGGAGGAGTGGCAGTTGGCTCAAAGGAAGAATGTCTTCAAAATATTGTTCTGTCTCAGGAAACTTTCACACGCTTAAAAAAAGTCAGCACTTCTGAACGTAGCAATTCCCTTGCACAATATGGGGCATAATAAAAGGAGTTAATAAAGGGCTATTAGAATTGTCATAATAGTTAGGCAGTCCAAAATTAACGTTTTTCTCCTAATCCCTCAAAGCTCATGAACTGCTGTGTAGGGTCTGGATAGGATCAACTTGCCAATGTGTACAGTAGGGCCCCACTCATATGGCGGGTTACGTTCCGACCCCCGCTGTAAAGTGAAAACCGCTGTAAAGCGGAACTCATTGAATAGGATGGCGCATGATGCCCGAAAACTGCCATAAAGGCAGAACAAGCACCGTATGAGTGGGGCTTTAGTCTAATTGCGTCTAATTGAGACCACTATAAAGCGGGGCCCTACTGTGTAATGGTGGGTTTCCTTGGTCTCCCTTGCCACACACACACACACACGTACACACACTCCAGTTGCCAACCAAACAATAAGGTGGATCAACAGCAGCTTCTTTTGGATGCTCCAGTAAGATGCTGTTGAGAAACACCTTGCTAGGAACTCTGCACATGTCACTAGGCAGTTTGAAACATACAGAAGGGGCCATAGCACGGTGCAGACCAGTGGTTCCCAACTTTTATGAGTATAGGGCCCCCTTTGTAAGCTCAACAAATTTTGCGACCCCCCCCACAAGCTGATTGTAATTTTAGTCTCTCTTAATTGAAAAAATTGTGTGTGGCAAAATCATATCTCCAAAGATCTCTTTCCATTAAAAGCTCCCTGCAAACAGGGAGGTATTGCTTTCTTTTCTTAATGCAAAGGTCCAATCAAATTGGTATCCCTCTGCCCCCCATCTGAAGATGTACCGTCCTGTCTCCCAACACCAGTGGGTGACAGTGTTGGACTAAGACCCAGGTTCAAATCCCCACCCAGCCATGAAGCCCACTGGGTTACCTTGAACCCAACACAGTCTCTCAGCCTGATCTATCTTACAGGGTTGGTATAAGGATAAAATGGAAGGAGGGGGAACCATGTGCACCAACTTGAGCAACTTGGAGGAAAGGTGGGATATCAATGCAATCATCCATCCATCCATCCATTTCTGCTGCAATACCTGGAGCCAGGCCTCAGCCAACCTGCTGAGCTTTTCTTCTTTTTTCTTTTTAATAATAATCAAGAAGCAGCAATGTGTTATTTATTTATTTATTTGTTTATTCATAATATTTATTAGTTGCTTTTTTCCAAAAAGGAACTCAAAGTGACTTACAAAGAAAAAAAAGTGTACTCGAAGTGGCTTACAACAAAAGCAAACAACAATCACAAAAACAATTTCATAATAAAATAATACAACAGCAGTAATAAAAAAAACAAGTGTCACAGCAACACAAAAATAATTTCAATACTATAAATAAAACATTACAGTCTTAAACAGGTCACATTACACCACTTGGCAATATGGCAAAAATAAAAGAAAATTAAGACAGTTTCAGCTTGGCTCCAAAACACCCACCCATGACGTTACTCGCAGTCTCACTCCTTTCAGCAGCAAAAAGTCCACTCTTCAAAGCAGGGGCCTCCCGAGAGGGAGCCCTTCTTCTTGGGCCGGCCCAGCTGGAAGCTCGGGAGGCGCTTTTTAGTCTCCACCAGCCACCTGCTATAGCTCTTCCCAGCGGGCCCAATCTCAAGCAGAGGCGTCGAGATGACCAAAGACGCCGACTGTCTCCGGGAAAGTCCTGCTCGTGAGTCCGCTGAGTGAAGAAGCTCTTTGGTGGCTCTGGGGCTATAGGCAACAAGGGCGAGCGTGGGGAGCAGACTGAGGATTTTTATTGTTGTCGCCTTTCATGTGTTGGGATGGCGTTTTTGTGGGTTGATTTCTCTCACACGCCCCTTCTCTGTGAGGAAAAAGCCCCTCAGAAAATGGAACCGCGGCCGTGGCAGCCAGAGCCAAGTCGGCCTTCAGGCGCCCCTCAGCTGGCTCCTTTCCTTGAACAAGGCCGCTTCAATGACAAGCAGGAGGCGGCTGCTGCTCAGCCAAAGTGGGGGTCCGAACTCCGTCGTTCTCCATGTTGGTGATGGGGATGCTAGATTGTGCACTGCAGACAACACAATGCACAGATTGAGGAGTGAGGTTCGTGCTTTTAGGCCTTGGGATGATCATCAGAACTGATGACTTGGTTAGTGTGCACTTGGAGAATGAAAGTGGTGCAAAAGACAGATCAGTGCATGCACATGCACAAACACACCTGCCCTTCCTGCAAGCATCTGCAGGCGTGCATGCACAGGGGAGAAGCCCTCAGCTGCCGCAGCGGCTTGGAGAGATTGTGGGAGCGAAGTGTAGATAGAAGAAAGGAGGGATGCTGGCACACAAACTTAGACTCTGAAATAGAGGGTGAGCAAGTCCTGTGCTTCTTCACCATTTCTTAGCTCTGTCTGGGCTGAAGGTGAGATGTGGGTGGCCTCGCAAATAAGAATAATTTTTTAAGGAGGTGGCAGCGAAGCAGGAGCCAAGAAAGGCAGGCAGGCTGGCTGCCAGGAAGGAAGGGGGAAAGCAGCTTTTCCTTGCAGCCTTGCTTCTTTTTTGCTTCACAAAAAGCCCTCTCCTCTCGTTCTGAGCAAGGGAATCATCAGCAGTGGCAGTATGAAGGGGGACCCTTGTTCCTGGTAGCTCCACCCTCAGCCTCCTTCAGTGTCTGCCACATGTTTTATAGGCAGACGCCTGCCCTCAGCATGCCTGAAAAACTCTCTGCCACTTCAGCAAAAGCCCTCCCCTCTTGTTTGGAGCAAGGGGGAGGGGTCATCTGCAGCGGCAGTGGGGAGCAGACAGCATCCAGGGAGGGAAGACTTTTAAAAAATAAATAAATAAATAAATAAATCATTTCTTTACTGTTCATGCCCCCCCGCCAGATTACTTCATAGCCACCCTGAGGGTCATGGCCTCCAGGTTGGGAACCACTGGTGTAGACAGTAGAGCACCTGCTCTGCATGCAGAAGGCCCAAGCTTCAATTCCTGGCATCTCCAGATAGGACAGAGAAAGAAAACCTGGAGAGTCACTGCTAATCAGCATAGAATACAGTGCGGAACTAGATAGACAGATGGTCTGAGGCAGCTTTGTGTGTTCAAAGGCAGCTGTCAAGGAAAGGAAAGCACAACCAGCCTCCTGAGAAAGGAAAACAAAAGGGTCAGGTCAAAAGGCAGAGAGGCCACATGAAGTTTTGGTAAGTGCATGAGGCTGCCATTGGACATGCTGTTTTTGAGGGCTGTGCATTGGATTCTTGATAGTGGAAATGTGCATATTTACTATTTTATTTATTTATTTATTATTTGATTTCTATCCTGCCCTTCTTCCCAGCAGGAGCCCAGGGCAGCACAGGGTATGCAGAGATCATCAGCGGTCTGAACTACGTGTGTGCCAGTGTGTGTATTTACCTCAGTAGCAAGCTTTTACCCTGCGTTTAGATCACTGAGAATTAGGACTTAGTAAAATAAGAAAAGCTACTTTATTTATAGAAGTACATAGTAGATAGGAAAGGCATACCTATTTCTAACTAAGTTGGAGGCACAATGCCCAGACTTCGGTATTGCCCTCATAGCTCAGGAGAGAGAACAAAGACAGAGATGTCTCCTCTCTCCTTGGATAGTCAAAGAAGAAGACAAAGGAAGGAGGGGGCACATAAGCTTCCCTGAGCAGATCAGTTTACAACGGAAGGAAGTTAGGTAGAGAACAGCACAGGTAAAGGTAGGCATGCCTTGGCATCTGGAGGAGCCTAACTCTATCTTCCTTCTGGAATACACACAAAAGAACCCAAACAGGAGTTGCTCTTGTCCCACTTCCAACAATTCTTCCAAAGCCTGAAGCTCAAACCAAATTGGAATGATTTTGGGGAACAGGGCTTTGCCTGAGTTGGGTGGAGACAGCTCCAGATCATTCTGGGTCGGGGCATCTGAAGCAAAGCAGGGCTGTCATGGGGCCAAGCATCAGGGAGGAAGAAGGGCAGGTGGGAAGGGTAAGAGGGAAGAAGGGTGGAAAGAAAGCGAAGCTGCAGGGGTCTGCTTTACAGCTGGTGAGCAGAGGATTCAATCCTGCAGGGTGCTCCTTTGCAACTGCCTTCCCTGCAGGGGAAAAAGCACCCTGCAGGATTGACCCTCCTCCCTGCTCTCAGTCAGGGGAAGGAAGGAGACACAGCATCTCCTTCCCCCATCCCCTCCTGACTGTATGCTTAATTAGGGTTTTTAAAAATCCTAATGAAAAAGGATACATTTTTAATTCAGGTGGGGCGGGTGGTCTCCCATTGGCCTGGGGCGGCAGTGGGGGGAGATGTGAACAGCTCTGCTGTTTATTTGAAGCAGTGCACACACCCATGAGTTCTGTACACAAAATCACCATGACCTTGGTAATGGTGCTTCCTACTTACCTGATGGAGATTGGGCTGTCTGCATGTATGACACTCACATGGAGGCACTATTGAGGAGGATCTCAGAAAATAGTGCCTTTGCACATAAGCACTTCTCCCATGTGTGACATGATCATGAGGATAAACAGGAGGGGAGGAAACCTAGCACAGTAATGTATAAGCACTAGGACATATCATCAAGGAATGATCCTCTTCTACCAGAGCTTTTTGAAATAAGTTGGATTTACATTGTACGGCTGCAGCAAATACAGCTCATTGTATGCCTTACCAGTAGCTGTGTTGATGAAGCAAAACAAAGGGGAGGGAAAACCCATAAACCTACAATTCTAATTGTGGACAATCACCTCTGTTCCCTTCTTTCTAGACCTAAAACCAAATGAGTACAGTATATTTAAAGTATGGTATTTAATCCATGAGAGCCAGTGTGGTGTAGTGGTTAAGGTGTTGGACTTCGACCTGGGAGGCCAGGGTTTGAATCCCCACACAGCCATGAAGCTCACTGGGTGACCTCGGGCCAGTCACTGCCTCTCAGCCTCAGAGGAAGGCAATGGTTAACCCCGTCTGAATACCGATTACCATGAAAGCTCTATTCATAGAGTCGCCATAAGTCAGAATTGACTTGAAGGCAGTCCATTTCTATTTCATTTAATCAATACAATCTTGAAACCAACTGAATGGCTAGAGTCCATAGTTTCTCTAGATCTATCTGGTGGTTAACATGACAGCTTGGATCCAGAGTTCCCACGAGCAGAATTCTGCTGATGGAATACTCTCACTGGAGGAAAGGAAAAAGGAATCCAATCCTTCCTCCGTCCTCCTGCATTCCCCTGAAAAGCTACTCTGGAGGCTTGGGGACCTCAAAATCATTTTCTCCCCCTCCACTTCATTTGTGCTGGATTTCCATTCCATCCATTAAGGAGCCTGTCTGGATACAACCTGATACAATAACATTTTGTGAGTGCACAAATTATTATTTCTGTGTTTGAGAGGACAATTCACAAACCTGAATTGTGGAACAATTCACAGACATAAATTATTATTATACTGAATACAGGAATACCCCGCTGTACGGACCTTCACTTTACGGACACTCGGGAGTACGGACATATTTACAGTAGCGCCATTCCCCTGTTTACGTATGCTCGCTTCGCAAGAATGGACACTTAACGGCATGACGCCACCGCCCGATCAGTTTCCAACCACAAACTTTTTCTTAAAATAAGGCCTACTGAGTTTATTTTAGTTATAAATGCGTTATTTACATCAGTTATGCCCGTATATGATGATTGCAGTGCAGTATATGCATTGATAAGTGAAAAAAGGTAGTGCTTCACTTTAAGTACATTTTCGGTTTACGTACTCACTCTGGACCCATTGCATAAGTTAATAAGTTAATAAGGGGTATTCCTGTACATCATTGACACAACACAAGTATAATATTGTCATGTTCAGTGAAGCTATAACGATCTCTCAGATTTGGTTCATATGTTACCCTTTTCATGAGGGACAACTTACATATGGTTCTAACAGCCACTATGGACATTTGTGAATGGAAAATCTTCTTCCAGACCTCACCTTTGCCTTCACCTTTCATTGAGAGATGTCACCATCTACTCACTACTTCAGCCTGCTAGCTGTCCCTGTGGTTTGTTTTTTCTTTCTCATCTGAAAGCACAGGTACAAAGAGGCTTCCATATTTGTGTCTACACACACACACATTACAAGGATAACATGAACCAATCCTAAGCAGACAGCAAATCGCTATCATCGTATGAAATGTCTGAGAGCAATTTGTTTTGGTAGCCAGCCTGCATATAGCTGTAACCTTTTTAATGCATCCTATCCCAAGAAGGGCTTTGTGCAGTATGCAAACTTGCTGTTTCTTTTAGAAATGACCACCTGACCTATTGCTCTAATCCATTGGGAACGACAACACAGAACCAAATGTCTGCAAGTAGGTATGATTTTAAAAATGCTCAGTCATAAAGAAAATGGCAAGAGGCTGTTTGTGGGGTAGATGAGTAGTTTCTTCCTAGCCTTACTCAAAGGTTGTAATGAAAAGCCTGCTGAAGCCAAGCGAAAGGTATAGGCCAATTGCATGACATATTATCGTTGCACACATTGCATTTACATAATACTATTTGGGTCCTGCCTGAAATGCCTGTGATATGACAGAATGGAAAAAAGAGAGTAATATTCCCAATACACATGCTCAGAGAATAACAGCATTTGTTTGGGGGGCGGGAATACAATAATAAAGCAAAGGCTTTATACATGCTTCTAAAAAAAGAAGTGTTACGTTTTCAATTAAGGCTTAGTTAATTTGAAGAAAGTGAAGAAATCACATCTGGACTCTTGGTGCGATGGAGCTCATTACCACAGCATGCAGAGAGTTAGGTCAGGGATTCACTTGTCAGCTTCGTTTTAGCTCACACTGACGAGCGGCATGAACTACAGTCTGGCTGGGTTTTTTTCCCTCTCTCCTTCAAACCTTTCTGCAATCAAAGTCAAAGGAACATAAAATGAGATTAATGACAGGGGAAAAGAGCTGCATTAATGACCCAAAACACTTTCTTTGCAAATACTGGTGGTCAGGGGTTTTCGGAATTTTGTTGTTGTTGCTGTTGGTAATTGATTTGCAGAAAGCATATTCGCAGATCAAAGCAATAAAAACAGCAAAAAGCATATACGCGTAGCTGATATCCCACATCACCAACATGACATCCTTGTCCACTTGAGAGACAATAAGTCATCTGGACATTGTGGTGGCTGGTGCTCACTGGACTTGGTGGGGCTGCTAGGACAAGTCATGGGGGCGTGGCCATTGAGAGGTCACAGGGGTGTGGCCAAGTTCTGGTTTTCTCTCCATCTTCCTCCCTTGCAAAGATAGTACAGACACTTAAGCATTGCACTTTTGCTTAAGACATTGAGCATCTAACTAAATTGAAAAGGTCTTACTTTGGTTTAGAAGGAGTCTTTTCTGTCACAGTTACTTATCTGCTGTGACAAACGTTGTGTGGTACACACCTTTTCTGGTTCTCTCCCTATCCTTCTCCTTTGCTGTCACTTCCCTCTCTTTCCCAGAGTTCTCTTTAGTTAAAAGGCAAATTCACATTACTTACACAATAAATAAATAAACCCAGGTTTAATCTATTATAGTCTGTATCAACAAGTTGCCAGACTCACAGGATCCAACAAGAAATACATGTCTCAGCGTGTCCTTGAATAAAGCCACTCCCCCCTTCCCTTTCAGCATAATGACTTACCCAATTTACTCCATCAGCTTTTAATGAGGGTGAACTGCTGCAGGAGTAGGAAACACATTTTAAAATGTTAATATTTTTATGCCCCCTTTCCATCCAATAAAGTAGTATAAATAAAAGCTGCACAGCTAGGCCAAATGGCCATTGGCCCTGGTAATATAAATATTTTGGATTTTCTGCCTGGAAAATCATCAGCCTGCCCTGGGCCCTGGCACACGCACACCCACCCACCTACCTGCCTTGCCTTGCACTTCCCTTCTACAATCTGCAGCAGGATTACTGCCACGGATTGCGGGAAGGGAACTTCCGAGCCGCTCACCCACTCCCTCGCTCCACCTACCTAACTCACTTGTCTTTTGCGGCTGCACACACTGCGCACAAAGGGCTGCCATTAACCAAGATGGCCCTGTGACCCCAGGGGCCCTTGGCCAGGGCCCAAGCTGTCCGCCCTTTGGCTCCGGCCCTGGGTGGGGCCTCCTGGCCATAGCAATCCTTTTGGATTGAGACTGAGTAGTGCAGTGATCTGACTGACCAAGAAATGGGAGACTGACAGAAAAGTATCCATGACTCTCTCTACTTTCAAATTGATTATAGAAGGATATGTAGGACAAAAAAGAGTGTGGCTTTCTTATAAAGTTTATGAGAAAATGGAGCAGAGATCTTCAACAAGATTTCTCTCTAGAAGAGTGGAATTGGATATGGGGTAAGGTTGTTACTAGATTAACATCAGTTTAGTTAAAAGAGGACTATTACAAAGTTATGAATCAATGGAATTTCACTCCTTACATATTGAGTAAGATCTATAGGGATGTTCATAGATGTTGGAGATGTAACAGGCCTAATGCTGATCTTCTGCACATATTTTGGAGTTGTCCAAAGATACAGGTGTATTGGAACATGATTTGTGATGTAATAAGGGAAAGCATGGGTTATGTAATTCCAAATAACTCTAAAATATGCTACTAGATTATTTAAGAAAAATTGTTCTTGAAGGTGATCTAGAGATGATACTGAATCTTTTGACTGCTGCAAAAATAAATATTGCAAAAGCTTGGAAACAGAAAACATTACCCCCTATCTTTGAGTGGTATGAGCGCATCTGAGATATCATTACAATGTCTAGATTATAGGAAAGAGAAGTATGGACGGGGAAAACAGTTTTGGAACACTGGACTATGTTTTTGATATATTGGAATAACAAATATCAAGACAACATGCTTCCATATAATTTATTTATTGTACTGAGAATATATTTATGTAAGGGGAAAATGTGGCTTTGAGATTTAGGGGAAAACATAAAAATAAATTGCTGGGCATTTCACTTTGTGGAGGTAAGCCCTGGTTGACCGAATAGATCAACCTCCATTGTCTGGACCATGTTTTGCTGTGCAGTTTAGTTAAAAATGCAGTTTCTGGATGTCAACAGAAATAATGTCTTCCATCTCTGTTGCAATCTTTATTTTAGAATCTGTTACAATATGTGTTCTTGGGAAATTGAGTGTGTGTACTTGCCACCCACATGTCCCATGAAACACACCTCCTTGAGAGGGGGATCTTTTGCTCGGGATAAAACAAGCACTTTGCCCTGAAGTGTGCCTAAATGGGGCGTGTATGACCCAAGAAATGCAAGAATGTGAAAAATCCATGCTGGCTATAGTATACAGCCACTCTCATAGCTGTATAATAAGATATGAAGATGGCCACCAATGTAGATGGCTATAAATGGGAATTAGATGGTTTCATAAGGCTATTAATGGCTCCTAGTCATGATACCTAAATGCTACCACCACCAGCAGAGACACTTTGCCTCTGAATGCCAGTCACTTGGGAAGAATAGTGAGAGAGGACTATGGTACTCATATCCTGCTTGTGCGCTTCCCAGAGACATCTAGTTGGCCACTGTGGGCTACAAGATGCTGGACTAGATGAGCATTTGGTCTGTTCAAGCAGAGCTCTTACATTGTTAATTCAGTAAAGAGAACATACTTTGCATTCAAAAGGTCTCAGTTTCACTCTCCAGCATCTTCAGGTAGGGCTAGAAAAGATGCCCGCTTGAAACCTTGGAGAAACACTAGATGGCCCAATGGTCTGACTTATAAGGCAGCTTTCTTTGGGTGGTATTCAACTAACGTGTCCCTTCAGCACAAGGATTTCTACTTGTGCAATGGGACTTTTCCCTCTCTCTTCCCCCCGTGTGTGCCTTGTGCACACGCTGCACCCTCCCCAGATCTGCTCCTAGGGGTTGGAGGAACCCCTTGAATAGATTGAGGATGTAGGGGGGGGGAGAGGAGGAGAATGTTCCATTGTACAAGGAGAAATCCTTGCAGAATGAGAATGAGACTTAGTACTACATTGAATTCCACCCTATAATCCAATGTGCATCACTGAATACTTAATCCACTGAAATTTAATTTGACTCACAGCTGGACATGTCAGCTACCTCCATGAAGAAGTGTTATGTTTGAGGTGACAACAGGTGACAGGAAAATTGGTGCTTAATCTGTAACAGCTGTTTCACACTTGCAAGTCATTAGCTATAGTAGTGAATGAGTGATGAATATTGATGTTTGAACATATCCTAGGTACACTTGTACCTACATGCGACTCATAAGGCAGACCTCTAGAACTAACTGACTAAATGCCACTTTTTAAGGGAGGGGGATCCAGTCCATTTACCCAAGGGTACTGCAAGGCATCAAAGGAGTTTTGGTGGTTACAAACACAGCATCATACTGGTATGCAGCTGCTGAGCTGTTAGCAGATCCAACATGGATCACAGATTATTCATTGATTGATTACCTTTTGCATACATCCCAAGGTGATTTACAATCATATCATAGGAACAGCTAAAATAGTTTTTAAAACAATGCAAAAAACAACTAAAGACAAGTTTATTTTTTTATTTTATTTAATTTATATCCTGCCCTTCCTCCCAATAGGAGCCTAGGCTGGCAAAAGTTTAAAAGCAATACAAAATGAATACGCACGGCAGACACCTTCCACCAACTGGAAAAGGTTGTTGAAACAAAAATATCTTCAATTGTTTCCAGAAAGGACAGATAGTTGGCACCTGTCATATCTCAACAGGGATCCTGTTCCACAGAACAGAGGCAGCCACACTGATAGCCCTAATCCGAGTCACTGAGGAGTGTGGACTTCTGATATTTTTGACACTTGAAGGACTCACTCCTGCAGAATACAGTGACCAGCTAGGTATATATAATGGATAAGGTGGTCTCGCAAGTAACCTGGTACTGAGCTGCAGAAGGCCTTGTATGTTAGTACTCTCCCAGTCTCCTGTACTGGTTTGCAATGCCATCTGCAAAGAGTTCTGGATCCCCCTCCCCCATGCAGCAGTGCTCAGTCAGAACTGAACACTAGCAGCCATGCTGAACAGCTGTGAGTTATACCATCTTCCAATGTAGTGTTCCCCTTTATGAACTCTGTTAAACTTATGGCCACTATATGATGCATCAAGTGGCATCTGGTTGGCCATGGCAGGAATAGAATGCTGGACTAGATAAGCTTTTGGTCAGATCTAGCTTGGCTCTTCTTAGGTTCTGATGTGAAATGGGCCCAGAGATGATTGACAAACAAATGGTACAAGTGGTACAAAATTTGTTAGCATGAGTATGCACAGCTTGGAATCGATAATCATAAAGGATATTTGTGACAAATCTCATGAATAACAATAATATATTATAACAAGAATAACAATAAAATATATAAGCCATTTATTTGGGATCTTAAGACAACACATTTGTGTCTTGCTGGAAATAAATAAGGTAGAAAAGATAGCAGAGAGGAGTTATCATAGTGTAGCTCCCAAAATCAAGTTTTGAATACTTGGTCCTCCTAAGTGACTATAGATGTCGATAGCTGCCACTTCCATTCGCTGCAATGATACTTAAGCGTTGACACTTATGACTGAGTTTATTCTTGTCCCTCTCATATAACCAGGTAGATCAATAGACAGGGGGCTTTGAAGTATTGTGTTTGTTTTTTAAAAAAAAAATGCCTCGGGGATTAAAGCTATTTTTAATTCCCTTCATATCATGAGTACAAGAACAAATAATGGTGATGCTTCTTTTCTCTGAAATAACCCTTAATGTTTATTTGGCTCCTGAAGGTTGTATCCAGTTGTACCACTCTGCTGATGGGATGCTCTTTGATCCAGCAGAGGCTTCCATGCTGATTCCTCTTCCCTCTTGCAGCTCCCATCCCATGCCACCTCTCAAACGGTCCCCCAACACTCTGGGAAGAAAGTTAAAAATAAATTATGGGTATAATTAAAAATTAAAAAATATGGTGGGAAATGGCCAAGGTTTGTTGCAAATGGAGATATTGTCCTAATCCACACATCTGCTGGCATTTTATTTTGTAAAGTTTATCAGTAGAGAAATGCTATTGAAAAGAAATGGGCATTTTTGGTGGGTTCATTAGAAGAAATGGAAAAAGAAGTTAATGAAACCTAATCCATCTCTAAGCATATAATTCATTGCAAGCCTATTCATTCACTGCAGGCTTTTATGCCCCAGTCCAACACAGAGTTGGGCTCACATAAATTGGCTTTAGCATGCCTATCTCTTTGTTGAACTGTGGCCAAACTTCATTTTTAGTACAAAGCTTTAAGGCAAAAAGATCCCACCATGGAAAAACATAAATATGGGATGGAGTGGAAACATGCCAAAATTATAGGACTAATGTTACCATTGATTTTACCATAGCAATCTAAGATAATTCCTCCTAACCACACATAGTGGGTGCCACATAAGCTAAATTCTAAACCAAATGTTTGCTAAGGATGTCATGATAGGATTGGGGAACAACTAGTAGACTTGATGCTTGATTCAAGTCAGCCAATCACTAGCAAGAATAGTAACAGATATACCCCAAAGACTCTATTGTTGCCAAATCTTAAATTCTTATGCCCTCCTCCTAGAGTACCTAATAGACTGAAGGGTTTAAACCACACTTCCTGTGCTCCATGTAGGGAGCACTTGTATTAAGATGAGATTCAAAATGAAGGGATTCATTCAGACTTTGCTAGCTCTGCAGCAACAGCTACTTAGGAGAATCCTTCTTTGAGGTGTGCCATGATGATTCAGGCTTCATTAGTCAGCTGATTGTCTTATTACATCGTGTTCTGCCAAATGGGGAACATATTGTACAGAATTTTTGCTAGCGCTGCATGAGCTTTTGAATTAGCAAGGTGCAAGTGAACTGAGATGAGTTTAGATTTCTTATTTTCATAGTTGATCTAGATTTGTTCATTTTAGTAATTCTCTGTAACATTTTTAAACTTTCTACCAAGGTGTACAATTTCAAATGTGAACTATAACAATAAGCCTGTCAGAATCCAATAAAATCTAAGTAAAATCACAATAAGTCTGCAAGTTAACAATGCAAAAACTCTAACAGGGAAATTGAATCAGCTGAAGTTAACATTCCAAAAACAAGAATAAATAAAAACATTTCACCCTGTTGGATAAATCTAAGAAGGGAGGGAGCCCAGCAGCCCTCCCTGGAGAAAGTATTCCATAGGTGTGGAACAAAACAAAAAAAAGACCTATGTCTACCTTACCATAGAGCTAAAATAGCCAATAGATGGAACTTAGAAGAAGGCCACTCTCACAGACCATGCGTATATATTTTTATTTTATTTCATTTATATGCTGCCTTTCTTCCATCATGGAACTGAATGATTTCATAACATAGAGTCCCATTCAGGTCCTGACAACCCAGACCTGCTTAGCTTTAACAGTAGTTCAGCATCATGTGACTTTAGAACAGGAACAGCCCACCTGGGCCCCCTCCAGATGTTGTTGGACCACAATTCCAATCTGCCTCTGCCAGCATGGTCAATGGTTGGGGATGATGGGCCGAGCAGCATCTGGAGGGCAACATCTTTTGCTACCCATGCTTTAAAGCAGCCTTTCCCAACCTTTAGGTCCCCAGATGTTGCTGGACTACCATCCCTGACATTGGCCATGCTATCTGGGGCTGATGGGAGTTGTAGTCCAACAACATTCTGGGGACCCAAAGGTTGGGAAAGGCTGCTTTAGAGCACAGTCCTGGGCCATGAGAGAATGTGCTCTATCAGATATATTGGGAGCACAAGGTATGTAGTCTGTAACTAATCTAGCTCTAGCTCAATCATATCCACTCCAATATGCACTCAGCCCCCTACCACACACCCTTCAACACTGAATCCCATATTGCCTTTGTGAGCTGCTGTGTCCTTTAAGGTTTTGCCAGCTTTGATTTAGAGGCTGGGCACATTTCATTTTCCTTTCCAGTTTCCAACACAGGGTCATCAGGGTCATCACAAGGTCTGACTTCCGGCACCTGGAAATAGTCTTACAGAAAAGAAAGAAAAAGAAAAGAAAATCCTATTAAACTTTAGAAAGTGCATGCATGTGTTTTAAAATAGAACCAAAACACACCCACTTTTTATTATTGCAAAATTTAACATTCAATAGCCGGTGATACAACAATTCAGACTTTTTGGCAACAGTGACCTAGTTTCCATTTCTCTCAGGATAGGATTTAGGGTGTGGAAACTTTCTATTTCCTTGGAAACTCTTCTGAAAAGGAGGTTTTCACTCAATTCAGCTTCTAAGTGTTTAAGAGGTGACTGAAATGCTGAAGGTGGGCTGGCTGTTTTAGTGCCATTGGCAAAGTCTGCAAGTTTCTCACTATGCAAGCAGGGAGTCGGGAAGGATAAGAAGCCATGTTATTACAAATATGATTCTGGACTCATTTTTATTCCTCCTTTTTCTTTCTCTACTTTGTTGCCTTTGAAAGCAAAAATAGCTTTTTAAAAATAAAATAAAAAATATACAAAAATGTTATTCTGTCTCTACTCCTCAGCTATTTTATGGATGTAGCCGTCTCTTTTCTGGTGTGATCTCTCTGTGTAGCTGATGAGATGTGGTTGGCTAATTATTCCACTCGCATGAAAGATTTTTTTCACAGACAGACACTAGCATGCCAGTGAAATGAGTCTGAGGCCCAGTGCCAGTCCCTGTACTGTCTGAAAGCATATTTCAGTCAGGAATGCCTCTGATTGACCCTGAAAGGACTGGCATGTCACACATCATCTACCTCTGATCCCCAGCCAAGGACAGGTTGACGTTGGGACACTGCACAAACCATGAGTTGAAGAAACTCAAAAAGATTCTATACTTATTTCTGTAATAATAACTATACATAATGAGTACAATGTCACCTGATGAGGTCAGTTTGGGCTTCCTGTCATTGACCCCTGTGTGGTAGGAACATCCAAATACAGTGGCAGAATGCAAAAAATCAAAGGGCACCTCATACATCCTTTAAATGGAGATTGGAGGAAGGAAAGAACTGTTCTCCAAATATCTTGATTTGGGAGGAAAATAGAAATAGCCATTTGGGGGGGGGGAGATTATACATGCATATACGGTTACATTTGGTCCATGTAATACAAGCACTGAAGTATATATTTCAAGGTGAATTGTTAGTAAGCCAAAAAAACTCAACAGTTTATTTCATGAAAGCTACATAAACACCTTCATGTGTAAAGAGAGCAATAAGTCAATTAAGCCACATACAGTTTGTTTATTTAATTATTCAATTCAGCTTTTATGTTGCTTCTTATCCAAAAATCCCAGAACGGTTTACATAAAGAACTTCAAAATGCAAAACCACTGGCTCAACAGATGCAATTAAATAATCTGTAGTGTGGCCTTCAGTTGTTGTTGAACAGGTCATCCCTGATCATTGGCTGCGCTGGCTAGGGCTGATAGAGTTGGAGCCAAACCATCTCGAGGGGGGAGAGGTTCCTCATCCCTGCTCTGCAGTATATCCAGTACGCGGAAGAAGAATATCAACAAAACAATCCAATGGAGCAACAACAGTTCCAAAGCATTATTAATTCTCCAAACCTCCCCCAGTGGCCTGTGTGAAGAGATGTGTTTTCAGCTGACATGTAAATATCATTAATGAAGGGGAAGTTTTATCACCATCATGGAAACCAGCTCAAGCAGAGAGGCTGTTGAGCAGCAGGATGAGCAGTCCACAAACAGGATCCTTCTTCTCTCTCACTGGCCCAACACCACAGAGGGCATCTCAACTCCAGTTTCCAGGTGGATTGGTTTCCTGGTAAGGAACAACTCTCCCTTTCCCAGCCCTCTGACCGTATCTATCCACCATTTGATACATATTAATTAAACTCAATAATATCCAATAATGAGGAAAAGTATTTTCTTCCTACCATTCCTCAACTGGATAAACTCTTGGCTATTTCTAAATATACTTTCTTTCTACATAGTATATCCAGAAATAGTCAAATGGGTGAAACTTTGCCTTATGCAACCTCCACATCTACCCTCAGTTCAGAAGTTTTCCTCCTTAGCCTCACATGGAAAGACGTCTCCCAGTAACTGTAATGGCATTAGTCCCCTGAGAAGCTTCATGCAACCATACTCTGAGGAAGGAGGTGCTGTTACCACATGCAAAGAGCAAACCAAATCCCCAATACATCCTGCTGGAGGCGGTTTGGATAGAGCACTCCATTGTTCCCATGGAGTTTGCGGGTGAGTGGGTTTTCTCATTCACTTAAATAAAGAAGAATACACAACAATGATAGCTGGTGGCTCCATGTCAGTGGGGCAGTGGAATCTGATCCATGTTTTTGTCTGAACTTTCAGCACCTGAAACATCTTGGACAGTTCCTTGAAAGTTTGGAGTAAAACACAAAGCGAATTCTATTGCCCCACTGGCATGGAGCCACCAGTCACAACTGATACACAGGTCTGCCACATTCCCTGAAGTGAATGGTGAAATGAATTATCCAGGAGTTCAGTTCAGTTAGCTTCCTGTAACTGCAGGAGTTTGCTGGATCAGACTCAGATGCATCATTTATTTGTCTGTAAAGACTGTAATTCCAATCCAAAAAAGTCATGCTTTTGTTATGGAAATCAATAGGACTTAAGTTAGTTGTGACTAACTTGTCCCATTATCAGTAGGAATTAAGTGTCACTAACTTTCACTGGACTGGAATTTGAAAGCTAAAGAAATCTTTCTCCTATAGGGAAACCTTCACAAACTTGCTACATCCATAGCCATAGATCCTAAATAGATCCGCCTATCTTTTGGTTTCCTTATCTCAACCTCCATCCTTGCCATTTCCCCTTCTATATCTTTGCATGCCTTACCTTTGGGTAACCTTCATTATGCAACAAACACAATACTGAACAAACTAACACTGAGAAGGTTAAAAAAATAACTCTTTTCCAAATGGAAATATTTAAGATTCTTTAGCAAAACCATAAGAAACTAATCTTAAATTTAATCTGATTTTCATAACAGATTTTAAGTGGTGATTCATGCTTTCCTGGTCAAGTTGAGTAAACTTGTCCATAACAGTTTAGGTATCCCATCTTTTAAAATGAAGCACTATTTGTTTTAGGCCTTTGTTGTTTCAGCCAGTGTGTGTGTTTGCGTGCATGTGTGTGTGTGTCTTCCTGGAAGGCAGTAAATTGTGAATATTAATAGCTGTCTTTGAACAAAGAGACATAATTAGTGTGCCAAAGTCTCAAATAAAGGTTTAATATGTTCCATGTACCTACAAAAAAAGGGTAGAGAAGTTTTTTGTTAATGTAGCATCTGCTCATGATTGTTCATGATCAGGATCGAAATGTCTTTCCAAGCTCTTAAGTTGGAAAATCTAGTGATATGTCAAAATCATTTCATCTTTTAGCTTCCTTATCCCAGTTTTTGAATGGGATGAGCACAGGCTTGCTCCATTCATTGAAGTGAATAGTGAATCTCATGTCTGCTGGACTCCTTGCAGCTGCAAAATAAAAATGGATCAATTATATTTATATATAACACTTGTGGTTCAATGGGACTTTATTATAGACTGTTATAAAACATTAAGCTTTGAAAACTGCCTTGAGAGTCTGCTTTGATGGAAAAGCTGGATATAAAGGTTCTAGATCGTAATCCTATAGACAAGTAACCTGGGCGTTCGTCCAACTGAACCCAAAAGGCTTATTTCTGAGTAGATATGCATAAGTTTGTGCTGTCAAATAAAAAAAAATTGACCCCAATCCAAAGAAATTCTTCATCAAAGTTTCCTCTTTGTTTATTTCTTGTTGCTTGCTCTTCATTGCCAATCCCAGAGCAGGTTACAAAACATAAAAACATCAGCATAAAATACAAACAGAAGCCAATAACAAATGCACCTTCTTAATGTTGGAAGGACGCATCTTTGTTGTAGTATTAAAGATTGTTTTGATCTTTAAAGTAGATCTTTGATCTACTGTAAAGCAGATCCGCCTTCTAACATTAAGCAGAATAATCCAATATTAAGCTGAATAAGTTGCCATCACACAAATGTCTGGGTAAACAGATGTGTTTCAGTTGGACCCAAAAAGCAAGGACCGTAGGGGTACTATATATCAGGGGGAGGACATTTTATAGGTCGGGCACCATCAAAACAAGGCCCTTTCCCATGTCATCATATAACAATAATGTCCCAATGGTAGGGTGTCAAGAAGGGCCTCCCCTGAATTTCTTAACACATAGGCAGGTTGATACAGGGAGAGAAGTTTCTTCAAGGACCTAGATCCCAAGGTATTTAGGGCTTAATAAGTAATCACTAGCATCTTAAATTGGGTCTAGAAACCATGCAGATCCTTCCAAAATGGCATAACATGATTCTGGCTCACTGAACTGCTTAACATTCTGGCAGCCACATTCCGCACTAATTGCAACTCCTGGGACCATCTTTAAAAGGCAGCCATTTGATACTGCAAACCAGAAAAGATTGGGTACCTGTAATATTAAAATTTGTCAAAATATGGTAAAAAAAATTAATTTTAAAATTTTGTCATTTTCTTTTTGTGTTTCCCCAGAACACCCAAAGTTCTCAGTTTCATATATCTGTTACTATATTTACACTACCTTCTCCTGCATAAATCACCCCTCACCTGGGGCCTTCCTAAGGGAGACCTGCCTAGCTTCAACTTTAATGATTTCGTTTTAGTTTCTCAGGCCTTTTAAGTTCCTGGGGCACAGTGCCTCTCCAGATGTTCCTGAAGTAGAGTTGCAAGGGGCCTATAAGGCCATCGAGTCCAACTCCGGATTCCTCGTTGTTCATCTGCTTTGCCCACTGGCCTGTGTGCTGTTGTTTAATGCCAGATTCAGTACACAATAAGACCACACTCATCAATGATTTGATCATGGACGAAGGTGCCGATTTGGTGTGTGTTACTGAGACCTTGGGTGGGTGAGCTGGGAGGAGTTGATCTGACCTAACTTTGCCCACCTGGATACTCAGTGCAACACCAGCACAGGCTGCAGGACAGGGGGGAGGAGTTGCCGTGGTCTACAGAACTTCCATCTCTGTCACCAGGAAACCACTCTGTCTTGGAGCTGGCTGTGAGGGCCTGCACCTGGTGTTGATTCAAGGAGACAGTAAACTAGGGTTGCTGCTGGTGTACTGTCCACCCTGCTGCCCAGCAGCTTCTCTGACCAAGCTGGCAGAGGCCATCTCGGCTGTGGTGTTGGAGGACCTGGAACAATAGTCCTGGGTGATTTCAATGTCTATGCTGAGTCTGCCTCTAGTGTTCCGGCTTGGGACTTCACGGCCTCCAGGATGACCAAGTTGTTACCGGCCTGACGTATGGCAGGGCACACCCCTGGAGTTTTTGAAGGGGTGGTATGGAGATGGAGGGGGGATGTCACCCCATTGTCATGGTCAGACCACTTCCTGGTGAAGTTTAGACTTACAGCTCCAATCCTCCCCTGCAGGAGTGATGGACAGATTAAGATGGTCCACCCTGGAGACCATTGGAATCCACTGGATTCCTGAATGCCCTGGGGGAGTTCCCAGTAGATACAGCAGGCGACTCTGTTGAAGCCCTTGTCATGCTGTGGAACAATGAGGCATATCTGGCTCTTGACAAAGTTGCCTCCGAATGCCCTCTCTGGCATTGTGGAGCCTGGTTTGCACCCTGGTACATGAGTGAGCTAAGGGCAATGAAACAGGCTGGAAGATAGCTAGAGCTTGAGTGGTGAAAGACGTGCTGTGAGGCTGATCAGGCACTAGGAAAACATGCCAACTCTGTGACGGTGGGCAGCAAAGAAGGCCCACTTCTCTGCCACCATCACATCCTCTAGCCATCCAGTTGAGCTTTTCCGTATTGTCATGGGTGTGTTGACATCAACTCCAGGAAATGGAGTTTTAGACCCTTCGGAGGCCCACTGTGAATTGTTTGCAAGGCACTTTGAGGGTAAAGTTGCTCGCCTCCATAGCAATCTTGGTGCCCCATCCACATCTACTGTAGTCCCCAATGAGGTGTCCAGTGCAACGTCTGCTGCAACTTCTTGGGAACAGTTTAAGTTGATGCAGCCTGATGACATGTACAAGGTGCTTGCGACAATGTGGCCAGCAACATGTCCTCTCGATCTTTGACCTTCTTGGCTTATTAAAGCTTGCCAAGTTGATCCTGGGTGTAGTCAACACATCATTCTGGGATGGAATGGTTCCAGCCACCCTGAAAGAAGTGGTGATTCGACCACTCCTGAAGAAGCCCACCTTGGACCCATTGGTTTGCAACAACTACCACCCAGTCGCAAATACCCCCTTTTTAGGGAAGGTGATTGAGAGGGTTGTGGCACAACAATTGCAAGTACTCTTGGATGAAACAGATTATCTTGACCCATTCCAGTCTGGGTTCAGGCCTGTTTATGGGACTGAATTTGCCTTGGTCGCCCTGATGGATGACCTTTATTGGGAGAAGGACAGGGGGAGTGCGACCCTGTTATTCTAACTTGATCTCTCGGCTGCATTTGATACCATTGACCATGATATCCTTCTGGGCCGACTTGGTGAGATGGGTATTGGAGGCACTGTTTTATAGTGGTTCTCATCCTATCTCCATGGTCATTTTCAGAGAATAGCATTGGGCGATTGTATTTTGGCCCCCTAACAGTTGTGCTGTGGGGTCCACAGGGTACCATCTTGTCCCCCATGCTGTTTAACATCTATATGAAGCCCTTGGGAGCAGTCATCAGGAAATTTGGGGCGAGGTGTCAGCAGTATGCTGATGACACCCAGCTCTATTTCTCTGCGACATCTGAATCAGGAGAGGCCATGCAAGCCCTGGACTGGTGCCTGGACTCTGTGGTGGGCTGGATGAGGGCCAATAAACTGACTCTGAATCCTAGCAAGATGGAGAGACTGTGGGTTGGTGGTTCCCGAGTTCAGATAATTGATCAGTTGACTACTTTGGATGGGGTGGTACTCCCACTGAAAGAGCAGGTCTGTGGTCTGGGGTGCTCCTGGATCCATCTTGGTCACTAGAGGCCCAGGTGACCTCCATGGCTAGTAGTGCCTTTCACCAGCTTCCAATGGTAAGACAGCTGTGGCCGTTTCTGGACAGGGATAGTTTGCACTGTTGTCCATGCACTGGTAACCTCCAGATTGGATTACTATAATGCGCTCTATGTGGGGCTACCCTTGAGGTTGGTCTGGAAGCTGCAGCTGGTGCAAAATGCAGCAGCGAGACTGCTCACTAGAGCAGGTTATTGCCAACATGGCACTCCGCTACTGAAAGAATTACATTGGCTACCTATTAGCTACCGGGCTAAGTTCAAGGTTCTAGTTTTGGTGTATTAAGCCCTATACAGCTTGGGACCAGGATACCTGAAAGACCATCTTATCTCTTATATACCCAGTTGATCACTGCGCTCTGCAGGTGAGGGTCTCCTGCAGATACCATCTTATCAGGAGGTCTGTTCCACACAACATAGGAAACAGACCTTTAGTGTAGTGGCGCCGATCCTTTGGAATTTCCTCCCCTTCTCAGTTATCTCAGTTATCTTTTCGGCACCCACTGAAGACCTTCCTTCTTCAACAAGCCTTTTAAGTAGAGACCTTATTCCAGCCTGCCTCTGTGTTGAAATTGCTTTTTATTATAGGTTTTAAAAATGTTTTAAAGCTTTTTTAAAAAATGTTTTTAAAGATTTTTTTTAATATGTTTTTAATGGTAGTTGTGTTTTAATACATTTTGAAGTCTGTTTCTATAATGTTTTAAAGTGTTTTAGTTCTTTTGTTTGCTGCTGTGGGCTCCTACTAGAAGAAAGGGCAGGTTATAAATCAAATAAGTAAATAAATAATAAACCCCCTGCTCAACGCAGGAATCCAAGTTAATGCATACCTGACAGGTAACTGATTCTATTATTACCATTGGCTAGATGTTGTATCCCTGACCATTGGCCTTGCTGGCTGGGGCCGATGGGAGTTGGCACCATAGTTCCTTTTTCCTGCCTCAGGGAATGGAAATAGTTATGACTAATTTGTCCATTTGATTTCAATAGGATTTAATTGTCACTAATTTTCCCTGGAAGATTGCAATCCCATTTTCTCCAGTATAGCAATCCATTATAATCAACAATCTAAACAGACAAGCAATTCACAAAATGAATTATCTCCTCACCCCTTTTCCAGTTAATTGTTAGTAGGCAAGACTGAACATGTCCTGTAACAATACACTGAATCTCCTGAATGTATTCCAGAATGGAAATGGTCTCTCTTTTCATAGGCCAGATAATATTTGGCATTTTACAACATTAGAAACAAGTCTTTTAATCTCAACAGCTTGAAGGTAGAGGCTCAGCTATAACAAAGCAACTGAAATAATTTTACAACCAAGCATTTTTATTTAAAAAAATATTTAAAAAATAAAAACTCACCATCTGTTGCATTTTGAGGCATCTAGCCAATTGAATATATGACTCAGAACAAGTTGCCCAATCTTGCATTTCTGATTTTCTAAATTTTACACCACTTTAAACTCTTGCAATTAAAACCAATGCAAAATGAGGTTCTTTTCAGAAGGCAGAAGGTGGTGGAATCTTTGTTTCATCTTTTGACATTCTGACTAATTGTTAACTTACTTCACATGGAGCTTCACTGTTTTGCCTGCCTTTCCTCAAATGCTTTTGAAAAAAATGTTGCATACATCAGAATGAGGTTGGGGAAATAAAATGTGATATGCTGAAAGAATGTAGCTCCCTGTAACTATTTCACTAAATGCTATCTATTCTGTTATTTTGCTTTTGGGTTGTAATACTTCAGATTCATCCAGGGCTTTTTTGTGATGGTATTCACCAGTATGGAATACCTGCATCTCCTTTTTGGCTGGCTATGGCACCCACTGGGAACTTCTGGCACCCACTGCAGTTTAATGAAGGTGTGAGTACCGGCACCTCATTTTTTACCAAAAAAAAAAAAGCACTGCTCACAAATATATTCTCATCCCTCATTGACTATAGGACTAAGTGATTACTTGTATATGAATTAGCCATCACAAGCTAATCAACACAGGCTCCATCTGCAGTATATTTTTAAAGCAGTATCATAGCACTTTAACAGCCATAGCTTCCCTGAAAGAATGCTGGAAACTGTCGTTTTAAAGGTGCTGAGAGCAACCCCTATTCCCCTCTCAGAGCTACAATTTCCAGAATGGTTTAAGAATCAATACCTCTTCTCAGGGAACTCTGGGAATTGTAGTTCTGTGAGGGGAATAGGGGTCTCCTAACAACCGTCAATAACCATAACAAACTAGGATTCCCGGGATTCTTTGGGGGGAAGCCATCACTGTTTAAAGTGGTATGATACTGCTTTAAATGCATAGTGCAGATGAGGCCACAGAATGAGCTCGTATGTCACCTATTGCCATCAAAGGCACAATACTTTTCTGATGGAGGCAATTCTGTTGTGAGTCATGACTCATCATTTTAAGTATTCAGGATATAAGAAACCAAGACTAGCACATAGTGTGTAGGCTTCCCATCCTCAGATTATGTATACATAGGTCATTCCTTCCTCCCATATCCCCATCTGAGCCAGAAAGGAATTCAGGGGCCATCATCACAGACATGTTGAGTATTATGAGCCTTCTGAAGTTTGTACTTCCAAGCTTGACAACCGATGTGGCTTACTGCTGATTTCTGCAGATCATTTGTTGAAATGCACCCAGGGCAAATGGGATTGAAATGAAAGGGGGAGGGGTTGATAGATCAGAGGAATGGGGACTTAATGGCCCTTTAAGCAGACACAATGTTGGAATTTGATTTGGCTCAAAATACACCCAACTTACTATGTTTTAAGTGTGTGTGTGGCAGTAATTTAGCTTATTTCTGAGCCCACCCAATGCAAGATGGGAGGGGGGCTCACCCATCTCTAATTAGTTCCTGATAATGCCTGAATACCATGCCACTGTTAATGGCAAAGGATTTATCTTGAGAATTTATCCTGCAAAAATCATGAGCACCATCAGGACAACCTTACGGATTAATACTTATGAGAGGTGGTGTGTGTGTGTGTGTGTGTGTGTGTGTGTGTGTGTGTGTGTGTGTGTGTGTGTGTGTGTGTGTGTGTGTGTGTGTGTGTGTGTGTGTGTGTGTGTGCGTGCGTGCATGAGAGAGAGAGAGAGGGATCTTATTGTTTGCAACAAGTTAAAATTAGAGTGGATGACAAATAGAAAACAAATAGTGAACAAAAAAAGAAAAACCCTTTCAGGAATTAGATGCTTCCTCAACAACCCTTTGCTTTCTGAGACCTGAATATATATTTAACCTTAGGTCATCCATGCATACCTAAGTGATGTCGAAAGAAAAATAATCTGTACCAATCAGTACTCACTTCTGTGAAAGCTGCTGAAGCATCTGGGGTAACAGAAGATGCATAACTTACATTTATTTTACATCAAGGAAATTTAAGACACTAAAAGAGCATATTTTGGCTAGCTATAATCCCTAGCAATCTTCTAATGATTTATACAGCTGCTCATTTCCGAAATAACAAATGCATTTGATAGAGCTCGTGCTAACAACTGTGAGAGAAACATTTACTTCACTCCTTTTGGCATTTTTTGTTTCCCACCCCCCAAAATAATAAGGCTTTAGAATCAGAGTTGCCAACTTTTAACAAGGCAACTTGTAGAGTGTCCAGAGATTCACTGAGTCAGTGGGGCAAAACCCAAATGGATATCAAAGAGATGTGTGTAATCACTATGCAATGATGTGCCATATTGTTTTGATTAAGAAATATGTAGTTGAAAAACCAGGTCACAAATGTGTTATCCTACATAGCAGTCTACATTTTTAGAATGGGTATAATAAACAAAATGTGACTGTGCATTACATTTATACAATGCCCCTTACCTTTTTTAGGTTGTCCTTTTCTTGTCTTGCTGCCCTGAGATCAATACTACCAATTGACCAGCCAAAAAAGCTTGGTCTGCTCATGTGCCTTTAACAGGAGCACCTTGATCTACACAATTTAGTTAGTGAAGCCATTCACAGCATATGGACACATAATGGCATCCTTTATACTTTAAGACTGAAATCCAGAGATCTCTGGGAGGATGTCCCAGGGGATATAGGGTTGTGCAGACCTCCCTTCCATGGACAGAAAAGAAGGTCCACCTCTGGAGGACTCCTTGTTATAGAGGCAGAAACATCCAGTGTTGTTGATGTCCCATCATTGTAAGGGCTAAAAAGAGATGTTCCGAGGGCATATCAAGGTTGTACCATACCCATACCTTCAATATGCCCCTGAATGAGGGGGTGGTGGAGTTCACCAGCCCTGGAGCTGGCACACATCTTTCCCAACTGGAGGGACAATTTTCAAAAAGGCAAAAACAGCAGAACTTAGGAAACGGCAGCAGATTTGCACAGATTTTCCCTCCCCTCCCTTACCCGCTAGAGGCTTGCTTTGCAAAGACATGTTGCTGGGTGTCTTCTGTGGTTTTAACACACAGAACTGCTGAAACATTTGAGGGTGCCAATGGAGGCTTCCCTCCAATATACTGTAAATAGCAACACAGGGGAGGGGATTTCCAACAGGACCACAGGAGGGGGAAATTGTTAAACTCTCCCTCCTCTGCCACTGCATCTTACGATGTTGTTAACGTGGATGTTAATTGTATTAATGCTATTAATATTACGTCTAGTTTGGCCCTCACACAGGTACTAAACCTGTTTCTTAGCTGTACCACTTCAAATGTGTAGGCAGGAAGCATATGATGGAATAATCCAGGTTTTTTATTATTATTATTATTATTTGAATAATTACACACACACATAGCTACATTTTCAGGGAGAAGAGTTCTAGCTTAACTTCTTCCTCACGCGCTAGTTTTCTATGCACAGGACTGGTTTGGTTTGGTTTGGTTGCAAGGGCATTCCAGTAGCACTCAGTCTGAAGCAGTACAGCTCAGAAGCAGGTTTGCCTCCTCAGTGAGAACTAGGCCAAAGTCAGAATTTCGTGGACAATTGAAAAAGAACATTTGGGAAGGACTGATTTATACAGCACATAACAAGACACATCAGACTATAATGGTCTGGAAAGGCAATTTGGAAAGTAGGCAAGGCTCAGTTCAAAAACCAACAAACCCTAAAAATGACCTTCTCCACCCATTCTTTTAAAACTCTCACTAGTTCATAACTTTTAAAAAAATGCTAACCACTCAATTCTTGTAATGTGTGTGTGTGTGTGCGTGCGTGCGTGCGCACACACACACACACACACGTATCTGTATATAATATTAAAAACTGTATATAATGCTGAAAGATTGTAAAACTTAATAGCAAACAGATTACGCACTTAGCAATAGACTAAGCACAATTAGGCCTCACATTCCACCTACTCCTATAAATAACTCTCTGTTTCCTCTCCATGTCTGCAAATTTCATTAGTACGGTGGAAAGATATGGAAATTAAAAAACAAAAATCTTGTTCCCTTTCTGTACAAATTCAATCACTCAATCAAGCATTTTGTTCAGTCCAGGGAAAGAAAGCTAAAATAACTGCTCCCTATCTGCTGCCCCAACCATGTGTTCCTGGTCATGGGGGGAAATGTTCTACAGATGATGCAGAAATTCACCTGTTAAAAAGCAGCAATGCAAATTCATGTTAAATCTACTACTTGGAGTCAAATATTGCCACCATATTTCTACCTGTTAATTCATTCCAATACAGCAGAGCCATATAAAACTCAGTTCAGTCTTGATTGTTGTTGCAGTCCCCAGAAGGCAGCAAAATCAGATTTGCCTAATCTTTGGGGGCCTATCATGCATTGCTGGTGGGCTGTGTTTTGCTTAGTAGGTCACAAGTTCTGCAGGTCTACAACTGGGAGACAATTATTTATTTATTATTATTACATTTATAATCAACTTTTCCTCCAACGAGCTGTACATTGTTCTCCCCCTTCTAATTTGATCATTGCAATGTGAGGTTGGTTAGACTGAGAGTTGATGGGTGCTCCAAAGTCACCCAGTGACTTTCATGGGTGAGCAGAGATTTTTACCCTGGTCTTCAGGTCCTAGTCTGACCTCTACACCAAACTGGTCGTTAAAAGCTGAACAAGAGAGAGAAGATTAGTTTTCTTTATATAAAAAAGACTAAAATAACAAAGAAATATCAAAGACTTGGTGGAAAAAAGAGTGACAAAGTTTTTCAACCTTATTATGTAGTCCAGAGGTTCTCAACTTGGGGTGCACTTACTCCTGGGGGTGTGAAACACTTTTTCTAGGGGTGCGAGGCGCTGGTCAAGAGATTTTAAAAATTCATTTAATCTTAGCTAAGTTAGGCTAAAACACACATTAAAATAAAATTAAATTAAAATTAAATTTAAAAAGAACGGTATTTTTTCAGGGGGTACGAGAGCATATTTTGGAAATCCAAGGGGTGCTGGCAGTGGAAAAGGTTAAGAACCACTGATGTAGTCCTACATTTTTATGCTTACCTTATGTGAAGAAAGAATGACTGACAGCACAACCCTATACATAAGCTTTTCAAAAATAAATCCCATTGAATTCTGTGGGGGCTTCTTCGAGGAAATCAGTTCAGTTCTGACTACTTCTTCATAAAATTGCTATGGTCTATAATGGTCCTCTAGTCTGTACCAGAGGAATGGATCTAGAACTGGTCCATCCTTCACTCCCCACTTTGACAGGTTAGTAGAACCACCTACTTGTCAATCACCTGACATCAAGCTGCTACAATTTGAATGCCATGATTTCAAGTCAAATATGTCAAGGAAGAACAGTGAGTGTACTCGAAGTACACTCTCAACTCTTGCTTTGTAACCAAAAGTTGGCACCTTTTGAAAATTAGGGATCTTTCTTTGGATGCATCAGACATGGGGCTTATTGCATTAGTTTCACAGATTAAAATGGCAGTGCTTCGATCCTGATTTCTGAAATTCCTTTCACACTGCAATACCTATTGTGTTAAGGAATTGCGGCTTTTTTGGCTGATATACCAGCATTTTGCGCAACTGTCTTTCACACTGCTGCAATGAACAGCATTTTGGTTTTCTCCCTCATCCATTATACACATAAACACTGCAGTTCCCACATAATTCACTGCATGAGTTAGTGTCTGGACACTGGGGGGTGTGGGGAAAGGAGGAAGGGAATGCTGCTACCTATGCCTATGCCAGAATATCAGTACAATTTTTTGTCAGGCAAAAAAAAAATGGTGCACACCAAAAGGAAGGGAATGCATTGCATGCTGGAATGCCTGTCACATGAGCAACTGCAGCTAGTGCAAAGCTCCTGCAATTTTCTGGGTTCCCGGGCTTGCAAATGGATTATTTCTGGTATTATTTATCACAAAAATTAGCCCAGAACTTCCATTATATTTCACTAGATGTCTGGAACTAGCTTTTTCCTTGTGTAGAAGGTCGAATATAATGTGCTAATTACCAGGTAAGAAATACTCAGAATAAAGGGGGAAAGTGCAGTGTGAAAGCAGCTTTTGTTGCCATGTAGACTCTACACTGTCCTTGGATTTTGGAAGAAAAAGATATGGGTGGCTTAATATTTTTATTTATTTAATATATTATGTAATAGGATCCACAGGTCTTGTCCCATTATTACACACACACACACACACACAGAGCCAAAACATCTCCTCCCACCCATAGTGTTCTAAATACCAGTAGCTGGGTGTTTGTTGGAAGTGGGACAAGAGCAACTCCTGTTTGGGTTCTTTTGTTCGGGTTCCAGAAGGAAGATAGAGTTAGGGTCCTCCAGCTGGCTAGGCTTGCCTACCTTTACCTGTGCTGTTCTCTATCTAACTTCCTTCTGTTGTAAACTGATATGCTCAGGGAAGCCGACCTGTCCCTCCTTCCTTTGCCTTCTTCTTTGACTGTCCAAGGAGAGAGGAGACATCTGTCTTTGTTCTCTTTCCTGAACCATGAGTGCAATGCCCAAGTCTGGGCATTGCGCCTCCAACTTAGTTAGTTAGTTAGAACTAGGTATGCCTTTCCTATCACTATGTATTTCTATAAATAAAGTAGCTTTTTCTTATATTACTAGGTCTTAAGTCGGGGGGGGGGGTTGATGCCATCAGCCAGGATGGAGGTTTAGACTGACTGCTCCCACTCATGCCACTTAAAAGATAAACTAAAAAGAACCCAAACTGACAGACAAAAACATTTCTCATAAGCACTTACCTAGAAAGGCAATGCACCACAGCCTCACTGGAGATAAGGAAAAACTTCTTACAGCTTACTTTGTTCTGTGGAGCTCTGACTCATCAAACAGCAGCCTGGAGGACCACGAGGAAGGCCCTACCATGGTATGAATATCAGCCCGCACTTTGCAGCTGCAGAAATAACCTGAGGGCCCGGGGGATTCCTGAATCAGCAGGGAGCTAAAACCTCCTTTCTTTCTTTATCACTTGGGCTAATCATACCTTCACCAATATACATTTGGAAGAGAAAGACACTGAATGCATTCACAGGGCCTTAGCTCCAAAGCCGCCTCAGGGACAGCGTCCTAGAGACATTATAATTAGATCCCACTATTACTAAGTGAAAGACAAAATAATGTGTGAACCACAAGCAAACCCTGATCTCATGTGCTGGACAAAAAAATTACCTTTTTCAATATCTGAGTAGTGAAACACTGCAAAAAAGGTGTGAGTTCAAGAAGTACACTGAAAAGCCGAGGCATGCTGAAATCAGACACAGGTGGGGATTCCCATTCAAACTGATTGTAATCGGTAATGGAACTACCCTGACTGCTTCTATCTATAAGGAAGCAAAAAAATTACTTGTGAGGCTGGACCTTAATCAAGAAGAAGTCAGACTCAGATTACAATTATCTGAGTGACCCAGAAAAAAGTCTGCAACCATCTGTATGACTGGCAAAGAAAGACCAAGAAAAAGAAGAAAAAGAAGCTGAGAAAGGAAAAAGATAATGGCACCTGAAAACAGCCATGCCTGGGATCTACATCTGAAGAGAAGTGCTTTCTTAAGTCTATGGCATCTATTACAGTTCAACAAAATGGGTGTTCCTGTTAATTTTTGATTACTTAGAATTGGTTTGCTATAATTAGTTAAATACAAGAAAGAAACTTGAGGTTGTTTTTCTCTTGTGCAGAGGATAGTAATAATAGCCGAATGGGGTGGGGGGGAGGTGGTAAAATGTCCTCTACCTAAACCCCCTATCCATCATTGCCTCTTCTGAGGGAATGGACAGACGCTGGGTTTGTACTGAGTCTGTGGAGGGAGACTTGTTTGTTGGGGGAAATTGGGGGGTGGAGGGTTGTTCATTGTTGAAGGGGTGCATATTCCATGTATATTTTTGCTATACATATTCATTTGTATACGTGAACTGTCTCTAGAATTTAGTGCTAAACAATTCTTGATTTCTCGCAGTAGTTCAAGAGACCAAACATCATTCTTGAGGGGTATACGTTGGTCAGTTTTAGCAGAAAAAGATCTCTCTCAGTGTTTGATGATACCAGCCTGTGGCTTATTGCTAAGTGTTTTAATGGAAAGGGACTGAATACAACAACCTGGCCCTGATGTACTTTTATCGAAATGGTTTGAACCCCAAGGTGTTGGATGAACTGCCGTGTATAGTGAAAGCGGGGAACCCTTCCCTGTCTGCTCTCACTGTCCCAGGAGTCAATCCCCAGCTTTGGGCAATTGATCCCAGCAAATCCTGGTTTGCCAAGGTTGTGCACGCTCACACCAACCCTGCAAGGTAGTAACTGCCACCACCCTTCAGACTGGTTAGCTACTCTGGGGCAAAGGGAACTCCAGAGCCCAGTTAAACACCAGAGCTTCTCAGGGCAAGAGTCTAAATATACTCCTTGCCCCTTCTAAAGCCTCAGGTAAAATATTCCTTTGTTACACGGTAGTTGTAGTCGAATGGCAAGGACTGAATTTAGGAACTGACCCCTCTCTCTGGAATGAACACACGTTAGTTAAAGTAATTAAAGTTTATTAAAAAGAAAAAATAAGAAAAGCATAAAAATATTACAAAGAACAAAGAGGTGCACAAAAGTAAGTTTTAGCAGCAAATTGAATCCTGTTACCATACACCCCCAAACGGGCAAGGTTTGGTAAGAAAACAGTAAAGTAAGTTTTTGGCACAAATCAAAATAACAAAGCTTTCTGGCCTAAACTATACTACAGACCATAGGATCTCTAGCTGGATAACCTTCTCCCCTCAGGGAATTGCGAGTCAGGATGGAAATGGAGCCACAACAGAACATCACCAAAGAAACAAGGTGGCGCTCCGAAGTGGGACACTTAACCCAGAGTTCTAAGCTTCTTATTGAAGAAATCTCCCGCTCAGCCGGAGACAATTAACCAATTAACATTTTCATCAAAGGGATGAAAAAGCTATGTTCCCACAGCACCTGGCACCTCCTCTTGGATTCTCATAACAAAGCAAGGAGTTTTATGGCCTTGATGGAACCAGGCCCCTTCTGCTGATAAGAAGGTGCGAAGCTAACTGTAAGCTGATACAGCTGTGTTGTAAAATCACCAAGTCACAGTGATGAGGGGGAACCATATGTTTAACTGCTTGCTAGCAGGTTAACAAAAAATATGTCAAGGGGGAAAAAATCCCCACAAGGCTTTGGTGTTCAGCCATTTTAACTACAGGCCAGGGTAAGGCTGGCAAGCTGGCACGACAGCGTGTACTTCCCCACCAGACACCTTGACCGAGCTAATCCAGTTGTGTCTGCAGATTGACAGTTGGCTTGAGGTCCGATGGTTGGAGTGCAGAGTGGAGCCAATCCATTACCAGGCACCTCTACCTCTCCCCTGCAGCCATCATCCGCCTAGCATGGGAACCTTGACCTTGTCAGGGGTGTAGCCCATGCAAATTGGTGGGGCCCAACCATGCTTGTCAGAGAAGGAGAAGTGCGGGAGGGAGGGGCTATGCCTATACTGCAGGAAAGGAGGACATCTGGCCTGGGCATGCCCCTCCAAGACCAAGAAGACTCCAGTGTCGGAAAACTCCAAATCCCAGCTCTCGTAGAGGCCCAAGAGCTGGGAGTCAAGCCAACAAAGCGGTCTCATCAACAGCCCCTGCCATCACAACCTCCCTTGCTCCTGCCGGTCCGACTGAACTTGCCCATGGGACAGAGCTTACAAGTGAAGGCCATGATTGACAGCAAGGCGTCGGCAAGTTTCATGGACTGCAATTTTGCCTGTGAACATGGCGTCCCTATTCAGATCCTGGAGCAACCCTTGTCCATTGAGACCATCGATGGGTGGCCGCTAAAGTCGGGAACTGTGACCAGAGCGACCGAGTTGCTGGGAATGGAGGCCCTGGGGCACATGGAGGAGTCATTCTATGTGGCTTCTCTACCCCGCTTTTTAATGGTGCTAGGAATGCCTTGGTTGGTCCAACATAACCCGGCCATTTTCTGGGATGAGGCAGTGGTGGCGTTTGCCTCAAAATACTGCCAACACCATTGTCAACCCCAGGGCAAGCCCGACCCTGAGGTAGTGGCTGGGGCGACCTTGCAGGAGGAAGTTGCCCTGCCCGAGAAATATGGACTACCAGGAGGTGTGTGACAAAGGAGAAGCCTACCAACTGCCCCCCACTGACTATATGATTGCACCATTAACCTGGTGCTGGGAGCACCCATCCCGTCTGGGCACATCTATTCTCTGTCAGAGCCAGAGTTGGCGGCATTGAGGGAGTTTCTGGACATGAACCTGAAGAGAGGCTTCATTCAACCCTCTCAGTCTCCAGTCAGGGCTCTTCTGCTGTTCATCAAGAAGAAGAATGGAGAGCTATGTCTGTGTAATGACTACAGGACGCTAAATCAGATTACCATCCCCAACAGCTTCCGCCTGCCTCTCATCACAGAAATGCTGGAGCGACTACATTTGGCCAAGGTTTATACCAAGCTCGATCTGAGAGGGCCTTATAACCTGGTGCGAATCAAGGAGGGAGACGAGTGTGATGGAGGATCCCTCAAGCATCCTGGCCCCAAGCAATTTAGGCCCTTGAAAGTGATGAGGAAAAATGGATTTTTATATACATAAAAACATAGGTTATTATATTAGAAGGTATAGGTTCATATAATAAAGATCATAAACAACTAAGCAAAATGGCCCACAGGCCTCTGTATAGACCAGCCTTTCCCAACCAGTGTGCCCCCAGATGTTGTTGGACCACAATTCCCATCTTTCCTGACCATTGGCAATGCTGGCTGAGGCTGATGGGAGTTGTAGTCCAACAACATCTGGAGGCACACTGGTTGGGAAAGGCTGGTATAGACCCTAAGATCATCTCATGGGATCCCAGAAAACCTGGCATTAAAAGCAGGCCTGTGTGTGTGTAGGCCTAGAAAAAGCAGGCAATGATGAGATTCCCCTTGCCGTGAATTCCTGTGCTCTTGCCAAGAAACTCGGCCGGTGCATGACTAGCAGATATTAATTAGGTTATTTGTTCAAAGCAATGGGCAACTTTGGGCTTTGGCACGCATTCTTGAGATGGCTTGATGTGTTGTTTTTTCACTTTTGATAAGTGGAATGCAGCTTTGCAAGTGGGTACTCTTATTCTTGTTAGGCCTCCGCAGGCCAGTGTTTTGCAGGTAATCCTCTCTTTTAAGCTATGTATTTTATAACAGAAAATACAAGAAAATAAGAAAGCCTTATAGTAGTGTGGTGTTCATGAACTTCCAGTCACTCTAAGGAAAACCAAACTTGGCCTTACATCATGGTATTACTTAAAGAACATGTTGTAATGTGCTGGGATGTTCCTGGCCAGCTTGGCTGATCAGGAGCCATGATGGAATGGAATGCATGGTACAAAATCATTAGTAACGTAAGGCAGGAGAATAGCGGTAACCCAGGTCAAATAGATAGTGGGATAGAGTAGGGATATCAATCTAAGAAGACAACAAGACAATAGGATGGGCGGTATCTGCAAAATTATGAATATACATGTATTCATTTTAATAAAATTATCTGATTGGTTGGAAATATTGCAAAAGGGAAGAACTGTTATGTTATGTGGGAAGGAACTTCTGTGATTGGTAAACTAATGTCACATGTGTATTCAGTACTGTATAAAAGATCTGTGCAGACTGTGCCTCAGTGCAGTCCTCTCCAGATTTTCTGGGAGGCTGACCCTGCATATGCTTGTAAAGAATGAAGGCCTACCTTTTTGCTTTAAGCCTGTGTCATTAAATTACTTATAGGACCCCCAGCAAAGATCCCATGGGAGAAAAGAAAAATTCTCCATCAAGTGGAAGACTGCCTTTAAAACCTGATATGGTCAGTTCGAGTACCTGGTGATGCTGTTTGGCTTGTCTACTGCTCCAGGGGTCTTCCAAAATTTCATGAATGATACCTTTAGAGACTATTTAGATCGATTCATGATTGTGTATTTGGATGATATTTTGATATACTCAAACTCCCCCGAGGAGCACAAAGAACACTTGAAGGCGGTGCTGCAGCACCTCCGAGAACATTGCCTTTATTCTAAGTTGGAGAAGTGCAGGTTCAATGTGACCACATTGGACTTTAGGGTATCGCATCTCCCCAGGCGGGGTAGAGATGGATCCAGGCAAGGTCTACTGCATTCTCACGTGGCAACCTCCCTGTACCAAGAAGGACTTACAGTGCTTCCTGGGGTTTGCCAATTACTATCATCGGTTCATCGCAAGTTATTCTGATAAAACTGCACCCCTCACGGACTGCCTAAAGGGTCCAGGTCCTTTTTGCTGGACAGAAGCCGTGCAGCAGGTGTTCGAAGAGTTGAAGGGGAGGGTTGCTTTGGATCCCATTCTACAGCATGCAGACCCCTCATGTCCCTTTGTGGTGGAGATAGAAGCAACGGGCATAGCCATTGGAACGATGCTTTTGCAACCAGCACAAAAAGGTGACGGTCTGAGACCTTGCGCCTATTTCTTGCGGAAGTTGACCAGTTCAGAGCAAAACTACACCGTGTGGGAAAAGGAGCTGTTGGCTATCAGGGATGCCTTTGAAACTTGGCAGCAGCATCTAGAAGGAGCGCAGCACAAGATCGAGGTATGCACTGACCATCAGAATTTGGAGAAACTGCAGACTGCTCGCAAACTAAACCAGAGACAAGTGTGCTGGACACAGTTCTTCACTCGCTTCCATTTCAAAATCCACTACATTCCGCAAGCACAGAACAAGCGAACGGATGCATTGTCCTGCGAGCCAGAATACCTAGAGAGCCCGCTCCCGAAACTCTGACAATTGATCATCCCTCCTGAAAAGATTTTGGTGGGGGCCTGCCATGAATCCTGGGTGTTGGAGCTGCAAGCAGAGCAACAGCAGGATGCCTTTCTCCAAAGAGAAGAGCTCCGAGCTGGCAACACAGACCACAGAGAGTAGTGAGGGGTTTGCGCTGAGAGACGGGGTGTTATATCAGCACAAGGCCATGTATGTGCCATCCGGGGAGGTGAGAGCCAAGGTGCTGCATCAGTGTCACAACTCCCCCACTGTGGGGCACTTTGAAGTCTGCAAAACCCTGCAATCCGTCGCCCAAGATTTCTGGTGGCCTTGGATGAAGCGGGATGTGGAACATTATGTCTGATCCTGCCCCACTTGTGCCCAGGCCGAGCATGCTACTGGACGGCCTGTGGGGCTCTTAGAGCCCCTTCCAACCCCCCAAGGCCTTTGGCGAATGGTCATAATGGACTTTCTCACCGATCTACCTCTCTCACAGGGTAAGACAACGGTGTTGGTAGTGTTGGATGCCTTTATGAAAATGGCACACCTCATTCCGTGCTCAGGGCTTCCAAATGCTCAAGAGACAGCCCGACTCTATGTGCATCACGTATACGTTTCCACGGGCTCCCTGACAGCCTGCTTTGTGACCGAGGCATGCAATTCACGGCCCACTTCTGGCGTGCGATGTGGGAAATCCTGCAAAGTGAACTAAGACTCTCCTCTTCCCACCATCTGCAGACCGATGGACAGACGGAGAGGGTTAATGCCACATTAGAGCAATACCTGCATTGTTACATTAACTACCAGCAGAACAACTGGGTGTCTTTCCTACTCCTGGCAGAGTTTGCTTATAACAATGCTGTACACACTCACACGCAACAGACCCCTTTCTTCACCAACTTCAGATATCACCCTCGAACTTTTGCTGCCCCTCAAGTCAACCCATCCATCCTGCGGGCGGAGGAGTTTGTACAAGAGCTTCAAGCAATGCAACAGCTGTTGAAGGAGCAATTGGACCAGGCCAAACAGGATTACAAAAGGGCAGCAGACCGGCACTGCCAGGAGGGTCCCTCCATCCAAGTGAGAGACAGTGTGGTTGTCTACACGCTACTTGGCTATGCAAGGTCGCTGCCACAAGTTGGAGGATCGAAGAGTGGGGCCCTTCAAAGTGGAGGCGCAAATCAACCCTGTGGCCTTCCACCTGAAGCTGCCCCCCACCTTTAAGATACACCCTGTGTTTCACCACTCCCTGATGATGTTGGAACATCCCCTCGACTTCCACCAAGCTATAGTGGAGCCGGCTCCTCCTCTCACTGTGAATGGGCAGGAGGAGTATGAGGTGGAGCAGATCTTAGACTAGCGGAAGCGTAGGGATCAACTTCAGTATCTGATACACTGGAAAGGGTATGACCCATCTGAATGTTCTTGGGAAATAGCAGAGGATGTTCATGTACAAGACTTGGTGAGAGATTTCCATGAAGCCTATCTGAGCAAGCCCAGACCTCAGGGTGGAGTGGAATGGTGCATGCAGGGGGAATGATGTTGAGCCCCAGCTCTTCCAGGAGGATCAGGGAGGGGAGACGGTTGAGCCTCATCTTCCCCAGTTAGAGCAGGAAGAGGAATCAGAGGCAGATAAGGCTTTTGAGGACAATGAGGGAGGAGGTGTAGTTGACAGTCTGCCAGTTCCCATGGACGGTTCTCCCGTGGAAGCAGACCTAGCTCCACCTACAGATGCCCCAACAGAACCGTTGGGGGATGCCCTGGTGTGCGTGCCAACTCCATCTCCTCAGGACTCCCCGCCTGGCACTCCAAATGCGTCCCCACCTCCTGAAGCCGAGCCGGCACCTATGGAGCCTGTACTGCCAGATGAGCCAGCGGAGGCTTGCCCCCCCTCACCCTGTGCGAGACGCCATGAGAAACGGGTCAGTCAGAAGATGGAACTTTGAAGGAGTCAGAGATTACGGGCGAAGACCTTCCCTACTTAAGGTGGTGCCCTCCTGATTGGGATGCTGAGTCAACTTTCTTCACAAACTGCAGAGTATGCCTAGATAGCTTAGTTAGGGCCAGTAGTGAGTTAACATAGTTAAGTCTATGAAGTGCACTGCCTTTGATGTAACCATTACTCTAATAAAACAAGAATTAATTCCAGTCTCGCCTCCAGCTCGTGTCTCACACTCTGGGCAGGACACTTACAGATGCCTTCCAGACCAAGTGGAAAAATACGTTAATAGCAAAATTACAGAGGCTGGGCTTTGCCCCGGATGCATTATTTGCCCTATGATACCCCAAGGCCAAAGCAGCTATTAAGCAACGTATCTGGGACACTGACCTTCAAGAACATATATGATTGGCCACAGCTTATCCAGACTTCAGGGACAAGTTGGTGATATTTGCACCAGCAAATTACTTAATTTATCAGTCCCAAAATATAGGAAGGCTTTTACGTTAGCCAAGCTTAATGTCCTGCCTTCTGCCCTCCTTGAAGGCAGATTTAAGGGCATGCCCTTCTGGGAGTGTCTGTGCCCTTATGGCTGGGGGAGGTGGAAACAATTCGTCACGTGTTGTTTTATTGTTCCTTTTACCTTGATTTTAGAGTTATTTTTATTACTCCGATTTTAATAAAAATCCCAGGTAGATCGGATTCATTTTACTTAGAGTATTTGTTGTCTGACAGGAACCCCCAAGTGACAATAAAAGCAGCCAGCTTTTTTGCAGCAGCTATTGATTGTCAAAAAGTAATGATTAACCAATTATTTTAATTTTAATATTTTAATTTAATTGTTTTAATATGTAGTAAGAGGGTATCTCACAAGAGTGAATATGTTTAATGCTTCTTTTAAGTATTGTTGTGCATTTGTGTATTTGTATATGTTCAGTTTGGTCTATGACCATAAATAAAAAAGCAAGCAAGCAAGCATATAACAACAACAACAACAACAACAAATAATGGTCAGCGAGACTTTTTATAACAAATTATTTGATCACTTACATGACTTACAAAAGGAACTATAATTCTTGGTGTAGATTTAAATTGGATCAGTGATGCAAAAAAGATAGGAAAGGGAAAGCGAGAAAGACTGTGATTTGTGAAGATTCTAATTTAAAATATATTCTTGGTGCTACTGATCTGATAGATATATGGTGAGAAAAACATCCTACAGACTTAGATTACACATATTTTTTCCAGAGACACAATTCGTACATGAGGATAAATTACTTATTAAGCAGAAAAAATCTGACTGGACAAATACTTTCCTCCTATATAGGTTCTTCAGATCCCTCAGATCATGCACCTGTTGTTGCCACTGTACATTTAATGAACTCTTCTCCAAAGACTATAACATGGAAACTGAATCTCTTTTATTACTTAACAGACCCATAAAATGAAAGAGGAACTTAATAATTACTTCACCATAAATGACACCAATGAGTTATCTGAGGCTATAATTTGGGACTCAATGAAGGCAGTAATGAGGGGTCATTTGATAAGCAAATATGCTCATCTAAAACGAACAAGAGAGGCCTCAAGAACTAGACTCCAAAATTAAATTAAGAATCTTGAAAACAATCATAAACAAACAGGCAGTAAACAGATTTATAGGATATTGCTTCAAAAAAGGACTGAATTAGCAAATCTATAAATTGGGAAAATTGCAACTGCTATGCAATTTGCTAATGAAAAATATTATGAACAAATTGATAAAAATTCCAAAATTTTAGCCTATAAGCTCAAAAATAAAATCACAAGAAATAGGATTTCAAATATACAAGGGTCCACAGAAGAGCAGTTATACACAACAGAACAAAGAGAAGAAAGGTTTCAAGCATTTTTTATTGATTTATACAAAACAAGACCAATTGATAGCACCTCTATCAATGCCTGTCGGGGAGATGCAAATTTTAAAAAACTAGACATAGTCAATAGCACTACCTGATAGAGCAAATTTCAGATGATGACCTTGACAAAGCTTTCAAAAACATGAAACCAGCGAAGGCACCAGGTTTACATGGATTCACATCACAATTTTATGAAGTCTTCAAAGAACAACTAAAACCCAAACTGAAAACTTTATTTAATTCCTTATTGACAGGCAGACCTATACCACCCACTTGGCAGGAATCTTGTTTAGTGATTCTCTTAAAACCAGGAAAGGATCCAACACAAGTAGATTCATACCGACCTATAGCCCTTATAAATGCAGATACATTTTTTTTAGCAATATATTGGCAGACAGGCTAGCTCTGATCTTACCTGCTCTTATAGTTAAAGAACAAGTTGGTTTCATTAGGGGCAGACACATAGCTGACCAAATTACACAATTAATAAACATTATTTACTATGCCAAATGGACAAAAAAGCTCTGTATAGTTTCGCTCGACTCTAGCAAGGCATTTAACAAATGAAGCTGGGATTTCCTACATGCTTTATTAGAAAAAATGTCATTCCTGAAGGAATTCATCATGGTTTTAAAAAACCTATGTAAAGGCAGCCAAGCCTCTATTTGACTAAATGGCTAGGACACAGCTAAATTCAACATTGGGAGGGGCACAACTCTATGGAGCCTATGGCAAATAAAATTCACCAGAACGAATTAGTACAGGGAATAAAATCCCCAGATTCAATACATAAATAAATCTCTTTGCAGATGGTGTTGCTTTAATGTTAGAAAAGCCATTGTCTTCACAAGCAGCACTCAAAGAAATTGCAGGTTATGGTGGTGTATCAGGAATGGAAATGAACTACAAAAAATCTGAAATGCTGGATATTAATGTATCACCACCTGATCAATTACATTTACACAAATTATCTAAAATTAAATTATGTCCTAAACACATAAAGTACCTTGGTGTACTTATTACAAAAAACTGGAAAATGATGAAGAAAATGAATTTTGATGTCTTGGTAAGTCTTGGTCTTAAACTAGACAGGAAAAAATGGAACAATCTTCAGCTTTCTTGGTTAGACAGGATAGCTGCTGTTAAAATGTCAGTATTACCACGTTTCAGTTTTCTATGCCAGATCCTCCCAATTTGAACTGACATAAAAATATTGAAAAAATGGCAAAACTTGATAAATAATTTCATCCTTCAAAACAAGAGAGTAAGACTTAGGAAAAATATTTTATATAAATTAACAAAATTGGGATGACTTATGTTATGTTATATTATGTTATGTTTTATTTCTAGGCCGCCTTTCGGCCAAATAGGCCCCCAAGGCGGCTTACACACAAATAAAAATACAAATACAAAATGCAAATAAAAACAATACAATTTACAAAAAAAAAAATCAAACTAACAAAGTCCTAACATCTCTAAAAAAACAGGAGCAGCAAACCAAAAGCATTAATCTTCCTGGTAAAGGGCAGTCCCCAGAAAAATGTCACTAAGAGCAGGGGTGGGGGGCAAAGCAGGTGGAAAAGCATGCCCCTTGATGGTCCCAGCACAGTCCCATCCCTGCAGCAGCATGTCTCAGTCTGCAGTTCTTCCTGATAAGGCCCAGGCAGAGGGGTGGGGCAAGGCAGATGGAAATGCTTGCCCCTTGATGGTCCCAGCACAGTCTCATTCCTGCAGCAGCACATCTCAGTCTGCAGCTCTTCCTGATAAGGCCCACGCAGAGGGGTGGGGCAAGGCAGATGGAAATGCTTGCCCCTTGATGGTCCCAGCAGTCTCACCCCAGCAGCAGTAGCTCTCAGTCTGCAGCTCCTCCTGATATGGCCCAGGCAGAGGGGTGGGGCAAGACAGATAGAAATGCTTGCACCTTGATGGTCCCAGCACAGTCTCATCCCTGCAGCAGCTTAGAATTCTAAATTTGACGTGGTATCATGATGCAGCCCATATACATTGCATACTTTAAATGATGAAACATTCACAGCAACGTATGTGGATCTCACTGGAGCTTGACTCTTTCAATAGAAAATGGGCAGCAGCTCTTCCATTTCTGATGCACCACCCTGTAGTTTTAAAAAATATTTTGAATCCTTTGCATTTGCAAACTTTCAGGTCTGGACTGCTTGGATTAAACATCTGTCTCCAGCCATCTCTCCTCTTGTACCTTTTTGCCATCATCCCATGTTTTATAACAAAACTAGGAAACAACAATTTAAAAAGATATATATACGATTAGGAACTTATTGTATGACTCCACTGACAGATACTCAACTAAAAGAAAAATTAGGACTCTTATGGACAGACTGGCTGACATTACATATCTATTAAATTCTCTGTGATGCAATGATGCGCAATCTGGACTCTTTAAAATCACTATGGGAATCACATTTAAAGTGTTTTTAGCGCTTTGTTTGCCGCCCTGGTCTCCTGCTGGGAGGAAGGGCAGGATACAAATTAAATAATAAATAAATATAAAATTTGAACTGTATAATAGAACCAGCTGAATGGCACAAATGGCCATTAAAGTCTGTATCAGCAAAAATCAAAGAAAATAGCATAAAGATACTACACAGATGCCATTACACACCTCTCAGATGTCATAAAAAAAATAAATCCAAAATCAAACCCACTATGTTGGAGAGGTTGCCAGCAACTGGGATCTTATTTTCACATGTGGTGGACCTGTGAGAAGGTTCAACAATTCTGGAGTTTAATAATGGATGAAGTAAGTTTTATTACAGGTCCAATGGTTCCTTGTGATCCCAGGCTAACATTAATGAACTTGTTTACTGAAGATTTAAAGAATTGTTTAAAGAATTATTAACCCTTTTTTATGGTAGCTGCCAGACAGGTCTTAGCTCAAAATTGGAAGACAGCTGCTAATCTGACACTGGAGGCAAAGCATGAGAAAATATGGATCATTGCACTTATGGAAAAACTGTCTAAGCAGCTTAAGGCTCTAAAAGGCACATCAAACAAATATGACTTTGAGGAAACATGGTACATTTTTATTCAACATATTAGAGGCGACATGTCTAGGACACCTCCATCAACTGAAGGCAATCTCTGGAGTAACCTGCTGAGACAATGAACATATGACAATTAACTAATGCACATAACTTGTTAAATAACTTATCTCTTTGTGAATGACATATTATACAGCCACGACAGTGGCTGTATACTACAGTCAGCATGGATTTTTCGCATTCCGCAATGTTAAATGGAAAATACCCCCCATGCCATTCTGATGCTTCCCATAAGCTCATTTCAAAACAAAACCTTACATAACTTATAGTCCTGAACTCAGAAACGCTTGCTTAACAACCCTGTCAATTTTCATGGCGATACACAAAACAGAGAGAATAGACAGTTCAAAGTTTAAAAAGAGAGAGAAAAACCTCAGAGCCCTTTTGGACTTTTTTCTCTGAGAGTTATAATCTGTTGTCATTCATTAAAAATCAGCCATGCTCACAGAGTACCTGTAATCCTAATAGTGACGTTGCCCCATACTCTGACCTTCATCTGCTGCAGTTTAAAAGTTTAAAAAATGCCTGGCTGATTTTTAATTAATTTAATAAATTTTGGCTGGGACCCAATCATAGCGCGGAGCATGCTCAGTAAGGACCAACTGTCAGTGTTCTAAAAGCCTCATAGCTGCTGGGCTTGGCTAATAAGAGGGCCACACCCACACCAGACTTGATTTCACTTGAGACAGTCATGGCTTCCCTCAAAGACTCCTGGGAAGTGTAGTTTGTGAAGGGTGCTGAGAGGAGACTCCTATTCCCCTGAGAGAATGGTTTAACAGTCAGCCACTCTGACTGAAGGTCTGTGAGGGAAACAGGGCGTCTCCTAGCAACTCTCAGCACCCTTCACTAACTACACTTCCCAGGATTCTTTGAGAGAAGCCATGATTGGCTTTGAGCCATGGCTTTGAGAGAAGCCAAGATAAATTGTTTTAAATTGTTTTTAAAAGATGTATTTTTAAATTTGTATATTTGTTTTTAATGTTTTTATTTATTGTAAACCTCCCAGAGAGCTTCGACTATGGGGCGGTATATAAATACACTAAATAAATAGATAAATAAATAATGATTGTCCAAAGTGCAATAGAGGCCTGGTGTGGATGTGGCCAGGGACAGCTTTGTTTTAAATTTGGGTGGGAGGTAGGGTTGCCAGGTTCATGGCCTGAGACTGATCCTGTATCTTTAGGAGAAGAGAAAGTCAGCCAAGTGCCAGTGTTCTTGCAACATTGTAATGGGAAAAACCACAAGATAGAATTGTCCCTTCCCCCTGCCCAACTGTGAAAGATACAGAAGACGTCTTGGTTGGCAGGCCCAGCCTGGTCAGTTTTACCTATCCTAATCATGATTGCATAGGAGTATATCTGATTCAACTCAATAATCTGGACAGAGAGAACCTCGCTTCAGTTGTTCATGCTCTGGTAACCTCTAAATTAGATTACTGCAATGCACTCTACGTGGGGCTGCCTTTGAAGACGGTTCGGAAACTGCAGCTCATACAAAATGCAGCGGCCAGATTGATAACAGGGACCCGGCGGTCTGAACATATAACACCGATTCTGGCCCACTTGCATTGGCTGCCTATATGTTTCCTGGCACGGTTCAAAGTGCTGGTGTTAACCTATAAAGCCTTATACGGTTCGGGACCACAATACCTGATGGAACACCTCTCCCGATATGAACCTACCCGTACACTACGCTCAACATCGAAGACCCTCCTCCGGGTGCCTACTCATAGGGAAGCTTGGAGGGTATCAACAAGAAAAAGGGACTTTTCAGTGGTGGCCCCCAAATTATGGAACAATCTTCCTGATGAGGTACGCCTGGCGCCAACATTATTATCTTTTTGGTGCCAGGTCAAAACTCTCCTCTTCTCCCAGGCATTTTAGTATGTGTTAAAAATTGTTTTTTAATTTTTTTAAGAATTTAAAATTTTTAAAGTTGTTTTAAATTGTCTAAATATGTGGTTTATTGTATTTGATGTATGACTGTTGTGAACCGCCCAGAGAGCTTCGGCTATGGGGAGGTATATAAATTTAATAAAATAAATAAATAAATAAATAATCATACAAATGATCAGACCTGCCTTTTCCCTCTTTCCCCTTTCCTCTCCCTTTCTCCTCCCCTCTTCCTTCTTCCGCTTCCCTGCCCACTCCAGCCCTCCGTCCCTCCCCCCAGTCAGTTTTACCTATCCTAAGCATGATTGCACGGGAGTAAATCCCACTGAACTCAATAATCAATAAACATGCAAACGACCACAACTGTCCTTCTTCTCCCCTCCCCCTCCTGCCTGCTCCCCTCCCAGTCCTCCCCTCTGCCTTTCCACCCCTTCCGCCTCCCTCTCCTCCCTTCCCCATCCTCTGTGGTCAGTTTCACCTATCCTAAACATGATTGCCTGGTGTGTGTGTGTGTAAATCCCACTTAACTCAATAAGCATGCAAATGATCAATCCATTCTCAGCAAACTTGCACAGGATCCCATTTCTTACCTCCCAGATTAAAAGCAGGGAAATTCACTAATAGGCAAAAAACCTTGCAGTTTAAGAATGTACCTATAGCCCACAGATATTTCTACCAAACTTTAAAAAACAGGGAAATTGGGCAGCTATAGTGAATGCACCAGGGGAGCAGGAGACCTGAACTCCTCTCTGAGATATTGGACTGCCCTACCAAGTTGTCAAAATGTAAACACCATTTGGGTTGGTCTTTCACAGTCCAATCCACTTGCTGTGTAGCTTGGAAGAATTTGGTAACATGTGCCTCTGAGCATATGGTGAGTGGTGGCAACACCTGTAATCAGCCCAAATAATAGAAAGAAGATATGTCCTGTGCTGATCTTGTTTTAGCTGGGAGGAAGCAATATTATTAAGACAGTTGATATAGTTCAGATGCTCACTTTAAATATGTCTGATTTACTTTGCAATTTTAGTGAAGTTTTCTATAGGAACTCATTTTCTTTTGCTTTTGTTTCTATGAATATGTGAAGTACAGCAACACTTTGCAAAATTTATACTAAAAAAACTCCAAACATAAGTGTGGAATAATGGCACTGACTTCTGCAAAATAGTCTCCAGTGGACCTCAGAAGTGTCTCAATTTGCACAAGATAAAACAGTGGGAGGTGAAATATATTCTAGCAAAATTCTAGGTGTGCTCTATGTTTTTAATTGATTGTGAACACCTTGCCTTAAATAAAGTGGTTTAAACATAGCAGGCTGAAAACATGCATCCTCTTTTTTCCAACAACTAGAGCCATTGCTAAAGTAGCAGCATATTGTAATCAGTCTGATTTTACATTAAACTGCAGTTTCAGGTCCAACTGTTAATGCACCCAAAATAGAAATAGACCATAACCTCCAGTTTGAAACAAAAAAAGGCTATCTTCACCATCATATGACATTGACCAATAAAAAGGCTTTGAAATTAATAAAAATAAATTTGACACAGATTTCTAGGATGAATAATGAGGGAAATAAAATTTTCTAGTTTAGATTCTCTGTAGAAACATTAGTAACACAGGAAAGAAGCAAAGTAAGAAGAACACCAACAAACATACAAAAATATAATTTTCCATCTTTGGAGATGGCAAGTATTGCCACAACTCACCATATGCTCAGAGGCACATGTTATCAAATTCTTCCAAGCTATACAGCAAGTGGATTGGACTGTGAAAGACCAACCCAAATTGTGTTTGCATTTTGACAAATTTGTAGGGCAGTCCAATATCTCAGAGAGGAGTTCAGGTCTCCTGCTCCCCTGGTGCATTCACTATAGATGCCCAATTTCCCTGCTTTTTAAAGTTTGGTAGAAATATCTGTGGGCTATAGGTACGTTCTTAAACCGCAAGGTTTTTTGCCTATTAGTGAATACACATGGAATGTCTGGGGAAAGGGGGAAGTTAGGAGGTTTGTATTCCCTATTGAAAATGCACACCTAAAGCTATTAACTAAGTCTTAAGTCTTGGTGATTTAAATGCAGGGTAAAATCCTGCTTCTTAGGTAAACACACACACTGGCACACATAGATCCGACCGCTGAGTTACTCTCCATATGCATAACAGGGGTGACACAAAGCATAAGAGGCCTGGGCACCTCGGGCTACTTGTAATTAAAGCACTGAATCTTTTTCTGAGATTGCAAAACTTATCTTATGTGGTTGTTTTTTAAAAACATATTCTTATTGCTTCGTGTCTTGAGTGACATATGGAGCTCTTGACCTTTATTTTAATCTCCATTTGGTGTGGTTTTGACTACATTCCTAAAGCTTGTCTTTCTGTACTGGGTGTTACCTTGTACTGAGAAACAGCTAGTACAAAGGGATGAGTCCATTTACCTCATCTTACCTACACCCCCAATTCCATTTTCATGCCCGACCTGTCTGCATTACTCATAGGTAAATCCCTGGCTGGCATTATATCCCCGTATAATTTGCCCATCTATGCTGATACATGTTGAGCCGCTCTCTACAAGGACTTCATTGTGTTCCACGGAGTGCTTAACATAGTACTAGGGATGGAAAAATCTGTCAGTTTTGTTCCTCTCCATTTCTCCTTTTTCTCCAATCTTAAAATCAGTCCTCCACATTTCTGCAGCAGTTTGTGTTATAAATTCATGGACATTCTCCAGCATTTTAGTGTGGATTTATCCTAATAAATACATGTTTGTAGACAGTTCTGACTAATGTACACATTTTTGCAATCCACTTCTCATCATATAATGCATTTTTGCAGATTATTTTCACGCATATATTCATTTTTATGCACACTTCTCCCTAACATATACATTTTTATAAATATTGTTTGGTTGGCGAACTGCACTGGAAAATTTGAATAAGTGTGATTTCGATGGATGGCTGTGTTTCTGTTTTTATATTGTTTTGGAAAGTGTGAATTTGATCAGTTCAGCTTGAAATGTGAACGGAATTGAAGTTCTCACCCATCCTTACGGTAGCACCCAAGCAAACTGAACGTTAACAAGAGTTCTGTTCAATGCAATCTTGTTTGCATGTTTTGTCAGTGTATGCTGGACTGGTTTCCCCAGTCAGATTTCCTTTGACTGTTTTGCTTCATTGCGTATCCTCAGATTCAACTCTAAGGCATGCAAGCCTTTGATGCCCTGCACTAGATGTGAAACGAAGAGCAAACATTTGCTGTATTTAAAAGGCATGAGGGGAGGGCTAGAGATGGGGGAGAGATTTGGGTTGGCTTGCATCTGAATGTGAACCTACCTAATTTGCACTTTCTGAAACAATATATGAACCAAACTGCACCTATCCTTCAAAATTTGCACTTCTCTGAATTTTGTGATACAATTCTCCGACCAAAAGCTTTGTATATTAGGGGAAAGTGAGGAGGAGGAGAGAAATTAGAGGACGTTGTGGAGAAAATTAGGAGATAGTCTGCATAATAATAATTAGTGAAGATAACATATAAAACTGCATCGTATAAGGTAAAAACATTTGCAAAAATATGTATATTAAAATAAATGCATGCTAAAATCCTCCAGGGCACAGAGTGGTAAGCAGCGGTAACGCAGTCGAAGCTCTGCTCATGGCGAGAGTTCGATTCCAAGGGAAAGAGGAAGTCGAATCTCCGGTAAAAGGGGCCGAGGTCCACTCAGCCTTCCATCCATCCATGGTCGGTAAAATGAGTACCCGGCATATGCTGGGGGGTAAAGAAAGGCCGGGGACGGAACTGGCAATCCCACCCCATATATACGGTCTGCCTAGTAAACATCACAAGACGTCACCCTAAGAGTCGGAAACGACTCGCACTAGAGCTAGAGGGAGCCCCAGCTGAGGAAGCGTCAAGGCCCCAGCTGACAAAGCGTCAAGGCGAGTTAAGCAGCAGAGCGAGTTCGGCAGCAGGGCGAGGAGGCCAGGGCCCCCCACTCTGCCCGTCTGTTCCCTGACCTCAACTAAACCGCAGTCTCCAACCCATTGATGTAATAAACCTTAAACAAAACTATGCAGGTAAGAAGCCAGCAGGGGTGTGGGGGCTTTCCAGTGTTTTGTACTGCCTGCAGCATGTACGACTATCTGCCTGTTGGACAGAAGTCGTGGGTGTGCTCTCGGTGCAATGAGCTCCTGGCTCTCCAGGAACGACTTCATTTCCTTGAGGCCAAGGTGGCGGACCTGGAAAAGCTGAGAGAGGCAGAGAGGTGTGTGGAGGAGGCCTTCAGGGATGTTATAGCTGTGTCCCACTCCAACGATGATAGCTCTCCTGCTATCATGGAGAACGATGGTCTCGGGGAAGGAGAGCATCCAGCTGAGGAAGAGGGAAACGATCCCTTAGAAGGGACCCATTCCTTGGGGGATGAGCAGCTATCCTCTCATGCTGAGGATATATCTCCAGGGGGTGGAGGGATCCTTGTAGTGGGTGATTCGATCATTAGGAACATAGACAGTGGGGTGTGTGATGGGCGTGTAGACCGCAAGGTGTTTTGCCTGCCTGGTGCGAAGGTTGCGGATATCGCCCGTCGTTTAGATAGTTTGGTAGACAGTGCTGGGAAGGAGTCAGTGGTCGTGGTGCATGTTGGCACCAACGACATGGGGAAATGCAGCCGTGAGGTCCTGGAAGCAAAATTTAGGTTGCTAGGTAGTGTCATGGCCCTGTCAGAGGACTCCTCAGATGAGGACGACTCGGGAGTAACAGCAGCAGACCCAGGAGCAGCAGACTCAGAAGGAAACATGGAGGAGCCTCCTGAGAATCCAGCTCCTTCTCCCCCTCAGCTGCAGAGCACCCCAGATACAGCAGAGGCCCTGCAGCCAGACACAGACAGTGAACAGGATACTTCCCCCTCACCTGCAGAACGTAGACAGCAGAAGGTCAGGCAGAAGAGAGGCAGGCCTGTCTCCTTAAGGCCCAAACGCTGAGGACTCACACCTGCTGTCAACCTTGCTCTTTATAAGGCACACCTTGGCTGCAGCTTGTTGCTGACTGCAACGTCAGGTGTGGCTTGTGTGTTCCTAGTTTTCTGGCACCCTCTTTCGGACTGACCCCTTGGCACTTGATCCCGGACCTCTACTGACCTCGCTTCTGGACTCCTGACTCGGCAAGTACGCTTCGGACAAGTCTGGCCCTTATCAAATTCCCTCCTCCTAAGACCTGGCAGATTTATGGCCAGACTGCCGGCTAAGGACTTTGCTTCCCTGCCAACCACCCAGGAATTTCCAGCCCCCACCGGCACTGCTGACGCAGTGTAGAGCTGACAGGTAGGATGCTGAAAGCCAGGACCTCCAAGGTGGCTTTCTCTGAAATGCTACTGGTTCCACGCGCAGGACCAGCCAGACAGGCCCAGCTTCGCAGTCTCAATGCGTGGATGAGACGATGGTGTCGGGTGGAAGGGTTCGGATTTGTTAGGCACTGGGGAACATTTTGGGACAAGCCGGGCCTGTACAAAAGGGACGGGCTCCACTTGAACCAGAATGGAACCAGACTGCTGGCACTTAAAATTAAAAAGGTAGCAGAGCAGCTTTTAAACTGACTGAGGGGGGAAACCCGACAGGAGCTGAGAAAGGTCCGGTTCGGAATAAACCTCCCCCCTGGGATAAAAACCAAAGAAATGATGAAATTTTAAAAGGGGTAGGCCTAGAAGTAGGCATTGTGAGAGCAGGGGCACAGGATATAAATTCAGAAGAGCAAAATTACCACAGGCCTAACCACAAGTGCCAAAGACACTTGAAGAGAGACACTGCTTACAAGTGCCTGTACGCTAATGCTAGGAGCCTCCGAACCAAGATGGGAGAACTGGAGTGCTTGGTCTTAGAGAAGAGCATTGATATAGTGAGCATAACAGAGACCTGGTGGAATGGAGAAAACCAGTGGGATACGGTTATCCCTGGATATAAACTATATCGGAAGGACAGGGAAGGACGTATTGGTGGCGGAGTCGCTCTATATGTGAAAGAAGGCATTGAATCCAGCAAGCTCGAAACCCCAAAAGAGGCAGACTCGTCCACAGAATCGTTGTGGGTGGTGATACCGTGCCCCAGGAGGGACTTAATACTGGGAACGATCTATCGTCCCCCTGATCAAAATGCTCAGGGAGACCTGGAGATGAGATATGAAATTGAGGAAGCATCCAAACTAGGAAATGTGATAGTAATGGGTGACTTCAACTACCCGGACATAGACTGGCTGCATATGTGTTCCAGTCATGACAAAGAAGCAAAGTTTCTAGATATTCTAAATGACTATTCCCTAGATCAGTTGGTCATGGAACCGACCAGAGGGACGGCAACCCTGGACTTAATCCTCAGTGGGGACCGGGACCTGGTGCGAGATGTAAGTGTTGTTGAACCGATTGGGAGCAGTGACCACAGTGCTATTAAATTAAACATACATGTAACTGGCCAATTGCCAAGAAAATCCAACACGGTCACATTTGACTTCAAAAGAGGAAACTTCACAAAAATGAGGGGATTGGTAAAAAGAAAGCTGAAAAACAAAGTCCAGAGGGTCACATCACTCGAAAATGCTTGGAAGTTGTTTAAAAACACTCTATTAGAAGCTCAACTGGAGTGCATACGGCAGATCAGAAAAGGTACCGCCAGGGCCAAGAAGATGCCAGCATGGTTAACGAGCAAAGTCAAGGAAGCTCTTAGAGGCAAAAAGTCTTCCTTCAGAAAATGGAAGTCTTGTCCGAATGAAGAAAATAAAAAAGAACACAAACTCTGGCAAAAGAAATGCAAGAAGACAATAAGGGATGCTAAAAAAGAATTTGAGGAGCACATTGCTAAGAACATAAAAACCAACAACAAAAAATTCTATAAATACATTCAAAGCAGGAGACCATCTAGGGAGACAATTGGACCCTTGGATGATAAGGGAGTCAAAGGTGTACTAAAGAACGATCAGGAGATTGCAGAGAAGCTAAATGAATTCCTTGCATCTGTCTTCACAGTGGAAGATATAGGGCAGATCCCTGAACCTGAACTAACATTTGCAGGAAGGGATTCTGAGGAACTAAGACAAATAGTGGTAACGAGAGAGGAAGTTCTAAGCTTAATGGACAATATAAAAACTGACAAATCACCGGGCCCGGATGGCATCCACCCGAGAGTTCTCAAAGAACTCAAAGGTGAAATTGCTGATCTGCTAACTAAAATATGTAACTTGTCCCTCGGGTCCTCCTCCGTGCCTGAGGACTGGAAAGTGGCAAATGTAACACCAATCTTCAAAAAGGGATCCAGAGGGGATCCCGGAAATTACAGGCCAGTTAGCTTAACTTCTGTCCCTGGAAAACTGGTAGAAAGTATTATTAAAGCTAGATTAACCAAGCACATAGAAGAACAAGCCTTGCTGAAGCAGAGCCAGCATGGCTTCTGCAAGGGAAAGTCCTGTCTCAGTAACCTATTAGAATTCTTTGAGAGTGTCAACAAGCATATAGATAGAGGTGATCCAGTGGACATAGTGTACTTAGACTTTCAAAAAGCGTTTGACAAGGTACCTCACCAAAGGCTTCTGAGGAAGCTTAGCAGTCATGGAATAAGAGGAGAGGTCCTCTTGTGGATAAGGAATTGGTTAAGAAGCAGAAAGCAGAGAGTAGGAATAAACGGACAGTTCTCCCAATGGAGGGCTGTAGAAAGTGGAGTCCCTCAAGGATCGGTATTGGGACCTGTACTTTTCAACTTGTTCATGAATGACCTAGAATTAGGAGTGAGCAGTGAAGTGGCCAAGTTTGCTGACGACACTGAATTGTTCAGGGTTGTTAAAACAAAAAGGGATTGCGAAGAGCTCCAAAAAGACCTCTCCAAACTGAGTGAATGGGTGGAAAAATGGCAAATGCAATTCAATATAAACAAGTGTAAAATTATGCATATTGGAGCAAAAAATCTTAATTTCACATATACGCTCATGGGGTCTGAACTGGCGGTGACCGACCAGGAGAGAGACCTCGGGGTTGTAGTGGACAGCACGATGCAAATGTCGACCCAGTGTGCGGCAGCTGTGAAAAAGGCAAATTCCATGCTAGGTATAATTAGGAAAGGTATTGAAAATAAAACAGCCGATATCATAATGCCGTTGTATAAATCTATGGTGCGGCCGCATTTGGAATACTGTGTTCAGTTCTGGTCGCCTCATCTCAAAAAGGATATTATAGAGTTGGAAAAGGTTCAGAAGAGGGCAACCAGAATGATCAAGGGGATGGAGCGACTCCCTTACGAGGAAAGGTTGCAGCATTTGGGGCTTTTTAGTTTAGAGAAAAGGCGGGTCAGAGGAGACATGATAGAAGTGTATAAAATTATGCATGGCATTGAGAAAGTGGATAGAGAAAAGTTCTTCTCCCTCTCTCATAATACTAGAACTCGTGGACATTCAAAGAAGCTGAATGTTGGAAGATTCAGGACAGACAAAAGGAAGTACTTCTTTACTCAGCGCATAGTTAAACTATGGAATTTGCTCCCACAAGATGCAGTAATGGCAGGCTCTTCTTATGTTCTTATGTTCTTATGACACCTTTACCTTTACCTTTAAAATCCTAACAAAAATCACAAACTAATGCAGAAATGGAGCAAACTGAACTTAATATTGGATAAATGAGAAAGTGGGAGAAACTGCACCTGGGGGTGGGGAGACAGTGGCAATTTGGAGTGGAGAAATAGACAGAAAAAAGGTGAAGTCCCTCCCTGCCTCCCCCTGCTATTTCTAGTCATGTTAATATGGGGGTGCAGCAGTGTCCGCATTCATAAATCCTTCACATGTAGAGCTAAATATAGACAGGGATCCAAATCACATGGAGTGTCTTTATATGTTCAGCTGAATGCAAAAGTGCCTCCTTGCAGACATCTGTGTTCAGTATCCAATACAGGGATGAGGCTAGGAGGCACAGTACCACATTTTCTCTCTCCTTGCATTTGGCCCTCCACATGGAAGAGAATTTCTGAGTGATTCTCCTTGAGGAATGCTCTAGTAAGTGTAAAAAAAGAAACCAAGACCTGTTTTGATGTTTTTTGCATACATCTCAATCTTCTGACTGACATCTTTGAACCTACCCGCTCACTACGTTCAACATCTAAGGCCCTCCTCCGAGCTCTGACTCACAGGGAAGCTCGGAGGGTAGTAACAAGATCTAGGGCCTTTTCAGTGGTTGCCCCCGAATTATGGAACAGTCTTTCTGATGAGGTGCGCCTGGCGCCTACACTTTTATCTTTTAGGCGCCAGGTTAAAACCTTTTTATTCTCCCAGGCATTTTAACCTATTTGTGTTTTTAATCTATCTTGGTTATTTACTTGTTTAATACTGTATATTTTACTGTTTTTGTGATTTTATTGTTTTTTATCCATGTTGTGCACCGCCCTGAGAGCCCTTGGGCTGTGGGCGGTATATAAATCGAACAAAATAAATAAATAAATAAATAAATAAATCTTTGCTTCTAATTCCCATCAGTGATATCAAGAAAGTTAATTACATGAAAGGGAGAGTCTTCACATTCACATCCTCATTATCAGAGCAGTCAAGCAAAACCCTAGATTAAAAAAATATCAGAAGTGGGAAACTACAGTGGGAAGCCTTCCTGCTTCAGCCATTAGGCCAGGCTTAACAGTAATTTCCTTTCTTTATAACCCTTATTGAAACTTTCCACTTTGAATGGGAAGAAGCAAGTTGCAAGATGTCACTCAGCAGCACTTGAAGAGAGGGGTCTCCCTTTTCCAGTTGCCCACATCATGGACACGCATATCATCTTACATGATTTCTTGAGCAACTCCATTGTCGAAGTACCTGAGAATTTAAGAGACGGTGGAAGGCTAGGAATGTTCTGTTTAATGTCTTTCACCACTTCATTTCCAGAGATTACTTTCCAGGGTACATGTTGAACAAAAAGCTTTTTCTCTCATTTTAGCAATGTCCCTCTACCCTCTAGTGCCTCAGCCTTGTATTGCCTAAAATTCATACTCAGAATGCATTATGCTCCTTTAGCCCCAAAAATTAAACAAACAACCTTTAGCTCTTTATTTATTTATTTATTTATTTATTTATTTGATTGATTGATTGATTGATTGATTGATTGATTGATTGATTGATTGATTGATTGATTGATTGATTGATATCCCGCCCTTCCTCCCAGCAGGAGCTCAGGGCGGCACTCTTTTACACTTTGGCCGGTGATGTCCACGTACATTAGCCATGGTAACTTCTCACAGTTTGAGGAACTGCAAATTATACTCCAGACACAGGGTTCATGTATATGACTATATGCATCAGGGGTAGTTAGGGATGTAAGAAAGCATTATTTTCCGATCTGCCTTGTATTCATCACATGCAGCACTGTTTCCATTTGCTACAGTTCGTCTTCCACCAAAAACTACATTATCCACCTCTCTGTCCACTGTGGTGAAATTATGTAACTTACTCAATTTATTAATTACATTAATTACTTTGTCATTACATTATTCCACCCTATTCATTTCAATGAAAAGGAAACACAATCTCCAGATGTTTACAACTCCCATCATCCCTGATCGTTGGCCATGCTGGCTGGGGCTGATGGGAGTTGCAGTCCAAAACAGCTGGAGGGCACCATGTTAGCTACCCCTAAATTGTGCATGTTCACTGTGGTGGGGACTTTATAGACAGATTGGGTTAGATCATTTTCTTTTCTGCCAGTAGAAATTACTGCTGTGCATATCTCGTAGTTAACTGACACATGTATTAGACTGGACCTCCATGTTATCTGAAACACAGTTATCACCAAAAAATAAAGTTGGTTTGTATGTCATTCTGCCTTTCACCAGTTTAAATGTTGTGGCCTTCCTTGCCTCAGCTGGGTCAGAGAAACATACAACATTGCAACATCATGACAAGAAGTAAGTGGTGAAAGCATTACAGAAGAGAAAAAGGATTGTATTCAACATAATGCTAAGTCACTGGTTCCATCAGGGCAAGGATTTGCCCTTGCACAATGCAATGTTCTCCCCTTCTCCTCTTCTCGTGGGCCCCTAAATCTGGTCTGGGTGTCCCCCCAACCCTCCAGAGCAGATTTGGGGGTGGCATTGGGCACACATGAGGGAGAAGGAAAGTCCCATTGTACTCATGCGAATCTTTATTTAGCTGAATAGTATCCATTGAGAGCAAGACACAGAGTTGCCATTTTCAGCAGCTGCTGCATTTTTCCGGTGATGCACAGTTCCATCCTTAGATTAGTTGCTTCACACTCCATTTTCCAGTTTAAAAATTGCATGATTAAAGTTTTTTTTAAAAAAAGACTCATAAAAATTTGGAAAGCCAAATCTTGCAGCATTACAGCGAGTGACATTATTTGTTTAAACAAGAGCTATAATTATATATAAAAATATCTGTTCAGCATCAGCAAGTTAGGATTTCCAAAGGGAAAGTGCATACTGGTGAATATTATTAGAAAATGTTGTAAAGGATAATGGTCACCACTTAAGGGATTAAAAACCTCTTTGTCACTCTGCTAAAGAAACTGACTTTTCCATTGTGGTATAGTGTAATGTGTAATGATCACCACTTTTCTCACCCCTGAAACTATGGCAGAGCATCATTGACACATGTGTCTATATCAGAACTGGTGATGTTGAGTTTGACACCCAGGACAGCTCAGGTTTAATATGTAACAACATTTTGTATGTTACAGCTACTCTCTTAATAAATTGTATTATACTGCTGTTTTTGGCATTTTTTGCATTTTTTGCATTTTTCTTCTTATTTCTGCTTGATGAATATAAAATTATTCAGTTTCTTTCTTTTCTTTTGAAAAATGGCCAGGATCTCTTCTCAATTGTCCCAGAATGCAGGACACGGAATAATGGGCTCAAGCTGCAGGAAGCCAGATTTTGATTCAACATCAGGAAAAACTTCCTAACTGTTAGAGCCATACGACAATGGAATCGATTACCTAGAGAGGTAGTGGGGTCTCCAACACTGGAGGCATTCAAGAGGCAGCTGGACAGCCATCTGTCAGGAATGCTTTGATTTGGATTCCTGCATTGAGCAGGGGGTTGGACTTGATGGCCTTATAGGCCCCTTCCAACTCTACTATTCTATGATCCCTCTTCAAATCCACCTTTTTAAACAAAGTCTTTGGCACAACCCCCTAAAACCACACTCTATTGCAGCAATGAGAAACCTGTGGCCAGTGGAGTCCTGGTCCATTATGGTGAATGGGGCACTGTCCCATGAGCTTCAGCCTGCCCTCAGCCAATCCCCACCTGTCTACCTTCTTACTTACAACAAATCCAGGGGGTAGCACTGCCTATCAAGCTGCCTCTTCCTTAGTCTCAATCTTGCCCTTGTAGATCTCAGCTGGCAAGAGAGGATGGGAGACAAAACTAGAATTAGTTGGCTCTGCCTGTCACTGGCTCTGGCTCCAAATACTGATGGGGCTCCCTTCCTTCCTCCCCACCAGTGCCAATGGCCACCAGATACCACTGCTTGTGGCCTTCCAGATGTTGTTAAACTCTAACTCCCATTATCCCTGAACATTGGCCATGCTGGCTAGAACTGATGGGAGTTCGAGTCCAACCATACTTGGAGAGCCACAGGTTTGCCATCCCTGCTCCATAGAGGAATTAAGCCTAAGTATGTGTAACTGAAATAAAATTGTATTTTTCCCGTTTACTCTTGCCTCCATTTATCTCCCGCTCTGCTGTCTTCCTTGGGTCTATTTCCAGTTTGTTCAGTCCCTTGCGACAGGGGCCTGTCCTCTCATTCTTTCTAAACCATGTACACGGATTGTGCAGTACAAGCGTGGGGAGCCTTTAGCCCTCCAGATTTTGCTGATCTACAGCTCCCATCATCCCTGGCCACTAGTCATGCTTGCTGAGGCTGATGGAAGTTGTAATTCAGAGACATCTGGAGGGCCAAAGGTTCCCCACACCTGTAGTAGTAGTAGTAACAATAGCACATTATGAGATTTCTTTTGGCTTCATCATTTGTCCATAGACAAATGGTAATTTTTCCTGAAGACTGCAGTCACTTCTTAAATTTCCTTAAACGTATATCTCTACATTTTGTTGTGAATTAATGTTCAGAGTTATTTTAATTACTTCAATGGATTAAAAATATGACTATTTAATGAAGTAAACATCTTGCAAAACTATCTCTGTGACTTCTGAGTGGAAGCAAAAATATATCTATTTGTACTTTTGTAAGGACACAAGATTTTTTGCCTTGAACATTGCAAGCAGTACTAAAGAAAAAGCTCATTCAGGTCTAACGATGTCTCACTTCTTCCTTCTGCCCTTTTCTAAATTTTAATTAAACAGAAAATACAGTCCATTAAACTCTAGTGATTTAATTGCTAGTAAGGAAGTCAAATGTATCTCAGAAGTATCCATTACTTTATTTCTGAGGAAATTTGAATTTGCCTTAAATTAACAAAATACGACTTGAGGACAGAAGGAAACATCGAACAGGGAAAATAAATCAATTGCTGATGTTTTTGTTTTTAGAATTTATGGCAATGGCTCCATCAGACCTTCAAATTAAATATCTTGCCGTATGTATAGAATTCAGTTGAGAAATTCATATTCCCAAAGGCCTGTTGGAGATTATGTATATTGACCAGGAAATGTGCATGATTCCTTATTCATGAACAGATTATGTGTACATTCTCCATGGGGTCTGGTGAATGTGCACAATAGCCACTTTTTAAGCACATTAACCACCCAATTTATATTACCCCTAACATATACAAATGCTTACTAATAAGGGTAAAAAGTGTTTTGTAGAAGTATAATACATTGCATTCTGCTATTACTGCATTTCTCATTCCCATTCTAAAAACAGGAATTGCGGTGTAGAATAGTATGTTGTGGCCTCTCAGTTCCAGGCATAATTTAGACCCATTTCAATCTGGCTTCAGGCTGACGAAGCCCTACACAACTTATCCAAAGACCAGGTTATCTGAAAGACTGCACTCTCCCATACAAACTTTCCCAGATTCTGTCCCACCAACATCATTTTACAGGCATTCCTCTCAGTGGCTGCTCTGAAGTTCTGGTACACCAAGCCAAGGAAGGTCTGGGTAGCTCTCTTTGATTACTTCCCACTGGTAGACAGATACATTTTGATTTAGTATGGCCTTTGGCCCATAAGATGACTTGTACATGTGCTGTAAAATTTACTATGTAAATTATTTTAACTGGCTGTTTTTTATTGATGTTTTATCTGCCTGTGTTTGTTTTTACTTTGGGTGGTATTCAGTTCCAATCCTACTTGCAGTAGACCCATTGAAGCTAGTAGCCATGACTAACGTAGGTTCATTAATTTCAATGGGTCTACTTTGAGAAGGACTTCGTTGAATGAATCCCTTTATATTTTATTGCTGTGTTACTGAATTTCATAATAAATATTGTGTATCTTTGCTTGCAGCCACCTTGAGCACCATTTGGTGTAAAGACAGAATACAAATTTAACAAAGAAAGAAACAAAGCGAAGTGTCAGTAAACACTAGTAATACCAGATTTAATAATCCATTTCTTAAAGAATACCCATTACACATTATTGCAAGAGGCCGTAGAAGCTGTTCTCATTTTATAATTTTTACATGGTGCATGGCTGAACTGTCCCCAGATTACTGGAGCAAAATGTGAGCCCATTCAAAAAAATCATTGATAAAAGTCCATTTAAAAAGAATGCAAGCATCAAAACTTTCATGGAGCTATAAATTCCAGTCATTTTCACTACTTCCCTCACTCCTCCTCCTAGGATATGGAAGTGTTGAATGAACGCAGAAGTGATTTTTCCACATCTTTCCTCTAAATTCGATCATCTGACAGAGTTGAGAAAGGAGATCTACCCTCAGAAGGTTCCCTCTGAGCAATAATATTCAAAGTTTCTAATGAGGGCTTCTCATATGATAGTTAAAGTTATTAATAAGGCATTACTTGAAATTGCATCCAGACAGTTGAAAACATGATTTAGTTCTTTGGTGCAAATCCACTGTCAATCGGGGTTTTTTTACATATCCAAATCAGATTGCTGTCTATGTTCACTTCTTGAACTGAAAAGAAGAAACCATGAGGGGGAAAACTGTTCTTCCCTCCTCCCTCTACAAACCCAACTTTTCTAAGATGCGGAGTATATCTAATCACTTTATATTTTCATTATTTTTTTCATTCCTCCAGATGCTCCAGCAGCTTCTGGGATTCCATACATTGTGTCCAATAAAACAGTGGCGGTCTCTCTATAAAAGAATGAAATATGTCAAGTTCATAAAAATGCAATGGGATGCAATGACTTTTAGCACCGCAGGTTGCTGAGGAAGGAGAAAAACATGGTGCAAAGCAAATACCCTGCATAATTATCTATTCTAGGTTGAAACAGAAGATGCAACATATATAGGGTATGCCACTGTTAAGCACCTTGCAGTCCCATCAGTCCTCATGGAGGGATTTGAGCACACATTGGCCATTGAAATAAATGGATTTTAAAGTGCTTGGCTAGACCAGAGATGGAGATCCTGTGGCCCCTCGATGTTGTCAGACTCAAACTCCTTATCAGCCCCATCCAGTAGAGCAAATGGTCACAGTTTATGGGAGTTGTAGTCCAACAAAATCTGGATACTGGGCCACTGGTTCCCCAGATGGGGGCTTAAAAGTTCTTGCTTTTGCATTGAAGCTGAACACAATGTGGCATAACACTTGTCTTGTGGCAAGCAGTTCCAAATGTGTACTGCATGAGAAGGCTGGATCTTGGAAAGCAAATGTAGCTGCCCTCCCTGCCTCCCACAATTTTTGAGCAGGCATGGATGCAGCCATCACTACACCATTACCATGCCCCCCAGAAACACCTTGCATGGCCTGGATTTTGTCCATGGTTATCAAAGTATGAGATGCCATTTTATATGGCAGTGCAAACAGGTCCCAGTCATGACACAGAAGTTTCACATTGTTTCACTCCTTGTGAAAACTGAAAATTGCACTTTGGGACACTCTTTTCTTGAAGAAAGATAGATATTACAATAAACTTTAAGAACCCAGTGACTTCATTTGCTTATTAAATTTGAAGTAATATTTGGGTGGGCCCAAATATTGAAAATGTGTATAATGGTATACTGTAGAGCAGAACCAAAATTTCTCAGAAGAGATTTTTCAGAGAAAAGTTCTGAAATTTTTCTTTTTCTCATCTCACCTTAGAAAAAGAGGGCTACTTTGCAGAATTTTCTCAGATTATTCTGTTTCCCCCCCCACCCTAGTTTCCTGAACGATGCTAGGTCCTAAGCATTATGGAGGATGCAAAATGGTGGCAAGGCTGCCAACTCACTTGCTGCTGCCGCCACTTGCAGTGGTAGGAAAAAACACTTTGGGGGGGGGAGGAAGCTGTGCTACTGTCACTGCTAATGGTGAGCCTCACTCCCAGGAAAATAATTTTTTCCCATGGAGAAACTGGGTAAACTGGGTCTCTTATCCCCAGTTTCTCTGTGCACAAATAGGAAGAAAAATGTTGAGAGGGCATTTGCACACAATTCGGGTAAGACAGGATCAAGCCCTTATACATTCCTTTGCAAAGATAATGTGGTAACTGAAAACTCAGCCTCCTCAGGCTATACAAGGGCGATTACACTATTTATCATGTAAACAGAAGGCCAGTAAGTAGCAACTTAAGGGAACAGCATATTTGGCTGGGATATGGAAATTTGGAAGCTCATTGCTATAATCTGTGGTTACGACTTCCAGCTCTAACAGCAATGCCGGGAATCAAACCAAAGCCTCCTGAGACTAAGACAGCCTTTATTGTAATCTGATAATACCTTAACAGCTAGCCATCTTTGCTCCATGCTAAATTAAGGGCCTCATTTGCTTTGAAGCGGCTTGCTCGCTCTTTTTGTTTAATCCTACATAAGGATGAGGCAGGAGAAATGCAGAAAGAAAAGGAAAAGGATCCTAGTTTTCTCCAGTTTACCCTTGCGGGCTTTAGAGAATGCAAATAAAATCCCATTTTCTCATGCTATCTGATTTTGGATCGTTAAGCCTTTGTTTCTGGTTTCCAAAGGGCAGAATGTAAAAATGTAAATGTACTGCCTTCAAGTCAATTCCAATTTATGGCAATCCTATGAATAGGGTTTTCATGGTAAGAAGTATTCAGAGGTGGTTTACCATTGCGTTCCTCTGAGGCTGAGAGGCAGTGACTGGCCCCAGGTCACCCAGTGAGCTTCATGGCTGTGTGGGGATTTGAACCCTGGCCTCCCAGGTCGCAGTCCAACACCTTAACCACTAAACCACGCTGGCTCCCAGTCACAGCATTTGGAATAATGCAATATAATGATAAAAGGATCTTCAGCTAAGGCCATGAGATATGAACTGCAGTATTATACTTTTTTAAACTATATTTTTCTTAAATTTACAATATTGTTAGCCAAACATTACAAATAAACTGTTGCAATTACTTTCATATTAGTTATCTACAAGTTAGGGGAAATACAAAAATATATAAACCTTCCTCTTTCAACAGCCCTTTTAAGTAGAGACCTTATATCCCAGTTTGTGTTTGTTTTGGAATTGCTTTTTAAAGATTTTTTAAAAGATTTTTTTAAAAGATGTTTATTTTTAAAATGTTTTTAAGATGTTTTGTTTTTGAGATGTTTTAAGATTTTTTATTGTTTTGTCTTTTGTTTACTGCCCTGGGCTCCTTCTGGGAGGCAGAATAGAAGTTTAATTAACAATAATAATAAAAACAACAAATCAATTTCTAAATCTACACAGGAAGAAATTACATTGTTGTACACCCCCCACACACACACAATAATTCATTCTGTTCTTCTTTTGCAGATACTAAATACACCACCCTCCCTATTTCCAAGCCATCCATATAATCACTTGTGTGCCATATTTTTTAAAACAAATTGACTTATTTGGTTTACCCTCTCCTAAATCTAACCTTACTTATCAGTTTTACTTTTCCAGTTTTTCCAATATGGCTACTTGTCAAGCTCTCTCCTACCATTGGTTTAAATCTGAACTATTAAAGTTCTTCCACTGCTGAGTAATAACAGATCGTGTTGCACATAACAGATGGAAAATAAGAGTCTTAGATGTTAAATCTCTCAAAGGACCTGCAGTGTTATTATTTACTATTTAACTTATTAATTGCTTCCCATAAAACATCTCAAAGTGATTTCACAATACAATAAAAACATAAAACAATTACATATATAAAATAAGTAAAAACAATTGCACATTTAAAAACAATTTCAAAACCAATGCAGATACTGACTGAGATAAAAATCTCCACTTAGAAGGCTTGTTCAGAGAAGAAAGTCTTCAACAGATGCCGAAAAGACAACAGAGACAGCATCTGTCTGATATGTAATTGGGGGGGTAGGGTTTCCAAAGGGTAGGGGCCAGCATAGTAAAGGCTAAATTCCAACAGTGTGCAGAACAAGCCTCCTAAGATGATGCCTACAGGATGCCCTCTCTTAAAGAGTTCAGTGATTGGTTGGGTATACAAGGGCGGAGATGATCTTTTAGATATTGTGGTCCCTAGCTTTATAGGGCTTTGTACACTGCCAGCACCAGTACACCTTTTTTACACCATATCAGCCAAGGTGTCCAGGGTTGCTCCTCCCCTCCCTCTGATCTCATTTTCATGACAAATCTATTCAGAATAGCAATCTCTATTTATCCCTTACTGGCAATATTAAAACTTAGTGGTTTTTTTGACAATAGTTTTTTGGACAATAACAGGTCCTTCATCCCTGTAGAAGTTAGTGCCCATGGAGATTCATGACTTGAATACTTAATAATACTATAATGCCCCAATACTTGGATCATCCATAAACATGGCTTGAAAAGAATATCAGATCCAACATGTGTCTGATACCACTGATAAATTGTAAAATAAAAAAATTCTACAAAGTCCTGAGCCATCTCAGATAAAGAATTCAAGTCCCTCCAGAAGCAAAAACATAAGACACCTCAACATCACTTCTAAGACTACCTCCATCAGTTCAGGCAGGAATATTCTTGGGTAGCAGGATGGATGGTACACCAGCACGACCCATTTTTCCCTGTGGCTCCCACAACTAGGAACAGACATTATAGCCCCAGACTCAGAAACGTGGTTGAGAGAGGGTCTTATTTTTGTAGATAACCTATCACCACTTGTATTATAAACAGATCATTATAATGGGGCAAACGAAGCAACATTTGTCTAGTTTATGAACCTCCTTCAGTTTTGCCAAACTCACTCACACAAAGCAAGCCCATTTGAGAGGTATACTGTTTGCACCTCTAAAGACTTTCACTGTGAAAGTTGCTATGTATATCTGCAAGCCATATATTCCCTGAGCTGAATCACTTTGTATGGCAGAGAGGCACGACTGTCGACACCAAACAACATGATGGCAAGAAGAGGTTACGTAGCAGTCAGAGAACTTCTGTATTGACCACAAATCACTTTATATGACTTCATGTAACATTTTCCTGAACATTCCCCCTCCTCTCCTGAGTGCATGGGCTCTGCCTTGCGACTCCTTGGCTCCACCCAGATCGCAGGGGCTCCACTGCTTTATCACTTGTCTCACTTGGCTCTACTCCTTTAGTGCTAGGTCCTGAGTGGACGGCATCTTGGAAGTGTGTTCCATATTGCAGGTTGCAGTTCCAGGTGGGTCCCCAGCTCATGACAAGCTGAAGACCACTGCTCTAAGAGATGACAGCAGAGGCAGCTTTAGACAATGAAGGAGCTTAGTAAATAAAGTAGAATGACGTCTTCCTGCTCAGCCCTGGCATGCCCAATGCAGCTGCTCATAAATATTCTGGCCTGATTCAGCACTGGCTATATTGAAAACGTTCACCTTCCTCCTGAAATGTGCTGCCGGCAAATTTTGCTCAATAGTGTAATTTCTTCCTCCACCCCAGCGCAGCATCAATAAAACAGTGACCTACAGAGGTGATGTGCCCCAGGAGACATTGCTATGTTTCCTTTTTCCTCCCCCCCCCCTGCTTTCTTTGGCTTTTTATTATACACCACGTCATGTTTACAGTGTTGTCACATCCCTTAAAGTCAAGCATTTCTCAGACTTTATCACTGTAAGCCTCCTGTCAAGACAAAAGAGTGTTTTAAGGCTCCTCCACATGACCTGTGTATTGAGCACCCACTTGGACAAATCTTACACACTATGTCTGGTTTTCATAAAGCATGCATTCTGATTTGTTTACAGGGTGGTTAAAAGACAATGAGCAGTCATCTGCATTCATCCTGATTTGCTTCTGAGGTATTTATGTCTTTCCCCTTAATAATTCATTCATCCCACACTTTTCAATGCATTTCCCCATCACTTTCCAAACTGCAAAGTGGATTTGTTGTGCTAGATCAACAGACTGTTTTATTCTTCCTTAAATATGCAAAACTAAAGATCCAGTATATGCTTGAATCACTCCTACAAAATAGTGACAGTCTGGTAGCACCCTTTACCTCTCCAATGGCTCTATCCAAAATCAAGACAAGTCTATAGTTGTTAGGAAAGCATGAACACCTCTTTGTGGTGAGTATTCCTTTCGAACACTCTCATTAATCCACCCCTCCCCTCGATTTAAGGGCTGCTCCTAGGAAAATTAGAAGAAACCATCTATCCTGTAAGGAAGACATAAGGAGTTGCTCCCCTGTCTCAGGAGTGGTTTTCAGGTCAGCCCTATGAAAACCAGTCGGGATGTCTCAAATGGTTTACACAGACGTGTTATTTGAAGACCTGCCTGGGGAAAAACTGCTGCTGGGAGCAAATGTCCACCCCCATGGGTGATCCACATACCCCAAAGGTCCGTCTCAGGGGTGGGCTTCTCTTAGCACCAGCAGATTTCTCATGAGCACTCCTTATGCAAACAAATTGAGACATATACATTGGTTTGCAACCCAGGGTGATTTGAAGGGTTGTACGCAGGCTGTGGACTGCAAGTAATATTGAGGCAGGAGGCCTGGTCGAGGTGGGCTGAGATTGCCTCCAATTCTGCTCACAACAATTTGAGCAGGAGTGCTTGCATAGTTGAGCATCTCTGTTTCAACTCATGCCCCCTGGCTGTTTTGCTTATAAAGAGTTCTGCTGCCAGGGGAAAGCAAGCGCTTCTTGGGGAAGGCATTGACATGATAGGAGGCAAGAACAATGCTCATGAGGAAGAGGAATGTGTCAGAGTTTGGAAGTGGCAGGGAAAGCTAACTTTACAGAACCTACCTCTGAAGATACATAAGCTAGTGGTGGCCAATATAGTGCCCACCAGATATTTTGGACTACAACTCTCATCATCCCTTACCTTTGACCATGCTGGCTGGGCTAATGGGAGTTGTATCCCAAAGCATCTGGAAGGAACCATGTTGGCTACCCCTGCCATAGACCATTTACTGATGTTACATAAATAGTACTGTGGTCAAGCAGCTTGTTGTGTAATTGTAACCAGTAGTTTCTGATTCCTTATTGTTGAAATGCCATGTGAAAAGAAAGCAACAACTCTGCAAATGTCGGCTTGGGTTCATGAAGATGACAACTCCAAATCTTTACTTTCAGCAGATGTGGGCCATTTCATTCTGACAAGGTCTAAGAATTATTTTTGTTTTATAAAGATTTTTCAATATGAAATGCCACAGCCTTGGATGATGCCCAAATCATGGGCTGGAGAGAGAATTAAAGAAAAGAAAGGGAAACACTTTACATATAATTATAGATTGTTTCCATATTTACCTGTTTGACTTATAGCCTACTCTTCCTCCAAAGGGTTCAAGCAGCATACACTTGGTTGTCAGGCAGACTCCCATTCAGACAGCTTACAGAGGTAAATCTGCTTAGCTTCCATACCAGACCTGCATCATACAGACACGTCTTCAAAACATTCCCTTTGCCATATGGCTCTATTACATGTCTGTGCACACACATTTGAGACTCATAGTGTTGATCCATTTTACTGCTTGCTCATATTGCACTTGTAATGCTGTGCATTGGTTAATGCGATGGTTCCATCAACTGTATTCTTTTCAGCAATTCAACTACGGTCTCTTTGGTGAGTTACTGTCTAAGATTTGATGCAATATCCAGAACGCCATCCATGGTATGGTTGTCATTTTTTCAACTTGCTTAAAAATTTCATCAGAACAATAAAAAGTAACTTTTGTTAACATGTAGTTGGGCTGGGCTTCAAAAGTAGTTACGCTGATTTACACCAGTGGGTAAGCAGCCCCCTTGATCTTTAGAGACACTTATGATTCCACAATCAAATTCTCTTGAGCATAGCTCCATTATTTTACTGGAGTGACAGTAGTTGAATTTGTATCATGTATACAACGTTTTGTCGTCCAACCCACAAAACACTCGCAGCTGTAGGAGCCCCTCTGAGTTCTTTTGGTCATGATCCAGTAAGCCATTTCTGGACAATTCATTAAATTCTATGCTCCAGCTCTGGCAGATGTTGAAAAGGTTACCGGATCAAAATCGCAAAACACAAGACACTGTGAGCTTAGTCAGACTGGATTTGTTCAATTTCTAAACAAGAAGCCAACCATGAGACCTGCTTTGTCTTACCACACACTATGACCTAAGTTTATTAATACTTGAGCACTTGCAGATTAAATGTTATTCTTTGCTTGAATTAATATTAATGAACCTTAAAGCCAATGCTCAAAATAGTAAGTTTAAGGCAACTATTTAGCAATTCAGCAAAACAGAAAGAGAGAAATTTAACGAATTCACATTTGGAATTGGATTCTGGGTAACACTAATGACAAGTATAATTTGCCTGGTTCAGTGCTTTACACTTCATTGTTTTTCCCCTACAGCTCCTAAATGCAGTAACATCAATAACTGGGAATGGCATTGAAAAGGAATCAGAAAAGCCTACATTCAATTCAAGCTAGGGAAACTTTCTGACAATATTCCCCCCAAATTCATTTCAGTTCTTTTCACACTCTATTCTTCTTACACATACTGAAATGTATTATTATTAGTATGTGTATTAGTATTTACATTTATCAGTTGCTTTATACAAAAAAAGTCTCAAAGCGACTTGACAAGATCTAATACACTACATAAAAGCAATTTAAAACAAAAAAATTAAAACAATGAAAAATACAAAATACATAAAATGCTCATCCAGCAACATATTAATAAGGACAAGTCCTATCAAACCCACTAAAAGATGAACACCACCATAAGAGGCAACTTAGTTACCAAATGCTTGAGTAAACAAAAAAGTCTTAGTTTGGTGCCTAAAGACCGACAAGAATGGTGTCAGGCACATCTCCTTGAGGAACCCCTCCCCCAAAGGTTCATGTGAGTGTTTCATTATTCAGATGCATGTCTCATATGACTCCCAGAAGCTAGTTGGCCAACTATACTTGCAAAATGTGTGCATAACTATTCAGATGTAAGAACTATTCAGCAGAAGAAACCAATGTCCTGAAAAAAAAAAAAGGACACATACAGGAAGTGGAAAGAAGCCCAGCCCACAAAGGAAGAGTACAGGCAGGTATCACGGAATTGCAGGGATGGTGTCAGGAAGGCTAAAGCTGAGAATGAGCTGAGGCTAGCAAGGGATGCTAAAAGCACCAAAAAAGCTTTCTTCAGGTATGCCCATAGTAAAAGTCAGAGGAAAGAAATGGTGGCACAGCTACTCAATGAGGATGGCAAAATGATAACAGATGACAAAGAAAAGGCAGAAGTGCTCAATTCCTACTTTGGCTCAGACTTCTCCTAAAAAAGGGCCTATGACTCTCCCGGGAAACGTGAAGTAGAAGGGGCAGGATTGGAACTTGAGATTGATAGACAAATGGTCAAGGAATACCTAATCACTTTGAAGAAGTTCAAATCTCCAGGGCCCGATAAACTGCATCCTAAAGTATTGAAGGAACTGGCTGAAGAACTCTCAGAACCGCTCTCTATTATCTTTGCAAAATCATGAAGGACTGGTAGAGCACCAGATGACTGGAGGAGAGCTAATGTTGTCCCTATCTTCAAAAAGAGCAAGAAGGAGGAACTGGGGAACTACAGACCAATCAGCCTAACATCAATCCCTGGAAAAACTCTGGAGCAGATTATAAAGCAGTCAATCTGTAAGCACCTTGAAAGCAATGCAGTGATTACTAGGAGCCAAGATGGATTTATGAAGAACAAATCCTGCCAAACTAATGTCATCTAATTTTTTGATCAGGTAACCTCCCTTGTAGACTGTGGGAATGCTGTGGACATAATATATCTCGACTTCAGCAAAGCTTTTGACAAAGTCACCCATGATATTCTGATTAGCAAACTAGCTAAATGTGGGCTGAATGGAACAACTATCAGATGGATCCACAGTTGGCTCCAGAATCATACTCAAAGAGTGCTTATCAATTGTTCCTTCTCAAACTGGGTGGAGTAACGAGTAGGGTACCACAGGGCTCGGTCCTGGGCCAAGTGCTCTTTAACATTTTTATTAATGGCTTGGATGAGGAGATACAGAGCATGCGTATCAAATTTGCAGATGATACAAAATTGGGGGGCATAGCTAATACCGTGGAAGACAGAAACAAAATTCAAAGGGACCTTGATAGGCTGGAGCATTGGGCTGAAAACAACAGAATGAAATTCAACAGGGAGAAATCCAAAGTTCTGCACTTAGGAAAAAGAAACCAAATGCACAATTACAAGATGGGGGATACCTGGCTCAGCAATACGACATGTGAGAAGGATCTTGGAATTCTTGTTGATCACAAGCTGAATATAAGCCAACAGTGTGATGTGGCTGCAAAAAAGGCAAATGCTATATTAGGCTGCATTAACAGAAATATGGTTTCCAAATCGCATGAAGTACTAGTTCCCCTCTGTTCAGCACTGGTTAGGCCTCATCTTGAATACTGTGTCCAGTTCTGGTCTCAGCACTTCAACAAGGATGCAGACAAACTGGAACAGGTTCAGAGGAGGGCAACAAGGATGATCAGGGAACTGGAAACAAATCCCTATGAGGAGAGACTGAAAGAACTGAGCATGTTTAGCCTGGAGAAGAGAAGACTGAGGGGAGATATGATAGCCCTCTTCAAGTACATGAAAGGTTGTCACATAGAGGAGGGCTGGGATCTCTCCTCGATTGTCCCAGAGTGCAGGACACAGAATAATGGGCTTAAGTTGCAGGAAGCCAGATTTTGACTGGATATCAGGAATAACTTCCTAACTGTTAGAGCCATACGACAATTAAACCAATTACCTAGAGAGGTAGTGGGTTTTCCGACACTGGAAGCATTCAAGAGGCAGCTGGACAGCCATCTGTCGGGAATGCTTTGATTTGGACTCCTGCATTGCGCAGGGGGTTGGACTTGATGGCCTTATAGGCCCCTTCCAACTCTACTATTCTATGATTCTATGAAAATCTTTGGACATTTTCTACCACTTCTCTATATTCATCTTTAGAATGAATGCTATGAAAAGAAATATGAGAACAGTATTTTCAAAGTTTGGCAAAGTTACTATACCAACCTGAAGTGAAGAAGCGCAACAGTGATTATATGTTTACGGTGGTCAAGTATGCATTACCAAATGCACCAAAGAGGGCAGAGACTGACATAAAATGTGCATGTGGTTTTGTATGTATAGATGCATAAAATAATTTGAACTGAAATACAATACATCTTAGACAGTGCAGGAAAACTATGACCAGGTTTTCTGTGTGACCATTCAGTCTGCTTTTCAGGTGAAGGGCAACTTCAGAACCCCACTGATCTCTCTTCTTGTTTGGGTTATATCCAACAAAGTTGTCCTGTTAGCACTGAGACTTCTGTCTATGCAATGGGACTTCCTCTCTCTCTCCTCTGCACCTCTACATCCCCTCCCAATCTGCTCCAGATTCAGGAGGACACGGGGTGTGTGGAGATAGGCAACAGAGCAAGGAAGTCCCATTTCACAGTCAGAGTCCTTTTCCTAATGGGATGACTTCACTGGATACAACACTTTACCTTAAACTGAATCTGACAGTCTTTTGCAGAAGACTTCTTCAATCAGAGGAGTGTATTCTGTAAAGTGTGACATGTAGGCACCCTAGATGTGTTAAAAACATGATATTTAGTAAAAAAAAAATCAAAAGGAGGGGGTCTAGAAAGATAAAGGTATAACATCATGTGAACAGACATCTGTCACATTAGGGAACTGGACATAGTGTTTTTTGACTCAATGTGGCAGGTTTGGTAGATTTTCAGTTTGAATCATATTGAAATACTGGCAAATGGCAAGATCACAGCATACCACTTCCTGGTTTAGAAAGGAAATGGCAAGCCACAATCTTGCCACATAACTTTAAAGTATTTCAACATCCAAACTAGCAAGTCCAAGACCAACAGTAAAACCCTTTTGTTGGTTTCACCATGTCAGTCACCATCTCCGTGTGCCTGGTAAATGCAATATGTGAATTTGTCAAAATTAGAGCTGATTCACTTATTATTTGCTAGATGCATTTTTCTGGACTCAGCGGTATCTGAAGACAGACATATCTGAAAATGTGTAACATGCAAAAAGGTAATAGATCTTGCCCACAGTCAAATCCATGTACTAAAATTACTTCTGGAATCTGTAACGTTGTATGAGATTGGTATATTTATTACCACAACATTTTTTCTAGCTATGCAAATGTGCAAGTGATTCCTGAAGAAGCTCAAGTAACCAATGCAATTATAAAAGCCCATATAAAACCAAACTTGCAAATTTTCTCCTAAGACCATTTCAGATTCTTGTGTGAAGCAGTGCCCATGTAACTGGGGCTCAGTTTAACCACAGGAGCAAAGTTGGCTAAAAATGCAGGACTTTGTTCATGTGGTTAAACTCAGTCTGACCTGTGGGTACCATTTCACTGAAACAGCTAATGCTGCCTTAATGTGGCAATAGTTCCACTGAGATGCTTTTAAGTACTCAGGTTTTCTTGAATCTTGGGTTCTCCTAAGTGTCTGGCACAGATTTCGTGGTTCTATTCTTCCAGCACAGTTCCTGGACTGGAACTTGGCAGGGCAGAATTCCAGAGGAATATTTTCAGAATTTTTCCCAGGAATATTGAACTGCTATTTTTTTAAAAGAACAGTTTGCTTGCTTGCTTGCTTTCTGTGTGTGTGCACTATTCACAATGGTGCAATGGACACACCTTCATTGAAATCAACAGAGATTTTTTCAAAAGGCTTTGAAAAACATCTGTTGGAAGGCAAACAAAAACTGAAGACTCTTTTGCCCCAAGGATCTTCAGGGGTGGGCTGCTCTTTATCGCTAGTCAGGTGTTCTAAGGACAGCAGCCTCTTATTGTTTCCCTATAGAATTCAATGCAGACAGATGTCACGTGGTGAAACTGCGTAACTGGAGGGCGGGAGGGTTAAATTTGTCTTACAAAATAATTTTGTTAAGGTATAGTCTACATGTGGAATCTGTTCCATCCTGATAGTCAGAAACATCAGGCAGCAAAACCCACCAGATGCCAGAATCCTAAAATAAATAGAGAGTGAGGGTGTTTCATTCTGTGAATCCCCAACCCCATCTGTATACAAGTGGTTGAATAAAACTGAATATATTGTTGTTTAAAAATAGAGGTGTGATCAACAAGTTAAGTGTGCAAGAGACAAAATAAGTTAAAATCAGAACATTAATGAAGATTATATAATAAATGGATACAAGATCCATTTACTGGATCAGTAGTCTTCACATAAAATTTTGCAATTTTGTGCTATGATAGATTTTGGAGAGAGAATAGTTGCCTTCATGTGTTACTTGCATGAAGGGGACAAGGTGTGTAGAAAGAACCTGTGGGGCCACACTTCTGGGCCTCTGATGATCTGCAGCTCCTCTTGGCCCTGCCTCCATCCACACATTAACATGGACCATTGAGGCTTTCTTACTTAGACCTCTGTGCATGTAGCCTTTACTGGATCCTAGAATCATGTGGAAGCAGCCATTTTCTATATGCTTTGTCCTGTTAAACAACTAACACATGAAAAAGGATATTATTATATGTGTTCTTCATTCATTCTGGTGTTTTCATTAATGTTAGTTTGTATAATGTATAGTAGCATCCTATTGTTTCTATATATGCTGCGGCATTTAATAAAAACCATTTTTGAGGTATACATAGCTGTTACTGCTGTAAAAAAAGCCTTCTCCAATATTTCACAGCCTTTGTCAAATATTCCCTTTACTATTCTAACAGAAATAGTTGATTCTGCAACTACGGGAGCTCTTCTTGTACAGTTCAACACTGTCAGTACTAACTAGTTTGTATGTATTAAACTGGACTTACTCTTAGGAACATAGGAAGCAGCCTTATACTAATCAGACTATTGTCCCATCTAGCTCAGCATTGTCTACACTGACTGGCAGCAATTTTTACAGGTTTTCAGATAGGAGGCCTCTCCCAGCCTACATAGAGATCCCAGGGATTGAACCTGGGAATGTCTGCATGCAAAGGAGATGGTCTACAACTATGCTACAGCCTTTTCCATAAATCAGTACAAACTCAAAGACAGAAAAGGTTGATTATTGTCATCTCTTATGGGTTACATCATGGGTTATTTCTTTACCATTGCCTGCGTAACAAGGAAAGGATGTTTCACATACCTAATTGAAAAGCATAGACTACCCACAGAGAAAAAGTGATAGAAGAGAGACCATCCTTCCATCACCCTCTTGCAACTGCTTAGTCCAAGACTGAGCGGTTTGGGAAGCATTGTTGGGATAAGGTGAGGCAAAGGTGAGGAAATTTAACAATATTATAATGTGACCATTATATTTTATTATTCTTGTTTGACTGGGATTTTATGGCTTTGTTGCCTGGCCCAAATCTTTGGTTAGGACAGGCAATAAATATGAATGAATGAATGTATGAATGAATGAATGAATGAATGGTCGGAACACGCAAGCAAGACAGGATCTGGAAGGGCTGTTGTTCATTAAGGTGCTATAATTTATTTGGCAACATGCTGAGATAATGAACTAGCATGATGTCATGCAAAGGATTTTAATTAAGGGAAAGCAATACAATTTTGCTAGTAAAGTGGTTTCTCAGTATAAAAACATACCCTTTGGGAGTTCTAACAGCTTGCATATAATGATCCCCTGGCTATCCAGACCTCCATCTTGCCTCATATTTAGTACTTCTTCATATCTTGGAAGTGGCCCTGTCTGAAGTCTTTGTTGTTATTTTTATGAATTGCCTTTTGCATTCATCTCAAGATGATTTACAAACAAATCATTAAAATAGTTTTAAAATAGTGCAAAAAACCACAACCACCATCAAAGATGGGTTTAAAACTAATACAGAATGAATACCTAAGAACATCTCAAGTACTTTGCCCCAAAAGGGGGTTATTTTGCAACCAGATAGTAGTTGTTAAATAGTGTTGGGTCTAGAGTGGGTTTTTTCAGGAGTGGCCACATTACTGCCTCCATCAAGGCAGAAGGCACCATCCCTCATGCAAAGGCACATTCACCATAGTCCTCTGCATCTTGCTATTGCAAACCAAAGCAAGGGCTTCAGCATGATTGTTAGCTCTGTCTTTTGGGAAATTCCCCAGAGGGTTCAGGAATCCATAAGTCTCTGGGAGCAGACCATCCTAACTGCTCCCCCACTCCTACAGAGGGAAATTAGTACCATTAGCCCAAACTTCATCAGGAAGTGGTCTGAGCAAGACAATGGAGTCACAGAAGCCCCTCCTGCCCATTGGCAGACAACCGGCCTCACTGCCAGAGACAAAAACCAAATCAAGAGTATGCATTGGTTCCTGGGGCATTAGGCGATAACTACATGAGATAGCCCCATGGTTGCCATGAAAGCCATGAGGTTGTGAGCCATACCATTGAGAGCAGTCTCAGCATCAGCAGTGAAGTCCCTCAGGACTATAGTCCTAGGGTTCTCCAACATCATGTCAGCTCAGACCACCAGCTCAGTCAGGGAGGCCACTGGGCAGCACCCAAGCAGCATCTTTGTCTTTGTCTAATCTGTGTCATTGGTCCAACACCAGATGCAGGTCCTTAAAGCCAGTCTCTAGGTGGAGAGGTCTCATAGTGAGCAAGAAACCAAATTTATGGACCACAGCAACACCACACCCTCAACTCTCCAGTCTGTGATGGTGTTGCACCGAGTACCTTGGTGGGCAAAACTAAGTAAGATCCACTCCTTCTGCTCTCCTACCCAGGTCTCAGTGATAAATCCCAGATTGTCTCCCTCATCCACTCTTACTTCATAAATGAGTGAGGTCTTATCATAAACTGACCTGGCAACCAGTAACAGAATAGTCAAACTGGAGGGTGTTTTGGTAGTAGAGCAACCATGAATTTGAGAGTCTGGGGGGAAGGAAAAAGGTAAACCACGCGCAAGCACCTAGCATCTTTTTAGCCAACTAAACCCTAATTCCAGAATAGATGAACAATTTTTATTTGAGTGAGTCATGAAGGCACATAACTCAAACCTGCCCTCTCCCCCCAAAAAAAGAGTCAGTTTGGTAGAGGTCTTGCACTATAACGGGGAGGAGAACCCTCTGGTCAACAGGCCATACTTTGCCCACCAGGCCTCCTTAGTTTGGGGAACCAACATGACATCAGGTGAGGGGCAGGTAAGGATGGGACTTCAAATGAATAATTGGGAGCTTAAAATGGGCTCTCGATTGTTTCTTTGCTGGAGCAAGGGACTCTGATTGGCAGTAGGAACTGATGGACAGTAAGACCTTGCCGTGCTCAAGGATGGGGAAGCAGTTTGCATTCCATCCCAGCTCTGCTCTTTGATGCCACCCTTTCCACCTCTGACATCAGAGTGGAAAGGAGAAGCATGGGAAAGCTTGCAAGCCATAAGGCTGGCAATGCCCCTTACACTGTGGCTCCCAAGCTTGGTAACCCTGTGTAAGGTGTTTTGGCATGTGGTGGGACAACCCACCAATCAACAATATGAAGTCATGGTGTCACATGAATGATGGGTGGGTTGTCACACCCTTCTGTCGAAGTTGGCCCACATGGTGGGACCAGATCTTTATCTGAGTCAAAAAGGTTCCCCACACCTGGACTATAACAATAAGTGGACCTGAAGAGAAGGGGTGGAGAGACACTAGATAGAGGAAAAGGATGCTCATAGACAAAAGTTCCAAACCCAGGGCCATTCTTGAAACAAAAAAATTCAAGCTCTCTTCTTTAGTGATACAAAGAGTCCCAGTATGATCTGCAAGAAGGCCAAGGAGTCTTCAACATGTTTTCACCAATATCCTTGCCATCTTTTCCCTTCCATGTTGGCACACTAAGCTTTAAGGTGAGCATCTTCCATATACAGCTGATAGCCAGCCACTTCCAAGGGCAAAATATGCCAATAGATAGGACTCTTTGTGCTTGCAATCTCCAACAACCTTCCTTCTTCAACTATGTGTAATCAACTATGTGTAATTGGATATCTGGCACATGCTTTCCAACCAACCTGAAATATCTTACTGCCATCTCACATTTTGTAGCACCCCATTACCCAAATTTATATCTAGATATAAATGATAGGCAGCACAATGACTATGTTGTGTGTTGCAAGATAAATATTACCGCCTGAACTGAAAATTAACCACAGATTTTCTATATCAGCATAGAGGCTCAGAAGCTCAGATGGCTAAGAGGACTTGCCTTAATGGATTCAGACTTCCAAATCTGCAAACCATTTCTCTGTCCCCTTAATTTCACTCAGAGCAGTGAAAAGGCCTCATATTGTTCTCATTTGCCTTCTATTTCCAAAGGCCTGAACTCCATGAGATTAGAGATGGCAGTGCATACATTTCCGATTTGTAAAGGAGACTATGCATCATACTGAAATCGACTCCAGAAATACTCATGCTTAATAAACTTCAAAGAGACTGGGCCTTTTACTTAATCTTTACAGAAAAACAAACCATCACAAGAGTTACAGTCTTACTGAGGTAGGTCATTCCTTGATGCCAACAGTCAATATGAGACATTGGATTTGCCAGATATCCCTGGTCTTAAACCCAGATATTTATATTTGGCTCACAGTCTTTCACAGCAGATATAGAAGCCATGACCTATGTATGGTTAAAGGGCTGCCTCTTCCCATATTTGTCCAATTAGGACTGCATTCTGCAGTGTGAGAGGGGGGCTTCTTGTTGTCCCATTGACAGGTATGGCCCAGCATGAAAGGGCCATGCTCCACTTGAGGAACTCCTATCCCTTGGAGATACAACAGTCCCTCCTCGCTGATGATTTCTGAAAGGCAATTGAAAACAAAAAAGTAGATTGGATGTGTTTCTTTTAACCATTGCCTATACTGTTTAAACACTTGAGCAATTTCACTGATGCTCTGATTTTATATGTTATTTTACAGCTTACATGCTCTGCCCTGAGAACCTTTAGATGAAAGTTGGCCTAGGAAAAAAACAATAAATAAATGTGATGCAGGAGCATTGAGAAGTGCATGGTACAGCAAAACAAGGACCGTTATTATGTGCAAAATGTCCATTGGTATGACAGACAAAGGGCTCATTTTCTCCAGGGACTCTAGTGGGGGTTATCTCTGCCCACCCCTCTCTGCACTGTCCTACGTTGAGTTCTTTTTCTTAGTCACATTCATAGACTGCTTGACTAATGCTGTTTTTCAATGAATGTAGAATGTGACTTGTAGAGCCTCATTTGACACACTACCAAGGGCATATTTCCTATTTTCCCAGAAACACAATATACACATTGCTAGATGCTCAGATGTGGACCTTCAGAAATTAAGATTTGTAAGGGACTATGGTGCCTCCTTAGTGCTTGCAAGTCATACTTGTTTTAGAGATTATGGTGCTTTTCATTAAATTTATGCTATAGATGGGAAAGCTGTGGCCCTCTGGATGTTCTTGGACTAAAATCCCATCAGTCCCAGACAGCATGGTCAGGATTATGGGAATCATAGTCCAACAACATCTGGAGGGCAACATGTTCTGCCTCCCTGCTCTAGAAGATAGAATCTATGTTAAATGTTAAGTAAATTTCACAGGGCCAAGGCTGATCCACATCAGCCCTAGAAGACAGATCCAATTCTCTACTGTGTACAGTCACAAAGCAAGTGACAAAGCTATGCCAAAGGTGTGAATTGGTGCTGGATAATTCTGTGAAATCACCTTAGAATACATCAGAATAGACTTGCATATATCACACTGGAATATTTATTTGTGTCATGGTTAGTTACTAGAGAGACCATGAAATTGCCTTCTAAGCACAGTGGTCTATCACAGGGCAATTTTGAATTAACCAAAGGAACTCATTGTGTCTATTTATTTGTTGTTCTCCTTTTCAACTGAGAGAGCCAAGAATGCTAATTCATTCCTGACTTTTCACCACTTTCCTAGTGTAGCTTTCCTGCCTCCTCTACTCCTTACACCCCTCTCCTGGTTACCATGTAACAAAAATGTTTCTCTTATATTAATTATGTTGCTCAAGCAAAGTCACTGATTGCTACTCAGCCTGTCATACAAAAGCTTGAAGTCAAGTGACCCAATAGTGCAGGATTTTATTTAAACCATTTGTCCTGTGGTCAGGATAGGTTAAAGGCAGATCAGGTTGCCCTTGAAGAAGTGAGAGTGAGATGCATTGGCAATTGCCAGGTTGGCCGTATGAAACCCATGTGATTCTTGGATTGTTACAAGCCAATTTTCACCACCCCGTCCCATTTCTTTTTTCTTCCTTTTTTTATTAATCGTCTTTGTAAGGACACCTGTGTGCAGCTGGTCTCATATTAAACATCAGTGAAGGGCTACCTGACCATTATGACTTTATTTATTTATTTATTTATTTATTTATACGTTTTCTTAGCTGCTCTTCACCGCAAGGTCCCAAGGCAGGTTACAACAATAGAATACGCGATTATTAAAATAAAATAAAAAAAGTTTAAACCGCTACAATTATAAACCAAGTAAAACTGTTCAAAATGGAACAGAACAGTGTAAATTCAGCAAAACAGGTGGGTTCCACAAAACTGTCAAAGGCCATCTGCATCTAAATGAGAAAGCCACTTCTAGTCAAGCCTGTGAAGACTAAGAGGGTACTGAGGAACAGGACCTTGATTTAAAACAACAAAAATCTGTTGATTTTCATATCTTCATGTAGCTACAGAGAGGGGTTAGTTCTTAACTTGAAATTCAGCATCTGATACCTAATTGAAAGACCACCTTCCCTACAGACCCTCTTGGGTGTTGAGTGATCAACAGAGGGGGGCCTTTCGGTAGTTCTGTCACCCTCGGAAACTCGGGGGGGTGGCCTAGGAGAGGACATTCTCTGTGGTGGCCCCTAAGTTGTGGAACTCCCTCCCCATCAAAGTGCATCTGGCAACTTTGCTGTACAGTTTTAGGCTGAAGGCACATTTCTTTACCCTGGCCTTTGACACCTGAGACATGTATTTTTAGGATCCACCCTATTTTGAGATTTTATGTTGTTTTTAATGTCATATTTTGAAATTGTCGTAACCCACCCTGGGACCTTCCACAGCCCAGACCACTGGGGGTGCCTTTGGGGACCTACCACTGCCTTAGGCCCCTGCTCCAGTCGCCTTGGTGGCATCAGCTGCAGCTGCCACCTTAATTTCTCTGAATGCAATGTGTAGGAAGTTCCAGTGCATTCTGAGGAAAAAACATGGCAGACCCAAAGACCACTACCACCAGTGGTTGTTGTTTTACCCACAGTGCATCAGAACAGGAGATTCTAGTGCATTACATTTCAAGAAAATTAAGACTGCAGCTTCATCTGTGACCACTGAGGGGACTGGCACCTATCCACTTGCCCAAGTAGGGCAGGGCCAGAAAATTGTCTTGCCAAGTGCCCCCAAAACCCTGAAGCTGGCATGTTTCAGTTTAACAGGGTTGTGGGCATGTACATAGGCTTATATGGATGTAGGGAATCCCAGGAGATACATCATGAAATACATTTAAAGTGAATGAAGCTAAATGTTGGAAGATTCAGGACAAAATAAAATACTTCACATGGTACATAGTCAAACTATGGAATTCACTCCCATAAGGGGTAGTGATGGTCACCAACTTGGATGGCTTTTAAAGATGATTAGACAAATTCATAGAGAATAAGGCTATCACTGGCTAGTAGCCATTCGGACTAGTTATTCAGAGGCAGTATGCTGCTGGATACTCAGATTCTTCTTGTGGATCTGATTGGCCACTATGAAAACAGGTTGCTGGATTAGAAGGGTCATTGGCCTGATCCATCAGGCTCTTTTTATGTTATTAATCCTATGTATGCCTACCCAGAAGTAAGCTCCGTTGTGTTTAATAAGGTTTATTCCTTAGTAAGCATGTTTAGGATCACACCCATAGAGCAGATGGCTGAAATGTTGCTTGCGCATTAGTTGCAGTATAGCATTTTCCACATTTTTTCTCCTTGGGTGGGCATCATAGTACATTAATGTTAATCCAAAACTAAGCCTTCCTTTATATGCATGGCTACCTTGCTATAGATAACTGTTGCCTTCTACTTAGCCAATCATGTACTGATACTATTTAATGTTACTTTAATTATTCAAAATATGAGTTTTTTGAGGCCAGTTCACTTGTGTTCTTTGAGTAAAATTACTGTTAGACCCTCCACGCCCATGGGATATGCCATTCAATAAGGCATATTCAATATGGCCACAGTACATTTCAATAAGATTGTTTAATGGGCTTTTACCATTATTACAAGGGCATTTGGCAATCCTTTCTTGAAGAAATGTGTGTGGTATGATCCCTGAAAATGTTTCCTGAAGTGGAATGGGTCATTCTGAGAAATCATCAGGACCATGGACGTACTCATTTCGTTCCCCGAGGATATGGGAGTTAGCTTTCAGTATTTTCTTGTCTCCAAAATTTTCTTCACCATGGTACAACAAACTATTCCATCATATGAAAAGGCCCTATGTAAATGCTGATGGCTATCAGGAGAATGTTGATGAATGTTGGAGAATATTGATGGCAAACAGGAGAAAGCATTGTTCAGGTGGAGATGTGAAACTGGGTAGACACATTGACCAAAATCACTGGAGCAAAACTACCGTTGCAAAGCCAAAAATAAGAAATCAGTTGTATTTTTTGTATATAGGAAAAAATTAATCCAGAAGCTTGTGACGTTTGTGACAATAAACTCTCACAGAACAAATACAACAGATCAAATTGGTATAATTGCATGTCCTGGGTTAGTGATGTTGAAAATGTTTTGACCGGAAATTCAGTTAGTAAAAAACAAGTAATATCCTCAAGTCTATTTTTCCTCAGGATATCTATTTGTATCTGGCCCTTGCTAGCAGATACTTGCTGTGTTTTCAAGTGTTCAAGTTTTAGAGGTGAGGGAAAGATTCATAACAAATTAAACTGAGATTAAATTGCCAAAGAACACACACACACAGAGTATATTGGAAGAATATTTGTTGTGGTTACATTTGTATATCTTACAACAGCCAAAGATATATGTGCTCTTAAGGAATGATTCCCACACCATACCTCTCTGAAGATGGATGCTGCAGAAATTTTCCCTCAGCCTTGTTTCAATACTGGAAGTGAGCTGGGATGGGGAGAAAAATATCCTAGGTAAGAAGGTAAATATGCCTGAGGGAAGGAGGGGGAGGGGACATCAGATTTGGCTCTGAAATTCCGCTGGCGTTCATTCAGCATATTGCCCTACTCTTTGGGGAAAACAAACTTTGCCTTCTTCAGATTTTATTATGGATTAAAGCTACTATTTAATCCAAGATATTACTCATTTATTCCACTTCTCCAAGACAAAACATGATGGCTTTTCATGCAACACAAATATATCTCAGGGGATAATGGTTTCATTTTTGTTTTGCTTTTTAAGCAACCTACTTTTCAGAGCAAATATATTATCATTTGTGGGCTTTGTAAAGGAGTCATGTTTGATTACTTCTTAATCTCTGCAGTTGCTTTGAATTTGCCTGACTCAAAAAGTCAGCTGCTTCATGTACTGTAGTAACTCTCTCCCTTCCCCACATACAAACCAACCTTCGGAAGCACGCATACACGCACACACAGAGCCAAGTTTCTGAATGTGTTGTCTTTTCTCTCTGCAGCAAGACTATCGCCTTGTAAAATAATCATGTTGCTGTTGTTGGTTTTCAGAACCTGACATAAGAAACCGCACTGATTGAGTTTTCCATAGAGTGCTTTTTTGCAGGGATAAATAGAGTTGAAGCTGACTTTTTCACTTGTGGCAAAAAGCATCATTCCATGCAGATCACTACTTCCAAGTTTTGCTTTGAGAGAGAGAGAGAGAGAGAGAGAGAGAGAAGAAAAGTGGTTAAGTTGCTCTTTCAGCCACAGTAGCCTTGTGTTATTATTTATTACATTTGCACCCCACCCTTCCTCAAAGGAACATACATGGTGGCATATATGGAAGTTATCTTCACAACAAACAAGCAACACTGAAGCTTCAAACTGGGAAAAGAAGTGGATGCCGATATGCAGTGAACACTGTGCAGGAAAAAGGGAATTCATGAAACTCTTCTCTGATTCCTTCTGCCCAATTACCCTGGTGAAGATCTCTCAGCTCTGGTTTTATTTTTTTTATTACATTTATATCTCACCTTTTCCTCCAAAGAGCTCAAGGTGGCATACATGTCTCTCCCCTCTCTTATCCTCACAATATCCCTGTAAGGTAGGCAAGGCTGAGAGACAGTGACTGGCCCATAGTCACCCAGTGAGTTTCATGGCTCGTGGGGATTTGAACCCTGGTCTCCCAAATCCTAGTCCAACATGCCAACCACTGCACCGCACTATCTAATAAAACTTGTAAGTTAGTGAAAAAATATTTGTGAAAGCAATGTAAGACAAATGTGTGTGTGTTTAGATCCATAAGCTGCAATCCTATTTACTAAGGTCTCATTGAGCTCAGCAGGATTTACCTCTGAGAAAACATGCTTAGGAGTGTGCTGGCTTTCTATGAAGTGTTATTAAATTTCAGAGGGAAGGTGAGTGAGCTGACCTAGGCTATGCTTGTTTCTCCAGTGACAAACACTGACATTCCTTTAGCTGACCCCGGAGGCCAGCACTTCAACATAAGCTACACCACATAGGGTTGCCAGGTCAGAAGCATCCCAAACCCTGAGATTTAAGGGGCGGATCCTAGTGATGTCATAGGGGCATGCCCTGGTGATGTCATAGGGGCAGGCCCTAGTGCTGTCATTAGGCATGATACATTAAGCATCAACCACAGTTGCTTGGAGCATACCACTCAAACAAAAAAAATTCTCTGATTGGAAATTGAGATATAAATCTTAGCTAAATGAGGGTGTTCTCAGGTCCAGTTTAAGTGACAGGATCATTCCTTCTTACCTGCTTAGAAATCCTGGGTAAGGAACATTTAATCTACCCTACTTGCTTCTGGCAAGAAGGGTTTAAGTGCCCTCAGGCCAGGCCAGTCACCAGAAGGCCGTTGTAGGAAGAAAGGAGCCTAGTGTTGTGGAGATGTTAGATGGGAGCACTCAGGAGTAAACATGGATGCCCCTGAAGGCTGCAATTCTAAACGCACTTACTAAGGGATTAAACCCCATAGAACTCAACAGGACTTACTTCTGAGTAGATATGGTTAGGATTGTGCTGTTGGTAAAGCTTGACTAGGAATCCTCTGCAACGATATCCATATTCAAGCAGGGTTGGCAACCCCCTGCCTGGAATGCCCTGCCTGCCTTTTAACGTCGCTGCTCCAAACTTATTTACAGACTTGACCCTTCACTGCAGAGAGAGGTTTGAGAAATGAGTAAGAGTTAAGAAGATTCTCTACTCTTTGCTGCCTACTCTATGGGCTACTATAAACTCACTTTGACAGCCAACCAAATTCCAGTGAGTAAAAACTGACCGAGAGAAAACACATATGGTTTGGTCTACCTTCACAGTCAGTAGATTGGGAGCAACAGTTGAAGCCACACTTCCCAGTATGCGAATTCTCTTTTACCCCTACTGGGCAAGAAACAAACCATCATGCAAATAACAAGGTGCATCATTAGTGGGTTTAAGGGGGTTGAGCTGACCACATGGAACCACTGTTGTTGCTTCTATGCATGTAAGGGAGTGAGGTTAAAGGTAAATGAAATGCAAATAGAAAAAAAAAAGGCAATGATGATTTCCTAAATGCAATACCATACAAACCTCAACAAGATTCCTATGAGTAAGACAGCATCCCACAACCAGTCAGGGTTCCTAACCAAAACTAAAAAAAAAAATGGCAGCCAGTAAGCCAAGGTCACGGAAATCCCCATGCAGCACAACCTGACCCAGGGGCTGCAGTTAGTGCAGAATTATGTGGCACGATTGCTGACATGAATGAGACCTGTCAGCACATAATACCTCTGCTCTGAAATCTGTACTGGTTGCTGATTTGCTACCAGGCCAAGTTCAAGGTGTGCTTTCCATGTTACGGGTTCCACATAGTACTTGTTCTGTTCTTGTAAGAAATCGATCCTTTAGTGTGGCAGCACCTACACTTTGGAACTCCCTGCCTATTTCCATTAGGCAGATGCCTTCATTGTTCTCTTTTTGGCACCTGCTAAAAACATTTTTGTTTAGGCAAGCCTACCCAGGCATGTGGAACCTACTATTATGTTTTTTTATCTGTTTTTAACTCATTGTTGGTTTTATTATTTTGAATGTATTTTAACATATGTCTAAAAACTGTTTTTGCCAATAATATTATTGTTTTAATTCCTTCTATAAAGCACTTTGAGATTTTTTCCAATAAAGCAGTATATAAATGTTGTACTTAAAATATATAAAAAAATGTCTGAGTCACTGTGGCCCTTGAGTCTCTTTCCTCTTTTATACTGAGTCAGGCCATTTGGTACCATCTAGCTCAGTACTGCTGACATGGATTAGCATTGGCTCTCCAAGATTCCAGGCAATAGTCTCTTTAAGAGATTGAATTTTGGACCTTTGCATGCCAAGCATGTGTCCTACCCCTGAGCTACAGCCCTGTTTAAAAAAATAAATTTTAAAATTGTTCTTTTCATTTCACTAATGAAATTAGTACAGCATACTAGGGCAAATCCACATATACATTTAAAGCACATGAATCCCACCACAGAATCCTGGGGACTGTAGTTTGTTAAGGGTGGTGGGAACTATAACTGTAAGGGGGAAACTACACTTCCCAGGATTCTTTGGGGGAGGTCATGAGCTTTATATGCGGGTTGGATGTGCTTTAAATGTATTATGTGTATCTGCATTACTTCATAAACTTTGCCTGCATATAGATCATTTATAGCATAGCCCTGGGCTCCTACTAGAGGGAAGGTCAGGATATAAATAAATAAATAAATTTTAAAATGGAAATAAGATACAAAGTTTACTGGGTGACCACGGGCTACACACCATCTCTCAACCTAATCTGCTCCTCAAGGTGAAAACAACAGAGGGGGACCATGACCACCCCAAGGTGAAATCCTATGCATGTTTACAATGTATTCAATGGGGCTTACTCAGACAGGGAAGCCTGCACAGGACTGCAATTCAGTGATAAGGAACTTCACTCACCCAATCAAAAATTCAGAATCATGCCACTTTAAGCTGTTTTGCAACTGTTTTATACTTGTTTTATGGTTACTGGGTTTTAAATGGCTTTATTTCTTGTTGTGAGCTGCCTTGATTTCCAACCCTACCTCACAGGGTTGTTGAAAACACTACACACACACACGCTGGAGATGTAAAAATACATACACCCCATATAATAGTTTATTGTCAAAACCAGTTGGCCATACCAGAGCATTTTTTAAAAAAATAAATATTAGTTTCCTGCCAAATAAAAGCAGTGACACCTAAGTAAGCCCTGCCTAACTGCTTAAAAAAAGGATCAGAGGGGGAGAGAAAGATTTACAACACAATCCTTTTCTATCTTCACTCAAAAGTCCTATTGATTTTCAGCACAATCCTAACCACTCAAAAGTAAGTCCTACTGAATTCAATGGAGTTAGCTCCCAGGTTTGTGGAATTAGCATTGCAGCTTTACTCCCAGAAAAGCTTCATACTGGGAAGATTTTCAAAACAGGTTATGAATAAGAAAAACAAACTGTCCTCTTCCAGTAAAAGTTAAACTTGTTTGACTCCTTAATTAGAAAAGTATAACACTGCAGCATGTACACTTTTCGCAACTTCAGTTCAAAAATTATTTGAAAGATAAAATGTGCCGTGATCCCCTGTTGTAGTGCAATCCTATGCATGTTTACTCAGAAGAAAGTCCCAATGCTGTACAGAGAAAGTACTCTATGCTGCTGAAATATATTTACTGAATTCCTGATGTGAGAGAAGCAGTAAAAGGAAACTGTGAGTTTAGCTATTGCCTGGGGTCAACAAACCTTGTCAGTCACAACCCTGACTTCACTTATTGGCTAAAAACCTGAAATGGCAGGGATTAGAGTAGCCGGTAGTAACAGAAGTTGGGGTGTGTGTGACATTTTGGTTTATATCTTTTGAACCAGACCACCGAGCAACTTAATTTAAAAAAATGAAATCTAAGAGTCCAGAGATTAATTTATTTTATTTTATTATTTTATTTATTACATTTGTATGCCGCCCCATAGTCGACGCTCTCTGGGCGGTTTACAACAATTAAAACATTAAAAGATTAAGGTGAGTCACCCAGAGACCTGGAGAGAACCCCCAAAAACCAGAGTCTCTGGGCAAAAACTGGAAACCTGGCAACCCTACAAAACATGTTAGGAGAGGCACAAATAGCTCCCCTAAACCAGACAGTACATGCCAAAATATGTAAAACAACAAGTGGAAGGCCATGAAGAGTGCTGCTTCCTCAAGTCGCAGAGGTTTTGAGATGGAAAGTGAGTTCAATTTACAGGGTGAGTAATCTGTTTAAAAAAACACCCACCAATGTGAAAGTACTTGCCTTTCTCCTCCCTCTCCCCCGATTATGTAGGGGGATAGGAATGACCATCTAGAAGGTGCCAAGTGGCATCATGAAATAAAGGGAGGGAGAGCTAACTTTTAACATGAAAACTCAAACTCTATTCACCCTGAAAACATTCCCCTATTGGTATGCTTCCACATATTTCTAATGCCTTTAGTAAATATTTTTAAGGATTAGAGTAGGTAAGCTTCTGTGTTTGTGTGTTTTAAAACACATTTGCAAAACAGATCACATGGCTTTTTTTTTTTTTTTTGGTCTTCCAGACTTCTACCACAATAGAAACAGTCTCGTTTCAAACAAAGAGACAAGTATTCTCCTGGGGTTTGCCACCTCAAACTGCAAACAGCTCATCAAACCATATGCTTTGTTTCAGATATTTTCCAGGTGGTCATATTCCACAAAGCTTAAGTTCTGAAATGAGGGAGATGTGAGATTTTACAGATTCTTTGGAATGCAGGCTGATGCCTTAGGTGCCTGGTCAACTGACGCTTCAGGAAAGCTCCATAGTTTACTCACAAAGAGTTCTTGCAAATGATTTATTTAACTTTAAATCTGAAAGCTTTTTACTTCAGGAGACTTGATTAGCCTATGACTCAATCAACAGAGATGTTTGAATTTGGCTGCACAGTTTTCTAAGACCTGGCCTGAGGCTGTTATGTCAATACACTGAACCCACTTCATTCCAAGGCCCCTTCATTCTCTTAAGGGGCTCTAGAATCAGGTCTCCATCCACACCAAATAATTATTTGGGGGAGTTGAATGGCACAGTTTTGAAATACTGGTTAACTTTCCCCGCCTATCACCTTCTGCCCTGGCCAGTGCAAACTGGCAGGAATTTGGACATGACTGTAGATCTACCACTTCACTCACTCACTCACTCACTCACTCACACACTCTCTCTCTCTCTCTCTCTCTCTCTCTCTCTCTCTCTCTCTCTCTCTCTCTCCATCTCCATTCAGGACCGTAGTTCCAGTTCTTTTCATCTTCTCATATAACCTGAAAAAAAACCCCACAAAGGATGTCACATTTGGAAGCCAGTGCTAGCTTCATCACTTGAAAATGCTAGTGTACTGTTAGACTCCTCCCACACAGTACCATGTGCAGCATAACTGGCTATTCATTAGTATACAGTACTTTTGTTAGCGTTTGTAATTACAAGTGAATGATACAATTTTTTAAAAAAAATCCAATTCAGCTACTCATTCATCCTCATTCTGTGCTTCCAGAAAAAGTGCCACAGATGTTATACAGTGTGCCATTAAACACAATGGGCCACTTTTTCAACCAGTGACTGTCTGGGAAAATGTATCAAATTTTAGCATAAAATTAATGATAGGGACCACAGACACGTATACACCCACAACTGGGTCTACAGCCACAATGAATCTTTCTAGTAGTCTTTAATTAAGCACTTTGCTGAACATGGTATAGAAGTTTCCCATCGGAACTGCCCTGTGTCATATAATGAATTAACTGCTTTGCATTTGTTCTGTTATTGTTTTTTTTTAAATCAGATATTTTCCTCTTCCTTGATCTGTTTTCATTCATTGTTTTGATTTAAAAGGGGAAAAAAACTAATCCTGAAGCTGCCGTTGTTTAAATTTGTTTGGGTTGAGAGCTCAGTATTTTGAACCATGATTAATTAGTAGGTATTCAGTGGATCAAATGACTGCATATTAGAAATGTGTAATCACTTTTACAATTTTAAGATTCATTTCCTGGAACTAATCTCTTCCCCCACACCTTCTGAAATTCCATAGCCCTACTGCAAATAGCTATGATGACCCAACATAGCAGATTCTTATTAGCATATTAGCACAAAACTCCCCTATTTGCAGTGCTGCTTTGATTAGGGTTGCCAGGCTCAGGGCCTGAGAATGATTCTGTATCTTTAAGACAAGAGAAAATTCAGCCATGTGCAGGTTTTCTTGCAACATTGTAATGGGAAAAACCACAAGGTGGAATTCTCCCTTCCCCCTGCACAACTTTTAAAGATACAGAAGACCTCTTGGAGGCTGGGCCTGGCAACCAAGAGGTCTTCTGTATCTTTAAAAGTTGTGCAAGGGGAAGGGAGAATTTCACCTTGTGGTTTTTCCCATTACAGTGTTGCAAAAAAACCTGCACTTGGCTGATTTTTTTCTCTTAAAGATACAGAATCATTCTCAGGCCCTGAGACTGGCAACCCTAGCTTTGATCATTTGAACTGAGGAAGCTGTTCTGTGTGAATAAGCTGGCTCATCAAATGAAAATGAATGAGGTAAGCCAAACATGTTAAGAGATCTAGGTGTACAAACAAGCACATGAAGAAATAACAATAATAACAATAACAACAATAACAATAATAATAATATCACATTTATATAGCCCATTTTGAGAAGTTAATTACCACACTTCACATACATTATTAGAGTAACCCTTGCAACAGCCCTGTAAAGTCAGGTTTATTTCAGGGCCAAATTACACTTTACAGTCAAATGCTCATAAAGAAGCCCTGTGTATTTTCAGGAATGGGTGATTTGAAGTAGAATTGGCAGAGGAGCAAAAGGGTGCTTAACTCAAAATGTGTGTTTGAGGGGATAAACACTCATTTGGAACCCACAGAGATAAAAGCAGCACAGTGAGGGAAAATTTGAAATAGAAAAACAGCCAACAGGGACATCGATAAGCATGTGTCCCCTTGCTGCTTCTCTGCTTGTGTCTGTTGGGGCTTCATTTTTTGTGTAATTTGTAAGTCGTCAGGTGGGGAGCATAGGCAGAGAGCAGGACCAGTTCCAGATCTGAAGGATCTCTTGGCATTGGAAAAGAGCCGTCGGTAAAGTTCCTTCTGGTGGTGGGTCCCCTCCTTGCTTTAGCACTGCCTCAGTAGCAGTGGTAGGCAGCAGGAGTTCTCTGATCAGCATTGAGGGCTTGGAGGGGCCACCAGTTAATTTCCCACAATGCCCCTGATGTAGTGTCATGCTGGGAAATTGTGGGAAATTGTAATTGCAGCTTCCAGACCCAGCCATCAGGCACTGATCAGGCCCAAGACAGGTATCAGTGAGAGGTCCTGCCAAGGTGCTGAGGTCCAGCCTCTGCCCAAGGTTGCTGTACACTGCCACGAGGCATGGCTGAGAGAATCAGGCCCATGTCAGTGCTTATCATTCTCAGGAAAATGATGGGATCTCATGCCTATATATAGGCAATTCTTTTTTTACTCCCCTTCACCCACCTACCCCCGCCCCCAGGACTCCAGCACTGATCAGCTTTCAACTGCCATCTTGGTTCACACACACCCATGCCCCACAACCGGCAGCGGTTGCTAGGAGACGGGTCCGACGCAGCTTGTCAGCCTCAGCAAGAGCCGTGGAGGGCAGTCCGGGCCGGCTCCTCCTTAGTCCAGCCAGTTCTCCTGCTCCGGACGGCCGGCCGTTTCGCCCCTGCTGCTTGGCGCCGCTGGGGGGGGGCCATCGCGGCCGCTGCTGCCCAGCGGCGCCCACAGCAGGAGGGGTGAAGCCAGCGGCCGTCCTTTCCAGAGCAGGGGAACCGGCTCCGGGGCTAAAAAGGAGCCGGCCCAGCCTGCCCTCCACGGCTCCTGCTGAGGCTGACAAGCCGCGTCGCCCATCTCCTAGCAACCGCTGCCGAGATGGGCCGATGCGGCCTACAGGCTCAGCAGGAGGCTTGGGAAAGGACGGCCGCCGGCTTCACCCGCTGGCGTGGGCCTCGTCTTGAGACGCTGGGCGCGGCAGTGGCCGTGTGATGCCCCCCCCAACCAGAGACTGCAGCCTGCCTGAGCCCCAGGGGAACTGGCTCTGGTTCCGAATCCGGACCGGGCCGGGGCTAAGAGGGAGCCGGCCCAGCCTGGGCTCCACTGCCACCACTCGCCTCCACCCACGGCAGCGGCCGCGATGGGCCCCCCCGCCCCCAACCAGAGACTGCAGCAGCCTGAGCCCCAGGGTAACTGGCTCTGAGTCCGGGCCGGGGCTAAGAGAGCCAGGCTGGCCCAGCCTAGCCTCCGCTGCCACCGCTCGCCTCCACCCACCCATGGGCCATCAGATCATCACCCTCACGCACGCGCCTCACCTGTATGTTCTGTGGGTGGGTGGTGGCGGGAGCGGGCAAGGGCTGCTGCTGCTGGAGAGGTCCCTCTCCCTCACTGTGGCGGCTGCTCAAGTCCTGCCTGCCTGAGCAGCCTGAATGATAAAGAGCGGAAGTCGGCCAGCCGCAGCCCAACATATGCGTGGTCAATCACGCATGCGTGGCTGAGGGGGCCAATGAAAACCGGAGATCCACCTTTTTAAAACAAGTATTGCCAGAGGCCGGAGACGGCCCCTTTTTCCCTGAGTCTCCGGCCGAAAACTGGAGACCTGGCAACCCTAGTCTGTTCATCTATCATTGTCTGGAATTCAGCAAACAAGAGTTTGGGCTCCTTAGAAATGCATCCCAGCTGTGAAGGGCATGCCCTGACATGCAACTCATAACGTATACAAGAAGTAACCGGCACCAGCTAGCTCATAATTCTCTTGAGAGCACTGCATACATTTTGTTTTTCCTTACCTGTAAATCTGTAAGCAGCAGATTTACACAGGTAATTTGTTGCAATTAGCCATCAGCACATCCTGATCAGTGAAAAAAATCTGCATGCTGAAATAGCATTTTTAATTTTTTGACTCAGGAAAAATACTTAGTATTAGTATGTTACACTAATCAATTTACAAAAGTATGCAGAATCACAAATACCAAATTTAAAATAATTACATCAGAAAAACAACAAAAAATGGTCAAACCCCTCTGTGATATAAATCTATACATTAAAAACATTCTTCATATCACAAAAACAAAAGCAGCAGCCCCAATAAACAACAATTGAAACCCATCAGCTAAGAAGAAGATATTAGTTCTAAAACCCCAACTGCATGGGTAGCAAAAATGCACAAGTATCAATAACAGGCAAGGGATCTAGCATGTAGAGCTAGATTTACAGCTTTTGCTGCCTAAGAACTGATGGTCGTTTTACCTATATGAAGTCCTGTACTTTGTAATGTGGGATGGGTATATCAGTTTGTTTCCAAATCCACACAACAGGAAATATAAGCAAGGAATCAAACAATCTTACATTACAAATGCATGCATCTTCATAACTGACTGTGCATATGTATGCAGAGTTACAAAAAACTGCCATGTTATTCCAGATAATTATACACAAAAAAACCCACAGGCAAATAAAATCACACATACATACACCCTTATATACTCAAGCTTCAAACAAAATCCCATTTTCCTTTTTGTCAGCAAATGAATGGAATTCTTTAATCCTATTGAAGTGACTGTAATAACCTTTGATGACTAAAGTGGATCACACCTGGATTTTGGCCAGGACACTGGACCAAATAAGTTGTTTGCTCCAGAAAATTTCAAGTTATACACAAACACTTCAGATCTTTATTTCCAGCCAAAGTATAACATCCATGCAACATTATGGTTCAGTGTTAATCCAGAGCACCACCTATTGAATTAATGACAACCCTTTCCGAATAGCAAACACTCTTTAAATATGGCAGAGCTCCCTCTGGAGGAACTATGAGGAACCATGAGGAGATTCTGTTGCCAAGGAATAACTGATCATCCATGCAGCATCAGAGTAAACAATTGACTGCATTATTCAACTATCATAATATTGGCTTCACTGAATGTTGTATTCATTTCTCATATACAATTGAATGCAAAAAAAAAAATCATAGACACATCAAGGACTCCTACAATAACTACCTTCCTGACATTTTTTTAAAAAACAACTTATCTTTTTGAAATACATAATTTCCTCTCCCCTCCCCACTCCCAGTTTTTACAACTAGGCATATAGTGACAAAGCTAAGAAGTCCCTTGTTCAACCCCATAGGTCCCTTGCCAGTCCATGAACATATCTATTATTATTATTATTATTAATTATTATTATTAATAATAATAATAATAATTTGTCACTTTCCTTGCAAAGCATCCCAAAGCAACTTACAACAAGAAGAGTTAAAACCAATTATAACAAACCCATTAACACAGCCTTTCCCAACCAGTGTGCCTCCAGATGTTGTTGGACCACAACTCCCATCAGCCTCAGCCAGCATTGCCAATGGTAAGGAAAGATGGGAGTTGTGGTCCAACAACATCTAGAGGCACACTGGTTGGGAAAGGCTGCATTAACACAACAAACACAGCACAATCTAAAAATAGATCAGTACAAATAAACATAGGTCTTGCAAGCCCTCCCATATTAAAAGAGGCCGTTGATACCTAAAGCCCTTCAAATTGAGGACCAAAAGCCCAGGTAAAAAGGAAGATTTTTGCCTAGCACCTAAAAAAAGATAATGATGGCACTACGTGCACCTTCCTGGGGAGAGCATTCCACAAGCAGGGAGCCACCAATGAAAAGGCCCATTCTTGTGTTGCCACTTTCCTCACCTTCCTCAGAGGGGGCACACAGTGAGGGTCCTCAGAGGAAGAATGCAGGGTCCAGGTTGCCTCATGACCTTAGACATTCTTGTTTCAGCTTTCCCCTGCAGTACAGGATGATAATGCTATTGTTCGGTGTTAATCCAGAGCACCACTTATTGATTCAATGACAACCTTTTCAGAATAGTTAACACTCTTCAGGTATGGCAGAGTTCCCCTGGAGGGACCATGAGGAAACTTCCTTATAGGGATATTGTAAAGATTACTGCATATGTGAAGTGCTTTGAGCACTCTAAACCAGGTGGCTCTCTAGGTGTTGTTGGACGCCAACACTTATCAGTCAAAGCCAGCACGACTAATATTCAGAGATGATAGGAATTGTAGTCCAGCAACATCTAGACACCCATAGATTTCCTATCCATTTCACATACATAGTTCACTGACATACATGGCGTTCAAAGCACTTCACATATCTAGGTTCCCATCCCCACTCTCAACATATTAAAGACACAAATTTGAACACACATTTCTGATATTGTCTACCATATATTTTGTTCTTTTTTCTTACTGACCACTTTTGACGGTAATTAAGGTTATTGCTTTATTCTCTTTTAAAACAGCAACATCTTCATGACCTATTGCAGCCTGTCTGTCTTTGGGCTATCAATCCAATGACCTCTTCATATTACAGGGACTTGGGGCTACATGTGATGGACTTATCTGATTACATCTATTCTGCCTGAGAAGTCCTTCACTTAGCACCACCACCCTGTAAGAAGCAAAGATCTGAAATGTTTACACAAGTATGAGATACACATGCATGCAAGCATTATCATAAAAACAGCATAGCACAAGGAATAATTTTTCAAACATCATATGATATTATCGAACATTTTTTACCCAACTAAGGCATACGAAAAAGAACAGCCAAACATCAAAAGAATTGAGGCAATACTCCTCTGAATGCCCTTCTACTGTTTGCAAAAAATCTGAAAGTTTGAGTTCAAATGAACCATTCTGCACAAATCATTCCAAATAGCCCCATCACAGATGTATACACACAACCCTGCAAGAGTTTTCCTATTTATTTCTATGGAGGGTTAGTTCCACACATTTATTTATTAATTCATTTACACACACACCCAACCCGAAGGTTCTTAGGGTGTTACACAGCCAAATGCAATTAAAAAATAACAAATGCATTAAAACATTTATTTATTTATATCCCACCCTTCCTCCCAGAAGGAACTCAGGGCAGCAAATATAACATATAGGGTTACATAAAATCATAAACCCAATCAATAGAATAAAATATCAACCCAGACCAATTCTTCAGCTCATCTTTCTGCAAGTGTCTGAAGCAAAAACGTATGTTGAAAACTAAATAATGAGAAGGACAGTCATATCTCCAGTAGGAGGGAATTGCACAAGTGTCACAGCAGGCCTCTGAGGACTCTGGTGTTCCTGGGCCTGGACCTCCAGCCAGGCCCTTCACTACCTTATAAACACAGTGGACAGTTACTCAAGGATGCAATGGTGGCAGCAAAGTAAGCTTACATTGTTGATCACTGCTGCCTTGTATGGATGATTATGCACTCTAACCTATGCTCAATCATAGTCATCTATCATTCCACTTGTTTCCTTGCCAATGTGTGAAGAGCCCTCTTCATCTCGCCAATACATAGCAAGGCTAGGACTTTGACAGAAGTGTCAGCCATACCAACTTGAAAATTTGCCAGAGCATTCAGGAATCCCTCAGATTCCATAAGTCTCCGGGGGTGGGCCATCTTAATTGGTCCCCACCCCTTCAGGAGGATGTGGCATCAATAGTCATTGCATTGTAATGAATGGAAAAGCCAACATGTGCAGGATCTCCATGAATACACATGGGGTTCTTTACTGGGGCTTTAACAACTACTATTGCTGCTTCTGAGCATTTGCTTAATAACGATCTACCCAAATACTGCATGCCTTGAGGGTCTGCTGTGATGAGATCTCAGCTGCTCTGTATGAAATCATAGAAACTGGGATCTCAGCAGACACACAAGTCATGCAATATTGTTACATGGGTCATTACCTCTAAATAAATATTCAGACGCAGCAATACTAGTTGCTCTATTAGTTCTTTAGCCTTGGCTCTGGAATATTATCATTTTATTAGGGCTCATCTCTTGTAATAGACAAAATGGCTGAAGTTCAAAGAACACTGTCTATCACAGTAGGTAATTAGTCATAGAGGAACTTATTCAGGCAAAAGTCAAGAGCAATGTGGCCTTCCTTCCTGTTGTGAATCTTGCCTTTGTGCTATAAGATATTAGGAAAAGCTGACAGGCTGATCACGTCAGGTTGATAAAGGCAAACCTGCCAAGTTATTAAGCTTTTCTTCTAATCACAAGTTAATAGGAAGCATCCTAGACAGCTTAATAGATGAGTCCCTGGGGGTGTGCATGGGGGGTGATCTAGTATATTTCTGAGATTCCATGACTCAGCACTTTATTGATGATGAGCTGATACAAATCACCGGGCCCAGATGGCATCCACCCGAGAGTTCTCAAAGAACTCAAAGGTGAAATTGCTGATCTGCTAACTAAAATATGTAACTTGTCCCTTGGGTCCTCCTCCGTGCCTGAGGACTGGAAAGTGGCAAATGTAACGCCAATCTTCAAAAAGGGATCCAGAGGGGATCCCGGAAATTACAGGCCAGTTAGCTTAACTTCTGTCCCTGGAAAACTGGTAGAAAGTATTATTAAAGCTAGATTAACCAAGCACATAGAAGAACAAGCCTTGCTGAAGCAGAGCCAGCATGGCTTCTGCAAGGGAAAGTCCTGTCTCAGTAACCTATTAGAATTCTTTGAGAGTGTCAACAAGCATATAGATAGAGGTGATCCAGTGGACATAGTGTACTTAGACTTTCAAAAAGCGTTTGACAAGGTACCTCACCAAAGGCTTCTGAGGAAGCTTAGCAGTCATGGAATAAGAGGAGAGGTCCTCTTCTGGATAAGAAATTGGTTAAGAAGCAGAAAGCAGAGAGTAGGAATAAACAGACAGTTCTCCCAATGGAGGGCTGTAGAAAGTGGAGTCCCTCAAGGATCGGTATTGGGACCTGTACTTTTCAACTTGTTCATTAATGACCTAGAATTAGGAGTGAGCAGTGAAGTGGCCAAGTTTGCTGATGATACTAAATTGTTCAGGGTTGTTAAAACAAAAAGGGATTGCGAAGAGCTCCAAAAAGACCTCTCCAAACTGAGTGAATGGGCAGAAAAATGGCAAATGCAATTCAATATAAACAAGTGTAAAATTATGCATATTGGAGCAAAAAATCTTAATTTCACATATACGCTCATGGGGTCTGAACTGGCGGTGACCGACCAGGAGAGAGACCTCGGGGTTGTAGTGGACAGCACGATGAAAATGTCGACCCAGTGTGCAGCAGCTGTGAAAAAGGCAAATTCCATGCTAACGATAATTAGGAAAGGTATTGAAAATAAAACAGCCGATATCATAATGCCGTTGTATAAATCTATGGTGTGGCCGCATTTGGAATACTGTGTACAGTACTGGTCGCCTCATCTCAAAAAGGATATTATAGAGTTGGAAAAGGTTCAGAAGAGGGCAACCAGAATGATCAAGGGGATGGAGCGACTCCCTTACGAGGAAAGGTTGCAGCATTTGGGGCTTTTTAGTTTAGAGAAAAGGCGGGTCAGAGGAGACATGATAGAAGTGTATAAAATTATGCATGGCATTGAGAAAGTGGATAGAGAAAAGTTCTTCTCCCTCTCTCATAATACTAGAACTCGTGGACATTCAAAGAAGCTGAATGTTGGAAGATTCAGGACAGACAAAAGGAAGTACTTCTTTACTCAGCGCATAGTTAAACTATGGAATTTGCTCCCACAAGATGCAGTAATGGCCACCAGCTTGGACGGCTTTAAAAGAAGATTAGACAAATTCATGGAGGACAGGGCTATCAATGGCTACTAGCCATGATGGCTCTGCTCTGCCACCCTAGTCAGAGGCAGCATGCTTCTGAAAACCAGTTGCCGGAAGCCTCAGGAGGGGAGAGTGTTCTTGCACTCGGGTCCTGCTTGCGGGCTTCCCCCAGGCACCTGGTTGGCCACTGTGAGAACAGGATGCTGGACTAGATGGGCCACTGGCCTGATCCAGCAGGCTCTTCTTATGTTCTTATGTTCTTATGCCTAAAAGTAGAGTTCAAAACAACAGCTGTTGCAAATGGGACTGGTGGGTAGCCACTCAATCAGAGCTTGGAAAAGTTACTTTTTTGAACTACAACTCCCATCAGCCCAATCCAGTGGCCATGCTGGCTGGGGCTGATGGGAGTTGTAGTTCAAAAAAGTAACTTTTCCAAGCTCTGCAAATGCATGAGCCACTATGAAATGACAAAGAATGAGATTGTCAAACAAACAGTCCCCCTACCACTACTCAGTCTCATATCAAATTCGTAATGGGGAGACAGTGGAATCAATCAGGAACAAATTAACCATTAGGCTAATAAGGCTGTAACCATGGGCCCTCAGTTTCAGCTCAGCCACAAAATTCACTGGGTGGCCTTGGGTCACTCTTTTTTAGTCTTCCTTACAGAGCTGCTGTTGGGAGGACAGCAAGGAAGGAAAATCCATGTATTTATGCAACCTGTGTTTGGTTTACAGTATGCAGTGCATACTGCTTAGGCCCTTCCTTTCCATTAACCTTAAGTCCCTCATACCCTAACTCCAGGCCTTTAGCCAAGGTCATCTGAAGAAATCCAGCTTGCAGCAAATTCTACTGCCAAGCCAACAGTTTTGGCAAGCTATATGCTTTCAGCTTACCCAAAGCATGGTGGCATAAAGTCCTTCCCAGTGGACTTCCTCGATCAAAAAACATTAAAGAGTAAGTGATATATTATATGTCTGCCAGTGAATAACAATCTTGATATACCCTTGAGCATAACCAAAAAACAACATGAGAAGAACTCCAAAGGTCCTACTATTATTTATTTATATAAAACATTTATTGTGCTCCTCAAGACAGCTTAATGAATAGTAAAGCAATTTAAAAACACAAAAGCAAATGAACAGATAATGGAAATATGAACAATCTATGTGTTCAAAGGGCAATGCAGTTTGAAAATTACACATCAAAGAACTACAAGTTTTTATGGTGGTGGTGGAATGATTTCTAGAGCCACAACAGTTTAAACCATTCAAAACTGTGGCAAAGTTAGCCCTGGATCACCCACTAGGAGTGCCCATGAAATTCTAGCCTTATGCTCTCCTGTACAGAGGGAGGCAATGGTAAACCCCCTCTGAATACCTCTTACCATGAAAACCCTATTCACAGTGTCGCCATAAGTCGGGATCCACTTCAAGGCAGTCCATTTCCATTTACAACACAATATGTCAAGTGCTGTTACTCGAATGAAGTAGTGTTGTGGCAAATTTAGAAACCAGGGTCCCTTCATGAATCATGCCACACACCCTCACAGCCTCTCTCTCTTATACACATACACTTGAGCAACCCCCCTTCAGCAAGAAAGGATACCTGCTAGTGACAGGATCCACACCTGCTGTGGATTCACCACAGATTCCCCACCCCACCCCTGCCACCATGAAGAAGAAGAAGGCAGAGGAGGAGGCCCACCCTGGTCCAAACAATAGAGCGGAGGTTTCTGCAACAGCCTCCCCAGCAGGGCCAGATGGTGAACAGGAAGAGGAGGCACCGCACTACAGGGAAAGAGGGCTGGGGTCAGTGACACACACACACACAAACCCAGGAATTGAATACCCCCTTACAAATGCATTTGCACAAGTTACTAGTCAAAATTCTTACTAGCTTCCCCACCCACCAGTAAATACATTAATTAAAAAGCCAATTAAAAACTGCTACTTATGATCTATGCCCTGCTGTAGCAGAATTCTTATCAAATAAAGAACAAAGATACAGAGAACCAGACATCACAGTGTACAGGGAGAGAGATTTTGTTTTTCAAAAAGACTGGTGGTTTGTAATAACCCTAAGAATTATTGTGTAATGTGCCTCTATGTTCTACTGTTTCTGTTAAATTTCACTTAAAAATTATACCTCTAGTCAGTGTTACAGTGGCTTCAAATCTGAATTTGTGCTTTTGGTTTGTTGGTGAAATATTATGTGTCCATTTTCCCTCACTGGATCGTCACCTTGTAGCGATGGCTGGGCTTGCATGTTCCAATGAACCCTGTGAGCGATGCCGTCAGGAGTCATGTACTCCCAGCAGGGTCACCCATGACGGTAAGGTCAAGGGAGAGGAACTAGACGAAGAACGATCCAAGAAACTCCTCAATGGCAGAACAGGCGGAGGATAACAGCGTGTACGTTACAACGACTGTGAAGGCGGATAAAGGTTGCAGCAGATAAAAGACTTCCAATTGTCATGGTATATCCATGCCAGTGGATCAAAGCCTTTTTCTGTCAAGACTGTGTGTTGATCGTCATGCACCGATCTCCCCACATAAAACAAATTCACGCACAGGCGTCTTCCAAACAAACCAAACCAAAAGTCCCATGGTGATCGGCAAATGGCGACGGGAGTAGGTCTGTGAAATCCGGAAGCCCCTAGTCATGGACCGGCACATGGGTGGTGGATACAGACTCAGCCGTCCTGGCTCAAGAACTGAGGCAGTTGAGTAGTTTGGCAGCTATATCCATGACTGAGCAATCCTATTCAGGATCCACCCTGCTCACCCCGTATGGACTACAAAAGGTGCCCTAAACATAGTCTTCCTCATCTCTCTCCCTGACTGGATCGCCACATCCAGTGGGGTCACTACTTAGCAGTCGCAAGAGACAATTGAACTTTGGAACATGGAATATACGGACATTGCTGGACAATACAGATAGTGAACATCCTGAACACAGGACTGTCATTATCACGAGGGAGTCGAGATGTTTTAATATTGACATAGCAGCACTCCAAGAAACTCGAAGAGCAGCAGAAGGACCACTGAAGGAAGAAAAAGGAGGTTATACCTTCTTCTGGAAAGGAGTGCCTGAACAAGAATAACGAATACATGGAGTAGGCTTTGCTATTAAAAATAATCTTGTGAAGCTCTTGTCAGAAGTTCCTATTGGCATTAATGAACGACTCTCAACTTTCCGGTTAAAACTTGCCAAAAACCAGCAGGCAACTATTCTAAGTGCTTACGCACCAACATTAGATGCTGATGAAAACATCAAGGAAACTTTTTATAACCAGCTGGACATCATCTTATCAGAGATACCTAAGGAGAATAAAATTATCCTCTTGGGCAATTTCAATGGAAGAGTTGGGTGTGATTTTGATTTATGGCTAGAAACCATTGGGAAAGGAATTGGCAAGAGGAACCTGAATGGCATTCTACTTCTGACTAAATGTGCAGAGCATAATCTTGTTATTACAAACACACTCTTTCGCCAAAAAAATAAATTTAAAACATCATGGAAGCACCCTTGGTCAAAACACTGGCATCTCCTGGATTACGTAATTGTCTGTGCCAGAGATCGTCGTGATGTACTCCTCACTAGGGCCATGACGAGTGCTGATGACTGCTGGACAGATCACCAATTAATTCGATCCACTATGGCCATTAATATTGTTCCTCAACGTAGGCTCCAAGGAAGAAAACCAAGGCGTAAAATGAACATCCATGCCCTTCAAGATCCTATTAAGCGAGCCTGCTTTCAAACAACTCTCAAGAAACCGACGGAACTCCCTGAAAATGTTGAGGAAGACTTCCATTATTGCAGCATGTGAACAAACTATTGGATACCAAACTAAGAAACATCAGGATTGGTTTGATAAGAATGATAGTGAGATTGAACATATTATTGACAAGAAAAGGAAAGCCTTCCAGATATGGCAGAAAGACATTAACTGTGCTGCTAAGAAAAAAATATATGCCAGTGCAAAGGCTGAGGTCCAAAGAAGAACTAGAGAACTTAAGAAAGTCTGGTGGATAAAGAAAGCTCAAGAAATCCAGCACTTTGCAGATGTTCATGATGCACAGGGCTTTTTTAATGCCACAAAGTCCATCTATGGACCAACAAATCACGGTACAAATCCCTTACGTTCAGTGGATGGTACCAAACTTCTTAAGGATAAAGAGTTTATTGCACTGTGCTGGAAAGAGCATTACCACAATCTCCTTAATCATAACTCTATTGTGGCTGGTGAGGTCTTCTTGCAAATTCCACAACAACAAACTAGAGACAAGCTTGCAGTATCCCCTAATTTGGATGAAATCAATAAAGCCATCAATCAAATGAAGAACAACAAAGCTAGTGGACCTGATGGGATTCCTGCTGAAGTTTTTAAAGAAGGTGGGCCTGAACTTACACAACTTCATAAGCTCATTGAAAAATTCTGGATGAGGGAGGAGATCCCGGAAGACTTTAAGGATGCCATAATTATTACCCTTTTTAAGAAGGGTGATAGAACAGATTGTGGGAACTATCGAGGTAACTCTCTTCTTGCTACCGCAGGTAAAACCCTTGCAAGGATCCTCGCAAATCTCCTCTTACCAATCTCAGGGGATGTCCTCCCAGAATCTCAAAATGGTTTCTGCCCTTCCAGGGGGACAGTGGACATTATCTTCACTGCACGACAGCTTCAAGAAAAATGTCGGGAGCAGAATCGACCTTTATATATGGCATTTATTGATCTGACTAAGGCCTTTGACACTGTGAATCGAACCGCTCGCTGGACCATACTTCTGAAAACTGGATGCCCTGATAAATTTGTGAATATTTTGCGACTCCTTCAAGACAACATGACAGCGACAGTTTTAGATAACAATGGCTTTCAGAGTGATCCATTCAGAGTTGGATCAGGTGTAAAACAGGGATCATTGCTCCTACCTTATTTGTTATCTTCATTGCTATGATTCTACACCTTATTGAGGGGAAACTTCCTACTGGTGTGGAAATCTTATATTGAACAGATGGAAAGCTTTTTAATCTCAGTAGGCTGAAAGCAAAAAGTAAGGTAATATCAACGTCTGTGGTAGAACTTCAATATGCCGATGATAATGTGGTCTCCGCACATTCAGAGAAAGATCTTCAAACTATCCTAAATGTCTTTGCAGAAGCATATGGAAAGCTTGGGCTCTCACTTAAATTAAAAAAACCAAAGTGCTTCATCAACAGGTGTGAACTAGTCCCTGTGTAGCACATCAATCCAGCTTAATGGTGTGAAGCTGAAGAACATTGATCATTTCCCTTATCTTGGCAGCCATCTCTCTGTAAAAGCTGACATCGATGTTGAAATTCAACATCGTCTGAGCTCTGCGAGTGCCACATTCTCCCGGATGAAGCGTAGAGTGTTCGAGGATCAGGATATTGGCAGGGAGACCAAAATGCTTATTTACAAAGCCATTGTACTACCAACCTTACTGTACACCTGTGAAACATGGACCATCTATAAATGCCACTCCCAACCTCTTGAAAGATTCCACCAACGCTGCCTCTGGAAAATTGTGCAAATTACTTGGGAAGACCGATAGACTAATGTTAGCATTTTGGAAAAAGCAAAGACTACCAGTGTTGAAACAATGATCCTTCAATATGAACTTCGCTAGACTGGCCATGTTGTTCGAATGCCTGATCGCTGTCTTCCAAAGCAGCTACTTTACTCCCAACTTAAGGATGGAAAATGGAATATCGGTGGACAGCAAAAGAGGTTTAAAGATGTTCTTAAAGCGAATCTAAAAAAATGTAACATGAACATCAAAAACTAGGAAGTCTTGGCCCATGAACGTCCCAAATGGAGATCAGCTATTATCAAAGGTGCTGTGGACTTCAAAGAAGCGCAAATACAGGGCGAACAGGACAAACGAGCCAAGCAGAAGGCACGTCAAACAAATCCTCATCACGACCACCTTCCATATGGAAACCTATGTCCTCACTGTGGGAGGCTGTGTGGATCCAGAATTGGCCTCCACAGTCACTTACGGACCCACTGTTAAAGACCTTATCTTGGAAGACGATCTTACTTGGCCACGAGTGATCGCCAATGAAAATGAAATGATGTGTCCATTTGTGTTCACTGGTGTCCAAAAGCTAGGATTGGGTGTCCATTTGGACACACAACTATTATTTAAAAAATGCCTTGATATGAAGGTCAAACTAGACATTACACTAAATGCACCAAAGATGGCAGCTGAGCATGTTTCCTCTTTCCCCTCCATAATTAGAAAATTTTGCCTCATATGTTTATGTCAAAATATTACACATTTTCCCACCTTCATTCTAGGCTACCATTGGTGGAGGAAATATGGAATTTTGTAACATTCAAAGTTCTACTAGCTCTCCTCGTGGAAGGTTCCACTGCCTTCCCCATCAGCCCTCCACACCACAGCCCAACCTATTCAGGAGTGTCCTCCAATCCTCAGGAGATGCTTTCCGGAAGACTTGGGGGTCAACAATGTAACCTTCCATCAACCCCCTTCCAATGGTACTTCTCAGGATCCAAGTCCATATCTTGAATTATCTAAAAAGGTCATCTCCAACACAAACCTGCCTGCCTTTTAAGATCTGCAGAGGAAGCTTTTCTCATCCTGACAGGGGTAGAAGAACAGTTGGTTATGGCATTGGAAAAGGTCTTCTTTGTTTTGCTGTGGCTGTGCCTAAGCTATAGAACTCCATGTCATGGAAGGGTTCTTTAGTTCTCTCTCTCTCTGTTGGCTGTTCGACATTAAAGCTGCGATCCTAACCCCACTTACCTGGGTGTAAGCTCCACTGAATTAAGTAGGATTTGCTTCTCAATAGACATCATTTGATCCTTTGATCTGTAAGGTGATTATATCTGTGGCACATGGTCTCCTTCTTTAAAAACTAATGTAAGCCACCCTGATTATTGTAAATGAAAGGTGGGATATAAATCTTCTTACAGTGCAATCGTATACATCCCTACTCAGAAGTAAGCCTCATTTAGTTCAGCGGGCCTTACACCTAGATGCAACACTGATAAACAGAAGGAGCTAACTTTGGGAATCAGGAGGACTTTTTCAGTGTTTCCAACTCCTGCAGCCCAGATGTAGAGGGTCCTTTAAACCATGCTGAAACTGACAATCTACCCATCCGACACTGGCAGTAGACCTGCCCAAGCACTCTTAATTGTTGTGTCGCATATTGTACAGGTGAGCCCTAGTCAAAAGCCTTTTTAATTTTTTCAGTCTTTTACATCATTCTGTAGCTTTTAACCTGTTTTATTCTCTGCTGTTTTTTCTTTCCCACTCTCTGTTGTCTTGGACAATTTCTCATCTCACCTGCTGTTGTTTTAAAGCTGTGTTTTTATCTTATTGTTATTTGGTTGAATTGTTGTCTATTAAATTGTTTTATTTTGTGAGCTACTCTGACATTTTGTTATGGGGAGGTCTATGAATAATGTAAATAAGTGAAACAAATAATCAGCACAGGTTTTGAGCCACAGTGTGCACTGACTTAAAATTAACCCCCCATGGTAGAAAGAGAGGAGCATACCTTATACTAACTCTGCCCATTTGGCCATCTAGCTCAGTATGTTCAATGTTGACTGGCAGGAGCTCTCCAGCATTTCAGACAGCCTACCTGGAGATGCTGGGGATTGAACCTAGGACCCTTCGCATGCAAAGCCGTTGCTGCGATGATGAGTTACTGCCTTTCCCCTTGTCTCCTGGCAAGGACCAGCAGTGTTAACTCCTTTGATCTGTTCCTTTTGAGATTTAGCTACATTGTGCAGAAAAGAGGGTTTCAGCAGGTACCGCTACCCTTACCCTTATTGCAAGAAGCTATGCTAGCTGCCCCCTTCTACACAATTTAAAAAAATTGGATCTGATCAGTCTGCAAACATTAAACACAGAGATCAAAAAGGGAAGAGCGACTAGCATTCGATTCAACATAAACACATTAGGTATAGGCTCAAAATCAGGTGGATTGGATGGCCCTTAATATTACTTAACCACACCATTGCATTAATAATCAGGATGGTTGAAGAACAGATCAGGGTACCTATTCCCCACCATTCCAAAGCATATGTATGGATAAAGCAGGAATTCCAATCTGCTTGAATGACTGTACAGAATCATGTGTGGGCAGTCATGCTAAATTAACTCACATGCAGAGTACAAGGATGTGAGTTTGTGCATATTGCATGTGTTATGCTGGAATCTTTGGTGTTACGATCAAGTGACTTGAAAGTGTAAAAATAAATATTTGTACCAAAAATGAATGAAACTGTGATTTCATCATTTTCCCCCCTAGTTGTTGTTTTCTAGCTTGCAGGTTAAACAGGAAGTTTTCTGCAGGATGTGGCAGTATCCTCTGTTCGTGTTAATAACTTTAACACTTTGCTTTCCTTTTCTCCCACGATAAACTTAATGTTTCCTCCCAAGAGGTTTGACTTTGGATACAGATTTCCTGCACCAGGGTTCAGGGCTTCTTTCATTTAACTCCTTAAAGAATCTATCTATTTCTTGGGACGCTTTAGGGAAGCCCATTCCATTGTATCTGTTACATTCCAGGGCTATCTTTACAACAAATGGGGCAGTAACCTCTCTCAGCTCGCAAAAACAAAATATGTTTTTGTGGCAATCAGATTTATATATTAGTAGTATACTTGTGCCTACAGTCATACTACCCTGAACACACCTGATCTCGTCTGATCTCGGAAGCTAAGCAGGGTCAGGCCTGGTTAGTACTTGGCTTAGAGGAAGGCAATGGTAAACCACCTCTGAATACCTCTTACCATGAAAACCCTATGAATATATCCAAAAAGATTCACAGGGTCACCATAAGTTGTAATCAACTTGAAGGGATATACAACAAAGTGTAGTTTCCTACCTGATACGAATGCAGTTTAAGCTAATGTGTTTTATGAAATTAATTGTCCTTAATTACTGTTTCTTCTGTTCCTCTCCCCCAGCGCTCTCTCTCTCTCTCTCTCTCTCACACACACACACACAATCTAGGAAGGTTTACATTTATGGCAGATTCCACATGGATACCTCCAGTACGTGGGGGCAACAGTGTGTTCAAGCTAGACAGCACTTCAGTAAAGATGCCATTGATGAGAACCACCACCTGCATGTGGGAGGTTTACATGTGCTTGCTACAATTTGTGTGCTTAAACAAACCCTGGTGGCAACTGGGCATATGCAAACAGATTCTCAAAAATACCATCCTGCAAGAGTGCTTCTTGGCCTTAGGACTGCAAATTGATGTGGAAATGTGGAGAACTGGGGAAAAATGAGAAACTGAGAGAAATCAAGTGGACAGATTTGCCCATCATCCACAACCTCCTGGTTTTACAACAAAAATGGTTTCCAGGGACAAGTGCAGAAGGTTGCCACCGTTCCTCTAAATGCAGACAATGGCTTTTGAGACTGCCCACACTGAGTCTTATGAGTCCTGAGTCATCTCTTACCGTCCCCTTGATCTAATCCAACTTCTCACTAGGGATGTGACGGAGGGGCTAGCCTTGTAATAATAGCTCAAAAACAAACTCTGGAAACAGCGACTCATGAACTAGTTCAGGGAGGATGTTGTTTATATGTTAGATCCTGTTTTCTTCTTTGAGCAAAATGCTTCTCCTACCAGGTGCTTCTCCCAGAGAAGCTACCCCTCCCTTTGCATGCGGAGAGCCCCGGGGCAGCTTCCTGCCACTTCTGTGTGAAAGCTGGGAGGCAAGTGGGAATGCAGAGTATCTGTCAAAGGTTATCTTCCCACCTGCATTGCAACTCTCAGACATAAAATGGGTCACTGTTGTCTGTTTAAGGTCACTCGCATTATGTGACTCGGGCAGCATCCTCTGCTGCTGTGCAAGTGTCAGAGCTGGAAAGAGATAATGTGAAGGACATTTTGATTAAAAGTCCCCTACTGTGGGAGTCTTTCCTGTACCTGATTCATACACTCTGACCCCAGCACAAGTGTGCATGATTGTTGTGAAAGCCCTCCATCCCAAATAGTACAAAATGGGTGTGGGGAACCTGTGGTCCTCTAGACTACAACTCCTATCTGTCTCAGCCAGCATGGCCAATAGTCAGGGGTGATATGAGCTGGAATCCAGCAACACCTGGAGGGCTACACAGTTATCCCACCCCTGCCATGGAAGAAAGCCGCTAAACAGACCTATCAATATATTCCTTCCCTATCCACACCTCACATTGATCATAACAACATTTCAAAATGCAACCCATTTTCACATTACATCATTAGATTTTTATGTCAAATTTTGACCCCAAACTTCAACATGAAGAAATTGGAATCCAAATTTGTCATCAAAATGCTTTTGATGGACTAAAAGCATGAAGTTATTATTAAAAAATCATAAAATTATGTTATAAGCCATCTATCTGATACTGTAAAATATGTAGTGGTACTTGTTGATTTTCAAAGTTTTATTTCTGCAGTACTTCAAGTGCCATGCTGTAAGGTTATTCTGTGGTGCTGTGTGAGGGTGTGATGTTCCTGCTTATAGTGTAAATATGGTAAGTGCTGTTTATATAGAAGACATGGTAAGTGGAGTTAAAGAGGAGGGGGGAGTACATGAGCAGTAGAATGCTGGATGATTGGCTGAGCGTTTGAATGGCTGGGAGTATAAATGGAAGAATGACAGTTGAATCTGGGTGGATGTTGGGAGTGTGGAGAAAGAGGTGTTTGAGGGTGGAGGTCAGGAGTGTGGAGAAAGAGGGAGTTGGAGTTCTGATTAATAATAAGTCAAGTACAAAACAGGAATAGATGAAACCATACGCTTGTGAAACATTCTAAAACTAATCTTGTTATTTCTGATATTTAATAAATACTTATTTGGTTTACCAAAGGCCTGATCCTTGGCTGGGGGATATACATACCAGAAGGGAGGGCAAGATAATTACCAAGGCTGAACAGAAACAGTATCTAATGGTGGCAGCGGTGAAGGGAGGAATAATAACAATTCAAGTATCCAGAGCAACCCAGAGTTGTATGCGTTATCTATAAAGATACAAGGGGGTTGGGAACAGCATAAGCACGCAGTCACAAAAGTAACCAGCTAGAGAGAGACTCAGGCAAAGTCTCTGGGAGTATTGGTTATAGGACGTGACTGGTGGTGCTGCCTAGCAGGGGGATCTAGTGAGATCTGTGCTAGAGCGGAGTGAGAAACCATATAAAGGACGGTCCGGACTGGTGGTATCCCTGGTGGTGCCTAGTGAAAGGCAGTAACCACAAGCAGGTGGGAACCTGACAGGGAGAACCAGGGAAGGGCATCACAGAGGGCACTAGCTACACTGATGGACGGACGGACAGACAGATGGTTGGATGATCTCCTGAAATGCAGAGCCATAATTTTATTTTTATTGAGACCTTCAGCCCTAAAAAAGTCCCTAAAGCAGCTTACATAAAAACACTTCTAACATAATGCCAATCCATTGTCTATGTGGTATCAGATTGGCTGCTGATAGCCATGAGCTTACTTATGCCAGCCACAGAGTGGCAAAAGCAGCTGTGCAGAAGAGGGCTCCATGTGATTTCAAAATGAACACTGATTCTTGTATAACACAGACAGTGTACTCCATAAAAGAACATGTACTTTAAAAAAAAATCAAACTTAAACTGAACATTTCAAAAATTTCAGGGGGGAAGGTAATAACACTTCAGAGAGTTCAAAAAAGAATAATTAACAGTGCTTAAATTCTAGAGGGCAAAATAGGCAATTAGAGCACCAGTCCTAGTCCCATACAAGTCTTTCTCACAGATACCCTGACACACTGAGGATAAGTGCCAGACACAGCCATCTGGCAGCCGAAGAAAGTCGAATGAGGACAGGACTCTTCTTGCAAAATATAAATAAGTATCTCCAACATCCTCTTGTTACAGGTTTATGGCAATAAAAACACATCACTTGCCTCAGGAGCAGTTGGAGGAAGAAAGGCCAGCGGAAAAATACATCGTGTCTTTTTTAACATCTCTTGCTTCCTTCTCACCCATCGCAAGAATTTCCTCCCAGCCCTTTATTTCCTTCACATGCTTTAAAAGCTGATCAAGAATCTGCTTCAGTTTGCCTTCTGAATTAAGCAGCCCCAGCTTTACATGTGACGCAGAATGTTCAGACGCATTTATTGTTGTTTTGGACTGCATACAACCATTGCTGTTGGGTGCACAGTACTCATAAGTCGACAATGTACAGAGTACACTGTTTCTGCTGTTGTGGTTGGTTTTTATTCACATGGGGCCATGAGTGCACAAAGGAAAGAAACACAAGCAAAGACCTATTTAGATTGTAGCAGAATACTTCTTTCTAAAGGATGGGCATTATCCAGCCACATCTAAGCATGTTTAATGATGCCAACAGGATACTTACCTATGTGCTTAAGTTGCTCCCATTAAAATTGCTTAACTCTGGCTAGATCATTTCCTCCCAAAAAGCCCCAGAACATGCTAGGTAGGCAGTGGTTTGTAGCAAAACTACAATACATCTTTCATTCTTCCTGGCAAGACGGAGGCCATCAGAATGTGCATCTTTCCCATAGTTGCAAGAATCTGGGAAGGCTCCATTCATTGCGTGGCCAGAACATAAGGATTACTGCCTCATATTCCACTGTTAAAAGCATGCTAAGGAGGCCTTGTAGCAGTAACCATCTAGACTACTAGTCATTGAATTTGGAGTGATGTGTTTAGGATCAGGATGGCAATCACACCTCTGATTGTTTGATTGGCTTAATGTTTTTGCGAGGATCTCCACAGCTTTCAAAGGTAGGGCATCTTCTTTTGCATGCATAAGGTCCCAGATTCAATCCCCAGCATCTTCAGGTATGGAAGAGAACCCTGTCTGAAACCCTGGAGAGCCACTGTCAGTCAGTGAAGGCATTATTGAGCTAGATGGACCAATGGCAGCTTCCTATGTTCAGTTCTGCATTTCAGCTTGGGTTGTAAAGGAACTTAGAAAACTGCCCTTTAATGATAAAAATAGGGCACAAGAACCAAAGAACTTTATGGCAATAGTACTGAAGAAAGGAAAAGAAACCTTGGTTCTTTGGTTAGCGACATTGGCTAACCAAACTTATTAGGAGCTTTGAACAGTATGACTGACAGTGGCAGAAAATTGGAGTAATAAGAAACCTCGGAAAGGTCATGGAAAGGCACCATATGTTTCTCTGTTCCTCCTGCTAGTGTGGCTATGTCCAGGGCTCTTAGCTGAAGTCTGCAGGATTAAGAAAAGGATATTTTTGCTCCAGCAATCAAAAGTTTGAGCAAACGCATGTGAAAAAGGAGCCAGTAAGCAACAGAAGCAAAAGTTCTTCATTCAAACAGGGCATGTAACGAAGTATTGTGGCAATTTAACCTCCAGCCTGTCTGTGGGAAATTGTCGGTGCCAAAACAGAGTAGTAATACAGAGTAGCATGGGCTCATACTTGCATTCAAGATTATAGCAGAAGCACAAAATGCTATATAGAAAACCAGATATTGGAAAAATACACAGGACACTTTGATTACTTCAGATGCAACAGGATACTGGGGCAAGGTATAACTGGAGCTAGGCTTCTGCAAGACATACTGAATCGGACCATTGGTCTATCTAGCTCACTATTTTCAACGCTGAAGGAGAGTGGCTTTCTAGCATTTCAGGCAGGGGTCTCTTCCAGCCCTGCTTGGAGATGCTGGGGATTGAATCTGGGACCTTCTTCATTGTAAAGCAGATGCTCTACAACGGAGCGGCACCCCTTCCCCAAGACTTCAAAACAAAGGAAGGTTCCAAGTCTTACCTTGCCAAAATTATAAAGAAGGCTTCTTCACTTTTTATGAGCTGTTCTTTATGTTTGGACACGCTGCCAAAATATCTGATCTGATCTGACCCAGGCACTGTTCTGCTCCTGAATTTGTCCAGGGGAAAACAACAGGGCGAATAGATTTGAGGTGCAGGGTGATCCCTTGGATTCTTTTGTTCTAGGACAGAAGATACACACGTGGAAGCTAGCCTCTGCTGAGACTGTAAGCAGTTTTACTGAAACGTGTTTGTAAGCTGCCAGAAGACCTAAATGGTGGAAAGGGGAGAATACATATTTGACCACAATGACATCACTAATATACAATGTCCTAAATGCTATTTTGCCTTATTTATCTTTATCACATGAAATGAAAAGTGCATTGAACCCCACCTGTGCATGGGAAAAACAGGTTTTTTGAGCTTAAAATAATCCATTACCCAAACATCTTGAACTATGCTATTCTTTAGGGACATTCTGAATAAATAGAACTAAATGTGAATGTAAAACAAACCGCATCATCATGGAAGGAGAACCTGTGACCCCCCAGATCTTACTAGAACACAGCTTCCATCATCCCCAGAGGTTGGCCATGTTGGCAGGGACTGATGAGAGTTGGCGTTCGATAACATCTGGAAAACATACGCACCCTGCTGTCCATAATATTAAATTATTAAATAACAATCTGTCTCAGAAGATGAGACCTCAAAATGATTATTTTAAACTGAATATACTTCTCTTCCCCACCCCTGGGCTCATGCAGTTTCTCTACAGCAACAGGAAATCTGTGGCTGAAGGGATTTTTCTCTGTATGAATTAAGGGACAACTTATTGCCTTCATTTTGCTTAATAGGTATGAAATCATTCATTGGTGCACACATATTTTTTCCATGCCTAGCAAGTCTGTTCAGTCTGTGCATGCATATGACACATTAGAGATTCTTTCCTCAACACCAATAGCCACCTTCTTGCAAATTTACCACTTTGATGGAAATGGGCACATTCAGTTCAGGCTGACAACCCACCCATTCCCAGTAGATTGAACAGAAGCACAGGTTGACCTTTACAGTAGTCTAAACGGAATTATCTACTTTAGGTCAGTTTTGAGAGGGAAGATTAAAATTATCCTGGAGGGATGCATCATCTCAACTAATACAGGCCAGTAATAATAAAATCCTGTATGAAGCAATTGTGGAAGTCAGCTTCCATGCTCTGAGACTTCTGAGTTTTCATGAAAATCTCGGTACAGCAGGCCACCTTTTCATTAAAAATGCCCAAGCAGTCGAAACATCCAAGAAGCAAAGGGAGGAGGTGGTAAGATGAGGGAAGAAGCTGCATCCATTCATAAACTAAGATCAAAAGCCCAAATGATGCATAAAATTATCCTTCATTCAAGTCAATGCACAGCTTTTCATGGCAGCAGGAAGGAAGGAAGATGCAACTTTCTCAGCTAGATGAAAATCAGAGCTTATTTCCAGCTCTCCCAGGTCAAGAGGTGATGGGAAAAAAAACAAGGTGACACGCATCTAAAAATATGCCTCCCCTTTGCTGGAAGGGGAGAGGGACCATTTAACAACACACGCAGAAGTGGAAGAAGACAAAAATAAGGCCAGAATGTCCTGTAGGGGGGTCAATACTGTACCATCTTGAACAGGTGTCTGTTACTCCAAAAGAGGAAATGAGATCTGGAAGCAGGGACTTGTAGATGAACAAAGAGAGACTTCAGCAGGGCCAGCTTTAAAGACAGATTCACAGTGAAGGAGAAGGCCTACATTCAGCTGCATTTTGTTTTGCCTTATGGCTTCCCTATCTCCCAGTATCCATCTTCAGGTATAGGTCTAGTGGATATTCACCCACTTATTTATTATATTATATTATATTTATTATATTATATAAATTTGTCACTTACTACAACATTTTTGTCTCAAAGCAACTCACAATTGAGTCTTACCCACAGACGTCCATACACCAGTCAACCCCATTGCGCCCTGCCCCTCAAATAATGCGCTGTCTTGAGAATATGTTGCTTTATCATGATGATTAGGCTATTATATATATGTATTGGTAAATACAATTAGGAACGTAGAGGCATGGACAAACAACTGAGATCAGATTTTCTTGGTGGGGAATTTTCAGGATGGTTTCTGTGGGACATTTTTTAAATGGCTTCACCATTACATCTGTACCAGGCCTTCATCCTGTTAAAACTCAGGCTTGATAGTAACCTAATTAAATTTGTGGACTTAGATATATTTAAAGAAATAAAGATAGCAGGTAAGTTCTTTCTTAATAATACAATAAATCATTTTCTAAAGCTGTTTTAAGATAGATGACGTCTAGCCTATGCTAGGTCCCCTCCCCCCGGGCTGTATACAACCCCAACCCCACTGACTCAGGGCTCTGGATTGGGTGACATGGGAATCACCTGCTCTGTCCCATATCAGTCCCCAAAGCAATTTGAGGGTGGGGCTAACGCAACCAGGAGGGGGCAGGGAAGGAGACGAAGTGTCCCCCCTCACCTTTCAATGACAGCAGGGGGGAAATTGTTTTAACTGTTTTTAATACTGAATTTTAAGTTGTTGTAACCTGCCTTTGGACCTGATGGTGAAGAGCAGGTAATACTATTATTATTAGGGCTGCCCCTCATTTTCTTCAGCCCAGTTACCTCCTGGCTAGCTTAAAAACTGACTGTCTGAACAAGTCTTTTGCCCAGAGGTGCCATGATCTCATAATTGTCATTGATGCCGTCTTTCCTTATCTTGTAGAGAGCATCTTTGGCTCTCAATCAGGAAAGAAGGAGGGAGGAGGCACAGCATCTCCTCCTCCCCTGTCCCAAGAGCAGGGGGTCCAGTGCTGCAGGTTACTGCTTCACAAGGGGGTTGGACTTGATGGCCTTATAGGCCCCTTCCAACCCTACTATTCTATGATTCTAAGAAAGATTTCTGCTGGGATGGCTCTTGCAAAGCAGCCATCCACAGGACTGAAACCCCTTGCTCTTGACTGGTGGGGCGGGGAGGAGATGCATCGCACAGGATTACATCCTCTGAACAATAGCTGCTGGGATCTGCTACCTCAGGGTGTTCCATGCAGGGGACATGCTGGCAACGCAGACTCCTGCAGCCTTCCCACCCAGTGTTCCACTCCCTGACAGCTCAGATTTTTCTAAATGGCCCAAATAAGGCCAATCCAGGGCTGTCTTGACCCAGCTCAGGCCAAGCTCAGATTCCACCCCAAATTGGCTCGGGCTTCAGCTGAGTCCAGAGCACAGCCCTAGTTTTTTCCTCCTACAGCATTTGTTCTCTCTGTAGGAAATAAAAATTACCTATTAAGTTTTCCTTGATATAGAAGAGCCTATTTTCTAAATGACTTCTCCAAAAAATAAAGTTTCTGACATTTGCTAAAGACATTTTTATAAAGTTTTTTCAGATATCATAAAGATAAAACCTTTCCTCATCATTATGCAGACATTTTATAGTAAATGGCCAGCTTGATCAAATTTCTATACTAAAGCATCATATGATGCAGGGGTTCTGTGATGAGATCCTCCAAACTTAAAGCAGCCACAGGGTACAATTGTAGCTCTGATTCTGACTGAAGTAGCAGCACTATTGGATGGGGTTCAACCTTTTTTATCTGGTACATCTTGCCCATCTAAAGCACAAGCCCCCAAAAGATGCCCTTAGTCTTACTTTGGGAGGAGCAATATACAGGCACTTGAAATGTGACTGCACATTTCCCCCAGAGGGATTACAAGCAGCAAAATAATCAGGCTTTGACTAAGAGGTAACTGCAGAACTTCCAGAACCTGTTGTTCTGTATATCCTGTGCAGGGCATGCACTTTCGTCAAGTGTCCCATGGGCCCAACTTGAAACTAAGCCAGAGCCAAACATTTCTTATGATGAGTTGTCTGACAGAACATTTTTTCCCATTAAATTAGTGAGGCATTCCCTTACGGGGAAGAAGAGATGCCCCGGCTCATTTAATGACCATTGAGATTCCATAAGACAATCTGAGTGCGTGTTACACATGAATTTAGCTTGTAAGTGCAGAATGTATAAGTGAGAAAGCTTTGCAATCAAACTTATCTTTTTACCAAATTCAGCCATGGCATGCAAATCAGATCATTTTTGTTTAAATGTAATGTCTACAACAAAGACTGCCAAGATTGACATTGTAATCTTTTATTTATTTGTTTGTTTGTTTGTTTATTATTTGATATATATCCCGCTCTTCCTCCCAGCAGGAGCCCAGGGTGGCAAACAAAAGGAATATGCAGATTTAGTTTGTTTAAGATAACTCAACTTTAACAAGATTTTAATTTTAGTTGTCCTCAGTGCTTAGAACAGCTTAAGCTTATTCATGTTGGAAATGCAACAGCAGGGATCATTCACATTGTAACTTAAAGGTTAGCTCTGTTAATGTTGAAGTCAACTAGCCAAGTGGGGTATGGGTGAAGGTGTTGCTTAGCAACCAGGCAGAGTGGCATGATCATTAGTGAGGTAACATGTGCTGTGGTTGGCTGTGTAGTTCGGAAGAAGTTTTCTTCAGTATGTTTAGTTGCATGTCTTCCTGCTATGTACAAGACCTGAACTGAAAGACAAAATCTGTTCCTTTCTCCTCAAATTATACACTGTTTTTGTTCAATTTGCTCAATAAAGTGTTATCAGGACTTTTCTCTCAGGACTCTGTTATTTAAGTGACATTGCTAACAATACAACCTCTTTAGGGTCCCATCAAAATTCCTCAGATAATTGTGCCTGTAGAAGAAACCTCAATTACTCATTTGATTTCACTTTAGGTGACATTTTGATGGCAATCCTAGAAGAAGAAAGTGGCAATGAGCAAAACAGTTAAGTGAACGGCTCTTAAACTGTTAAAAACATCCTTAGATATGCTATTCAATGTTTACATTTTCCCCTTTCTGTATGACTAAAATAGTTTTTAAAAAAAAGTTTAAAGAGCTCAACAATACAGGTTCAGTGATGAATGGTAAATATTTCTCTGCATCTAGTCTAAAGTTATGGGAGCTGCAGGAAAGGGCAACATTTTTTCTTAGACCTTACTATACAATATGCTACCGGGTCTAGCTAAATAAGTACTGTAGGTCAAAGGTGAATTGATGGAAGCCTTGTGAGATTCTAAATTTAGTCATCTGCCCTTGTGAACAATATATTTTTAGGCCCAAAGTCCTGGGAAGCCATTGTAATTGGATGCCACATTAATGTGGTGCAAACAACATGTATTTTCCATGGTTATTACATGGTCACATTTTAAAATGACCTCCTTCCCTTATCCCCCAAAATGATTCCACCTCCTTAGCCAACATGCCAGACACACATATATACCATTCCACCTACCAGATTGCATTGGGGTGTGGGACATAACAAAATCATATGAGAAGGTAGAATGGAATTTTATACCAACAAAATTAGATTAAATTTTGTACGTTCATCCAAATAGCTGGTTACACTTTGCATAATCCTGACAGTCACAATTAAATGCCATCAGAAACATGACATCTTCCCTATATCATCCCCCCCACTATTTAAATATTGACTGCAAGTACTCATGACAGGGACTTGCCCTCCTCACCCCCATATTATGTTGCTATGTAAAGTGGGGATGGGGAACTTGTGGCTCTTAGACATTTTTGAACTATAACTCCCATCATTCCTGACTATTAGCCATGCTGGCTAGGACTGATGGGAGCTGGAAAATGACAACATCAGGAGGATCACAGTTTCCCCGACCCTGACGTAAAGCATAACGTCCATTGATTATATTATAATGATAGATTATTGGGATCTGAGCCAGTGTGGTGTAGTGGTTAGAGTGTTGGACTACAACCTTGGAGACCAGGGTTCAAATCCCCACACAGCCATGAAGCTCACTGGGTGACCTTGCGCCAGTCACTGCCTCTCAGCCTCAGAGGAAGGCAATGGTAAACCACCTCTGAATACTACTTACTATGAAAACCCTATTCATAGGGTCGCCATAAGTCGGGATCGACTTGAAGGCAGTCCATTTCCATTTTGAGATATCTGGCAATCTTCAAAAACCTGACATCAAGGAAAGCTATGAAAAGATTGCACTGGTGACAAACCAGACTATTGCCTGTCGGAAACCCATCATACCCTCCTCTTTACGTTAAACCTCCTTCCTCAGATAAGAATTAAAATAATTTCTGCAACGCCTGACCCAGAGCTTGGAAAAGTTATTTTTTTGAACTACAATTCCCATCAGCCCAATCCAGTGGCCATGCTGGCTGGGGCTGATGGGAGTTGTAGTTTAAAAAAAGTAACTTTTCCAAGCTCTGGCCTGACCTACAGTTGTCTATCAAACACAGAGAAACAAAAAGATGCTTCCTGTGGAGCTATCATAGGTTGCCATCTATACACTGCTTGTCTAGTATGCATGTGTAACAAACTCAGAATTATTTATATGTTTAAAACTGTTTTGAAACTGTGTTCAGGTAAGAAAGTGGTAATAGAATGTTAATAGGTGCAGATGAGGTATGAGTGACAGGTAGGAGGGGGTGTGAATGAGAATTCCGATGGGAGTTTTGAAGAGAAAAACTGTTGCGGTTTGATAGTTAGAGGTAGGTAGGATTAGGGATCAAGAACATCCAGTTAGAAGGGCTGTGGTTTGGGGGGAAGGATTTCATTGGAATTAGTGGGGTAGGATAGGTAGATAGGATAGGGACAATAACAATTTATTCATTTACATCACATTTAACATCCTGTATATAATAAAGTATTGGTTTGATTCAAAATCCCATGTGTCAGCTTGGTCAAGAGTGCTACTACAGTAAGGTCCTATTCTGTACCTATACCTGTACCAATCTTACAGACAGATTACACCAGTGGTCACCTTTTGGGGAAAAGGTGGTGGGGCTGAAGCTTGTGGTTTAGAGGGCATATCTGACCCAGGTTGGGGTGGACTTCTTGGGGATTTCCTGATCCAGGCTTTTGGAAATCAGGTGGTGGTAATCCTAGAGACACAGGAATGTCACAGTATGGTGCCTTATAATCGATACAATCTTATCCTTAACATAACCATGTAGTCATCATTACTGCCATTTTCCTGATGGACTGAGAGGCAGATTTACTTAAGGACATCCAAGGAGACCATGAATGGTGCAAAATATGAAACCCAAGAATCTCTGATGGAAATTGGTCTGTTTGCTTTAAATCCCACCTTGAGGTAACGGGCCATATGTATGTGTATTATGCTTAACATTGGACAGGAAACTCTTCTGAATGGTGTGGTAATGTCTAGCCATCAACTGGAAGGCTGAAGAGCTCACTGCAGTTTGACAGCTGCCTCCCTTATGTCTGTAGCTGCTGTGCTAGATCTCGGTGATCTGGCAGCTGTTTTACCATCTATGGCATCCCTATCTGAAATCAGCTCCAAACATTTTCCCAGCACTAGCAATCTGAGCAGATGACTGCTGCATATTATTCCGGCTGGACCTCTTCTTTCCCATGTTTTAAGCTTTAATCCTTCCTCTGGGGATACCAAGTTGCACAAGCTCATGCTATTTTCTTGCTGGAAAGACTCTTTTATAAAAAAAAATTATTTAGTTTTCAAGATCTCTTGAAGATAATCCCAGTGCAGCGAGGTTGGTATCAGTTACAAGCCTTTTTCCAGACAGTGTTTTAAGTTATGTCATTTCTAATAAGTCAAAGCGCAAGAGCTGACTATATTGCTTTGTTTTGCCGTCTTGAACTTTGTCGATTTGCCACCTACAAGGCCTTGTGTGTTTGCTTTGAGCTGACTGCCTGCATTTGCTTAATAAATTCCTTCACGCCATCTTGAATTATCCTGGACAATGGAAAAACCACTCAGCATATTCCGTTGTACACTATACATATAGAGTGCCCTCTCCTTATATATATATATAATGTCTGAATCTGCATGTATGTATAAGACACTTTCAGAGCTTGGAAAAGTTACTTTTTTGAACTACAACTCCCATCAGCCCAATCCAGTGGCCATGCTGGCTGGGGCTGATGGGAGTTGTAGTTCAAAAAAGTAACTTTTCCAAGCTCTGACTTTAACCAGTATGTCTTATTTTGTTATTATATGCATACATTGTCAAAATTAACAGGTGGAAAAAAATAGGAACATGGGGAGTTGCCTTATTCAACATAGTCCAATCATTAGTCTACCTAGCTCAGTACTGTCCACAACAGAAGTGGGAAACCTGTAGGCCTTCAGATGTTCTTGGACTCCAACACCTATCAGCCCTAACTGGCTTGACCATGGTCAGGGATGATGGGAATTGCAGTCCAACAATATCTGGAGGACTACAGGCTCCCCATATCTGGTCTACGTTGACAGAAAATGGCTCCCCAGAGTTTCAAGCAGGGCCTTTCCCAGCCCTACCTGAGATGCCAAGGGCTGAATCTTGGACCGTCTGAATGCAAATCATGTGTTTTACCACTCAGCGTTGGGGTCACTAGGCTCTCTGTTACAACATATAAATTCTACTTCAATTAACTGGTCCACAGAAAGGCCTTATCTATATGCCCTGCATTTCGGAGTTTCACACTCACCAGCATAGGCAGCGTTGGCTGTTGTTCTGTTCATTTATTCACACAAGATTCAGCATTGCTACATTAACTGCCAAACAGGTTATTTAAGCAGCCATGGTACTGATGAACACATACCCTGGTGACCAAGGAAAGGAATACAATTTCTTTATTATTATTATTTAATTTATATCTTGCCCTTCCTCCCAGCAGGAGCCCAATCATTGACAATGATTACAAAACTACTTTTCAGTTGCCACCTCCATAGCGATGTACAAAGCAGTAAACCTATTTATTTATTTGCTTTATATCCCGCCCTTCCTCCCAGTAGGAGCCCAGGGTGGCTTTTAAAACCACAGACTAAAAATCAATACCAAAACTTAAACAAAACTTAAGCAAAACAGGAGAATCTCGCCCATATGCCATGAGTGAGGGGCATTCAAATGAACAGCTAATGGAAGAGAGTTCCAGAGCTTTGGGCCAGTAACTGAGAGCGTCTTGCTTCTTCGGGAGATCAATCTTACTTCCCCATGAGGCAAAAGTTAAACAGAACTTCACCGGTAGATCTTAAATGCGTCAAACTTACAATAAATCTACTCAGCACCTGTATTAGCCCCAGCTGTGGGCTGCTTCAAACTGTAAGGATCAGTACCATGGAATCAAGGAGGAAGATTCAAAGGTTTACTCTCAAGGAGACATTTATTGAGTAATTTAGCGAGCACACCGGCATACCCAATAAATGGAACAGGCTGCAAGGTTCCACATGGGCACCTGCAGTCTGTATGCTGAGCTGGGCCACAACAGGCTTGCCTACCCAGTGGAACAGACCCAAGGTCTCTCACATAGAGGCGTTAAGGTCTGCACCCTGAGCTCACGGCACAGGCACCTTTTATAGAGAAAATCTTGGCAAGGCATACACAATGATGGAATGCATCGTTAGCTATATCTAACATCAAATCGGCACATCTTGACAGGGTACATCATTAATCAGACTAGGCATCAAAGCTGCCCTATACCTAATAGACAATGGCTACTATCTCACTATCTTTGAAGTATCCCGGTCCCTTGATCTGGGGTGTCAAGGCACCTGATGGATCACCCTATTTACGTGAGAGGACACTGGTCTGGTGCCAAAGCACATCTTGACCTCTCTATGCTACTCTTTCCATGGCACGTGCCCTACTGTTAATCAGCACGTGCAGCCCATCCTTGGCACATGTAGCTCATTAGAGCTAACTGGATCAGTGCCAAGGCTACTGTACATCAAACGGTCCTTTCCCTTCCTACCAGCCTCCTATCACATGTGCTACCAGTTCTCAGCACATGCAGCTCGTTAGTGGCTATCTAGATGAGCTTCAAAGAGGTTTCCTTGAGGCTACATCTAGCCTCCTCATAGATAAGGCCCAGCGGAGGGACACTGACTGTTCCGCAACCTCATCTTCTAACAAACTAGTTCTCTGGCAGGTGTCCAAGCTACAGAAGACAACATTATGAGCTTAACTATTAAATCTTACCCTCCTAAAGGCACTTATACATATAAAAGCAATAAGGCAGCCTTGCATAATGGTTATAGCAATCACATACATGCCCCAGGGTATACAGCACCAGAGTCTGTCTCTCTTTCCTGCCTATCCACCATGGTGGCCAGAGTGGTTTCTGTCTCAGAATTGGTCCTGAAGCCAGATCGATATGAATCTAGTGGTATGTTGAAGCATTTGTCCAAATATGTGAGCTCTGTGCCTATGGACAGATGGCAGGGACATGCACACAGATCTTACCTCCGTTGTTCCTGTGTTTGTCACCCTGCACCCTGTTATTGAGTGGAGAAGGTCTACACTGGGCTTGTACTCACATCTGCTTGAAATGCAAGAACACCTTACACACTTGGTAACTGCACTGGATTAGGGCACCTGATTACATAAATAGGTTGACGCATGTTCACGTGAATGTGAGTATATGCCCCCTGCAGATCTTCCCCACTCAAAATGGGGAAGGTTGGGGTTAGAGTGTGTTGGGGTGAGACCTGCAGAGTTCATGTGTTCAGGAAAAGGCCTAACACACCTTAGATAATTCACTCATCCTAGAATAACTGGAGTTGTTCAGCTACCATTTTCTTGAATCCCGTGCCTCTTAACGGTAAGTTAGATAGATACAGATCTAACAGGCCTTATCGCTGTCTCATTTAAGGCAGCTAGTGGGTAACTGCCCAATGGATAAATTTACAACCAAAGTGATCAGGTTAAAACAGCTTACTATGGCTAGATGTCATCAGCCAACTAGGGAAAGATCAAAAAGATCTTTATAATTATCACAAATAAAAAACAAGGACCACAATCCAGTACAGATACAGGTTTCAAAGGGCTTCAATGTGCCTACATCTACTGGATCTCAGCCACGGTTTATACAAACTCGTTTCTCAAAGGGAGCTGTCCTTGCAGTGATTTGACTAAATGGACTAATATCAAAGGATTTACATTCTAAAAATTGGCATCCAAATCACAACAGCCTTGCAAATTCAAGATGTTATTATTTTACAAATAACAGAAATTGTCCAATGTGGATATAACCTGTGCTGCTGATTTAAATTTGGCTGCCCTTTTAAGGATCAGTTTGAATATTGAACTGCGCAGGCATCTGAGATAGCACTAATAGTGAGCGGCTGTGTATGCTCTCTGTACTAACATAGTATAAGTGCAGAAATTGGCACAGGTGCTCTGCAGGTGAGGGCCTCCTGCAGATACATCTTATCAGGAGGTCCGTTTCGTACAACATAGGAAGCGGACCTTTAGTGTTGTGGCACTGACCCTTTGGAATTCCCTCCCCTTAAAAATTAAACAGGCACCACCTGTGTTATCTTTTTGCCGTCTACTGAAGACTTTCCTGTTTCAGCAAGCCTTTTAAGTAGAGGCCTTATCCCAGACTGCTTCTGTGTAGGAATTGCTTTTTTAGACGTTTTAAAAGCTTTTTTAAAAAGATGTTTTTAAAGATGTTTTGTTTTAATATGTTTTTAAAGATGTTTTGTTTTAAAATATTTTAGAGTATTTTTAGTGTTTTGTTTGCCGCCCTGGGCTCCTCTGGCAGGGCGAGATATAAATTTAATAAATAAATAAATACAGCATCCTGATATCAGTGTAAAGGATTTTTTAAACAGAGATACTTTCTAGTCTTAAGGCTGCAAAAATAGAATTGCAAGTGCATGAACAATGCTTGGTGAAATGTCAGATGGCAAAATGGGATAGAAAAAGATTTCCTTGGTTTAGACTTGAGGCAAGGCTTCTGTACGACATACAGTGGTTTCTATTGTCATATGAGTAGTGGAAAATTCATGCAAAAAACAGATATATGCAAATCAATATAAATTGCATGATCTATACAGGTCTGTGACTAATGTTGGATATCATCCATGTACTTAGAATTGGCTTTATTATCTTACCTATGAAAAAGAAACCAAATGCACAGTTATAAGATGGGAGATACTTGACTCATCAGTACTACATGTGAGGAGGATCTTGGGATTTTTGTTGATCACAAGCTCAATAAGAGCCAACAGTGTGGTATGGCTGCAAAAAAGGCAAATGCAATTTTAGGCTGCATTAACAGAAGCATAGTTTCCAAATCACATGAAGTACTAGTTCCCCTCTGCTTTGCACTGGTTAGGCCTCATCTTGAGTACTGTGTCCAGTTCCGGACACCATATATTAAGAAGGATGTAGAGAAACAGGAACAGGTTCAGAGGAGGGCAACAAGGATGATCAGGGGACTGGAAAAAAAGTCCTATGAGGAAAAACTGAAAGAACTAGGCATATTTAGCCTTGAGAAGGAAGACTGATGGGACATATGATGGGAGATACTTGTAAGGTTGTCACATATAGGAGGGTCAGGATCTCTTAATGATCCCGGAGCATAGGACACGGAATAATGGGCTCAAGTTACAGGAAGCCAGATTTTGGCTGAACATCAGGAAAAATTCCTAACTGTTAGAGTGCTATGACAATGGAACCAATTACCTAAGGAGGTGGTGGGCTCTGCAACACTGGAGGCATTCAAGAGGCAGCTGGAAAGCTACCTGTCAGGTATGCTTTAATGTGGATTTCTGCACTGAGCAGGGTGTTGGACTCAATGGCCTCATAAGCCCCCTCCAACTCTACGATTCTATGATTTTGACTGAGTCTGCCCTCATTATAACACTGATGACAGATGGGGAAATGATGCTGACAAATAGCAGGCACCTCCAGACTGTCAGGGATTCCAACACAGATTGGAACTTTAGCTTTGCACAATTAAAATGGACTAAAGGGACTCTGTCGTCCTAGTGCAACAAATCCACTTTTAAAAGAATTCAACTTTTTGCAGTTTGGAAAGTGATGGGGGAATGCATTGAAAAATGTTGGATGAGATTAACAGGAAGATATACAAACCGAAATTAGGAGAAATGTGGGATGAACACTCATCGTTTTATTACCATCCCACAGACATATCAGAATGAATGCTTAATGAAAGACCTATCACAATACCATCACAATCAGGAAAGGCTATGAAGGTGTTGGACTGGTATCTTGAAGCAGCAGTGGACTGGATGGGGGCCAATAAACTGAGGCTGAATCCTGATAAGATGTAGGGTGGGTAGTTCCCAGGTCCAGGAATTAGGTGTACAACCTTTTCTTGGATGGGTTTACTCCCTCTGAAGGAACAGGTACAAAGTCTAGGAGTACTCTTAGATTCCAGCTTGTCACTGAGTCTCAAGTGGCTTCACTGCAGCTATGATTGTTCTTAAATCAGGATAACCTGGCCTCAGTTGTCCACTAGCTCCCACTTAGACTTCTGTAATACACTCTGCACGGGGCTGTGCTTGAATACAGTCCAGAGGCTGTAACTAGTAAGGGGGGCAGCCTGATAGGACCAGGGGTCACTGGACTGAGAGCACTGCACTGGCTACCAGTGAGCTACTGGGACCAACTCAAGGTACTAGTACTAGCATACAAAGCCCTAAATGGCTTTTGACTCGAACCTAAAAGAGCACCTTCCCCAGTAACAACCATCCCGGGCCCTACAATCAGCAGGAGAGGAACTTTTGGTCCTGCCATCACCGGGGGCTGCCTGCTTGGTTGTGGCCTGTAACAAGGCCTTCTCAGTGGTGGTCCCCCATTTGCAGAATCCCCTTCCTAGTAAGGTGCACTATTGCATCTTGCTATTAACTTTTAGAAAAAATTTAAAAACATTCCTTTTAATTCAGGCATTTGATGGCTGTCTTTCCCCTAGCAACCATTAAATTATTAGTTTGAGAATAGGTGATTGCTTTTAGTTTTTATTGTTTTATTTTATTTATTTATTTATTTATTGTACTTATATACCGCCCCATAGCCGAAGCTCTCTGGGCATTTTACAGTAACTAAAAACATTAAAACAAATATACAAATTTAAAAACACAATTTAAAAATTTAAAACAATTTAAAACACATGCTAAAATGCCTGGGAGAAGAAGAAAGTCTTGACCGGGCACTGAAAAGATAAGTGTTGGCACCAGGCGCACCTTGTCAGGGAGATTATTCCATAATTTGGGGGCCACCACTGAGAAGGCCCTCACCCTTGTTGCCAGACTCCCAGCTTCCCTCGGAGTAGGCACCCGGAGGAGGGCCTTCGATCTTGAATGTTGTGCATGGGTGGGTTTGTATCAGGAGAGGCGTTCCATCAGTTATTGTGGTCCCAAGCCGTGTAAGGCTTTATAGGTCAAAACCAGCACCTTGAATCGAGCTCGGAAACATACAGGCAGCCAATGCAAGCAGGCCAGAATCGGTTTTATATGTTCGCACCGTCTGGCCCCTGTTACCAATCTGGCCGCTGCATTTTGCACAAGCTGCAGTTTCCAAACCATCTTCAAAGGCAGCCCCACGTAGAGTGCATTGCAGTAATCTAATTTGGAGGTTACCAGAGCATGGACAACTGAAGCCAGGTTACCCCTGTCCAAATAGGGATGTAGTTGGGCCACCAACAGAAGTTGGTAGAAGGCACTCCATGCCACCGAGGCTACCTGAGCAGTAATCTAACTTGGAGGTTACCAGAGCATGGACAACTGAAGCCAGGTTATCCCTGTCCAGATAGGGGGTTAGCTGGGCCACCAACCGAAGTTGGTAGAAGGCACTCCGTGCCACCGAGGCTACCTGAGCCTCAAGTGAGAGATGGTTCTAGGAGAACCCCCAAACTACGAACCTGCTCCTTCAGGGGGAGTGCAACCCCATCCAGGGCAGGTTGGACATCCACCATCTGGTCAGAAGAACCACCCACCAGCAGCATCTCAGTCTTGTCTGGATTGAGCCTCAGTTTATTACCCCTCATCCAGTCCATTGTCGCAGCCAGGCACCAGTTCAGCACATTGACAGCCTCACCTGAAGAAGATGAAAAGGAGAAATAGAGCTGTGTGTCATCAGCATACTGATGGCAACACACTCCAAAGCTCTGGATGACCGCACCCAACAGTTTCATGTAGATGTTGAACAGCATGGGGGACAGAACTGACCCCTGTGGAACCCCATACTGGAGAGTCCAGGGTGCCGAGCAATGTTCCCCAAGCACCACCTTCTGGAGGGTTTTTAGTATTTATATGCTTGCTGCCCTGGACTCCTTTGCAGGAAGGTGGGGATATGAATGTGAGCCAGAATATGAACCTATATCACATTGATCCATTTTCACCATACTTATGAGTGGACCACACTGGTTGTCTCTTTCAATTGGCAAACAGGAACGAAGAATACTGCCATCTGCAAGTTAAAGGTAGCCAATGATATGCAAGGTGCTTCTCTCCCTGAGACTCAGGACAGTCACTTCCAGTCAGAGTAGACAGTTCAGAACTGGGCAAGAGGGACAAAGGGTCTGATGTGATATAAGGCAGCATCCTGCATAAAACAAATAGGACTACAGCCTCTCCACAGGTGAGCCTTTGGAGTCTTTTTGCTCTCCCAGAAGCTCGGATCAGCAAGTCTTCATGTTCAAAGGCTTCGACCAACCTTTTTTTCCAGCTCGTTGAGATGTTATTCTGTTGCTCCAGAATAAGGGGAATGTTTGGGTTGGGATGGTGCATCATCCTTTCATCCACTGTATGATATTATCTCTCTCTCATATATTCTGGTGGTGGTTTAACAAAAAATAAGAAGTGTGGGAGGGCAGTTATGAATGATGGAAAAAGAGAACACTTGGTGTAATTGCAGTTTCTCAACTGTCTAGCAAAGAAATCACAGGTGTGTATCCCCACTCACAAACTTTTCCATGTGCAGGTTGGTTCATGTTATTCAACTAACCTGGGGAAAATACTGGAAGGATATATCAGTCTCCCCAACAGGTCAATTTTTTCCAGACCTCCCCCATCTTTAACAGCAGCACAAGCGTTTGACTTGAAGCCAATAACTAGCCAGTTCCAAAAGATTTTACTTTCCTCTGCTAGTAAAAGACTGCTTGAATCAGACTCTGAAGTAATCCCTCTTGCCTGATTACCTCTCCATAAAATGTGGAAATGTGTGTTTTGCTGCCTCCATGCGGTTGGTTTTGGAAATGGGCTGATTATTGGAAACCTGGTTCCTCTTTTTCCTATTACCTTTAGTAACACTTGGGAAACTTTTGTGGGCAGCCATCTTCTTAACATTCTGGATCAGTCATGTCTACTGAACTCTTCTTTCACTGTACTCAAATCAGTGCCAGTAATTTCAGCTATAATGCAGCTATATGATCTAAAGCTGGTTGGTTCAAAGCAATGTGAAAATCAACCACCCTCACCTCCACTTTTTCCTCAGGGCATCCTTACCTCCATGACTCACCCTAAGCCAGAATAGCTCCATCCACGTCATTAAAATGTTCATGAACATTCTATGGCATCACAACAGCTTTGCCAATGGCAAAAAGCAAAAGGGTTCAGAAGGGACAAATTGATGAGGGGACAAGTTGATGATCTGCACTGCAAGTGGCACACTGCATAATTCTATCCAGTTTGCACTTATGCACTTGGTGATGCAATGGCAGCTTTTTTCAAGCACTCATAGGACTTGGCTGTAAATTTGAGAAGGCTATGTTCCTGCACAATAAACATGTGGTGTTATGATGTGACAAACAGAGAGGTCCGACACTCAGTGTAGTTAACACACAAAGTGTTAATATATACACAGACTAATTATGCAGAAAAATAGCAGCTGAAAACCTGTGATAGGTGACACCATATGTAAGGGGTAGCTTATTTTAGGGCCATTTGCCCTACAGATGGGCAATGGCAAAACAAAGTAGCATCACTGTTTCACCAGCACTAGTTCAACTCTTAAGAATAAATACGTTTCTGGTGAGCTGACTAGCACATTGGGTGACCTTGGGCCAGTCATTGCCTCTCAGACTAACCTACCTCACAGAGTAGTTGTGGGGATTAAATTAGGAGGGGGAGAACCATGTATGCCACCTTGAGCTCATTGGAGGACAAGTGGGATATAAATGCAATAAGATAAATAAATAAATGACAAACATGCAAAAATAGTATGAATTGATGGGGAGCAGGAGAGACTTGGGGGAGAAAAGAGAGGTCCACGGGATATCTGGAGCTGTCCATTCAGCACCAGAATAACAACTGTGAAAAAAGATGACTGAATGGAGTAACGGGAGGAGCAGTAACATTATCTATTATTCTTATTTATTTGAAACATTTGCATCCTGTTTTTCCACTCATACAGGTCTCCATGATGGTTTACAGGAAATGGTTAAACACCCAACAATATGAGTGACCCTTCCATCTCATGGAAACGCAGCTGCCTCCACCAGGCTTTCTTAGCACTCCTGCTGAAGTGGCCACCAGGAAAACCTGTTGACAGATGACAGTTACAGAGTCACCTTAGCACCAGCTATTGGCAGAAAAGGGTAGCAAGCCAAGCTTAAGAGCTGCTGGGTTTTACGGGGGCAGTCCCACTGTAAATAGCCCCATCACTGGAAAAGGTCACCTGGCAGCAATGACAGTTACAGGGAACAGGGATTCTCCATTGCCAGGCCAGAAATCAATGTACAGTCCCCAAACCCTATCTTCTCTGTAGAAGCTCCAAGCAAAGGCCACGGAGACAATATTCCAGTGGATAAGGCAGTCTGTAGTGATACAAATGTTCGCTTTTCTTGGGTGTAGTTCTAGCGCATGGAACTTATTATAGTGGGCCAGCTAATATGTAGCATGTGTATCAGTGCCATAGTGGGCAGTGAGATGTTGTTAGAGAGGATCACAGATGTCTGGCTTTTTTATTGCACCACATGCCTTTGACCACAAACGGAGTATTGGTACAGATGGTGATAGGCTGAGTAGTGTCTGCTGCTAACTCTGCATGTGTCCCTAAGCATGTGTTACAGTAACCATTACACTAATGTGTCTACACATGTAACCTGAAAACAGACGCCAATGTATTGAGGCATAGGGATGTATATTTGTATCAGCCCAGTTACATATCACAATATGTGTGCATAGATCACATATGGGAATCATGTCCTGCATGTCCACTTGTGGGCACTTGGGGGAGGATGGCTCACCCAACAACCTCCTATGGCAGCAAAGACTGGTGTGAAAATGGATGGGCTAAAGTGAATGGGCAAAAAGTGAAAGGGCTTGGCTAAATAGCAGAAGATGAGTTTGGTAGAAATAGTGGGTTGTATCCAATGTTAGTCATACTCAGAGTAGAACCATTGAAATTAATGGAGAAGGCTGACTTGGGCTAACCTGAATAAAACTTAGTTGAATAAAACACAGGATTTCCACTTGACAGCTTCAGTAACTAGCAGCACTTCATTCCATTCCTCAAGACTAGCAGAGCCATCACAAATTATGCAAAACCAAAATAGACATATTGATTCGCTTGTCACAGAACTCAGCTGTCCTTGGTGAAGGGTTTGGGTTACTGTGGCACAGCATTTTGATAATAATCATTTTCAAACAGGGTTCACATAGCCCTGTGCGTAGTCAAGCATAGGCCTTGACTTTCTTGATGAATGGTAAAAAACACAACAAATGACTCAGCCTCAGAGGAAGGCACTGGTAAACCCCCTCTGAATACTGCTTACCATGAAAACCCTATTCATAGTGTTGCCATAAGTCGGGATTGACTTGAAGGCAGTCCATTTCATTTTCATTGTTTCAAACTGATCTTTATAAATTAATAGAGACTGTGGTCTTTGTCTTGTTCCCCAGCTATGAGCAAACACTTGCACAGTTTAGCCTTGCTTTAGAAGTAGATCAGTTTGACAGACAGATGACATCAGGTAACCAAATGGGAGGCATCTACAGGAAACTGTGGTGTGTCATTTCCCCAAGTATCTAACCATTTTTAAAAGCCATAAAGGCAGTATAAAATCAGTCTTCTCTTCTGCTAGGAAAATGAAGTAGCTGTTGCAAACTCATACAACTCAAAATATTAACATCTGCTTCTGAAATTTCCATTGGGGCTGCCAAAAACTTTGCCTAACAGTAATGTGTGAGGCTCAGCTTACAACACATTTGGATGATTCTCTTCTTGGCCCCAAACAAAAACTTCAATAATGTTTAATATCAAATTGTCATCTTGATTAATCAAAGGTTTAACACTTAATCCTTGCATCAGGTGTCTAGTGCAAGATGGAATAAATGGGGAACCATTCCATATTGCCATATTAGGAAATGAAGTTATTGCTACATGCACAATTCCTATACAGTCTTTATCATGCTTACATCCACTACAACTGGTAGAAAACTAAGCCTCTTTTTTGTACATAATGATGGGCATGAGAGAGACGCAAGGACACATATACGCACCTTGTCAAGACATCTATTCCTAATCTAAGATGTCCCATTTCCACATTCATCATTCCTAACACTAAAATCAGCACTACATACTCTATTAGTTCAATACTGCACGGTTCAGCCTTACCTTATGAACATATATCCAGCTGCCTCCTGTTGAGGCAAACTGTTCATTTAGCCCAGTACTGTTTTCTCCAACTAACAATGACTCCCCACTGGTCTGAAGCAAAGATTTTCCCCAGCTCATATGCCCAAGATCCTTTTAACAAGAGATGCAATGAATCAAATGTGGAAACTTCTACATGCATGTGTTCTTCCATTTATCTACATCAGGAGTTCTCAAACTGCGGTCTATTGACTACCACTGGTCCACAAGCTTCATTCAGGTGGTCCATGACATGTTTGCATTATTCATATTTATTTTCAGTTGTATTTTTAATGTTTCTTTTATTTTTACATTCTATTTTATTGTATTATAATTGTATTACAATTCCATAGAATACAAATTGTAATACTTATTATAAGTATTATTAAATTATTAAAATTGTAATACTTATAAAAAATAAAAGCAGCAATAAAAACACAATTAAAAACATACAGCATCTAGCATGGCACATTGCAATTGCTACAACAGGCAGAAAAATCATTAAGCAGTCCACCAAGATCATCAGCAATTTTGCTACATCACTTCTCACTATTAAAGCAACCCCTTTTCTTCTTACTTTCTCATTTCCTGCATAAAATGTTTTGTTGTTGCCTGACTGAAAATGTCCCATTCCTGTCCGTTTTAATTCACTCAGGTCAAGTATTGTAATGTTGATGCGTTCCATTTCTTGCTTGACAATTTCTAACTTTCCCTGGTTCGTGCTTCTCACATTCCATGTTCCTATTGTGTACATCGTACAACTCCGGACTCTCTTTTCACATCTGTGTGCATCAGCCTCCAGGCTTCCTTTCGGCTTTGACCTGGTTGCGTCATTAGTCACAATGCTACTCGTGTTTGTCTGTTGTTCTTCCCCAGTAGCTCATTGAGTGCCTTCTGACCTGGGGGTCTCATCTTCCAGCACTATCTCGTGTTGCATTTTGTATACTCTGTTCATAGGGTTTTCGTGGTAAGAGATATTCAGAGGTGGTTTACCATTGCCTTCCTCTGAGTTTGGATGCATCTTAGTCTGGTGTCTCAGCTTTGACCATTCCACCTTGGGTGCCCCTGCTAGGAGTCCAGCCTCTTGGTCAGCTGTCAGCTTCGACACTCTCAAACCCCCTTACCACATTAAAGTGTGCATCCTAGAGGAGGATTTGGGATTATAGGGTTTGCTATTTTTGTTTTTAATATGGGGAAGCTTTTTTTTACTTATAGTATAATGGCAAAGGTGGGTTACTTATTTATTTTATAAGAGGTATTATTGCATTTGTGTATTTTAAATGGTATTTTTTTTTGTATGTTATAAATCGCCTAGCTTTGGTGTTCACACACCAATATAATAATAACTGATAAATGCTGCAAACTCAGATCTCTATCATCATATACAAATGTCTAGGGGAAAACAAAACCCAGAGGGTATTGCCAATTGATGATGAAATAAGTATGTTTGTGTGTGTGTGCGTGCATGTAAGATCTACAGAATTCCATACTCTTGGACTTGATCCCTCCAATTGAAGCCATCCACATTTTCCATCTGAATTTCATCGGGGTATCTTGGCCTCCTCAGCAGACAATCAGAGTGATAAAACCTGAAGTAATCATTATTTGAAACGCTTTAAGTAATGAATCTTCTGAGGTGTTTTGTCATTTAATGTGCACTTAATATTTTGGGACAAAATGTTTTATGGAAGTGTTGGTTTTTAATACAAACTAGACATATTTCAAGAGCTGGCAATTCAAGAGCTGGCAAAAAATATTTTCCAGAAACAAATATCATTTCTCTATTAATGATGTTATTTTACATTAAATGACTTTGTGTGCATTGAAATGTCCTCTTTATAAAATAATTTATGACAGATTATGGATCCCTCACCCACACACTTTTATATAGTAACTGAGAGCTCTGCACCATCTTCAAACAATGAGGATACCATGATCATGAAATTAAGAAGTCATTCCACCTATGTGAAACACATTTCTACCTTGGATACAAGTGAGCACTACCATGTCTTTTCTGTGTTTTACGCTGCAGTCAGCCGGGAGCTTCCCCTGAATTTCATTTAATGCTATGATACTATCCTGGAAGCAGTGATGATGGATTATCAATAAATAGCTAGCAGTTACAGTAGGAATGATGTATAATAATACCTGATTGGATGCTACCACCCACTAGGGATGTGTGAATCCCTACTTTGCCATCCCACATATAGCCAACAACATGGCTAATGTAGCGTTAACAACTATGCTGTCTTGGCCTATACATACAGAATTTTATACAACTGGGAAGCATTTGAACAGGCCATCCTCAAGTGGACAATGCACAGTGTAGGGTGGATCAGACCTTCAGATATCATCTGAAACTGCTCAATATGGACCTTGCTCAAGGAATCTCACACTGTGGAAACAGGTTAGGTTTTCCTATGCAGTTCAGAATCTGACACAGAAATGCCTTTTTTGGCAACAGTCATTTTTTTATTATAATGTACAGTTTTGCTCTTTATTTTTTATTTCATTCAAAATAGGTTCCAAGATGGCACCACCTCATCAGACAGACCCAAGACAGTGGGCCCCAGCTTTCTCTTCCCCTCTCACCATGCTTCTACAGTATAATAACACCTTTCTTTTTAGCCTTTAAAAATAGTATGCTAAGTAGAAATTTCTGCATCCAGTTTTACTTCAGCCAAATATGGTGCACAGCCATAGCATTTTCTGAATTTTATTAATAAGGTCCATTTGAGTTGCACTAGTATTTGGCTTGTCATGCTGGATATATGTGCTTTGTAAATCCTACAGGAGGAGGCTATACAAGTGATTGACAAGACTCTGAATAAAAGGGAAGTATTGCCCCCATCACTTTTAAGTTCTAATTAGAATAATTTTTTTCAGGATGAAGAGAGGATTAGCAAAGCTATGGCATAGCTCTGGGCCGCAGATTTGCATACTGGCATACAGTTCTTTCCCACCATTGTCATATGGGAATCAAGGGGGAACAGAAGTGTGCATGTGCAGAAAGGGAGGGGGAGTAGTGACATGTCCATTGACACTCATGGTTGTGTCACACCACAACCACTGGTGTGAATGAAATTTAGCATGACATGGCACTATATGGGTCAAAAAGCCACAGTTCCATAATGCAACAGGTACTACAGTATGAGTTTCAAGTTTCAAGTTTATTAATTACAAGGCCGGAGGCCTATAACATTACAAAGACCGGTACAAACAAGACAATAATTATAAAAAAACACTGAAATATAATATGAGATTAATTATAAGCAGACTCAGTTATTATTTGGGGATAAAGCATTGAGCATTTGTAATTTTTTAAAAATTAACCCTTAAGTTACGAGCAGCTATAGTAAACAACGATACGTTATAAGTTACCTCAGGGTTAGAATCAGACATTAAAATTTTTATTTTTTCCTCAGTTGTACTCATCCAATGATTATTAATCCAATTCCTGAGGAATCTATATCGAGGATTATTATAAATTGGGCAAGAAAGCAGTATATGAGAGAGGTCTTCCGGCACAAGAGATCCACAAATACATAGCCTTTGGTCTTTAGGAACTTCTGAGAACCTGCCCTCTCTGTCAGCATTAGGCAGGGAGAAAAAGCGTAACGCTGTAAAAGCGTGTCGCAAGGCCAATGGAAGAGGAGATATAAGATAAAGTGAACATTGAGAGTCTAACTTAAATCTCCAATACCAGGGGGCTAGCTTTGAGTTGATAAGGGATAATCTATCAACTTTTAGGGAATGAAGAACAATAGTTTCTCGGAGACGATTATTATTATTAGAGTTAGAAAGCAAGTTGAATCCCCTAAGTTGCTTTTCCACAATTTAGAGGCCAAAGGATGGTCAGAACATAATTTTAAGTGTTTTCTATCCTGAAGTACCTCTAAAGATTTCAGAAACTTCATAAGTACTAAGTGTATACGAGCAGAGAGCGGGGGAAGTCCAGTCTCTGAACGTAACATAGCAGCAGATGTTCCTTTTGGCAAGAACAAAATACGCCTGAGAAAATCATTTTGTGTAGATTCTAATAGCTTTATATTATTATTGTCCCAACCCCATACTGAAGCCCCAAATAAAATCTGTGGTACCACTTTAGCCTTAAAATTTTTTAGGGCAGGTAGGATCTGATTACCTCCAGAGGTACGGTAAAATTTTAAAATGGCTCCAATTGTTTTAGTGGCTAAGGATTTAATGTATTGTAAGTGAGTCTTCCAAGACAGTGTCCAAGAATAATATTCCCAGATATTTGTAAGCTCAGATCTGGGCTAGCTGTTTACCTGCCATCTGCCAACGGTGTCCGTTATATCTCTTGCCGAAAACTAAAATGTTTGTTTTATCATAATTTATTTTTAAATTTTCTTTAGTACAATAAGATTGTAAATTGCTTAATAGCCTCTGAAGGCCAAGAGGGACTAGGGAAAGAAGGACCATGTCGTCTGCATAAAGTAAAATTGATACTTTCCTGGAGCCAATTGACGGAGAATAAAATTGCGGGCCAGAGAGGGTAGGAATAACATTATTCAAAAACAAATTGAAAAGAAGGGGGGCTAATAGACAGTCTTGTTTAACTCCCTTCTCCACCTTTATTGGTTCTGATAGGACTCCAGAGCGGCCGTCTTTTACATAAGCAAAAGTGTTGGTATGGAGAGCTCTAATAAGATGAAGCAAACGCGGGTCAATGTTCAGATCATACAGCTTAGACCACAGAAGGGTCCGGTCAACCAAATCAAATGCAGCAGCAAGATCTACAAAAGGCCGCATATAAATGTTTTGTAGGACCGGCAATACTCTGTCTCGCTAGAAAATAGAGAGTCAGACAGTGGTCCATGGGTGAGGACCCTTTTCGAAAGCCAATTTGTTCAGGGTAAATTATTTGATGAAAATCAGTCCAGTCATTTAATTTATTAAGGAAAAATTTACTGTATAGTTTAGAAACTACATTTAATAAACTAATTGGGCGGTGGGTTGTGGGAGCCGATGGATCACCCTTCTTGTAAATAGGGATAATAATATTATTCCTCCAACCTTCTGGGATAACCCCCGAATCATTGATTTTAGTAAATAGGCGCACTAGGAGTGGGACCCACCAATCTGAGAAGTGTTTAAAAATTTCTGGCGGGAGGAAATCTTCACCAGGGGCTTTTCCATGTTTCAACGAGTCTATCAGAATTTTGATTTCTGTCACAGTTACAGGTAACCAAGATGACAGGTTCGAATTGTTCAGATTATTATAAATTCTGAATATGTGGATAAAGAATAAAGTTTTGTAAAGTGAGTGTGCCAAACAGCTAACGGAATCTGCACAACATGGGAATGGTTGGAAGAAGAGAACCCGGATTTAACTAACTGCCATGTTAGAAATTGGGACAGAAGCACTGCCATTATAATCAGTAAAACTGAAGCAATAAACCCCATGCCTGAATGCAGCCTTTATACTTATACACTTATACACAGTAGGACCCTGCTTTACGGCGCTTTGCTTTACGGCACTTCGCTAATGCGGCGGTCTCAATTAGACACAATTAGACTAAAGCCCCACTCATACGGCACTTGTTTGACTTTTACAGCAGGTTTCGGGCATTGCACGCCATTCTATTCAATGAGTCCCACTTTTCAGTGGGGTCCGGAACGTAACCCGCCGTATGAGTCGGGTCCTATTGTACTTTGCACCTTATATGCTTATATTTTAACAATATTTGACATATGGTTACTTCTTGTCTTTTTTTTTTTAGTTTATCAAAAATGTTTTTACATACCAGTATCTTCTGGATAGTTAAGTTGTTTTATGTGATATTTACTAAGCCATTTCTGGACCAAAACTGGTGAGCAAAAGATGCTTTTGAGATATTGAAGCATCTTTGGTGTTTTAGTGCTTTGACATGTTTTTCCAAAATTATTTCTAATTGTGTCAGATGAATTCATGCTCAACAGATACTATAATTAAACAAGCCACTAAGAAGTCAAAACCTGTCTGGCATTATCCATCTAGAAAATCCACTGAAGAATAACCTATGTAGTCACATCAGCTGTGCAAATAACATCAACCATTTATTTGGCCATATGCACAAATATTAGAACTTTTTTGGTGCTACATCCTGACCGAAGAGGAAAAGCAGCTGAGGAACTGTCACTATCCAGCTGCCATAGTGTCCCCTCCCTCCCTCCGTCACCACAGGGGCAACTGCAGAACCATCCTGACCCGAGGGGTGAGGAGAAGCAGCAGTAACAGATTCTTTTTAAACAAGCTGTCTTTTCCATTTTATTGTAACTTTAAAAAGTCATTACTTATTTTTGTAATAATCTTATGCAAACTGCTTTGTGAGATCCACCTGAAAAGTGGTATATAAATGCTTTAAATAAATAATAAATAAATAATATGTCTTTTCCACATTTGATCTATGCACAATTCTGGCCTAGGTATCAGTTTGTCATGTTTTAATTTTTTTCTGCTCAGCTTTGTATTACATTGTATTGCATGTTTATGTTCATGTTTTGTCATTTGTGGATTTTTGTATTATATGCTTTTAACTGTTAGGTTTTACTTCTTTTTTCTATAATAAATATTCACATCTTTGTATTTTGGCCATTTTTGTTGATTTTACATAGTATAAGTTTGAATACATTTTAGCACACTTGATTTTTTTTCTTTTGTATGGGAATTGTAGTGCAACATCATCTGGAGGGAAGGCACCATGTTGGCTAAACCTGTCATAGCACATGCCAAGGTCAGTTTCATACACACTTTGACTGCAGCAACCTGTTCTAATGTCAGGTATTTCTAAAGACCTAACCGCAATTAAACTACTGCTTTTAGATAAGTGTGGTCTGCTTTCTGTCTGACAATAGACCAAAATATGATCATGTTCAAAAGGCAGATTCTAGCACTCAAGGATCTTTGACTGGTCTGTAACCGCTCGTTGCATTTCACACCATGAACAACACTTTCTCAGATAAAGATTTCAGTTGTGCTTCACATGAATTTGAAGGCTAGGGCTCTCTAAAGTCACACATAAGCCCAAAGAATTTTAAATTAATCATAAATCAAATACTTCATTTTTAAAGTGAAACTACAGGTTTTACAAAAAAGTTTCCCAAACATCTTTTCTAATAATCAGCTGCACATCTGGTGATTAAGTGGCAATTCAAGATATTGTAGAATATTGTAGATATTGTAGAATTTCATTCAAACCTCAACAATCAATGTGTCCTTTCTTATAACAATTACTTATAACTTAACTGTAACTTACCCTCATGCCAAGGCTGTAGTATATGTCATTATTCAGGTTTAAGAACAGAATTCCGCATCCTTTCATTTTTCCTGCGGCAGGGAGGGAAAGGATGGGAATGAACACACCAAAAGGATAAAGCAGGCCACAAACGTCATTATTACAGCTTCCAAGCAAATTGGGCCCAGCAGATTCAGGGGCCTCAATAATACTGGCAGACTGTCCGCTGTCAGAAGTACCCCTTAGTATGTAAAGAAAACACTTGCCCGAGTCCAGGTTGGGCCCTGATTTTTACATTTAGAGCAGGAAGGAGTTCCTCAGTCTGGTCTTCCCTGAGGCCCCATCCCTCAAATGGTGCAGAAGCAGGTGGGGGTTAAGAGCAGCGTCGAAGCAGGCACTCTGTCAGCCATGTCCAGCATTCTCATCTTCCTGCTTGTTGTTCCTTCCTGTGACAGGTGCAAATGGGAGGCCTCCAGGTAGAGCAGAGATGAAGGCTATTCCAAAGACTAGGTTATAGGTATAATAGCAGCAATAGAGACTTTGAAGTGTGTGGACAATGCCTAATGGATTCTCAGAAGCCAAAGTGAGACTGAATATACATTTCCAAAAGTAGTGACTCCAGGGCTCTGCAGAACTTCTTGACCCTAACGATACCAACAGTAGGAAAAGATATGCACATGAGTTTAACTTGCTCTAATTTTTACAGATTGAACAATGCAGCTGTTTTCTACACATAAGTTGGATGACTCAGGTGCAAGAATGTGCTTCAGCGTACATTGTTACTTGATTGGATAACTGACCATATCTTCAAAACAAGGAAACAGGTTGTATTCCATCCATGTGTAAATCCTACCATTTAAAGTAAACAATCCACCACATGTAATATCTGTAAAGTTGAAGTAAACAAAATTAACCTGGAAATTTCTTGAATGCAAAACTGGTTTAGTGATTACTTTTTCAGCTAGTTATCTTGCTTAATATATTGCTTAATATATGGGGGGAGTGTGATAAATAAAAAGATAGTAGTCCAACTGCTTGGCCAAATTGAGGATCATGAGTCACCTTTGGCTCCCCAAAACATCAAGTTTCTCCCTTAGGTAATCCAAGATAATACGAAGACATCGTTTCCTAAAATCTCAGCCACAAATTGAGATGAAGGACATTGAAGAGGAGAAAGAAGCAAAACATGGTAAGTGGTAGTTCAACCTAACGCCCCTGCCTGTGATGGAGGGGGTGAAGTGCTATTAGATAGAGCTGCTGTGGGGAACCTCCAAATGTTGCTTGGCTCTTAACTCCCATTCCTGGCCATTGGCCATGCTGGCTGCTGTTGATGGGAGTTGGGAGTCCAACAGCATCTGGAGGGCACCACGTTGGCTATCCCAGAGCTGCAGACTGTGCATCTACAGCAGCAGCAAAAGGATGGTGGCTTGCAGCCATAGGAAAGCTTTTCTGCATAGTTCTTAAGCGAGGAAATGAAAACCAGAGCCATAAATCAAGTGATCAGTTCAGCCAGTGCAGACTAGTGTACTGCAGGCCTCCCCACCCCAGTGTTGTGTGAGTGTTGGATGAATCCAACTATCAGACATTATCAGCTGCATTTAAATGGCTTGGAATGGGGTCTCAGCAAGTGAAACAGCTACTGTGAAACAATAGGCAGCATCACACCCTACACTGTTTAAAACAAAGCATTTCATTTTTCATGAAGTGGCCGTGTTCCTAGGCTTCTATACTGAGCACCACCACATTTGCAATCATTGTTTTAGAATGCAAACCCCAGTTATCCTTAGCCAGAAAGGGGAATCCATGTGTGATCCCTTTATGTACAGAAAGAGCTGAAAGAGAAATACTGAAATGCTCAACAACCTGGTATATTGGTGCTTTTAGTGACAGGGGTGGGGTGGGGAAAAATCCAGGCATGCTCCTGTCCCTGTAACACCTGATCATTTTTTCAGCAGGAGATTCTTTCCTTTCATAAGAGTAGGTGCACATCTCACTTCTAAGAAATAAGATAACTGGAAAAGGGCCTTAATCTTTAAACAAACTGGGTTTTAAAACAATAGTTATGCACAGAAAAAAAAAACCACTTGGTTTTCTGTTCATAATAAGGTAGGTGGAAAAAAGTGAGGATGTCTATAGTTTTTCAAATTATCAAATAAAAGAATAAGAGTCGGATAGGAGCACATCCACTAGATATTCAGTACGAAATGAGGAATTAGTTAAATGCTGGGCAAGCACAAACAGTTCAAAATCACAGCATCTCCTTTCGGTGGAGTTCCACCTTCATCAGTAACAGCAGTGATAGGAGTTTCCAATAGATCCTGGGAGCCAAAGTGATCCTTTTCAGAACACTGAGGATGGAAACAATGGAAGAGAGAAAATGACAGCCATATGAAAGGTTCAGGACTGCAAGAAAGGTTTAAGATAATTTTTTATCATTTTCAAATTCTATTTATATTTAAGAGAAGACCATGAGGTGGGAAGAGTGTTCAGTCTTAAGGGCAAATGCACCACTTATTACAATATATACTGTTTCAAAGGTCTGGTTGAGTCTTAAAATAAATTGGAATTAGTCACTACAGTATGTTGATTTTGAGAATATTCTGTAAACAAGAGTCCTTCCCATAGATTCCCGCCTCCCCAACCAAAAGAAAAAATAAAGATAAAACTATGTTGAAAGGTACTTTCACCTAAAGTCTATTTCTCAATGGGAATTACATCCAATGTTTCCTGTGAAGACTTCTGAGGTCCTATGAACTATGTAAAGATGGCTTCTGCCATTACTTCAGCTTCAGGTCTGTAATCTCTTTTTTCCAGATCTCAGTGCACTTTTATTATTATTATTATTAGAAATTTTACAAGTATTTAAGTGGATTTATTTAAGAGGATTTACATTGCCTTGCAAAAGTAAGCAGACCTTACTGAATTACAAATGATACACTGGGCCTACAGTGGCCCAGTCAAAGTCCTGATGTCAATCCCATTGAGAATCTGAGGCTCTCTTTGAAATTTGTGGTCCACAAGCGACGTCTAACCAACTTGAACGACCTGGAGCGAATCTCCCAAGAAGAATGGGCCAAAATCCCTCCGACACTGTGTGCAAAGCTGGTACATACCTACCCCAAAAGACTTAAAGCTGTTACTGCAGCGAAAGGTGGCTCTACCAAATATTAATGTGGGGGGGGGGCTGAATACTTATGCAAGCAACATGTTTCAGTTTTTTATGTTTCTTACAAACATTTCCCGATATAAAACCAATGGCACCTTACTATAACTGATTCTGAGTTTCAGCGTTTCAAAATAAAACATCATACAGAATGAAATTACAATGTACTATTTGTAATTCAGTAATATGAGAGCCCCCCTCTAGGATGCACACCTTAACGGACGTGAAAGTTGGACAGTGAAAAAAGCAGGTAAGAGAAAAATCAACTCATTTGAAATGTGGTGTTGGAAGAGCGCTTTGCACATAGCATGGACTGCAAAAAAGAAAAAATAATTGGGTGTTAGAACAAATTAAACCAGAACTATCACCAGGAGCTAAAATGATGAAACTGAGGTTATCATACTTTGGTCACATAATGATTCACTAGAAAAGACAATAATGCAGGGAAAAACAAGGGGGTACAAAAAGAGGAAGGCCAAAGAAGAGATGGATTGATTCCATAAAGGAAGCCACAGCCCTGAACTTACAAGATCTGAACAGGGTGGTTTATAACAGACGCTCTGGAAGTCGCTGATTCATAGGGTTGCCGTAAGTCGTAATCAACTTGAAGGCATATAAAAACAACAATATGAGAGCATTGGTCAGGGGTCTGAGTACTTTTGCAAGGCACTGTATATTCTGCTCTTTGACTGTAGGCATGAACTCAGTGCAGCTTACAACATTTGGATAAGACACAGCATCTGCCCTAAGGGTCCATGCTGCTTCTGTGCAACCTGCAGTGGTGACTGAAGAAGGGCTGACCATCTTCTCTGGATCCAAGACAGGCCAGTACCTCCATGAAGAGCTACATCACACAGGAGCTGCAGAAAAAAACATGTCAAGCACCAATGTTTTTGGCTGTTCAAATTAGATTCTCTCCAATCCCCCCCCCAATCCTTTCGCAAAAAATCAAGAGTGAAGCAACAGCAATGGAAATTGGAAAGAACTCAGGGCTCCTGTAGTTGCTAACCATAATGAAACATTTAGCCAAGTTCCAAAAAGAACTTGGTTAATATTACATATATTTAAAAGTGCAGCTTCCCCTTGACCCAGAAACATAAGCAAATGTAACCAAAAATACCATGGGGGGGACATAATTAATGGTATCCATGGCCCAGCCAAGGCCACAGGAATACTGGAAATCTCCAATCAGTGCCTGATGGCATGCAATATTTCCATGCCTACATCCAGAGACTCTGTAAAGTTGAGAGATGCATCCGAATACTTGTGGAACTTTGTGAGCCCTCATGTTTGGTCTTGCTGAATCTCAAAAATAAACCTAGTATCTTTCTAGGAAGTAGATCTTGGTGGTGCCTGCTCAAACCGAGGTGAGTTCAGAACCTTGCTGTGATAGTGGGTATCTATGTTTAGATAGGGTTGTCTTGACTTGAACTCCAAAATCAAGACACAATACCAAAATGCTGATGTTTCCCTTCTTTTATGGAAAGTCTTCACACACACTGCGATAAGTGGCTATACTCCCATACTGGGCACTGTTTGAAACACGTTGCCCCCACTGCTGATTAGGAATTAACCAATTAATGCCAACTGTAATTCCTGGTTAAACAGTACACCAGAGAACACAATGGGATAGGGCTTTCAAATCAGCACTAGCCACTGAACCATGAATTCACTACATCTACACTGGGGGAGGGGAAACTGTGGCCCTCCAGATGTTGCTGAACTACAGCTTCCATCACCCTGCCCATTGGACATTCTGTGGCTGATAAAAGCTAGGAGTTCCACAACATCTGGAAGACCACAGGGTCACCAACACACCTATACTAGTATGCATATCTCCTATTCTGCACTCCTCCACCCCTATATATAACGGTAGAAGGATTGTAAAAATAAGACAAGTGAGAGTGTTATTAGTGTCACCTGTTACCTCATATATATGTGTGTGTACATGGTGTGGTTTAATGCATCCACCTTTTGGTCATCATTTGAACAGGATTTCTGGTTGTCTAGCTGTGCAAACCACATCCTAGTAAGTATTTCCTGAGGCTCAAGTCAAGCTACACATTATGCTTTATTTGTAGCATGAAACTACACTACTTGTTTTTAATTAATGAAAGCCATGATGCGGAGCATTTGTTATTGGGATCACAAACTGTGTGCAGGGAAGCTTCTCCTGTGAGAAAGCTGCAGCTAGGGAGAGAAGGGATAAACCAAATTGGTTATAAGGCTTAGCAAAAAAATTCCAATTAACACCAGTGGGATAACAAATCGACACCCCCTGACAACTGTAATTAATTTAAGAAAAACAAGCACTATAACAATATGCTGTGCATTAAGCATAATGCATCATTTGACCCTTGGAAAGGCCAGCAGAACAGCAAATTCCAATCTTCCTTTCAAGACTGCCAGATTCAGTCAGACTTACTCTTGTGTATGATCTTACACTACCAGCACCAAATTGTACAATGTTGTTATCAAATTACATAAAAGTCCCAGAAGCCTTTTTTTCTCTCAGACGAACACAACACAATGGCAACTCCACAAAAGGTGGATGTTCAGCGCTCTGTGATGATCAGTCACAAGCAAGAATCCCAACATGCTTCAAATCAATATGGCTGAAGTACAACAATTAAATCAGAGATTAACCAAAGGACCAACCTAACATCTTAAATAAGGTACTAGGCTCTCTCTCTACACTTGTAAAAAAGGCGTCCAAGATTAGACTGGATTTGTTAGGCCTTCCAACAGTGAAACAGTGATCTGGTTTTAAGAACAAAAGGGAAATGCAGGTGTCCTAACCCCTCCCCATGCCCTGAAGTCTACTTCCCAATTTCAGTTTATTCCCCCTCCCCACCCCACCACAATATTAGGAGGAAGCAATCTGGGAGGAAAGGAGCTGTGGGGAGAAACACAGGGGCAACAGAAAGGTTCTGCACTCTTACCTGCCTCTTAAAACCACCCCCCTTCCCACGTTATGGAATGATTTGCATGCCATGATAAGCCAAACTATGGCTTAGCGAGATGGTGTGAATGTACAGGCAGGGCTGGCTCCAGGAATGCGGGGGCCCTTGGGCACTAGCCTGCCCCGGGCCCCTCTGCTTCCCTTCCACGATCCCGCGGATCGCAAGACGAGCTTCCGAACCGCCTGCCATCCCCCACCATCCCCAGCGCTTCACCTACCTTTCTCTGCTGTTCGCGCAGGTTGCCATCAATAAAGATGGAGGCCCAGGTTTCCATAAGGGACTGAAGTCTTTGCCGCCATCTTGGTTGATGGCATGCAGCGCGCACATTGCTGCCATCAACCAAGATGGCGGCAGAGGCTTCAGTCCCTTACGGAAACCTCGGCCTCCATCTTGAAGCGCGGGGGATGGCAGGCGGCTCGGAAGCTCGTCTTGCGATCCACAGGATTGCAGAAGGGGAGCGGAGGGCCCCTCAGGGGTCCCCCAGGGGCTCCTAGAGCTGCGGGGCCCTCGGGCCGGTGCCCAACCTGGCCGCCCTTTGGAACCGGCCCTGTGTACAGGCTCCTGGAATGGAACTCACAGCTGCTTCACTCCTCCTGGTCCTTACTACTGTTGCACCATGCCAAACGATGCCAAGGTCTGGCTTAGCTTATCATCCAAACCAAGACTCGTCGTTAACCTCACTAGCCTCCTCTCTGGTAACTCGCGCAGTATTGTTAAACCATACTTTAGCTAATTATGTTGTGCAACCCAGGTCACTATGTGAATAGGGCAGACCTGGCTTAAGCACATGGGCCTGCGGCCACCCATACATAGGTTGAAGCTGAGCTCTATGGAAAGGAGCAGCATACAGGTGAATAATTAAGTATTGTTTAATTGTATAATGACACTTATGCACTCAGTAGACCAATGTTTATGATCACTAACTCTCCAAGTGAAATACTGTTTACATTGTTTAATGAGCTGGGGGTGGGGAAAGAGAAAATGATACTCCATTGACTCTTGATGCAAAACCTTTATACAGGAAGATCAGCATAAAACTTTAGGAGCAGTGGCAAAAGTTCTCAGGAAACAATTATAAAGTGTTACTTCCAGGGCTGTGGAGTCGGTCCACCAAACCTTCGACTCTGACTCCTCTATTTTTCTACTGTCCAACTCCGACTCCAACGCCACCCAAAATTGCTTCCAACTCCACAGCCCTGGAAAGGGCTGTAAATGTCTTTTTAAATTGGAAGCTCTCATAGAAGCATTTTTATTGCTGCCTGAATATGCGCTGATCTTGGCATCACAGCACTTGTCTTCATCTGGGTCCTGTGTCATACACTGACACACAAAATGTTTTCCATCTTGAGTTATGGTGAAATGCTCAACTACAGCTGACTTCATGGGAAGCTTCTTTGACATTTTGATATTATATTTTAAAAAAATTGTCAATCAAAATTTATTTTGAAGCAGGAGTCGGTACATTTCTACCAACTTCGACTCCACCCAAAATTGCTTCCGACTCCACGACTCCGACTCCACAGCCCTGGTTACTTCCCACATATTCCAGTTTGGTCTTGGCAGAAATTGGATGCAATAAAAGGTTCTGGCTGGAAAGTGTCTAGGATCACTTCAGTATATAAAGTCATTTTAACATCAGTTATATCAATCTAATTCATAATGTGGATTATTAGTGGAGTTCCACTAATAATACAAAATATGTCACCTACATGAGGTAATAGGGAGGACTTGCTAATATTTGAATTGATGGTTAAATATAGAGTAAGAAATATACTTTTGTGATTGTGTGTGAGAGAGGGGGGGGGAGGCTCAGAACGCAAGCACAGCAATTAAACCAGGGTTGCATATCTTTCTTTCAGGTATCTTCAGTTATTGCGATTATATATCTGTTAAACATGGTATTGTAAGTCTTTTTAAAAAGGTATTCCAGAATAGGCTATTCATGAAGGTTTAGTTGAACTTGAAATATCTAAGGCAGTTACATAGTATGTGTTTTAGCAGAAGTTATGTCTCTCTTGGAAGGATACTGACACTTGTGAGCCATATATTCTTCCATTATATGACAGCAAATCTACCCTAGAAAATTATATTTCTCTCATTATCATCCTAGAAATTTGTCAAATTTATTTTTATTCATTTCAAAGCCTTTTTATTGGTCAACGTCATATGATGGTGAAGACAGCCATTTGGGTTTCAAACTGGAGGTTATGCTCTATGCTCTATTTTGAGCGCATTAGCAGTTGAATCTGAAACTGCAGTTTGATGTAAAATCAGACTGATTACAATATGTTGCTACTTAAGCAATGACTCTAGCTGTTGGAAAAATAAACTTGGCCTGCCCAAGATGCAGGTTTTCAGCCTGCTATGCTTAAGATACTCCCCTTAAGGAAATGTGGTCATGGTCAATTAAAAACATAGAGCACACCTACAATTTTGCTAGAATATATTTCACCTTCCACTGTTTTATCTTATGTAAACTGAGACACTCCTCATGTTCATTGGAAACTATTCTGCAGAACAATCAGTACCATTATTTTAAGTTGTTTAATATATATTTTAATTGTATATTGGATGTTTATGTTGTGAACCGCCCAGAGAGCTTCGGCTATGGGGCGGTATATAAATCTAACAAATAAATAAATAAATAAATAAATAAAAATTATCCCACAATTGTTTTCGGAGTTTTTTTTCTGTGTTGCAAAATGTTGCTGTACTTCACATTTTCACAGAAACAGAAGCAAAAGAAAATAATTAACTACAGGAAACTTCACTAAAATTGCAAATAAATTAAACATATTTAAAGTGACTATCTGAACTATATCAACTGTCTTAATATTATTGCTTCCCTCCTGCTAAAACCAGATCAGCACAACACATGTCTTGTTTCCGTTATTTGGGCTGATTGCAGGTGTTGTCACCACTCACCATATGCTCAGAGGCATGTTACCAAATTCTTCCAAGCTACACAGGAAGTGGATTGGACTGTGAAAGACCAACCCAAATCGTGTTTGCATTTTTACACATTTGTAGCACAGTACAGTATCTCAGAGAGGTCAGGTCTCCTGCTCCCCTGGTGCATTCACTGTAGCTGCCCAATTTCCCTGCTTTTTAAAGTTTGATAGAAGTATCTGTTGGCTATAGGTACATTCTTAAACCGCAAGGTGTTTTTTTTTTTACCTATTAGTGAATTTCTCTGCTTTTTAATCCAGGAGGCAAGAATTGGGATCCTGTGCAAGTTTGCTGAGCACGGATTGATCATTTGCATGCTTATTGATTTTCGTGGGATTTACTCCCCTGCAATCATGCTTAGGATAGGTGAAACTGACTACAGAGGATGGGGAGGGGAGGAGGGGAGAGCAGGCAGGAGAGGGAGGGCAGGTTTGATCATTTGTACGTTTGAGTTCAGTGGGATTTACTCCTGTGCAATCATGCTTAGGATAGGTAAAATTGACCATGGGGAGTAGTCAGGGGAGGAGGAGGAAGTACCAGGAGAGGAGAGGAAGGGAGAGGGGAAGGAGAGGAAAGGCAGGTCTAATCATTTGCATGCTCATTGAGTTCAATGGGATTTACTCCCATGCAATCATGCTTCGCATATGTAAAACTGACTGGGGGGAGGAGGAGAAGAGGGAGAAAGGGAGGACTGAAGCAGGCAGGGGAGGTGTTAGAAGGAAGGGGAGGAAGAAGAAGATAGGGAGAGAGGAGAAGGAGGGGAAAGGCAGGTCTGATCATTTGTATGCTTATTGAGTTTGGTGGGATTTACTCTCATGCAATCATGCTTCACATATGTAATACTAACTGGGGGGAGGGAGAGGAGAAAAGGGAGGACTGGAGGAGGAGAAGAGGGAGGAAGGGAGGACTGGAACAGGCAGGGGAGATGGAAGAAGGAAGGGGAGGAAGGAGAAGGAAGGGAGAGGGGGGAAGGAGGGGAAAGGCAGGTCTGATCATTTGCATGCTTATTGAGTTCGGTGGGATTTATTCTCATGCAGTCATGGCTAGGATAGGTAAAACAGACCATGGGAGAGGAAGAGAGGGGAGAGCAGATGGAAGGAGGAATGGGGGGGAGAGGGGAGCAGAAGGATGGGGTGGGGGAAGGAGGATATATTGGGAGGGGGAGGGAAGGGGCAAAAGGGAGGTGATGGGAGGAAGTAGTGGTTAATCATTTGCATGCTTATTGAGTTCAATGGGATTTACTCCCATGAAATCATGCTTGAGAATGAAATGGACTGCCTTCAAGTTGATTCCGACTTATGGCGACCCTATGAACAGGGTTTTCATGGTAAGCGATATTCAGAGGTGGTTTACCATTGCATTCCACTGAGGCCGAGATGCAGTGACTGGCCCAAGGTCACCCAGTGAGCTTCATAGCTGTGTGGGGATTCGAACCCTGGTCTCCCAGGACGTAGTCTGAGGATAGGTAAACTTACCATGGGGGAGGAGGAGGGAGGAAATTGGAAGAGGATGAGGGAGGGGTGAAGGGAGGGGGGAGGGGCAAGAGGGAGCGGATAGGAGGGAGAAGGAGGGGAGGGCAGGTTTGATTATTTGCATGCTTTTTGAGTTCAGTGGGATTTACTCCTGTACAATGATGCTTAGGATAGGTGAAACTGACCTGGGGGAGGGGCAAGGAGGGGAGGAGATTGGATGGGTGAGCACTGGGCAGAGGGGAAGCCCCTTTTCTTTCCAAAAGGAAAACATTGTGAACAGTATCATTGTTTTTCAGTGTTTCCCCACCTTTTTATTCTACAGCAGGCACATGCAGCCTCCCACCCAAATTTAAACCAAAGCTGTCCCTGGCCACATCCACACCAGGCCAGGCCTTTATTTCACTTTGGAGAGTCATGGCTTCCCCCAAAGAATCCTGGAAATTGTAGTTTGTGAAGGTGCTGAGAGTTGGTAGGAGATGCCTTGTTTCCCTCACAGAGCTTCAGTGAGAGCAGCTGACTATTAAACCACTCTGGCCACTGTCTGTCTGTCAGGGGAATAGGAGTCTCCTCTCAGCACTGTTCAGAAGCTACATCTCCCAGGATTCTGTGGGGGAAGCCATGACTGTCTCAAGTGAAATAAAGGTCTGTTGTGGATGTGGTCCCTATTAGGCAAGCCGAGCAGCTGGGAGTCCAGCTTTTAGAACACTGCCAGTTGGTTCTTACTGAGCATGCCTGGCTTATCATTGAGTCCAATACTAAAATTCTTAAATTAATTAAAAATCAGCCAGGCATTTTTTTAACTTTTAAACTGCAGAAGATGAAGGTCAGAGTATTGGGCAAGGTCAGTAATAGGATTACAGTTATTCTGTGAACATGGCTGATTTTTAATGAATTTCAACAAATTATGAGAACTCTGACAGAAAAAAGTCCAAAAGGGGTCTGGTTTTTCCCTTTTTCCACTTTGAACTCTCAATTCTCTGTTTTGAAAACTTAGAGGGTTGTTAAGCAAGCATTTCTGAGTTCAGGACTATATATTTTGTAAGGTTTTGTTTTGATATGAGTTTATGGGAAGCATCAGAATGGCATGGGGGTATTTTCGATTTAACATTGCGGAATGCAAAAAATCCATGCTGACTACAGTATACAGCCACTCTTGCGGCTGTATGATTTCATATAAAATTATGTGTTTCTGTTATTTTATACTAGAAATTTATTGGACTGTTTAGTTTAAACATGCATGTTTTAAATACAACTAACGTAACCTGAAGAGTTAACGGTTATTTTTAGAAATATGAATAGATTGTTAGAGGATTTTAAAACCATGTACTTTAATACAATCGATGAAAATATGAACAAATGTTTTATTGGTTTATTGCTGTACGTTAAATAAAAGTAGGAATATCGCTTCAAAATGCACTGGGATTATTAGTTTCCAAATGATCATCATGTAACAAGCCCTGCATCTTCTGTGGGCTTCCATTCTTCACTCAATATATTCTAGGGCAGCCTCTTCTTGAGGGCTCTCCTTTGATCTTGCCTTTCAATTCCACATCATCAAACAGGATTGTTAGTAATCTCACAAGAGTAAACTCACAAGGAGTAAATCTCACATATGAGAATGAACAAGATTAAGAACTGTCCAAATAAAAATGGATGATGCACAAACGGTGAATGGCAGCAGCAGTTGTTTATGTCATTGCAGCTCCTTATTAGTTTCACCTGTATACAACATCCTTCCCAGGATTTGACATGGTCTGAGGGAATGTGGATCATCGCTCAACTGGATATGTTAGACTACAATAAAAGCTAGTCTACTCATTAATGGAAGACTCCACTCAGTCAGGTGTGTCTTTGATTTGGGGCTAATTGGCACATGAAAATGTATATCACTTGATGACTGGCAGTTTCTGCAACTATTGAAATGTATTGTGCTTGAGATGAAACCAGGAGATGTGAAAGCCCCATCTGTGATGGCTGTTGAATGTATTAATTTTACACACATTGAATGAGGACCATGTATGTGTGAACATACCCGAGATATGGAAATAATTAAAGAAAAGAATGGCACCAGGCGTTGAGGTCAGTGATTACACATGCACACTTAAGAACAGAAAATATTTGTAAAGTTTCTAAGATACCTCACATGAAAATGGTGTTCACTTCAGTGGAGTACTACTCTGTGTATGTGCAAGAACTGCACATGCAATTGACCCCCCACACCCACTCCAGCATTGAAGTAAATACAGGATTCCTTTGTGCATAATGGCACTCCTGGGCTCCCAAGTACTTTCAGAACTGCAATCTTGCTCTTTCCAAAGGCCTCTAATATGCCTGTGTACGCTTCTGATAAACTTGTCCTAGTCAATCCTGAGAATTCAATAAACCCCAAATGCCTCTTCAGAAGGAAAATGAGACAGATAAGTCTATGGAAAAAAATAAAGATGAGATGAGAAAGCACTGGGAACTATAATGCTGTCTTAATCTAGAAACATATCTGTCTATCATTTTAACTACTGAAGATATTGTTTCTTCCCACCTGAAGGTGTATGACTGTAAGCTTGATTGCCTGTATTCCCCTACAGGGGGTATAAGCCACTAGAACATGTGTTACACCTTAGATCTGTCCAACTGCTCCTAGTCCAGGTCCAGCTGAAAAATTAATTAGGAAATGCAATGCTTCTTACAAGAAAAATATATGGGATTTTATGGCCAAGTGTACAGGATGTCAGTGATGACTGAAACCGCATATTCCCATGTTTTGAAAGGCTTCCTACCTATAGGGAGTGCATGTATTAATATGGAGCAATTTTGCCAAATCTGCTGTGTCAATGACTTCCAGATTGCTGATGTCCTAAGTCCACATTTAGAGAAGACAGCTCTTTGTTTCTGAGTGCCATTCTTAACTTTATTTTATTCAGTACCTCACACTGTCAGGTCTACCTACAAATCCAAAACACACATTAAATCACCTATAGAGAAAGTGCAGCAAAATGGCAATCTGGGAGGCAGAATTGAATAATATCCCTGCAAGTCAACAGAGTTCATGGTGCTCTCTCAAGATGTTCAAGTACTGGAGCAAACAATCAAGAATCTTGACAGAAAAAGTGTGTTTTGCAAGAAGTAATACACCAAAAGAGAAAGAAAATTGGTGGCAGCATAGGGGAGGGCAGAATCTGAACAAGCTAAAACTGGCCATATGTATTCTAGAAGAGGAGACAAGAGCACCTGAAGTCTAAGATTAGACAGTCTCCCAAACGGCTAATTGCACAAAACCTCTGAAAGAGAAACTGCAGAAAGTCAAGAGAGACAAGGAAAAAGCAGCTAAGCAGTACATTACAGAGATCTGGTAGAGATCCTTCCGTTGTGCCAGCTGGAAGGGCAGTTGTACCAGATGAAAATCCAAACACAACAAGCAGAGGTGTATAGGTTGCTGAATAGATTGGCAAAGATTCAAACTCTAGAAAACAACATAAAGAGTACCAAAAGTGGATTCAGGAATGAGTTGATGGAGGAAACATCCTTGAAGAAATGTGTCACTGTTAAACAGAGAGAAACTCACTACTGAAATCAAAATAATAATAATAAAAGATATGTGGGAAGAGGAAATAACTTGAGTATTGCAAGACATCTCAGGAGAAGTGAGGGGCTGTCTGTGGAAAGCCAACGGCAGCTCACGGAGAAATTAATCGGTTGAATAGGTGCTATTCAGCTGCTAACTGACAACAATGACAGAAACAGGCATTGGAAGCTGGTAAGATCTACCTGAGCCTGAAATCTGACAAAAGCAGTGGGTGACTACACAACTGCAATAAAAGACAACTCCAGTGAATTATTAAAAACAACCAAGAGTCTTGTGGCACCTTAAAGAGTAACAAATTTATTATGGCACAAGCTTTCATGGACTAGATTCCATCAGATGGATCTTAGTCGCAGGTATGTATGCACATAGGAGAAAGGGATTCCAAGAGGGTGGTCAATTGGGAAATGAAATGCACTAGATCTGTGTTACCGCCTCTCATTGCTGTTGTGAAGGGGCACCATGCTTATTTTCATACATTCAAGCTCTAATTGAATTGACACCGTCTGTACCTTTTTGCATTTCATCATTTCATTACAATTCCCACCCTGACCATGTGCTTATATATTTCCAACTGTGGATAACACTTCACATCTGATAAAGCATACTTTAGTCTACAAAAGTTTATTCCATAATCAAATTGTTCATCTTTAAGGTGCCAAAAGATTTTTTGTTGGTTTTGCTACTACAAAGGCTAACACATCTATCTCTCTGGGAAGGGTATGATTTCATAATTCTGCGACCAATTTCATATTTTTGTCTTGCTCATCTTCAGACTGGATTTCTTTTGCAGGAAACAATTTAAAGCATCCTTTTCCAACCTTTGGGTCCTTAGATGTTGATGGCCAATGGTCAGGAATGATGAGAGCTGCAGTCTACCAATATGTGAGGACCTAAAGATTGGGAAAGGCTGATTTAAAGGAAACTTACTTTTGGCCAAGATCAAAGGGAATTAGGCCTCATTTATTGTTGAAGATCTAGACCAGCCTTTCCCAACCGGTGTGCCTCCAGATGTTGTTGGACCACAACTCTCATCAGCCTCAGCCATTGGCAATGCTGGCTGAGGCTGATGGGAGTTGTGGTCCAACAACATCTGGAGACACGCCAGTTGGGAAAGGCTGATCTAGACTGACAAACTAATTTGGAAACCCAGTGTTTTTTGGTAAAAAAGAAGAGGTGCCAGTACTCATACCTTGATAAAAGAGCTGTGTGTGCCAACGCAAAATGGTTGCCATGGACAGCAAAAAAAGAGCTGACCATACACCGTACCAGTTAGCACTTCCACAAAAAAACAAGCCCGTCTCTTACCAAAAGGCTGCAGTAACCAATGTGGTGTCCTCCAGTTGTTGTTGAACTACAATTTCCATCATCTGCAGCCATGGCCATGCTGGCTGGGGCTGATGCGAGGTGGCATCCAATGCCTTCTAGAGAGCACCACATTGGCTACCCCTACCATAATGGATTTTCACTACTCCATCTATTTTTAATTGCATTACAAGGTGCTATTATTCACTAACAGATCTTTATATCTGTGTAAGTTTTTCCGCATTGATAACAGCTAGAAATATCTTTTTTTAAAAAAAAAAAAATGACAAAATCCATAAACAACAATGATCTTCCAAACAGGCTTATTATTCCTAGCATATGTAAGCAAATTTTCATTCTGTCTTTGGATATTATTAACTAAATTCCATATACCTCACTACTGAAAAGCTGAAATTATTGAAGATTAAGAGTAGCATATACACATGACAGCATTCTGTGTATTTTCCAAAGTTCAGTGCTTTATCACATTACAGTAGGGACCCATTCATACGGCAGGTTACGTTCCGGACCCCCGCTGAAAAGCGAAAACCGCTGAAAAGCAGAACTGATTGAATAGAATGGCGAGCAACGCCTGAAAACCGCCATAAAAGCGGAAAAAGCGCCGTATGAGTGGGGCTTTAGTCTAATTGCGTCTAATTGAGACCACTGCATTAGAGAAGGACCGTACAGCGGGCCCCTACTGTATTCTCATGGTTAGTGCTTTTTTTGTGTGTAAAAAATAAAGAAGATGAGGTACCAATACTCTTACCTTGATAAATGGTAAAATGCCTCTCCCACCCCTCCTCCCTTCTCTGTTGAATTTCTGAACGTTTAATTAAAAACTTAATAAAAAACAGAAATACATAGTAAAAGGAAAAAATGTTTAACATTTTATAGATGCCGTTTATTACTTTGAGTTTAAAAGAATTTGAAAAATGAACACATACAAAAATTAGGGTTTTATTTTGGTAAAGCATTGTAGGTACCAGTCACAAAATGGCTGCCATGGGGGGGGGGATGGCATAGCACAAAATTAGATGCTTCCCACTCCCTCCTTTCAGGCAGCCTCCTGCTTATCATGGGAAGTCAGCTATGTCCTAATTGTGTAGATTGCACTATTGATTTCCCCACACACACTACAATGCTGTTGGTGTCTAACAAGTATTCCCTAGAGTTCTAGGAAAAATATGCACACACGCACTCAACATACGCACACAGACCCACGCGCATCTCTCTCACACATACCATAAACAACCCTCTCCCCTCTGCCCAAGTGCATCTCTTACAGACCACATATACCTACCTAACTCCCTCTCGATAATTCTCTTTCCGCCCGAGTCCGACACAGACCTACCTACTCCTCTTTCTATCTTTCACACACAGACCTATCTAGTCTCTTTGTCTCTCTCACACACTTGCCACACAGATCTACCTCACCTTCTCTCTCACACACAAATATACATCGTTCTGTTTCTTTCGCTTGCACGTACAGATGCAAAGACACCATACTGAGGAAACCTCTGCCCCCCAATCAAGAAACAAGTGCTGCCCGCAAAGTGCAGCTGGTGGGCAACTAACATTCAAGCACAGGGGTGACCCCTGCCATTCCTTCCTCCTCTCCTCCCCCCCTCCGCACCAATCGGATAAGCCCCTTCACAGGGAGAAGCAAGCGCCCGCTACCAGCTTCACATGGCTGGTGGGTAATGACTGCTCAAGCAAACAGGACAATCCCCATCGCTGCTGCTTCCTCTTCTGACTTCCCTACTTGACAAACATGTCAAGCAGACACACACGCACACACTCTACAAAGACATACCTCCCTGTCTCTTTCTCTCCCACACACAGAAAATACATACATCCTTCAATTTCTCACTCTCTTGCATGCACAAACACAGGCACCATATTGAGTGAAACACACATACACACAGACATACACACCCCTGACAATAAAACTGCAGGTGTCTGCCACCAGCTGCATAAGGCCGGTAGGCAACCGTGGAGCAAATGGGGCAGATCTCAACTGTTCCTTCCTCCTCCACCACCCCTCAACGATCAGGACAGTCAAGCAAACCCACGCAGACCACACATACATACCTTTCCCACCTACCCCTCTCACACACATACACACTGCCCTCCATTTCTCTCTCTCTGGTTCACATGCACACACAGAAACCATACTGACGACCCTGCGCTCCCCAGAAGGTGCCAGTCCTCCATCCTGAGGCATACCATCAGAAAAACAAAAAACCCTGCTCATGGCCTTCTTGAAAACAGTTCTTATGGAAATCTTACCCTAAATATATTTTCCTAGACTTCTGATGTATTTAATAACTTTTACAAGTTAAATCAAACGCAAACACCACCTCTGCATGAGCACTGCTTAGTGGCAAGCCGAACAGCACCATCAGACGCTCCAGAAGGTGCTCATGTAGGGATCACCATCAAGTGTGAATTACCCCAGGGTGTCGCTACATTCTCCAAAGCTGCCTTGTTACTCAAAGGGGGCGGGGCTTTTTATATCATACTTCCCAGAATGCACCCTTTACGAAGGGAATCCTTACTTGAAGCTGGTGTCTGCTTCCAATCAGTCCCTCCCATTCTGGTGCAAATTAAAAAAACAAAACCTAGAAAGCTACAAAAAAACTTTGGAATGTAGCACAGTATCAGGACTGGATTATTGCAATGGATATATCAAATATTTAGCTGCAGTTACTAAAGCAAAGATGCTTCAGGCATTACCTTGTTGTTGTTGTTGCTTATGCAAGCAACATTCATTAACTGAGCCTCACCAAAAGAAAAGGTTATCAGGGCACAAGCCTGCCCCTTCCAGTATCTCTACATTTCAGAAACTAAACTAACATCTTTGTACCCAACCAGGGGCCCTCCAGACGTTGTTGGACAACAATTCCTATTGGCCCTGACCACTGGCCATGCTGCCCACATCTGATAGGAACTGGGCGTCCAACAACATCTGGAAGACACCACATTGGCTACCCCAGTCGTAACCCAATGCAGGAGCTACAATTTAAATGGAGGTCTGAAAACAGCCCACCTTCCCAAGCAAGGAGGAGAAGATTCCAAGGCAGTAAAGAGGGGCAGGTGGGACTGCTGAGTTACCTAATGGTCTAAGAATTTATTTTGATTTGCAATTAGCATAGGAAAGGGTTTATTTAGTATTAAGGCAAAAGTATCACTAGATACTTTTCAATAATTATTTGTACATTTTTATAAAATGAGATTTGGCCCCTTCTGTGTCTCTGGAGTATAATCATCATTCCTTCTATTTCTCGTGTTCAGGCATGAGTGACGTTAATTATGTGGCCAAAATGGCACCATCCATGTATTAAAGGGAGGTATTACCAGGCTCGGTGGAACCTTCTACTCCTGGAATGTTTTTATTGTCTCAGCTACTGGCAGGTTATAACAACCTTCTTTTAACCCTGTTTGTTGTTTTGGGTGGAGGTAAACAACCTAATGGGCCCTTTAGAGGGCTGAAAGGTGGGATATATATAATTTTATCAATAAAATAAATTGTACTGCAATAATATGCAATAACTGTAATGAATGGAACTGGTCCACATACCATAATAATCCAGAAATGCCAGCATTTTCCATTCAGAGTCCTTTATTCCTCTCCTATGCATAGGAAGAATTATCTGATGGTAAAAAAATGGCACTCTCAGCACCAAAAAATAGATTAAGATAAGGACTGTACTGTAGCGAAGATGAATTAGGTATTTACTGTGAAGAACACTGCCTACTAAAAATTCAAGTGTGCATGCAGTTCTCTTCATCAGGTTATAAGAATGACCATGCACAACTTTGCCTGAGTTCAAAGGTTCAATACAGGATTACCAGCATGGAACACTTCTACCCTTGGACAAGCCCCTTGCAGTGTCAATTACTGGGAGAGGAGAGGAGCTCACGGTAATAGTCCACCAATTCAGAAGGCTGCACAGCTACTCAAGACATGCTTCCAACTTGCTGCCCTGTTCATCATCACATCACCAGTGTCAGGCTGGGTGGGGTCTGCCCATGTAGCATTTAAAAGACAACAGCGATGGATGCATCTCAGAAGTTTCAAGCAACCAGGCTACTGCACAGTATTTGCAATTATGGTGTAGAAACACCAAAGTTTCTGGGACTTCACTACATGACTATCGGAGTCTGTGAAACTACTTCCCTCATTCTCTAATAAATGCAGAACAAGTTGTTTCACTGATAGCTTTCCCCTCCATTTCCAATTTGATGCAATGCTAGTAAGAGATCTGTGACCAGGAACCTCAGTGGCACAATTCAGAGAAAAGGAACCTCAAAATAATTAAGAAGCTAGAAAGCAGGGTTGCAATTTGTTTTGTTTTGTTTTTTTAATGGAGAAAAGAGTCATGCTATCATGGTCTACATTTGAAAACAAGAAATCAGCAAATAGAGTGGCATGAGATGACTGAAGCAACATCCTGTAGGGAAGAATGCAATAAATACCTCTTGGTTCAGAGAACTAGAGGGCAAAACAAAGCATATGCACAGGCCTCAAAGTTACCCCTTTTCCTTCACAGTTCCACAGAACAGACATTAAGGGACAATGTTAATGGTTCACAAGCTTCAAGAATATGAAACACTAAGCGGGACAGTTAGCAATAATGTGAATGCTCAGTCCACTTAAGATGCGGTGTTTGTTAGTTTATCATGCACAGCCAAATGCACTGGTGTCAGTAACAGGATTCTGACCTATGCATAGGTTCCAACTACTCTTTCTTGCTGATATTATCACTGTTCATACAATTATATACTCATCTCTATTTGTCAATGGTGGCAAAAAGCTGAGCAGCGTTGAACAGATGAGAAAGCAGATGCAAGAAATCACAGGAAATCTTCATAGCTTAAAAACGATCCAAAAACACCTAAGTAGTTTAGGTTAGGCATTTTGAAATTAAAGGTACGTTGGAACAGCAATGAATTTAACCTCCACAAAACCTACTAGAAGTGCTGAATCTCACAAAACCAACCCCAGATGTGCTCCCAAATTGAGCATGCTTAGAACCAATACCTTTAAGAACCTGCAGTGTTAATTCCTTAATTCCTTTCAACCTCCACTTTGTTTACATGATCAAGGGATGTACTGGAGACTAAAGGCAACCAGGATGACCCTCTGGAAAACCAGAAGCCACTGACTTGCCATTGTATCAATCCTGGTAAGTGGGTGCATAAACTATTGCTTCTTTATAACATTATAAAAATATGGAAAGGAGATTATTCTGAGTTCAGAATTCTAACCTGAGTGATCTGAAAGTGACTCAGGGCCACAATGTCCCTGGAAAAATTTCCAACATGGATCTCATCTCCGTGTCCAATCTGTCGTATCTAGCAATGCATGCACAAACACTTGGATCTCTAGTCACACATGATGGGTAGCTGGCATCAGTTGGGCTCCCTGTTGCACGCTTGAGTAGACAGAGGAGTGTTTGTCACTTGTGATGGCATGTATAGAAGGTATCTGCAACTTTCTCACTTGGAACAGTGTCACTTGTCATATGTGAAGCTAAGACAGTGAGCAAAGGAAGCCTCAAAACCCTGGGAGCTTCTGGCCAAGAAAAGAAGATTTGTTGGTTTCCAACAAACAAGTCTGGGGTATTTATTAACATTCTCAACAGTGTAATCAAACACCACAGTATCTCCCATAAATACGATTGTGGTCCCTAATTAAGTTTTGTTGCCATCCTAATTAAAAATCACAGAACCATGTACATGGAACAAAGCTAATGAGTAATCTCATCCAGTGTCCCACCAAACCTAGAGATCATCTCTCTCCAAAAACATCTCAAATGGATGCCTGTCCAGACTTTTCTGGACAACCTCCAAGAATGAAGTTTCTACAACTTCTCCAGGCAGCATGTTCCATTGTGGAACAACATATGAGTCAAGAGGTTTCTTCTAATGCTTACATTTGAATTTGCTTTCCTGTAATTTAAAACCATTGCTTCTTGTTCTGTTATCAGTGGACTCTACGGTCAGCTATTTATTCTCACCCCCCCCATCCTTTAGGAAATGAATCATTTGGACTGCACATTAAAGCATCCTAGAAGTGATTTTCATTAACGTGGTATGTGAATAACCTGGGCGTGCTTTATTCTAAGACTCAGAAAGGGTCTATATACCTGCCAAGGGACAAATTATACAAAGACAGAGTTGACAAAATAACTCAAAAGCACCTAAATGATTAAGAAACTTAGACTCCATGTATTAATTCCTAACATAAAGCCTGAGGCATGTAGTGTTGATTCACAGTGCAATAATCTTTCTAGACTGACTTACTGTAGACAGCATTGGCATTCTACTATAGGAAACCAAAGGGAATATTAATATCTGCTATTAAAATTGATCCTATCTCATAAATCTAGCCTGCCTGTTACCACAGCACTCAAATAAAGGTGTTCCAAGGTCAAGAGGATGTGGTGTCCAAATGAGTCTTCTATTCCAAGAGAAAAGCAGCAAAAACAATCTCTACAGCAAGCATCAGATCCATATGTAGGAAACCCAAAAAGCTGGTTTTAAATGTCATGTTTTTCAAAGTGAGAATTGATGCTGGAACCAGTTCTAAACACTGGCTGGCTGAGCTGCAGCTGAAGACAATCCATCAAAGCAGCTTAGAATCAATGGAGAGGGGTGGGAATTGAAAGTGAAGGGGAACCATGCACATAAAATGGAAAATTAGGGGCAGGTTACAAGCCTTTCTAGGCCTTTAAGATTACAAAGAAATGTGAACCCACTTAGTGTTTTGTCTGCAGTTAAACATCTCCTAAATGGTTTCCAATGGACATATGCACAAATGACCGGTTACATGGTAAAATGTGGACTACAGAAGAACCAGGACAGCAAGTTCTGCGAACAGTCTACGTTGCAAACACTGGATGATCACCTGGTGCAATTACTGTTTGAATTCTGAACTGCTTCACACTGATGCCCCATGCCCACTACTTGGGCAGAAATAGCATTTCCTAAGTAAAAGGACAAAGTGCTAGCCGGACGCTAATGTTCTCCCTCAGCACCAAACCCTCTCAGCATTCCTCACCATTGTGAAGAACTTAAGACTGCCATGGTTCAGCTCAGGAAATGGAAATGCTTCACGAGCAAAAGCATTCTTAGCAGATCTGTAACAGCCTCTTGCTATATAATATACTGAACAAGGAATAGGTGTGTGCCATGAAGCACGATGCCCATGCAAACTGCCAGAACAACAGAGGTGTGGCTCAGGAGAGATCAAGCTGGAAGCATGTGCAGCTCCAGAAACAGTTACCAGACCATATGACACTCAAGCCAGTATTGCTTGGCCCTATGAGTGTTTTCAAAACAACAACAATAATGGTAACAATAATAAATTAAGGTGAAGGATCCAACACCTAATGTCTAACTCCTATTCATTTGGTTTTACTATGCTCTTCAGACAGAAAGACTGCATGGTATTCAATGCTAGTCCTCCTCAGAGCAAACCCATTGGAGTTAATAGACATGACTAACTTAGGTTCGTTAATTTCAGTGGGTCTATTCTGAGTAAGACTTAGTTGATGCAACCCACTGTTTTAGCCTGTGCTGGACATATACAGGTCTTGTTCAGGTAAGCATCCAGAAAAGTGAAAAGCTGTGGAGGGATGGTAGGAGAGGGGAAATGAGGCAAATATTGGTACATGTATGAAGTGTGAGTGTTCAAGGCAAAAAGTATACTCTTGCCAGTATAAAAACTAGCAGTGCAAAACCGATTCTCCCCTGCTACCTGATTTTGCCTCCTTATTGAAAGTCATAACTCTGGGTTCCATTTTCCTTCAGGGTATCTCCTTCTCTCTAGTCAAATACATTGGACCACCCATGACCTACACCCGACAGAGAGGGCACTTGCTTGATTGCAGGTCATGGGGTAATTATTCATCATTGCTTAGCCAACAGTAAAATGGCTAGTGCTGTTTTTGATTTACATGAATAAACCCCACCCTTCAGAATACCATTATTCATTGAAGATATAACCAAAGCAACAGGATAAGAAGTCACCACAACCAGGTTTTTACATCCTCTTGATGTTCTTGCAAGAACAATATTGCCTCTAGGCATCTCCTAAGGAATGATGCAGAGTTTCTCAGGCATTGGTGGGCTACCTAACATATATGTCAAACTCTTCACTGAATTTAAATTAGTCTTCCACCCAATACATATATCTATATATACTGTATCTATATGACCCATGCTTTCTCCTCCATTTCCCAGCAAAGCCCTATAAATACTCATCTTTATAGCTTTAGCTGTCATCACTCGTCATCACCCACCATTCAACTCTCACAGAAGAACAAAAAGGTTCTATTGAAACCAAGCACTTAACATAAATATTAAAATAATGGTAGGGACAAAATATAACTCTACATAGAACTTCATAACTACCGTAGCACCTATTACCATAAACAAAAGCAAATCTGGTTTGACAGGTAACAAGGTAAGGGAACTGAGGAGATGCTTAAGAGAACTCGTGTCTGTCATCATTTCAATCACTCTTTTAAATTTCTCTTTGTTTACAGTTGACAACCTTATTAAAATTCATTTCACTAACCAGTCCATCCTAAGTCACTATGGATACCAAAGAACCCTTTAAAAAACCTTCAAGAGGAGGGTGATGATAGCATTTTACCAAAAATAATAATTAAAAAAACACAAAAATTGGCCAGTAGCACGTTCTCCTACTGGATCTCTTGTGATGAAGGCTGTCCTGTCATGTGCCCTCCTCCTAAAACCCACCAGTCCACAGAAGGGTAAAATCATGTACAAGTCCATTTCTCAGTTTCCCAGGATGAGTTTGACAAAAGAAGCCACGTCTGTCTCTTTGGATTCGTGCAGGGTGAAGAAACTGTGTTGCTAAAAAAAAGAGAGAGAGAGGGGCAGTGAGAAGAGGGAGGGAGCAAGAGATAGGAGAGAAATCATGTTAAAAATGTTCCATTACAACTCTTATAGTAACTGTAGTATTTTCTACATCTGAAAAATACCGCCATAATTCCCAAGCATGGTGGTAATTGCAGCTGCCCTCAACCTGCTTTACATTTCAAGTGGGACAACTAATGGAACGTTTAAACAATAGTCACATGTGCAGTGGCGTCACTAGGGTTGTTGTCACCCAGTGCGGTAACTCATGGTGTCACCCCCATGGACCTCCTCCCGTACCAGACCATACAGAATCCTTAGTATTTTTTTTATACTAATGTTACTCGTAAATCGTAATTCCCGTATATCACTGAATGTAATGGCAACAGTAGTGACATAAACAACTAGCAAAATTAAAATTACACCTTTAAATTACAATATCATACTCACAGCCTAAATGTATTTACATTTATACATAGTTTCATGTGGTTAAAGTGAAAATTCGGTAAGAAAACAATAGAATTCGAAGTAAAAACGTTTAAGAACTACATCAAAATTATGAAGATAGAGGAAAAAAACCCACCGCACCCCAGCTTTTCTATATCGCCAAGCACGGGGCCCTCCAAAGCTCCATAGGATGGAGAAGTTGGTAGAAATCTATTAAGCATAGCCAGGAAAGAGAACTGAAGGAGGAAGTTTCCTACTTCCTCTCTTACCTCTATGTGCTTTTCAAGGCTCAGGTTGATTATTTGATCCTTGGAAAAGCGACGCATGAGTGTGTGTGTGCATGCACTTTTTCTCTTTCTGTCACTTGTGTGTGTGTGTGTCATTCAGGGGAGGGGGGGAGAAGAAATGAGAGGGGAGGCAGGGAAAGAATGCCCACGGCACTTGCTCAAACATCCATATGTGTCCACTGGTCTAAAAAACTTGGTGACCCCTGCAGTGGAATAAAGTTAGAGAAATGTCATCTTTGAAAGAGTGTCTTGGTGACGACAAAGTACGCTAACAGTCAACTGTTGTCTGCCTCTTGCCTACAGGGCACCTGCCCCATTGGTTGAGCAGTTGTGACATCATAGAATGTTCTCAAAGGATTCTAAATGGGTCAGGGAAAAGGAGTCAGCAATAGAATCTTGACAATCCAGGGACCCACTGCATGGTCTGGGAGAACCTGTTACTGCAACATAACGGACAGAGCAGGAAAGATGGGTGAGAGGTATCAAGTGGTGGGATGGTATGTGAGAATCCCCTCTAACAGAAATGAGAATACAAAACCCTTGATAGCTTACAAATGAGAATACAAAACCCTTGTTTTATGCCAGGGTGGCTAAGCTGTGGTTCTCTAGATGTGGATGGACTCCAAATCCCATCAGCCTCAACTTGCATGGCTAGGTATGATGGTAGCTGTAATCTGAGAGCCACCCCTATGTGCAGGGGTGTAGTCGTCCATGGTCTTGGTGGGTCTTAGACCCCTTACTGAACAGGGTCCCAGAAGGGTCTCTGTTTCCAGGATCCTGTGAGGCAATCTGCATAAAAACCATTGAGAAGAGGCTTCTGACATGCTTCCTTGTCCTTTCCTGCAGATTGGAGCCAATCAAGAGTGAAAGAAGGTGAGTCAGCCACCGAGAAGACTCTTCTCAATATCTAACACACTCCTCTTTCATGCAGATTGGCCCCTAGGGATGTCTGCTGTTGTGGGAGAAGGCATTAACAAGGATCTCATTCTGAACCCAGCAGCGAAAAGCAGGGGAGGGGAGTGGCTGTGACTATCAAGAAAGAACCCTACACTTCTGAATTTGCCACTACGCTATTGCCCATGTGCCTTTCTCAATAGTGTCTTCTCACTGTGCAACACTAGAAAAAGACAGCTACACTTCCTAGCTCCAACCTGCCTTTAATATTCAGAATTTTATGAAAGGCCCTCCACCCAATTTTTTTCCTTGAACTCATTTATGCTCCTGCTTAGCTTCAGAAAAGCGACTGTAACGAGCATCCTGAGACCAGTTGTGCCTGTCCCAATTTCTGCCACTGAAACACACATGGGCCCGCAGGAAACCCAGAGGTACCTTTTTAGCTTTTTTTTTTAATGCACAGATAACATTTCAGTGAGAAAAAGAGTTTTAGCTTTTTTTTTAATGCACAGATAACATTTCAGTGAGAAAAAGAGAGGTGATTTCATCATCCTCATAATCATTTTTTTAAAAGAACATATTAGCAAAAGCACTTTTGCTTTTAAGGGTCTGCCCTGCTTCTGAGAGATCAAAGACAGGAAGCACAGCCGATTAAAGCGAAAAGTGTGTGGCGTATGTGTTTGGCATCGGGAGCACACGTGACTTGCACCCGCACCGAAGCCAGCTTGGTGCAAGCAGCTGCTGCCCTTGCAAAGGGAAGCAAGCAAAGCGACAAAGGCACCGTGCAAAAGGTGGCCTTGGGAGCAGCGCATGCAGCCCTGGGCCTGCTGCGCGCACCAGAGCAGAGCTGCATGCAGCTGGCCAGGATCTGTTTGCTGCTGCTGCTGCTGCTCTCGCTCTTTCTCCTGCCCGCTTTGCATCTTATTGCACATTCTCTCCTGGTGGCGGCACTCTACTTTGCAGCTGCACAGCCGGCTAAGCAAGGAACATGGCGCCAGGCCCTGGGTGTCACCCCCTCTGATGGTGTCACCCGGTACAGTTCGCACCACTTGCACCCCCCTAGTGACGCCGCTGCACATGTGGAAGCACTGGTATGCCATCAGCCATGGTTAAGTAAGTTAGTCTGTGCATAAGCCTCTCTTCCTATAGTGGAAAACAAAACACGGAGTGGTCAGCTTAGCGTTTCACTCAAACTGTTGTTCCTGGTTTGATTTGCTCGAAACAAACCACAACCTGAAGCCAAGGTTCCCAATTTTGGTATCTTTGGGAGAAACATTAGGTGAGCTGGTTTGAACATAATGTTAAGCTAACCACTCCATGGTTTGCTTGTCCCCTGGAGAAAAGGAGAAAAGTGGGGAGCTCGAGCTGTGCATACCAGTATGCAGCTCATGCATAGACTGATTTCCTTAACCATGGTTTATGGCTTAGTGATGCATCCAAATGTAGCTAATATCTTCACAGCAAAATACTGACATCTTCCTCACTCATGGCTATATGCAGATAAACTGAATACAATATTATTGCAAAAATGGTAATCAAAGCTCTACCAGGGCTGTCATTAAAAAAAAGCTTACCATAAAAAGCAATTGAGTGCTATTTATACAATACACAGATACCACTAAATTGGATACAATTGACCAACAAAAACTTGCAAAAAGATTTAGAGGAAAAGAAAGACTCAGTGTCTTTCTAGACTAGAAAGTCCTTTTCAACTCTTTCTCCTTAATTATCACAATAGGTCTATGAAGCAATCTTCAATACAATTTTTACAGAAAAGGGAAGCCAAGACTAAGGAAGCAAGTCAAAACTGCAACTTCATAGTTCAGGAAGGCCTGGAAGGTGTTCCTCCCCAACAATGACAGTGTACTGAAGTCAGGGAGAATGTCTTTTGTGAGGAAAGACTCACAAAAGCCCTCAAAGCAGAAAGCAGACCTACCCAATTTCTTAAAAGCGGTATCCAAATGAAATTTCAGTCAATAAGCAAGTGGGTTTTTAACATGAGCTGTTCGTGTGTGTTTGCATGTGCGTGTGCGAGAGTTTGAGTTTCTAGGTGGTAAAAGGTGGAGCTCTCAGGTGTGATCTACTGGATTGTTCATGCATTGAAGCTGCAGTCAGAACAGGGTTGAGATGAGGGAAAAATCTATTCATCTGAATCCTGCCCCAGAATTACTCGGGGCTGGTTCAAACACAATCCTGGGAATATATGCATTATGCACAGTGGGGCAAATGACACCTCCTAAATTGACCGTGTGCAAGTAACATCCACTCATGCAATCTATGTGCCACAAGAAAGAAGTGTATCAACTCACACAAGTGGGCGCCTACTTGCATACAACAGTACCCTTGAAGCACTTGAAAATGGAAATGGACTGCCTTCAAGTCGATTCCGACTTATGGCGACCCTACGAATAGGGTTTTTATGGTAAGCAGTATTCAGAGGGGGTTTGCCATTGCCTTCCTTTGAGAGGCAGTGACTGGCCCAAGGTCACCCAGGGAGCTTCATGGCTGTGTGGGGATTCGAACCCTGGTTCCCAGGTTGTAGTCCAACACCTTAGCCACTATGCCACACTGGCTCTCCTTGAAGCCCTTCATGCTAAATGTTCTAAGTGTTGAAGCATGTGTATGCAGGAATAGTCTCATGCTACACTGTATATGCTGCAGCAATGTGTAAGCCAGCCCTGTGAGAATGGGACAGTGCTCCCATGCTGAGAAGAGCTGTCCAGGAAGCAAGTTCCCCTGAACCCAGGCAATGAGGAGAAGCAGGTGTAACTACCATTGTTTCTCCTCCCATGATAATAGGACATCATGTGCAAGTAGCACTGAGGCAGTGGGGAGGGGCAATTTGAGAACACTACCTTATTCTCTCTGGCTGGGGCTTTGAGTCAAGAAAGAGGCGGCAAAATATATGGGAGATTGGCACCACTATTAACAACTTAATAGTAACCAACCGGGTGAAAACGGATGTCAGCTTAGCTGAAAAGTTACCCAGATTCATCCTTGGACAAAAGTGACAGGCATCATTTCCTCAGGAACCATCCTTGTCCCACACGGCCATTCAGTGTTACAAGAAATGAGATGCTGTAGCGAGTGTCCCATGATGCCCTTTTATGTTCTTTTGACACTGTGCAGGTAAGTAATTACTCTTCCTTTAGTAGATCCATGTGCAGTGGGAATATTCCACCAGCTGCTCTGGACCAGTAAATATTGTATGTCTAAGCACCATATTGAAAATGGGGATCAATTTCCAGCTTGGACTCAAACAGCAACTATCCACCAGTGCACCTCAGTCTGGCCTCCATGGCTTTGTTAGCAGCTAGACTGCATTAGCAAAATCCATCTACCAAACCCAACAGACCCACTGAATTTGGTGCATTTCCATATTACCCTTTCCCAAAGCATCTGCCTCTTGTTACAGCAAGTTTTATAGCCTCTTGTTACAGCAAGCCCCATCTGCACTATTCACCTGAAGCAGTATCATACAATTTAAAATAGTGACAGCTTCCCCCAAAGAATCCTGGGAACTATAATTTGTTAAGGGTGCTGAGAGTTGTTAGGGGACCCCATCCCTTCACAGAACTACAATTTCCAGAGTGGTTTAACAATCAGTCCCTCTCCCGAGACCCTTGGGATGAAAAAGGTTCCCTATACCTGCTCTACAGCGATGTCACTCCAGGCAGGAAACATCTTTGGCAAACTTTCAGATTTTGAATACCTTGTTTTGCATTGCATCTGTTGCCCATTTTATAACCGTAATGTGCAAATTTGCATGAAAGCTTTTATCCCTATCAAAGAAAATTATAAACGTGCATACAAATGGTTCTGTAAATCTGTTAACATCATATACAAGCAAATAAATAAAAAATGGTTTCCTCCAAACTTATACTTTTAAGTAATTGAAACATACTAATATCTAGAAGCCAAACAATGCACCAACACTGCCAGTATTAAGCAGTGCTGCCCTTAAAAATCTGGCCCTTATCCTGACTGACATGGAACTGATCTGTTGCAAAGGATTCTGGGGTGTGGTCTAGGGTGCCCAGTCAGTTCATGCTGGTTACAAGCTTGGACTCCTGTTGCCCAACACAACCAACACCCTTTTGGACAATCTGTCTTTCAAGGAAACTCGTCTGCCATTAATGATATTCTCATAGGGGGAACTCCAACAAGCTTCCAAGAAACCCCAGGGTTCCCCAGAACACATTTTGAAAACTGCTTCCAATAGTAGAAAGCAGAGTTTAAATAAGAAAATTATCTCTCTCCACGCCCGAGTCGTCTTCTCATTTTCCATTTGAAACCTCAACTACACAGGAAAGCAAAGAGCAGCCTCAGCCTAAAAAGGCAAGCCCATTCCAGTACCGCAACATCGACTGCCATGGGAAAGTGAAAAGGGCAAGAAAAAAAATCCAAACCACAGGACCTTACAACATTAATGTCAGCCGTAAAATACCACAATACTGAGATACATTTCAAAGGTGATCCAACATCCTAAATTCAATAGAAACGTGCAGGGCTGCCAACCAGAGTTTGGCTGGAGCTCATGCCTTTTCTCACTTCTACCCTGGTGAACCCTATGTGCGCTAAAAAGCCACGTGGTAAAATACTGCTAAATGATTTGGAAGGAGAAGGAGGGGAGAGAGGAAGAGAGAGAGGCATTCTATATATGCACACATAGTAGTTTTTAAATGAAAGTGAATAAAATGGGGACTTTCTCCATCTAAAAAGCTCATGAAAGAGTTGGAAGGGGCCTTTAAGGCCATCGAGTCCAACCCACTGCTCAATGCAGAAATCCAAATTAAAGCATTCCTGACAGGTGGCTGTCCAGCTGCCTCTTGAAGGCCTCCAGTGTTGGAGAGCCCACCACCTCCCTAGGTCATTGGTTCCACTGTCCTACCGTTAGAAAGTTTTTCCTGATGTTCAGTTAAAATCTGGCTTATGGCAACTTGAGCCCATGATTCCGTGTCCTGCACTCTGAGGCGATCAGGAAGAGATCCTGGTCCATCTCTGTGTGGCAACCTTTAAAGAACAGTGCCATCATAATCTATCATACATAGTCCATTATAACTGCATTATAGAGTCCCTTTTCAGAAATGTCTTGGGAATTACTTATTATTTTATAAATTTGTTTTATAAAAAGATAGTGGTTAGGAAACTTACATGTGGTATCAAAACCACCCTTCAGTAAGAGCCAAAATGAAGTGTCTGACTTGGGAGTGTCTCAGAATAATTTCACCAGCATTACTACGAAGGAAATGAATTTATTTTATTATACACACAGTGAATGGGAGGGGTGAGTTACTCACTGCTGGAAGTCCCCCCCCCCTTTTGCAGGAACTTCACAGAGGTGAGTAGGATATGGTGGTTGTTGCCACACAGGTTTTCTGCAAATAACCATGAGGGGCATTTTTAAGTATTCAGCCTGGGTATTTTATTATCATCATCATCATCATCATCACTTGCACAAATTGTAGAAAAGAGAGCAGGCGTGTGGACAGCAGAGTCACAAGTGGTCTCATAAGAACCATAAACAGTTGCCTTTGACATTCACACAGTTGCATGCATTCTATGCTACAGTTAATATTGCAGTTCATGAGTTCAGGAAGTAGCAGCAAGAGAGAAGAGAACTGCAACTTCCCTACAGTAAAAATGGATCCCCTGCAGTAACAGCTGTTTTTATAATATTTGTATGAAAGCCCCTTCAGATACTAGATAAGCTTATCCATTTCCAAACTGCACAACAAGCCATTCATTAGAAATCTATTGCCATGATTACCCAACTGAGGGCAAAGGGGGAATCAGAATGCGTTGTTTGTGGAACTTCTATCAGGCAAAAATAGCAGTACTGATTAGGAATGCTTGGTGAATTTGATCTTTGTGAATTCCCGTATGGATTTACCTATTCCACATTTCCCAGAGTAATGTGCGGATTAAAACTTATCAACTGGATTTTCCACTTCCCAGCGTAGCTATTAGCTCAAAACACGATTCAAACGCGATTCAGAAAACAAAGCAAAGCAAACCCTAACATGTGTGGGGTTTCGTTCACCTGGGGGGAAAAGTCTCAGAACGAGCATCCACAATGAAAATTCTCAGACCCATAGCTTGGGGTTTGTGCCTGTGGTGCACTTGAATGCACTGCAACAGCAAACTTACCATTAGCTCAGGATATGTTGGCCTCTCTTTGGAATTCTTCTTCAAGCTTTAAATGGGAAAAGAGGAAAGAGAATTATACATGTATTTCATTCAATATAAGCAAACAGCTGAAGAGTTCACGAAAACGCAACGAATTATCTGTCCCTGTAAAGATGAGCGGAGGACTTGCTTGAACATCAACAATGGAATCAAAGCTCTGCCACGGATCCTCTTAAGTATGTAGATGTTTACAGCTCCCAGGGATGCCAATGCACATAGAGATCTATGCATATAGAATTTCTCCCTGTAGTTGCCCATACTTAAACTTGCTCTGGTAATCATGCGAGGACCCCTTCATGCATGCCATGCACTATGGGGGCTTAAGTGTGATTAGGATTCCAGTCTCTATTATGGAAGACAAAGCTACAGAAACTGTAATTTTGTGCCGGAGGTGGCAGATCTTTCACCAAACTGCAATTCCCAGGATTCTTTGCAGGACACCAGTACAGTTAAAGTGGCACAACACTGATACCTGCTTATATGTGTAGATACCCCATCATGCACTTGTTCATGGAATGAGCATATCTAGCAGTAATCGACTGGATGTACAGAACACTGTGGGCTGTTACCTTCCCTTCACCTTTGACCTGCTTCACCCACTGCCAGGATATACAGCTTGGCATTATTAATCCTTTTTAAGGATCATCATCCTTTCTGCAAATAACTATATTACAATGGGTGGCTGGAAAAGTTCGTCTGTGATGGGAGGGCAAGATGAATGGGTAAAAAGGATCATTTATTTCGGTCTCCTTCCAGCAAAAAATAACTTTGAAGACAGGATGTAATACCAACTCACTTCCTGGCAGTGTATTTATGGGGAAGATGCTTGGAGTAACTTGAAAAAGATCTTGACACGTACACATGCTTTGGCAGAGAGGGGAAGGAGGTGTAAAGCGTCACACTGAGAGAAACAAAAGTGTGATCATCAGCTATAGTAAACACACCCTCTTCTGGGATTTGCCAAGCCCGGGGGAAGCGAAGGATGCTTACTGAAGGGATATTTCCTGCCCATCTCTCGCTGCATCATCTCAGAACTCAGGTTTACGGAAACTCTTATGCTGTGTAATAACAAAGTCCAATGATTCTCTGTCACACACAGTTTGCCTTTGCTTATCAAAACTGACAGGAGAGAGAATTCATGTCCAAAATGGCTGGGTTTTTTAAACCCTGCACTGAAATACCCATCCAAGTTTGCCACAGAGAAATGTCATATTCTTCTACTAATGCATTTATTTGTTTTCCATATGCTCGTTCAATATGTACATTTTATCATGGACCCAGACAGAATTTTTGTAGAACATAAATATATTTCACACACATAGGAGTTGGGTGAAAGCAGCAATAAGAAGGCAGGAGAAAAAACAGGGGTAAGTTGAAGATGTATAGGGGAAGTTTAGCTGGACAATAGGAGGGCAAGGTAGGCAGTCTGTAAGAAGAGAAACTTTATCCCTAAATCAGTGATCCACAGGACCGTGGAGTCCATAGAACCAGAAGGAAGGGCCGTGGCTCAGTGACAAGAACATCTGCCTTACAGGCAGAAGGTTCCAGGTTCAGCCCTCAGCATCTCCAGCACGGGCCAGGAGAGGACCCTGCCTAAAGTCTTAGAGAGCTGCTGCCAATCAGTGTAGCTAGATGGACCAACAATCTTGACTCGGTATAAGACAGCTTCCTGTCATTCCATTTGTAGGCAGTGTCTGTGCAGCTGCTTACTTTCAATAAGGGTGAGATGTTTTCCTTTTTAAAACAAACAAACAAACTCATTTATGAACCTTTTCTTGCTTACGGCTAGAAGGCCTTTCAGCAACTTAGCCAAGAGCGCTTACTTATGACTTTTCTCCTTGGATAGGATTTGGCTTCAGATTTCCAGGCTGTGGTAGCGAACCCAAGAGAGGGCTGCATTTGAAGAGGGTATCAAAACTGTTTGGGAAAGGGGGAAAAGTTTCAGAGAGCATACAGCCTACTACCATGCCTTAACTGCACTGGTTGCCTGTCAGCTTCCAAGTCCAAGTTCAAAGCAAAAACAGGAATACCACAAGGTATTAGCTCTATCTGGCATTATATCCTCGGGCAATTACCATCCCATGAGGGGAAGAGTGGAGCCATATCCACTGGTTGGCACCCAGCATTCCCTAACAGTCCTGCTGCCCAGGCATTAAGGGGAGGTCTGAAGCAGGTAGCCTGCTAGGTGAGCCTACATCTTACCCTCATGCAGTGTGAGGATTCAAATGCTCAAATAGGGTTAATGTGGAAGAAAGAAGTGAAACAACGTTCATTGTAATGTCAAAAAGGAGGCCAAGCTTTTAGGCAGCCCTCAGGAACCCAAGAGCTACACTGTTTTATTTCCACAAGTCTTTTTGCTTTTCCTCATACTCCTCACTACTTTGCAGAACAGCTCCATGTCGAATTTGCCTCCTTCACTGCTCGAGTACAATGTTATTTAGTATCTTGTCCAAGAGAAGTTAAGGTCTAGAACTCTGGCACACTGTGTTACTTCCCACACTGACCACTTGGAGGTCAACATGATATTTCCTGAAAGCCACAGGAAACAGTCCTTGAGGAAAGTTCACTCAGACACACGTGTCTTAGCTCAGGAAGAAGACAGTGGAAGTAGAGCCGGTTGACGTAAAGGCCAGGCTCACATATGTGCCTTGTCCAGTTCCCTTGAGGGCTTCTGCCTGTTTTCAAAACAATGGAGTTAAAGGCAACCACCTAATGAGTAATTAAAAGCTTTAATAAAAAAAAAATAAGCAGACTGCAATAATTCCCTTTTCCTCACCTTGCCTCCTCTAGAGTATTTTATGAACACTTGAGCTAAACTCACAAGGGGAGATGGGCTTATCCTCCCTGTCAGTCTGGGACCCATCAATGCAACTGTGCAAAGATTTTAACTGATGAACTGAATTCTGGGACCAAAGAAGGGGTATATATAGCACCATGAGCATGCATGCTGCTTTACAAAGTATTAAGATGAGCAGTCCCTGCCCTTAAAAGCTTACAGTTTAAAATTCTGCACAGAGGTAATCACAGAAGGAAGCGCAGGGCAAGGGGGAAATGATGACAACAACAGCAGGTTCAGTTAGGCTACACCAGAGACTGGGCAACTTGTGCTCCCCAGATGTCTATGGACTTGGAACTCCCACCAGCCCCAAAAACCATGGGCGATTGTCGTTGTGTGGCCCTCCAAATATTGCTAGTTTGAATCCCCACCCTTGAGCTACACATATGAAGTTTAGCTTCACTACTGAGAGGAAAGCACTCTGTTTGTGCCTAGACTCACTGTTCTTTTTATTTCCAAGGATAAGCCCTGCGTCATTGAAACCAAGTTCTAGGGCAGAGTCCTGATGACACAGTTAGCCACCATCATGCATTATAACCTTGTGCAACCTTCCTACAAAGTGCGGTTGGTGCCCTATCCCATCATGCCTAGCGAGGTGCTTATGGAGGAGTGGGGAGGGAGCAGCTCACAGGCAGCCAGTCTCTTCTTGAAAAAACAGTCATCCACATTAGGAGTGACCCGTTTATGCAATCCTGTAGATGTGGCATGTTGGGAAAGGAGACCTTTTAGAATGCATGTGCTGCTGTCAATATATCTGGTCTAAGATAGGCCCTTTTGGTGGCAGCATCTCAAATGTGGAATTCCCTCCCGGGGGGGGGGGGGAGATAGTACACTGGACCCTTCTCCAATTGTCCTTTTGGTGAGCAGTGAAGCCATTTTGTTGTTGGCAGTGTCGCAACAGGCTTTTAATGTTCTTTTAATGTTATTTTAAGTTATGGCTTTGTTTTATCTTCTCACCATCATCATCTTTATTGTTACGGTCATAGACCAGAACATTCACATATAACGCTATGAACAATTATACAAAAGTACGAAGATACAATCATAAAATAACGGTAGAACAGTTACACAGCGTGGCGAAAACACTCATAATAAAAACGGTAAAAACAATGGAGCAATAAAACAGTTATAAGACTATGGAGAAATGGGAACATCTGGAGGGGTGAATACCCCCCGAGCTGATTGGGCCGCAAAAATGTATTTAGCTACTAGCAAGGTAGTATGCCTGCTAGCCGCAGACAGAAGATAAAAAAGTAAGCGGTCAAGTGGTTTGTAAGGAAATTTATTTATAATAGGAGTTATAAATTTAGAACGAATATCATCATATAAAAAACATTCAAAGACGACGTGAAATAAGGTTTCTATGCTGTTAACAGCACATGGACATAAGCGATTTGCATAAGGAATGTTTGCGAGTTTTATCTTTTTTATTGTGGCTTGAATGCTTCCCCCAGTGTTTTTGATGTGTAGAGTTATACACTGACTTTTTATACGAAAAAAAGCCAAAAAGGCAGTATAGACTTTCTTTTTTAAAATAAACTCATAAAATATGTTTTAGCTTTTGTTTTATTCATTTCTTAAAATAGTTCTGTATTACTTTTCTTGAATAATATCGAGGTGTTTACAACAGTGAAATAGATCTCTCTCATTCTCTCTCGCTATACTCCCCCCCCCCAAAAATACAGGAAATCACAGAAAAACCAGCCGAATTCCACTAAAAGCTCAGTATTAAAGCCAAGCAAATGCCTCGGTGAACAGGAAGGTCTTTAACTCCATTCACTGCACACCAGCAATAATACACTTCATCAGGGGTGGGGACCTTATAGCCCTCCAGATGTTGTTGGACTCCTACACTTCTATCATCCTTGGCCACTGGCTGGGACCAATGGGAGTTGTAGCCCAACAACGTCTAGAGGGCCACAGGTTTCCCCACCCCTGCACCACGTGTATATGGGAGCAGGCTCCAAACGTTAGGCTAGGGAAAACTGTAGAGTTCTCCAATGGCTCGAGGTGACCATGCTTACCACTGTGAGGTAAACTCAACGAAATCTGCTGAGAACTTGTCCGCTGGGAGTTGCGGTGATGGCTCTTCCACCACCTGTTTGAGCTGCTGGAATGGCGTCCCCCAGGAGTCATATGGAAACCGCAAGATTGCCAGTTCAATCTGGGCATGGGGAGAAGGCAGCAAGACAACTTACTTAAGACTTTTTTTTTTTTAAGGTATCTACCAAAAACACTGTCAGCAGCAAAACACAAGACACACCATCCATGTTTTGTTTTGTTTTTTTAACAATTATAGCTTTTGCTGCCATCTGCAGGCAAGTCCCTGAAATTTCACTGGGCATCAGTTTGCGATCTCCAAGCTCAACTGCGTGCTCCGCTCCCCACTCTTTCCATTCCTCCTTGGAAACCCTGGTCTCATTTGGTGCCTCTTGAGGCACAGCCTGTGCAAATCCCTGGAGACAGCATGTCTCTGGGAATATTTAAAAGAAGCAGCATGTGAGGCCAGTTCTACTGGTTTATGCCATGTACCCACAGCCTCCTTGGAGAATGCAGAATACCAGGCGAAGGCATGCTCTCTCTCTCTCCCACACACCCCACCCACCAGGTCTGTTGCAACAAGAGGGGACTGATCATTCCCAAGAGCATTATTCTGGCTTGCCAACAGAGGCCATAGGTTTTGTTCTGAATGCGTATTCCCTACCACAGGCATGGCGCCAGATGAGCAAGTACTGAGATAGATTATGACTGCAGGGCACCAGGTTTATTTCAGACAAACATCTCTCTCACACACACACAAAGCTGCCGCCTAGTTTTGTTAGCATTTATCGGAAGCATTATTAAAAAGGACACTTCAACATTTCCTCAGAATGCTTGTACGTGCTGAAATTCACCTGCCTACCCAACTGGTTGGTTGGTTTTTTTAAGTAAAGGTACAGGGAGCCTGTCCTGATGGATAAATCCCTAGGACAACCAAACCTGCCAACTCTATAACTTTAGGAAACAGGCTACCACTGTTACAGCTGACATACATGTGAAATTTAGGTGTCTCCTAGCAATTTGCTTTCCTTCTGACCAGTTTCCTTCTTAACACAGTTTATCTGATGTCTCTTGAACAAGAGCAGCTGGACTGCTACTCAAAGGTAAAATGCTCCTTGTACAAAAATCAGGACCTCTGAAAATAAAATGAGAAGATGCAGCTTAAGCCCTGCGAGCAATCAGATGCAAAAAAAAATCAAGAGAAAGAAGAGAAAGCCAAGCAGGAAAAGAAAGCAAAACCCACTTGTTCAGCCTGAATGTGTGCTGGCTTTAAAACGCCAGAGTGTTTTCTGGGTTTAAGCCACCAACAGACCCAGAAAGGGAAAAAAGCAAAGTACTCCTTTGAAGTGTTTGTTCATGCCAGTGACTTTCAAACTGCATTATTAAGAGGTGGGGGGGGGAGATCCCAAGCTTCCGAGAAGCTTATCAGGAGCTCCTCAATGAGAAGATCAGTAACAGTGAGCAGCTTTTCCCCTGAAAAGCTGCTTGCTTACAACTGTTGGTCCTCCCTGGCAATGGGTAACAACAGGGGAACATTATCTATGTGCCATGGCACACTCTCAAATCACCTGAGGTGGTGATGAGGGTCAACAGGGCAGTGCTTGGAGTGCATGCCCTATAGCAATCTTCCCTAACGTGGAGCCCTCCAGATGTTTTGGACTATAGCTCCCATCAGCCCCAGCCATCATGGCCAAAGGCCAGGGGTAACGGGAGTTGTAGTCCAGCAACATCTGGAGGGCCACAAGTTCCCCACACCTGCCCTGCAGGATGGAGGACTGGTATCTCTCCAAATCATGTTGGACCCCCCAATCTTGACCATTAGCCATGATGGCTGGAGCTGACAGAAGTTGCAGTCCAACATATGGAAGGCCACAAGCTTCCAATCCCTGTTCTAGAGCCTAAGAAAGGAGAATATTTTCTGAGAGTCATAACCCAGCAACATCTAAAAGGCACTAGGTTGGGGAAGGATGCCTTACAGAATGGCTCATATTCCCCCAAATCCTCTGCAACACATGTTCCTCAGCAAACAGTTGATGTGGAAAGTGTTCCCTGAAGGGAAAAAGATTGAAAACCTAATCTTCTTTGTACTTCTTGCACACATACATACACATGTAAAAATGATACCACTCTATCAGATGACTGGTTCTCTAACTGTTAGGACATGTTCCACTGACTACTGGGTTGTGGCTGGGCACAAGGTGGGTCGCACCAGCAGCACTATCACCATACAAATATATGACAAAAAATGAAGTCCCAAAATGTACACCTGGACTAAAGTGGGCCTCAAGTCCGAACAAGGTTGAAGACTATTATCGTTCTGGATTCCTCCATGCAAACCCTGCCCCTCTAACAGCCAATATTAGTCCAATGTTAACACAGCCTTCAAAGAGTTATTCATACCTTCTTCTGGCCTCAGCAAAATGTGGAGAAGCAGAGACTCTCCCTCCCCCAGCCCCCAATACAGAAAGGGTGACATCAAGAAGCAACTCCTCCTTTGACCTAAGCTCTGTGGCCATTTCTGGCTGCCTGTAATTTTGTAATCCAAGGGGCTCAATAAGGACAGTGAAGGCAGTGAAACTGTTGTCCTTCCTTTTACAGAATGTTTTGCATTTAAGAATACATTTTGAACTCAGGATGTCTTTACTATGTTAAAGTCTAAAGGCCTGAACTGTATTCAAACATTTCATCAAACTTAACCAGCTGCAGACTGCAAACTATTTCACATTACAGGAACAGGACAGAACAGAACGGCCACAGCCCCGGTCAATCTCTCTTCAAATAGACAGTCTTCAGGCTTTCACATTCAAAATACTGTCAGTCTTACCATTGTGATTCCCAGACTCCAAATATCAGATTTGACACTGTATCCCTTTTGGTTCAGTTCTGGGTTGATTCTTTCAGGCTACAGGGGAGACAGAAGATCAACAGATTGATATGCAATTCTAAATCCCCCACTTGACAGGGGAAGGTGGCCCTCTCCACTTTCTGCAAGCACGCAAAGGAATTAAGGTATATGCAATATGACTCCAATCATGCCCTTTCAGGTTCTGAAGAGGCGGCCTTGCCCCTGCTGTCTTAATCTGATTTTGTTAAGAGCAACCTGATGCCCGCCACATTTTTGGACCATAGCTCCCATCAGCTCTAGCCAGCATGGTGATGCTGGCAAGGGCTGATGGGAGCTATGGTCCAAAACATCTGGAGAGTGCCAGGTTGGGGAAGGCTGGTTTAAGAGCATATGTCTGGTTAATCATTATCATCATAATGCTTTTGAGAGCCAGTAAACTAAAAATGCACAACCAGTGATTAAGGCTTTCTGGATGGCAGAAGGGTCAAGATACCATCACTGCCATAACCACTTGAACCTTCATCATGCTATGCCATCTTGTATCTCTCCTATGCCAACTTGCTTGTATAAAATGTTATTCCGTGACAAGCAAATGTAATTATGTTAAAAAAAAAGTTAAATTAAGTTTTCAAGATATTTTTAGTGTTTTGTCCTTTGTTTACTGCCCTGGACTCCTTCTGGGAGGAAGGGCAGGACAGAAGTTAAATAAATATTTTTTAAAAAATGAACACACAAACAAACCAAAGGTGTAAACTGACTAACAAAAGCTGGATTAAATGCTCTTTGGAATGCTGCTGCCACACTGGCCACAGGAGGAGGAGCCCAGTTTTAAGTAAATGTGCAAGCAAAGCTCAGAGAAGACCAACCTCAAAACTCACCAACGTCAAACAACACAAGATATTTCCCTTATTTCAATCTTGATGAGCAACACTTGAAAGGCCAGTGGTAAACAGTACAGCTAAATGGTCTGAGTACGGTGATCCAAAGGACAGGAACTGAGTGCCTTGTTTCTCAGTGGAATACAGGATCTTGCAGTATTCAAAGTCGGCAGTGTAAATGGACTCCGCAAGAGGGATGAAATCACAAATGGGAACTAAAGCATGAGCCCTGCTACTCTAAAACCGCTGAGATGAGGGAGTTTCTTAAAACAGCAGCCTCAAAACAGTGTTATTCCTTTAGCTAATTTGTTACAGAGGACCATTCCTCTGAATTTACAGGCAATTGTGTTTATTGTATTGATAGGGAAACATTACCACCTGATGCGTGAGGTGCAAGGTGGGGCTGGACAAATTACCCTGTGCACAATTCAGAGATGGCTCAGTATGATCAAGTTGAGAGAGGGAAAGCCCCTTCACACTCACTCACTCTCTCTCTCTCTCTCTCTCTCTCACACACACACACACACACACACACACACGCACGCACGCACGCACGCACAAGTCCAAAGAGTGATTCATTAAAGATCCAGCATCTATGGACAAGCCTTAGGGACACTCCAGAGCACTCCTTGTTACATGAATATTAGATGCTTATGCTTCAGTAGCAAGAGTAAAAGCATCAACATTTGCATTTAATATCAAGGCTTTGGGGAGGGAAATTTTTGGCATGTCCAGAAGATTTTAAAAAATAAAGTCAAGAAAACAGACGTCTGTGGGGTTTAAACAGGGTGTAAAGAACTTTAGGAACAGCTGCAGTTCATTCAGATCAGGTTGCTTCCCTATGTTTCATCAGACAAACTGAGGGATTGTACAACTTTCCCGTTACCAAGGCCCAGGATGTTCCCTGAGTTTTGACCAGAGTTCCCTGGAGCCTTTAGAAACAAAAGCTCACCCTTCGGGCACATTTGCTCAGCCACTTCTAAGCTATGATTGGGGTCTGAGTCTCAGGCCATGGTACTAAGCATATTTACTCAGAAGTAAATCCCACTATGTTCACTGAGGTTTACTCCCAGAATTCCAGACAAAGGAAAAGCACACTCTCCACTAGTACAGAGTTTTACATTCCATGTGATAGAAGAACTGCTTGGGGATGGTGTTCCCTCTGTAATACATCTGAGCATTATCACTGGGCAAATTTGTACTCCAAACAAGGTAATTATGAACTTTGGCAACATCATTGGCTGGAAATAGATGCTAAGAATTCAGATCCTCTAGATCATCCTGCTTGACAAATTTGTTCCTGCTGTTGAGATCCTGCTTCAGGCCTCCTAACTGTCAGAAATTTGGTGTGTGGTTACATGAGGCGGTGTCTTTTCATTTATGGCACCCAAGAGCTGGAATATCCCCCCAAAGGAGGTTCACCTTAGCTCAACTCCTGCATGCATTCAGACAGTCAGCAGTCAAATTCATTCCAATGAGATATTAGAGTACCATCTTTAGGCTGTCTTTTACACTGCTACTGTCTTTTAGTATTTATACAAATATATTTTTGCCATCTTATTTCGCACTGATTTATATTGATGGCTGCCTGAACTATATGTTACAAAGGAAAAGCAGAAAAACAGAATTCTGCTCCTATACACATAAAGAGTCAAACACAGCTATAGGCACTTTTGAAGTTTTCCCAGTATTTTGCACTTACTGCCATGTAAGGTTTGCAGCCAGCATCCATCGTCTTGGCCACAGAGTCAACGAGGTAACCACTAATTCCAAAATCGCACATTTTCACCTGTCCCAGTGTATTGATCAGTACATTGGAGGGCTTGACATCTGCAAGGTTGAATACACAGAAATTGACATTCCTTGAAAACAGATTTTTCCCCTCAGTGGGTTACAGTAGAAATAGAAGCTGACAAAAGTTGGTTGTTTACCACCAGAGGGCACCAGAAGAAGTGTACATTTTGCTTGTTAACTCAAAAATCATAGGAGATAAGAAAACAATGTATTTCCCCAGATTCTAGGTCAGGGCTAGGGAACCTGTGGCCATCCGGATGGTGGACTCCAGTTTCCATCAGCTCCAGCCAGCATGGTCAATGGTCAGGATTAGGAGTCCAACAACATCTGGAGGGACACAGGCCCCCCCATCCCCACGTTCAGTTTGAGGAAAAATCACAGAGGCCAACGAGAGGTGTCATTCCAGCTCCCTATTAAACACTTTCTCCCTCCCCTCCCTGGAGCACAACTGCTCCCTTTTCTTTCACCCATGGTTAAGAAGTGAATGTTGGACTTACCACAATAGGCTCCTTTTCTGCAGGGGAGGAGGGGAGTCTTGCATGGATTGTCACCGCCCACTCACTCCACTGGCAGAAAGAAGGATTTTTCGGAAGGCCTCACCCGAGGGGGTTGGACAACCTCTTCCAGATTCACTTCCTGCCAGCTCCACTGCAGGTCCCTAGATTATGAGCTCTCCATTGAGAGCACGTGGGATTGTATCCTCTCAATTTCACTAAAAAGATTTTTCTAGACTTGGCTACAAACCCTTCCTACTTTTGAAAGGAGAAGAGAAAGAGGCCAGGAATAATAAGCTCTCCTCCTGTTCCTTCTTTGAATTCAGCTAATGAGACTGGTGGGGCGAAGCTTCCCCACAGATCTCTGCAGCCTCTGTCCCCATGGACACCACGAGACAGCTGGGGGGGGGGTCCACGAGATGGTGCTCAGGGTACAAGCCTCTATGCTGGAAAGACCGGTAAAGGGGGTCCTGATGAGCCGGAGGTTCTTCTGGGGGCGACATGGCCTTCGCTTAGAATGAGAGAAGTGCTAAAGGACATCAAGGGAACTGGGCTCTGGAGCACACCTGCCTCTTCTCTTTTAACCACGGTTAAAAAACAACATTTTCATCATGGCGGTGAAGGCTGGTCAGAGATTCCTAGGCTGGCAGGAACCCTGGTTTGCAATGAGAGAGGGAAGGAGACCGAGAGAGGTAGAGGCCACGTTTGTGCTTAATGCAAAACCATGTTTTAGAGCTATGTGCACAACATAGGATGATCTTGAGCAAAGCCTTGAGCTTGGGAGCTAACTCCTCCCACCTCACAGCCAGAAGGACTTTGCCAGTAAGTTCCCCCTAATCTTGGCTTGCCATTTTGTACAAGTCAGGGATCATGATTTATCACAAACTCTGGTTGGTTAAACAAGTCAGCTTTATAAGCCATGGTTTGGCCTGGTTTGTACATATCATTAAATTGAAGTTGAAAAACTATGATCTAATGTGAACAAGCTTCACTGCCTTTGAAGAATGTTCAGAAACTTCAGCTGGTCCAAAGAGCTGCGGCCAAGTTGTTGACTGGGGCTGATTACAGGGAGCACACGCCTCTCGTGTTACAACAGCTCCACTGGCTACCGCTCTGTTTCCAAGCACAATTCATAGTGCTGGTTATGACCTATAAAGCCCTATATGGTTTGGCTTCAGGCTATTTGAAGGACCATATCTTCTCATGTGATGTTGTTCGAGCTCTGAGATCTTTGGGGAAGGCCCTTCTCTCCATCCCACCACCTCCACAGGTGGGAACAAGTGGAAAGGGCCTGCCCCAAGGTCCTAGAACTCCCTTCTTAGGGAAGTTACGACCAGCTTCCTCCTTGCTGTCCTTCCGCCGACAGGGGAAAACTTCTCCATCCTGACAGGGAACCGATTGCAAGGGCTTTTAATAATGTGCTGTTCTACTGATCTTTGACTTTTGTAAGGATATGCTTTATATGGTTTTAATTCTATAGATAGCTTAATTACCTTTTATCAATAACTTTTTGTATGTTTTTATCTGTATTTGTTTTAATTTTTGTAAGCCACCTCGAGTCTCTGTTCTGGGGAACAGTCAGGATATCAATGAATTTAGTAATAGTAATAATAATCACTGAAATTCCTGCAGCATTCCTCCCCTACTTCTGCCGCATTGCTGATGAAACAAGTCAGAGTCTGGCTCGTCTGTCATCCAAGCCTGAGCTGGTGGAAGTATAGCACCACCACCATAAAAATGAATGGAAATAAAAATTAATAAATGGGTCCCCAAATGTATGTCTGAATTGGTGAGTCCTGCGTCTGAAAAGTTGCAGACTATGGGTTTCGAGTTATAAATATGATTGCAGCCAGCATGCATTTTCAAAGTTAGCTCTTTGCTTTATTAAATGTGGATTAGCAAGTACCTAGCATGGCAATTTCAGTGGAATTATCTCTACTCTGGATAGCCAGTAATTGGCAATGACCATTTTTAACTGCAGCAGAAGATGCTGAGATTACCTCCAAATATCTTCCTATGACATTTAATGAGGGAAAATTCCTAGTGGGGAAGTTACAGAATAAGAATATGTAAGTGTTTATATGCTTTTCCTAAGTGGTCAAGGCACATACATTATTTGGACCCAAAGTTGCGTAAGTAGAAGGTGCCTCTGCCTTATTTAGATGATCTCCCACTACCAAAGCCCCTATAAGCCAGCACTGACCATTCAGGGAGACTCCTGACTCTCCAAGTGAAGCTGTTTGTGGGATGCAGGAGACTGGAGGGAGGGAAAAGAAGATAGAAATGCGGTCCTCCATTTTACAGAGCTTTGGGTCCAGTCCATTATATCTCAGTGATCCTTACAACCACAGTGTACAAGTAGATCTATGCCATTACATAGATGGGTGGGCTGCAAATGCTGAGGGACTGAAGTACCAAAACAGTGTTTGCAAAAGGCAAAATGAGAATTCTAATATCTAAGCAATGCTTGCTGTTGTTATGTGCCTCCAAGCTGACTACGAGTTATGGCTACCCTATGAATCAGTGACCTCCAAGAGCAAGAGCAATGCTATCCAGGTGAAAATCAGCATCTTGAATTGTGCCTGGAAAGCAACATGCATGCCAGAGCATGGATGCTAGGTGCTCTTTGCAGTCATGGAGAAAAAAGTGTCATTCACTTATGTAGTTTTAAACTGACCTAAAGCCTGGCTCTTTACACACTGCTATTCAACTGCTTTCAGAATTGAGAATTGTTACAGCATACAACTTTGGTCACACTTACCTCGGTGAATTACAGAGAGCTTACTGTGTAGGTGCTCTAATGCTTTTACAATCTGAAAGACAACATCAACAGACAAGAATGAGCTGCAGCTGCCTGAAGCAGAACTATTGCACTTGTTCCTTCAGAGTCTGGGCCACAAGTTCACCCTCCTTTCAACACATAAACTCGGGTGGAGACAGACTAGGTTGGGCGTTTTGGCAATTAACAGGCAGGAGAGTGCTGAGCCTGCAGTCTGGCACCAGGGTGATAAAACATGATTCATGGCATTCATTGCTCTTTCAACCACCCTTAGCCATGTGCTAAGACTGATGCAATGACCTTCCAAGGATCACAGTGTGCTCAACCTTTGTGTATCACTATTTAGGAAGTTTTGATGGCTAAATTCCAGTGGAATTCTAAATCTCAAGGCATTCTGGAATTCCACACTCCACCCAGTCCAAGATGTTTTTAGTGCTTTTGTTTGCCGCCCTGGGTCCTGCTGGGAGGAAGGGCAGGATCTAAATCAAATAATAAATAAATAAATGTTTCCATAATACATCCTCTCCCTTGTGGTCAAGGGAGAAACTATGTAAAAGTTAACGATCCCTGTGGTTATTTCCCACCTGCAGATGAAAAATATTTTTCTTCCACAGGTAGGGAAGGAGCTACAGGGGGAAGGATTCTGACCAAAAAATCTCAGGGAACAGGTTAAGCACCTCCTCTCCAATGCCACTCTGGGGTCAAATCTGCAGCCCCTTATCCTCAGCTAAATGTCAGGTTTTAAAAACAAAGTCAAAGAAATAAGAAGAGATCTTCATCACATGTACTTTGGCCCTCAGTTCACCTTTCTCTTAACATTTCCCCCACCACCTTTGTCAAAAAAATCTGCCTCTTCTCCCATCAATGGTTTCCAGGCTACATTTAGGAGGATGTGGCTAATAAAGAAGAAGGGCAAGCTGCAAAAGAGAAGCAGCTGCTATTCTTTCCCCAGTCTTCTTTGGGCAACTTCATACATTAACAGCTGACTGGCAGATGTGGGCTGCGAAGATGGAAAGGAGGCCGAATCCCTTTCAGAAAAGGATTAAAACAAAAGCCAGAAGCACTCACTGATACAGCTATTTTTCCTAAGATGTCCTCAGGAATCGTCAAGCCTTTGTCAATGACTTGCTTGTAGAACTTGTCCAGTGAGGTGTCCATCAATTCCATACAAATCCATACATCTCCCTAGGCAAATGGGGGAGGGGGTAAATAGTGGAACCAGCTGTAAACGAATACTACTTGCCCTCTTCCAACCAAGAATAATTGCCTTCCATCCTTCCTTATTCATATGCCCTAACTGCTCAATATCTCTCCCATCACACACTGTAACATGAAATATAACCTGAATAAATGCAGGTGCCAAGATCTCAGGACAATGCAGGATTCGGGGAGACCAGGAACAGAGTTTTAGTCACTGTAGCCTCCCATTCTATTGTCTAAATTCCAGCCTCGACCACAGGTTGTCTCTGCCATTTCACAAACAACATTAAGTTGCATGGCTTTTTCATTTTCTAAAACAGCTACATCACACTTCAAAGTTGGCTCCCCTCTGACCACAGAAACATCAGGGCCTCAAAAACTAGCTTCCTTGACGAAGGGAACATGTCTGCTAAGCACAGTGATTGCCAAGAAGGGCTATTTAAGGGTTTATTTGGCCCATGTGAATTCCATCCTCCAAAACAAATTTCAATTTGTGCAATACGGAAACAGAAGCAGGATTTCAATTTCTGCAGTATCATTTCATGCCAAACAAAATATCTATTTAAAAAGAAATCCAGAATTCAGGCACTAAAAGGTGCTCTCCTGTTGCATGGAATTTGGGTTTTTGATTTTTTTTTAGGAAGGCCTGGGCAACAGAGGTGATGGAGACAAAGAAGGGAACTGGCACTGAAGGAAGGAAAAAAGGAAACTGCACACTGTTCCACAGGTTAGAATCCCATTTCATCACTAAAGTTACACTGAAGGAAGAGGGGGGAAACAGACCTTATTAATCAATCTCCCTTTAGCCATTTAGCTGTGCATCAAATTTAAGTTTCTAAAGACTCAGTCAGAAATAATTTGTGATCTTAAAAATATGCACTGCTGTACTTTTCAGTATTTGGAATTATCAAGAAAGCAGATCTTCCTGTTAGTGCTCCGGGGACACCCCATTCTGCTTTTCTATGGTCTAACAAACTTGGGAGTAAACTAACATTACTACACAATGTTGCCCAGCAAAAGTGTTGAAGATATAACAACCCGTGTTCAGTGTGGATATGCATGAAGAAGGACCATAGCTCAGTGGTGGAGCATGTGCTTTGCATGCAAAAGGTCCTAGGTTCAATCCCGGTATCTCCAGTTTTAAAAAAGGGGGTGGGTGGGAATCAGGTAGCAAGTGATGCAGAATTCCTTTCTCTCTGCCCAAGACACTAGATAGCCACTGCCAGTCAGAGTAGGTAGTACTAGGCTAGAAGAACAAAGAGTCTGACCTGTTAAAAAAGTGTTTGTTTCCTATATATTAAAAGCAAGGCTGCAGCCGAAATTTGATGGAGGACATAAGCTGAGACCATAAAGCCATACCTCTCGAAACAGCGCACCGTAGAAAGTGACAGTAAAGTGACAGTCTACTGTCCGCATGGAAATATCTAGGTCCATCAGCAGCCTCTTCTGCTCCTGGCTGTTCACAGTTGCTCGGATTCGCTGGAAGAAAGACCTGGTTTTAATTTTCACTCTTCTTATACCCTCCAGCCACATGTGTTTCATCCAAGAACAACTGATCACCAAAAAGGTACAAAAGAGTAACATTGCTTAGCTCATATTTACCAAGCAAACATCAATAGCACCATCTCCACCTTTTTAAGGCAGTTTCACCACTTCACTGCCCTTCTTAAGCAACAAGGAAAAAAACAAATTGCTGTGGCCTAGCAGTAAAGCAGGAAGCCTCAAACCTAGGTAAATTTCATGACCTAAAGATGGATCGCAGGAGCAGCCACATAACTTCAAGCTAACAGAGGTATTGACTTGGGAAACCCTAATACCCGAGTTTTAATCCCTAATGACAGAAGTAGTGATATTGTGGCAATGGGTAATAAGGTTGCAGTCCTATGCACTCTTACCTGCGGGTAATTCCCATTCAAACCATGGGGACTTGCTTGTGAGTAGACATACATAGGCTTAAGCTGCAAGTGTCTCATAACAGGCAACCAAAATTAGAGGCCACATTTGACTTTTTTTATTAAAAAAAAGCCTCTTTGTGCCTCTGTGAAATGGGGATAATAATGCTTACCTACCTCACAGGCGTAATTTATGTCTGGGAAGCACTGTGAGATCCTCGGATGTGAGGTGCTATAGAAGGGCAAAGGATTATTGTTATTACAGAAGTGCTTTATCTTCTCTCTCTCTCTTTTTCTTTCTCTCTCTCTCTCTCCCTTTTCAAGGTTTGTCCATCATTACCAAGGCTATGATGGGAGAACATTTAGAGGAGGCCCAGGTCACACAAACCTCACCTAACCCAATCCAGTGGTCCTTCATATGTGTAGCACCTCTGATGCACTCAACAAGGGCTTTGCATCCGCTTTTGTGTCAGGAATTGAAGTGTGTGCGTTTATACACCCCTACTACATATATATATATATATATATATATATATAAAATATTCTTCCGGGTAACCAGGGACTTCCTATTTACTTTAATATTGGGAGACATATATATATATGTCTCCCAATATTAAAGTAAATATTAAATATTAAAGTAAATAAAGTAAATAAATATTAAAATATTATATATATATATATATATATATATATATATATATATATATATATATATATATGTCTCCCAATATTAAAGTAAATAGGAAGTCCCTGGTTACCTGGAAGAATATACACTAGAACTCCTGTGGAGCTTCAGATCAGACTGACTGGCCCTACACAGGCATAATGCTTAACCATGGTTAAATGCTACATCTGAATATTTCAACCATTAAAGATTGGCTGCAAAAAGGATTACCAGGGCATGGTTTGCATGAACCATAGTTAACCATCACATCTGTGTCAAGCAAATCATGGTTAAGGTTGTTTCCATGCTTTTCCAGTCTCCTTGCTTGAAAGGCAACAGGCATGTCTTGCTGGGTTCTCCCTATTCACATCCTCCTATAGCAGCTTAAACTATGATTTTACTGTACAGTTGAGATTTTAACAAGGACTAAGGGACTAAATTGTAGTCAGCTCTAACCAAGATAAACTGATGTGTTTGCAATTAGCCATGTGTCAAAATCACTAAAAGCTAGTACCCTGTGTTGGAATTTAAAACATCTTGGCACCATGGACCAGATGGCGAGAATTTGGTTGCAACTGCTTGTTCCTTAGATTAACAGTGAACAAACCATGTTTGCTTCCTTCTTCCAAAGGGCTGTAACTGTGTATTAGACATCAGTACCAGAACCCGACCTTGCCCCCAAAGGCCCATATTACTTTTCTTACAGCTTCTAGAAAGGAAATGAGCCAATCAATGATCATTTGTATTTTGTAAGATAACCAGCTTCAGTGGGGCATGCCAGTATAAAGAGGAAGCAAACTTTTCCCCAATTCACTGGAAATGTGAAAATGTTTTTAATAATGTTATTTTTTTTTCTGTTTCTGATCTGAAGATTTCAAAATCAAAATATTCAGTTAAAGGTGAAATCCAATTTGAAAAAAATTATATGACATCTTTTACTAGGACATTTTAAAAAGACATAATGTAACATGGCTCTCTATGGAATTATAAGAAATACATGCTTGCCAGTACTTGACTTAATAGTCAACACTACAGTAAAACAAAACTTGTTGTAAGTCTATGAGCTATGAGTGTAACTATCTAACATGAAAATAGATTTGGCTCTACTGTTTTACAACATTCTAAGTGAGATTATAGCAGTTTACACTTCTGACCAGTTCTTTTGTCAGGAATATAAAGGGAAAGGGTTGGATCCCACCTTAGCCCGTTTCCACTGAAATAAATGGGATAAAGAAAAGTCCACCAAATTCAACTAACTTAGGCTGCAATCTAATGTGCATGTATCAAGGAACAAGTCTCGCTGAACTCAGCTGGACTTGCTTCTAAGTAGACATGCACAGGATTGTGCTGCCAATCTGGATCCAGCCCAAAGATTATGCTGACTGATAATAAATATCCAAAGGCCATGATATCATAACCAAACCACAGTGTTAGTGAATAGGAGTAAATATACAGAAATGGTTTACTGTCAGAGTGCATCTGGAGTTCATGCCTAAAGGCAGATTACAAAGATTAAGAAAACACGCCTTACTAACAAGATGCTAAAGGCCAAGTTCGGACTATCATCTCTCATCTTAATAAGCTGAGATACAAATGAACTTTTTGCCAGTGCACACAACCCCTTCTTTCCTCTCTTTTTGGCACACTCGACTGAAATGCGGCTGCATCCGATTAAACCACAGTTTCTCAGTTCAAATGAAGTGGGAAACTGTCATTACCAGCTGCAGAACAAGCTGGGAAACCAACTTTAAAATGTGGTTTAAGATCCTGGCTTGTTCAGAGTTTCCCACTTCATCTGAGCTGGGATACTATGGTTAACTGAAGATCTGTTTCATTCAGGTGCACTGGAAAGGAACAGCAAAGTCACTGCATACACAGACACACAGAGGCTCCTCTTTCATACCTCGGTTCATTAAGCCAATATACAATTACCTAAACATGGTCAAAGTTGTATATTAACACAATATATTGATATGCACACCTGTATATCCCATATTTTACATCCCTAGTAGAAAGCAGATGCAAACAGCCTATTCACATGGTGAGGAGGTTGCGACATACAGGTTCCCCTCAACATTGAAGGGTACTGCTCCCACATTTTGAAAGCGCTATCGTGGAGACATTCAATACATTTCAGAAAAAGTCAAAAGGACCAAGTTACGTATTTATTTGTTTTATATTGCACCCTTTCTCCCAGTAGGAGCCTAGAGCAGCATTCTAGTTAGGATTCAAGAGGCCTTGAATCAGACTAACTGTTCATCTAGTCAAGCACTCCACTTCTAACAAAAGCCAGACAAATGCTTCCAAGAAGCCCACAAGGCAGCAGGTGTTATGTGATAACTGGGAGAAAAATATGGCCATGTACTGGAATCCTTAAATCCAAATCCTAAGTGGGGGGAGGAGGTTCAATGAAACAGTGAAAGGCTTAACGCTTAAATATGAAAATGTAACTGGAGGAATGCCAGGCAATTTTGTGCTTTGGTGCAAGTAGCTGGTATCTAGGATATAAATGACCATATTACTGACGTTCTGTTGAATTAAGCATGGTCCTCCAGTTCATTGAAAGAAACCCAGAACAATAAAACAGACTGATCATGTGGGCTTCTTTACATTTAATGAATGATGAAAGTTCAAGCTTTCTGCACACGAGTCTTCCATCTGGCTCAAATCTTCCCCCAGGTGAACACTCCTGTACATACTGCTTTGAGCATTGATTTTTAATGGGAAACACATTCTAGTATTTGTGTGTGGATACACACAGGCGTGCGTGTGCACACGCACATGAGTGTTGAAAAAGATCAATAGCTGCAGGGAGTGTGTGTATTTGGAGAGTTATTGAATTCAAAGAGGGAATAACCGCAGAGTCTCGCTCTACCTTCACAGCCATAATTTGCCCACTGGGCATATGTCGCATCATCTCTACCACCCCATATGCACCACGTCCCAGTTCGGATATTGGATCCAGGTCATCAGCTTTGACTTCAAAATTCTGTGAAGAAATAAAGCCAAGAGAATGTCATCAGAAGCCAACGTGAACAGCTTTGCAATTGATCACTTAGCTCTGAATTTCCCTCACTGGTGTGTACGCAGCAGCCTTGTAAACAGGCTTCCACGCTGGCCACACGGGAGGAGAGCTCCCTCCTTTCCCAAGAGAGAAGTGCTGTCTGCTTTCTTTCTGCTCCGTGGCACAGCATCCACTTTGCATGCAGAAGGTTCCCGGTTCAATACTCGCCATCTACGGGTAGGGCTGCGAGAGACCTCTGCCTGGAACTCTGGAGAGCTGTTGCTAGTCTGTACAGATAATACTGAGCCAGATAGATCAGTGGGCTGACTCAGTACAAGGCAGCTCCCTATATAGGGAGCATGGACATTGCCTTCTACCCAACAGGCTGGAGTGAGGATGGCTTCTCTTCCTCTGCAGATGGGCAACACAGAAACCAAGAACAGCAGAGGAGGAAGAGCAAGGCCTGTCCCTCCTCTACCAATCCACTCTCATCGGTATGCCATCTCTGGCTGCCCATTGCTACCAGGCAAGTACTTTTCCATGTAAGACTGATTGGGAGTATGAACACTGACTTCTCCAAAAGGGATTTCATTATGCCCTTCGTGTTTTGAAATCACCACAGGGGCAACCTCTCTTACCTGCATAGGTAAAGATTCCTTAAAAACGGGACAGTGTTTTAAAAGTATACACTTATACCACTCAAGAGCATCTTCAGTGCATCTTTCCATGTCCTGTCAGCTAGAACGTTTTGTCAAAAGGTAATTCAGTCGAAGGATTCAACGTGCTTCCCCCTTTTGAGTTAATTCACTTGCTTTTTCCTGCGCAGGTGTTCATCAGGGGTTGGATAAAATGTGTACACCTGCTGCAACTTTTGCACATGTGAAGTCAAGGCAAAAGTATGATTTACCACATGCTGAGTCATATGTGGGTGCATATTACTTTTCTTACCCATATTCTTTTATTTCCTGGGCCAGACTACAGAAGGTTAAGTGTAAGGAGAGGTGTAATCTCCCCTTTACTTGCAAAGGTGACCTGTTCCAATCCTTCCTCTCTACCCATTCCGGTTCAGATGTCAAGCTTGGCCTTGGCTTTCCACACACTCGCCTCCCTCACTTTCTAGTTTGAGATAAACCATGATGGGTTTTCACATGTCAAGTCCTGAAGGGAGAAACAGATTTTTTTCTTATGTGCTTTTCACTGCTAACAAAAGCCATGGACCAAATTCCAGCTCTCTCCTCTTACAGAAAACTAAAACAAAACAAAAACAAAAAAACAGAGCTGGGGATTGCAAAGACAAGCGCCTGCATACCTTCCAGATCAAAATTTGCCATAAACAGTGCCTTTCAGAAAATTTTTCTCTTTCCCTGTCTTGGGATGGAAGAGAAACTGCTTTTCTTGGAACAAAGGCACACTACATCAGACATCTCTTTGATCCAGTAGTGGGTCACAGTGTTCCAGATGGCTCTCTCACCCTCCCATCTTAAAACACTGGGGGGGGGGTGGACTCTGAAAGACAGACCCATAAGATGCTAATGAATTTACAACACTGCCAATAAATTAGCAGACTGAAGCTTAGGTGTTGAGACTGGACAAGAAAAGTCTCTGAGTTACTGCCCAGCTGTACTGGTCTTTCCATTAATCCTGCTGCATTTCCCCCCTCTAACCAGGAGAAATGTTACAGGTTTCCTATGGCTCTGATAAAGAAGTGGCCTCCAAGCAATGCAATGCCTGAAAAGCAGATCGTATAATCCCCAATCACAAAGGATGGGAGAAACATGGAAGATCATCCAATCCAACTAACCTGCCACAATGCAAGTAAATGCACACAAGACTTCCAATGGGAACCCCTCCTTGAAATGCAAATAGCAACTTCAAAGAAGAGACTTAAAACTTCCCCCTCCCCTTGCCAAGTCTTGAGGCTGCTCAGGCTCCCTTTCCCTCCGCTGCTTTGTATAGAACCGAAAAACATGCATGTTAATTGCATTTGCGCAATAAGAGCAATGTCTAGTTTGGCTCTGGACCTCTTTACAGATTGTGGCACAGGTTACAGATGATAGCATGGCCCAAGTAGAAAGCCGGAGAAAAGAAGGGACATCCCTGGAAGCAAGAAATAATTCAGTAACCTAATCCCAGTAGCTGAAGTTAACAAACTGCATAGAAAAGACAAAACTATGTAAGCCCCACTAATCTTCCAGGCCCCTTGAGTGTAAGACAAACTCCCATTGGGCATCTCCAGGGGGAAAATTCTTGATCACCTAGCACACATTCACTTCCCTTCTCTTCCAGTCCCCCATGTCTCAGAGCAACACCACACATTATGATTCCTGTGGAAAATATCCAGGGTGACCTACAGCAGTCACATCAAGCATGGAAGTAATACATGCAAATACACATGTGCTTGGGAAATCTCCAAGGCCCCATCTGCACTGTAAGTTTAAAGCAGTATTATACAACTTTAACAGTCATGGCTTCCCCCAAAGAATCCTGGGAAGTGTAGTTTGTTAAGGGTTCTGAGAGTTAGGAAACTCCTATTCCCCTCGCAGAGCTACAATTTCCAGAATGGTTTAACAATCAATCCCTCTTCCCAGAGAACTCTGAACTGTAAATCTATCAACAAGTCATGATAGCTATCTACAGTCATACCTCGGTTAATAAAGAAGATGAGTTGATGGACATCACTTCTTTAACAGAAACTTTGGTACCAGATGTAGGAAAAACATGAAAAGAGTAGGAATAGGTTCCTACACCCGCTCATAGATGGTGGGGGCAGATTCAATAGGGGCTTTAGAGGGTGCCTACCCAGCACCCATCCAGTCCCCTGCCTTCCCCTCCCTTCCTTCTCCTCCTCTGAATGGTATTGGATCCTTCCCTCCCCAGCCCTGAGAGAAAACAGAGTGCAGGACATGGAATAATGGGCTCAAGTTACAGGAAGCCAGATGTCAACTGGCCATCAGGAAAAACTTCCTAACTGTTAGAGCCATACGACAATGGAACCAATTACCTAGGGAGGTGGTGAGCTTTCCAACACTGGCGGCCTTCTAGAGGCAGCTGGCCACCTGTTTGGTATGCTTTAATTTGGATTCCTGCATTGAGCAGGGGGTTGGACTTGATGGCCTTATAGACCCCTTCCAACTCTCTGATTCTATGGTTTCTTTAACGCAAACACACAGGTTTATCAGTTTCACCCTAGCAAAGCAAGGGCACAGGCTTGAAAGTTCATCCACAGCAAAGCAAAGACACAGCCTAGTCAGTTTCACCTTAAAGCAAAGGGATAGGCTTGGAAGTTTATCCATAGCAAAGCAAAGTTGGTTCGTTAGTTTCACCTTTAAAAAGCCTTCATTAACAGGACCTTGTTCCTGGAGGATTCCTTATTGAGGTTTTACTGTACTACTTTCAGTATGAGAGGCAGTATCTCTGAATACCAGTTGCTGGAAGCCACAAGTGGGGAACGCTGATGTTGCACACAGGTCCTGCTTGTGGGCTTCTCATTACTGCATCTGCAGCAACTGCTGAAAGGCTGCTTGGCATGCAGACTCCTGATATTTCTGACAAACTCATAGAATTCCCCTAATGCCTCTTGGCACATCTTGATGTGTGTTTTACTAGCAGCTAGTTCTCCTCCCGTGGCCAACTGGGTTCATACCGAGACTGCTGAAAAGTAAGGCTCTGAGAACAATGCCTTGAAGCTTTATTGGTTACAGCAGTGGGAGCAACAGTGTTTGTAGATAGCTGCTAATGCTAGCCAAAGCTTAGCAATAAGCATTTGGCATTGAGCAACTGTTGCTATTAATATCAGTAAGCAGGTGCCGCTGTAGAGATGTTACATAAAAAGCTGGAGAGGGGGTGAAGAGTGCTGCCACTGTCTTCCAGGGAAATGAAACCTAGCCTATTGATCTGGGTCATTCCTTGGGGGAGCAGTAAGAGTCACCACAGAACAAGGCAATCTGCTGCATACAAGGGATTTGTGTACAAGGGCCCATCCGTATCTAACCACAAAATCCATGTTTCCCATATTCGGTTAGTGGCCTTGAGATCTGTTCATGCCCTCTTTGTGGTTGGATTATTGTGAAAACCTGATTATCAAGCATCCATACCTGTGGGTTTTTGTTTGTTTGTTTTGCTTTAGCATTGGCCGCTCCCCTACGTCCACCCCTTTTCAGTGATTGGTCTGTAATGGTTGTTTGCTTTTCGCATGCTTTTTTGGAAGAGCACAGAAACATTTTTTTTTTAATTCCCATGCATGCACAGGTTTGTGGATGTGCTATTGGGTGGGAAGGAGACAAGGGGCTTGGCATATGATGGAGGAACACCCATGGACCGCCTATTGCAGGAAAGTCCGCGGCATTGTGTCTGAGCGCACGGCCATTAATGCAATCGGTTTAGGAAAGCGTATCAGTTTTTCGGTGGTATTTCTAATACCAATTTGTTAACGCAAAAATCCGTGCTACCTTGCAACATCATATGGATGGTGGTGAATTAATGAGGACACAAAGCTATAACACTGCAGAATATACAGTTGTATGGACAGGCCCCAAGTCTCTATCTTAACTGCTTCTGTAGTCAGATCTATTCATTCTTTGGACCACAAAACCCTCAACTAAGTTCAAATCCTGTAATCAAATGATGCTCATACATTTTGATTAAATGGTACACACGCATTTCAGTATTTCACACACACACACACACACACACACACACACACACGCCTGAGGACTAGAAACATTATTTCAAAAATAATGAAATCAGGTTTGAATCAGAGCTCTAGGTCACCAGCTGTTATATCCCATATGCCATAAGCCAGGCATTTACATGAAACAGACTTTTCATTAATCAGTTTGGATTTCTCTGTGCCAGTGCACAAACAGTCAGCTTCAGTTTGTTTTTGCCATCACCTCACATGTGTCTTGGATCTAAGCTACTAAAACTACAAAAGACTGACAATTCAGCTGGCATCTACTGCTGTTACGCGAGGGGATACCTATGACAAGGGTGCATGTAGTCTCGGACTTCACTGATAGAGGTGCATTTTACGGAAGTGAAGAGTATTTCCAAACTAGTTAGGATTACCCAGTGGCTCTCAACCATTAGCATAATAAGCATCACTAACTCAAGCCTCTCCAGAGCAAAGACAGATGGTTGCCTGGCACAGTGTCTTGTTAACACAATTTGGGTATCATTTGCATCTCATTTTCCAAACCTTAGTGGATGCCAGGCAACAATCGAAGGACTTCCACAATATTTTTATTCAGAAACAGGGGCTCTCATACATGAAAATCTTAAGTCGCCCATCAGTTTAATCTGAGGACTAAGGGATGCTCCAAAACACATTTGTATGAAGAACGTGATGTGTGATTCAAATCTGTCCTTGAGGCACAGCAACCAAGAAGCAATTCCGTAAGTGAAGCCGCTTGAAAAAGTGCAGCCTTGTGGCTGCAGAAATCACTGCAAAAACTCAGGGTCAACACATCTGCGGATGGACCAGGGAAGCGATTGCGGGCACATGCAGAATGTAGGATGGATAGCATTTAACAACCAGACACTCCCTGGTAGAGTCCCCATACTTCTTACCATTTCTCCTGGGTTCAGATGGAGCTACTATCTTGATTCGGCAAGTATGGGTGAAAACATATCGCTTTATTTCAAGAGTGTTCGAACACAAAGAGACTCTACACTAAGGTATTAAAGTCAAACCCTTTTGTTGGTTTTAATAGATACGAATGCTTTAATAAAGTGAACAGGTGACTAAAGAGGGACAAGAAGTTAAATGAAGGAATGGGATTACTCAAAATTTCACTGTTTTAATTCACTTCCTTCCCAGCCTCACAAATAGAATTTTTCAAAAGTTGTATTTTATCATCACCCTACCTTGTCGCCAATGGAGATGCAGGCTTTGGAGTCCAAATCTCTAGGTGGCCTACAAAATAGAAAAACCCAGGCTAAGAAAACAAATTAAGGAAAGTATTTCAGGACTTGTACAGATACAATAACTTCATTCCATAGTATTTCATTCATAATCACTCCTTTCCTCCATCAAGGAAATCAAGATGCCTTAGAGAAGGGTTCCCTGTCAATCTTCAATCCAGGAATGGGCCAGACCCAGACCAACTTAGCTTCAGGAAAGTTGGTGTGTCATGTGCTTCCTCTGGACTACGTACTGGGACCAAACTTGCCACGGGTCATCCAGAAGGACAAGTCTTTCAAAATTTTCATCCAGCTCCTGGGTGAGAAATATGATCACTTCTTTTAGATTGTAATTGCAACCAATAAAGGGAGAGGAGGATAATTTTCACAAACTATCTTCCAAGAATAGTTCGAGTTTTCATTCTCATGAGCAACATTACTATAGCTTTCCAAAGAGAAAGCTGGACCTCTCCATATCAAACTGATACCTCACAAGTACCCCAAACACTCAAATGTTTCCTTCTTGCCTATGGACAACCACTTATGCAGAGTTCTCAAGACACCCTCCCTCCCATCCCATTTCTTGCTCATAATGGAGGGACCCCCAGTAGCGATTAAGGCCAAGACAAACACATTTGGGACTGGGCTGGATCCTGAATGGTCCAAGAGCTGATCTGAAACGGGCTTGTGGAGGTGATGGACTCCAAATATTGGGTGTCCACATTCCAGCCCCCATTTCAGAATTAGCCATTTTCTTCCTCTCTTCCTTCACCCAGCACAATATCAGTATTTTATTGCCCCCTCCACCTGAGAAATCTCTGGTTCAGGGTAGTGTACTTTTATTTATTTCACCAGAGCTTTCTGTGGTATTGTGGTTAAAGAACTCCTCTGAGTGCATGGTCAGAGTACAGTTCTGCTGCCGACGCAACCACTCCACACCAGAGGTTCACAAATTTTGGGCTAACCTTGGTAGCCAGCCAGATTTGTAGTCGTCACTGAATCTGCCCCCTTCTCCTGGCGTTGAGGGCAAAAGGTTCCTCAGGCCTGTTGTTGCAATAAGCTTTAGAGGCAGGCAGGCAGTCAAAGCAGCCAGGGAGGCACTCACTGCTTCGGAAAGACTCTGCAGTCCAGCAGGACATCAAGAAGAGTTCCTGTTCTCCTTCAGGCTTGGGAGCTCTTCCGAATGTTCTGCTTGACTTCAGCGTTGCCTCAAAAGAGACATCCCCCTTACTTGCAGAAGGTCAGCGAAAAGTCCCCCATGCTGCTGGCCCCTGCCCATCGCAGAGTAACCACAGCCATCCAACCCATGCCTAGAACTATGGGGCATGGCTTTGAGGCAGACTTGAAGCACAGCAGCTCTTTTTAGACATAAAAATCATCCCGTCCAACTCAGTCCTCTGAGAACCTTACTCATCCAAGAGCAGCCTTAGGATCTGCAGCTTCAGCATATTAAAGCAAGCCTGATACTGGAGAGTGCTGAACGAGAAAACCAAAAGCAAACTCTGCCACATGTATAGCACAGCACACACTGGAGGGATGGGGAAGGACTTCCCGTTGTAGCCCCTCAAGCTGCCTGAAAAGCCCCTGCCCGCATTTATTTTTTAATCATTGCATTTATATCCTGCCTTTCCTCCAAGGGGCTCAAGGCGGCATACGTTTCTCCTGCCGCCGCCTCTCTATTTTATCCTCACAACAACCCTGTGAGAGGCAGTAACTGGCGCAAGGTCACCCAGTGAACTTCTGGCTGGGGATCCCGTGAATCAGGCTGTAATGTGGTGCAAGGAAGCGCTGCTGAAAAATCACCAACTTCTCCACCACCGATGTGCATAAGGAAGCCTTTCTGATCATAGCTTGCAGGGGTCCAGTTACCCTTCCCTATCTCTCACAATGTACAACTATCCAGAATCGAGAAGAGCAACCATCTCACTGTAACACTGCCCTGGGATAAATGTTCTCCTACCTCACAGAGTTGGTAGGAATTACTAGCAAATCTCTGTATCAGAGTTCTTGACAGCATTTTTTTTTTAAAAAGGTAGCCTCAAAATTTTGCACATTCCAACTTTATCATTATCTGACCTGCTGTACTACAGAAAGAAGTAAGCCTGCTACCAATTGTAATCAGCTGCTCTTTAACCTATAAAGGGACTAGTAGCTTGAGCCATCTACATGGATCGCAGCTTCGAGAGGGCAACTTTCTTTTAAACCTCAGAATATCTTACTTGATGGGACAGTGTTCCATTTTAATACCCTACAGCAGTTATTAGGTTCTGCAATCACACTTTCCAACAGGATAACCAATGAAATGGAACAAGTTTTTCCCCAGGGATCCAAAGACAGAAAACAAGGCTGCAAAAAATTATGTGATGCAGTAAAGAAACTAACGAATACAGGTAAGATCATATGTCTTTTCTATAAATAAGAAATACTCTTCTATTTATAGACAGCCTGGAAAACACTTTATTTATCTTGCATTAATAAGCAACAGAAATAGCTAAGACTAAAGTGAGCAATGCTGAGCTTTGCCATAAATCCCTTCTTTATGGTGGAACATAAAGGGTCAGTCATGCTGCTTCTATTTTGTTTTTTAAAGACTCCTAAATCAATACATAAGACAAGCTAGAATCTGGCACAGAAATACCAGGAGGTGCTCAGCTGAATTGCCCAGGTAAATCCAAAGTCTATGTAACTATAGCGTTTGATATGTATGTAAGTGTGCACAGCACCTCTTTTTAAAAGATACTATACAATACTCCTTCAGACAATATACTTCCAAAAATAAGTGGGCCATTGAATGTGATAACTGTCACTATTCCTGTGATTAAAGGATTTTTTTAAAAAAAGTGTTATTTATTGAATTTACATCCTGCCCTTCTTCCTGAAGCAGCTCAGGATGAATGTTTAAGCCTCTTTCTTTGATAGATTGAGTCAGAATGGCAAAAATTTCTATTTTTATTTAATTATTTATTTAATAGAATGTATGTATCACTTAATCATCAAAACCTCTAAGCAGTTAATGGAAAAAATAGCCTTCCCTTCTAACAATGAGTAACAGCTTCCATGTGTGTGAAGTTACCTTACAGTTCCTTTAATATGTCAGAGCTAGAGCTAGACATTATAGTAAACAAGTGGCAGCTACTGTAAGCAGTCTTTGTGCATCTATTTCAGCCAATGATGTGGAGCAGGAATGTAGAACTTTGTGACATCACAACACAAGGCACATTCTACAAGATATTACAGAGGGAGGGGGAGACAGAATAACTAGCCACGTGATAGCTATTCATGGTGCCAACCACACTTTTTACAATATTGTCAAGTATGGGCTTCGAGAACTTTGGTGATATAAACCCACCATTTAAACTGGGGAAAAGAAAGATGACTTAATCTACTGTCTGCACCATCTTTCATTGTTCTCCATGAGCTCTAGAAATCCCATCCAAGTTCAACAAGTCTACAGAACCTCCATTTCTGGTCCAGCATCATCCCCTTTCCACACCACTTCCTCAATTCTACATAGTCCCCTCTATTATGGGCATATTTCGTGTCCCCATTGAGGTGTCCAGAGCATGTGTCTTTCTAATGCTGCAGACTTAAGTAGCCCCTCGAGAGGTCAAAGGAAGGAAGGGGTGGTGGGAGAGAACAGAAATCGCTCTCCCTAAGATAATTAAAAGCCGTAAGAGAAACTTCAGTCTTAATACATCCTTTTATTGAGTGCAATGGCAGCATCAGGTTGCTTGTGGAGATCAAGCTTCACTTCATTGCTATGGGTGCTTCTGCTGTGGAGAGGGGGGAAGAGGGGAGAAATAGCAAATGCTTATCCGTGAGGACTGCATTCAAAGAGACACCATAAGCTAAAACAGACCCCCTTTTGAGAGAAAGGCATGTAGCAAACACAATACATGAAAGAGAAAATAACAGGGTATTGCCCTCTACCAGACAGGATGAATTAGAGAAAAAGGTCTGCTTGACATCTCATCTCTAGATTGGTACAGTGAGGAAAGCTGAAAGAGTCTGTGGTGCTACCTAATGAACTGTTAGGAGAACCTCAAGTAATAAGTAAGCCACCATATCTCAAGAATCAAGACACTCATCATAAGGCTGCAAGCCTTATGGCTGCAGTGTATTTATCTAGAAGCGATGGAACCGACTTCCAAGCAAATACGGTTAGGATAAAGGTGAACGTATTTTCCAGACCAAAAATAGACTGAGAAATTAGCTAATATTCAGCATAACCTCAGAAACAAGGGTTCGGTGGAAATAGAAAATCATTTTTTGCTCCTGATGAGTTGTACCGTTGACAAAACAACCAGCTTTCTACTAGTTTAGTGTCTTTACATAAGATGAAAGTTCTAACTGTGATGGGTCATTTGATAACTTAATGTACCAACCAAGAATTTGCAAAATACTATGTAAAAGCAATCTGAGAATCGCTACTGCAGTCTGGCAGTCTATGGCCACGATTCAAAGACCTACCTGAGATGTACACACAGCAAAGCATGGGTTATGAGTTGTATCCAATTCTGCAGTTCCATTTGTGTAACAGACCTCTGCATGTGCACTGGAACTGCTTTCTCCTTGTCCCTTTAGCCCCACCCCCACCCTCTAAATTTGCTGGAGCAGACCAGGGGAGCATGCAGGGAGAAAAGAGGAAAGGAAAATCCCACTGCATGGGCAGAACTCTATTTGCACAGCACTGGATACAAACCTAGGATTTTCCCCTCTCTATTGAAACACAGCCCCGTAAATATTATGTTGGATTGCTTTTAACATACCTGAGTTTGCCATTAAAAAATGTTTTATGTCAAAAGCCCACTGTGCATGCAGAGTTGGTTCTATGAACTACGGTCATTCATATCATCGTCCTTATTTCAAAATGAACTAAATCAATCTACAACAAACACCGCCTTTTATTATCATGCTAACCTGCTCAGGTTTGCATTGCTCATGGTTCGCATTCGTTTGGCTACTTAATTTTGACCCTCAACTCTCTTGTAAATAAAGTCAGTAACAGAAAAGTGGTAAAAAAGGTAGTTTCCCTTTCTCTCCTCCTCTGCTTCTACAACATGTTTGCACTGAACTCTTAGAATAAAGGCCTTAATTCCATATTCGCTAACTTGAGAGTGGTTGTAGAGTCACTTACTTCCATTATTTTGTCACTCCTGCACCATCCTGAATGGCGGCTCTGTTAACAATCCCCTCTGGTGAACAACTGCTTCAAGCCAAGCATCCACAAATCTATTCACCAGGGGCAAGCACATCCAACCTTCTGGCAAGCAGAACACCTAGGGCCACATAGGCCCCTACCATGGAGGCTTCACTTCCATTGTAGTTTTCAAGCAGGCAAATGTAAATGTAAATGTACTGCCTTCAAGTCGATTCTGACCTATGGTGACCCTATGAATAGGGTTTTCATGAGGCTGAGAGGCAGTGACTGGCCCAAGGTCACCCAGTGAGTTTCATGGCTGTGTGGGGATTCAAACCGTGGTCTCCCAGGTCGTAGTCCAATAGGAAGCAGCCACAAAATGGTGGTAAGAAACAGCAAAAGTCCTTTCAAGCAGTAGAAAGACTACCACCATTTCTTGTTCTATATATTCTGCACAAATGAGAGAAGACCCCCATCTCCTCTTCCATGCCACTGTGCATTTCTGAGGACTTAAGGGGGAGGGGGGAATCGGGATGACCAGAAATAATGGCTGGCAAGTAAGCTAAGCTAGGGTTTCCCGAACTGTGGTCTGCAGAACACCAGTGGCTCATGAACTTTGTCCAGGTAGTCTGTGCCAGGTCTGTAAACGATACAATTAAAAATCATACAGCATCTAGCACAGCATGTTATAATTGCTACAACCAGCAGAAAAATTATTAAATGGCCTGCCAAGATCCTCAGCAATTTTCAAGTGGTCCTTGAGGAATAAGTTTGGAAACCACTGAGCTAAGTTGACATTTAAGGACCCTTGCTTCAACCCTTCAGGCTTTCCCACCCCAAGGCTATGATACTGAGATTTTAAGACATACGTAGAGCTTGTCTGTGGTTGTTCAAATGCTTCTTTAGGAATTTTCAACCCTGGATTTTTCCTCCTGCCTGTGAAATGAAGAACAGAAAAAAATCAGAATCATTTTTCTTTGGGTTTCAGTCACATCTTGCAACATAGGGCTTGTTTGTAACACCTGATTTAAGTGCCTGATCTAATTTAACGTAGACACAGCCAGGTTTCTTGGTGAATGCTAACAGCACAGAGTTCAAAACAAAGTTTCTTTGTTGAGATTTAGATTATACACCTCAAGTTTTAATTGCAGCCAACAGTTTAGGTACACATCTGTGTATTCGCAATGCTGCATTCAACATGGCGGAGTAATATGGCCTCCTGACATGTCCCATACTTCTTTTACAAAAAACACTTTTCCAGCGTGGTAAGAAAAAAAAATTCAGGTGATCTCTGGGGAAAACTTAGTAAACCAAAATGCACACCTTAGCATGACTTCCAATTAAAAGCAGTTTTTGTGAAAGACCTTGCCATTTTTAACAGCTTGGTGCCCTCCGCCTTGGCTCTTCCTGATCTCCCCCCCCCCACTACCCCCAAGATATTTTGAAATCCATCAAAGTCAAAAATGAGCAACATGGAATAAGGGAGACAAATTCATCATTTTATTTTTTAAAAATGGCATGAATGAAGAATTTAGCCCAAGGGCAAAATTGAGGCTTTGTTAGTAAAGAAATTGAGTGGTTGGGTCTGAAGGAGTGAGCCTCTATTAAGTAGGTGCAGGGATCATGCAGCAAGAGTGATTAGTTCTACAATGACCTGCCAAACTCTTCTTTAAATCCATTTAACCTGAACCCTGTTAAAAGACTATTAACAGTGCAATCCAAACCCAAGATCCGCCAGGGCTGTCCTGGCTGAGCTAGGGCTATGCAGGCCCAGCCAGAGCTCAGCTAGTGGAATTTAAGCTGGTGGAACTTATGCCAGAGTAAGTCCCCAAAGGGGGGGCATTCCAGGGGCAGGGGGGGCAAGGAGAGACATAACCTATTTCAAACCTCTTTCAGTTCAGTCCTGTAACCTGGCAATTTGGTGGCTAGCAAAAAGGCTGGAGTACATCCAACTGTATTTTAAAGGCTTGCTTTCCCTCTGCCAGGCTCACGTTGACTCAGCTAGCAGTAGCCCAACCCCTGAAGGGAATTTGGAATGGGATAACTTACGCTGGCTTAACTTCAGTTACCCTTAAATTCAATGGCCTCCTATACTTAGGATTGCCATTTTAAGCTTGAACATAGATAAGGCATAAGCCAAAAGGACAAACAAGCCAGGCCAGACAAGTGTAATATACAAGTCTATTTTAGGATCAAGCCCCAGTTCTGGAGGGGAGGGAGAAACAAAAGCACAAAACCTCAGGGCAAGAAAGCTGGTGCACTTTGGATAGCCACGCCTTCCACCATTTCACAGGCAACAATAGGGGCACTCCTGTGAATGTGCGGGCAGAGCTAGGGCGGAGTATGACAGCTCAACAGAGTGGGAGTATGTACAATCCAGAGTCAGATGTGCCAAGAGCAGGGAGCAGGTGACAGAGGACAAAAGCAGCAAGGCACCTTGCACTCTGCACCACAAATCAAATACATATAAAAAGCATAGGTATGAAGAAGCTGTCTCAATTAGGGTTGGAATCTGCTTGTTGTTACCAGTTTGATTGCATTCCATTGAACTGGAAGGCAGTTGCATCCCATGTTTGTTTTCCCACTAACTTCTCCTTTTACTGTTTTTTGTCCCTCCTGAAAAATAACAATACTTGTATCATTTTTTCTAACAATATATTCCTTTCAGAAAGGAAAGCAGCTTTCTGTCTGCCTGCCCAGTGCCCACTCACCCAATCCTTCCCCCTTCGCCTGTTCCTCCTCCTCATCCTAAGTGGTACTGGATCCTTTCCCCCCTCCTCCCAACTTTGAAGAAAGCAAGAGAATCAGGTCAATTTCACATCAGCAAAACAAAGAGCAGGCTTGTCAATTTCACCTATGCTATGCTAGCTCCTTAAGCACTGCCGAAACCAAATTCAAAATTAATGAAATCCTCGCCCATTCCTAGCCTCAATGCTCTCAATGTTCTTTTTGAGGTTGCCAGGTACTAAACAAATTCTCTTTACTTGCTTTTAAAAAAAACAGGCAGCACTATGAAGTGTGGGGGGGGGGGGAGATGGATGTCTTTTCCTTTAGGAAGTAACCAAGGTGATTACACCAGGTATCACCCAGTAAGTGTTTTGTCGCATAATGATTAGCAGCATTGATATTACTCCAATCTCAAGGAAATCCCCCTGAATCTGGCAACTTACCTTGACACCTGCATACATGCTTGTGAACCAACCCAACGACCTCCACTTAACAGTCTCACACTGACTCAGCACCTCTTTCATTACTACAGCCACCACCAACCAATCTCCTCCCACCACAACACATACACACACAATCCAACTTGATCTTCTAATGGATTCCTCTAGTAATTGCAATAGTATGATTCCTAGCCAAGCTGTTAATGATAAGACAACTGGGCAAACAACAGCACAACAGCCAGCAAGAAGAAGCACATTCCTGAGGCCTTTTCAAGCTGACTGCAGCTAGGCAGAGCTTCCATTCATCACAGTGACCATTAAAAAAAGACGAGGAAAAAATCCAACCATTCATAGGTGTGAAAGATTCACAAGAGGAATGATGAAAGCTGCTTCAGGAGTTACCTTTTCCTACAGTCACTGATTTCCATTATTTCCCACTGCTCGCATCAGCTGCCCCATCCATGTAGCTGAAGTACTAAACATACTTGCATCACAATATGACTGTGATTTCCTGCATAGGCATTAGTTAATATATGAAGCAGCCCAAAGGAAACAGAAGCCTGGGTTAATACTAGCAAATTTTAAAATGTGTTTGTGGGACAGTTCCAGGAAAAACAAGAGCCAAGGCCAAGGGGTTGGTCTTCCAGCTGTTATTTTTAGCTTGTACACCTTAGCACTGGTATAGAGAACCTTCAGCCCTCAAGAAATGTTGCTGAATTACAATTCCCATCATCCCTGGCCACTGGCCATGCTTACTGAGGTGGATAGGAGTTGTGGCTCAGCAACATCTGGAGGACCAAAGGTTCCTTACACCTGCTGTAGGTGAATATGCAGTTTTCACGCTGAGCTGCTCTTGGTCCACCAAAATCTGCTGAGGGATTTGTGCTGGGCTAGACAGGTACCGAAATGTTTGAATCCAAGACTTGGCAGCCTTATAAACAAAGGCTACTAGCAGGAGGGAGGGAAGGAGTGTATTGAAAAAAAATTGAGGGATAATGTAAAGGGGACAAATGCCAGGCCTAACTGAACTTAGCTATCCAGCCTATCTGTACAAAGTTTAGAGTCGGTAGGAGACAGGATCAGAGAGACCTGCCATAACTGAGATACACTTAAGCAATGACTTTCTCCCCCACCCCTCTTCCACCTCCAAATTTCAACATTTGTCAACTTTTTAGAAAAACTAGTGGGGTTGTGCTGAAATTAAGTTTGGCCTTCTTCAAGGCCTTCAAGGAGTTCCAAGCCAGATGGCAAGCTATTCAGATTCTGATCTAGACAGTCAGGGTTTTTTTGTGCAGACTTAAAGACTCTGTATGCTTAATGGGTGATACAGCTAACACTATGTTCTAATAATGTATTTTCATAAAGAGATGGGCTAGAAAACAAGTGGGATACTTTCTACATTTCTACAAGAGGGCCTGAAGGCAGGAAAGTTACCTTCAAAAAAAGACCATAATTACGTATCATTTTCTAGGGCTGTTACTTAATGATTCCAGTGCAGCCAAGGCAGCTATTAACTAGCCCTAGATAATTATCTGTAATGATGGTCTTATTTGCTTAGGTATAGAAGAAAGAAGGGGGCTTATTTGGAAACTGCAGTATTTGTGAATCCTTGGTTTATCAACATATTGGTCATTCTTTTCCTGTAGCGCCATTTATTTTAAGAGCAGGCACAGGGAACATGGGTCAAATTAGGCCCACCAGGGGTCCTATTTAGTCTGAGGCAGTCCCTAAGCCACACTCACCTGCCCCAAACCTGATATCGTATGACATCAGCTGTAGAGCAGTTAAAGACATGGCTGCAAAGGAACAATCAGGAGCCTTAAAGTGCTCTCTCAATTGCTTCGTGACAAGCAGGGCTTGCACTCAGCGCCTTTTAACAGCAAACCCAACTGGGACTGATTCCACTTGGAAGCTCTCAAGCAGAGCCAATCCCTTCTAGAGGTGGGACTTCCAACCAGTGCTGATCAGCTGATGGGCACTGACTGCATGCCTCACTGGGATTGGCAGTACTTGCGAGATCCCATTTGGGAGCTCCTGAGTACAACCAAACCCTGCCAAAAGCAAGACCCACTTTCAGCAGGAATCTTCCTTTGCAGCCCAGCTTGAGTTAAAAAAGGTTGCTTTGCAGGGATTTATTTCTTGATTTTATTTATAACCCGCCCTTCCTCCCAAAGCAGCTCAGGGCTTCAAACCATGCCTGCAAAGGAAGAAAGAACTGGGAGTGTACTTAGAGCCATGGTATCATTGTGATGTCAGGCAAAAGAGAGGTGGGCAGCCCTACCCACCTGTCAAAGTGCCCCATGGGGTGTAGGGGAGTCTATCAATGGCTATTATCCACGACAGCTAAACAGAACCTCCATGTTCAGAAGCAGTGCACTTCTACATACCAGTTGCAGGCAGGGGAAGTGGGAGCAGGCAGGGGAAGGTTGTTGTCTTAATAACTCACTTGCACCCTTCCTCAAAGAAGCTGGCTAGCTGCTGTTTGGAACAGGATGCTGGACTGGATGGACCCTTCGTCTGATCCAGAAGGGCTCTTATGTTCACATTAGGCTTTTGTGCTTACATTAGCCGAGTCTACCTGTTGCATTCCCTCAGACTAAACAGCAATAACTGAGGAAAACTTATTTCTAGCCCAGTCTTCATATCCACAAACATACACAAAATAAACTTCAGAAACAGAACCATTTGTCTCTCAAGAGGAACCTGGCACTGTGGGGCTATAATTCTGGACTGCTGATTTTCCTTTCTCTAGTCTATGCCGTTCTTAAGGACCCAATACAACTTCTGCTATACTTCCAGAATATCGGCACAGGGAAATTCAGAGGGGTTCCATTTCATCAGATATTCGAGATCAATTCAAACACGGTGCAATACAGTCTTCCTTGTGCCTCTGTGCCACCTTGCTTTTGTGTAGCAACTAGCTTGTTTGAGCCTCCACTGCCCTTTGCACAGTTTAATACTGAGGCACTTTCAGAGAACAACATACCCACAATCAATGTTAAAATTTGAGATGGTTCATTTACATGAGAGGACTAAACTAGAGCTCTTCCTGAATATTTGAATCAGCCTTTATCTTTGGGTCCAGAAAGGGACACACCTCCCATTCTACTGACCACCACTGCTTTATATACCTTGCATAAAGATCCCCTCCATGAGGTCTCTAGAACTCAGAGGGAGAGGAATCCTTCACTCTATGCTGACCTTTGGCAGAAGCAACAGGTGTCTCCCATTCTGTGGCTAGCTTCTGTAGAAGTCCAGTATGAAGAGAGAGCAGAGCCAGCCTAAACGGTAAGCAGGGTGATTGATGCTCCCCTATATCAAGCGGCAAAGTCTGTGTTCATTGTGGCTCTAACAAGAAAAATTAGCCTGCAAAAGAGAAACTAGAATGAGATGGCTGATAGGGGAATTCTGGGGACGTACATTCAGTTATTCTGACCAGTTGCCAGAAAGGCTGGATGATGGGTTCAATTCCGATGATGACGTCCCCGCCCTTCTCTCCCAGCTGCACTTGCCAGATCAGTCATCACTGGGGACCTGGTGAGTGCATTTGTGGACTTCCGGGTACAAGCACAGAGTGTGATATGGAGTACAGACAGAAAGGGAGAAATGAGTAAAATATAAAAGACCAATGGTGACGTACAAAGATTTATGGAGCAGAGAAGGGAAAGGAGGAGTTAATAGAGTGGCTCACAAAGAGTGAGCCAGCACTGAAATAAAATGGCTTCTTCATAGTTAATGCAGCAATAACATCCTCTTAATTTCATAATAGTGCAAAAGTGGCCCTCAGAATTTTCTGAGTTGTAGAGCAGGATCCACGTAATCCTCCATTCTAGTTTATCATACAGCCAAAAGTGGCTATATACTGTAGCCAGCATGGATTTTTCACATTCCGTAATGTTAAATTGAAAATATCCCCCCATGCCATTCTGCTGCATCCCATAAGCTCATTTCAAAACAAAATCTTACAAAGCTTATAGTCCTGAACTCCGAAACGCTTGCTTAACAACCCTCTCAATTTTCATGGAGATACACAAAACAGTCAGAGAGAATCAAGACTTCAAAGTGTAAAGATAGAGAAAAACCAGACCACTTTTGGACTTTTTTCTGTCAGTGGTCTCATAATTTGCTGAAATTAATTAAAAATCAGCCATGTTCACAGAGTACATGTAATCCTATTACTGACCTTGCCCCATACTGACCTTCATCTTCTGCAGTTTAAAAGTTTTTAAAATGCATGGCTGATTTTTAATTAATCTAAGAAATTTAACATGGCTCCTGCTGGGAGAAAGGGCAGGATATAAATAAAATAATAAAATAAATAAATAAGCATTGGAGTCTATGATAGCGCAGGCATGCTCAGTAAGAACCAACTGTCAGTGTTCTAAAAGCCAGATTCACAGCTGTTTGACTTGGTTAAGCAGGGGGCCACACCAGAAATTTTTCCACTTTAAATAGTCAAGGCTTCCCCCAAAGAATCCTGGGAAGTGTAGTTAGTAAAGGGTGCTGAGGAGTTTTTAGGAGACTCCTATTCCCTTGACAGAGCTTCAGTGGCCAGAGTGGTTTAACAGTTAGTTCTCTTCACGGAGAATTCTGGGGATTGGATACATGCACTATAGTGTGCTTCCCTCTCCCTTCTTGGACATTTAAAGGGCAGACGCTGGAGTGGTACTGAGGGCAGACCATGCCAGATTAGGGGAACATGGGATAGATGCTTAGTACCCATCCCGTGTTCCGGGTCTGTCCAAAACCAGACGAGAACTGGGGGATGCAGGATTCCTACCGACCTTCGACTGTTGTTGTGTAATGCCAGGTCTGTAGTACAAAAAAATCACACATCCATGATATAATCTTGGATGGACAGGCAGGCCTGGCATGTATTACGGAGACCTGGTTGGATGAGGCCTCAGCTCCCATTCTTGAGGCCATGTGTCCACCGGGTTTCCGTTATGCACAACAGCAGAGGGTGGGAAGGCGGGGAGGGGGTGTGGCAGTCATCTATCGGGAGTCTTTAGTTTTTACCAGACCTCCTCTACATAGGACTAAGTTTGTTGATTGCATGTACTGGAGGTTGGGCCCAAAGGGCAGTTTAGGGATCCTGCTGGTGTACCGCCCACCCCGCTGCACGGCAGACTCCCTGGCCGAGGTGCTAGAGGTGGTCTTGGCTGTGCGGGCGTTGTCCCCAGAATTATTAGTGCTGGGTGACTTCAACATGCATGCCGAGACCACTCTCACTGGGGCCCCTCGGGATTTCCTGGAAACCATGGCTTCCTGGGAACTGCACCTTAGTAACACTGGGCCCACCCATGTAGCCGGTCATGCTCTCGACCTTATGTTTGTCCTGAGGGGGGAGGGGAGTGATCTGAAGATGGGGGCGGTTTCTTCCACCCCTGTGTCATGGTCAGATCACTACCTGGTAAACAGACTTCTCGATGCCTCACACCCTCCGCAGGGGTAAAGGACCTATTAGAATGGTTCGCCCCAGACGCCTGATGGATCCAGAAGGATTCCTGACTGCGCTTGGGGAATTGGAACCTGCTGAAGGCCGCTCGGTTGACACCCTGGTGCTGGAGTGGAATGAAGGGATCACCAGGGCCCTGGACCGGGTGGCACCGAAACGTCCTCTCCCCCTGAACAGAACTCAGTTAGCACCGTGGTATACACCACGGTTGCGTAATCTGAGACAGGAGGTGAGACGACTAGAGCGCCGGTGGCAGAAATCCCGTTCCGAAGATGTCCGGACACAGGTTAGAGCAGCAGTAACTGCCTACCAAGTGGCAATAAAGGCAGAAAAGAAGTTCTTTGCTGCCTCTATTGCGTCAGCAGAGTGCTGTCCCAGGAGGTTGTTCCAAGTGGTCTGAAGCCTGGTCGGTCCAGTTGCCCAGGAACCCTTGGAACAGTCTAAGGCCTCCTGTGACAAGTTAGCAAAGCACTTTGCTGACAAAATCGAACATTTGCGGAGCTCGATTCCGTACGCTGTGGATGCAGTGAATGAAACAGAGTTGGCCGGTTGCAAGCCAGTCGAATGGGATCGGTTTCGGCCTCTCCCTTTTGAGGATGTGGACAAGGTGCTCTCGACTGTGAAGCCTACCCCCTGTCTAAATGATCCTTGCCCATCATGGCTCCTTGTGAGCTGCAAAGAGAAACTGGGTGAGGGGTTTAAGGCGGTGGTCAATGCATCCTTGAAGGAGGGTGTAATGCCATTAGCCCTCAAGGAAGCAATTGTAAAGCCCATCTTAAAGAAGTCCTCCTTGGATCCCCAGGTTTTGAATAACTTTCGCCCAATTTCGAATTTACCATTTTTGGGCAAGGTCATTGAGCGAGTGGTGGCTAATCAGTTGTCGACACACTTGGATGAAACGGATTATTTGGATCCATACCAATCGGGTTTCAGGAATGGACATGGAACTGAAACAGCCTTGGTCGCTCTGGTGGATGATATGAGGAGGGCATTAGATAGGGGAGAATTCACCTTTCTTGTCCTCCTCAATCTCTCAGCGGCTTTTGATACTGTTGACCACAGTATCCTTCTACAGCGCCTGGAGGGATTGGGAATAGGAGGCACTGTATTACGGTGGTTCCATTCCTTTCCCTCCGATAGGCATCAACAAGTAGCATTGGGAGAGGAGGTTTCAGACCCTTGGCCTCTCAATTGTGGTGTGCCACAGGGCTCTATCCTCTCTCCCATGCTATTTAATATCTATATGAAGCCGCTGGGGACAATCATTAGGAGATTTGGGCTGCAGTGTCACTAATATGCGGATGACACTCAGCTCTATCTCTCGTTTAAAGCTTCGCTAGAGTTGGCTGTGGAGACCATGTCCAAGTGCCTGGAATCCGTGAGTGGATGGATGGGAAGGAACAGGTTGAAGCTGAATCCTGATAAGACTGAGGTACTACTTGTGGGAGACAAGGGTAGGTTGGGTGATGTTGACCTGATGTTCAATGGGGTGAGATTACCCCTAAAGGACCAGGTCCGCAGCCTTGGGGTTGTTCTTGATTCCAAGCTGTCCATGGAGGCTCAGATCTCAGCAGTGAGCCAGGCAGCTTGGTATCAATTACACCTCATTCGTAGGCTGCAACCCTACCTGCCTGTTCATCAGCTCCCACTAGTAGTACATGCCCTGGTCACCTCTCGTTTAGACTACTGTAATGCGCTCTACGTGGGGTTACCCTTGAAAACGGTCCGGAAATTGCAACTTATACAAAATGCTGCAGCTCGACTACCCACAAATTGTCGCCGCCGGGAACACATCACCCCAGTGTTGTTCGATCTGCACTGGCTTCCAGTTATTTTCCGGGCTCAATTCAAGGTGTTGGTATTAACCTTTAAATCCCTATACGGTTTCAGCCCAGTTTACCTGATGGAGTGCCTCCAGCGCCACCAATTATGCCGCCCGACAAGATCAGCCACTCAGGACCTTCTCTCAGTCCCACCAACTAAAACAGCTAGGTTGGTGGGGACTAGAGAGAGGGCATTTTCAGTGGCGGCCCCCACTCTCTGGAACTCCCTCCCATACGATCTTCGGCATGCCCCTTCCCTGAACGTATTCCGCAAAGCCTTGAAGACCTGGCTCTTCAGACAGGCCTTTGGGACTTCCGGGGAGGGTTAATTTTTAGCACAAATTGCCTATTACTCTGAACTGTTACTATTTTACTGTTATATTGTATTTTATTTGTATTTTATTGTGATGCATTTTGCAATTGAATTGTACGTCGCCTAGAGTGGCCATAGGCCAGATAGGCGACACACAAATTAAATTATTATTATTATTATTATTATTATTATCTTTTTTTTTTTTTCAATAATTTTTATTCAGATTTTCATAAAACATACAAGACAAAATCATAAAACATTCAAAGACAAAAAACAAAATCAAAAATAGTTAAACAAAAAGAAAAAAAGAAAAGAAGAAAAAAAAAAAAAAAACAAAAATAAAAAATAAAGAGTAAAATATTGACTTCCCATTTGTCAAAGATCAAATCAGTTATAAGTCTATAATATATAGCAATCCTGTCTCTTAAGTCATATTATAAAATCACTTTCCTCCAGTAGTTATCTTACTTAATCATCAAATCTCATAAACATTACTTTATTCTTTCCACAAAAAGTCAAAGAGAGGTTTCAATTCTTTAAGAAATATATCTATCAATTTTTTTTTCCAGATAAGCATATCGATTAATCCATCTCATTACTAATTATGATAATCTTATTGTCATAACCATAGTCAAAATAAACATTTCAATTAATCCATCACATCAGAATCTGTTAGGTTCAGTAATTTCAGTAGCCATTGTTCTATTATCTCTATTAGTTCCATTTTCCATCTTCCATCTTCAGTAGTCTTGTTAAGTCCAGTAATTTCAATATCCAATCTTCCATTATCAGTATTCCATAATAATCTTGCTGTCAAAGCCATAGTCATATAATAAGAGTCTGATGGGAATTACCTCTATCCCAAATATTTTCTTGCCATCCATTCTGAATAAGTTGCTGAAATACTGCTGTAAAATCATATCTCTGTTCTTTTTTTCAAAATACACTGGGTCATCTCTTAAAAGTTTTTCCATTGTCACATGGCTGCAGTTAATTCCATAGATTTTCTCTATATTGGGCTCCATCACATCATTCCAGTCCAGAAGATAATCCATGCCATTGATAACTTTATCTCTAGAATCTTCATTAATTTCTTCAGAGATAACATTGAGTTCCAAACAATAGATTTTATTTCTAAAGTCCATAGACTCCAAATCTTGTTCCTGTTCCACGTTTGTTCCAATCTCCGGGATCTCCTCTCTCACAGGGACCCCTATTCCAGTCTCCAGGGTCTCCTCTCTCACAGGGACCCCTATTCCAATCTCCGGGGTCTCCTCTCTCACAGGGACCCCTTCCAGGGTCACCTCTCTCACAGGGACCCTTATATCTTTAATCTCCTGCTTCATTTTACTCAATTCAATTTTCGTTATCTCAATCTCATTCATTATTCTCTGAAACATAGTTATTTCCAGATTCTCAGCCACTTTCTTAATTGCCATTTTAAAAGAAAAATATAGGAAAACCACTTCTTATTTCAGCAACAATTGGGTTAATACTCCAAACTTGGTGACATCACAGTATAAACAGAGCAGACAGCCTTATCTCTCCAATAGTTAAGTAAACAAAATGCAGTTCCCAGGATCGAAGCAATTAATGGCAATCGTCAAGAAACAGATTCGTCAAAATAAAATAGACCAAAAAGAGAGTAGTCTCCAAACAGTATAATATTTTTCAAAATAAAAATCTGGAATAGAAATCCCTCTTCTGTGTGTATCTTTAGAATGCAAATCCAGGACAGCTTTTTGCAACAAAAACAGAGATAAGCTATTAATTAGTGCGTAGCAGAGAGAAGTTACGGCTCCCCAGTGAGATGTCAAAAACCGATCAATCTGGCAAATCTCTTTTAAACAGCAACAATTTAAGTCAAGTAAAAGAAAAATATAGAAAGAAGGGTGCTTGCCTGTTAGTGCGTTCTCTCTTAAAAGATAAGATGAACGTTCGCTTTAACAGATAGAGCTTGCTGTTGAAAATCCGTCCCACCTTCGTCGGCTGGACCTCGTCCCATAAATTAATGAGATCTGGTCGTCCCAACAAAAATAGGCTTTGAGGTTAATCTCTTCGTTTCTCCCTACCCGGGAGAAGTTTAATCAGTCAAAAAAAAAAGAAAAAACTGACTGATATATCTGAATAAGCTTCTTTTGAGGCAGGAGCCCGTCTCAAAAGCAGGCACAGGCTAAGTCACCCTTCCCGGAAGTCCATTATTATTATTATTATCAAAGAAAGCTTCCAACAAACCAAAGCAACCGTCTTCAAGCCTCAGTGATTACAGAAATCATATCTGGAGTGAACCTGTGGAGTACAGGAGCACACAATGCCCGTGCAGCCCACAGAAATTTGAGAGGGATATGGTGGAGGCCTTTGCCTGCATGAACTTGCTCTAAGCATCTAGAAGAGGCAGAGGAAAGGTCTTTTAAATGCGGAGATGGCATCAATGTTTCAAGGTGAGAGTGCTGCCAAGGGTTTCAGCTTGCAGCTTCTAGGATCACTTTCTCTAATCCCAGTTGTTTATAGTCAGCTGTTAGGAGTTGAAGAAGTGTGGCCTGTTTTCAGTCCAGTTCTCCATGAACTCCACACCCCACAGTGGGTGGTATTGGCACTCTGAGTGACTTCCAGAATGTAGTGCTGCTGCTATAGAGAAACTGATTAATGTTACATTCATTCATACCAGCCCTCTTTGTTATGACAGATCTGCTGGGTGGAATACCCTAGTCGGCTGCTTCCAAGAGCTACCATATGCTGATTGTTAGGATATAAAGGGCTCCCTGCAAATGTCCATTAGCAACTGTTTGAGGCAGAAACTTTTCCCAGCTTCACTACCTACAACTGTAGATTCAGAGGACGGGGGGGAGTTGAGTCTGGGTCTTCATAAAGCAGAGGTCCAGCTCTTCCTGGCCTGTACCACCAAAATGAAGGCAAGAAGTTCCTGTGTTTTTATACACCAGGAAATTCTGTGCAAAAGAAAGTGAAGGAATTGAGAAGAGAACCAAGTTGAAACTCCCTCTCCCTGATCCATTATCTTTCTAAAGATCAGGTGACTTATGATATGGGAGAGCGTTCACACACGCAACCCTCTACCTGCAGGCCCAAAGGGCTGCACCATATGGACTTTTGGAACATTTCGTGTGAATCTCTGTAGAAATGTAGAACATTTGGGCCTTGATTAAAAAAAACTTGGAAAAACTAGCACTCAGTGCTCACTAGGAGTGTTGGGAGAAAACCAGGTGGCACGATTTTTTGTTTCCCTTTAACTCCAGACCAGACAGCCAAACCAGCCTCTGCTTTTTGTCAGGAAACACAGAAGCCAGAGTACATCGTGTGGGCAAACTATGTTTGCTCCTTTTCCCTGAGCCTGTCACGTTCCTTGCCTTAACCAAGAAATACTACAGTGCGTGGCTTTCTCTGGTTTTAAGCAAAAAAATTCTAACAGGCAGCTACTGCAAAAATCTTACCCGACAGATGCCCAAGCCAGAAAATATGTATATAACAGTGAACAATTACATCATAAACCATTTCAGTAAATTTTATATAGTTTCCAAAGACAGCAGAATCTAGTTTAGCAGTGCAAACAGCTGCCTGCAGGGCTTGCTCTGTGGCAATGTTCCAGGTTGGTACAGTAGGGCCCCGCTTACCGGCGTTCCGTTTTGCGGCATTCCGCTCATGCAGTGGCTTTCAATTCAGGGAAATTCCCCATTTTAAAGCCGATTTTGCGCTTTTACAGCGTTTTGCAACATTTTCACGCGACACAGCCCATTATACTCAATGGGTTCCGCTTTATGGCGATTTCCGCTTTACGGCAGGGGCCTGGTCCCTAACCCACCATATTAGCAGGGCCCTACTGTATACATTCAGGATTATATTATACAAAGTGTAGTGGGAGGGGCTGCTTGGGAGGGAGGCAAAACTAAAGTAACAAGGTTGTTGCTAGTAGAAGTGCACTAGATGAACTGTAGAAATTGCAGGGGTGTTTGTATAGTCTCAGTTCAGATCACGGCATGGTTACTTGCATCTCAAAACATTACCACACATGTGAGGAAGACCTCTTATTTCTAGCACCTGCAGAAGTGTCTAGAGTTGCAATTGTGTTCAGTGAGATTATAAGCAGCCCATTTATATGAAAGATTGTAATCAAAATCCCCCCCACCCCCAAAAAACTGGAGCTCAACTACACAAGTCTCTGTTCATCTCAATTGTTTTGGGGTTTTTTAAAAAAAGTTTATTCAATAAATTTACACTCTGCTCTTTCAGACAGACAAAAAAATACAAATAAAATATAATAGCTGAACATTTCCATGGATCCCCTGCTGTGATGCCAAATGATTTTTCTGACCACCCAAGACCCCACAAAATTTGTCCTTTAAGAATAGATCACAAGTTGACCATGCCCACATTTACACTTTGGCCACACTCATTTTGATATGCAGCCCCAATGCACCCCTTGGTTCAAAAAACAATTTTTTTTCCAGACCAGACCAAACTTTCATTGTATATGACCAAAGGGTTTTGTAAAGACTAAAACAAGCTCAGATATATGATACAACAGATAAAACTTGCAAATACAAATACCAATACTATTTATACTAATACTATAAAGTATAGTAAGTAAAAGCTAAAATCAAGGATTAAAAAACAAAGGACAAAAATTAAGGAAAAATCCCACAAGCAACACATTCATCATTGAATCACTGAAACCCAGTTCTTATAATTTCGTAATTTGATGTAACACAATTAAGATAGGCGTCTATCTAAAGAGTTTTCCAAGTTTTTTAGTAGTTAGGTATAGTATTATGGACCCCAAAATGTGACCTCACTCTCCATCTGCCAGCATCTTTGTGCATTTATTGGCTTCCATAGGCTGAGTACATGCATGCACACACTTGCCTTTTTTTATTCACTGTAGAGTACTCTGACTTGTGTAAACTCTAATGTCTAAAGTCTAATGACAAAGGACGCTCTGTAAAATTAACAGATGTCAATGTACACAATGTCAACGTACACATTTGTCAACAAGTATAGATCAATGGACCCTTCCCCAAAAGGACTGTAACTACAATTACTACTTCCTGACATCTCACTCCAACATATGTTGTAGTGTGGCTTCCAACAGCCAATTGTCTTTTAAAAACTCTGCAAACATGAGTTGGCTATATAAAAGCTCCTCCCCTCTAATGCAAGCCAGGAAATCCTGCAAAGATAACTTACTGTATCAGTCATTCAGCCCCAGAAGGGAATGGCTATCACCAAATAGCTCAAATAATAATAATAATAATAATAATAATAATAAACTTTATTTCTACCCCGCCCTTTTTCCAATAGGACTCAGAGCGGCTTACAACTAAAAACAACACACCATTAAAACATATGAAGTATATTATTAAAAAAGAATTAAACTATGAGAAAAATTAAAACCATAAAATATAGGTTGAAAACAGCGGACAATTTAAAATAATAAAATCATATAATGTAATCACCAAACCTATGACACTTAATCCTGGTTGTTCTCTATCCCAAATGCCCGTTGAAATAAAACAGTCTTTACTTGTCGCCGGAAAGACGGCAAGGAGGGAGCTGATCGCATCTCACTCGGAAGGGAGTTCCACAGCCTAGGGGTGGCCACCGAAAAGGCCCTATCTCGTGTCCGCATCATATGTACTTGCGAAGGTGTGGGGAACACAAGAAGGGCCTCACCTGAAGATCTCAAATCCCGGACAGGTTCATGTAGGGAGATACAATCAGTCAAATAGTCTGGACCTGAACCATATAGGGCTTTGTAGGTCAAAACCAGCACTTTGAATTGTGACCGGAAACAAATTGGCAGCCAGTGGAGCTGTTGTAACAGGGGAGTTGTATGGTCCCTGTAACCAGCCCCGGTTAGCACTCTGGCTGCAGCTCTTTGTACCAATTTAAGTTTCCGAACAGTCTTCAAAGGCAGCCCCACGTAAAGCGCGTTATAGTAGTCTAAGCGGGATGTAACCAAGGCATGCATCACCCTAGTCAGATCAGGTAGCTCCAGGAACAGGCGCAGCTGGCGCACCAGTTTTAATTGGGCAAATGCGCTCCTGGATACAGCAGCAATCTGGGCCTCCAAATTCAAAGCTGAGTCCAGGAGTACACCCAAACTGCGAAACTGAGACTTCAGGGGGAGTGCGACCCCATCCAGCACCGGTTGAATCCCTATTCCCTGATCTGCCCTCCGACTGACCAGGAGTACCTCTGTTTTGTCAGGATTTAATCTCAACTTGTTTGCCCTCATCCAGTCCATCACTGATGCCAGACACTGATTTAGGGCCTGTACGGCTTCCTTGGCTTCAGGTGGAAAAGAGAAATAGAGTTGAGTGTCATCAGCATACTGATGGCACCGAACCCCAAAACCCCGGACAACCTCTCCCAGCGGTTTCATGTAGATGTTAAATAACATGGGGGACAAAACTGAACCCTGAGGGACCCCATAGGTGAATGGCCAAGGGGTCGAGCAGGAGTCCCCCAGTACCACCTTCTGGGTTCGGTCCTCCAGGAAGGATTGGAGCCACTGTAACACAGTGCCCCCAAGTCCCATCTCAGCAAGGCGGCCCAGAAGGATACCATGATCGATGGTATCGAAAGCCGCTGAGAGGTCCAGTAGAACCAACAGATACACACTCCCCCTGTCCAGTTCTCTGCGAAGGTCATCCACCAAGGCGACCAAAGCCGTCTCTGTCCCATAGCCAGGCCTGAAACCAGATTGAAATGGATCCAGATAATCTGTATCATCCAGGAATCTCTGGAGATGGGCGACCACCACACGCTCTATTATCTTGCTTAAAAATGGAATATTGGAGACTGGCCGGTAGTTACCTAGTAAAGAGGGATCCAGGGAGGGCTTTTTCAGCAGTGGTCTTATAACTGCCTCCTTTAAGCATGATGGAATTCTGCCTTGTTGTAGAGAGGCATTAACTATTCCCCTGACTCAATCGACCACTCCCCCTCTGGTACTTTTAATGAGCCAGGAAGGGCAAGGGTCCAGTACACACGTGGTGGCACGCGCCGCTCCAAGGATCTTGTCCACATCCTCGGGTAGAACAAGTTGAAAAGAATCCATTTTAATTAGACAAACAGGCGCCGAAGTTATATCCTCAGAGACTGTATCAATTTTAGCGTCCAAGTCACAGCGAATCTGAGCGACTTTGTCCGCAAAGTGCCGTGCAAATTCTTGACAGCGGTCTGCTGAGTGGTCAGAATTACCCTCACGGGGGCTGGAACTTAAAAGCCCCCTAACCACTCGAAACAGTTCCGCTGGACGGCTCCCAGCAGACGCAATGGAGGCCGAGAAGAAAGATTTCTTCTTAGCCCGTACTGCCTCGGAGTAGGCCTTCAAATAGGCTCTAGCCCGAGATCGATCAGCTTCGCTCCGAGTCTTCCGCCAACGTCACTCTAGTCCCCGTCTGACACGCTTCAACACCACCAGCTCCTTGGAAAACCACGGAGCTGGTTTGGCTCCACTCCGAAAGAGGGGACGCTCGGGAGCGATCATGTCCACCACCCTGGTCATTTCTCTATTCCAGAGATCAACCAGGGCTTTGACAGGATCACCTGCCAAGGTGACAGGAAAATCTCCAAGAGCCATCAGGAAACCATCCGGATCCATGAGCCTCTTGGGACGGACCATTCTAATCGGTCCCCCACCCCTGCAGAGGCTCTGAGTCCCAGTGAGTCTAAACCCGACCAGGTAGTGATCTGTCCATGACAACGGAACCACCGCAAGTTCTTCCACACCAAGATCACCATCATCCCAACCAACACAGAAAACAAGGTCGAGGGTGTGACCAGCAACATGAGTGGGGCCAGATAATACTTGGGACAGACCCATGATTGTCATGGAGGCCATGAAGTCCTGAGCCACTCCCAACAGAGCAGTCTCAGCGTGGATGTTGAAGTCACCCAATACCACAAGCCGAGGGAACTCCAACACCAACCCCGAGACTACCCCGGCTAGCTCAGGTAGGGAGACTGTGGAGCAGCGGGGTGGGCGGTACACCAACAGAATCCCTATTCTGTCCTGGCCACCTAACTTCACGTACACACACTTGAACCCTGAGAACTGTGCGAGAGGGCACCTGGTCAGGGGAATGGTGTCACGATAGACCACTGCGACCCCACCTCCCTGTCCCCCAGGTCTCGGCTGCTGTTGTACTGAAAAACCAGGTGGACAAAGCTGGGAGAGATTAACCCCCCCAGGTTCATCTAACCAGGTTTCCGTAATACAGGCCAGGTCAGCATGCTCATCGAGGACCAAATCCTGGCACATGTTTTCTTCCCCCTTCAATAGGCCTCATATCCCAGTAATTCCACTCTTATTTCCTGAATCAATCAAGCTTCACTTAGAGCTGCTATATTATTCTTATGTTTAATACAACACTTGCCTGAGACCAGACATCTGATGCTCCTTGTATCTGAACAGAATCTACTATTGGCATATATTGTTGTAGTCCTCTTCCCCTTCTCCCTTGGTGGGGCACTTCACAAGCATTATGCATAAAATCTGCAGATCAACCATCCAGTTTTATTTTCTAGAAGTCTGGTAAAGCCTGGAGCCACTATAAATAGAAGCTGAAGGTGCAGCAAAGAAGGGAATATCTATTTATTTCACACATTTTTACAAATTTTATGTCTTCCAATGCTGTGTTTTATTTGCTTAGTCGTATAAATACCTAACATATGCAGGTATTTTGCAGAGCAGTACTGAGTGTTCTGCATACAGTTGTCATAAAAAACCCCAAAACTTTCACAGTTGAAGAGTTTGGAAACACATGGGAAGTGTTAGGGAGGGAAGGAAGACAGTGGGGGGATGTGAACAGGGTTTCTTTGATAAGATGTTCTGATGCACAAGTTCCTTGCCCTTATTGCCTTCTCCAGTTCTAAACACAAGGCTCCTCTCTCTTCTGGCCCTGTACCATTTCATAGTTTGGGAAAAGAATGATGCAATCTTGCAAAGATGCCAAGCAAGTAGCTCTTCAGGCTCTTAAACATGGAATGCCAGCACCTAAGAATCCAAACCATTCCTCCCCACTTGTCTACAGGACTAGCTACAAATATTTGGTCCTGGCTCCCAAAAAATGAATTTTTACCAGACCTACATGTTTGCAAACATTGAAAATGGATAAGGAGGAGGTATAATGAAACTTTCTTCTTCTAATGAAGAAAGTTTCCAACTTAGCAAAAGATGCACATGGCAAGAGAAGAAATTCAATTCAGTTTGCATTTAAAGCCGCATTTATCAAATTTGCACTTTCCAAAACAATATGAAAAGTGAAACACAGCCGTCCTTCCAAATTCACACTTATCTGAATTTTGTGATGCAGTTCTCCAACCCAGCAATGTTTACAAAAATACATTATATTAGGGGAAAGTGTGCACAAGACGAATAAATTGACGAAATTGATGAGAAATGGCTTGCAAAAATGTGTACATTTGTCAAAACTGCATACAAACATATATTTATTAGGAGTAATTCATACTAAAATGCTGAAGAATTTTCATGAGGATTTAAAAAAAATAACATTCACAAATTGCTGCAGAAATGTGGTAAACTGAATTTATGGTGAGAAAAATAAGAAAGGGAGAGAAGCGAAATTGACAGATCAATCCATCCCTACCTTGCAACTGTGTTAGACATTACTGGCCACAGAGAACTCACAGCACAGGCCATTCTCACCTTCCACTAAATCAACTGTGCTCGCATTCCCCGTTGGCACACAACTGGGTTCATACGTAACACTATTTTAGCACTGGACCACCAAGTCTGTGATCAGAGGGAATGATAAATGAACTTAAAAACAAAAAAAGGAATTGCGGAGATTATTGGTTTTAGTGTGTGTTTTATTGTTGTGTTCTGCAGCAGGCTTTATTTTGCATTTTATTTATGTTCTGGAATTAAAAAAGGATTCACCAGATTGTACTTCTTCACACTTACAAAAGAACTCATATTTTTCTCACCCCTGGGGAAAAAAACCCTTGTCATAATAAAAAGAACAAGATTTTGAGGAATCTTGGGATATAGAAGAGGATATAACTACCTCAAATATCTTGAAATTGTGTTAAATATAAAAATAAATAAAATTGTATTAACTAGTTATTTAGAATTGCCAATAAATCTCAAGTTGCATGTATTTGCCACTAGGAGAAAGTGTCTGCCATTGTTCAGGAATGCTAAGAAACCAAAAAAAATCTGGACAGATTTGAAATCAGGACAGTTTTGAAAGGTTCAGTCCACCATCATAATTCACATGACATCCAAGTGTGTCCAGACACAGACAACAAAAACCTGCCTCTTCATCTCAGAAACCATTATGCACGTTTGGGGTACAATAATTTACATTTGGTTAAAATTAGTCGTTTTGAAAGGTTCAGTATGCCATCTTGATTTAAATTGACATCCAACTATATTCAAATGTAGACAAAAGCCAACTCCTTGATCTCAGGAACCATTGTGCAAAATTTGGTTACGGTATCTTAAGAAGTGCACAGAGAACAGAGAAAGAGAACTTTCCAATATATATAGTAAATTCTAGACCTCTATTGATAGAGGATGGTGATGTGTGAATTCCTTCAAGCTGGACTAGGAATGGGACTGGCAATGATAAACAACATTAGAGAACTTCCCCCATCCGGGGCTTCAAACTTGCTCATAACTACTGGTCCCCTCACTCAGAGGCTGCAGCCTTCCTAGCTCCTCGAATGCTGCAAAGGCCACACTGCTGGCACTAGGAGCCCTGGAAAGAGAAAGACCAACCTCCCTTGCTGCCACCACAAGCACAGGAGCTGCCACTGAGGAAGTCAGGGACTCCAGTTCCCATCAGTCCCAGCCAATGGTCGGGGAACATTGGAGCTGTAATCCAACAATGTCTAGAGGGCCACAGGGTTCCCCATCCTTACAGCAAGTAGAAAAGGAGAGAAGAGTTTTAGTACGAGTGGCTAAGGTTAAAATCTGAGTTGGAGATAATGTTCATCTTTGCGCCAAAACTAAGATTCAATGATAACCAATAATTTCTGGAAGCTAGATTACTGTACAGCCCACTTTGGTGCAGGGAACTATTTCTAGACAGCCATTCTATGTATTCTACAGACAAATTATGTGGAACTCTAATAGCACTGAAAAATTTCAAAAAATGACAAAGAGAAAAGAAAACATCTCCATATACTGATATTATAAATTGCTGCAATGCTATGGCCATGTGGGAGTGGGGGGGGGAAAGACTGATTGTTCCGATAAAGAGTGTCTTCTGCGCTCGGAGAAGTTATCTGAACAGGCACAGTACAAGCCTGGTCCCGCCAGTCCCAGGGCAATACGGGAATAAACGGGAAAACAACGCAACAGCCAGGGAGAGGACTGGAGACAGAGAGCTCATACACAGAATGGTGATGGGTGAAACTATCATTCTGAGTCATGTTGTGCCAGGAATGAGCTGGTGCTCACAGATGTGGTGCAGTGACATTTTCAGAAGATAAATTTTACAGCCTTCAATCAACAACAAATGTAATGAAAGCTAAGAAATGGCATACTGCAACTCACAAAGATATAAGGATTACTTTAAAAGGTGCTCAAATACCAACCCAGTCTCATTCACTATGCCAAACTATGGAGCAGCCAGTGAATACAGTGCTATTGTTTCCAACATAAGCAATGCTTTTTAAGGCAGACAAAGGAAGTTTGCCACTATTGGGCATGTTCAGAAGGTTGAAAAAATTCACCCCACCCACCCAAAGCAATACATCTACATTGAGGTTAGATTACATCACAATTTACAATGTAATCCTAACTATATCTACTCAGATGTAAGTCTTATTGAATTCAATGGGGCTCATTCCCAAGTAAGTGGGGATAAGACTGTTGTCTTAATGTTGAAATGTCCAGGAGGGAGAGGACATCGTAAGCTTTCAAGTTCTGTTCTATTGAGGGCCAAGAAAAACTACAAAAGCAGGGTTGTATCCAACGCCTCTGTTCCACTCACTTAATACACTTCCACTTGTGCAACAAAACTTACCCCTCCTCGCCTCTAAAGCCCTTCATACACCCTCAATCCACAGTTGGGAGACCCTCTGGAGCAGATTTGGGGGAGGCGCTGGGAGAGGAAGGGGAAGTCCCATTGTGGGATTAGAACACCGCTCACGTAGTGTCGGATACAACCCACAGTTTAAAATTTAATTAAAGATTGCGACAGGAAGAAGGTGGGAGCTGAATAAATGAGTTATGAAAACAGAAAGAAGAGGATTCCAAACTGGGAGACCCTGAAGATGCAAAAATGCCTCTCAGTTTTATGTTCTCTCTACGCTGCAATCTTTGGAGACAGTCACTGCAGGTATCTCTGGTAACGTGACTGTGTGAAACTGCTATCAGCAGTTATCATGTAATCACAGGTCACCATCTCTTAAAGAATTAAGAGCTAACCTAAAAGAGCAGCAAAGCTATCACATAATTCCAACAGATGAACTCATCCATGGAACAGGGGCAAAGGTTAACTCTTTCACTCCTATCGAAAGGATGCACTGTAATAATATGAAACTTCACACATAAGAATACCAGGAAAAAATAAATAGGGAAAATAATTGACAAGTTTGGTACTACGGGAATGAAATGAGCGACATCTTTTCTGTTCTGTGGGACTACAATAGGTTAGAGTAAGAAACAGGTCCAACAAATTGGATCTCTTGCTACTGTGGGGAAAACCCATCTGCCTGTTCAGGCCTGAGACTGCCATTATCGTAACAGAAACACAGTGGTATTTCAAATGCAGCACTGTCACATAACTGATGCATACCCTGCCCTTTTTCCTAATGTTCAATGCTGCTGACACTTAGAGACTGTGGTAGGAGAGAAAGAGGCACCAAGAGAGAGACACACTCTTGGGCAGGTATTAACCCGGTTCAGCACCATGGTGGCTGATCACAACACTTTATTCCTATCCTGGAGGACACTTAGATGGTCACCATGGAGTAGAGATGGGATCCGCTGGCCAGTGCCAGTTCACAAGCATTCTGTCAACTTAACAGAATCAATTCAAGTTCATTCTGTATCCCCTGAAAATGGACTGCCTTCAAGTCGATCCCAACTTATGGCTACCCTATGAATAGGGTTTTCATGGTAAGCGGTATTCAAAGGAGGTTTACCATTGCCTCCCTCTGAGGCTAGTCCTCCCCAGCTGGCTAGGGCCTGCTCAGCTTGCCACAGTTACACAAGCCAGCCCCTTCCTTGTCTGACACTGCCAGCTGGGGGGCAACTGGGCTCCTTGGGACTATGCAGCTTGCCCACGGCTGCACAGGTGGCAGGGCACATAACCCGAGCCACTCCCTGTGGGGGTGATCTTTAGTTGGCCCTTGACACTCAGGAGACATGAGCGGGGATTTGAACTCACAGACTCTGGACTCCCAGCCAGGCTCTCCTCCCCACTGTGCTATACCCAGCTGTTCCTGTTTCCCCTAGCTGCTGCTTTTCCTGACTCGTTTTTTTTTCCTGCATGGAAAAATTATCAATACTGATATCAATATTTTTAAAGGAAATATGGGTATTTTGAAGGAGATATTGATAAATTATCATTCTTACAATCAACGTTTTAGAGGTGTTCTTTTTTAAAAAGTTCAAAAAAGAAACAGAAGTTTGTTGCGTTAAAATCCAATCCTCAGCGATTGAAAATAAGTGAATAAATGGAAATTTGGGATCAAATCCGAATTGGGCAGAACTCTAGCACATCTCTACTATGGAGCAGCAGTTTCACACTTCGTATGAGCAAGTGACTTTTGGCAAAGTGCATGGCCAACCTACAGACAAAACCATTCAAAATGAAGCACAACTGGTGACTTCATGTAAGGGGTACTGAGTTCAGCCAAAGACTAACCATGCCCACCCTAATTCCACACCCGCACACATCAAAAATAAGTCTTTCTTTTTCAGCTCAGGAGAGAAGCAGTGTGGCATTAGGCTAAACAAAAGAATTCACAAGCCCTCATGACCTCTGTTATAAGTTTTCTCTTACACAAACACCAATAAAAATCCAGTGACATGGGCAGCCAGGGGAGCACTGCTGTATTCTCCCACGGAGCATAAATCATGCTTGCGGTTCCATTCCACCAAAGTCCAGTGGCTACATTGCCTTTTCATCCCAAAAATAGTGTTTCCTTTTTGCTTATCTTAAACTAAAACACACACACAGAGGAATCTCAAGCTGTAAAAACCAGCTTTGAGAGGCTTGGAGTCCTTTCAGTTTCACTGGAAACCCTTTTTGTTTAGCAGTTGCTTAATTTTCTACTCCTTGTAACCAACCCTCTCAGGTCACTAGATTTCAAGGGATTTTTTTCCCCTTTGCATTTTATTGCTTTTTTCTTTTTAAAAACTTTTAACAAAACATTGTCAACCTTAAAATCAAATAAAATGGATGAGAATTATCACTGTTGTGTGCATGTGGACAAGCCTATTTTGATAAATAATACATGATCTGCAGTACATAATAAACTGCACAAAAGAAAAGGAACTGCAGACTTGAAAAACCTGTTGAGTTAAGTGAAGCCTTTGGTTTAAGGCATCTGTTTGGCTTTCTTTTTAACGCACATCTCCGTTCAATACCGAGATATCTGAATAAAATGCAGTACGCATTTTCAAGACACAATTATGTGTTTCAAGTTTAACACACTACTTCAATCACAATTTCAAGAGGGAAGATGAATCTCTACCTTCTACAATCAGTATGTGTTCACATTTGGCATTCTTTTGTCCACACACCTCTAGATCTACGGGGAGATATCAGGAAACCCTGATAAATCAAAGAATATCATGGCAAACTTCACATTACACTGAACTGTGTAGCATGCAGCTACACCTTCATTTTTTTTAATTACAGGTGTGGGGGAATGCAGTGCCTATCTTCCCCCCCCCCAACTACGACTGGAACAAAAGCCTTAGAAAAAAGGTTTCCAGTGGCATTAATGGGTTAATAGCCACAAAAGCTATCTTTGGTCAAAGGCTAATAGCCATAATGTGGTGGGATTTTTGTTCTGATCAGAGCTAGGGAGGAGAGAAGCTTCTTTTCCGCAAGCACTCCATTTTCAGTAACTATGCTACCCTCATGCCTCTAATTAAAGAGAAATGAGAAAAGACATAGCTACATAGCTATGTCAGTGTAATGTGTAGTTTGGCCCAGGGCCATGGAGTCGGTATGTCAAACCTTCGACTCCGACTCCTCTATTTTTCTACTGTCCGACTCTGACTCCAACTCCTTCATAAATGGCATGTATATTAATTTTTCTACTGACTCTGACTCCTTCATAAATGGCAAATGTATATTAATGTATTAATATTAATAAATTAATATTAATATTAATATATTAACTTTATTTTGAAGTCGGAGTCACATTTCTACTGACTCAAACTCCACCCAAAATTGCTTCCAACTCCGACTCCACAACTCCGACTCCACAGCCCTGGTTTGGCCCTCAATGCTGAGTTTTTGGGAGACAATCTGGACGAAACATGGCCACACAGTGTGAATTTGACTTTATACCATACTGCTCTATATGGCACAAATGTATAAATTGTATCTAACTGCACGAGGGCTTATAAACCAAAGGCAAACAGATTCATTCCCTGTTTGGTAAAGTGTAAATACAGGTTAAGCTTTTTTTAAAAAAATCTTGATTAAACGGAACTACGAAAACAATTTTGATTTCATTATTAATTTGCAACCTGGTTACATGTTGCAAAAAAAAAAAGCAATTTAGAGTTTCTCTATTATGTAGAGATGGGTAATTACAAAACAAACCTGAAAGCCAAAAAAAAAAAAAAAAAGCAAGAAATTGAAAGTTGGATGAAAATGATTATAATTAAATTGTTGATTGCTTTCTTTAAAGTTGATTTTGTTGACAGAGCAGCCAACACCACTAGTTAACATACTTCAAAAATGTGTTTGTAAAGCTTTCCAATAATAAGATAAAGTTACATATATGCCTAATGTTAGGAAGAAATGCAGCGGGTCTGGCATAGTTTCAGGGTTAGGGCAATGGCCTGGGGCACAGATCAAGATGCAGGGCCCACATCCTCATGATCTGTCTTTGAAGCTCTGTAGCAACAGGCATCTCCTTGCCTGCAACAGTGACTTTACATAAGTAATCTGGCCAGCCAGAAAAGTGACCTCTGTTTGTTGTTCCTCAGCAGGCAGGCATCAGTTTGCTTCTCTGCTCCCAGTTCACATGGCCTCTATTCCAAATTCCAATTCTAGGACAAACGTCACCAGAGAAAGAAAGGCACTTCACAGAGACGTGCCTAGCATTTCACTAAAGAAGGTTAAGCAGACTCTGCTGCTTTTGACAATTATCTAATTCTACCCTGATTTTTTATATGGATACAGGATGTAGTAATTTGCCCAGCAAATATTTAAAGGACACATATTAAAGCAACTGTTATTGTAACTCATTTTAGAAGGCCTGAATGAGCAATGTGACATTCTTGCAGAAAGATAATATACCACGCTAGCCCCCATCCCCTTTACGAGCTTCCCAACTTATTTTCTTTCCACCTCCTTGGGGTAACCCGAGTACATCAGTAACACTGTAAATGCAGACGTTGCTGTAAATGTACAGTCAATTGGAGGATTTAAGAACACAACATATCTGATAAAAAACAATGAATCAGGTACAAACTGTTTGCATTCTCTCGGTAGAATATGGATACTGCACAGTAAAGCCAGATGTGGGGAAAATTTGGTGTGCCGAAAACACCCTTCAGCTGTTGCTGAACTACAACTCTCATCATCCCTGGCTGTTGGCTATGCTTGCTAGGGCTGATGGGAGTTGTAGTTCAACAATATCTGCAGGGCCAAAGGTTCCCCACTCCTGTAGTGTGCTATAAAGTAAATACAGTAGGGCCCCGCTTTTCGGCGTTCTGCTTCTTGGCGTTACGCTAATACAGTGGTTTTCACCAGCAAGCAAACAAACACATTGAAAAGGAAAAAGACAGACACACACACACACCCCCAGAACAACTGAGGGAAGCTGTGTGCGAGTTACGGAAGGCGTCAATTTGCCTAATTATTCCCTCATAGAAGGTGGGGGGGTTGTTTTCTTAAACACCCAATTTCCAAACCACATGATCAATTCAGGCTGTACAGCAAAGGGGGCAGCCTCAAAATTGGGCTGCAAAACACAACAAGCCCTCCCCATCACCCGAGACACTTCAGGGCACAGCTGTCACAAGAAAGGAAGCCGCCTTGTGATGACGACGTGTTTCATCAACTGCTCAACTAGCCAGAGGTTTGCACTTTTAAATCTGCACCATCCAAAACCGGCCTCTCGTTCTCCTGCCCCAAACGAGAGGAGCATGTGCCTATCATTGTTTAGATGAGGTCTGGATGGAGCTCAACAGTAGAAACTGTGCTGAGGCCAGTCCTGATAACAAAGGGGAAGGCTCAGTTTCCCTGAGCACGTGCTGAGTTCAGCCTCATCCTCCGCCCCCTTCTTCTCCTCCAGGAGTGGCAGCGTGCAGCGGGAAGCACACTAGGACCTGCACGTACGGGCCGGTGGGCGGGGCGGAGGTGTGTCGCTTTGGGCTCTGCTCTGCCTCCTGCTCCATCCCTTCCCCTTTTCCTGGGGGGCCGATGCACGGACGCTTTCAGTTTGGGCTGCTACGCTGCTCCTTCCGACAAAGGTGAGGCGTGTGAAGCGCAGCTCTGGAGCGAGGCACGATGGCAACGGCAAGGCGTGTCTTCCACCTCCAGCCACGCGGTGAGCACTGCACTCGCAGTGGCAGGAAGGAGCTGGCGAGCTGATGAAGCCAGCAAAGGGGCACCACGGCAGGCAGGGTCACTGGGCAGCTGTTGGGATTGCTGCTGCTGGCTTGCTGCTGGCTTGCAACTGGCCCGGGCGCCTTTGGAGCTGGGCTCGCTTGCTCTCTTTCAGTTATTATTAGTGGGGGGGGAAGGCTATGTTACACTTTTCAGCGCTTTTCGCATTTCGGCGGGGGTCTGGAACCTAACCCACCATATGAGTGGGGTCCTACTGTACATGGATTGCTACCAAGTGTTGCTTTTTCTTTCCCAGATCTTTTTCATGTTTAGTTGCATGTTTTCTCTCTCTTCCTCTGCCCCCATTCTCTCTCACATGCAAATGTTTTCACGATTTCCAGCATGAAAATCACAATTTTAACACTTTGTAAATTGTTTCTATGTAATCTCAGGCTGCGGCATCAAAATGTAACAAAAAACAATTCCAACTGGTTGACATAATCTGCAGTCAGAGCTTGCTAACATACTCCTAACTATAATGCTGCATTGCCAGATTGCTGGTATAAATCCATAGCCTTAAGTGGCTTCTGCACAGATGAGGTCATTTACACAATCAGTTTCTTTTTTCTTTTCTTTTTTAAAGGCATGAATCAGAAGTTAAGAGAGCAAATAACCACTTCCACTGAATCATTTTCCTTTCATCCCAGGGCTTATCCAAACGGAGCGAGATAATCCACGGTTTCCATATTCGGTTTGTCATCTGATAATCCTCACTTTGCCTTTTAGTTTGCTCTTTCCCAATTAAAAAAAATGCTTTTTTGCACCCGCACAAGCAGTGGTAAGACCCCCTACATTCTTTTCGCTTTTTCCAAGCTCCACCTCTAAAACCTCCCCCTTTCAACCAATTGGTTAGCAAAAAAATGATGTATGCTCCTCTCCCCCTTTGCAACGAAGCACAATATGGCTGTAAAGGAGTTGTCGCAGGAGAAGGAGGCGGGTGGCGGTTTCAGCCTGCCTCCAGAAAGCTTTGTCAATTTCATTCTACTGGCTGGGGTTTTTGTTTCAAATCATTTCACCGAGGGAAGGAAAGGGAGAAGGTGGTGGTGTGTGACACATTTCTTGCTTTTTTGGAGAAATAAGTGCAATAGCCAGTGTGTGTATCTCCTTAAATATCCATAAAGGCAGAAAAGCATACATTCGTTTAAGCATAATATCGCAAATACAAACAAGAAACGGGCTGCTGGTCGGTTGCACACCTGCCTCCGCAAAGCTTTGTCAATTTCATTCTCTATGGTTCTCCAGTCTTAAGGAGATACACAGCAAGCAATTACACTTATTTCTCCAAAAAAGCAAGAAACACGTCACACACCCCTCCTTCTCCCTTTCCTTCCCACAGGGAAATGATTTGAAACAAAAACCCCAGTCAGTAGAATGAAATTGACAAAGCTTTCTGGAGGCAGGCGTGAAACCGACCAGCAGCTCCTTTCTCACTTGCTGTGCATTGCAGATCTCACCCAGAGCGGCCACCCAGTTTGCAGGCTGGCAAAAAATAAAATGCATCTGTGCAGTAGTTGCAGACCCCCCCCCAACACCCCACAATTGCGATGATTGGTTCAATTTTCCCAGGCTTATTCTCACACATGCGCAAAAGTGCAGATACGTGATTGGCTGGAATGAGGAGAAGGGGCAAGGGGAAACGCCCAAGAACCACCCATCAGCTGTAAAGTCCGCGGTATTGCATCCTACCTCCTGAAGGCACAGCGGATGATTCCCAATTTTAAACAGCAAATCGCATTTTTGCCGGTATTGCAAGGAGCGGATTTAACCCGTGAAAATGCGTAACAGCGCGAGACGTCATTTGGACGACCGAAAAATAATGAACACACATAGCGGGCGTGTCACACATTTTGCAGTCGTCTGGATGAGCCCCCAGTGTAAGCAATTATATACACCACCAGAGGTGAGCAGAAGGTAGACTGGGAAGGACTGGGTAATTTGCCATGGATCGGCAACTGTTTCCGACTCCCAAATATTTCACAATTGCAACTATAACATGAGTTTGCCACCTAAATTAGGCTGCTGAAATGAAGGAAACAAACCAGGGGAACTTTTGTGGAAAAGGAATGCCCACCAACCAGGAGAGAGACCTCGGGGTTGTAGTGGACAGCATGATGAAAATGTCGACCCAGTGTGCAGCAGCTGTGAAAAAGGCAAATTCCATGCTAGGAATAACTAGGAAAGGTATTGAAAATAAAACAGCCGATATCATAATGCCGTTGTATAAATCTATGGTGCAGCCGCATTTGGAATACTGTGTACAGTTCTGGTTGCCTCATCTCAAAAACAATATTGTAGAGTTGGAAAAGGTTCAGAAGAGGGCAACCAGAATGATCAAGGGAATGGAGCGACTCCCTTACGAGGAAAGGTTGCAGCATTTGGGGCTTTTTAGTTTAGAGAAAAGGCGGGTCAGAGGAGACATGATAGAAGTGTATAAAATTATGCATGGCATTGAGAAAATGGATAGAGAAAAGTTTTTCTTCTTCTCTCGTAATACTAGAACTCAAGGACATTCAAAGAAGCTGAATGTTGGAAGATTCAGGACAGACAAAAGGAAGTACTTCTTTACTCAGCGCATAGTTAAACTATGGAATTTGCTCGCAGTAATGGCCACCAGCTTGGATGGCTTTAAAAGAAGATTAGACAAATTCATGGAGGACAGGGCTATCAATGGCTACTAGCCATGATGGCTGTGCTCTGCCACCCTAGTCAGAGGCAGCATGCTTCTGAAAACCAGTTGCCGGAAGCCTCAGGAGGGGAGAGTGTTCTTGCACTCGGGTCCTGCTTGCGGGCTTCCCCCAGGCACCTGGTTGGCCACTGTGAGAACAGGATGCTGGACTAGATGGGCCACTGGCCTGATCCAGCAGGCTCTTCTTATGTTCTTATGTTCTTATGACACCTTTACATTTACCTTTAAAATCCTAACAAAAATCACAAACTAATGCAGAAATGGAGCAAACTGAACTTAATATTGGATAAATGAGAAAGTGGGAGAAACTGCACCTGGGGGTGGGGAGACAGTGGCAATTTGGAGTGGAGAAATAGACAGAAAAAAGGTGAAGTCCCTCCCTGCCTCCCCCTGCTATTTCTAGTCATGTTAATATGGGGGTGCAGCAGTGTCCGCATTCATAAATCCTTCACATGTAGAGCTAAATATAGACAGGGATCCAAATCACATGGAGTGTCTTTATATGTTCAGCTGAATGCAAAAGTGCCTCCTTGCAGACATCTGTGTTCAGTATCCAATACAGGGATGAGGCTAGGAGGCACAGTACCACATTTTCTCTCTCCTTGCATTTGGCCCTCCACATGGAAGAGAATTTCTGAGTGATTCTCCTTGAGGAATGCTCTAGTAAGTGTAAAAAAAGAAACCAAGACCTGTTTTGATGTTTTTTGCATACATCTCAATCTTCTGACTGATATCTTTGAACCTACCCGCTCACTACGTTCAACATCTAAGGCCCTCCTCCGAGCTCTGACTCACAGGGAAGCTCGGAGGGTAGTAACAAGATCTAGGGCCTTTTCAGTGGTTGCCCCCGAATTATGGAACAGTCTTTCTGATGAGGTGCGCCTGGCGCCTACACTTTTATCTTTTAGGCGCCAGGTTAAAACCTTTTTATTCTCCCAGGCATTTTAACCTATTTGTGTTTTTAATCTATCTTGGTTATTTACTTGTTTAATACTGTATATTTTACTGTTTTTGTGATTTTATTGTTTTTTATCCATGTTGTGCACCGCCCTGAGAGCCCTTGGGCTGTGGGCGGTATATAAATCGAACAAAATAAATAAATAAATAAATCTTTGCTTCTAATTCCCATCAGTGATATCAAGAAAGTTAATTACATGAAAGGGAGAGTCTTCACATTCACATCCTCATTATCAGAGCAGTCAAGCAAAACCCTAGATTAAAAAAATATCAGAAGTGGGAAACTACAGTTTAGAAAAATTCATGGAAGACAGGGCTATCAATGGCTACTAGCCATGATGGCTGTGCTCTGCCACCCTAGTCAGAGGCAGCATGCTTCTGATAACCAGTTGCCGGAAGCCTCAGGAGGGGAGAGTGTTCTTGCACTCGGTTCCTGCTTGCGGGCTCCCCCCAGGCACCTGGTTGGCCACTGTGAGAACAGGATGCTGGACTAGATGGGCCACTGGCCTGATCCAGCAGGCTCTTCTTATGTTCTTATGAGTTCAGTCCAGTTCTGGTACTGAAAACAAATTCTTAGGCTCAGAATATTCTGACGTACCATGTTCTTGTAATTCTCACCGTATGCGTTTTGTACCCGGATATGGTTGGTAAATCTTGGGGGTTGAGTCTACTTTTAGGGAAAGGACATGACAATCCTGAAGTCGGCCTACCCCTGAAGTACACACTAGCTATCAGGGTTGTTCTCATGAATGAGCAGTGTCCAGATCTCTACAGAAGAGCTTTACTTTATTTGGGGACAACTGGAGGGTGTCCTGTGCATATTTAAAACACGCTTGAAATGCTCATTTATAGAGAGAAGAGGAACCAGAGGATAAGTGTCTTGAGATGACTACCTCAGAAACCCAACTCTGTAAGCAAGTTCACATTTCAAGAGTGGTTTTCAGGAGTCACCACACGGCACCCATTGGCACCAGCACTTTCTATGGGACCCAGGAAAGGTCTCAGTAAAATCCCATCTAAAATCCACAGTGTTTGTTCTTCCTACTCAATTCCTATTTGCACTGGCTTAGCCTCTCCTATATTGAACATGCCCTGAAACATGCCCACATTTCATTGGATGTCAGGATTAGGCACCCTCCCTCCCTCCCATTCTGCTCAAAGGAGAAATGCAAATAGCTTCTCTCCATGAGCAGGCACGGCAGCGGTCAATGTTGGTGTCTCCCCCTCCCCAACTGATGGGGCGGCTGTTGGAGGAGCACACCACCATTTCGTGGCTGCTTCCTGTTGGACTACGACCTGGGAGATCAAGGTTCAAATCCCCACATACCCATGAAGCTCACCGGGTGACCTTGGGCCAGTCACTGCCTCTCAGCCTCATGAAAACCCTATTCATAGGGTCGCCATAAGTCAAAATCGACTTGAAGGCAGTACATTTACATTTACCATGTGCTTAGGTCCCATGCAACGCTAGTCAGCATTTCAAATGGGGAAGCATGTGGGACAGGCCAAACAGATGATGTGGTTCCTGCCGTCCAGACTGGCAGTCCTGTTGTGGGGAGGTATCATGCCTTCTGCCCTTTCTATGTCACCTTCTAGCTCTGTTGTTAGATGGAACATGGCTACACAAAAGCAGCATCTGTAAACAGCCACTAATTTCTCTCACCCCAGCTGAAGAGTCGCAGCCTTAAGCACTCACAGTAGAATGGACAACTTAGATGCTCAATGCCAACAGGTCTTCCTTGAAAGAATGCCAGCAGTTCTCACTTCAACCAGTTACGTGAGACTTGTGTGTGTGTGTATGCACTCTAGGCAAATTTTTCATCTGAAGTGGAGAGGAGGGGGGAAAGAGACATATCAAGGGGATGTTTTTCCCTAAATTCCCTTAAATGGCCAAGAAACGTTTTCAGGATCATGTCATAATGCTATTAGGTAATTTCTACCTTTGTAAAGAAAACTGTTAGATTAAAGGGGGAAGGGGATTAAGGTTAAATCAGATGAAGTTATGTTATTCAGCTTTTTCTAAAAGAAAAAGATGTCTCATAAAATTAGATTTCTCCATGTAACTCATTATTCTACTGCCTGGTCTTATCAATGATCAGTCTGGGTGGCAGAGATTGACATTTAACATCCACTCCCTCTGCTGGCAACGCAACAGAGTACCACAAAATGCATTACAAATCCTACTAAGAGAGAAAAGTAGCTTCATATGCCAGGCACAAACTAATGAGTAAGTTTCTCTTATCACACTCTCCATTTGGTACCAATGGAAGCTTCCCTTGAAATGCAAACAGCAGCTTTAGGGGATTTTTGTTGGAACCCATGCCAGGGAAACAGTTAAAAGCTGCTCAGGCTTCCCTTTGGCTGTTCTTTACATAATAAAAACAGTAAACGTTAATTGCATTCATGCAGTGAACTTCACATCTAAATCTGGTTCCTAGTTAGCAAGGAGAAAAACAAATACAACGAACTTTCATACACCGTGCACAGTGGATTGCAACCTAACACATGAAACTGGAGTCTCTGAGCACTGTTCTCCTCCTAGATTGTCACTGATGTCTGGGGGAAGGAAGGAGATTGAGGGACCCATCTTCTTTAGACACAATGTGACTGGCTCCAATAATTGGCTGATTATACCCAAACGTGATAGGCTGTGAATCATGGACCCCGGAACAGGGGGGCAGGGGGGCTCAAGCCCCCCCTAAGACTAAGGTTGGATGAGCTGAGCCCCCCCCCCTGGAATGACCAGGCAAAATTGATAGTGGTACAGCAGTGTTCTTAAGTTCTGGCAAAAAATGGTTTCTTGCACTGCCACTACAAAGAGGCCGTCAGAGCATGAGAATCCCTTCTGTAATCTATGGAGACCACACCAGGAATGCTAACAGATTACTGTGTTAATTTTGTTCCGTTTTCATAAAGATCTTTGCCTGGCAGCCATTTTAGAAACAGTTCCAGCCAGCAAACTGGAGCATGCTCAGTCTCAGTCTCCCTTTGCTATAGCAATACATCTGCCCTTTGGCCACTAGGTGGCAACATACTTAAACTACTCAGAACACTACACCTTCCCCCAGTTGCCTAGAAATCTGTTCTGAGATATTTGCTTTTCTTCCCCCCAGGTTTCTGTCCCATTATTTTGGGTGTATTTTGTTAATAAAAGGGGCTCTCACACCTTAGAAAGGAACACGTTCTCTTTAAAAGTACTTTAATTGAGCTAACAGAGGGACTGCTTCTTGGAGCTGGGAGAACTCAGGGAGGAGAGCTTTGTAGCAGCCATTTTTAATCTGTATGTTGGAGTCCTACTGAAGATTAAGAACAAAGGCCTTCAACACAGTGACTCAGAATCGTTCTTGAGCGAGTATAATGTTTTACAAACATCAGTTTGAACTAAATGCTGCTCATATACTACAGCTGAACTTGTGATAAAGAATCAAATACACAGGATTCTCAAATTTTCAAACAGTTTAACGTAAGCAGGTTCACTAACTTAATGCAATTAGTTTCATAAGTAGAGATTGTACTTTATATTCATTAATAGGCAAAAACCTTGCAGTTTAAGAACGTACCTATAGCCCACAGCTATTTCTATCAAACTTTAAAAAACACAGAAATTGGGCAGCTATAGTGAATGCACCAGGGGAGCAGGAGACCTGACCTCCTCTCCCAGATATTGGACTGCCCTACAAATCTGCAACAATGCAAACACATTTTGGGTTGGTCTTCCACAGTCCAATTCACTTCCTGTGTAGCTTGGAAGAATTTGGTACAAAATCCTTGGTAAATTTGAAACAGCATTTGGGCTAAATACATCTATAGCAGTGTTTAGGCCATGCGAAGAGCTTGCAAGAACCCTACAAGGCACCAAATACAGTGCAGCAGGGGCAAAGCAAGCAGCAGAAATGCTTATTTGTACCCTGTCAAACCTAAGATCAGAGAGTGCATTTGAAACAATTTGGCAAGACACAAAAATTGCCGCCGGGAAACTGGGCTTGAAGATGCCTGAAATTTCAAGAGGTAGAAAACCACCAGCACGTTTTGAGCATACAAAGACACCAACACCACCAGTGGTCCTGGATGCAAAGAAAATTCTCCAGAAGGATTTCTTTGATGTAATTGATCACATAACATCTGAAATCAAACGTCGGTTCAGCCAGCCTGGAATGGACCAACTAGTGAAACTGGAAAATCCTTTAGTAACTGCTGCATGTGGAAGGCATTTCAGCAGCACAGAAGAGCTCAGAGAGGCCCTTGGAGTTCACAGCTGTGACTTTGATTTGAACAGGCTTCTGGCACAACTGTTACTCCTCCCAACAGTCATTCCAACTGCTGAAGTAAGGACTATTGAAGGTATCTCATTGAGACAACAGCCTCAGACAGTCCAAAATCTCTTAGACCAAGTCGTCATGCTGGTACAGCTCTTACATACCATACCTGCATTAGCAGCATCAGGAGAACGTTCTTTCAGTGCTGAGGGTAAATACATACTTGTGTAATCACATGACACAGAAGCGCCTTACACATCTGCTCCTTCTTCATGTGCACAAGCAGAAAACTGGCCAAATTCCTTTGGAAAATATTATGAATTCATCACAAGAACTGCTGAACGCCAAGCCACCTTTGGCTTAAGTGTGCCACAGTAATGTTTATGGTTTATTCAAACACAAACAAGGCATCTATGGCACCTTAAAAACTCACATATTTATTTAAGATGCAACAGACTCATTTGTGTTTTCATATCTCAGACGAACATGACCACCCCTTCTGAAACTATCTTTAGGGTTTGTTATTAATTATAATACATGCCTGTTATGATATCCATGTTATAAATAATAGAATACAAGGAACACAGCTATACTATTTATTTTAAAATCTTTATTTTATGTATTACATATTTTAAGATCTTTTTATTTTATTCTTTAATTTAAAATTTATTCTAAGATCTTTTTATTTATTTATTTTAATTTATTGTACATTTATTTTAAGATCTTTATACATCTTTATTTTAAAGATGTTATGTGAAGTTCCAGTAATAAATGGAAAGTTCCTAATGTTGTACAAAAGATCTTGCTTTCTTCTTTTCCATCTCTGAAGCATAAACAGGTTAGCTAGAACTTACAAAGGGTATTCCATTATCCATAAGCATTCTGTAATTTTTACTTTGAGCAATTACTACTTACTATTACTTATTACTACTTATTACTTATTACAATTACTACTTATTAGCCCCCGTTCTTTGTTTTATGTTACGGCCATGTGATTTATTGTTCAGGACCTGGGATTTATGCCACGGCCGTGTGATTTATTATCTGGGACTGGGCTTGGTCGTGGAATTCTGATAACCCTTGAGAAGGAGTGTTTCATTATCTTTCCCTGCTGTGGCAACGTTGGAAGCTTTGTTTAAGAAGCCTTACCCACCAGCTACTAATAGCTAGCTGCTGTTTTCTTTTTAATTACCAGCTACTTCTTTCTTCTTAAAGCTATCTCCCCCATATCATGGTTTATACAAGGAGAATGTATAAAGACCAGGAGATACAGCTAGAAGGGTCTCCAGCAATGTTATTAACTGATGGGAAGCAATTAAAGATTACTCATTTCTTTTCCTCAAACACAATTGAGGTGCAACCTGATATGTTAACCTCCCCGGCTGCTGGCTCAAAAATAAAAGACAATGTTCATTTAGTTGACCCGTCTCATAATATCGAAGCTAGTGTTCCTACTAGGGCTATTTTGGACTAGTCTGTGGACTCAAAAACTTTGAGCAGACTCCTGGTCTCTCATTTTTCTCCTGTGCAAAATTTGGCCATGGAACTTAGAGCAGGCAGAAAATTTCTTACCTGCTTTCCCTTGCAACTCCTCGGCAGTTTTAGATCCTACTGGGTTTACTCATGAGGTTTTGAACTCCTCTGCCTTACTTGATTCTCCTCGGTCTTCGTGTTTTTCTGGTTCCCTTCTGGGAAAGACTGCCAAACCTCATAGCCATCTCTCTGATGGGCTACAATGGAATCAATCCCAGCTGGCGATAATCTCAGGAGAGATTGTTTTATTAAAAACTTTATTAGGGAGGCCAACAATCTTTTAACGACCCTCAATGATGAATTTAAAAAATTACTTATTTTTTAAGAAGGATGATCTTACAGATATTCAACCTACACACCTACATTTTAAGAAGGATGATTCTACAGATATTCAACCCATAATTCAACCACGTAAATGTCGTCCTAAACCTAAAGTGGCCTTAAAAGTGAAAAAATCCAAAAATATTAAGCAGTATAAACTACCGAGAACTAGAAAAATGAACTATTTTAAATTGTTTAAAATTTTGGAGATGCTATCCAAACCTAAGAGCTCTCCTAAAGTTCACAGACCTCTCTTGGAGAAGATTCGCAGACCCAGGAGCACTATGGCTCACCTTCTATGCCTTGTCCTGAGATAATTCCTTCTCCTGTGGATCCGTTAATATTAGCCCGTGAGAACCTATCGCATATGCAGCACTCGGAGCTGAGAATTTTCTTGGAGCACAGAAAGCGTTGGATTTTACAGTACAGCCAAAATAAAATAGTTCTGCTTAATTATCGTGGGATCAACTTCAGACTCTTATGCTATGCGGAAGTTACATATTTTTAAATTTTTGCAATCACTGGATCTGGTCCAGATAAAGACATCAGATATTGTTAAGGTAGAACATCTTCATAATACCTCTACAAGATCAGCGGTTTTACTTACCTTTAGGAATTCAGAGCCAGTTAGCCTTCTATGTATGAAACGGCATCTCTTATATAGACAGGGCATAGCTTTACAAAGACACTTCCGGAATATAGCGGACCCACAGCCTTTATTTCCACCTCAGAAGCCTTTTTCCCTAACGTTTATACTGTTGACTTTGGTGCAAAAGTCCTGGACGAAGGGTCATTTGCTACGCCCATTAAGCCCCCAGAAAAGACTAATACAGCTGCCTCTTCCTCTTTACCTCAGGTTTTGACACCCATTGGAAACATGAACTTGGTCTCTACTTCTTCTGTTAGTAGGAGCTCCGGCTCAACCCAAAGGACTGTATCTCATATTGATATCAGTGAAGAACAGATTCGCTCCTTTTGTGAGGAAGAGGAGTTCCTCCTTACTAATTTTGCTACTTTTCCAGTACGTGCCCAATGGGATGTTATTTCTAGACTGTATACTTTGTTCAACCGCTTACAAGCGTCGGTGACTTTAGCTGAACCTGTTCCGCATGTGAGGATGAAATCTCAAACTCCTTTAGATGGGAAGGATACCTCTTCTCTTCCATATGACCATTATATTGAGACTGTTCATTCCACTCCTACCCTGTCCAGTGCTTGTTCTCGCAGGGTATCTTTGAACACCAGTTTTGACTCATTTTGGTCTGACTTAGAGAATACAGGATCACCAGCTAGATGTCAAGGACGGATCCCGTTAACTTCACTAGCTCCTCTAAAGTGTTTTCCCGCTAATGTTTGTAGGTGGACACATACCTTTCCTTCTCCTTGACTGCCTCTGTCCCACTTCCCTAGTGTAGGATGGTCTTTCAAGTTTGTGGATAAGTGGGCAAAGGAGGGGATCCAAGGGGTAAAGGAGGGAATCCAAGGGGCTGCCATTAATGTTGTTGAAGGCAGAGGGAGATACGAAGTAGGGAGACAGCCATGCTATCGAGGGAGGGTAGAGTGTAACCGATTGTTGATAACCCCAAAGCTGTCTTCCCGCTCAAACAACCTGGATGATCTCGGTGACAGTGCCCCTGGGTTGAAACTGCTGCTGGCAAATGCCAGGTTGGTGAACGGAAAATCAATGCTCATTCTGGATTTGGTCCTCGACGAGAATGCTGACCTGGCCTGTATTACGGAGACCTGGTTGGATGAAGCTGGGCGGGTTAATCTCTCCCAGCTCTGTCCACCTGGTTTCTCAGTACAGCAGCAGCCGAGACCTGGGGGACAGGGAGGTGGGGTCGCAGTGGTCTATCGTGACACCATTCCCCTGACCAGGTGCCCTCTCCCACAGTTCTCAGGGTTCAAGTGTGTGTACTTGAAGTTAGGTGGCCAGGACAGAATAAGGATTCTGTTGGTGTACCGCCCACCCCGCTGCTCCACAGTCTCCCTACCTGAGCTAGCCAGGGTAGTCTCGGGGTTGGTGTTGGAGTCCCCTTGGCTTGTGGTACTGGGTGACTTCAACATCCACACTGAGACTGCTCTGTCGGGAGTGGCTCAGGACTTCATGGCTTCCATGACAACCATGGGTCTGCCCCAAGTATTATCTGGCCCCACTAACGTTGCTGGTCACACCCTTGACCTTGTTTTCTGTGTTGGTTGGGATGATGGTGATCTTGGTGTGGAAGAACTTGTGGTGGTTCCGTTGTCATGGACAGATCACTACCTGGTCGGGTTTAGACTCACTTGGACCCAGAACATCTGCAGGGGTGGGGGACCGATTAGAATGGTCCGTCCCAAGAGGCTGATGGATCCAGATGGTTTCCTGACAGCTCTTGGAGATTTTCCTGTCACCTTGGCAGGCGATCCTGTCGAAGCCCTGGTTGACCTCTGGAATAGAGAAATGGCCAGGGCGGTGGACACGATCGCTCCCGAGCGTCCCCTCTTTCAGAGTGGAGCCAAACCGGCTCCATGGTTTTCCAAGGAGCTGGTGGTGATGAAATGTGTCAGACGGGGACTAGAGCAACATTGGCGGAAGACTCGGACCGAAGCTGACCGATCTCGGGCTAGAACCTATCTGAAGGCCTACTCCGAGGCAGTGCAGGCTAACACGAAATCTTTCTTCTCGGCCTCCATTGCGTCTGCTGGGAGCCGTCCAGCGGAACTGTTTCGAGTGATTAGGGGGCTTTTAAGTTCTGGCCCCCGTGAGGGTAATTCTGACTACTCAGCAGACCGCTGTCAAGAATTTGCATGGCACTTTGCGGACAAAGTCACTCAGATTTGCTCAGACTTGGATGCTAAAATTGATAGTCTCCGAGGATGTAACTTTGGCTCCTATTTGTCCAATTAAAATGGATTCTTTTCAACTTGTTTTGCCCGAGGATGTGGGCAAGATCCTTGGAGCGGCACGTGCCACCACTTGTCCACTGGACCCTTGCCCTTCCTGGCTCATTAAAAGTACCAGAGGGGGACTAGTCAATTGGGTCAGGGGAGTGGTTAATGCCTCTCTACAACAAGGCAGAATTCCATCATGCTTAAAGGAGGCAGTTATAAGACCACTGCTGAAAAAGCCCTCCCTGGATCCCTCTTTACTAGGTAACTACCGGCCAGTCTCCAATATTCCATTTTTAAGCAAGATAATAGAGCGTGTGGTGGTCGCCCATCTCCAGAGATTCCTGGATGATACAGATTATCTGGATCCATTTCAATCTGGTTTCAGACCTGGCCATGGGACAGAGACGGCTTTGGTCGCCTTGGTGGATGACCTATGCAGAGAACTGGACAGGGGGAGTGTGTCCCTGTTGGTTCTACTAGACCTCTCAGTGGCTTTCGATACCATCGATCATGGTATCCTTCTGGGCCGCCTTGCTGAGATGGGACTTGGGGGCACTGTGTTACAGTGGCTTCAGTCCTTCCTGGAGGACCGAACCCAGAAGGTGGTACTGGGGGACTCCTGCTCGACCCCTTGGCCATTCACCTATGGGGTCCCTCAGGGTTCAGTTTTGTCCCCCATGTTATTTAACATCTACATGAAACCGCTGGGAGAGGTTGTCTGGGGTTTTGGGGTTCGGTGCTATCAGTATGCCGATGACACTCAACTCTATTTCTTTTTTCCACCTGAAGCCAAGGAAGCTGTACAGGTCCTAAATCAGTGTCTGGCATCAGTGATGGACTGGATGAGGGCAAACAAGTTGAGATTAAATCCTGATAAAACAGAGGTACTCCTGGTCAGTCGGAGGGCAGATCAGGGAATAGGGATTCAACCGGTGCTGGATGGGGTCGCACTCCCCCTGAAGTCTCAGTTTCGCAGTTTAGGTGTACTACTGGACTCAGCTTTGAATTTGGAGGCCCAGATTACTGCTGTATCCAGGAGTGCATTTGCACAATTAAAACTGGTGCACCAGCTGCGCCTGTTCCTGGATCTGCCTGATCTGACTAGGGTGATGCATGCCTTGGTTACATCCCACTTAGACTACTGTAACATGCTCTACGTGGGGCTGCCTTTGAAGACTGTTCGGAAACTTAAATTGGTACAAAGAGATGCAGCCAGAGTGCTAACCGGAGCTGGTTACAGGGATCATACAACCCCGTTACAACAGCTCCACTGGCTGCCAATTTGTTTCCGGTCACAATTCAAAGTGCTGGTTTTGACATACAAAGCCCTATACGACTCAGGTCCAGGCTATTTGGCAGATCGTATCTCCCTACATGAACCTGCCCGGAATTTGAGATCTTCAGGTGAGGCCCTTCTTGTGCTCCCCACACCTTCGCAAGTACATATGATGGGGACACAAGATAGGGCCTTTTCGGTGGCCGCCCCTAGGCTATGGAACTCCCTTCCAAGTGAGGTGCAATTAGCTCCCTCCTTGCCGTCTTTCCAGCAACAAGTAAAGACTGTTTTATTTCAACAGGCATTTGGGATAGAGAACGACTAGAATTAAGTGTCCTAGGATTGGTGACTACATTATATGGTCTTATTATTTTAAATTGTCTGCTGTTTTTAATGTATGTTTTATGGTTTTAATTTTTCTCAAAGTTTAATTCTATTTTTAATTGTATACTTTGTATGTTTTAATGGTGTGTTGTTTTCAGTTGTAAGCCGCTCTGAGTCCTATTGGAAAAAGGGCAGGGTAGAAATAAAGTTTATTTTAGTCATACATACATTTCTACATACATACATACATACATACATTTCTACGTACATACCTACATTTCTACATACATACATACCTACATTTCTACATACATACATACCTACATTTCTACATACATACATACCTACATACCTACATACATACCCCACCCTAGTTCAGAGAATTCAGGGCGGCGAACAAATAAGACAAGTCCAATACAATCCGATATAAAACTAAGAAAAATAAAACAATTCAAATATTAACTTTAAAAGCTTGACGAAACAAAAATGTTTTTAACTGGCGGCGAAAGTCCGTGAGTGAGGGAGAACGTCGGATCTCTGGTGGTAGATTATTCCATAAGATGAGAGCTATGGTCGAGAAGGCTTTGCTCCTAATATTGGCACGGCGAATTAAAAAAGTAGAAGGGATAATAAGAGAGTATTCGAAAATTTGTATCCCACCCTTCCTCCCAGCAGGAGCCCAAGGAGGCAAACAGAGCACTAAAAAAAATCATAAAACAGATCTTAAAATACATTAAAACAAAACAGCATTAAAAACAATTTTAAAAACAACTTTAAAAAGAGTTAAAAACATTAAAAAAAATTAAACTTATGTTTTTCTCTTTTTTATTCAAGTGTATGATTGTGACAGTGATAGAATATGACAGATTTATTGTTTACTTAACCCATTAAATAGGCAGATGTAAAATGCACCTGCAAGTAGGTCATTATGACATAATCTGCCTGCCAGTCTTGAGCCCCCCCACCTTGAAAACAGTTCCGGGGTCCCTGCTGTGAATCTTCAGAGGGGCCCCATTCAGAATTACCTTCAGAAATAGCAAGTGTATTTGTATACAGCTAGCACTGTTTGTTGATGCACAGCTGACTGCAGACCTGTAGGTACAACTTTGGGGAACCAGACATACTTGGACTGCATCTACTCATACCTTCTGCTTGTGCACTAAACATTAGTGCAGAACCAGTTTCCCATTTTCTGGAAGTGTCTGGGAGCAGGAGGCGCAAGAGAGAAAAATAACTGCTTTTCCACGAATAACTGTTGTGTTTCTTTACCTTTTAAAAAAAGAGGGAGGCGAACCTTAAGTGTTTCCTACCCTTCCTTTTATTTTTCTGTCCATGAGGAATTGGGGACAAGTGAATGTTTATTCCGCTTTCCAGCCAAAGGCTCCAGAAGCCATGAACAAGAATGACAAAGCCAGAATTAAAACACACATGCAGAAAACAAAATCAATTGAATCCAAAGATAAAACGCCAACATTACAAAAATAACAAGATAGGCAAACATACATCCAAAGCTGGAACAAGTCAATAATCATTTCCCAATTTGGTTGCTTTGCCTATCCATGCAAGCTATGAAATCAACAAGTATCAGGATTTTAAACAAAAGAAGCCAGTTGCTGGATAGCATGCCTGAACCTTGACATCACACCTAACCCTTTAAAAGGTACACAGCAGTGAGAAAACGCTGCTGCTAAGCTTCCCATCCTGTTCCTCCATCAATCCATGTCCAGGTTTCTTCTCCAATGGTCCTGCTTGTTCAAGACTCTTGAGTGGCGTCCAAACCTTTTTCATTAATGGCTGGGGTGAGGGGGAAGAGTTATTAACAGTTCCAGTTGTAATTTTACCATGCTTTTGTCCCCTAGAATTCTTTTTTCCTTCATTTATACCTGCATAGATCTACAGGCACTTTTGCGCATATTCAATTGCATTTACATTATGATCTCCAAATTTTAACAGATAGGTATACAAAGTGCAAATGATTTAGAGCAGGAGTAGCCAACACGGTACCCTCCATGGAAAACAGTGAAAGATAATGGGAGTTGTAGTCCCAACAAGATCAGGAGAGCACCATGTGGGTTACCCCTGATTCAGAGGATACAGAAGTAAGTGACATAAACCGGTTTGGAAGAACCAAACCAAACAAAAAGCTGCCATGGTCAGTCTTAAGATAAAGTTGTGGAAGAGGAAATGGCACTTTTGGGCTCTGTAAAAGACAATTTAGTTATCAGTCATTTATTCACCCGGGGGGGGGAAGGATGTTTATGGGGGGGGCACTAACTAGGATGAATAGCAAGCTTCCCAAAGCAATATATTGTTAGAATAATTCTGCTCTTCCTAAAAGAAGCAATGGTTTTATGATCAGTTCATGGGGAATGGCCACAGCTCAGTAGCAGAGCACATGATTTGCATGCAGAAGGTCCCAGGGTCAATGCCCCAGTACCTCCAGCACAACTGGGAAAGACTTCCGTCTGAAAACCTGGTAAGCCACCCTTCCATTGGAGAGATGTCTGTCCCCTTTGTCTTTTTGACATCAGGTGAAGACATACCTGTTCCTTCTGGCTTTTGGGGACCAATGAGTCTATAAGTTGCTTAGTCAACTGTTGGAAAATGTTCTGCTGAAAACTTTTTATGCTAGCCGTGGTTTAATAGTTTCTGTAGTTGACATTTTTATTATGGTGCATTTTACTGGAATGTTGAATACCACCCGGGGAACCTTCAGGTTGAAAATTTGAAGTTTAAAAATACAAATAATATTCAGCTAGATGGATCAAAGATCTGACTTGGTATAAGGCAGCTTCCCAAGTTTGCTATTCTATTTCTTGGAAGATACGCAGATTGTTCTCCTGAATGTTAGAATGCCCATTGCAGCCATACACTGGAGAAGCTGAAAAGCCTCCTCTAATAAGTCTGTGGGCTGGTCTTGCCCTGCAGAAGGAAACAAATCCAGGGAGTCAGTTCTTGCAGCCAGCAGCAGCACACAGATGCCTCACTCAGGATGGCCTAGGCAGACGCAAGAAGCGCCTCTCTCTCACTCTGCTTGACCAGCCCAACCACTGTCATAGCCTGTGAGGAGCAGCTGCATAGCCATGACTGCCCCCCTTGGAGGCTGCAGCAGAGGCAAGTGAGAGCCCAGCAACACAGGACACCACAGAAATCAGCAATTGGTCTCTGGGGTGTTGACTAAATGCAGTCAGGGAAGTAGAGCAAAGAGCAGCTGGGGGTCAGCGGATGGGATTTAGATTGGGAAAACAGCACAAGAAGAGAAGTGTTTTTTTTAAAAAGCATCCCCTACACCAATTTTCCTGATCAAATTAGCAGCTCCCTGGAGATGCACTTAATAAAAAAACTTTGCCCCCTCAGGCAACTCAATTTAAACAGGTTGTAAAGAGAAAAGCTCTCACCCATCCCCAACCAACTGCACTAAGCAGCTTCTTCCATGTGGCCTGTGTGAAGCTCAGTGTCACATTTCATACAGGCAGCCTGGAGACAGAAGCAGCTTGAGTTGTGGGAGAAAACATCTCCCTCCCTCTCCCCCCCTCCCTCTCTCTCTCTCTCTCTCTCTCCCCCTCCCTCTCCCCCTCTCCCTCACTCTCCAAATAATCAGAAGAGCTCTTAGGCAGGCTGTGTGGAAGCAACAGGGCAGCTCTTGCTGTGGTGTTAGGGACGGGTGGCTCTTCACTGCCCCAAGGGTCACACTGGCCCCTTCCACTGCGAATGCTATCCATACAAGAAATTCAGCACAAATTCAGTGATCAACAATCCATGTATGTTCACCAGCTCTTCAACTCCCAGTGCACAATATGTGACCCACCATTAAGCACCATTCAGCAATCACAGTTCTTGTTGAAAACTTTAATGTTGGGAAATGTCATGTTCCCAGATGATGCTGTAAGGAAAGTGACCACAAGTAACATGACTATTGATGACATAATTATACGATTTATGACAATATTCCCATTTTTAACATCATCATCCCTTTAGCCTCCAAAGAATGACTCAACACATTACCCAGGCCTGGGAAATAAAGAGCTTCACATTTATTGTGGGGATATCTGAGTGCTGCCATTTTCTAGACAGACAGCCAAGGAGCATGTATGAACATCAAACAAAATGGCCCATGGAAAAGATGGCCCATATGAATCAATTAGCAGAAGCAGCAAACTGACGGAATTTGTTTTTAGTAGCTTAATGCAACTGGCATCAGCTTCCTTTCCCTTAAGAAATCATTAGCATGTGTTCAATTTTGGAAAAGTGTCTTTTGCCAGCTGTCTTAATTCTCTGCAAGAACAGCTTGCTAGCTTCATTGTAAATTTGTTGTAAAAATTGTAAAAATTGCTGTTTTATCGGCTCCAGCAGCCCCTGTACCTACCCTAGTCATATTTATGCATTTGGTACCCACGGGCATGAAGGCACTCTCAAGGGTATGCTGACTAGCCCCACCTCTAGACACCAACACACACATCCGCCATGCCCTCCCAGCCAATGTATGACTGGAAACTGTCTGGGTGGTCTACCATGTGAAGACAACCATGCATAGGGCTCCCTCCACAGGGAAGAGAACGCTGAGCAATCATGGAGGGAGATAGAAACACGCAGGGGCTCCTTCAGATTGACCCCACTTGTGAACTGGCCAGGGAGTATGGCGTGCAAACGTATCAGAATCTAGGGAGCAGCCTAGCTCACTCATTCACAACAGCTCCTTCACAGGTTCATTACCAAATGCCTAAAGAAGACTCCATGGATGGCTCTTTCCACAGTATTGTACAAACATGGGGAAAAGTCTAGGATATTAACACATGATTTGGGGGGGGGGTATAAACTCCTTAAATATCTGAGCAGTACACTTTTCTTCATAACCCTGGAGAAGTACCCAGCAGTGTTTACTTATGTTTTAATGCATCTATGAAGTGGCTGTAAAGTACAAGTGAACATTCATTCTCTGCTCTCTGCCTCTTCAGGTTGGTACAGTACAAAGTTCTTTAACTGCTGACCACCTTGTCAATCTCCCTATGCATGGGTGCATGCGTGAAGTGTTCAATAATTGGCTTCACGGTATCTTTCCCCTGGGGTTTCTTGCAATGTGATTAATTGCCTTCAATTGGACTTCCCCCCCCCCGCAAGCTATTAAAAAAGTCCACCGAGATCTCAAACATGAGACATATTAAGCACAGACGCTGTCAGAAGGCAGAGCTGGGGTCCCAATCCCGGGGAGCTGGATCCCAGAGAGTTGGGAGAAGAGTATTCGGATGGATGGCAGAGGGAAGGGGGAGGAACTTCCCCCCTTTGGAGCGAAGACGAAACAGAGAAACTGCCAGTGATAAGGTCGCTTAGCAACGGGGAGCCTGAGCCCTCCCTGGACATTCTCACGCCTCCCCCTCTTTCAGGCTCAGAGCAAGAGGGGAAAGAGGGAGGGCTGCTCACAGCCGAAAAGCGGGGAGGCAGTTTACCATCAGCCCCTCCCCTATCCCCCATCCTGGAATCGGAAACTTCAGAAGAGGAGGGGGTGATGCTTCCCCCCTCACCGCGCACACGCAGACAGCTGAAAAGACAGGAGAGAAGGGGGGGAAGGCGGGCAGTACCTGAGGGGCAGTTAAGGAGGAGCGAAAGATTGCGCGCCCGTTTGGCCCCTTCTTAAAGAACAGGCGGGAAGAAGTCCCTTGCTCTGTCAACTTTCTCCCAATGCCGCAGGACCTGTATCCCTGTATTGCTTCATGAGAAAACGCAGTCTTTGTTTGGACATTACCCTAATAAAACACGAATTAACTACAGCCGTTGGTCTGGTTCCTGAGTCACATCCTGGGCCTGACAGACGCAGACTTGTGAAAATACTCAACACATTTCAAGATGTTTCAATTTCAACACAGATCTTCGAAAAGCACAATTTCAAAGCCTTCTTGATGGCTTACTCAAAACAAGGTAAATAGCCTGTCCTCAAAGCCTTGCTGCTGCCTCCACTGTCACTATTTAGTCATAGCTTCGCAGTGGGGAAGACTTCTCTAGACATGGAGGCTTCCCCTGCAATTTAGAACCTTGATCACATGGTGGGGACAGGTCTACACTAGGAGTGGAAGGATCTGTCAATTTTGGTTCTCTCAGTTTCTCATTTGTCCAATTTGACATTCAGTTGTCCACATTTCTGCAGTAATTTACAATTTTTTAAAAAAAATCCTTATGAAAATTCTTCAGCATTTTAGTGCTAATTTCTCCTAATAAATACATTTTTGTACGTAGTTTTTGCTAATGTACACATTTTTTAGCTAGACGTGAAATCCTGAAAAGACAGAGCTGTTATAGGTTCCAGGTCTTCAAGTTCAGAAGGTGAGCAGATGGCATGTTCTGGACAGGGCTGCATTTCCCTGGAAGGAGAGCAGGTCCATGAAGTGGGGGTACTCCTGGATTCAACATTGTCAGGCTCAGGTCGCCTTGGTGACTAGGAGTGCCTTTTCCCAACTACTGCTGGTTCACCAGCTGCGGTCCCTTTTGGATGATTTGGCCATGGTACGCCATGGTCTGGTAACTTCCTGATTGGATTACTGCAGTGAGGTCTATGTGGGGCTGTCCTTGGAGATAACTTAGAAACTTTAACTGTTCCAAATTATAGCAGCCAGATTAGTGGTCGAGGTTCAATTTAGAACTCATACAGCCCATTTTAAAACAGCTGAATTGGTTGCTAGTTAGTTCCGGGGCCCAATTAAAGGTGCTCACACTAGTGTTTAAAGCCCTAAAGAACTTAGGCCTCAAATATCTGAAAGACTGCTTCCTTCACTTCAGAACCTCTCAGGTGTTAAGGCTGGCAGATGGAGCCCTCTTGGTAGTTGCACCACTCTCAGATATTCAAGGGGGGTTTCAAGACTGCAAGAGGTCACTTTTTGTAGCAGCCCCTAGGTTGCGGAATTCTCTCGCCACAAAGGAGCATCTGGTACCTTCACTGTGTAGTTTCTGTCAGAAGTTGAAGATGCACATGTTTGCCCTGGCTTATGACACCCAAGAGAGATGTTTTGAGGACCCATCCTATTCTTGTGACTGTAATTTTTTAAAACTGATTTTAATATAGTATTTTAAATTGCTGCAACCTGCCCTGGGACCTTACAGTGAAGGGCAGGTAAGAAATCAAATTAATAATAATATATCTTTTCCACATCTGGTATGGCAACCTTTATCACAAGGGAAGATACTGGTGTTTCCTGCAGCAAAACATGTCAAGTGTGACTGACAGACTGCATCATTAATTAGGGATGCAGGCTAAAAGTGGACAACTAGCGCTGATGGTTAGAATACTGCAGCTTCTAAGGTTAACCTGGAGCAAGCCGTTTGCAGGTGTTTCCGAGGCTAGAATCAGGTAAATGTGTTACATGCTAGGGAAGGCGGTTAAATCAGGGATGGGAAATCTGTGACCTTCCAGATGTTGTTGGACTCCAATTCCCATCAGCTTGTCTGCATGACCAATAGTCAGGGATTATGGGAGTTGTAGTCCAACAACATCTCGGAGGTCAACAGGTTCCCCATTCCTGGGCTAAATAGAGATATTCACTTGCTGAAAAAGGATCACATAAAAACACTTTGAAATGTAATTGTACCCTCTGGAACCACAGTCTTACAAGAGGTACTACATGCAGCTTATATAAAAGATAAACAATTAAAATCACTAAAATCTCATGAATGGCCACTGTGGGAAAGCTGCAGTTCCCAAAGCATATTTGTGTACGTATCCTATGCAATCTGATATTCTGGGAAATCACAATACAGTTTCTTCTGAAAGACCTGTGGTTGTATGAAAAACAAGGTAATATCGCAAGCTTGTCAACAGTCACTAGTCAGGTTGCCTATAGAATCTCCTCCTAACAACCAAGCAACAAGCTGTAAAAAGAGATGGAGGTTCTTTTTTTTAGGTCACAAATTGCCCAATATATGTGGGGAGGGGAGGTGTACTAATAGAATATATTTGTACATTAATTTTATTTGCAAGATTTAGTATGTCCTAGAACATACACACACACAAGTCCCACTAATGGGCATAGCAAGGCTTTTAAAGTGCTTTCTTCCTGCTAACAGTGCACCTTCAAGCAGAACTGTGACACCTGCTAAGAAACACAGAGAGCATCACACATACAGAGCTACCTGCATGACTCTCTGGATCCCACTTACAGGACAGATCACAATCTTGCAAAAAGGAAATTTCCTCCATTCCAAAACTTCAAAATTTAATGTGAGCTTTAGCAATGGAATATATAATGGGGAATGAACTCAAAGCAATATCTATTTATGCAGCCAGGCTACTCTGCATTCAAAAGGTAGGAGACATTCTTCTATACTCTAAACTTCAGCTTAACGTTCTGGTTTTAAACTCTGGGCATTTTCCCCCTGCTGCCTGAACTCCTGTTCTTTAAACATGCAAAGTATTTAGCTCTGTTTCTTAGCACAAATTGTATACTATTCTGCTCTGTATTGGGAGGGGGATGAATCTCAGTATTTATGCTATACCAAAGTGGAAAGATTGTTCAATATCAGTGATGGAGGCCACGGAAAATAAATTATGAGATAAAAGCAATGCAAACAACCTTTTACACAACCCTTTACCTTTTATGTATACTTAACCTCATTTACACAAAAACATGTATGAACAAAAGAGCCACTAGTGTAGGGTGTCAGAAGCTTGCATCCCTTAACTTATAGCCTTTTGGCTATGCAGGCTTTTGTGGCTGAACAAACCAGCTACATCAGCCCTGCTTACATACATATCAGGAGAAACTCAAGACGTCTCCACAAAAACACCCTTTGCCCTGCTTTGCCAACATTCACCTACATGAAAGTCACCATGATGAACTCTGTGGCACTATATGCATTTAACATTCCCATCAAGCAGATTTCAGAAATATCACCAGAGTTGCACATACGCTAATTTTTATGTATTTTCAAAACTAACACACAGAATTTCATAATTAAAATCTAAAGCCACAGAAAACTCCAGCCTTGTTCCTTTATAAAAATATATTATTTGAACTTTCTTACTCTATACTCAGCATCATATTTGGAAAGCTTTCATTTGATCAGATATATTCAGTGAAGTCCATTAAAAATGTTAGGCATCCGTACTGTACTGTTTTGAGATCCAGTGGACATAGTGTACTTAGACTTTCAAAAAGCGTTTGACAAGGTACCTCACCAAAGGCTTCTGAGGAAGCTTAGCAGTCATGGAATAAGAGGAGAGGTCCTCTTGTGGATAAGGAATTGGTTAAGAAGCAGAAAGCAGAGAGTAGGAATAAACGGACAGTTCTCCCAATGGAGGGCTGTAGAAAGTGGAGTCCCTCAAGGATCGGTATTGGGACCTGTACTTTTCAACTTGTTCATTAATGACCTAGAATTAGGAGTGAGCAGCGAAGTGGCCAAGTTTGCTGATGACACTAAATTGTTCAGGGTTGTTAAAACAAAAGGGGATTGCGAAGAGCTCCAAAAAGACCTCTCCAAACTGAGTGAATGGGCGGAAAAATGGCAAATGCAATTCAATATAAACAAGTGTAAAATTATGCATATTGGAGCAAAAAATCTTAATTTCACATATACGCTCATGGGGTCTGAACTGGCGGTGACCGACCAGGAGAGAGACCTCGGGGTTGTAGTGGACAGCACAATGAAAATGTCGACCCAGTGTGCGGCAGCTGTGAAAAGGCAAATTCCATGCTAGCAATAATTAGGAAAGGTATTGAAAATAAAACAGCCGATATCATAATGCCATTGTATAAATCTATGGTGCAGCCGCATTTGGAATACTGTGTACAGTTCTGGTTGCCTCATCTCAAAAACAATATTGTAGAGTTGGAAAAGGTTCAGAAGAGGGCAACCAGAATGATCAAGGGCATGGAGCGACTCCCTTATGAGGAAAGGTTGCAGCATTTGGGGCTTTTTAGCTTAGAGAAAAGGCGGGTCAGAGGAGACATGATAGAAGTGTATAAAATTATGCATGGCATTGAGAAAGTGGATAGAGAAAAGTTTTTCTCCCTCTCTCATAATTCTAGAACTCGTGGACATTCAAAGAAGGTGAATGTTGGAAGATTCAAGACAGACAAAAGGAAGTACTTCTTTACTCAGCGCATAGTTAAACTGCGGAATTTGCTCCCACAAGACGCAGTAATGGCCACCAGCTTGGATGGCTTTAAAAGAAGATTAGACAAATTCATGGAGGACAGGGCTATCAATGGCTACTAGCTGTGATGGCTGTGCTCTGCCACCCTAGTCAGAGGCAGTATGCTTCTGAAAACCAGTTGCCGGAAGCCTCAGGAGGGGAGAGTGTTCTTGCACTCGGGTCCTGCTTGTGGGCTTCCCCCAGGCACCTGGTTGGCCACTGTGAGAACAGGATGCTGGACTAGATGGGCTACTGGCCTGATCCAGCAGGCTCTTCTTATGTTCTTATGAGAGAAAGAAGATTTAGGCAGTAAAGGAAAACTCCAATACTCATCTACAGTAAGCTCATAAAGGTGAAAGTCTGCTAAACATGAGCTCAGATTACCAAAAAAAAAAAAAATGAAAGTCTGAAGCTCTAAATTTAATAAGGAAGAAAGGGGATTTCCCCTTTTCTGTAAATCACCATTAGCGAGCAGGGTCATTTGGTGTTCAAGTGCTAGGTCTAATATGTTCCTCAAAGATAGTGTCTCCATCCGTTTTGCATATATCAACATAGAAATAAGAACAGCAACAACATGCAAACACCAAAGTGGAATACACATGATCTGTGCCCACATTAAGTTAGTGATTTAAAGCAATTTTTTTCACTCTTTAGTTCTCATGCCATCCTAATCCCATTAGTATACTACTGAAACATTTATTTCCTGCCAGTCCTAAAAGGTTCATAGCGGCTAACAAAAAAAGGACTACACAATACAAAAAGATAAAAATACAATAAATCTAGGTCTTCTGTGCATTCCATACACATGAAGGAATCTCATTGGCCTAATCTGCACACCATGGTAAGCCATCGTTTTATGGTAAGCAATTGTTTCAGCCACAGTGTCACAGTTTCTACTCTGCTTACTGCTTGTGGTCTGTTTAACAGAAACAAACCACAAGTACTGTTTTACACGTAATGCTGAACCAAGCCTTATGGTTTGTTTCTCCTGACTTCAGATAGGGCAAAGAGAAGTGGAAGCAACCGAGCACTGTGTACAAGCACAGTAAGCCACAGTTTATTGTTTGTAGTGATGTGTGAGCAGGGCCATTGTGTGTACCTACCCCCCAAGTGTCCACACAGTTCTCTTCAGAAAACCAGTTCATCTTCAGCCTGATGCAACTTGACCCACAGCAACAAGGAACCAGAACTAACAGCCTCTATCTCAGCAACCAGTACCCAAAGCTTTGATCATTTATGGACTATTACACACACACACACACACACACTGCAAATGAAACAGACAAAAGAAAGTACTTCTTCACACAGCACATAGTTAAACTGTGGAATTTGCTTTCACAAGAGGCAGTGATGGCCACCAACATGGATAGCTTTAAAAGAAGATTAGACAAATTCATGGAGGATAAGGCTATCAATGGCAACTAATCATGATGGGTGTGCTCTGCCACCTTAGTCAGAAGCAGCATGCTTCTTAAAACCAGTTGGAAACTGCAGGAGAGGAGAGTGCTCTTGCCCTCCAGTTCTGCTTGCAGGCTTCCCATAGGTATCTGGGCTAGCCACTGTGAGAACAGGATGCTGGGCTTAATGGGCCACTGGCCTGATCCAGCAGGCTTTTCTTATGTTAAAATTATCCTAGTGTTCCGTCTACCTCCCTCATACACACACACCTGTTTTTGTGAACAGCTCCTTCTATTTAAGAAAATGCATTTTCCCCTTACTACTACTACAATTCCCATTTGGGGCCTAAGTCGTTTATGGATTTAAACGCTAATGTGAACACCTTCAATTTGGACCACAAACAAACTGGCAACCAAGAAAGTATTATCATGAGAGACACGGCTGCAATGAAAATCTGAAATGCATGCAACAGCTACCATTTTCATACCACTTTTAAGCACAGCAGATGCTCTGCTACAGTTGGTGAACATCTTGCACTAAATTCCAAAACATTCCTGTTCTCAAGTTGTTAAATCCAAACATGATTCAGCTATGTAAAATCTTGACGCATAGTAGAAGCCACAAATCAGAAAATAATGAATTAGGAATTTTCCTACTTGCTCCCTTGTTTCTAAACTTTTGATGTGAGGGACCAGGATGAGTTGCTGCCCCTTATAAATTTAAACTACCTGTTCTTTCCCATCCCCTCCCCAAAAATATCAGGGCCTCCAAAGATTATTAAAGGTGTTGAACTGCATGCTAAAAATATTCTGAAGGTGCATCTATCACATGAATCTTTCTTCCTCATCCATATCATGTATGTATGGTATTTAGTAGTGATAATACAGTAAACAGTTTTTAAAAGTCATGAATACCATACTAGAAGCTGCCACCCCTGCTTGCTTTGCTCGCTCTCCCTGCCATCGAATCCCCTCACCCAAACCACCAGCCCTCCTCTTAGAGCTCATAAAAAAACCTTTTACAATCTTCCCCCTACTCCTCCCTCCACATGCAGGAGGTGCAAAGGAACACTAATCCCACCTTCCTCCTACTCCCATGACAAACCCCCACTGCCACCAGGTCTTCCAAACACCCCCTACACACATCACCAAGCCTCCTTTATCTTGCTTGCCCCCCACTGTACAGGTGCCAATCCTTCTTTCCCCCTTTTCAGACCTTCTTCCACAAGGATGGAGACAAGTCCCATAGGAATACTCAGGGCAGACTGAGGCAGCTCCTCAGCAAGCGCTCTGCTCTCCTGCGGCTTCCTTTCTCCTCCTCCTTCACGTTGAAACAGCATCATTGATGAGGTGGGTGGAAATGGGAAAGCAGGACTGTCACTGAGGAGCTATCCCCGCCTGTCATGACAGTTCCTCCAAAGCTTCCCTGGGCTACCTGCTGCTGTCTCTATCTCCCTCTGACATTGCTGCAATGGCCCGGCACCATTTAGAAGGCTGTGGTAACGCTGGAGTTCACAACATCTCTATCGGCAGATGGCTCTGCAAACTACAGTGTGCCGACATCCTTAGTTTTTATGTATATAGGCACATTATCTATTGTAAAAAACAAAACAGGTGGAACCATTCCACGTGACACAGAATGTGCACATTTCTAACAATGCAACAAAATTTAAGCTTGTATTCAATTTCCTTTCAGTTGTTGTTTGGTTTTTAACCTGAAATTAATATGAAGAGTGGAACCATGTAACAGTAATCCAATATGGGCATCGCTATGAATCAGCGACCTCCAATAACATCTGTCATGAACCATCCTGTTCAAATCAGGGCTGTGAAATAAAGAACACTTTTTAATTAGCAAAGGAACTTTATCTAGGAGTAGTTTCTACACTTTATATGCGACGGCCAGGATGCATGGGGAATACCCTGTGTGAAACAGAATTTTTCTAGCCCATGTTTACCACTACAAGTCCTTGCTATCTCCCTCCCCCCTGCAAAAGGCCACTCCTTAAGGGAACCTTCAAAGGGGGTTCAATGCACCATGGAGAGTTGGGAGTTAGAAAGGAGTGCAGCTCCTATTTTCTCATAATCACCATCCACCTCAGTCACCACCACCATTCCCATGAGCTGAAGCATTTTCCATTCCTGCACAGGGCATCTTAACCATTGCTGTTGAAAATAATTTTCAGTGATTAATTCCAGCTAAGTGCCAATTTGCAAACACCCAGAACTAATTATTTTTCTATTAAACAATACAAAGTATTACTTCAGTATTTATCCTCTTTTAACCAACTCTGTAAATAGTCATTCACATTACTATTCACACTAGCAACATGATCAAGCTCACACACAAAACCAAACAACTTTTCCAAGCAAAGTGCTGAGGTTAGCCAATCTCTAACCCCTTCAGAAGTTTATCTGTGAAATTATTAGACTTGGTACCTCAGAGTGGCCACCAAACATCGATTGAATTCCATTTTGGGGTACACCAGGTTCAATATGGCTTTAAGGAAATATTGAGGGCTCTTCCAGACTGCTGTTTTATTGTGGTAATATGAGGCAACATGTTGATGCATTAATCATGCATTTGAAGTGGATTTATACTGAACTGACCACCACACATCATCCCATTTTATCAGTTGTTCAGTGATGCTTCACCAATGTTACTGTATTACTGCATCCATGCTATAACTCCACCAATTCCATTGTCCATGTTTCCTCTTTTCCCAGCTGAACTTAAATTAGTTGCACTATGATAATCCCATGCCACCATAGTTTGATTTGTACACAAAGTTTTTATGTTCAGGCTGTGATTGCTATGCTAAAACATCACTCATTTCCACACAAAAATCCCATGGAAACGACATAACCAACATCAACAGGAAGTATGTGGAGGTGGCAACATCACCAAAAAAGTAGTGCCTTTCAACACACTGCCAACATGCTATGGCGCTCTAGCACATTAAAAGTGGGACAAAAAAGGAACTGAACATTTATAACATAAAATGTTACAGGAATTTAGCAGAAACTACAGGGCAGGGACCATTTGCAGCTAGAGCAGTATAACTGCCCTCAAACCTTTGCAGGCACAAATGAGACTGAAAGCAAAATCACATATAACGCATGACCACAAATCAGGTTAGCTTTCTTAATCTGAGTAGCTAATGTTGGTGGGAGAAGGTTATTTTGTTGTTGCTATTTTTAAACAACTTGGGAGTCAGAAGCCCTTGGTGATCTACTGCAAATAATCCAAAGATCTACCAGTAGAACCTGATCTATCTTCTGTACAGCCTTGCTCTAGGCAATCCCTTCCAGCTATCTCCAAATCAGGAATTGCATGGAGGATACTGGGAAGAAACATACTCATTGTTCTGCCGGTTTCAGTGTGTCTCCACTTGTCTCTCCTGAAAATGGGGGCACACAACGCTAGTCAAACCTCAACCTATTTTTCCTGCAAAACCTGGTAGGATCAGCTTGAGTGCATTTTTTTTTTTAAATCAACTTCAAAAAGATTTCACAACTGATCGGCAGATCAACATGTTCCCCCACCAGGTGTGGCTACTGGAAATGCTTCAGGGTAGGCGACTAGTGTATTCACAGCCGCTGTGTGAATAGTACCCTACAAATAAACTTCCCTTGCAATTTAAGTGACTCCAAAGCCTCCACAGGATGCCAGTATAGTGCAGTCATTTAAATCTTGTTCACATAAGCATATTTATTATTGCTGTTATTTAGTAATTACCTTCTACATATGTCTGATGGCAATGTACCAAATATAACAGCTAAAAACCAGTTACAAAACAGCATAAAAAAGAATGAGAGTTTTAAAACAATACAAAATTGACATCGATGGCAGAGTCTTTTCTCTGTGCAGCTCCTGTACCCAGTCCTAGTCTGGAGGAATCATACTGCGGCAGTTCTAGCCCCAAAACTACAATACAAAACACATTTAGGTCTCCCATCACTTGGTTAGGCAACATTGATGACTCTCCACCCATTCTATGAGAACTCTCTATCGCAAAACATTGTGATTGAACAGACAATGTGAAATTGGTATCTCTGGTAACAGTCATAATTTGATGCAGCACTCAATGCGTGATGGGCACACATGTGAACCACCCCTTCGCTGGGAGGTAAGTGCCACTGAAGTCAGTATACCAAGAGGTAGAGGGTATTTGGAAATGCCTCTGCATGCCAATAGCCATAAAATGGCTTGCCTTTTCACAAGAACCAGCTTGCCACATAGGTAAGTGCCCATTATTGAGTCTGCCTCCATAGCTGCTGCCAAGTCTCGTTAATCAAATGAGGTGGCACCTAGACAAACCACATGAAGGGTGACCAAAGGACTCACTGCATACAGCAGACACAGCAAGAGGGCAGATCTAAGCCTCACATTCTGGAAGTAAAAGAAGCTCTCGCAATAGAGGCATTTAGGATCAAGTAGTTAGTGTGAATAGAGTAAAGGTGAAGGGAGCCAGCACAAGGAGTGGAAAGGATGAAATAAGAGAAGATTAAAGTCAGGTTTCACATAATTAACCCTTCCCCATTGGGATCTGGAGCAACAGCTTGAGTTTATAAAAGAGAAGACCACGAACCAGAAATAAATGCCACAATTTGGGTCTAAAGGATATAAAGGTAATACAACCACAATCCAGTTTTGAGGCATATTTTGATAAGTACTACACCCAATGCAATAGATGCAACACCAACGTTGTATTTGGATAATTACTAGGGGGCAAACTGTCTCTTTTTATCAATCTCCTATGTTGAAAAACAAAGGAAAAACAACCCCCCTTAAGGTTTTCAAAATGTCTTGTTTCTAAAATGTTGCATCTCTTATAGCATTCCAAATGCATATAAATCCACAAAATCCTTTAGTCCTCATCCTCAGCCGACAGAAGCAAAGCCAAAGTAAATGTGATTGCATCTCATTTATATTCAAGCCTTATTACCCTTGCATCTTTTCTTCCTCCACTCCCTGTTGTTCAACCCACCAGCTAACTTTAGATTGTGAGCTCCTTGGGGCAGGGCTTGGTCTTTTGGTCACATTAGCGTTCCATGTACACAGATGGCACTAAGTAAACAACTGGAATGAGTTCACCCCACACAATCAACATCCGCCTTTTTATTTCTGTTTTAATGCAGCAGCACCCCTTTCTGCTGCACACACATTCTTCTGAAATAAAGGTATCTTAAGTGCTTTTTGAACTAATACTTGGCTATTTTGTGTTCCAGAGTCCCTAAATAATAACAAACTCCTCTATTTGAAAAAATGTATTTTGCATATCTAAATATATGAGAACGCTTGAAGCGAACTGGGCAAAAGAGTTAGAAAGAAAAGGAAAGAGACTAAGGCTGCAATCCAATACATGTCTACTCGTGTCAGTGGGCCTTACTCCCAGGTAAGTGTGTACAGTATTGGATCCAATACATACTTACCTCGGAGTAAGTCCCACTGAACTCAACGGAGATTACTTCTGAGTAGACATGTCTTACTGGGGAGTATTACGGACCATACTTCTGAGTTAACATGTATTGGATTGCAACCTAAAGTCCTAGGCTGGCTAAGACAATCGTTTCCCTGACATCCAGGCAAACAGATATTCGTTGTGCTTTGTGGTAAATGAAAAAAGATAAAAGCAAAAGCAAGATCTAACCTGAATAAATGGGCGCACTTTCCCTTTAATTTAGGCAAATCCAGTCCAAAGCAGGAACACTTTTTCCCTGTCTCCCTGCTCCAAGCTTAACCAGTTTTTCCAAGGAGTGGGGAGAGAGATTCAGGTCTTGCCCCGTTTTCCTTCTCCATGTATCAAATGATGGATTCCCCTCCTGGCTGCTAACTAAATCAACATGTTGCATTTTAAAAGAGAGAGAGGAGGAGGAGGAAAGAGTGCCACACTCCCTGAGAGGCATCCTTTTAAACTGGCAAAACCGACTGGGCTCTTTTCTACTCAGAGCACCCAATAAGCCTCCATTTGGCTGAGAGAGAGGACTGCAGCAAATAGGGAATAAATTATGCAATTCAACCGCCACAAAGTACGGGGGAGGAGGGAAAGAGGTTTGACATTAGCACTGTTATTAGCACTAACACTGATTGCCTATCGCCCCTTTTCCTATCCACCCTCGAAGGGGGGGGGAGGGAAAGTATCGCCTACTCGTCCATAAACAAACTCACACAAGTGGCTTCCCGAAATGCGTTCTGCACCTCTATGCACTGAATCCAAATCCACCCCAGCCGCCTCTAAACTGCATAATGCAAGGGTTTGCATTTCTAATGCAAAATATCTAAACTCAACACTGAATCCGTATGCAGAAATTTCACCCCGTAGAAGACAATTGGACGCCTCCCCGCCCGCCCCTCCGGCTTACAATAGTTCCCCCTCTAACCTTTCCTCCGCAAAGTTTGAATGGGACGCTGCATTTTATTTTATTCAGTTCCAAATATTATTCTTCCACTTTTCCCAGTCTTTTAAATATATTGCCATCTTTAAAATGACGCCAAACATTGTCCAGTACTGAACAAAAATCAAGGTCTACTCTGCCTCCACTCCACTTACACACACTATAAGCCAATAAATCCGCGTTCCAGTACGAGAAAACCTAAGACTTCCTTGCGTAACTTTCGCAAATCTAGTCCTAAAACTACACACAGCTTGCAACGAAGGGGTGTGTGTGTGGAAAATGAGCTCAGCACTGGCACCAGAACAATACTTTCCCATAGAAACAGAGACATATATTCAATTCTTTCTTAGTAACTCCACTCAAGTTTCACCTTCCATTTCCTCCAATTTTTTAAACAAAGTTTGGCTTAAATTAGCACGGTAAATTGTCTGCAGATTTGAATTTTGTCTTTTTTTAAAAAGAAAAATGTTCAACAGCTCATCCATAATTGCTCCAAAAGCTTTTATCTGTCCTGACTGTGCAAAAGGCAAAAAGAGCTCAGTAATCCCAGCAGAAGAATGCAAATAACGTCAACGCACAGGGAACTGCAAGCCCTGCCTTACAGGAACTGTGTGTGCCTGTGTGAATGTGCGTGCGTGCGTGCGAGGGCGCGCGCGCGCCTGTGTGTGTCTGCAAAAAAAGGTACATTCTAAACAAGAAATGCAACTGAGAGCTATTCAAAGCCTCAAACTTCAAAATGCAATTGCATCCACTAAATTGCATGCATGCAATTCCAAAATGCATGGAGGACTTTTTGCATATCTGCAAGAAACACAAGTCGGAGCCTTACCTCTCTGCTGAGACATTTTCCCCTCTGCTTTGATGGGGGAGGGGAACACAAAAGACTTTGCCTTCTCTCTTCAGTAGCTAGTTTTGCAACAAAGATGCAAACTGCAAGCGCTCAGTCTTCATGCAACTGGAGTTTTTCTCATTCCCTACAGAAGATCTCCTTGCAGAGCAAGGAGCTGCAATTGCACACCTTGCAAAACAGATTGCAAAGTGGATTTTTACCCCCTATTGCAATAGTAAGGAAGGCTCTGCTGCACCTACATGATGGGCCAGGACTGGCAGCTAAAAGCTCCAAACTTGGATCCGAGTGTCTTAGTGCGCAGACGTCCTTTCTACGAAGAGCGCGTGGATTTCTGGGTAATGTAGTTCCTCCGAATAGTCCATTGAGGGCTTTCTTAAGGAGACTCCGTTGTCTTGATTCTCGAGGAATGGAGTGGGTGGGATTAAGATACACGGAGCGATCTACCTGAAGGCAATTGCTGTGTGGTGGGGGCTTACAGATTGTACTGAAAATGTAAGCAGGAAATAGAAACGGCCGCTCGCAGTCTTCTGCTATGTAATCGAAAAGCTGCAGAGAAGCATGGGCTAGCAGAGGTAGTATGTAACCAACGTTCATGCCTACCTATTGGCAGTTTCATAACATGAATTGCCATGCTGGATGTGGCAATGGTCTCTAGTCTTATGCAGTCTAGCACTCTGCCTCCAACAGTGGCGGGCACTCCGCCTCGCCTGGCAATTTATACAAGTGAATTTATACACACACACATACACCGCCCGAAAGCCTCTGGTAGTCAGATGTATACTGTCACTCTGCAGAAAGGTTTGCATAACTAGTAGTTATTCGAATACTCTCCATTAATTTACTCTATTATTTTATTTGAAACACATACATGCAAAACACAGTCAACAATACAACAAATTACGTTTCTCATACTGTTTCTAGCAGCTAAACTGAGGCAATCCATAGGCTTTGTTCCAATATTTTGAAAAATCTGATGTACTTTCCAGTTGATACAAGTTAATTTTAAAAGACTAATGAATGTGCCAGGATTTGTTAATCCGGTGCTGAATCCAAGGAACGTATTTAGAATTCTGGTTCTTTGCTATTAAAGTTCTGACAGCTAATGAATTAAATATCAGTGCTGAAATACAGTGGAAATGGATCCATAAGAGCCTTTATTGCTCTCATTTAAAATATTACTCTACAACGCCATGTTTTTAAAATGCATTTAAAGCACATGGCTTTCCCTAAAGAATCCTGGGAACTGTAGTTTACTCCTCACAAAGCTACCATTCCCAGCATCCTTACCAAACTACAGTTCACAGAATTCTTTGAGGGCAGCTATCTGCTTTAAATGTATAGTGTAGATGTGAGCACAGTCACATGTCAGTGCCCAACAGTGAAATATAAAATTTTATTGCCTTGGTAGGCCCCAGGGGTAAGAGTCTGGGAGGAGGGTGAGAACTGGTATAGTTAGGGTCACAACAGGTGGGTCATGTATATGGGGCTGAGCACAGTGGTAAAGCAATGGAGTCTTACACCCAAGGATGGAATTTGTTTGCCCAGGGACAGAGCCTAATAGTAAAATAAAGAGCCCATGCATGGAGCCAAGTGCTAGAAGAGCAGAGCCTGCAGAAAGTGTTATTATACAGTCATGAGAGTGGCTGTACACTATAGTAGCCAGCATGGATTTTTCACATTCCGCAATGTTAAATTGAAAATACCCCCATGCCATTCTGATGCTTCCCATAAGCTCATTTCAAACCAAAACCTTACAAAACTTATAGTCCTGCACTCAGAAACGCTTGCTTAACAACCCTCTCAATTTTCATGGCGATACACAAAACAGTCAGAGAGAATCAAGACTTCAAAGTGTAAAGAGAGAGAGAGAGAGACCCCTTTTGGACTTTTTTCTGTCAGTGGTCCCATAATTTGTTGAAATTAATTAAAAATCAGCCATGTTCACATAATACCTGTAATCCTATTACTGACCTTGCCCCATACTCTGACCTTCATCTTCTGCAGTTTAAAAGTTAAAAAAAATGCCTAGCTGATTTTTAATCAATTTAAGAAATTTAACATTAAATTTAATGATAAAGCCAGACATGCTCAGAAAGAACCAACTGTCAGTGTTCTAAAAGTCAGACTCACAGCTGCTTGGCTAATAAGGGGGCCAAACCCACACCAGACCTTGATTTCACTTTACACAATCATGGCTTTCCCCAAAGAATTCTGGAAAGTGTAGCTTGTGAAGGGTGCTGAGAGGAAAGTCCTGTTCCCCTGACAGAGTTCCAGTGGCCAGAGTGGTTTAACAGTCAGCTACTCTGACTGAAGCTCTGTGAGGGGAACAGGGCATCTCCTAACAATTCTGAGCACCCTACACTAACTACACTTTCCAGGATTCTTTGGGGGGAGCCATGACTGTCTAAAGTGAAATTAAGGTCTGGTGTGGATGTGGCCAGGGACATCTTTGGTTTAAATTTGGGTGGGAGGCTGCATGTGCCTGCTAGAGAATAAAAAGGTGGGGGAAACGCTGAAAAACAATGATACCATTCACAGTGTTTTCCTTTTGGAAAGGAAAGGAGCTTCCCCTCTGCCTAGTGCGTACCCACCCAATCTCCTCCTCTCCCTCTTCCTCCCCCTTTCTGCCCTCCCTGCCCCCTCCCAGGTCAGTTTTACCTATCCTAAGCATGATTGCATGGGAGTCAATCCCACTGAACCCAATAAGCATGCAAATGATCAAACCTGCCCTCCTACTCCTCCTTGCTCCCATCCCCTCCCTTTTGCCCCTTTCCTCCCCTTCCTTTGCCCCTCCCCCATCCCCTCCCCCCCATCCCCTCCCCATCCCCTTCCCTCCCCATGGTCAGTTTTACCTATCTTAAACATGATTGCACGGGAATGAATCCCATTGAACTCTATAAGCATGCAAATGATCAGACCTACCTTTTCCCTCCTTCCCCTCTCCTCTCTCTTCCTCCTCCCTTCTTCCTCCCCTCCCCTCTTCCTTCTTCCTCCTCCCCTGCCCACTCCAGTTCTCTCTCCCTCCCTCTTTTCCTTCTCCCCCTCCATGGTCAGTTTTAACTAACCTAAGCATGATTGCATGTGGAAAATCCCATTGAACTCAATAAGCATGCAAATGATCAAACTTGCCCTCCTCCTCCCCCACCTGCCTGCTCCCTTCCCCCTCCTCCTCTCTGCACTTTCTCCTACTCCCCTCCCCATCCCCTGTGGTCAGTTTCACCTATCCTACTCCCCTGCAATCATGCTTAGGATAGGTGAAACTGACCACAGGGGATGGGGAGGGGAGGAGGAGGAGGGAGGGGATGAAGGGCAGAGGGAGGGAGGGGGATAGGAGCAGGAAGGAGGGGGTGAGGAGGAGAAGGAAAGACACCCTGCACTGATGGAGCTGTGGAACAGGCACTTGAGGATGAGACTAGAGGATAATCTGCAGGGGAAGAATTACAGGAGATCCCACATGGTAGCATGTGAGAGGCTGGAGCTCAGTCAATCAGAGGCAATGAAACCACGCCCCACGACTAGAAGAACAGAAGAGTAGTAGTGGTGGGAGATGCCCTCTGCATGGGATTGAAACCAAGCATGCAGAGAAGATCCATGGACTCACCAGGTATGCTGTCTCCCTGGAGGATGGATTAGAGATGTGACGGAGGAGTTGCCATCACCCATAAAGCCAACTAACACATATCCCCCACATGGGAACAAATGATGCTGCTAAGTGGAGCTACATCACACTTTGAAGCTCTGGGAAGGAAACTCAAGGACTTTGGGGCCATATAGTTTTCTCATCCATCCTTCCAGTACTTAGAAGAAGAGTAGAACGGGAAAGAAAAATATTCTGGGTGAATGAAGGTGGGGAGATTTGGTTTCTGGGACCACAGGCTACACTTCCTGGGATGATGGACTGCTGGCAAGTGATGGGTTGCACCTCACAAGGACTGGGAAGAAAGTGTTTAGCCACTGCATGGAAAACCTCATCAGGAGAGCTTTAAACTGAATCCTAATGGGGAGGGAGACATAAACTTGGTGGTAACAACTGACGAAGACTTATGCAGAGTAACAGGAACTGAAGGAACAACTCTAATGGAGCCCGATAATAGACTTCATATAAATGTTGGAAGGCAGCATGGTCTTCAGTGTCTGTATACTAATGCCCAGAGTATGGGAAACAAACAGGACAAACTCAAACTCATAATACAGGAGGGTAAAGAAAAGTGATAAGTATAATTTGGTGGGATGACTCCCATGACTGTCAAAGGGTATAACTTGTTCAAAAAGAACGGAAGGAATAGAAAGGGAAGGGAAGTCATGCTATATGTTAAAAATACACATTGCTGCACAGAAATACAAGAGGATGGCCTTGGTAGCTCCACCAAGACTATCTGGATTAAAATAAATGGGGCAAGGAATACATTTTAATAAACTGAGAACAATGATAAGATTCCATGACAAGTGAACCTAATGAGAAAAGGAGTCCAAGATGGGTGGGAGTGTTTTAAAAAATGAAATTCTAAAAACACAATGGCAAACAATGCCAACAAGGAAAAAGAGGGGAAGACAACAGAAGAAGCCAATGCGGCTTCAGAAAAGCTTAGAGATGACCTGAAAACAAAAAAGGACACATATAGGAAGTGGAAGGAAGAGTACAGATAAGTATCACGGAATTGCAGGGATGGCATCAGGAAGGCTAAAGCTGAGAATGAGCTGAAGTTAGCAACGGATGCTAAAAGCAACAAGAAAAAAACTTTCTTCAGATACATCAATAGTAAAAGACAGCTACTCATGGCAAAATGATAAAAAATGACAAAGAAAAGGCAGAAGTGCTCAATTCCTACTTTGGCTCAGTCTTCTCCCAAAAAAGGGTCTATGACTCTCCTGGGAAATGTAAAGTTGAAGGGGCAGAATTGCAACGTGAAATTGGTAGACAAATGGTCAAGGAATACCTAATCACTTTGAACAAGTTCAAATCTGCAGGGACCGATCAACTGTATCCTAAAGTATTGAAGGAAATGACTGAAGAACTCTTGGAACTACTGTTTATTATGTTTGTGAAATGGTGGAGGATGGATGAAGCGCCAGATGACTGGAGGAGAGCTAATGTTGTCCCTATCTTCAAAAAGGGCAAAAAGGAAGAACTTGGGAACTACAGACCAGTCAGCCTGACATCAATCCCTGGGAAAATTTTGGAGCAGATTATACAGTGGTTAATCTGTAAGCACCTTGAAAACAATGCAGTGATTACTAGAAGCCAACATGGATTTGTCAAGAACAAATCCTGTCCATCTAATCTTATCTCATTTTATGATCGGGTAACCTCCCTGATAGACTGTGGAAATGCTGTGGATGTAATATATCTCGACTTCAGCAAAGCTTTTGAAAAAGTGCCCCATGATATTCTGATTCAATGGTGCCTTCACAATCTGGGGGAAGGTAATGAGCAGGATACCATAAGGCTCGGTCTGGAGCCCAATGCTCTTCAACACTTTTATTAATGACTTGGATGAGGAGGTGCAGGTAACACTTACCAAATTTGCAGATGATACAAAATTGGGATGGATAGCTAATGTTCTGGAGGACAGAAATAAAATTCAAAGTGATCTTGATAAACTGGAGAATTGCGCTGAAAACAACAGAATGAAATGTAACAGGGATAAGTGCAAAGTTCTGCACCTAGGAAAAAGGAACCAAATGCACAATTACAAGATGGGGAATACTTGGTCCAGCAATAATACATGTGAAAAGTATCTTGGAATTGTTATTGATCACAAGTTGAACATGAGCCAACAGTGCAATGAGGCTAAAAAAAAGGCAAATGCTATTTTAAGTTGCATTAACAGAACTCTAAATCACATGACGTACTAGTTACCCTCTATTCGGTACTGGTTAGGCCTCATCTTGAGAACTCCTTTCAGTTCTGGACACCACACTTTAAGAAGGATGCAGACAAACTGAAACGGGTTCAGAGGAGGGCAACAAGGATGATCAGGGGACGGGAAGCAAAGCCCTATGAGGAACGACTGAAAGAACTGGGCATGTTTAGCTTTTAGAAGAGAAGACTGAGGGGAGATATGATAGCACTCTTCAAGTACTTGAAAGGTTGTCACACAAAGGAGGGCCAGGATCTCTTCTCGATTATCACAGAGTGCAGGACACGGAATAACGTTACAGGAAGCCAGATTTCAACTGAAAATCAGGAAAAACTTCCTAACAGTTAGAGCGGTATGACAATGGAACTAAAGACCTAGGGAGGTAGTGGGCTGTCCAACACTGGCGGCCTTCAAGAGGCAGCTGGACAGCCACCTGTCGGGTATGCTTTAATTTGGATTCCTGCATTGAGCAGGGGGTTGGACTCGATGGCCTTATAGGCCCCTTCCACCTCTACTATTCTATGATATCAGGCAAAGACACAATCCAGACTCCCAATTGAATCACAAGTATAAAACAAAAACTGTATTCATAAGCAGGGAAGAGGGAACCCAACTGCAGTCAATATCTCAAATTGCACATAGCACTCACTATATGCAGCATATAATTAAGAAATCAATTTATTTAGAAGGCATTTCAGATGACAGTGGGGCTGAGAGTCTTTAGCCTGAAGAACAGTCAGTGGATTCATAACAGAGAACTCAAACCACATCCAAAACATCACTCAAGGAAGTGCGCCAAACCACAGAGTACAAATCAGACTACAGATCCACAGAGCGAACTAAGGACAAATGCATAGCAGATGACTCAAGGGAGCGAGCCACCTTCACCCTGGATCACAGGTCAAGTCACAGCATGGCATTCAGAGAATGAAGCGTCTATAAAACAAGTATTTTATGGTATGAAGATCAGATTAAAAATTTTGTACATGTAAAAAACAAACTTTTGTCAGTTGCATACTTTCTTCCCTAGATTCACTGAACTCACTTGAACAAACTTTCACTCTTTCACACACACAACCAAAATAATAAATACTCTCACTTTTTCACACACAGAGCGTCTCTGGCTATTCCTGTGGCTTTGTGATTCTAGAGTAAGACATGGTGTGACAGTCAACTCTGTAGCACACTTTATGGTTTTCTTCTGTTTACGTCTGTGTCAACAGCTCCTTTCCTGAATGGTAACAATCATTTTAGACTGTACTGTTATTGGGATGTTGAACAAAAAAGAGGCAAATGTGCTTTGTCTTCATAGATTACGTTCACCAAATCAGAATGTAAATTTGTTCATTCTAACAAAATTTATAAAGATGTATTAAAAGTGTAGAACAAATATAATAGGTATCTTTCTCCAGGAATCTCTTCTATTCTATACACTGGTACTGAACATGCTCCAGGTGTCAATCCTTATGTAGCCAAAGTGGCATAATCCATGCAAAACACAGAGGTATTCACAGGTGTTCTAAAGTTTGAAGAAGTAAAAAAAACTTTAAAAAAAACTGTTAAGGGGACACTGAAAATTAGACCAAAGGACTGAGCATCTCAGTGTTTTGTTAGAGGGAAAAATGGGGGGGAGGGTTGAGGAATGGAGTATCCTGGAAAGGCTAGTTGGCTGGCTAAAAACCTGAACAGGAGCAATCCACATTGCACCATTTTGTTTTGGGTACCACTTGTGTCCTCTATAATTCACAATGTACATTTCCAAATACTTCATGGTGACTCTGATGCAGAAAAAATATATTTCACTTATGAAATGGACAATCATAACTTGATGAACTGGTTTAAAAGTTTCATTTATTATTTATTTATTATTAAATTTATATCTTGCCCTTCCTCCCAGAAGAAAGCCAGGGCAGCAAACAAAAATATTAAAAGCACTCTAAAACATCTTAAAAACAAAAGACCTTAAAACATATTAAAACAAAACATCTTTAAAACATATTGCAACAAAACACCTTTAAAAACAACTTTAAAAACATCTTAAGAAGCAATTCCAGCACAGATGCAGACTCGGGTAAGGTCTCTACTTAAAAGGCTTGCTGGAAGAGGAAGGTCTTCAATAGGTTCCAAACAGATAACAGAGATGGCTCCTGTCTAATATTTAAGGGGAGATAATTCCAAAGAGTCAGTGCCATAACACTAAAGGTTTGCTTCCTATGATGTGAGAAATGGATCTCCTGATAATATGGTATCTGTAGGAGGCCCTCACCTGCAGAATGTAGTGATCAACTGGGTACGTAAAGGGTAAGACAATCTTTCAGGTATCCTGGTCCCAATCTACATAGGGCTTTATAAACCAAAATTAGAACCTTGAACTTAGCCCAGTAGCTAATGGGCAGCCAGTGCAATTTTTTCAGCAGTGGGGTAACATGTTGGCGATACTGTGACCCAGTGAGCAGTCTCGCTGCCGCATTTTGCACCAGCTGCAGCTTCTGAACTAACCTCAAGGCTAGCCCAATATTTATTTTTATTTAAAGAGCGCATTACAGCAATCCAGCCTGGAGATTACAAGTGCATGGACAACAGTGGTCAGGCTGTCCCATTCCAGAAATGGCTGCAGCTGTCATACCAGCCAAAGCCGATAAAAGGCACTCCTAGCCACTGGGGTCACTTGGGCCTCTAGTGACAAAGATGAATCCAGGAGCACCCCCAGAGTATGAACCTGCTCTTTCAGAGGGAGTACAACCCCATCCAAAGCAGGCAATTGACCAATTATCTGAACTCAGGAACCACCAATCCACAGCGCCTCTATCTTGCTAGGAGTCAGACTCAGTTTATTGTCCCTCATCCAACCCACTACTGACTCCAGGCAGCAGTCCAGATCTTGCACAGCCTCTCCCAATTCAGATGTTACAGAGAAATAGAGAGGGGTATCATCAGCATACTGCTGGCACCTTACCCCAGATCTCCTGCAGATTGCTCCCAAGGGCTTCATATAGGTGTTAAACAGCAATGGGGACAAGATGGTACCATGTGACACCCCACAGCACAACTGCCAGGGAGCTGAAAGACAATCACCCAATGCTATTCTCTGAAAACGATCCTGATCGTGATGGAGAATTTTCTCCTTTTGGGATCTTTGACTGGGGGTCCTTGAAGAAATTTGAAGACACAGGCTTGAAGCAAAAAGGTAAGAATAACAGGGTCACACTCCCCCTGTCTTTCTCCTGATAAAGGTCATCCATCAGGGCGACCAAGGCCGATACAGTCCCATAACCAGGCCTGAACCCAGATTGGAATGGATCAAGATAATCTGTTTCATCCAAGAGTACTTGCAATTGCTGCGCCACAACACTCTTAATCACGTTCCCTAAAAAGGGAGTATTTGCAGTTGGGTTGTAGTTGTCACAAACCAATGGGTGTAGGGTGGGCTTTTTCAGGAGCAGTCGGATCATCTGATGGAGGATCCTTCAAGCATCCTGGCGCCAAGCAATTTAGGCCCTTGAAAATGATGGAGGAAAAATTGCTTTTTTTCTATATTCACACATACAAGCATTAAAAGCAGACCTGTGTGTAGGAAAAGCAGGAAATTGTCAAGTTCACCTTGCTGTGAATTCCTGAGCTCTTTCTGTGCCAAGATTGGTCAGTGCGTAACTGACATATCATTAATTTGGGTATTGTTTTAAGCAATGGGCAACTTTGGGCTTTAGCACGCATTCTTGGGATGGCTCGGTATGTCGGTTTTTACTTTTGATAAGTGGAATGCAGCCTCGCAAGTGGGTACTTTTATTGTTGTAAGACCTCCTCTAGGCTGAAATGCAGGCCAGTGTGTTTTACATGTAATCCTTTCTTTTAAGCTATGTATTTTATAATAGAAGATACAAGAAAATAACCTTTTCTCTATAGCAGTGTAGTTATAAGTGGAATTTCATATAGAAACTTCCAGTCACTCTAAGGGGAACCAAACTTGGCCTTGCATCATGGTGTCACTTAAAAATCTTCTTTTTATCAATCTCAGTCTCAGTGAAGTTTTACTGCTTGCGGATTTTAATCTGATCATTTTACATTGTTATTTTGGTTTATAATTATTTGAGACACCTTCTTGTGAGGGGAATGAGGTCTGAAAACAACAGTGTTTTTTTAAAAATAAATTATAATAAAATAAAAGTAGACTTGATAGAGTTGTAGATATCTAAAAAGTATCTGGAAATATTCTGTTACTACACAAATATATTACTGGTTATGAACAGGCCTATGAACTTCTGCTAGGGCATCTCAGTCAGTATGTAGAAAAGGACAACCCAAATTCGGTAAATTACCTTCTACTTAGAGTACTTATATTAGTAATGCAACACTGGAAACCATAGCATTAGCGTCTCAAGGAGACAGAAAGGAAAGGCATGACAAACAATGGTAATAGTTAAACTGGCACATTTTAAAAGAATGTGGGAAAACAGACATTCCTTACTTTCAGATCTATGAATACTATTTATAATTTACTGGAGCAGAGTTAAATCTTTTCAGAAGGTTAAAGCAGGAAGCATTGGTTCTTTATAAGATAGTGGCCTGTCTAGAATTATGTGCAAGTTTTCTAATGTGTTTTCGCCTTGCACTTCTTAGAATTTGGAGGAAGAGTATCTGTGGAAATTATTGGTGTAGGATGCGCACTCTTAAACAGAGAAAGTCTTGTGTCACACGTCAGACGTCTTAGGGGCTACAAAAGCTCAACTCTGAATGTGTGGTCTGCTTGGAGGTGGGTGGCTTGGAGGGGATTTTTTGGAGTGGGAGACGTGGGGCCCATCCATACCTAACTGCAAAATCCGCGTTTTCCGTATTCAGTTGGTGGCCTTGAGATCCATACATGTCCTGTCTGTGGTCTGATTTTTGTGAAATCCCAATTATCAAACATCCGTATTTATAGGCTTTTTTTTGTCTAAATTGCTTTAGCACTTCCCTAAGTCCACCCCTTTTCAGTGATTGATCCATAACAGTTGTTTGCTTTCCACATGCTTTTTTGGAAGAGCGCAGAAATGTATATCTTTTTTATATGTAATTCCCACCTTTGTAGGTGTGCTATTAGGTGGGAAGGAGACAAGGGGCTTGGCATATGACAGAGGAATGATCATGGCCAAAATCCACGGCATTGCATCCAAGCCCACGGATGTTAATGCAATTGATTATTGGTTTAGGAAAGCATGTGAGTTTTTTTGGTAGTATTTCTAATGCAGATTTGTTAACGTGAAAATCCTTACTAGCTTGTAGCATCATATGAACGATGGTGAATTAATGAGGATACAAAGCTATAACATTGCAGAATATGCAGTCGTATGGATGGTTCTAGTGGGATAGTGCTCATTTGACCAATTCCTCTTACTTATAATCCACTGACATCTGGAGAGCGCCAGGTAAGGGGATCCTGGTGCCCTCTAGATGTCATGGTCAGTGGTCAGGTATGATGGGAGTTGTAGTCCATCGACATCTAGATGGCCAGAGGTTCCGCACCCCTGTGTTACTGTCTCTGCCCTTTCCCACTCTAAATTGTGATTTCTAACCACAGGGCTGTCTGTTGTTGCTCAGCTGCAGCTAATGGAGTGGGGTGTTAGAATCTCCCAGCAGATTTTTATTATTATCCTCCTAACTGCTGAGAGGCTGCCTTTGGTTGTCTGCTATGAATGACATTGTTTTTGTAGACAGGGTCAAATCTGGTCTAGTCCATTCAATTGAAAAACATTTGTTTACATGGTAGCAGATGTTTAGTAGTGGCTGGTTAAGAGTGTGAGCTGTAAGGTGGGAAATCTCTAGGTCAATTCTTGCCACAACCACAAATTGTCTAAGTGGCTGTAGGCAAGAAATATTCTTTCTGACTTTGTCCCACCACCACCAATTCTCAGTCTCTCGAATGAATGTAGTAATAGTGACCTATTGTATTTATTTATTTGTTTGTTTATTATTATTTGATTTATATCCCGCCCTTCCTCCCAGCAGCAGCCTAGGGCGGCAAACAAAAGCACTAAAAACACTGTAAAACATCATAAAAACAGACTTTAAAATACATTAAAACAACACATCTTTAAAAACATTTTTTAAAAAGCTTTCAAGACATCTTCTAAAAAAGGTTAAAAACATAGTTTTTTTTAAAAAAAGGTTTAAAAACATATTAAAAAGCAATTTCAACACAGACACAGACTGGGATAGGGTCTCAACTTAAAAGGCTTGTTGAAAGAGGAAGGTCTTCAATAGACGCCAACAAGATAACAGAGATGGAGCCTGTCTAATATTTAAGGGGAGGGAATTCCACAGGGTAGGTGCTGCCACACTAAAGGTCCATTTTTTATGTTGTGTGGAAGAGACCTCCCGATAAGTTGGTATCTGCAGGAGGCCCTCAGGAGGTCCTAGATTGAGTCCCTGACAGCTCTACTTTAAAGGAAGCAGATGGTGAAACCCTCTACTTGAGACCCTCAAGATTTTCTGCCAGTCAAGAGTTGACAATACTGAACTAGATGAATAAATGGTATAAGCTTTAGGAGGAGTCTGCATATTCTACCTATCTTGCATTATTTACACTCAATAGTGACTAAATCGCTTCTGGCCCCAAGTCAAGGTGCTCCATTCATGGTGCTCATCTGGGAAGGCTTGATAGATTTTTCAGATATGTAATTTTATCTTAAACCTCTCCACAGTCTGGGAGCCTCATATCTTAAGCAGTTGAGGTCTAGTCAGCAGGTTCCACCCTGCCATCTGGTCTGATTTGACCAGGCATAGCCCCTTCCTGAAGAGGCTAGGAAATCAACGTTCTTGCTAGGGTTTCAGAAAAGCTGCGAGACATTTCTTTTTCAGTTGGCACTTGGCTGATTAGGGCCTTTTGTAGTTATTCTGTGATTTGTCGTTCATGGGTTATGTTTTTATTGTATTGCTTTATTTATTCATGATTGTTGCTGTAAACTGCTTTAAACTATTCTGGAGAAGCGGCATATAAATATTTTCCATACACATGAATATAGTGAGTGCTTGAAAAGAGTAAATGGTAAGTTAGAGTAGTTTTTTTTCAGATGACATTAACTAAGCTCTTTATTTCACCCTTTAGCAAACAAACATGCTTCTTTATTGCTGGCTGGGCAGAGAACACAAGTGAAACTTGGGAGCATTTAACAATAAATCAGTCATAATAAACCTGGGAAACAGGTAAGAAAAATATACATCCTCATTACAAATAAAATACCAAGAAGGAAATCTGTATGTTGTTTGCTTCCTAAGTTCCTTGTATTTCTTACATTTGCAGAGGCACAAGAACAGGCACAACTGAGATTTGCATATGAGTATGTACCTGGAGGATGACCTGGGTAAATTATAGGAAGTGTACTATAGTGTGTTATTATTGTTATTATTACATTTGTATACTGCCCCATAGCCGAAGCTCTCTGGGTGGTTTACAACAATTAAAAACATTAAAAACAAATATACTAATTTAAAAACATTTTTAAAAAAAATTTAAAACACATGCTAAAATGCCTGGGAGAAGAGGAAAGTCTTGACCTGGCGCCAAAAAGATAACAGTGTTAGTGCCAGGTGCACCTCATTAGAGAGATCATTCCATAATTTGGGGGCCACCACTGAGAAAGCCCTCTCCCTTGTTGTCATCCTCCGACCTTCCCTCTGATTAGACACCCGGAGGAGGGCCTTTGATGTTGAGCGTAGTGTATGGGTGGGTTCGTGTCGGGAGAGGCATTCCATCAGGTATTGTGGTCCCAAGCCGTGTAAGGCTTTATAGGTTAAAACCAGCACTTTGAATCGAGCTCGGAAACATACAGGCAGCCAATGCAAGTGGGCCACAATCGGTTTTATATGTTCAGACCGTCTGGTCCCTGTTACCAATCTGGCCGCTGCATTTTGCACAAGCTGCAGTTTCCAAACCGTATTCAAAGGCAGCCCCACACAGAGTGCATTGCAGTAATCTAACCTGGCGGTTACCAGAGCATGGACAACTGAAGCCAGGTTATCCCTGTCCAAATAGGGGTGTAGCTGGGCCACCAACCCAAGTTGGTAGAAGGCACTACGTGCCACCGAGGCTACCTGAGCCTCAAGTGACAGAGATGGTTCTAGGAAAAGCTAAGCTACGAACCTGCTCCTTCAGAGGGAGTGCAACCCCATCCAGGACAGGTTGGACATCCATCATCCAGTCAGAAGAACCACCCACTAGCAGCATCTCAGTCTTGTCTGGATTGAGCCTCAGTTTATTAGTCCTCATCCAGTTCATTGTCGCAGCCAGGCACCAGTTCAGCACATTGACAGCCTCACCTGAAGAAGATGAAAAGGAGAAATAGAGCTGTGTGTCATCAGCATACTGATGGCAACACACACCAAAGCTCCGGATGACCGCACCCAACAGTTTCATGTAGATGTTGAACAGCATGGGGGACAGAACTGACCCCTGTGGAACCCCATAATGGAGAGTCCAGGGTGCCAAGCAATGCTCCCCAAGCACCACCTTCTGGAGCCGACCTGCCAAGTAGGAGCGGAACCACTGCCATGCAGTACCTCCCACTCCCAACTCAGCTAGTCATCCCAGAAGGATACCATGGTCGCTGGTATTGAAAGTCGCTGAGAGATCAAGGAGAATCAACAGAGTCACACTCCCCCAGTCTCTCTCCGTGCCAAAACCAGGCCTGAAACCCAACTGAAATGGATCCGGATAATCAGTCTCATCCAGGAATGTCTGGAGCTGGCCTGCCACCACTCGTTCAAGGACCTTGCCCAGGAATGGAACATTTACCACTGGCCTATAATTATTAAGATTTTCTGGGTCCAGGGAGGGTCTCTTCAGGAGTGGTCTACCGCCTCTTTCAGGCAGCCAGGGACCACCCCCTCTCTCAGAGAGGCATTAATTACTTCCCTGGCCCAGCCGGCTGTTCCATCCCTGCTAGCTTTTATTAGTCAAGAAGGGCAAGGATCCAGCACAGAAGTGGTTGCACAAACCTGTCCAAACACCTTGTCAATGTCCTCAAGCTGTACCAACTGAAACTCATCCAAGAAATCGGGACAAGGCTGTGCTCTGGATACCTCGCTTGATTCACCTGCTATAACACTGGAGTCTAAGTCCTGGTGGATGCTAAAGATTTTATCCTGGAAGTGCCTAGCAAATGCATTACAGTGGGCCTCAGGTTTATTTATTTATTTATATCCCACCCTTCCTCCCAGCAGGAGCCCAGGGCGGCAAACAGAAATGCTAAAAACACTTTAAAACATCATAAAAAGACCTTAAAATACATTAAAACAAAACGTTAAAAACATTTTTTTAAAAAGCTTTAAATGGATCTACCATGTCCTTGGGGCCAGCGTGTAATAGTCCCCGGACAATTCTGAAGAGCTCCACTGGGCGGCAGATTGATGATTTGATAGTGGCAGCAAAATAGTATTTTTTGCTGCCGTCACCGCCCCTAAATACAGCTTACCATAGGCCCAGTGTGTAATTGCATCCACCAGGAGTTCGTCTCCATCTGCACTCAAGCTGTCTCCTATATTGTTTCATCACTCTGTGCTCTGGGGTATACCATGGAGCCGTATGAGCTCTACACAGGAGAGGGCGCTCAGGAGCAATTGTGTCAACCCCCGGGGTCATTTCTGTATTCCACAGTTCAACCAGGGTTTCGACAGGAGCGACAACCCTATCAGCCGGAAAACTCCCCAGAGCCCTTTGGAAACCATCCGGATCCATTAGTCTCTGGGGGCGGACCAACTTAATAGGTCCTCCACCCTTAGAGAGGGGAAAAGCCACTGTAAGTCTAAACTTCAGCAAGCAATGATCTGTCCATGACTGAGGGACTGATGTAAGGCCCCCCACATTTAGATCACCATCTCCATGTCCAGTTGCAAGTCTAGAGTATGCCCTGCTACATGTGTTGGGCGAATGGCATATTGGGACAGTCCCATGGTTGACATGGAGACCATGAAATCCTAAGCTGCACTGGATGAGGTGGCCTCGGCATGGATGTTGACATCCCCCAGAACCAACAGTCTGGGGGATCTCAAAAGTACACCTGAGACCAGCTCCATCAGCTCAGCTAGGGAGTCTGTTGGGCAGTGGAGTGGGCGGTACACCAACAGAATCCCCAGTCTATCCTGCTGACCCAACACAAGGTGCAAACACTCCAGACCAGTAGTCACATGGACAGGGTGCTTGCAGAGGGAGATGGAGCTCCTATAGACCACAGCAACCCCCCTCCCTGACCCTCAGGTCTACCCTGATGCTGAACCATGTACCCTGGCAGACATAGCTGGGAGAGACTGACTCCTCCCTGCTCACCCACCCAGGTCTCGGTTATACATGCCAGATCGCCTGCCTCATCCACAATTAAATCGGGAATGAGGGATACCTTATTGTGCACCAATCTGGTGTTTAGGAGCAGCATCCGGAGATCTGAGAGCTGGCTGACAGAGCAATCAACAAACCTGCAGGTGCGGGGAGAACCAGAACAAGACACAATCGTTGTTGCCACGTTCCCCTTGCCTGGCAAGTTCTCCTCACAACGCCATATCTCCCTCTACCCGTCACTACACTGATTGGGGCTTCCTCAAGTCTCCCCACTTGGCTATGAGTCCTCTCTCCCAGGCACATGACTCAAGACTCACAAAAAGCCAGGCAATCTGCAAAGCAGGAGCCACCTCAGCCAGCTGGCTTATGTATCCCCTGCAGGAAAGGGACAGGTGGACAATATCAGCAACAGCTGGCTGAGTACCTGGGGGCCTGGTCCTGCAAGACGTGACCCCTGCAGAGCAGAGGTCCAACAGGGAGAGAGAGAGGGAGAGGGGTGGTGGTAGCCGAGCAGCAGCAGCAGCAAGCAAGCAAGCAGGCAGGCAGGCAGGCAGGCAGCAGCAGCATACGGCTCTCCTTCTTCCCTGGGCGGTGGTGGTCCCCTTCTTCCTGCAGGTACTGGTGTTAAGTTCATGTTTGTTTAAAGGAGCTGTATTACTTCTTGCTAGGGATGGGAGATAAATTGGTTTGGTTACGCTTTTAATGCAAACCTACCTAATTTGCACTTCCAAAATAATATGCAAACCAAAATACAGCTATCCTTCAAAAGTTACACTTCTTTGAATTTTGTGATGCAGTTTACTGAACAAATAATGGATAAAATAATCCATGCATAAAGTGTACATAAAATAGCATATATTAGTGAAAATGACCTCCTCTTCGGATGCACACCTTAACATTGTAAGCGGGTTTGAGTGTGTTGAAGAAGCTGAGAACAAAGCCGTCAGGAGTCTCGACCAAGAGGCTAGACTCCTAGCAGGGGCACCCAAGGAGGAATGGTCAAAGCTGAGACACCAGACTAAGATGCATCCAAACTCAGAGGAAGGCAATGGTAAACTGTGAGGCGTCCTTCCCTGGCTCTCCCGGTCAGGTTCCTACCTGCTCGTGGTTACTGCCTGTCTCTAGGCACCACCAGGGACTCCACCAGTCCGGACCGCACTCTCTTATGGTTTACCTATCCGCTCTAGCACAGATCTCAACAGATTCCCCTGCTAGGCAACCACCAGTAACGTCCCAATACTAGTATTCCCAGAGACTCTGAATACTGGTATTGTTATTCTCTTCACCGCTGCCACCATTTGTTACAGTTCCCCTTCAGCCTTGGTCATTACCTTACCCTCCCTTCTGGTCTGTGAAACCCCAGCCAAGGATCAGGCCTTTGGTAAACCAAATTAAGTATTTATTACAGATAACAAAGCTAACAAGATTAACAAGATTTCTTCTTAAGGCACATAAGCATATGGTTTTACTCAATACTAATCCGAACTCCACCTCCCTCCTTCTTCACTCTCTCCTGGCAAACAACTCTCTCAAACCCCACCAAGCAATCCTTTCTTCTCCCCCCCAATTCCACTCTCACTCTTCCTTTTATACATTCAGCCATTTTAAACACTCAGCCAATCATCTCGCATTCTACTGCCCATTCACTCCCCCTCCTCTTTCACTCCACTTACCATGTATCTTCTAAAACAACAACACTTACCATATATACATTAATATAGGAACATCACATTCCCCCCCCCTTAAACAACAGCAGAGTATTATTCCTGTTCCAGGATTTATACGTCGCGTTAACAAATAAAAGTCTCTATGGGGAAAATGTCTTTCTTTGTTCCTCTGTCTGGTCACGTCACTGCAGTCCCAGCCACTTGCCTGGAAAGTCCATCGGCCAGTACATTGTCCTTGCCTTTGATGAACTGGAAGTCCACTTGATAGTCCTGTAGGGCCCAGGACCACCTCTGCAGCATAGTGTTATGGTTTTTCATAGTCTGCAACCATAACAAGGCCCGATGATCCGTAGTCACTGTGAATCTTCGTCCCCACACGTATGGGCGCAACTTGTTCAGTCCCCACACGACCGCTAGGCACTCCTTCTGGACCGACGAATAGTTTTTCTCCCTCGGCGTCAGCTTGCGACTCAGGTACGCCACTGGATGTCTGGTGCCTTCTCTCTCCTGTAGCAAGACGACTCCCAGTGCCAGGTCCGACGCATCTGTAGCCATGATGAATGGTTGCTCATAGTCTGGTGCTATTAATATGGGTCCTTGGCACAAGGCTTGCTTCAGTAGATCGAAAGCCTTCTGACATTCATCCGTCCATACCACACGCTCAGAACACTTCTTCTTTGTTAATTCATGGAAGGGGGTTGCTATTTCCCCAAAATTTCTCACAAACTTCCTATAAAATCCAGCCGCACCCAGAAATGCCCTTACTTGTTTTTTGGTTAAGGGGATCGGCCACGCTTGTATTGCCTCCACCTTGCTCCATAAGGGGGTGATTTTCCCACTCCCCACCTTATGTCCTAAATAGATTACTTCCTTTAGTCCAAACTGGCATTTCTTAGCTTTTATTGTGAGGCCTGCTTTTCTTAAGGCCTCCAATACTGTCAGGTGTTGGACATGCTCAGGCACCGACTTGCTAAAAATGGCCACGTCATCGATATAGGCCACTGCAAAATCTGACATGCCTCGCAACACAGTATTGATTAGCCTCTGAAATGAACTTGGTGAGTTCCTTAGTCCCATGGGTAAGGTCACAAACTCATATAACCCATCTGGTGTACTGAAGGCAGTTTTGGCTCTGGATTGCTCGTCTAGTTCCATTTGCCAAAATCCTTTACAGAGATCTAGTGTAGAGATAATGGTTGCTGCCCCCAATAACTCTAACATTGTGTCTACCCTAGGCATAGGATACGCATCTGGGACAGTAATTTTATTGATTAGCCGATAATCAATGCAAAACCTTGTTGTTCCATCTTTTTTCGGAACCAAGACAATACTTGAGGCCCAGGGACTGATGGATTCCCTGATCACTCCTAATTCCAGCATCTCTTCCACCTCCTTTTTGATCTCATTCAAAACTTTCCCATTCACACGGTACGGAACAGATCTGATTGGGGCATGATCTCCAGTATCAATGGAATGTATAACTATACTGGTTTGGCCAGGTTTGTTGCTAAAGAGATTCCTATAGGTTTTCAAAACTCTCAGAATCTCCTCTTTTACTTCCTCCTTCACCTCCTCTGACCATTCCACTTGATCTACCCCTCCTTTGTCTTTGCTTTCCTGTACCAAATCTGGAAGTTCAGGCCCACTTCCCTCAGGGAATAAGGTAACTTGCAACACCTTTGCATCTCTGGTATGGTAAGGCTTTAACATATTTACATGAACCACTTTGCTTTTGTTTAATTGGTCTGTGGTGATTACATATGTCACTGTGTCAAGCCTTTCTCTGATGGTATATGGTCCTTCCCAGTTAGCCTGTAATTTGTCATGTTTCCTGGGTATGAACGCCATAACCATATCTCCCACATCATACACACGTTCTCTGGCTGTTCTGTCATACCAGTAACTTTGCTTCTCCTGTGCATGACTCAAATTCTCTTTCACTACTTCCATCATTGATGTTAATTTATTGCGGAATTCCAATACAAAATCTACTACAGATGTTTTGTACTCTCCCAGAGTTCCTTCCCATGAATTTTTTAGCAGTTTCAAAGGTCCCCTCACTTTTCTAGTAAACATTAGTTCAAAGGGTGAAAAGCCTGTTGACTCCTGAGGGACTTCTCTGTATGCAAATAAGACATAGCTTCTTATCATGCCCTTCAAAACTCCATTGAATCTCTCAGTTAGCCCATTAGTGGCGGGATGGTAAGTAGTGGTCTTTAGATGTTTTAGACCACAACATTTCCACATACATTGCATCACTTCTCCCATGAATACACTGCCTTGATCCGTCAGCACTTCATGAGGGAAACCCAGCCTCATAAAGATTTTTAATAAAGCCTCTGCCACTACAGGGGCTTCTACAGATCTCAGTGCTTCTGCGTCTGGGTACCTGGTGGCAAAATCCACCACCACCACTAGATATTTCTTGCCATGCCTTGTGGGTTTGGAAAAAGGGCCCACCAAATCTATTCCCACTCTATAAAAGGGTTGTCCAATGATAGGAAGGGGCTTTACGGGTGCCTTGGTCTTTACTCCACTCTTTCCCACCTTTTGGCATATTCCACAAGATAGACAATGTTGTTTTACATCTTTGGAGATATTTGGCCAATAATAATGTGCAGCCAATCTCCTCTTGGTCTTTTTTATTCCCAGATGTCCTGCACATGGGACATCATGGGCTACCTCTAGCAATCTGGTTCTGTATTTGCTAGGTACTATCAATTGCTTCACTGGTTCACATTCATCCTTTCAGCAGGCATCCACAGTCTATATAAAATCCCATTCTCACACACAACTTGATTCCTCAGTTTGTCAGTGAAAGGAATCTGTTGGGTCAGGGCTTGTTCCTTTATCTGCTTCAAACTTATATCTTTATGCAGCTCTTCCCTGAATTGCTCTGCTTCTTCCCCAGAGACCACTTGATACAGTCTGTCTCCTTCACCAGGCCTGCTAGTGGTTGCTATGGTGACCTGAGGCTGGTTAACAGATTCCACCCTGTTTGTTTCAGCCCCCCTTAATATGGCTTCTTTTTCTCTGCCAAGTTGCTGTCTGGTCACTACATAGATCTTTCCTTGGGCACCCATTACATCCCTTCCCAGTATTACTGGTTCTTGTTGCTGGGCATTAATGCCTACTTTATATCGGCCCTCTCGGCCTCTCCAAGTCATTTCCACCAGGGCCACAGGCAAACTTTCTGGTTGACCCCTCACTCCTTGGATAGTCACAGTTTCCTGAGGTAATATTACCTCAGATTTTATTAAATCTGGCCTCAGTAATGTCTGAGCGGCACCAGTATCAAGCAATGCCCAATAATTTGCCCCTTGTACACTCACTTCCTCTCTCAGACTTGAATCAAGGTCTGTTACTTCTGTCCAGTTTATCTGGCAGAACTGAACCTTTTTCACTGTTTCTAAAGCCTTGGGCTCTGTTTTCACTGTCCTTGTCTGAGCAGGATTACTAATGGGGTTGGCAACCTCACATTGAAAACGTAGGTGCCCCGGTCTACCACATTTGTAGCATAATTTCTCCTCACTTTTAGGGTACACAGATCCACTCTGGGGTGTCCTGTGCCCTTCAGATTTTAATGGAGGACTCACTCGCTGTGGTACCACATCCCTTCTGCCAGCACTATATGGTCTGGGTTTAAACTCTCTTGATGTTTTCCCCACCCAGCCAGTTCTATTGGAGGCGAAGTGATCCGCCAACTCTGCGGCCTCCTGCACAGATGTAGGGGAACGGTCTTTGACCAGGAGCCTTATTTCTGGTGGTAACTGATGGTATAATTGATCCAGTATCATGAGGCTTTTCACCTCTTCCACTGACTGAGCTTTGGCACTACTCATCCACTTTCCAAATATATCCATCAACTTTGCTCCCAGTTCCACAAAAGACCTCCCTGTCTGTATCTGGCAATTTCTGAAAAGCTTTCTAAAATAATCAGGCCCCAGTCTGAATCTTTTAAACACTGCTTCTTTGAATTCAGCATAGGTGACGGGCCTGTCTGAGGGGAAATATTGGTATACCTCAGCCAATTCCCCTTTAATCAGATTTGATAAATACTGCATGTATTTATCTTCAGGTAGCCCCCACAACTGAGCTGCTTTTTCAAAGGTGCTGAGGTAAATTTGAGGATCTTGACCAGGCTCATAGACAGCAAAGTCCTTTGGAGTAATTTTTATTTTTGCTCCATCTCTATCCTTTCTTGTTTCATCAGAATGAAACTTCTCTCTTTCAAATTTTAACTTTTCTACTTGTAATTTGGCATCCACTGCTCGTTGCTTCTCCCTCTCCTCAAACCCCAATCTCATTCTCTCAGCTTCCATCTTCAACTTCTCAGTTTCCAACACACGTTGCTTTTCCTTCTCCTCCACCTCCATTCTCACTTTCACCATTGCAATCTCTCTGTCCTTATCTTTTTCCTCACGTTCCCATCTTAACTTCTCTCTTAAATACTCTATATAGTCAGGATTACTTGAGCACCCTTCTGGGGTTTCCTCTCTGACAGGTTGTTTTTGCTGGGCAGTAGCAAATCCTATAAGTGCTACCCTCAATTCATCTACCCCTTTACCCTCGTGAGGTAAATTGAATGTTATGCACTTCTCCACCAGCTCCTCTCTTTTCATTTTTATATATTCAGCCATGGTGTTTGAGTTCACTCACTCTTTGCCACACACTCTTTGCCAGTCACTCTCACAAGAAATCTTGTTTTGTTATTTCTGTTTGCCACACCACTGTATCTGGATTCTCTGTTGTTCGTATCCCACCGCTACTGACACCACATGTGAGGCGTCCTTCCCTGGCTCTCCCTGTCAGGTTCCTACCTGCTCGTGGTTACTGCCTGTCTCTAGGCACCACCAGGGACTCCACCAGTCCGGACCGCACTCTCTTATGGTTTACCTATCCGCTCTAGCACAGATCTCAACAGATTCCCCTGCTAGGCAACCACCAGTAACGTCCCAATACTAGTATTCCCAGAGACTCTGAATACTGGTATTGTTATTCTCTTCACCGCTGCCACCATTTGTTACAGTTCCCCAGCCTTGGTCATTACCTTACCCTCCCTTCTGGTCTGTGAAACCCCAGCCAAGGATCAGGCCTTTGGTAAACCAAATTAAGTATTTATTACAGATAACAAAGCTAACAAGATTAACAAGATTTCTTCTTAAGGCACATAAGCATATGGTTTTACTCAATACTAATCCGAACTCCACCTCCCTCCTTCTTCACTTTCTCCTGGCAAACAACTCTCTCAAACCCCACCAAGCAATCCACTCTTTCTCTTCTCCCCCCCGATTCCACTCTCACTCTTCCTTTTATACATTCAGCCATTTTAAACTCTCAGCCAATCATCTCGCATTCTACTGCCCATTCACTCCCCCTCCTCTTTCACTCCACTTACCATGTATCTTCTAAAACAACAACACTTACCATATATACATTAATATAGGAACATCACATAAACCACCTCTGAATATCTCTTACCACGAAAACCCTATGAACAGAGTATCCAAAATGCAACACGAGATAGTGCTGGAAGATGAGACCCCCAGGTCAGAAGGCACTCACCGAGCTACTGGGGAAGAACAAAGGACAAGTACGAGTAGCACTGTGACTAATGACGCAGCTGGGTCAATGCTGAAAGGAAGCCCAGAGGCTGATGCGCACAGATGCGAAAGGAGAGTCCGGAGTTGTACAACGCACACAATAGGAACATGGAATGTGAGAAGCATGAACCAGGGAAAGTTAGAAATTGTCAAGCAAGAAATGGAACGCATCAACATTACAGTACTTGGTGTGAGCGAACTAAAATGGATGGGAATGGGACATTTCCAATCAGACAACTACAAAATATTTTATGCAGGAAATGAGAAAGTAAGAAGAAATGGGGTTGCTTTAATAGTGAGAAGTGATGTAGCAAGAGCAATTAGGAGCTACAATGCAAGGTCTGAGCGAGTTATATCAATGAGATTAAATGGGAAACGTGTCAACATAACCATCGTCCAAGTCTATGCTCCGACAGCAAACGCAGAAGAAGAGAAATTGGAGAGATTTTACACAGAAGTACAGGAAGAAATTGATCACACACCAAAACAAGATGTGCTGATAATCATGAGGGACTGGAATGCAAACGTAGGGAACAGAGAAGAACTAGGAATTGTGGGGAAATGGGGCCTAGGAGACAGAAACGAAGCAGGAGAAAGACTTATTGAATTCTGTGAAGCCAATAATTTGTTTCTTGCGAGCACATTTTTTGAACAACCAAAAAGACAACTGTACACGTGGACATCACCAAATGGCCAATATAGGAATCAAATTGATTATATAATTGGTAGCAGAAGATGGAGAAGTTCCATACTTTCGGCAAAAATAAGACCAGGAGTAGACTGCGGTACAGATCATGAACTGGTTGTATCGAAAATCAGAGTAAAGCTAAAGAAGACCAACAAAACAATCACAATGCCAAAATAAAATTTAAATAACATCCCAGAAGCATATAAAGATCAAATAAGGAACAGGTTTGAAGCTTTAAACTTAGTTGACAGAGAACCAGAAGAACTATGGAATGAAGTCAGAGACGTTATCAGAGAAGAATGCAAAAAGACAATACCTCTAGCTAAAAAGAGAGAAAGACCCCTATGGATGACTGAAGAATTTCTTCAAATGGTTAAAGAGAGAAGGAAAGCAAAAGCAAAAGGCGATAGAAACACAGTCAGAACACTAAATGCAACAATACAGCGACTAGTACGTAGGGACAAAGAGAACTATTACAATAGTTACTGTATAGAAATAGAAGAGGACAACAAAAAAGGTAGAACAAGAGCCCTATTCCAAAAGATTAGAGAAATGAAAGGGAAATTTAAACCAAGAGTAGGGATGTTGAATAATCAACAGGGGAACACACTGACTGACCGAGATGAAATAAAAGGAAGATGGAAGCAATACACTGAAGAACTCTATAAAAGAGATGCGAGGATGGCAGATTCATTCATGGAGGAACCATATGATGAAGAACCAGAAATTTTAGAATGCAAGGTGAAAGCTGCTCTTAAAATACTTGGAAGAAACAAATCACCAGGAATAGGTGGCATACCAATAAAGTTGCTACAAGCTACTGAGTCTGAATCAGTCCAAATTTTGAGTAAAATCTGTCAAGAAATATAGAAAACTAAACAATGGCCCACAGACTGGAAGCGTTCCTTATACATCCCAATTCCAAAGAAAGGAGATCCCAGGGAATGCAGTAATTATGAAACTATTGCCTTAATTGTTGGCATGAGGCCTAGTAGTTTTCCATCAAGTCTGCAAAACTGTAACTAGGGGGAGTTATGTCTTAGCCCAGTCTGGGAACGGACTGCCAAGGCCGTTGCTATGGTAACCATCTGATAGACTGGGAAAGTTCTAACAGAGTCTGTAAGTTGTGTCTTCTGATTTATGCCTCTGAACTGAGAGGTTGTCTTCTGTGTTTACCCCCAGAGGGGGGGTGACTGAAGAAACTCTACATGTATTTAATCTTAAAGCCTTAAGCCATAATGTCTTAATAAAAAACTCTTAACATGCTCTAATGTTCTGAAGAAGTTTCTTGCTCAACTTAACTCCAACGTAATGTATGCTGTTTAACGCAACAACGCACACACACCAACAGGGGTTATGGGCCCAGATCCACAGCGCATTACACGGGAGTAAGTTGCTGGTCTGAACGGCAGACGGAGTTCCAGAGAGGGCAGCTTGATTGATTGAACCAGACGGAGGTGAGCAACATGGCTGTAAACCTGTCTGGAGGAGGCTTGCTGATGGAACGGCTTAATGAAAAGAATTATGGCAGCTGGAAGCCGAGAATGCGGGCTTTGCTAGTAAAAGAAGATTTATGGGAAGAAGGTACACCCCCTGCACCCCTTTCAGCGGCTTGGACTAGGAACGATGAGCGAGCTCAAGCTTTTATACTTCTGGCTCTATCAGACTCTCAACTGCTACACGTGAGGGATGTTACAAATGCCAAACAGATGTGGGACCGGTTGGAAGGCATTCATGTGCAACAGACTGCGGGATCTAGATTGTGTTTGGCACGGAAGCTTTATCAAATGCGCTTCACGGGTGAGTGCGACATGTGTGAGCATCTCACGGAATTCAGATGCCTGTTTGCTGAGCTGACAGACCGAGGCGTCGAACACTCTGAACTTCAGAAGACCTATCTGATCCTGGCTTCACTCGATGGGACTTGGAATAATATGGTCATGGCTTTCGAAGCCATGCCTGACGGAGGTTTGAACGTTGCGTTTATTGAGGAAAAGCTGACCCAAGAATGGCAGTGGAGACAGGAGGCGAAAAGAGCCGAGTCGATGGAAGCTGTCAGGAGGCAAGAGGTGAAAAATGCCGTGCCGAAGGATAATAAACAGGAGCAGCAACAGAGGCTGAAGGCTTGTTTTATTTGCGGAGATCGACGGCATCTACAGCGGGAATGTCCAGTGAAGCGCAACTCCAGGGACGGAGGCTTGAAGGAGGGAAGTGTGAACTTTGTTTGTAAACAGAAGTCTCAAGATTTACGACCTATTGACTGGCTGCTTGACAGCAGGGCAAGCCATATATTAATCAAAGACAGAAGTTTGTTTTACGTTTCAGAAGAAGTGCAGGACTTTGTGCACCTGGCAGATGGATCACGGAAATCTGTGGAAGCTAAAGGTCTGGTGAAGTTTGACAAGCTTGGAATAATGTCAGAATGTTTGTTTGTTCCGGAATTGGCTCATAATATTGTATCAGTTAGAAAACTGGTGAGTTGTAATTATTCAATTTTGTTTCACAAAGATCAATGTTTTGTAATGAGGGGAGATCAAGTGTGCATGCAGGGAAGCTTGAATGATTCACAGTTTGTAATAAAGAGCAGTCAAGCAGGGTGTGCTGTGTTAAATGCTGAGGCACAGGTACATCAGGGCTGCGTCCATGAATGGCATCAAAGGCTGGGGCATGCAAACCTTGACACGATAAAGAAAACCCCTTTGCACAGTGAAAACATGCGTTTAAAACATTGTGGACAGTTAATGGATTGTGATGCATGTAATAAAGCTAAAATGACTATTGCACCAATAAACCAGGAGGCTGAGAGAACCACAACAGCTCCCTACCAGCTAGTTCATGTTGATTTATCAGGGCCAATAAATGCTTCACGAGGAGGTGCAAAATTCTTCATGGTACTGGTAGATGATTTTTCAAGATTTTGTCATGTTTTTCTGTTAAAGCATAAAAGTGAAGCTGAGCAGAAGCTGAAACTGTTCATTAAGAGAATCGAAACTCAACACGGCGTCATGGTGGGGGCTATACGCTCGGACCAAGGTGGGGAATTCATGAATAAGGCATTGAGTGACTTTCTGGAGAGTAAGGGAATAAACCAGAATTTCACTGCTCCATTTAGCCCGTTTTCCAATGGAACTGCTGAGAGAAAAAATAGGGTGCTTGGGGAAGCAATGAGAGCCATGCTGATGGATTGCAGTTTAGGGAATTCTTTCTGGGCAGAAGCAATTCTTTATGCGAATTATATTCACAACAGGGTATTACACAGTGCTATTGGAATGTCTCCTTATGAGAAACTTACTGGCAGAAAGCCTAAAATAGAACACATTCAAAAATTCGGGGCAAGGTGCTGGATCCACATTCCACAGGGAAAAAGGAGGGGCAAGCTTGCGCCCAGAGCACAGCAAGGTTTTGTTTTGGGATTTCAGAATGCATATTTCAGAGTTTGGTGTCCAGAAACACAGCAGTTAATTCTGAGCAGAAGCATTAAAGTCTCAGAAAAGCCTTGGGATCAAAGGCAGACCGTTATTCTTACAGGAACAGATGACACACAAACACGAACACAAGCACAGACATTTAAGCCAAATCTTGACATTAAAGTGGAAGGTACACAAATTCCTCTCAGAGATGCATTAAATGAGCTCATTTGTGGGAAACGCAGATCAAAGAAACGAAAAGCTGAGGAAATGGAAGATCCTGGGCACGCGGTGCCAAGCACAAGCACAAGTACAAGCACAAATGGGGGGGCAGAGAGAGCCGAAGCTCTGGTTCCTTTAAGACGCTCTACAAAAGCAAATTTAGGCAAACCGCCTGAAAGATTTACCGTGGGATTAATAACAAGTCCTGGAATGAATAAAGTTGTAGAAATGGATCCTGAGACACTTTATTTGACATGTGTTCAACCAAAGTTTGAGTGAATAAAGTTTTGAACTGTACTGAGATGTAATTCTGAACTGTACTGAACTGAAAATGTATGATGCAATGTACTGAAATGTATTGCAAGAGGTATTGTAGAAATGTATTACTGTATGACTATGTATTGTGGAGATGTATTGTTGAGATTTTTTTGTAATTGACAGACATGATGGGAAAAAGGGGGGCTTGTTGGCATGAGGCCTAGTAGTTTTCTATCAAGTATGCAAAACTGTAACTAGGGGGAGTTATGTCTTAGCCCAGTCTGGGAACGGACTGCCAAGGCCGTTGCTATGGTAACCATCTGATAGACTGGGAAAGTTCTAACAGAGTCTGTAAGTTGTGTCTTCTGATTTATGCCTCTGAACTGAGAGGTTGTCTTCTGTGTTTACCCCCAGAGGGGGGGGTGACTGAAGAAACTCTACATGTATTTAATCTTAAAGCCTTAAGCCATAATGTCTTAATAAAAGACTCTTAACATGCTCTAATGTTCTGAAGAAGTTTCTTGCTCAACTTAACTCCAACGTAATGTATGCTGTTTCACGCAACAACGCACACACGCCAACATTAATATCCCATGCAAATAAAGTAATGCTCAAGATTCTACAACAAAGGATGTTGCCATATATGGAGCGAGAAATGCCAGATGTCCACGCTGGATTTAGAAAGGGAAGAGGTACCAGAGATCATATCGTAAACATACATTGGATAATGGAACGGACCAAGGAATTTCAGAAGAAAATCACCCTGTGCTTTACAGATTACAGCAAAGCCTTTGACTGTGTAGATCATGAAAAACTATGGAATGCTTTAAAAGAAATGGAGGTGCCACAGCATCTGATTGTCCTGATGCGCAACCTGTACTCTGGGCAAGAGGCTACTGTAAGGACAGAATATGGAGAAACCGATTGGTTCCCAATCAGAAAGAGTGTGAGACAGGGGTGTATTTTATCACCCTGTTTATTTAATCTGTACACAGAACATATCATACGGAAAGCAGGATTGGACCAAGATGAAGGAGATGTGAAAATTGGAGGGAGAAATATCAATAATTTAAGATATGCAGACGATACCATACTGCTAGCAGAAACCAGTAATGATTCGAAATGAATGCTGATGAAACTTAAAGAGGAAAGCACAAAGGCAGGACTACAGCTGAATGTCAAAAAGACTAAAGTAATGACAACAGAATATTTATGCAACTTTACAGTTGACAATGAGGACATTGAACTTGTCAAGGATTATCAATACCTTGGCACAATCATTAACCAAAATGGAGACAATAGTCAAGAAATCAGAAGAAGGCTAGGACTGGGGAGGGCAGCTGTGAGAGAACTTGAAAAGGTCCTCAAATATAAAGATGTATCACTGAACACTAAAGTCAGGATCATTCAGACCATGGTATTTCCGATCCCTATGTATGGATGTGAAAGTTGGACAGTGAAAAAAGCTGATAAGAGAAAAATCAACTCGTTTGAAATGTGGTGTTGGAGAAGAGCTTTGCGGATACCATGGACTGCAAAAAAGACAGATAATTGGGTGTTAGAACAAATCAAACCAGAACTATCACTAGAAGCTAAAATGATGAAACTGAGGTTATCATACTTTGGACACATAATGAGAAGACATGATTCATTAGAAAATATAATAATGCTTGGAAAAACAGAAGGGAGTAGAAAAAGAAGAAGGCCAAAGAAGAGATGGATTGATTCCATAAAGGAAGCCACAGACCTGAACTTACAAGATCTGAACAGGGTGGTTCACGACAGATGCTCTTGGAGGTCACTGATTCATAGGGTCGCCATAAGTCATAGTCGACTTGGAGGCACATAACAACAACAGTGAAAATGACATCAAATGCATTATATTAGGGGAAATTGCAAAAATGTGTAATATCAGGCAAAATTCCATACACAAATGTGTATACTAGGAGTAATTTGCATTCAAATACAGACTTTTTTGTGAGAACTTTTCATGATAATAACAACAACAACAACAAACTGATGCAAAAATTTGGAGAACTACACTTAAGACTGGAAGAATGAGAAACTGAGAGAAATGAAAATGGACAGCTTCATCCACCTCCAGTTCTTGCAGGATGCATGTCAGGTGTAGATTCACAACTGTGATGTACTAGAACTAGAAATGGGAGATTGCTGAGTCAGTCCTAGGACTATGCTCAGTTGGAATCAAAATGTTTGCATAGGTACCTACTGAATAAGACAGCAGTGCATGAATCCACATTTAACTAGAGATGAAAAACAATGTAGAAAAATCTGACCTATAAAGCCTTACACGGCTTGGGACCACAATACCTGATGGAACGCCTCTCCTGATACAAACCCACCCGTACACTACGTTCAAGATCAAAGGCCCTCTTCTGGGTGCCTACTCCAAGGGAAGCTCAGAGAATGGCAACAAGGGAGAGGGCTTTCTCAGTGGTGGCCCCCAAATTATGGAATGACCTTGTCGACAAGGTGCGCCTGGCGCCAACACCGTTATCTTTTTGGCACCAGGTCAAGACTTTCCTCTTCTCCCAGGCATTTTAGCATGTGTTTTATACTGTTTAAATTTTTTAATTGTGTTTTAAATTGTTTTTATAAGATCTATTTTAAATTGTATTTGTTTTAATGTTTTTAGTTACTGTAAACCACCCAGAGAGCTTCAGCTATGGGGGGGTACACAAGTATAATAAAATAAATAAATAAATAAATAAATCATAACATAAATGTCACACTGCAAAATTTTGCAACCGTCCCCCCCATAAATTTGAATTGCAGACTTCACACTGCATCCCTTTATTTTCCCCAAGTGGTGTGAAGTCTAGGGCAGCTCTTCCAGGACCAGTTTCATAGGAAATAAGTAAGCATATTGAGAATTTATAATAATTGGCTTATTTGTAAACACATCGGTTGAGCATGCATGTGCAAACAGAATACAGAAACAAGAACACATGTGGACAGCTGTACATAGTCCTGTTCTGGCAGCTGATGTTCAGGTCAGGAGATGAAATTCTGACCAAATAACAACCTTTACATTTACAAACATTTTCAGTTTTATGCTTCTGTGTTTATGTGCTATTGTTAACCCTTCTGTAGCGGCATCAGCCCTGTTCCACTGCAGTCTTGTCACAGGCACCCTAGGGAGGCTGCTTGGACTTCTCTACATCAAAGAGACAAATCAGAGTATTTTCAAATGAATCCCTTGAAGTTGCTGTAAAATTAGGGTGCTTTTTTGTTTAATTAAGAGAGCAAAGCCATTGGAAAGTGCATATCATTTCAGCAGTGTAATTGTTTCCTGCTATTACATGGAACTGGAGGATGTTAATCTCCTGTATAGCTTGTCGGCTGCACTCCTTGTCCATGCGAAATGCTGACTCAGCATGTTGCTTCCAAGGCCCTGTTTGTGTTTGTTACCTGTCTTAACTCTTGCTCTGGACTGGATCTACTTTGATACTTTCCTCTTCTTCAAGAATGCAGTATCTAGGGTATTGATGGGAGTGGTGGGCTAACTGCATACAATTCCTAGGTTCAAAGAGCTACACCGGTTGCCAGTTATCTCCTGGCAACATTCAAAGCCCCAAATAGCTTGGAGCCCAAGTATCTCAGAGAACACCACATGTGCAACAAATACCTGATACATGGGTGGCACATTCACCAGGTATTTGTCGCACATGTGGACAGGCTGTGGCATTGAGTTAGGCCTGCATTCCAGTGCTGCACTGCTTGCTTCCCAGTTCTGGAGAGTTTTACAAGTGGTTGCTGACTCTTTCGAGTGGCAACTCTGTGTGTGTGTGTTTGTAACATCTTATGCCACCCACAGAAACCCTGTTAAGGCATTTGCTGTGAACACATGAAGAGGTTTGCGAGGCTATGGATGCCACTGTCACCCCCCAACATCCCCATTAGAGACCTTTCCCCATCGAGTGGGAAGATCTGAAAGGAGACAGTAAGCACATTTAGCTTACAATCCTCCCTGTGATTAGGGCCCTTTGTGATCAGATTTCGTGATTATTGGGAGGCCTGTAAGCATGCACATATGAATACACAATCCCCCTTCAGACTTTCCTACTCAACATGGGTACGTCAGGACTGGAGTGGAGCAGGCAGGGACTAGCACACATTCCCACACAAACATACTTTCGAGTGGAATTATCTGTTCAGGCATAGCTCCTGAATAGTGATGAACAAAAAGAAGGTGTGTGTGTGGCTTAGCAGACCACAGAATAGTATACCTACAAAATGAAAGGTGATCTGGGAAATAAATAGCATGTTGAGCTAACAATAACATGAATATAACAACATTTCACTTTCACTTTAAAAAGGGACAGTTACGGTAGTTTTTTCTTCAGGCAAGAACCCACAAATTAAGACCTAGAAGTTTTTTTATTTATTTAAACTGTTGTATAAGGCTTTATATAATGCACAAAATGTATTGCAGTGGGATAGGGGTTGCTCTAAATAACATTTAGGATCCCTCCTCCAACTTAGGGCCAGTTCACATGGTGATTTAATTTGAGATGGGTTCTATTTGCACGCTCATTTAATTCGCAGCGATCACATAATGTAGGAGGCAAAGGGAAGATGTCCCGGTGCTTTTAACTTTTAATCCGCAGCAAATCAATCAAATTTTAATCTGAAAAGGGAAGGAAAAACCATCTATGCTTTGCATCTCTAGGGGCTTGTAGACACTTAGCTCCAATGCTTTTGTGAGTCCAAGCCCACTCCCTTCTCTCTTTGTTTACCTTGTCCTGCTGGCTCCTGTTCTGCAAGCCTGCTGCCTGCAAACAGTGCTTTTTTTTTTCTTTCCTCCCTAACTTGTGCAAAAAAGCATAACATTGTTCAAATATTTGTATTTCTGCTGGATTCTGAAAATACAAATAATAAAACCTGAGGATTTTTTCTTCTTTTTTCAATGAAACTTGCTCTGGAACAAACTGAGCATGCTCGGTTGCCAAGGTAATCAGAGGAAGTGATAGTTTGACCCTAAGAGGGTGTGGTCATTAGGAAGCTGCATGATTGACTCTTTCCCTTCAGTACAAACAGAAAACAGCGATTGGAAGGTAGGAAGTGTGATCTTTAAGCACGCATCATGATGGAAAAAGCTTTGTCTTTAAAATGGAGTTCAGCTCCAGTGTGAATGAACCCGTAGTGATTCTATGACTGCAAGACTGGGGATGGATTAAATGACTCAGTGTCCACACACACACACACACACCTAACTCCATGGCTCTGGTTGTGTGTCTGATTGACATACATTTGAAATTTTATGCAGAAATATAGATATAAGGTATACATACTTGCACCATTGTTTAAGGGCTTTTCAGTTTTTCAGGTATATTTGTTTCCCCTTTATAAAAGAAATTGATGCCAAAAACACTGGGATGTGTTAGAGACACTTGAGAACAACATTTAGGAACAAAACCCATTCCAATAGAATTTTATTAACCCTTTAACAACCAAAATGCCCTCCGTAATGGAATGAAACAGCCCAGAATGGCGACTTCCCAGCGAGCCAGACCTCTGAAATACCAGTCCCACATGACTACATGGGATGCATGCAATAAGACACAAAACTTCCATGCAAACCACATTCCGATAACCATTCCGGGCTATAATACGCTTTTACGTTAAACAGCCGGAAACGGCGACTTCCCAATCAGCCAGACCCACCAAATTCACCAGTTCCCAGTCCCACATGACTACATGGGATGCATGCAAAAAGTCACAAAACTTGCACGCAAACCACATTCCGATACCCGTTCTGGGCTATAATACACTTTTATGTAAAACAGCCCGGAACGGCGACTTCCCAATCAGCCAGACCCACCAAATTCACCAGTCCCACATGACTACATTGGATGCATGCAAGAAGACACAAAACTTCCACACAAACCATGTTCCGATACCTGTTCCGGGCTATAATACGCTTTTACGTAAAACAGCCTGGAACGGCGACTTCCCCATGAGCCAGACCTCCCAAATTCACCAGTCCCACATGACTACATTGGACGCATGCAGTAAGACACAAAACTTCCACACAAACCACGTTCCAATACCCATTCCAGGCTATAATACGCTTTTACGTAAAACAGCCCGGAACGGTGACTTCCCAATCATCCAGACCCACCAAATTCACCAGTCCCACATGACTATATGGGATGCATGCAATAAGACACAAAACTTCCACACAAACTACGTTCCGATACCTGTTCCAGGCTATAATACGCTTTTACGTAAAAGAGCCCGGAACGGCGACTTCCCAATGAGCCAGACCTCCCAAATTCACCAGTCCCACATGACTACATGGAATGCATGCAATAAGACACAAAACTTCCACACAAACTACGTTCCGATACCCGTTCCGGGCTATAATACGTGTTTGTGTAAAACAGCCTGGAACGGCGACTTCCCAATCAGCCAGACCTACCAAAATTCACCAACCACACATGTTACTGCCTCTCCTTTTGTTGGGAAATGGGAGATAACACAGGATGACCCAGGAACCTCTGGGGTGATCAGCAATACCCTTTCTTGCTGTTTGTAGGTCCACTAAGCAGCACTATTGGTGCTGCTACCAGGTTGCGAATGGCTGGTGAATTGGGGAGAGAGAGAGAAAGAGAGATTGGAAGGGCAAGTTGGCTGGCAGAAGGGGGAGAGAAATAGAGTTTGCCTTCTGTGAAATAGATGTGCTATCACAGGAAAAAAACTGGGTTCAAAGAAGTGCTCTTGTGTGCTTGCGCTCAGACTCCACCTCTGCCTTGTATTCAAGTTCTGGGCCAAACCTCACCAGTTTGCTTTCTGTGAAATGAGTTTCTGACACAACTACTTTCAAAATCAAGGTTATTAAAGTCTGGAACCTGTAGGAGGGACTCCCACTTATTGTGCAGAGCGCATGAGGTGGAGGCAGAAGAACTTTCCAGTCAAAAGGCTCTCAGGCAAGAAGGCTGGAGAACAGGACCTTGGACAGCCACTGCCAGTCTGAGGGCCAAACTAGATGAGATACCAATCATGCAATAAACAATTGCACAATGAGCTTTGCAACACTAAATTGAAGGTGCAGGGCAGCTGATTCCTAGTGGGGTCCTGACATGGGGGCTTTAGTCGCTGCACCTGCTATTTACATTGGGGAATAACAACAACAACAACAACAATAATAATTGTACCACCTCCTTTGCAGAAAATGCCACACCACTGTACCAGTGTATATCAACAAAATCACAAAACAAAGCAATCAGATGTCAGGGTTGAGGTCAGTCCCTCTGACATTATCTGGCCTACAAAGTGGTGGGGCAAGCATCCATTCCTCCACCCAGAAAAGGTTTAGCACGCCTATTCTATGTATGGCTACGATGACACAAATAAATAAATATAACTATAAAGAGTAGTTCTGAAATACTGTAATGATTTTTCATTCTTCTAAAGATATTTTAACATATAGCATCATTAGCTATATTCTTTGGAAAAATATGAATCCAGTAAAAAATAAACACACATAGCAAGAACTAAAACAATGTATACAAATATGTATACAACATTAGGATATAAATGTAACATATAACATAATATAAATAGCAGCAACTGAACCAATATTTTTGTAAACATTTTGCAAAATAAATAGAACACAAATGTACTCTTTTGTGCAGGTAGGCGTGCAAGATCATTTCAAGTACAGAACAGTATTTATCAACACTGAAAATAATCATATAACATTAGACAAGATCATGTTATAGAGGAAAACATTTTTGCCTGTGGCATGGATTCTTCATTTGTCACAACACTTTGGACATTTGAATATGCCATGAGGAGCTTGATTTATCTCAAGGCAGGACAGATGGTACCAGTCCTGACAGACTCCCTGGCAGAGAACCATTGTGTCCTCCTTGGGTTTCTTGCACAGATTACCCATTAAACACAATTACCAAGATGAATTATAATACTGTTGTACTGCTGAAGATAAGAATGCAATTGTAGACAATGATCCTTTAAGCACATTTCTTGAGACAGGAGTGTTGAAATTGTTCATGACTTTCTGATTTATTTGTTTCTTTGTTCTCTGCTGCTGTCTCTGAGTTGCACTTGGTTGTGGAAGTAATGCATTCTTGCTGAGCAGTTCCGTAGCAATCCACTGCCGTATAGGGACCATGTCTACTGGGAAGGGGATTGGAGAGCCACTGCACAACACATGTGCAAACAGACATAGAAACACCTCACAGTTGGAAGAGTCTTTTTGAACTGGTATGTCAAGAGGTGCATGAATGTTCTACTCTGACCAATTCATTGCTGAAGCTGACTGCATCTGTATACATGCTTGCAGCATGTTGGTGTACTTGGTGGAGATGCCATGTTTGGAATCAAGATACAGAATAATTTTCCACTTGAAGAACACAATCATTAGTACCCAATGAGAACTGTGTACATTGGTGGGGATGAGCCAGATGTCCTTCATCACAACATCCAAGTTTGTGCCAAAGTTGTGAACACTTGTTGTGTATCCCTGTAATTCCATGGACCGCATAATAAATGGACTGAAGACACACACGTCAACATCTGTACTTGTCACAGTCTCTAGATTTGTTCTTGTAATTAGGAATCCCTCAATTACAGTGTCAACTAGCCAGTTTTGATTCAGAAGAGACTTCATGTCATCTGCATTGATGTAGACCCTTTGTATGGTTGAATTTCTCATGCGTGGATAGCATGTTATAGATTCCTATGGAACATATTCTTTTTTCCCCATCAGCTTTCCTTGAGTAGGTTTTTGAGGGGTACTTGAAAAATAGGGGGCTTCCTGCTCAAGATCAAAGGCAAAGGATGATAATCGCCTTTCCTTGCTAGCAGCTTGATTTTCATTCTTCTCATTTCTCTGTTGGAAGGCATCAGTTGTAGTATAACCATGCATCAGAAGGGAATCTGATGCAGCCAATATGGTTAACTAATCTTTTTGTCTAGGTTTCTTTCTTCCAGATTTTCCTTTTCGTCCACTCATCCTCAATTCTTCAGAGAATACATCACCTTTGTCCGATGAAGACTTTTTCCTACAGACATCTGTGCTGCCATAATATGATAGCATGTCCTGGAACTGTTGCAAGAACATGTTTCTTTTGGAAATAATTTCACCACATATTCCTTCTCACATAATCCTCTGATAAGGAAACAGCCAGACTGTGCTTGTAAGAATATGCGGTTTCGCTTTACAATTAAATCTGCTAGACCTTCCGTAGTCTTTGATTTACGGTCTTTTCTTTGAAGTTCAGGCACATGGTCTGTGTCCATCTTTCCCTGCTTTATGAAATGCACAATGTCATCTACAGGAACATAGTCTACTGGAAACTGTAGTATCAGGATTTAATTTCTGCTATTATGTTCTGCTAAGAGGTGGTAATTTCCAATTACACACAATCCTCTTAAAATTTATTTTAGGTAATATGTCTGAAGGAAATAAAAAACCAAAACCATTTCATCCATGTTCAGTTCCTTCTCACTGCATAGCCGCTTGAACACGGCATTCATGCTTTCAGACACATTTGTGGTAATGCTACTGGTTCCCTTACAGATCCCTCTTTTTTCCAACAGCCATCTGCCACAGTTTGTCATAACAACTTTTCTCAGCTTCTGATCAAAATAGTTGAGGAAGCCTGCACTCCACTTTACTTCCAATTTGTGCAGCAATTTCAGAAACTCCTCTTCACTCTCACTATCCAGAAGCTGAAGAATATTGTTGGTGTAAACTTTCTGATCACCTTTCCCTCCTTCATGTGCAGAGACCCAGAATTCTACATCTTTTATAATATGGTTCCAGCAAAGGACATGTGCACAGCCTGGAATAGCCTTCTCAATAGCATGCACAATGGCTGCTTCTCTGTTTGTGACTATCACAGTGGAATGTAGTCATGTGGGACTGGTGAATTTGGTGGGTCTGACTGATTGGGAAGTCGCCATTCCGGGCTGTTTTACGTAAAAGTGTATTATAGCCCGGAATGGGTATTGGAACGTGGTTTGCGTGGAAGTTTTGTGTCTTTTTGCATGCATCCCATGTAGTCATGTGGGACTGGTGAATTTGGTAGGTCTGGCTGATTGGGAAGTCGCCGTTCCGGGCTGTTTTACGTAAAAGCGTATTATAGCCCGGAACGGGTATCGGAACATGGTTTGCGTGGAAGTTTTGTGTCTTATTGCATGCATCCCATGTAGTCATGTGGGACTGGTGAATTTGGTGGGTCTGGCTGATTGGGAAGTCGCCGTTCCGGGCTGTTTTACATAAAAGCGTATTATAGCCCAGAACGGGTATTGGAACATGGTTTTCGTGGAAGTTTTGTGTCTTATTGCATGCGTCCCATGTAGTCATGTAGGACTGGTGAATTTCAGAGGTCTGGCTCACTGGGAAGTTGCCGTTCCAGGCTGTTTCATTCTGTGTCTCTAACACATCCCAATGTTTTTGGCATCAATTTCTTTTATAAAGGGCCCGTTCTGGCCTGTTCCATTCCATTCCAACTTTTACACAGTCCCCAAAGTAGTGCAGGGCAGGAACAATTTTTATCTCTGCATAAAAAAAGTTTGTTCCCCAGTGCTTTCAGATTTATTTTTACTCAGCTTGGCAGCCGCTTTATTTGTAAACCTTTTGTCTTAAATAGATAAAAGGAGTGAAGAATAGGTGTGAATTTATTTATTTATTTATTTACCGCTTACTTGCCAAAATGGCTTCAAAGCAATGATGCCTCTATGCTAATTATAGCTCCTTTATGTTGTAAAAATTGAAATTGATTATTTTGTAACTTATTTTTAAATAATTCCGTACAGATATAACACCTAATGTAATTTAAGTGCTTTATAGCCCAAGCCCCAACATGAGTACTCAGAAGTAAACCATATTGATTTCAATGAAAATTACATCCAAGTATGTTTAGATGTGCAGCCTTAGAAATATTAAATAACTCTGTCTCCATTGTGCACCCCAATTATGCAGAGTGTAGAACAATTAAAAATTATTGCTGCTCCAGTTCTGATCCAGTCTGAAAAGTCATATCGCAGGTGTATGGGTGAGGGGAAGTAGGGGAATTGCTTTACTAGGATACCTGGTCTCCATTACACCATCAGCAAGCAACGGCTCCATTCCTATGTACATAGAGCCAGTGTGATGTAGTGGTTAGAGTTTTAGACTAGGACCAGGGAAGCTATACTTCACCAACTCAAGCTGTGAAACTTGCTGTGTAACCTTGGGGATATCACAGTCTCTCAGCCTTATCTACCTCACAGGGTTCTTGTGAGGATAAACCATGTAAGCCATCTTGAGCTTCTGAGAGGAAAGGAGAAATATACATGTAATAATAGATAAAGCCCCACTGAAATAAATGGAACTAACTTCTGAGTAACCATGCTTATGTGGATGTAATGGAACAGCAGTGATCTCAAAGGTGTATGTGTTATAGATATAAGAAGTTGTCATCATCAGTGTATCAACACAGTTGTACAATTAAACGTCATTGTACCACGGAGGTCGGGGGACAAAGGATGCATTTGAGGTATAGGGCTTCTGTGTTATAATGAAAACTGTACTGCAAGGATTAAAGCTAGTGAGTACTAAGGTACTGGTTCCTAGAGAGGCAAAAACAAACAAACAAACAAAACCTGCTCCCGCTCGGGTTGAGGGAAGGAAGAAGCTGGAAGGGTAATTAAAATCACAATATAATCAAACTAAATTAAAACCAGCAAAGATAAGCAGGTTGGGAGATCAGCATCCAATATGGGTGTAGTGGCAATTATCACCAAGAACTGGTTCACGCAGGCACTTTCCTCAGCTGTAACATCATATGGTGACTTGTACTTTTGAATAGGCCATCATAGATCTGAAGGTCAAGAGAAGCCTTCTGTCCAAAGTTTTAATTCTTTTTCTCCTTTTTTGATGGCACTAGAAAAAACCATAAATGTAGGGAAGGAATACTGAATAGGTAAATTGTTGAGAATATATACATTTTTCCCTGAAGTCCATGAAAGAGAAGGTAAATGACACAGCAGATTCATCATACTCTAGGTTACAAAGTAATTATTGTTGTTGTTATTGATTCATTAATGAGAGAAATGTATATAAAATGTTGCTTTTTCAGAATATTCTAAGGATAAATAAAATATGTGATGTTATTGTTAAGAATAAATGGTTAATAGGTTAATAGACTGTTTGCAGTAGATAATTCTATAGAAGCTGGAGTTAACGTAGATAGAGAAAAGGGGCTTTTTCTTAGAATAGGACATTTGTCTGAAGTTCAAACAAAGCAGCCAGAACAGACAGTTTGTGGTCAAGTTCCACTTCAAAATAGAAAGGGGATTTACACTTGACTAATTCAGCTGATGATTTTAGCCCTTCATTGCTTTGCTTGATGTAAAGGGAGTTTTTATGCTTAGTTAATGAGGAGGGGAGGGGAGCAATATACCATATATGGGAAATAATAAATAAGGGTATAAGGTAGCCTAAAACTGAGGAGTGGGAGATGTAAACAGGGGAGGAGTTTCATGTGACATGGACAGGCGGATCTGATAGGCTGTGAACCCTGGAAGTACCTGACCAATGGGGAAAACAGGGGAGGGAATCATAGCATCGGGCTAGGGGATAAAAGTCTGTACCAATGTCATGTTGGGTGTGTCTGCCTTCTGGTAGGACACCCATCCTTGCAAGTACGAAATAAAAGCTTTTAAAATTGATTCACACTTGTCTCTGTCATGGGTCTTCCACAGGAGACCATTTTTGGGGTCTCATAGGGGGTTTTTCCCTTAAGGAAAACCACGTTTCTTACAGATGGGGGCTCGTTGTCCGGGATCCAGTCCTTGAAGTGACCACTGGTCCTAGTTCTACTGTGGGAAGACGCGTCCTGTTGACCTTTCAACAGTCCCAGGTAGTAAAGGAGACAGTTTGGTTCTTCAACTGACAAAATGTCCCAGGACCTAATTTAATAGACCAGACATTATGAATCAGGGGGAAATTCTTTGGGTGTGTGTCTCTTGGAAATGAAAAGATCTGGAACGGTAGGCACCCGGCTAGATACGCGTAAATTTGACCAGGCAACGCCGTGCACGGATCAAGGTAAGAAAAACATTAAAGGCACTGGAAGGTTAATGTGAGTATTTATCTTGATGGTCGGGCAATCAAGGTAAAAAAGGGTTGGAGTGTCCCGGGGGGGATTGACGTCCCCTGAAAATCACCTAGTACCTTGGTTGGACAGAAGGCTTTGAAGGTCTTCTGGAAGACTGTCCTTCAGACTGAAAAGTCTGTAAGAGACAGAGGACTGGACCTTACTGTCCTGTCTGTAAGAAAGGGGAAGTGGGGATAAAGTCCCAGACTGGACCTTGTCGTCTTGTGTGTGAGACAGGAGGAGGAAGGTACCAGCCTTAAAAGTGTGAGTGTGTGTTAGACCTGAATGTGAGTGAGTGAGGCGCGTTTTAAACGCAAAGTGAGTCTGAAGTCTCAAATTCACGTTTTCGGACAATCAAGATAAAAAGGGTTGGAGTCTCCCGGGGGGGATTGGCGTCCCCTGAAAGTCACCTGGTGTCTTGGTTGGCGAAAATGGTTGGAGAGAGAAATGAAGCGAGTGAAAAGATTGAAAGAGGTCTGATTTTAGAAATGGGAAATAAAAGTAGTAAGAAGATTAAAGATCAGACTAAAATACTTACTACAAAAATACCAGATAAGGAAATTAATATACCTCCTGAAAGTCCATTGGGAGTAATGTTGAGAGTATGGGAAGACTTGCCTTGTACAAAAGACAAGGACAAGAAGAAAATGATTAGATATTGTTGTTTTGAATGGCCAAGCCAACCCTTACAACCTCCAGCCATATTTTGGCCCAAATTTGGAGCCTTTGAGGTTTGACTTTGTCAACGTTTAAATTTCTTTGTAAACAATAAAGAACCATTCTCACAGGAAGAATCAGATTATGCATCATGTTGGGTGGGAAATGTTAGTGAGAACTCTTATTCTTTAAGATTCAGAAAGAACCAGGATAGAACTAATAAACCAACTAAAAAGACAAGGGAGGTAGAGAAATCTAAAAGTCGTCCCTGGGACCCTCCACCCTATTCAGGAAATATAGAACTGAGGGAACTGCCTGGAGTAGACCTGATTAATTTGGATAAATTGATGGTCTCCCTCAGTCCATCCATAGCTCCCTCTGGCCCCTCATCAACTTCCAGTAAAGTTGTAACAACTCAAACAGAGTCTGATACAAGACCCACTATTAATGACTATTCTACACAAAGGAAGTCACAGGGGGATACAAGTTATGGATGTATGGGTGTTTATACAGTAACTAAACAAGTTAGTTAATGAAAAGGCAAGAGAAACTGCCTTACAGTCAGAACCAATCACAATTAATATATTAGTTCCATCAGTACCAATTATAGAAATTGTCCCCAGTTTCATCAAACAGGAAATAAAACAATTAGAAAATTAGGTTTGAATAATCATTTGGTGTTGTTGGTGTTGGGAATTAAGGATGTAACAAAAGAGATGGACAATGTTGTGAAGATAAGTCAAGGCCATTAATTTAAGGATCCAATAAGGGTGAGAATTGTGGTCTGGACATTGTACATGTGTTAGAAAGGGTGGTGTGGGACAGGTAATGTCCACAACCACAGAAAACGAATTAAATAAGGAAAAGGAAGAAAAGGAAAATTTAGGAGAAGGCTGTTCCCTTCACCCCAGTGTTTTCAATTGAGAGGTGGAGAAAGTTGTTAGATAAAGAGTGGAATTTGAAAATAAGAACCAAGTACAGGAGGTCATATTAGGATTCAGACCAAGATTAATGCACCCAAGTTAAGATAAACCCCACAACCCATCCTCTGGATTTTGTAAGGAACAAATGTTTAGATTCCAAACATTATCGAGGATTTGTTGTGGAGAAAAATGAACTGAGAACAAAAGAAGTAAAATGTGTATAAAGGTGGTCAGTTTTACCCACTTATCACTTTTGCAGCAGAAAATAAGAAAGTAAAATGTCCAAAATGTATGAGAAATATGGCATGTTTCCAGTAGAATTCTTGTCTTTGTGGTATACTCATATAAGCACTTAAAGCAAAAAGCAGCAGTTCTCAGAAGAAAGAATCTTTGATTTAGAATTAAAATCATTAAAATGGCTTTGGAAGGTAGGACTTGATTTTCCAGTTTTGAAAATTAGGTCCCCCTAAATAAGTTATAGGGTGAATATAAATTTTATTTGGGTTATTAGTGTAGGGCAAATTACTTTAAAAAAAAAATTTTTTTTTGGAACTGTCATATGATTTAACATGTATATTTTTTTTTTGAGGGAAATTACTCTATCCTACCCTTTTGTTGCCTAATGAGTAAGGATTTATGTATAAACATTCAGGTTCTTAGGAAAACTTGGAATGTTTCTCAGTAGTTATGAAGTAGTGCCTGAGTGGGGACACTCACTCAAGATTAAAAATAATTTGAATAGACAGTATTTGGTTATAAGCATAGACTCTCAGGAAAGTGAATAATGTTATGAGAAGAGAAAGGGGAGTCATGACTATAGTAATTATATATAAGGAGAATGAGATATAAATGAATTTGACTGATTTAATAATGTCATAAATATTGTTAAATCAAACACTATTTTAAGACATAGATGAAAAACACTAAGAAATTCTGTATACAGAATTGGCACATGTGTATACTTTAATCATTTGATAAGATAAAAATCATATTAATGTTAATTTATAAAAAGTAAAGGAGAAATATTTAAGAAATTAAAAGGTATTCCTACCGTAGAAACTTCACACCTGGGTGTCTACTGAAGTGGACTTTCAGCTGTGCCAGTTTCCTTAAAATCCAGTCCAACGGTCATCTGAAAAGTCCAGATCTGAACGGGCTTTTGGGATAACATCCAGTTGAAGAGATTACTTCATTTCAGTCTGTCTCTCTCAAGTGAGTGGCAGGGACTTTCCCAGCTGAACAGATCGCTCAGGGGAAAGTTCACAAGTGTGCGTTATCTTTGCTACAGCCTGACATTCAACTTGGGAAAAAGAATCTGAAACAATTGAAACAGACTTTTTGCTTTTTGTAAACTAGTAGTTTGATAAATTGTTCCAACACAGGCTGAAAAGACCAACCTTTTTGAAAACTGCCCACAAAGGAACTGTTTCTGTGCTAACACAGACAGATTCCTATTAATAGAACAGGAGGAAGTGCCTGTTTGTGACAATTGTGATAAGATAAGGGGCAATATAATCATAAAATCAGTATGGGTTTTAAGTTTGATAATAAGTGTTAAATAGTGTAGTCCTTTGTAGGGGGAAAATCACTTTGTAGGGGGAAAATCATTGTGTCTGGGCCGATGGATGTGGCAGGTGGCCAACTGCCTGGACCAGAGGACCTAGACTGATGTTACCCATTCAATGGATTATTATGCTCATATTGTTTTGCCAGGAAAAGGGGGTACAGGTAAATTTCATGGCAAAACAGTGTCTGGTTATTTATGTGAGAATTTCACTCTAGGGGAATTCTCTCCTTTGCTTTACTAAGAAATAAGGTAAAATGGAGTACTTAGATTACTCTTTTATAGTTAAAGGGGTACTTTAGGATAATATCAGAAATGATCATGGTATTAAAATTATTTGTATTTTTTATGTTAGTTTTGTTTTGGGTCATGACAAGGATGGTGGACATTCACTTCATGGCCCAGGGTTTCAGGACTTATTACAGTCTGACCCTCCTTTTGCATGTTCATATATTATGGCTATTATACATTTTGTAACTGTTACTGTATATATGAGTTGGAGATTATAGACTACCATGTTTGGGGGTGTGGGGAACACACTAACCTTTGGGACCAAGGATCAGTTATTGAAAAATTAGATACTGGCATTATTTTCTTTTATATCCTCCCTAAGGAAAAGAAAGGGGGGGGCCTTGGCCCAAACCCCGTCGTTGGAGTCTGCTGTTGATAAGACACAAAGAAATTCTTGGACAGACATCACGACTACTTCTTTGGAAAAACTCCTACATAATGGATTTAGAGGATCAAAACTGGACAGATAAGGAGAGATTTGAGACTTTACTAATTCCAGAATTAGATACTTGGAGTTCAGGGTGGAAATGGAAGGGAACTTGGATTAGGACCTCCTTTAAGGAATGAGGTTGAATGACAAATGAGAAGAAGGTTACCTGTTATAATAGAAACCAAATTTCTGCCTGTAAGGGAGTGGGGGGGTCTCAACCAATAATATTTGTATACAAGAAACCTGGACACTTAAGACCAAGGGTTCTAGTGCAAATACCCCTTGAGATCGAAACGACACCTAATAGAATATCCCCAGGTAGGGGTTAAATGTATAATGATCCCTGAAGTAATTTGTACAGGAATTGTTTGGATTGGAGTTGTAATAATAATAATACTTTGTCTGTTGAACATTTTCTTATATTTCTGGTTTGGTGAAGAGATCACCAGAGATGAAGAGATGGATTAGTCTGAGCAATGTGAAAGTTAGAATGGGAGTTGTGTTACCTGGGAGAAAATAACATTCGAAATGTTGTTTTCAAATAATAACACTCCCATCAGAAAAAGAGCCAAAAATGCCCAAGAAAAGTCATTCAGTCCACCACAGATTGACCTCCATAGGGTAAAAGTCATAGAAGTTCAGAATGAGCAAGTTGAATAGGAATAGCAATAGGGATAAGTGTTAATTTTTGTGTTTATATTGTTTAACCAGAAAGAGGGAAATATATGTCAAAATATAAAATTCATGATAATGGTAAGAAAGCGGCAGACGGCCAATAATGCCAGTCAGAAGGTCCGGACCCAGAGTAGTTTGGTTAGGACAGTCCTATCCCGTATACTTATATTCAAAATAGAGATAGGATATGGAGAAATAAAATGCCTGGGTAGAATGAGTAAAATATATATTCGAACTGCTATGCTTGTGCAGCAGGCAGGCCAAGGGCACAAATAGCTCCCTCCTCTATAGAAGGACCAGACAGTACCACTAAAATAAGTTGCCTGTTGACTCTGTACCAGCATGAGAATGCCTGGAACAATGAGACCCTGTCAAGAGCTTTCCCACCAGTTCCCAGCCTTAAAACCTAGAAGACTAAGGACACCTTCAGTGTTCGCCAGAGTTTCTAGGACTCACTCAAGAGGTGGGAACTTTGGATGGTTGTACAGGAGATGGGTTGAGTAGTTCTTCTCACCCTCAGGTAACAAGGGCAGACTTATTGTGGTATTGTTGAGGTGGAACATGACAGGCTATCCTTCCTAAAAACTGGACAGGGACATGTGCTATAGTACAATTGGCAAAAACCATTTACCCTGGCATTTGAACAAACTAAAATGTTTAGTAGAAGAAATAAAAGAGAGGCAATAGATTCCTCAATTGATAAAGGTATTTATATAGACTCAATCAGGTATAGATGACCAACTTACTGGGTGGTTGGAGTCCAAGTTTGGAAAATGGAAGGGATGGATTTTATATATTTACCTCATTGATAATAGTAGCAGGGGTATTGATTGTTGTAGGATGTTGCATCATACCATGTGTACGAGGGTTAGTTAGCACAGAGAATAATAGAGACGGCTGTAACCAAACAGATGCCTTTAGAACCTTCTCTTTATAATGAAAATGTGTTACTTTTAGCAGAACCAGAAGGAGATTCTCAATCCCAGGAAGCTCGATGTGAGACCATGTTAGAAGAATTCAACAGAAGCATGAGAAATTAATGAAAAAGACAACAGAAAAATTATAAAATAAAAAGAGGAGGGATTGAGAGAAATGTATATAAAATGTTGCTTTTTCAGAATATTCTAAGGATAAATAAAATATGTGATTTTATTGTTAAGAATAAATGGTTAATAGGTTAATAGACTGTTTGCAGTAGATAATTCTATAGAAGCTGGAGTTAACGTAGATAGAGAAAAGGGGCTTTTTCTTAGAATAGGACATTTGTCTGAAGTTCAAACAAAGCAGCCAGAACAGACAGTTTGTGGTCAAGTTCCACTTCAGAATAGAAAGGGGATTTACACTTGACTAATTCAGCTGATGTTTTTAGCCCTTCATTGCTTTGCTTGATGTAAAGGGAGTTTTTATGCTTAGTTAATGAGGAGGGGAGGGGAGCAATATACCATATATGGGAATTAATAAATAAGGGTATAAGGTAGCCTAAAACTGAGGAGTGGGAGATGTAAAGAGGGGAGGAGTTTCATGTGACAGGGACAGGCGGATCTGATAGGCTGTGAACCCTGGAAGTACCTGACCAATGGGGAAAACAGGGGAGGGAATCATAGCGTCGGGCTAGGGGATAAAAGTCTGTACCAATGTCATGTTGGGTGTGTCTGCCTTCTGGTAGGATACCCGTCCTTGTAAGTACGAAATAAAAGCTTTTAAAATTGATTCACACTTGTCTCTGTCGTGGGTCTTCCACGGGAGACCATTTTTGGGGTCTCATAGGGGGTTTTTCCCTTAAGGAAAACCACGTTTCTTACATTAATATACCACTTATATGCCAAAATGGCTTCTAAGCAGTTTACAACATAAATTCAATTATAAAATACATACATAATTAAAATACGCAATTAAAATTCAATCAGAACATTAAAATAGTCCTTAATTAAAATATACAATTAAACCAGTTAAAAACGTCAGAATTAAAACGGTTAAGAACAAACAAAGCAGTTAAAGTCAGCAGTTCAAGTGCGTTTGAACACAGATGTCTTTAGCAAGCATTGCCCTGCACATGAAGTAATCTTGCACCACGTCAGATTGGCTAGTGATTCAAGGACCAATCACAGTTCCTAAAAACAGAAAACAAAGCAATCTGCAACCACTTTATAGCCCATTAAAACAACTCTCCACCACTCAAAGGATCTATTGCTGGGATGGGGAACCTGTGGCTCTCCCGTTGTTTTTGGACTACAACTCCTGACATCATCTTCATCACTTGGCTAAGCTGTCTGGGGTTGATGGGAAACCTCCAGAGTACAACTCCCATCACTGGTCTACTGTAACAGGAATGCCTTTACTTTTTAATTTAAAACCAAACAAACAAACTAGGAAAGAACCTTGGGCTAAAGTCTCATATGGACTGAGTTACACTGGGCAAGGCCCTGCTTTGCAAATCTCTTTGGTTTTCAGATAGGAAATAAAAATATAAAAACTTACAATAGGTACAATAGTTTAATCAATATGTTATGTATGGATAACATACATATCATAACCATTTTCGTCTCTGGTTGAGCTGTATACAATTACCTTTGTATCATTTGGTAATTTGTACAACTACTATCTGGTGCCCAACTTTCTCCCACACGATCCAGCTATTATTCCAATCTAGTAATAGTGAATAGTTGAGTTTTAACATGGATCATCTGGAATGTTTCCAGTGCCAATGTTTTGTTCCAGTTTGGGATGGGGGGGACAACGGGGACCTACAGGCGGGCCCCGCTTATACGGCAGGTTCTGTTCCAGACTGCTGCCATAAAGCGGAAATTGCCGTAAAGCGGAACCCATTGAGTATAGGGCGTGTTGCGCGAAAATGCCGCAAAATGCCGCAAAGGCGCAAATACAGCTTTAAAATGGGGGATTTCCCCTAACTGAAAGCCGCTGCATTAGCGGAATGCTGGAATGCGAAGTGCCGGTAAGTGGGGCCCTACTGTATTACATAAAATTCATTTGGAAGGGCTCAGCATTTTCTGATGCTTTCTCTATTGGAGCCAAGCAATCCTCTTGCTCATAATAATGGCCCTATACCTCATGCTGATTTTCAGTCAAACAAAAAACTAACAACAATAGCAGCAGCAACAACAACAACAAGAAAGCAAAAACATATTACTGAAGTTCTATTGCCAGCCAGGTTTGTTAGATTTGCAGCATAATTACAGATGTTGGCTGATGATGAAACGGGAACTAGGTCACAATGAAAAGCACCAGTTTAACTTCAAAGATAGCTTAGTAGATAGAGCCTAACACAAACTTAGAAACATTTTCTTCTTCAAGACAAAGTGGGAAAGAAATCTTTTTATTGCCATTCTTCGTTGATATCAGATAAAGATAATTTTATGCCAGGTCTCAACCAGAACAATTAAAAATATATCTAGGAAGGATCTAATCTCTCAAGCCCCTTGCAATTGAGATCAGAAATAGCTCTCTTTTAAGCAAATTCATATTGACTGGGACAGAAATGAAATGAAATGAATCCTTATTGCTCAGAGCCATAGGCTACCACAATTGAGCACATGTAAAAGGAAAATACAAAATACATATTATAATACAAGTCATATTTCAACAAAAAAACAGTTTAGCACTGGAACAGATTATTACGAGACATCTAGGATTGCCAAATTTGTTAAATTGGCTATAAGGAAGTGGCTGTCACTTTCAGTTTTACATAATAATATATTTCAATGAGTTACTGTAATGGTATAACTTTAATTAGATTCTAGTACAGTTTATTGTGTTTTGTAATGTGTTTTGTATCATTGTTTTGTTCTTTGTGTATGCAATTGGCCTTAGCTAGAGAGCAATAAATCTGGTGGGATATATCTAGGAAAGATGTCATAGCCATAGAATAAGGTGTTATTTTGAAATATTTTCACAAGGTGTGGCAGGGCCCCAAGTTTTTTCTTTAAATACTGTGAATTTTAGATACTATGAACTTTCTTGTGGATAGGAGTGAGGTAGTTTACATCTACTTAGGGGTTTGCTAAACAGGAAAACATCTACCTGATAAAAATGATCCTCTGTACTTGTTTGTTTCATTATTTACTGTATTTATAGATCACCTTTCCACCATAACACCTCCTAGTTAAACATCATTAAAAAAGTTACAGTGAAAAACCCTAAACGCTGACAAGATAATTTTTTTTTAAAGATGTAAGGAAGGAGCCTAATCAACCATTGGCAACAGCAGGACACTTTAAAAAAAGCACCACAACAAACAAACAGAAATGAACACAGCAAGCATAATTTGCTTAATCTGATATCAGGAACCTGAGCAGAATGGTAAATTTTCACTACCCTCTGAAAAGGGAAGAGAGGCTGTGCCAACTGAACCCCCAAGGCAAGTGATATCCAGAGGTAAAGGGCCACCACACACATACATAAAAAATATGCTCCTGCTGCATAGCATCTACAACTCATTGTACCCAGATCAGGGCTTCATTGGCAGACCTTAAGAAGCTTCTATAGGGGGAAAAAAGCATTTCCCAAGATACTCTACTTTCTCCAGATTTAGTAGAAATGGCACCTAACTCCCATTACATGTTGGATTTCACAGGCTGGTTAAAGATCTTCATAGCCTTCCTTGATTGGTTAAAAAAACAACACCTGCATAACAGCGGATAATGCGGCTACAATGACTATAAGAGGAAAGGACCTGGGACTATGAAGATCCTGCATCAGAACATAATACCTCTGAGCCAATTACATCCCCCTCCTATCTACAATCCCCCCCTTTGGTGGAATTTACAAGGGCCCATTGTTTGCAACTCTTCCCTATCTCTTTGTGGGAATGCCACTTATTCTCAATAAAATAAAATAAAATAAAATAGGAAGGTGCCTTATACTGGCCATTATATAGTTATAATAGTCTGATCAATGGGACCGGCCACTGAACAATATAGTTCAGTATTGTCTGCATGGACTGGCAGCGGCTCTCCGAGGTTTCAGACGGGATATTCCCAGCCCTACCTGGAGGTGCCATGGATTGAACCTGGGACTTCCTGCATAGAAAGCAGATGCTCTAACACTGAGCTGTGGCCCTTTCCTATGAAGGGCCTAAAAAGCTCATTGATCATCTGATTGTCACCAAAGATTGATAAAGATCTACTAAGAAGCAAAGACATCTGATCAAAAACATTAAATGTCATGTGTCAGTTTTCGTTCAGTACATGCTAGTAATGGATGTGGTGAATACTAACTATGGCTGTGAGAGCACACTCTAGTTGCCTGTGGCAAAGTGTTTCCATTGGCCTCACCTGGAGGGGGAATGGGTTGATCTGCCGATCCATTGCAAAATCTCTTTGAAGTGAATTTTTTTTTTAAAGCACTCAAGCTGCTCTCACCAGGTTTTACAGTAAAAAGGGGCAGAGTTTGACTAGCATCATGTGCCCCCATTTTCAGAGAAGAGAAGTGGAGACACACTGGAACCAGCAGAACAGTACGCATGTCTCTACCCTACGTATTAGGTCCTTTACCAAACTGGAAAAGTCTGCCCAGCAAGCCAACACAAACACTGTTGCAGTTGTTCTGGCATCTTCATGCTGTTAAGAGTGATGCTCACTTGCTGTTGCATACTATTCTCTCCTGACTTTAAAAATGAAGGTATATTTTATACCTAACTAAACTGCTGATCCTGCTGTCTTGCTGTACCAGAGTTGTAGATTATATGGATGTTCACACACATTTGGTAATCCACATACAAAGACCTGCATGTATCTCCTGTTCTTGGTTAGGGTCAACATGTTTGTTTGTTTTGTCTAGGAAAGGCTTGGCTACTAGCACAGTCCACCCTGCTCGGCAATAGGAAATCCCTAACTCCTATGTTCCTGATGGTCAAGGTCTCCTTGCAAAAGCAAGCTCAACTCTTCTATACCCCTTAAGGGGAGAGTTCTGCAGGAAAAAAACCTAATCAAATAATTTGATTCCAAGGCAGATGGGAAGGGAGCAGATTGCTGCAGTATTGGAACAGGAGATGCTAAACATGTTTGCCTTTTTAGTACAACCTCCATTATGCAGGGACCTCTGTGGATAACAGAATAAACAAGAATCTTTTATTGGCTTTTTAGGACTCTGTCCCATTCTGCACCGTCTCTGGGAGTTTACAAAGCAAATCTTCATTCACCTACTCTTTCCCATATAGGGTGTTTCCAGACATGGGGCAATTTAACAGCCCTCAGTCATTGCTGTCTGCTTTCATCTGGAACTGCAATAGCATCTCTGCTTCTAGACTTCTAACACTCTGTAGTTAAGTGGGCAGTCCCACTTTCTCCAGTCCCAAATATTGAAGGGTGGGGGCAATTTTCATTGAGACACGTGTGTGTGTGTGTGTTGTGTGTGTGTGTGTGTGTGTGTGTGTGTGTGTGAGAGAGAGAGAGAGAGAGAGAGAGAAAGGTTAAATATTCCTTACCCTCTCACTGCCCAATCATGATTGCCCCAATGTAAGACAATGCTATTTGGAATTGGAAGGGTTGAAGTGTTAGAGTTGATTCCAAACAGGTGTCCTGCCCGAACACTCTGAAGTCAGTCACGAACGAGGAACTGTGCTTTTCTTTTATAGGTTTATTAGAAGATTTCATTTCAGTGCGCTTCATGAATCAACTTAGAGGTTACACAGAATTCAGCATCATTACTAGGCTAGACTAGACACGACTACACTGTGCTAAGACATTGTCGCAGCGACTAGACACACCCACTCACCTGGCTTAACTAAGTTTGGACAGGCCACCTACTTGTGTGAACTGAGTGTCACTGTTGAGAGAGTGTGCACACCCAAGCACTTCACCTCAGAGGGGCTGTTGGGGAGCATTGATCTTGCCGGCACAACTGCCTCCGTGTGCGAGGAAAGGGCAGCTTCTCTGCATGAGCAGGGCCGTCCCCATTAGAGGGAGGGGTGCTGCTGCACTGGGGCGGCAGTGAAGCAGGCATGGGAAGAGGAGGCTCATCAGGCAAGATGGCAACAGGCAGGCTCATTGAGGGGTGGGCAGACCCAGAAACTGAACAGAGAAAATTTGGGAGGGAGATGTGTTGTTTACAATGTCATGCAGATGCCTGATAGATATATTAAATACAGATATCAACTGTGATAATATTTGCAGGGAGATTTATTTAGTTTTAATCTCTTCTCTATGGCATTGTTTAAAACTTTCTGTGTTACTGAATTTTCCTAATTACAACCAAGAAAAAAAGTTACAACCCTCTAGTCACTCTTATTGCTCACTCTTTATCCAAGTATTTTTAAATGCCTGATTTTACTGGCCATGAATTTAGTGCACTACAGTTTAAAGTTTAAGATGTATCCAACCTTTCTCCCTTCAGTGTGGTTCTCCTTTTTACAGGGACCGTGGGTCATTTGTTTCAGTTGCTTACTTTTCTTCCTAGATGTCAAGTGGACAAAGATGATAGACTGTTGGTTCAGTTGCATGAGAAGGCACTGTAGTGAAGACACATTTCAGCAGTTCTCAGATGTCTACTGAAGATCTATCACATGAAAGATCTATTTAACATTTAAATTTAATTTAAAACAATTTCTCCAAAAATCTGCCGTTTTAAATAAATAAATGAAAACCTTCAGCATGTTATGATGAATGCAGATGTACATTCTAAATATAACAATTTTCAGAGGGGCAGTCATGTTAGACAGTTTTGCAGCACTCAGTGTTGCAGCGTTGTGGCGCCTTAAAGACTAACAAATTTATCATGGTTATCAGCTTTAATGGATTAAACTCCACTTCATCAGGTGCAGGAAGTATATACGCATATTGGAGAGGGGATTACAAACTGTACGCAATAAGGTCAAAATGAAATTAATTTAACTGTCACAGTTCATACATTTTGCACTACACATCCCTCTGACCTCACTGCTTGCAATCTCTTCCTGCCCCCCTCCCATGTATATATACCTGCAAGGGAGGCTAACACTTCAATGTTCTAACCCTTTGTTCTGAAATGTAGTAGTGAATGAGATTTAGGGCATATCTGCTGCTTTCAGAGTCATTTGTTTTCAGGTCTGACAATGGGAAATTGAAACCATGTCTACCTAATTTAGAATGTTTGTTTGTTGTCCCCCCATGAAGGAAGAGCCCATGCGTACTGTTAAGACTCCAGCATGCACTGGTTAGAATTGCACTCCATTTGGGAGTTCCCAGGACTGTCCAAAACTGAATGGCTGGCAAAAATATTTTTTCAAAAAAATCAGCAAAATTTGCAGCTCTTTAGCCTTCCTAGTATCTAAAGCTGCTAAATAGAATGTTACAAAGTATATAACTTCCCCAGAAAAATTCAAATAATGATGCCAGCATTTCTTTTAATTTTCTTTTTTACATGTAACACTAGCGGTATCTTGTATAAACTGTTATAGTCTGCACCATTTCCCAAGATCTGTTGTCATTATTTTAGAAACTTTCTTGTTTGGGAAATGATTTTCTCCTCTGTTAGATGCTGTTCTCTTGGGATGCAGAAGAAGCAGTCCTTTGCCTACCAAATACCCATCGGAACCAGCAATTGCCTTCTCTCCCCCCCCAAACCCTCTAAAGTTAATTCACTTGTGAACTGGAATAAGTTATTTACCTTCTTCACCTTCACTTGGAAGGTGAGAAGCAATACATTTCTTAAACACTTATTGTCGTTACCTCCCAATTCCTTTTATCCCTACAGTTCCCAAGGCTTTTTAAAGTTCACCTGTTATGCTTGAGGACTACACCACATCCTGTACAGTACAGTGTCTTGTGTAATTATGACCTCTTTTGTAACCACTGCAGTACTTTAACAGTACCTTGGGCACCAGCTTGGTGAGAATGACTTCTTAGATCACATCACTCACCCCTCCCTTCAACATTCCCAGAAGCAATTATGTGATATTTTTACATTACAGCCACAACTATTCCCACCCATCCACCTCAGAGATTACAATGTGCTAATAAGAATGGCTCTTGACATGCACAAAACTGAAGTTAGAGTCCTTCGGTGTAAGCAGTTGCACGATATATTGCTGTTATAATAACATATACCTCTAAGTCCTCATATCTTACCCCTTGGTCTATTCCATATGACATAGGAATCAGATCTTTAGAGTGGTGGCACCTACCCTTTGGAATTCTCTTCCATTTCATTTTAGACAGGCGCTCTGCTGTCTTAGGCACATATTGAAGACCTTCCTTTTTCAACATGCGTTTTAAGTGGAGATCCTTATCCTAGTCTGTATTTGCATTGGATTTGAAACTGTTTCTACAGATGAAAGTGTGCTTTTTAATTGTTATAATTGTTTTTAAATATGAAACTGTAATTGCTTTAATGCTGATGTTTTTATTGTAAAATCGTTTAGGGGAAGTGATTCATAAATAGAATAAAATGAATAAACAACTGCCCTTTGGTCTTTCATCCCCATAAATCATCCTTCATCATAAATCAGCTGGCCAGGGCTGATGGGGAGTCATAGTCCAAAACATTTGGAGGGCACCAGATTGGTAAATGCTCGCATAAACGAACACTAATATTCTATGCATGAAGATGTGCTTTAAGTTAAGCAACTCAACTTGAACTTTCGGCTGTACATCTGGAAAAACCTGACTGTTACAGTGGTACGACAATGGAACCAATTACCCAAGGAGGTGGTGGGCTCTCCAACACTGGAGGCATTCAAGAGGCAGCTGGATAACCACCTGTCAGCTATGCTTTAAGTTGGATTCCTACATTGAGCAGGGGGTTTGACTCGATGGCTTTATAGGCTCATTCCAACTCTACTATTCTATGATTCTAAAGTTTATAAAAAATGCTTAGGATTGTGTTGGAGAGGGAGAAGGGCAGAAATGCTTCAGTGTTCAAGGAGATGCATTCATATTTCTAATGTTTAAGCAGCTTAAGATAAGAAACAAGGAACATCCGGACAGATGCAAAACACAATCCTAAACATCTTTACTTGGAAATTAAGCCTCACCAATTTCAATGGGACTTAAGCATTTATTAGATTTATATCTAGCCTTTCTTCTATGGAACTCAAGGCAATGCACATGCGGTTTCTCAGTAGTTTCCCAAGTAGTACTGATCAGACCAAGACCTCTTTAACTGTAGTATGCACTCACACATTCAAAACTATAGTAATCAGGTAGAGGTTTGTGTGTTTTATGTGACACTCTTATTTTCAGTTTTCTGAAAGTTAACTTGTATAACGTTTTCAGCAACCACTGTCAGAGATGCAGTCCATTGCATGCATCCAGTGAAGTGAGCTGTTATCTATGATAGCTCTTGCCCCAAGGAACTTCATATTTGCAGCAACTTTATCTTCCCGCTTTTATGGATACTCCTCTACACTTAGTTATGACTCACTCTGCACAGAAAACTAGGGCCACGATCAAAAGAGCTACTATGCACTTCCATTGGGTTTGAGCATTATCACTCTTTTTTAAAAGAAACAATTCTGCCCACTTTGAACAGCAGATCCCTCTACCCAATCTCAATTTTCACCTGAAAGCCCTTTTATTTTCAAAAGTGATTTGTCATGTGTAGGAATGGAAAGATCTGTCAATTTTGGTTTTCAGTTTCTCTTTTTTCCAGTCTTAAATTCAGTACCCTATATTTCTGCAGCAATTTGTGATTTTTCTTTTTTAAAAATCCTCATGAAAATTCTCTAGCATTTTAGTACAAATTTCTCCTAATAACACATTTTTGTAGGCGGAGTTGACTAATGTACACATTTTTGCAAGCAATTCCTCATCATATAATGCATTTTTGTAAGTTATTTTCACTCATGGATTAATTTAATGCACACTTTCCCCTAACATATACATTTTTGTAAACATTGGTTGGTGAACTGCAAAATTGCAAAATTCAATTAAGTGTGAATTTCAAAGAATGACTGTGTTTTGGGTCTCATTTCGAAAGGTGTAAACTGATAGATTCAGTGTGAAATCCCAACTGAATTGAATTTCTCACTCATCTTAGTCATGTGGCATGGGCAGCTGCTGTTTCAATAACTCAAGTCCAAGGAACCGTTAGGCACACAGAGGTCTGTTTTGCTGTACCTTGGATCCCTGCTGACTTTTATTTTTGGCATACAGTAGGGCCCTGCTCATACAGCAGGTTACGTTCCAGACCCCCGCTGTAAAGCGAAAACCACTGTAAAGTGGATCCCATTGACTTACATTGACCAAAATGGCGCCCGGCGGAAAAAAACCGCCGTAAAAGCGGAACAAGCGCTGTAAAGCGGGGCCTTTCTACAATTCACAACCGCTGTATTAGCAGAACGCTGTAAAGCGAAGCGCTGTAAAGCGGGGCCCTACTGTACGTTAATAGGTGCTGTCCTAGGTGCTGAAGATAAAATTCCATCATTCAGAAGTGGGGTATTTTCCAAGAGGGGCTTAAATAATTTTAGCTGTCTCAGTAGCAAACATTTCAGTGCAATGAATTGCTCAGAATCAAAGCATGAGTATTGACTCAAAATGGGATTATGGAACTGTTTAACCCACACGTGAACTTAGAAAGTTGCTTCCAGCTGTCTGATTAAAAGATAATGATTCACCATTTTTAATCAGTCCTGTTACATCTAAGCATGAGTCACTTCCCTGGGCTTATATCCTTCCACTGAGGAGTTCCACTCAGAACAGTTATTCAGACAGAAGCACATATGCCGGTGGGCTCCTCTGAAGATAATTCCTACTCTTTCACATTCTAAACATAAACTTTTTCCAAGTGCAAGCAAGTTCCTACAAATTTTAATGCAGAACAAAAGTGCATATCAGCAATCAGAAGTTTAAACACTGGGCATTAGTAGGGGGGCTCTTGCAAGTACTGTTGTTCTGTGTCTTGTAGTCTTACCCTTTAACTATGCCCATTTAGGAGAGTTTCATGACATATAGCATCACACACACACACACACACACACACACACAATCTTTGGTTATTTTCTTTAAAAATCATCTCTATTTTTTAATTTTATTGCTTAATATAATAAAACCTCTAAGTAGTTTACATAAAAAGTGGTTTACAAAAACTCTTTAGGGAAAAAATCCTAATGGGAGATAGCCCATTGAGCATGCTGAGTGGCCATGCAATGCTGACTGTTGCATGGGTAGGGGGAAAGGTGGAGAAATAGAATGCAGAATTGCATTCTGACTGGAACAATGGCTGGCTGGCTGGAACACTGAACAGGAGTATTCTAACAATGCAACATTTTGTTGCAGGTCCTACTTACTTGTAAATAAAACTAATATTACAAAAATGCCACAAATCCCCATTGTGTTCTCATCTAAAGGAAGCCAAACCTACATTGATCCGGGAAGTTCTCATCACTGAGAAAAATGAATGTGCCATTTAAATTTTTTTTTAAAAAGATAACAGCTGATAGAATCATTAAACTTTGTGGGACTGCTCTGATCTTGACTATCCCCTCTCTCACTTGCTCTGTCTCACTCCCACACTTTCACCACTACCTGGCATGGCAAATGTATTCTGGGACTGAAACTTGGTTCCTGCTGAGCTCTGATATGAATGAAAACAAAACGTCAGCGCTGAACTGCAAAAGCCACCTCTATGTTGTTGGAAATTTCCTTTCTGAATGTGAACACTGCAAGTGAACAATAGAGGGCATCAGGCCTCTTTATGTCAGAGGCAAGGTAAGCTCATGAACATCAAGCTTTAGCAAAGGTATTACATCTCCCCTACTTACACACCCCAATGATCTGAAGAATGTTCCATTTTGAAGTCAATTTTTGCAATTAATATCTAACTTAAAATATTTTGGAAAGATAAAACTGCACTGTTGCCTCAACATTTACCTAAAACTTAATGTTTGCTGTTTAAAAATGCCTTCAAAACTGAATTCTAGACTGAAATCTATATATTACAAATTTGAAACACATGTTTAATTTCAAAATTTCCCTGCAAATGTTGAATCTGTATGAAACTTTTCTTCAGACCCTTTCCCACCTGATGCAGATAGAAATACCACTGGCAAGCCTGAGCAGAAAGTATAAGCATTACAAACCTGATGTCATACATGGGTTATGTCATACACAACGTCTGTAGTAGTATTACTGGAATTAGTTCAGAGAAAAGGTGAGTGATATGAGAGGAGAAAGGTAATAGAGAAATGTTTTTCTCCATCTCTCATAACACTCGAACTCGTGGACATCCTACGAATCTTAATATTGGAAGATTCACACCAAACAAATGAATATTTCTTCACACAGAACATAGTTAAACTATGGAATTTGCTCCCACAAGAGGCAGAGATGGCCACCAATGTAGATGGCTTTAAAAGAAGATTGAGGATAAAGTTATCAGTGGCTACTAACATAAACCTGATGGCTGTGTTCTACATCCACTGTCAGAGGCAGTATGCTTATGAATATCAGTTGCTGGAAACTGCAGGAGGGAAGGGTGCTCTTGCACTCAGGTCCAGCTTGTGGTTTTCCTACAGGCATCTGGTTGGCCACTGTGAGAACAAGATGCTGGACTAGATGGTCCACTGGCCTGATCCAGCAAGCTCTGCTTATGTTCGTATGATTTAGGGAGAACTTACTGGGAGTTACATGAGTGTGCTCACAGCAAGCAGGCATATATCCATATTTCCAGTTAAACCCTAGCCATAGAGTGATCCTCAATCACCCATTGTATTGTATGGCTAGAGATGCAACTTCTTCATACTGTTACAGTCAAAATGAAGGACACCTTTACGTAATTCTTGGCCACGGGCTTGCATCAAGGCTCAGCATTGCCAATGGCCCAGACCCTTAGAAAAGCCCACCACTTGACCCTACAGCTATCCAGACTATGTACTTTTTTCAGCACCAAAGCACAAGTGATTGGGCTGGTGCATGTGATGTTCCTGTAGGTTAAGCATCTGTAAATATGGCAAGTGCGGGTCTATTAGGTGATGTATGGTAATTGACTGAGGGAGAAAGGGGGAGTACATGGTGTTGGTGTGTGCGGATATTTTGCGTGTCCAGGACTTTACAATTGAAGAGCAAGACGTGCAGAAATCCAGATACAAGCAGAGAACTTAATTAAGAGTCCTTTACTTCGGACATTAAGGCATTCAAGCTTACAAGCGGTTTCACTTTCCCTCCACAGAGCTGCTTTCTCCACAGAACACAAACACTCACACAGAACAGCTTTCCCCCACAGAGCTTTCGGTTTCTCACCATACTTAAGTAGATAAGACTGGCCTCGCTGGGCACAGCTGCCAGCCAACGTCCTTGGCGTGCATCCTTGCTGGCTTAACCCCATAATTACATTTTCTTGCTCTGCTACTCATGTGAGGCACATATGCACGTACACACATATCCAACAGCCCCCACCTGTGTCTCACATGAACACAATCACAACTTATCATTACATTGCAGTACATTTCACTTTGTTCAAGTTTCAGTACATTTCAGTTCCATACATTTTATTTACATTGAATATTAGACCATTTAAACTTTATTCAAACTTTGGTTGTACACAAGTCAGGTATAACGTTTCTGCATCCATTTCAATTTCCTTGCATACACCCGGGCCGCTGACTAAACCCACTGTAAATCGGTCAGGCGGCTTCCCAATGTTAGCCCTCTCAGAACGCCTCAAGGGAACTGGAGCTTCGGCTCCCACTGTATCACCACCAGCCGCACTTGTACCTGGCATGGCTTCAGGTGATGTCAGATCATCAGCCTTTCTTTTCTTTGTTTTACGTTTGCCCCATATCAATTCATTTAAAGCATCTTTTAGTGAAATTTGTGTTTCTTCTGTTTTCACCCCTTGTGTAGGTGCATTGTCTGACCCATTGAGTATAACTGTTTGGTCTTGGTCCCAAGGCTTGTCTGAGACTGTTATGCTCCTGCTCAGCACAACCTGCTGTGTCTTAGGAACCCACACCCTGTAATAGGCATTCTGGAAACCCAGCACAAACCCTTCCTGTGCTCTGGGAGCCAGTTTGCCACGTCTTTTTCCCTGTGGAATGTGAACCCAGTATCGAGCACCGAACCGCTCAATGTGTTGCACCCTAGGCTTTCTTCCCGTGAGTTTTTCATATGGAGACATTCCAAGTGCACTGTGCAACACCCTGTTGTGTATGTAAGCCACGTACAAAATGCATTCTCCCCAGAAAGAACCTGCTAAGCTGGAATCTCCCAGCATGGCTCTCAATGCTTCCTGAAGGGACCTGTTTTTTCTCTCTGCAAGACCATTACTGAACGGAGAAAATGGGGCTGTGAAATGCTGTTCTATTCCTTTACTTTCCAGGAACTCATGCAGTGTTTTGCCCGTGAATTCCCCCCCTTGGTCTGATCGTATGGCTTTCACTGTAACGTTATGCTGCATTTCAATTCTCTTGATGAACAGACGCAGCTTCTGTTCTGCCTCATCCTTTCTCTTGAGCAAATAAACATGACAGAACCTTGTAAAATCATCCACCACGACCATAAAGTACTTCGCACCTCCTCGTGAACTCTGTATTGGCCCTGACAGATCTACATGAATGAGCTGGTAGGGTGTGGTTGTGGTGCTTTCCGCCTCCTTGTTTACGGGTGCAATTGTTGCCTTCGCTTTACAACAGGCATCACAATCTATCAACTGCCCACAATCTGTCAGTTTCAAGTTTTCGCTATGTGTAGGGGTTTTCTTAATGGTTTCATAGTTTGCATGCCCCAGCCTTCTGTGCCAATCATGCACGCAACCTTTGTGTGCTTGTCTCTCAGCACTCAACACAGCACACTCTGCATGACCGCCCTGAATGACGAACTGTGAATCTATAAGGCTCGCTTGCATGCAGACCTCACCCCCTTTCTGCACAATACATCTGTCTTTTTCAAACACCACAGTAAATCCAATACTTACTAATTTCTTGACAGACAGAATATTATTGGCTAAGTCAGGTACATACAGAACATCAGTGAGAATCCCAATCTCACATAATTTCACCGTCCCTCGTGCCAGCACGTCTCTCCTGGATCCATCCGCTAACAGAACAGAGTCCTGCACTGCTTTTGACGTGTGAAATAAACTGGGATCTTTTAGGAGACAATGGGATGCTCCACTGTCACACACCCAATCCGTCGCTATAGTTGGAGGCTTCCCTGCACTGACAAAGTTCACGCTTGCCTGCCTCCAGCCTCCGACTCTGTTTTTCAGCCTGGCTACACAGTTCCTTTGAATATGCCCACGCGCTCCACAAAAATAACAGGTTTTATGACCCTGCTGCTCCTTAAAGCTCACCTGCTTGCTCTTGACAGCTTCTCTCAGCTCCGTCCTTTTCCTCTCTTGTCGTCTCTGCCATTCCTGTTTCAGTTTTTCCTCAACAAAGTCCAAGTTTAAGCCTCCATCGGGCATTGCCTCCATGGACATCACAAGATTATTCCACGTCTCATCGAGTGAAGCCAACACCAAGTAGACTTTATGAAGATTACTTTGCTCCATCTCTCTGTCTTCCAATTCAGCAAATAAACACCTGAATTCAGTGAGATGCTCAGCCATGGTGCTTTCCTCCATTAAATGCATCTGGTACAGCTTTCTTGCCAAACACAATTTGCTCCCCGCTGTCGTTTGAACATGAACATTCTGTAGTACGTCCCACATACCTCTCGCTGTGGTTTCGTCTCTGACATAAAGCAATTGAGAGTCAGAAAGTGCCAAAGTAATAAACGCCTGCGCCTTCTCATCCTTGCGCGTCCAAGCTGCCGGAGGAGCCCCCGGTGGGGTGGTGTCGATTACCTCAAACAAATCTTCTTTGATTAGGAAAGCTCTCATCCTCAGCTTCCAGCTGGCATAATTAGTCCCTGTAAGCCACTCCATTGGCATGCCTGCAGACATGTTAACTGCCATCTCTGCTCACCTCTTCCAGGCACGATCAAGCAGCCTTCCCGGAGCACTGACTCGGTCTTTACTCTGTTGTAAAGTGCACTGGATCTGGGCCCATAACCCTGTTGGTGTGTGCGGATATTTTGCGTGTCCAGGACTTTACAATTGAAGAGCAAGACGTGCAGAAATCCAGACACAAGCAGAGAACTTGATTAAGAGTCCTTTACTTCAGACATTAAGGCATTCAAGCTTACAAGCGGTTTCACTTTCCCTCCACAGAGCTGCTTTCTCCACAGAACACAAACACTCACACAGAACAGCTTTCCCCCACAGAGCTTTCGGTTTCTCGCCAGCCTTAAGTAGATAAGACTGGCCTCGCTGGGCACAGCTGCCAGCCAACGTCCTTGGCGCGGATCCTTGCTGGCTTAACCCCATAATTACATTTTCTTGCTCTGCTACTCATGTGAGGCACATATGCACGTACACACATATCCAACACATGGGTGAGAAGCTGAAGTATGCTGGATGATGATTGGCTGAGTGGCTGGCTGGCTGAAGGTATAAATGGAGGTTTGTGAGTAATGAGGGCAGTTGGGTCGGAAGGGGGAGAAGTTGTTGAGTTGGTTGGAGTGAGGTCGTTTGGTGAGGGTTGGTAGGCAGAGTTCTGAGTGAAGTTTGGATTGTATTTGGCTGATATTTAAAGAGTATATATATGAACAGAAACATAAAGAGTGACCATATATGAAACCATACGCTTGTGAAACATTCCTAAAGTAATCTTGTTATTTCCTGTTGTTAGTAAATAAATACTTATTTGGTTTACCAAAGGCCTGATCCTTGGCTGGGGGAATATACAGACCAGAAGGGAGGGCAAGGTAATTACCAAGGCTGAACAGAAACTGTATCTAATGGTGGCAGCTGTGAAGGGAGATATTGTAACAAGTCAAGTATCCAGAGCAACCCAGAGTTGTATGCTTTATATATAAAGATACAAGGGGGTTGGGAACAGTATAGGCACACAGTCACAAAGTAACAAGCTATAGAGAGGCTTAGGCAAAGTCTCTGGGAGTATTGGTTACAGGAAGTGACTGGTGGTGGTGCTGCCTAGCAGTGGGATCTAGTGAGATCTGTGGTAGAGCGGAGTGAGAAACCATATAAAGGACGGTCCTGACTGGTGGTGCCTAGTGAAAGGCAGTAGCCACAAGCAGGTGGGAACCTGGCAGGGAGAACCAGGGAAGGACGTCACAGTGCACACACTATATTAATTCCCCCACAATACCTCTGGTGGCCCAACATACCATTGCTCCAGAGTGAGCTATCCTAATTCAGGGCCTCAGAGGCATTATGGGGGAATTAAAATGGCAGTCAGATCCACCTGTTCAGCAGCACTGGAAGATAACTCAGCATCCACAGCCCTAGCCCAGTAGATCAGGGACTCTGGAGTTAGACTGCCCCACCCCCAAGGCAGGCCTTCTGCAGTCCACAGGATCCTACTGGTTAGCAGAGTGAGGTGACTGCCTCAAAAACAACAAATGAAGGGAGGCAGGTGGGTGTGGTAAAAAAGATTGAACTGCCAATCCAATCAGCTTCTGTGTGGGAAACCTTGCCCTTTGTTTCAGATAGCAAATTGTCTGTTACCTTCTGAGCCTGCACTCCCTAAGGAATCCCCCAAGGAACAATCCCCTCCACAGCAGGGACCCATACCCTCAGATTGCCACGACAGTGAAGGCAACCCACTAAGAGGGACTTGTCAGAAAGGAGGTGTGCTAGGCTCCAAGCCATACCCTGTCCCTTTAACGCTTCCCATCCCTCAACCTCTCTCCTTCAGGTGTTGCTGCTGCTGCTGCATTTACCTGCCACCACCAAGGGGAGGGAAGTGTGCTGCTGTGACCAAGGGGCCCACAGGTGTATGGATTAAGTGCCTCATCAAACTTTGTGCTGGCTTTGCTGGCCATCTCTTTCCACCCTATGATAAAACCTGATCTTAACATATTTAGAGATTTTATATCTGGCTTCCTTTGCACACTGCCATCACAGGCATGCCCTTCTATTTGCCCATTCACTAGCCCTGGTTAGAACAAAAGCACCATTCTAGAAAGTACTCTCTATCATCACCAGTCATTATCATCTGTAAATGTTTGCACATGGAAATCCAGTAGGGTCTCATCAGGGAAAGACTCCTGCCTAAAACCCAGATGTGCCCCTGCCAGTGAGCATTGAAAATACTGAGCTAGGCGGCCCGATGGTCTAAGGCAGCTTCATATGTTCCTATAGTAGTATTCATATTACATACCTATTAACTGTCTTCCCATTTTGTAATAAATACAAACCTTTGCTTTCCCCCTAAATTGTAGTCTGTGTTCTATTGGTGATTTCTCCCTAACCTAAGTGTGTAGGGCAAGTCCCCCTGTGGTGTGGTTTGGATAAGTGTAGGCCCAAGATCCTATAAGACATACTTACTTTGATGATATGCATGTGTGATTGTGTGTCACATGCAATGAGGTACACATTGAGAAGTGGCACATGATGTGGGATGGAGGGAGGAATCACCTAAACTACTCTGATCATTTAGCCCTTTATGTTGTTTATGCAGAATGAAGTGCCTTATGAGTTTGGCAGCTTGCCCTTACAGTATAATATTCTTACTCTTCGAGGACATCTAGTAGAGTGACAGATTTATTGCACTGCTCCATCAACAATTTTCTGAGGCTTCATTTTGCATACTTCAATTCAGGACTTGATTAAAAGACATCGGGCAGTAGGGTTCTGATGCTGAGTACACAGCTTTAATTTGTAAGATACTCCTGTTCCTCTCTTGGGACTGACACCAATAAGGTAACTTTATGCATACGGCTAAAGAAATAGGTGTTGGGAGAATGACATCACATCAGCGGTCATAATTGATTTATTTAGTCCAAATGGTCATGTGATCCCATACATTCTCACCCATATCAATAAAGCTTATTGATACTCTGTTCACTGCTCTACTCTGCTTGAAATGAGCTGTTGCTTTGGAGTTAGACTCAGGGTAGAGACATACTTAGCAGTTGTGTTGGTTCCAGTGCATCTCCACCTCTCTTTTCTGAAAACAGGGGCACACGACTCTAGTCAAACTCTGCCCTTTTAAAAACCTGGTTGGATCAGCTGAAGTGTTTTGTTTTTTTAAATCAGCTTCAGATGGCTTTTGCAATTGATTGGTATATCATTACGTTGCCCCTGCAGATGTGGCCAATGGAAATGCTTTATTGTGGGCTCAGGCAGAGACAGTGATTGGCCCAACACTTTGCTGTGTGGGGTCCTGAAAGTTCTGAAGTCAGCAGTTGGGAAGTGAGGTGTGTCCAGCCGAGGACAGAGTAGCTTTAAAACAAAGCCATAAAACCATTCTTCCTGTTTTGAATTGACTAGTGTGCCCACAGCCTCATAGAGTTGGAAATGACAAAAGGCCCTCTGGTCTACTTACTTGCTCAAAACAGGGCTGTTGATCCACCAGTCCATATCAACCTATGCAACTGAGACCATAGTGTGCCATATGCAGAGGAGAGGCACATTAGCAAAAGGATTTCAGGAAGAAAAACTCTTATAATCTAGCCAAGTGTCAGGCAAGTGTCAGGACTCAAGAGGTTTATCTGACTTTCTTGAACGTGAACATTCACAGGCAAATTGCTTGCTCAGAGCAAAGATACTCTGTAAATGACATTCCAGTTTAAAAAATGTTCAAGCGGAGGGATCATCGCTCAATGATACAGTACAAACTGGTTCAGTCCTGGCATCTCCATTTAATAGTAGCAGCTGGTGGGAAAGATCTCTCCCTCCTCTCCCTGCACCACAGCCTTGATACAAATTGAATTCCACACATAGCTACATTTAGACAAAATATCTTTGACAGAATAAAGGTTAATCCTGTACTATAACATGCATGGGAATTTATTTTCAGATTCACTATTATGTCCTAAACATAACAGCTGCAGTTTACATTATGCAAGAAGCTTCTCTGTCTGTTTTGTGTGCACTTAGGTCACTTCATACATCATATTTAGACTAGAGAGAGGGCTTTTTCAATAGTGGCCCCCACCCTGTGGAACTCTCTCCCAAATGATCTCCGCCATGCCCCTTCTATGATGAGCTTCCGCCGGGCCTTGAAGACCTGGCTCTTCAGGCAGGCTTTTGGGGTGGGTTAGGTTTTTATTGTTATGGTTTTAAATGTTAACGTTTTAATGTATTGTTTTTATCTTGTACGTCTCCCGGAGTGGCTGGACATCCAGCCAGATGGGCGACTAATAAATTTAATATTATTATTATTATATTTATAACACATAACCATATTATGCATGCTAAAAAAATAATAATCCAACCCTATATGCATGTCTTTTTAGAAGCAAGTTCAATATGACTTTTCTGTGACTTTCTACATGTACAAGCATTGCATAAATTAAGAAGTGCAGGGGATGCTCTTCTCTTGTTACTTCACCGAATGAAGCACATATGACTGTTTGGGGAGGAGCATATGCTGGCAGTGGGCAGCACCAGAAACAAAAGTGTTCTGGTTTAACAAATCCAGAATAAAGACTGCCCTACTTCAGGGTTCACTGTCACCTTGGCTACCTCAGATTAGGATTCTGAATTCTATACAGGTCTGCTAAACTCTACTGGGTTTGATGGGATTATTCCCAAATAAGTAGACAGAGAATTTTTCAAAGTACAACAGACCAAAATATCTGCAGTTTATTTATTTTAAAAATGCATAAGATACCACTTATTATTATTTAATAATAGTACATTTAATTTAAAATTAAATGAATATTCAGCCCTTCCTCCCGAAGGAGTCATTAATTAATATTAAAAGAAATCTCTAAGCTGCCTACATAAAATATAATCAAAGGGGAAAATAATACATTCTTATAAAAATACAGTTACATTTAAGTAAAAGTTTTGAAAAGCTTAATAAAAACAGCATTAAAATGATAGATTAATATTTTTAGGACCCACCTATTGTAATTTTTAATACTGTTTTTAATGTATTTTAAATTATTGTGACCTGCTCTGGCACTTTAGAGTGAAGGATGAGTAAATCAAATTATTATTAATAACATGCACCAATCCCTAGCCTCTCCCCCTGCCCCAGGTTGCCAACGCATCTCCCCCCTCCTCTTGTCCCACGTCACCTTCTCCTGCTCTCCACTTGATTTCACCCACCATATTTCCTTCTCCCCCCCAGCATATGGGCTGGAGGAAAGGGCCCTGTGGTAGCAATGTTAAGGCCTCCCACAAAGCAGCAGCCTGGGCTCCCCCCCCTCAACTTCCTTGCCCTCTCTCCCCGAAAAAGGAGGCAGACTATAATGCAATCTTCTAAAAGGCAGGGGACTCTAAAGCCAATTTAGCAAAGCTTTGGGGTTTGGGGTTCAGGATCTTGAGGAATTCTCCCTCCCCCCTCCACAACTTTCAAAGGTACAGAAGACCTCTTGGAGGCTGGGCCTGGCAACCAACAGGTCTTCTGTATCTTTAAAAGTGGTGCAGGGAGAAGGGAGAACTCCACCTTGTGGTTTTTCCCATTACAGGGTTGCAAGAACACCAGCACTTGGCTGACTTTCTCTTCTAAAGATACAGGATCAGTCTCAGGCCATGCACCTGGCAACCCTAATACAGGTGCAAAAAAACCATGCTTTTTCTCAAGCCATGGCACTAAGAAAAAGATTCTTTAATTGGAGTCAGGCCTGCATGTAGTTCATAGCTGCAGTTTGCTCACCTGTGTTATACTACATGGCTAAAATCAAGTGCCCCAAGTGTGAGAAAAAAACTGGGATGATTTTAAAGGAAATGGGAATTCTTTTTCAATGTGGGAGAAAAAAGGCACTGGAATGAGAAATGAATGCAAGAGAATCCCAAGCATCACCTGTCTTTCTCCTTAATAATCATGATCTCTGCCAAGGTCTATTCTTCCCCTAATAGCAGGATGGTTGACTCACGCAGCCTGAGCTTTGCATAAATTCACACAGTAGTGATTTCCCTGGGTTAATCTGTCTAGCAGGAAAGACAGACATCTCAATGTGTTACATTGTGTAGACAATGTGTACATATGTGTTACGTATCACCACCATAGTCCCAAGGAGCCCAGTTGCTCCCAGCTGGCAGTTGCGGACAAAGAAGGGGTTGGCTTGTGCAGCTGTGGCAAGCTGAATAGGCCCCAGCCAGCTGGGGAGGACTAGCCTCAGAGGGAGGCAATGGTAAACCCCCTCTGAATATCGCTTACCATGAAAACCCTATTCATGGGGTAGTCATAAGTCGGGATTGACTTGAAGGCAGTCCATTTCCATTTTTTAAAATAGCTGGATGCTTTAGTACCAGAAGGGGGGGATAGGATATAAATGTTTTCATAACATATAAAAATAAAAATAAATCTGTTGCATAGAATACCGCCCTGCAAAAATGGTTCTTAGTTTGGAAAGAATTTGTTCTCCACTTTCCCCAATACTGTTAGGATGTGATTCCGGGTTTGATTCATGAGTTGCTTCTGCTCAGCACACACAACCATCATTAGTCTGCTGCTTAGTGAGAGAACCTCATGCTTGGCAAAGCAGCTTGGCCCATGCTGAGCTCTGGGGCTTTACTGATTGTGCCCTGAGACTGATGCTGCCATGGTGTTACACTCTGTTCCTTATAAGAATCAAGCACACGAGGAGAGCTATAACTGAAGAGAGTTGCTTTATGCAGGAGAGTTCATTGGAAATACAAAAAGTATGTCTATGGGCTTTTGGAACTATGGTAACTTTGTATCCTAAATATTTAAATCCTCCATGCTGTATGTTTGCTTTTTTATGTCTCTCTTTTAATATCTGGTCTGCGACCATAATAAAATGATTAAAGAAAGTATATGTGGATAGGAAAGCCTCATCATCTACACTAGCTGAATTCGAAAAGGTAGGAAGAGAGAGAATTGTGGGGAGAAGGAGGAGGAACTGGAAGTGATGATAGCCCTGAGATTATCAGTCTAATCAATCAGAGGCATGCTTAAACTTGAGGAAAACAACAAGGAGAGAATTCATGCAGGGGCCCTTTCAGCTGACTATCTATTGCTCCTAATGGTCAATAGATTCAGAGCACACAGTGAAATAATTCATTGAATTGAAGTGATTGAACTGAAATTTCCAACAATAATTTGTAAATATTGAGGATATAATTAAAGAATCCTAAAGTTGCCAAAGACTTAGAAAAGGGCCCATCAACTTTTTTAAAAAAAATAATGAATGAATGAATGATACAATATTACTGTCAAAAAGATTGTTTAATTTATATATTGCCCTTCCTCCTAAAGTAGCCCAGAATGGTGCAAAACATAAAAAATACAATAAATAACACACCTAAAATTTACAACACTAAAGTATGATATTAGAAGGCAGCTTAACAGCAGAACTGTTGAATAATGCCCAGGCAAAAAAATATATGTTTTTAACCGCAGCCGACAGCTCTGCTTACAGCCGGAGTTTGATTCCAATGGGAGGAGGCAGTCGAATTTCTGGTAAAAGGGGTCGAGGTCCACTCAGCCTTCCATCCATCCCTGGTCGGTAAAATGAGTACCTGGCATATGCTGGGGGGTAAAGAAAGGCTGGGGAAGGAACTGGCAATCCCACCTCATATATATACGGTCTGCTTAGTAAACGTTGCAAGACTTCACCTTAAGAGTCGGAAATGACTCACACTACAAGTGCAGGGACACCTTTACCTTTTTAAATAGTAACATTGTGGGAGACAGCCACATTTCCCTGGGGAGGGAGTTATATAATCAAGGTACCACCACTAAGAAGGCCCTGCCTCAGATCACTACCTTACAGGCCATGCCCTCAAGTGGGATACACATTTTTGTATGCAATTTTGCCCAATATACACATTTTTCCAAAGCAATTTCCCATAATATAATCCATTTTTGTATGTTTCCACTAATATATGCATTGTCCACACTTTTATATTAGTATATACATTTTTGTACCCATTACTTGGCTGGAGAAGTGCATTGCAACATTTGGAGAAGTGCAGATTTTCAAGGAGCGCTGTTTTTTTTATTCTCATCTTGTTTCAGAAAGTGTAAATTAGGTAAGTTTACCTTTACATTCAAATGGAATGAAATTCCCCCATCCCAGTTCACATATAAAAGTGCAGCATCTGCCAACATGCCAACAGCATGGATTCCATCTTGGAAGGATCTAGGGGGTGATGACAGATGGGGGAGGGGGGAAGCAAGTGACCAATCCTATAAGGTTCTGGGATTTTCACCACCATCCTTGCATACATATGAAACCTGAAAAGCGGCTGCACAGGTGGCAGGGCACGTGACCCCTGAGCCACTCACTGTGGAGGTGACCTTTAGCTGGCCCTTGACACCGAGGAGACACAAATGGGGATTTGAACTCACAGACTCTGGAGTCCCAGCCAGGTTCTCCTTCCCACTGAGCTATTCCAGCTATTTAGCTAAATCTAAATCAGAGTGGATTAACATTTTAAAGCCCCCATGCCACAGTTGCCTCTCGGGAACTGCCACTCCCGCTAACACCACCTCCTCTTTTGTGCTGGCACTGATAATGATAATGTTGTTTCTATTTAATTAAATTTTTGTATATTGTATTGTTTATATTGTATATTATTGTATTTTTATACCTATGTTTATTTTTCTTGTAAGCCTCCTTGAGGGCCTTTGGCTGAAAGGCGGGATATAAATAAAATTTAACAACAACAGCAACACTGGCCCAACTGCATGCAGAATCCCATACCAGTGCTAGCCCCCACAGATGTGCAACTAGTTTGGTTATGTTAACATGTTTGGGCTGACACACATGGTAAGGGTGTGTGTTTGTTTTTTAACAGACGAGGCCTATCTATGTTGCCTGCCTTCACAAAAAACACTTTTATTTATGTAGGAAACATCTTTATTCTACCCTTGCCAAGTTTAGGGCAGCAAACATGGTCTGCTCTACTAATTTATCCTCATAACAATGCTATGAGTTAAGTAGGTGAGAGAGAGAGTGGCTGGCCCAGGATCACTTAGTAAGCTTCATGGCTGAGTGGGGATTGGAACAATAGCAGACCATGTGGTGAGGCAGAGCCACCCTCTCAACACTACTTCCACTTCAGCTTACCTGGACGGGGCTGGGGCAGAGCAGGGCAGGGCAACAATGAGATAGGGGCAGCATTGTCTCTGCCAGTGCACCTTTGGATTCCCATCTCACCACCATGCTGCCCTGACCCAGACCCATTGAAAATAAACTGCAGCAATGCTGGTGACTAGAGGGTGGCTCTGTCTCTGCCACCTGGGCCACCACTGGATTTGAAGCCAGGTTGCTCCACTCCTTGTCTGTCACTCTAACAACTATACGACACTGGCTCACTTGGCAGCTCCCACATGCAACTATGACATTAAAGAAGCACTGAGCTACAAATGATGACTTGGGATCCAGTGTCCCTTGACTAGCTTTCATTGTCAATATGAAGGAAAATGCTTTCAGACACATGGCCCCTGCTCCTTCAAACAATATAAAATTAAGCCTCCTGGGTTTTATGGATTATTCATATGAATACAATTTACATTTAGTAAACTAGTTTCTTACATGCATTAAAGATGGCAGTTCTCCATCCTCTTGCTCTGCTCCAGAATAAATTGTTTCTGTACTGCTTGGTTTACATTTTAAATATTTAGATTTTAAGTGCGTATTTAACATTAATTTCAAGCATTCTGAAGACTTTCAAAATCCACTCCCTTAATTAACTAGGCTAGGACTGATGGCCTTTACACAGACCGACATTTGTTGGCTTTCTTTGGCATCCCTGACCAGTTGGCAGAGGGAGGAAGAATGTTCAGCATTATGTTAGACAATAGCTTTTCATGGCAGAGCAAATGTGTCGTAAACTGCTTTCAAAGATCCTGGTACATGGCTGGCTCCACAGAACTAAAAAGAATTTGGAGACACTGAGCTATATTACACATTCCCCTTCCCCACACAACATTCTTCCCCCCTCAAAGTTGTACTAAACTCTCTCAGGCATACCCTTGTGGGGACAAATGTAATTGGGGAACTGTATGCAGCTGGAGATGTTCTGATGACTTCAGCAGCACTTTTCCAGTTGCTATGATCACAGGAATTGCTGCTGGCCCTCTCCATGTTCATGAAGTGTATAGATATTGCATGTGACCATACTAATGCATATATGCAAGGATGGTCAGGATTGCTTGCATGGAAACAAAATGAATTATGTAAATCTACCCCTATAAAATGTATACTATATGCCATAAATCTATTCATTTGGTTTTTCCCAGGATTTAATCTAAAAGGTGAGAACATGAGTACATAAGAGCCCTGCTCAGTTGGGCCAGAGGCCAATGTTTAAAGTACAATTATATGTTAAAACCAAAATAAAAATAAACAAGTTAAAAGAGAGAGAGAGACTTTGTTGGATTGCTTTCTATATATTCTGTTGGAGCACTCTAACTCTACCAAAGCAGTACTTTGCTCTGGAACCTTTCTGTCATATCAGACATAATCTATTAGCAGTGTTTCACCTCTGCTTCAAGGACACTCTAGTGTTGTGTTGGGTTTTGTCTCATGTATTTTTAGGCTGCTTTTCTGGGCAAATGCCCATCAGAGGTGTCTCACAATAAAAAGAAAAAATATATTAAAAAGAACATTAACACAATTTTTTTAAACTTAAAGTATCATTCAGCAACACTCCACATATTTTTGTTGTTGCATCTCTTGTTGCATCTGAGCCAATGACTGCTCTGATACCAACTGCTCTTTGTCGTGAGTTTAACTGACATTCTCAGCATAACATGCTATGGCGTATGTGAATTGGCTATAGGTCAAACCATGCACCTTTTCCACCAATAGTAAGTGGTTTTTCATGGCACTGAAGGATCAGGGACACATGTGATGGGATACAATGAAGGCAATGTTACAAGGGGTACCATCAGTGAAAGAAAAACAAAAACTGCCAAATAAAGCCCTTTGAGGTTCAAGAGAGATTGCTAGTAGAGTTTATGCCCTAGAAATAAAATAAAAATCTATCTGGGGAAGGAAGGAAGAGTCTATCCATATAAGCAGTTGATTGTTCACAAAAAAAACAAAAAACAACCCAGAAGTGAAAAGCTGTTGAAACTGGCAAGACTCATTAAAACATGGCATATCAAAAGCACTATAAATATGCGTATTATGAAAACTAAAAACATTTGAGGGGGGGAAAGCTAGAAATAAGATATTATCAAAAAAGATGGTAATTTACCATTAATAAATATTAAAAAATGGTGCACTTTTGCAGTATTCTGTAAGCAACTTTAGTTCACTTATAAAAGCAAATGCACAGTATTAATACTTATATCCCTATGATGACAACAGAATATAAATAAAAATCACAGAATATAAATCCTTGACACTTTCTGTATACTGAAAACGGTATAATCTGTTCCTTAGATCCACATTGTTCACAGGACACTCTGTGCAGGCAGTTTAACTCCTCCTGTCTGTCTCACCTTTAATACTAATGGCTCCTTCCTTTTCCAAGAATTAGAAAAAGATGGTTCAAAGAATGGGAAATTTGGGGAACCTATTGGCTGAAAGATTTATTTAAAGACAAGGCACTCATCCCTTTCTCATAAGCAACTAACTAAAAAATGAGGGGATATCAAACCTAATTGGTCCAGCCTGGTTGGCCACTGAGAAATTTTCAACTCTTGGTAATGAATAGATTGCATACAGCGATAAAAATATTTTTCACATTATATAATACATTGCTTAATATTTCAGGCAGCAACCCAGAAAGGTTGAAATCTGCATGGGAGGAGGAACTGTAGGAGCCATTGTCTGCAGAGAAATAGCTAGTACAGCATCTGGTGACAACAGTAGCCTTTCAATATGGGTTAGAGAATGCTAATTGAAATCTGTCTGCTGCTGACATTTATCTACACTGAAACTGCGCTGTATTGTAAAAAATCTACTTCCCAATGTAGGAGGGTCTGTGGAAAAACAGGTACTCTTATACATATGTGGTGGAGTTGCAGTATAAAGACCAGCTTTTTGGGAGGTTGCGGGCAGTGGTGGTCTACACACTGGTGACTAGTCCCAGCTACATTAAAAGCTTGGATTTTTCCACTGATTTGTATGGGTAGGTTTCATTTCCGACCCTGGGGACATTTAAAAATAACTTCTCAGGGTGAACCAGGAAATGACAATAAAATAGGTTTTCTCAGCATTTTTATATGTCTCTTCCATCCTTCCCCAAGATAATCCATTCCATTCCATTCCACTTCCCTTGGTTTTCCATCCCCTCACCTTCAACAGTCAGTAAGTATTTTGTGGCTATTGAGCATTTTCAGTCCTTGTTGCACTGTTTTGGAGAGGATCCCCCTTAAGGTCTTTTCCTAAAGATTGTTGTATGTCTTCAAACCAAATCCCCCAAATGTGCTGAACCGTTGCCTGGCTGCGATAATGGACTGGATGAGAGCTAATAAACTGAGGCTGAATCCAGACAAGACTGAGATGCTGTTGGTGGGTGATTTCTCTGATCAGATGGTGGATATGCACCCTGTTCTGGACGGGGTTACACTCCCCCTGAAGGAGCGGGGAGGATCCTTCCCTGTCACTCAAGGCTCAAGTAGCCTCGGTGGCACGGAATGCGTTCTACCAACTTTGGTTGGTAGCCCAGCTACGTCCCTATCTGGACAGGGAGGACCTCACCTCAGTTGTCCATGCTCTGGTAACCTCTCGATTGGATTACTGCAATGCGCTCTACGTAGGGCTGCCTTTGAAGACGGTTTGGAAACTACAGCTAGTGCAAAACGCGGCGGCCAGGCTGATAACGAGGACCAGGCGGTCTGAACATATAACACCTGTTCTGGCCCGCTTGCACTGGCTACCTATATGTTTCCGGGCCAGATTCAAAGTGTTGGTTTTAACCTATAAAGCCTTATACGGTGCGGGACCACAATACCTCCTGGAACGCCTCTCCCGATATGAACCTGCCCGTACACTACGTTCAACATCGAAGGCCCTCCTCCGAGTTCCGACTTATAGAGAGGCTCGGAGGATGGTTACCAGAACCAGGGCCTTCTCAGTGGTGGCCCCTGAATTGTGGAATAGTCTTCCCGTTGAGGTGCGCTTGGCGCCGACATTGCTATCTTTTTGGCGCCAAGTTAAAACCTTTCTTTCTGCTCAGGCATTTTAGTTTAATATGTTCAATTTGGTTTTAGATTTGTGGATTTTTATATATATGTTTTTGTACCGATTTATGTGATTTTATTGTATATACTTTCTGTTGTACACCGCCCAGAGAGCTATGCTAGTGGGGCGGTATAAAAATTTAACAAATAAATAAATAAATAAATAAATCTGCTGTGCACAGATAGTTTTGGCTACATAAGCAATGGTACTCTCCTCTTGAACACTGGAATTAGGATATACGACTTGGATCTGCAACAAAAAAATTCAGTGTGAAGTGTTGTTCAGTATTCCTGCCGTTTCATTCCCTGTTTTCCATTTGAAGACTAGAATTAGTATATATGGTGATTACATGTGCATGCATCCACATGACCAAGTAAACAAGCTACTCATAATGAGGTGTTCTCTTTTATAGGCTTCAGAAATATGGAGCTGGTCAAGTTAGTGGACCAAACTTTCAAATCCATTTCATGTCCTTCACAATTAGCAACTAATTAATTAGTTAACACTATAGGTGTGGCTCTACCCCACTTGCCAAAGTTGGGATAGAATTTCACTGTCCAGTACAGTGAAAAAGATTTCATAGAATTTGGATGCCTAACACGTTATATCCATGCCACCCCATCCCATGTATGTATGTGCCACTGAGCACAATGGGACTTACTTTTACATAAGTGCACATACCATTGTAGTCCTAAGCCCTTTAAATCATGATCATATAGTAACTCTTAAATAAAGAAGAACTGTCAGGAAGCATAAACTTGGCTGGTTGGGAGGGCTACTTTAGACATGCCCAAGTGATAGTTCCAGTGGAATTTGTTACCTAAAAACAAACAAACATGAACAGCAGACCCTCCCGTGCACTTTAGAAGTGATGCAGCAAAAAGCAATTAGGATCTATAATGCTAAGTCTGAGTGAGTGATATCAATGAGATTAAACGGGAAACCTATTAACATAACCATCATCCAAGTCTACGCTCCAACAGCAAATGCAGAAGAAGAGGAATTGAAGAGATTTTATGCAGAAGTACAGGAAAAAATTGATCACACACCAAAACAAGTTGTGCTGATAATCATGGGGGACTGGAATGCAAAAGTAGGGAACAGAGAAGAACTAGAAATTGTGGGGAAATGGGGCTTAGGAGACAGAAATGAAGCATGAGAAAGCCTTACTGAATTCTTTAAAGCCAATAATTTATTTCTTGCAAACACATTTTTTGAGCAATCGAAAAGACTAATGTACATGGGGACATCACCAAATAGTCAATGGAAAATGGAAATGGACTGCCTTCAAGTTGATTCCGACTTATGGCAACCCTATGAATAGGGTTTTCATGGTAAGCACTATTCAGAGGTTGTTTACCATTACCTTCCTCTGAGACTGAGAGGCGGTGCCTGGCCCAAGGTCGCCCAGTGAGCTTCATGGCTCTGTAGCGATTCGAACCCTGGTCTTCCAGGTCATAGTCCAACACGTTAACCACTACACCACACTGGCTCTCTAAATGGTCAATATAGGAATCGATTATATAATTGGTAGCAGAAGATGGAGAAGTTCCATACTTTCTGCGAAAACAAGACCAGGAGCAGACTGCGGTACAGATCATGAACTGGTAATATCAAAAATCAGAGTAAAGCTAAAGAAGAAGAACAAAGCAACCATAATGTCAAAATACAATTTAAATAACATCCCAGAAGAATATAAAGAACAAATAAGGAACAGATTTGAGGCTTTAAACTTAGTTGACAGAGAACCAGAACTATGGAGTGAAGTCAGAGACATGATCAGGGAAGAATGCAAAAAGACAATACCTCTAGTTAAAAAGAGAGAAAGACCGCAATGGATGACTGACAAAACTCTTAAATGGTTAAAGAGAGAAGGAAAGCAAAAGCAAAAGGAGACAGAAACTTGGTCAAAACCCTAAATGCAATAATACAGCGATTAATATATAGGGACAAAGAGAATTATTACAATAGTTATTGTATAGAAACAGAAGAGAACAAAAAGGGTAGAACAAAAGCCCTATTCCAAAAGATCAGAGAAATTAAAGGGAAATTTAAACCATGAGTAGGGATGTTGAATAATTGACAAGGGAACACACTGACTGGCCAAGATGAAATAAAAGGAAGATGGAAGCAATACACTGAAGAACTCTATAAAAGAGATGCAAGGATGACATTCATTCATGGAGGAACCGTATGATGAAGAACCAGAACTTTTAGAATGTGAGGTGAAAGCTGCTCTTAAAATACTTGGAAGAAACAAATCACCAGGAACAGATGGCATACCAATAGAGTTGCCACAAGTTACTGAGACTGAATCTGTCCAAATTTTGACAAAAAACTAAACAATGACCCACAGACTGGAAGTGTTCAATATATATCCCTGTTGTGCGCCATCCCAGTCTCCGAGCAGTGAGAGATTTCCAGGGGTCCCTGCGCTTACCCAAGGTTTGTTTTCCTTGCAAAGAAGGTCAGCGGAGACTGTGGTGTATTTATGAAATATGATTTATTTATTTACTCTCATTCCAACCTGCGCTTAAAATGGAGGGATTCAACGCATCAGGAATCCAATGGATCTTGCATTTTCCATCAGGCTTACAGGAGGCACCCTCAAGCCATGGTTCAGAGAGACAGCCTCTCTGCCTGCCTCCAGCTCCCAGCCTTTTCTCAGACTCTATTGCACTCCTTGGCCTCAGGAGGGGGGGGTCTCCTGAAGAGTTGCAATAACATGTAGGATCTCTCTGGCCCAGTTAATGGGCACTTGATAGCCCCATTAACTCACCTGACCACTCTATTAGACTGACAAAGGGAACTCTTCTGACCAGCAGAGCGGGTTTCTCACCCCCAGGCGCAGGGTTGCAAATCAGAGGTTGGAAGGGAACTCATAGAAATCATCAATCTCAACCCCAAACCCCTAACATCCCAATTCCAAACAAAGGGGATCCCAAGGAATGTAGTAGTTATCGAATTATTGATTGGTTCCCATTTGGAAAAGGTGTGAGACAGCTGTGTATTTTATCACCTTTTTGTTTAATCTATATCCAGAACATATACAGAAAGCAGGATTGGACTAAGATGAAGGAGGTGTGAAAACTGGAGGGAGAAATATCAATAATTTAAGATATGCAGATGATACCATACTGCTAGCAGAAACCAATAATGATTTTGAAATGAATGCTGTTGAAAGTTAAAAGGGAAAGCACAAAAGCAGGACTACAGCTGAACACCAAGAAGACTAAAGTAATGACAACAGAAGATTTATGTAACTTTAAAGTTGATAATGAGGACATTATGAACAGTCGCCGCCGGGATCACATCATACCAGTGTTGTTCGATCTACACTGGCTTCCAGTTGTTTTCCGGGCCCAATTCAAGGTGTTGGTATTAACCTTTAAATCCCTATACGGTTTCGGCCCAGTTTATCTTACAGAGCGCCTTCAACGCCACCAATTATGCCGCCCGACAAGATCAGCCACACAGGGCCTTCTCTCAATCCCGCCGACAAAAACAGCTAGATTGGCGGGTACTAGAAAGAGGGCATTCTCAGTGGCGGCCCCCACACTCTGGAACTCCCTCCCACAAGATCTCCAGCATGCCTCTTCCCTAAATACATTTCGTACAGCCTTAAAGACCTGGCTCTTTCAACAGGCCTTTGGGATTTCCGGGGAGGGTTAATTACTAAGATTGGAATGCCTCCTACCCTGTTTTAATATTATTGTCTGCTGCTGTATTGTTCTTATATTGTTTTTATATTGTATCATTGTATTGTATTTTATCATATTATGTTTTAACTGTTGTACGTCGCCTAGAGTGGCCATTGGCCAGATAGGCGACACAGAAATTAAATTTATTATTATTATTATTATTGAACTTGTCAAGGTTTATCAATATTTTGGCACAGTCATTAACCAAAATGGAGACAATAGTCAAGAAATCAGAAGAAGGCTAGGACTGGGGAGGGCAGCTATGAGAGAACTAGAAAAGGTCCTCAAATGCAAAGATGTATCACTGAACACTGAAGTCAGGATCATTCAGACCATGGTATTCCCAATCTCGGTATAGAAATGCAATAAATAAAAAAATAAATAATAAAGGAAGCCACAGACCTGAACTTACAAGATCAGGGTGGTTCATGACAGATGCTCTTGGAGGTCACTGATTCATAGGGTCACCATAAGTCGTAATCGAATTGAAGGCACATAACAACAACAGTTGAATAACCTCAGGAAATTCAATTAATTGCTTATTAATTATGAATAAAGGCATATTAATAAAACAGTGGCTCTAATGGGGTTATGGGATTTTTAAGGTGATGCACTCACATGTCACAACAGGCACCATTTTTTAAGAGGCATTCCCCCTGTGCGAGAGAAAAGGAATTTCTTCGAAGGTAACACCTGCCACCTACAGTTTTTCTAAGTACTTGTTTTTATTGTATAAAAATAGCAACTTTTAAAAAATGTGCTGCTCAATTAATTAGAGGTACTTTTAACAGATCCATTTTTAAGTAGCTTAATCTGACTATTAACAGTGCAATCCTGTACATGCCTACTAAGAAGTAAGTCCCATAGAGTTCAATGGGACTTACACCCAGGGAACTGAATAAAGGACTGTAGCCTAATTATAGCAGTCCGATGGGCATGCTATGCCAACAAATGGATGAAATATAAACTTCAAGTGACATACTTCGCTACCACACATGGCAGCTACATTACAGCCAGTATCAGAGGCAGCGTGCTCCTGGATGACAGTTGCTGGGAATCACGATTGGCAAAGTGAAGTTGGGGTTCATGTCCTGCTTGTGGGCTTCCCGCAGGCATCTGGTTGGCCACTATGAGAACAGAATGCTGGACTAGAGGAGCCTTTGGTCTAATCCAGCAGGGCTCTTCTTATGTAATACTATACAGCCAGTAACTGACCCTGACACTATGTTAATGGCTTACTAGATTATATCACCACGTTGCTAGGGCAGTCAGCATTCTACATGAAGCAGGGAACAGTTGTCAGTCAACTAACATATTACCAGAGGGATATCCATGTGAGCTTGTTGCAGCAGAAATAAAGACTTATGCCATCTCAAAGACTTATGGCATAAATTTTTGTGGTCTAGATTCCAGTTCAGATGCATGAAGTGTTATCCTGAGTTGGCAGGTGTACATACACATGGTTCTGTGGGTATGTAGTTGAGGAGGATGTAAGAGGGATCTGCAATAACAGACTATGACAATTATATTAAAACTTAAATGCATCTAAAGCAGAGCTTGGAAGTAATTAGTTGCAAAAACAAATTACTTTAATTTATTACTTTTTTGAGGAATGAGTGGGTAATTTCATTACATTTTGATTGTAACAGAATGAGGAGTAATTTTATTACTTTTTAGGAGTATCATACTTTGGACACATAATGAGACATGATTCACTAGAAAAGACAATAATGCTGGGGAAAACAGAAGGGAGTAGAAAAAGAGGAAGACCAAACAAGAGATAGATTGAATCCATAAAGGAAGCCACAGGCCTGAACTTACAAGGTCTCAACAGGGTAGTTTATGACAGATGCTATTGGAGGTTGCTGATTCATAGGGTCGCCATAAGTCAAAATTGATTTGAAGACACATAACAAAAACAATATCTCAGCGAGGTCAGGTCTCCTGCTCCCCTGGTGCATTCACTATAGTTGCCCAATTTCCCTTCTTTTTAAAGTTTGATAGAAATATCTGTTGACTGTAGGTATGTTCTTAAGTACTGAGTGCTTGACAAACCCCATTTTGGTTCAAGTGGAATCAAGGAGGTACAAGGCCCTGGAGCATAATTCCCACTTCACACCCTCTTGTCTTGCTGGTTATGCGTTCCTGAGGTACTGTGAGGGGAGCAACAAATATAACCAAGAGAAACTGAAATAAATGTTATCTTCTTCCTTGGCAGATTCCCCACAAGTTCAGCAGAACTATCCCATTGTTCAAAGAAATCACTAAGTTTTCCCAGTGTCAGCTAGAAACACACACACACAAGAAATCATCTTATACCCAGATCCCTCCTTTTTCAGGGGAGTTGGAAGACAAAAAGTGTCTTTAAAAAGTGAGGCTTGAGATCCAAAGAGGGGGGTAATGGCGACCTGAGCTCCAACACGTGTAACTACGCTCTCAAACGCGGGACTGCAGGGATAAAACAGGCGGGGATCCTGTGTCTCAGCACAGGCCTTGAGGCAAACATATTCTTTCCTGTTTGGGGGCGAGAGCTCCTTCACATCACTTTAGCTGTATTCCACTGCCCACTCCTGGGCCTAGGATAGGTAATCTCTCGTACCTGTCACTTATAGTAATAGGGTCCTTTTGTTGAGAAAATACAGAGTGTGTTATAATGTATAATAGAAATAGAGTACAACCATATTGAAGGTCAAAAGACCTCAGGGAACTGATTACAATGTACTGAGTTAAGGATAAAGAAACTAGCTGGAAGTTCTGGTTTATCTTGTGTATGCAGATGTAATGGGCAGATAGCCAAACAGTGGCACATCTTGTCTTTCGTTTTCTTTGTTACAACTGCTTGAGCTGTGTAATTTTCCTTGGGCACATAACATTGTTGAGATAAGGTATATAAGGAAGGCCTGCTTTGTAAAATGCAGGCAGCTCACTTTACGCATGAGCGGTGAGTGTGTCTATTCTGCAGAATAATAAATTTGGGTTGAACCCTCGATGGCTAACTTCTCGTTCTTGGTGGTAATTCAGAGACAGCCTACCAGGGAAACGAAAAACAGCATTTTTGCAACACTTTGATCTCTTTAGTTATGAATGGGTTAGGATATTAATGATTTATGCTGCCATGCACCCAGTAATTTTGTAAGGCTATTCTCTTTTCTCTCTCAATAAAAGAAAGCTTTGCTTTAGTCTGGTTTGGACCTGCATTTCTTGGGTTATACACATAAGAACATAAGAACATAAGAAGAGCCTGCTGGATCAGGCCAGTGGCCCATCTAGTCCAGCATCCTGTTCACACAGTGGCCAACCAGGTGCCTAGGGGAAGCCTGCAAGCAGGACCCGAGTGCAAGAACACTCTCCCCTCCTGAGGCTTCCGGCAACTGGTTTTCAGAAGCATACTGCCTCTGACTAGGGTGGCAGAGCACAGCCATCATGGCTAGTAGCCATTGATAGCCCTGTCCTCCATGAATTTGTCTAATCTTCTTTTAAAGCCGTCCAAGCTGGTGGCCATTACTGCATCTTGTGGGAGCAAATTCCATAGTTTAACTATGCGCTGAGTAAAGAAGTACTTCCTTTTGTCTGTCCTGAATCTTCCAACATTCAGCTTGGATGGCTTTAAAAGAAGATTAGACAAATCCATGGAGGACAGGGCTGTCAATGGCTACTAGCTATGATGGCTGTGCTCTGTCACCCTAGTCAGAGGCAGTATGCTTCTGAAAACCAGTTGCCGGAAGCCTCAGGAGGGGAGAGTGTTCTTGCACTCAAGTCCTGCTTGCGGGCTTCCCCCAGGCACCTGGTTGACCACTGTGAGAACAGGATGCTGGACTAGATGGGCCACTGGCCTGATCCAGCAGGCTCTTCTTATGTTCTTATGAAGCAATCCCCATGTTATTCAGTGGGGTTTGCTTCTGAATAATGTAGTTATTGTGGCACGAATCCACATTAGAAATTGTGACAACAGTAACCACTTTTGAACCAAGGTAAGACACTTAGGTGCCAAGTATTTAAGGGTCCACTGTTTCTTTGCAAAGGAGGAGGATGATGATAGGGAGATAACCAGAACAGATGTGTGCCATACAGCTTTTCTTCCACCAGTGAAGCAACTGTGACAGCAAGGATCCCTTCTGAACCAAAGTAAGACATTTTTCAGTGAAGTAAGGTGCTGTTTGTAAGGGAAGAAGATCAAGTTTGTATCCTGCCACATGTGTTGGCCCAGATGGTATTAGAGACAGCCCCATGGTTGTCATGGCAGCAATGAAGTCCTGAGCCAAACCTATGAGTCTAACCTCGGCATATATGTTGAAGTCACCCAGGACAACCAGCCTGGGGAACTCCAACACCAATGCCGAAACCAGCTGCACCAGCTCAGGGAGGGAAACTGCTGGGCAGTTTGGTGGTCAGTATACCAACAGAATCCGCACTGTGTCTCCCTAACCCAACGCCAGGCACACACACTTAAAACTGACAGTGTTAGGGACAGGGTACCTGACAGGGGAGATGGATTCCCTGCAGACAATTGTGACCCCACCTCTCCCCATCCCCTGGATCTAGGCTGCTGGAGTGCCACAAAACCTGGTGGGCAGAGCTGGGAGAGACCTACTCCGCTTTGGTCATTTAGCCAGGTTTCAGTGCTACAAGCAAGGTCAGCTCATTCATCCAGGATTAAATCCTGAATTAGAGTGGTTTTGTTAGTCACTGACCTTGCATTCATCAGCAGTGCAGTAAGGTCCAGGGAGTTCCCAGCATAGCTACCAGTGTCCCAGGGGTTGGAAGGGGGACCGGAAGGGATGCAAGCACGAAGATGTCTTATATCCTTTCCCCTGTAACAGCCACTCTGCCTTCCACTACTATTATGTCCCCTGCCCAATATTACCTCAATGCCAGGCCCTCAACTACTCCTACCCCAACATATGTTAAAAGGAGCCTGATACTGAAAAATTAAATTAAAAAGAAAAAAGAAGAAAAGTTAAAATAAATGAATGAAACCCTCTTATCTAGTTCTCAATAGCAAACCAAATTCCCACTTCCCCTCTCTCTCCTGCCCCCAGCAATTTATGTAACCTCACTTGCTCTTAGTAACCTCTCAACATCACCAGGCTCTCCCATTCCCTAGCTCCACCTGCGGTTAGCTCCCCCATCCTTCGTCCCTCCAGCCCCAGTGGGTAGCAACCATCACTGTGATGGCTAGATTGGCTGGGCTGTTAACAGGGGTGTAGTGGTCCAGAGTCTTGGGTGTGTGTGTCTTCAACCCCTTACCTTTTTGAGAGCAGGGTCCTTATGTCTCCAGCTTCCCATCAGCGCAAAAGAGGAGTGTGTCTGAGAAGAGTCTTCTAACATGCATCCTCATGCTTTCCTGCTGATTGAACCAAACAGAGTGAAAGGAGGTGAGTCAGCCATAGAGAAGACTCTTCTCAGTAGCTCACAGTCTCCCTTTCATACTTTTTGGCTCGTAGGGATGTCTGTTGTGGGAGAAGGCATTAACAAGGATTTCCTTCTCAACCCAACAGCAAAAAAGGGGGGATGCCTGTGACTATCATGAAGGGATCCCACACTTCTTAATTTGCCACTACGCTACTGGCTTTTAATGTATACATCTTGTGTATGTGTCCCTGTGGGAAGAAGCACTGACGTGTCGCCTGGCGTAGATGATATTTGGTACGTTCCGACTCTATGATTCGGTAAAAGAAGGTCTATTTTCTCTGAAGTCTAGACCACGTGCCCCCCAAACGGCGTCTGTTCCATTTCATTTCATTTTTTTCTGGAGTGGCTGGTCGGGGGAGAGGGGAAATAATTTGCTCTGCTCTGCCTGGAAAGTGGGAAGGGAAACCTGCTCTTGCCACAGGCGACGCTCCTTCTGTTCTCAGAGGGCAAGACAGAGCAGCGAGGACGGAGGCGCAACGGCCGCTTAGCAAGGGGAAGGGAACTCGTCTCTTCTTTTTCCCGCTGCTGACGGGTAGGCTATTTCTGTCTTCGGGAGGAGGGTGGGTAAGACGGACAACAGCAGAAGCTGCGTGCCGTTCGCCGCCTCTGAGCTCCACGACAAGCGGGCCTGAGGTGGAACTGGTGCCGCTGTCTCCTGGTTAGGGAATGGGTGTGTGTGTGTGTGTGTTCTGCGGCTTCTCTCTGGCACAACCGAGGCGGGCTCGCCGGTACTGGGCCGCACAAGAGTGGGGCTGTGGTGTGACAATAGTGGGAGAGAAACGGAGGAGGCAGGGGGGGGGAATCGCAGTGAGATGAAGAAAAGGGAGAAATGCCGGTGGCGGGGGGGGGGTTGAGGAGAAACGAAGAAAGAAAAAACGCTGGCAGATGAAAAAAAAGAGTGGTGGGGGAAAGGGAAGAAAGAGCAACGGGGGAAGAAGCGACAGTGCGGTAAAAGGCGGCAGAGATGCAATATGGAGGGAAGGGGAAGAGGTGGCGTGTTTGCTTGTCTCTTTCTCCCCCTTCCCTTTTTTGGAGGGGGCAGCCGAGCGAGAAGCACAATGAGCCGTCTCCTACCCCCCCCCGCTCTGCTCCCCACATTCAGTGCTGGATGCCGGGGTCCTTGACTTGAGCAATCGTGTGGGGCTGGAACTGACAGCCTTCTCTGTGAGGGTTGCTAAACCAGAGCTTCGTCTTTGGTGGAGGCGTGTTGCAGGCAGGCACACGCCTTTATTTTCCAAGCCCAGGCAGGAAAATACACCAAGCTGCAGGTGTATTTGGCTGGACCTATCAATAATTTAGAAACAATTCTTGCAGGCCTCACGGTGTCTGATGTCTTTGCCCATTGGCACAAAATACAGCATGTCTTGCTGTTGCATGGGGACAACGGTGGGGGATGGGAAGGAGTTGCATTTTGTAGCTGTGTATTGCTGGCTGTCCAAATGGATGTATTTTTTCTTTTGTTTTTCTGTTGTTTATTGATACATGGGTAATTCAGTGCTTTTCTCTACTCATCCTTTCCAGAATCTATGCCTTTTCTAAACCTAATTGTGTTGCATATTCATTATAAAGTTGACATCATTGCAATTCTACATATAATGAGATATGCATGCAGAGTGGGTTGGAGCCAGAGGGATAGAGAAGAAGAGAACACAGAGACAAATCCAAGCCATGAGGTGCTAGTAACACCTACTGCTTAAATAAGAAATATTGTATCCATTAGGTTGGTATTACTGATTATGAGATGACAGTGTGCCTTGAGTTTGTCATGTAGACAATAATATAAGAACAAATCCTAAGGTTGTACTGAAACAGCCACAGCTAAAGTGACTAGCTGTCTTTTAAGTTATAAATGCAGCCATAAACAGGTATCTGTGAATGCATTCATACTGCGCACACTTAGATTATAGGAAGGAATAGGAGTCCATATCTAAATACAGACAAGGAAAAGCCATCTTGTTTTAATCTGAGGAGCAGCTACAATTTATAGTTAATTTTTACTGCAGTCATTCTGGGTTCTGGTAGGGATTTAGGAGTGAATTCATTTAACAATAAAGAGAGGCTGTGAAAAAAAGACCAATAAGGAAAACAAATTAATACTCTCCCACCCCCGGCTGCCCTCCACAATTGCATGCCAAGGCCTGAATTGGTGCCACATATTTCTGTCTGGCAAGATGTAAGATAAAAGTGAATAATGCAGACTGGATTCGTGTATTTTGGATCTGCCCTCTAGTCAAGCAGTTTTGGCAAGCAGTTATAGAAGCAATAAAATAGATTATTGGCTGTGATGTGTTAAATTCTGAAGTACTCTTTCTGAGATATTTTGAGGATCACATCTTGCAGGAGGACTTGGAAATTGTTAACAGATTTACTTACCGTAGCAAGACAAATGACAGCAGCATCTCGCACATCCTGGAGAACCCCTTTAATATTCTGAGATGAGCAAATTTTAGCATGTGTTTTTCAATTGCTTTTTAAAAATGTGTTTTGAAATTTGTGTATTTGTTTTTAATGTTTTTAGTTGTTGTAAACAGCCCAGAGAGCTTCAGCTATGGGGCGGTATACAAATGCAATAAATAAATAAATTTGACTGACATTTCTAACAAAACTCACATATTATAAGAGGTTTAAAGAAGGATGCTCAACAGACAGGTTTATTGAAAAGTGGAGTTTATTTATAATTGAGTAGATTATGAAATACCAAGATAATATTCAACCAAATATATTATTTTCATTGATATAAGTGCAAGCTGTATAGTAGCTGGTGTAAATTTAAATTCAAAATTATATCTTTATATGCTATATATTTCATTATTTTAAAGAGATGATTTATATGTAATGATTGTTTTTTATGTATGTATTTTCACAAAAACTTTAAAAAAGTAAATAATGGTAAATTTGTTTTGGAAGAGCAAAAGAGAATGGTAAGACAATTTAATATGCCATGAAGTTTGTGATAACATCAACACTGCTTTGTGGATATGAATGAGTTTAGATGAGAGCTTGGAAGATTACTTTTAAAAATGAATAAATTACAATTACTGTTACATGACCCCAAAAAGCAAAAATAAAATAAAATGTCGTTATAATTACAATTGTTCTGAAAGGAATTGATTACTCTACTGTTACTCAAAAGTAATCACTACAATACAGTTAAGTTACTTTAAAAAAAATGAGAGTGCCTACAAGGTGCTGGCCTTGGCAGCTGCACACCTATGTAGCCTACATGCAGAGGTAGTAGAATACTTCTTTTTATCCATAAGATAGCAGTGCTGGTCTCTCCACTGGTGAGGGAGGCAGGGAAGGAGGCAGAGGCCACCATTCAGATCTTTGCACATCAAACCAAGGGCTTATCCAAATGGAGTGGGATAATCCACGGTTTCCATATTCGGTTTGTCATCTGATAGTCCTCACTTTGCCTTTTAGTTCGCTCTTTCCCAATTTGCACCTGCACCCGCAGCGGTAAGACCCCCTACATTCTTTTCGCTTTTTCCAAGCTCCGCCTCTAAAACCTCCCCCTTTCAACCAATTGGTCAGCAAAAAAATGACGTATGCTCCTTTCCCCCTTTGCAACGAAGCACAATATGGCTGTAAAGGAGTTGTCGCAGGAGAAGGAGGCGGGTGGCGGTTTCAGCCTGCCTCCGGAAAGCTTTGCCAATTTCATTCTACTGGCTGGGGTTTTTGCTTCAAATCATTTTGCGGTAGGAAGGAAAGGGAGAAGGGGGGGTGACACATTTCTTGCTTTTTTGGAGAAATAAGTGCAATAGCCAGGGTGTGTATCTCCTTAAATATCCATAAAGGCAGAAAAGCATACATTCGTTTAAGCGTAATATCGCAAATACAAACAAGAAAGGGGCTGCTGGTCAGTTTCATGCCTGCCTCGGAAAGCTTTGTCAATTTCATTCTCTATGGTTCTCCAGTCTCTAAGGAGATACACATGCTGGCAATTGCACTTATTTCTCCAAAAAAGCAAGAAAGTGTCACACACCCCTCCTTCTCCCTTTCCTTCCTGCTGCGAAATGATTTGAAACAAAAACCCCAACCAGTAGAATGAAATTGACAAAACTTTCTGGAGGCAGGCATGAAACCGACCAGCAGCCCCTTTCTCGCTTGCTGTGCATTGCAGATCTCACACAGAGCGGCCGCCCAGTTTGCAGGCTGGCAAAAAATAAAATGCATCTGCGCAGTAGTTGCAGACCCCCACCCAACACCCCACCATTGTGATGATTGGTTCAATTTTCCCGGGCTTATTCTTGCACATGCGCAAAAGTGCAGATACGTGATTGGCTGGAATGAGGAGAAGGGGCAAGGGGAAACGCCCAAGAACCACCCATCAGCTGTAAAGTCCGCGGTATTGCATCCTACCTCCTGAAGGCACAGCGGATGATTCCCAATTTTAAACAGCAAATCGCATTTTTGCCGGTATTGCAAGGAGCGGATTTAACCCGCGAAAATGCGTAACAGCGCAAGACGTCATTTGGACAACCGAAAAATAATGAACACACATAGCGGGCATGTCACACATTTTGCAGTCGTCTGGCTGAGCCCATAGTGAAACCCCTGCACACACACACTCTCAGCCAGCAAGCGTCATCTCTCTCACTCAACCACCACCTGGACCCTGCCCTGCCACAAACTAAGGCACACCCACTCAAGCAAACATTTTCCTCTGGGGTATAAAAAAGTTAAAATACTACAAATGCAGCAAAGTAACCAAGGAGGGTGGTGGAGGCTGCTTCATGCTCCAAGTGCAAACACAGTATTAATACATACACACGCACATAATCTCTCACCTCCACAGTTCTTTATCTCATTCCGCTCCTGCCTCCTCCTCCTTCATCCACATCCTTCCCTCAGGCTCCTTTCTCCCTCCACTCCATTCTTCTCCACCACTGTGCATTTTTTTTACAATAGTTTTCTCCACTCCACCCCCATCTCACTCTCCACCTCCTCCTTCGTTGCCTTCTAAACACTCACAGAGCATAATGGGAAGAGCAATGCTGCACAGAAGCCCAATTTGAGGCACATGATTTTCATCTACGAATCAGAGGAGCAGAAGCATCCCCTGTTCCCCCCCCAGGTAACGCCCAACAGTAAGGTTGGAAACATTACAATTACTCCTGAAAAGTAATAAAATTACTCCTCATTCTGTTACAATCAAAATGTAATGAAATTACCCACTCATTCCTCAAAAAAAGTAATAAATTAAAGTAATTTGTTTTTGTAACTAATTACTTCCAAGCTCTGCTTTAGATGCATTTAAGTTTTAATATAATTGTCATAGTCTGTTATTGCAGATCCCTCTTACATCCTCCTCAACTACATATCCACAGAACCATGTGTATGTACACCTGCCAACTCAGGATAACACTTCATGCATCTGAACTGGAATCTAGACCACAAAAATTTATGCCATAAGTCTTTGAGATGGCATAAGACTTTATTTCTGCTGCAACAGACTCACATGGATATCCCTCTGGTAATATGTTAGTTGACTGATAACTGTTCCCTGCTTCATGTAGAATGTTGACTGCGCTAGCAATGTGGTGATATAATCTAGTAAGCCATTAACATAGTGTCAGGGTCAGTTACTGGCTGTGTAGTATTACATAAGAAGAGCCCTGCTGGATTAGACCAAAGGCTCCTCTAGTCCAGCATTCTGTTCTCATAGTGGCCAACCAGATGTCTGCGGGAAGCCCACAAGCAGGACATGAACCCCAACTTCACTTTGCCAATCGTGATTCCCAGCAACTGTCATCCAGGAGCACGCTGCCTCTGATACTGGCTGTAATGTAGCTGCCATGTGTGGTAGCGAAGTATGTCACTTGAAGTTTATATTTCATCCATTTGTTGGCATAGCATGCCCGTCGGACTGCTATAATTAGGCTACAGTCCTTTATTCAGTTCCCTGGGTGTAAGTCCCATTGAACTCTATGGGACTTACTTCTTAGTAGGCATGTACAGGATTGCACTGTTAATAGTCAGATTAAGCTACTTAAAAATGGATCTGTTAAAAGTACCTCTAATTAATTGAGCAGCACATTTTTTAAAAGTTGCTATTTTTATACAATAAAAACAAGTACTTAGAAAAACTGTAGGTGGCAGGTGTTACCTTCGAAGAAATTCCTTTTCTCTCGCACGGGGGGAATGCCTCTTAAAAAATGGTGCCTGTTGTGACATGTGAGTGCATCACCTTAAAAATCCCATAACCCCATTAGAGCCACTGTTTTATTAATATGCCTTTATTCATAATTAATAAGCAATTAATTGAATTTCCTGAGGTTATTCAACTGTTGTTGTTATGTGCCTTCAATTCGATTACGACTTATGGTGACCCTATGAATCAGTGACCTCCAAGAGCATCTGTCATGAACCACCCTGATCTTGTAAGTTCAGGTCTGTGGCTTCCTTTATTATTTATTTTTTTATTTATTGCCTTCTATACCGCCCCATAGCCGAAGGTGTTTGGGCAGTTTAGTCCATCTCTTGTTTGACCTTTCTCTTTTTCTACTCCCTTCTGTTTTCCCCAGCATTATTTTCTTTTCTAGTGAGTCATGTCTTCTCATTATGTGTGCAAAGTATGAGAACTTCAGTTTCATCATTTTAGCTTCTAGTGACAGTTCTGGTTTAATTTGTTCTAACACCCAATTATTTGTCTTTTTCGCAGTCCATGGTATCTGCAAAACTCTCCTCTAACACCACATTTCAAATGAGTTGATTTTTCTCTTATCCGCTTTTTTCACTGTCCAACTTTCACATGCATACATAGAGATTGGGAATACCATGGTCTGAATGATCCTGACTTTGGTGTTCAGTGATACATGTTTGCATTTGAGGACTTTTTCTGGTTCTCTCACAGCTGCCCTCCCCAGGCCTAGCCTTCTGATTTCTTGAGTATGGTCTCCATTTTGGTTAATGACTGTGCTGAGGTATTGATAATCCTTGACAAGTTCAATGTCCTCATTGTCAACTGTAAAGTTACATAAATCTTCTGTTGTCATTACTTTAGTCTTCTTTTTTTTTTTATAAGTTTTATTGAAATTTTTCAAAAGACAAACAAAACAAAGTCAAACAACAAAAACATAACAATACAACAAAAGAAAAAAAATAAAATAGTTGACTTCCGATTTGTCACAGATCAGCTATAAGTATATAATATATATCAAACCTGTCCCTTAATATATACATACAGGATCACTTTTCTCCATAGGCTATCTTAGTTAATCGTCAAATCCCAATATCATCATTTTATTTTGATCTTTCAACAAAAAGTCTAAGAGAGGCTTCCATTCCTTAAGAAATGTGTCTGTCGATTTTTCTCTAAGTAAACATGTCAATTTATCCATCTCTACTAAGTCCATTAATTTCAATAGCCATTCTTCCGTTGTTGGTGTTGATTCCATTTTCCACTTTTGTGCATATAATAATCTTGCTGCCGTAATCATATATAATATTATTCTTCCATATTTCTTTTCTATTTGTTTATCCATAAAACCCAATAAAAAAAATTCTGGTTTTGACTGAATATTTATCTTTAGAATTTTTTGCATCATCCTACCTATCTGTGCCCAAAATGATTTTGCCTTTTTACACAGCCACCACATATGATAAAATGATCCTTCTTGTTGTTTACATTTCCAACAAACATTAGAAACATTACTATACATTTTTGACAACTTTTCTGGAGTCATGTACCAACGATACATCATTTTATAGAAATTTTCTTTAAGATTATAGCATAATGTAAATCTCAAGCCTTTTTCCCACATATTTTCCCATTGATCCATTTGTATGTTATAACCAAAATTTTTTGCACACTTTACCATACACTCTTTTACTTGTTCTTCTTCCATATCCATTTTCAGCAAGAGTTTATACATTTTCGCAATTGTATTTTCATCATTTGTACACAAACCTATTTCAAAATCAGATTTACTTATTTCAAACCCATGCATTTTCTTGTCCATTTTATATCTTTCTAACAATTGTAAATCGGCAAACCATTGAGAACTATATCCTTCCTTTATCAGTTGTTCTCTCTCTTTCATTATATATTCTCCATGTACATTTTCTAATAGTTCTTGATAAGTTAACCATTTCTCTTTTCCAGCCATTTCTCTTCTGTAAAACGCTTCTTGACTTGAGACACATAATGGTATTTTCGAATAGAACCTTGGTTTATATCTATTCCATATTTTCAACAGAGGACGTCTTATAAAATGATTATTAAAGTCTACGTTTACTTTTACTTTGTCATACCATAGATATCCATGCCATCCCCACTTCAGGTTATGGTCCTCCAAATCCAATAGTCTTTTATTCCTCAATAAAATCCATTACTTTAGTCTTCTTGACGTTCAGCTGTAGTCCTGCTTTTGTGCTTTCCTTTTTAAGTATTCAACTATGATTTCTTCAAAAAGGTAACATTCCTGTGTATCAGCAGTTCTTAGAGTTGCTCATTGAGCTGGATTGCTGTAAAACTATGACTCCCCTGTTAAATTGCAACCTTATCTGAAGGCTGCTTTCTTAAGTGTACTTACTTGCAAGTGACTCCAACTGAAATTAACTTCTTAATAAACATTGTTAGGAGTTTCTGTGTCTGAAAGCAGTGAAGTTGGTTGGCATGAGGGAGGGCCTTTTTAATAGTGACTCCACATGTTTGATATGTATTGCTGGTGGGTTCATCAACCCCATCCCTGCAGCTATGAAGCAGAACCCTAAACTTAATCTGTTTTACTAGCATTTGCTTTATGCTGTTTTTGTTTTATAGCTGGTTACTGTAATAGTGTTTCTCTTACCTGGTTTTGAACTGGCTAGATTTCCCGGCCTTTTAATGTAACTCTTTCATTAATTGTTTATTGTTGATTGTCTTGTTTTTAAAAAAACATTTTAGCCACTTTGAGAGGATTTGAGCTAAAAGTATTTTAAAGAAATAAAACAAATTAGGACCAGTTCACTTTAAATTGTTTATTGTTTGGACTGAGAAACAAAAGGAACACATAGATGCTGCTGGGACTGCACCACTTAACTGATTTCTGTCCTGTAAACAATTATTCTACTTTTAAGAATAGTGCACAGCTTTTCATAAGGTCTGACTTATTGGCAATAGTTCTGAGCAGACTAGTTTGGAATTCTGTTCCATTTGCTAAAAGGAAGCCAGCTGGCAGAAAAGACAGGAGATCGGTAATGTCCACAGGTTGATTAAGGATAGGATATTGACAAAGTATTAAAACACTGAGATGCTTAACTTTAAACAACTATATGTCATAGAAAAAGGTATGTGAATGCTATGCAGACTAATTTCTATTACTAATATGCTATGACAGTTTAGATAAATCATTTTTTTTAATATTCAGTAGTCTGTATATACCTTGGAATTTTCTCTCTCAGGAGCTGTGGATGAGAAGTATTCAAACAAGAACTTGCAAGATACTTAATATTGTGTGTATCCACAGAAGAAATCTTGGACATGATGTTGTAGGTTACCCCTACTGTTATCTTTAGGTTTCTAAAATCATATTTGCTGGGATGTTCTTTGTGGGAGTGAGATGTTCATCCTTTGCAGTTGCCACATGCTCATTGCTTCAGTGCTCAGCTTCACTGCATTGCAGATGACTGAAAGGCCAATGAGTGCTATGCACCTCTGCATGACCTCACTGCAGGGTTTCTCCATGCCATACCACCCTTGCTTCCTTTAGATATGCTTCTGGTGTTCCTAACTCAGAATTATAGCACCAGATAGAAAGGGATGTGAGTTTCCTTTGCAAAAGTGTCTGTAGTTCCGTAAGCCAATAGATGTGAAGTTATCTGGATCTTTAAGAAAATTGGTGTCTAGAATACAATTTAGTTCAATAGAGATTTCAATCAAACATGACAGCCATTAAATTTCTAAACAGAATGCCTCTGAATGAATCTGCTTTCTTGCAGTAAAATGTACCTGCCTAGTCTAGTAACTAGGTCTGCACCTAACTGGCCCTGAATGAGGTTTCACACAGTGTCTCCTACTGAGTGCATCTATTTCAGTATGCCAAGATTAAAAAAAGCTGTGATCACAGAGCTGGGTCCCTAGAGAGGGACTTGAAAAGTCTATTGTGTGCTTTTATCTTTTTGTGAAAGGAGCCTCATTCAGCCAATGCTATCATTTTTGTCAGAAATCCCTTTAACATACCTGTAGTGAGTTTTGTCACATGCAAGATCCCTATAGAGAGAAAATACCTGTCAGATTACACAGCTGTGCTTGAAAGTTAACCCACTTTAAAGATTCCTTTAAAAAAAAAACACCTCTCCGAAAAGGGAAGCAAGATTAGTGGTGTAAATGAATGTTCCCTTCATATAAAAAATGTGCTACTCTTTGCAGATCTTTCTATGCCACTTTTTAAAATGTTATTTTTTTAGGAGGATTGATAGATAATTTTGCCTACTTTTGGAAAGCTAAACTTGAATGTATGTTGACTTTATATCTTCTGAAACACCTAACATCCAGTAGAGATCTCTGCACAAAATGATCTTCTGTACATACAGTGGATCGCCTCCTGATCCAGAGATCAGGAAACATGGGTGTAAACTAAATGAGCATCTGAATCTTCCTGTGAATCTTGTCCATCCACATTACATTGCTTTGAAGGGGATGTGCCTTTGGATGCCCATTCCCATTTATTTTGGCACAACTAGTCATGTTTATATATGGCTGGCATGGGATCAAGGCAAAAATGTTGACCTATAGTTCTTTCAGTGTTTTAAAAATTGTATAATCATGTGTATAATAACATGGCTTTCAGGACAATAAAGGTTTTATTTAGTGATCCAGGCTTTAATTGGTTTAATCTTTGGATCAATTGAAGATTGAGGTCCAAAGTAGATGATACAAGAGTAAGTGTGTGTATGCATTTAATATATAACGTAAAGGTAATGCATTTTTACTTATAAAAATAATGGGTGGCTCAGGATTAAGATTACAGCATATGGGGAAGTGTTGTTTTTTAATCCTTTCCACCTGTGCTGTGATCCCAGTGCCATTAGCCCAGGTGGGAAGCTTTCTTTGGTATCAATGACAGATTCTCTTCGGGAGGAAATGTCAGTTTCAGAGAAGTCAGTGATTTTCATCAGGACTGGCAAGCAATGGGAAAAGAGCTAAACATCCCTTCCTATGTGCCATGGTCTCAGTCTTGATGAGACCACTCCACCTCATGTTAAATGCATACATACATTTAACAGATCATCTTGTTTGTCCCGGTGTTGGTTAATTGACGATGACCACTTTTAATCAGTAGGGCAGATAGTTAAAGACACGTGTTTATATGTAGAGGTTATTTTAGTCCTATGATGTTTCCAGACTAGAGCCCTTTTGCACAGTTGAAGCATTACTCTTGTTCAGCGATAGGGGAACAGAATTGCAGCCGTAATTCTACACAACCCCTTGGAGAGTGCTCTGCTAGAATCATTGGAATTTATTAGAATTGCAATCTGTCAATCCTTTGTCCTCACAGCAAGGAACAAGTGGGCAGGTGCTACTGAGCTGGGATTGGCAGCTTTATAGCACAATTTCACTGGTCTGTTCTCCCAAGAACGCATGCCTGCTCTTTAATCATTTTCTGAATGGTTTCTTCATGCGTGACTTCCATTCTCTTAAATGTTAAGCACTGTTGCAGATATTTTCTTCTCCTTCATTCTTGCTTGGATAGTTAGTGGTGAACTGGCCATGTTTCCCAGTGGTGTCTACCCCCCAACTTCTAGTTATTGTCAAAGAAAAGGATGCATGTTTGGAAAAGAGATGGATCATTTTGAATTTTCAGGATACTACTTTTAATATTTCAGTGAGTGTTTGGAAAGCAGACTCTAGACCTTATCCTTAGAGAAAGGGGTTAGGAGAGAGATGCACAGACCTCTGCTAAAGGAGTTCCTAACCTTGAACATTTGTAACAACCCTGCTGCTGCTAAACAACTGCTAAACAACTGGGAGAGAGGAAAAGAAAAAGTAAGGGAGGAAAACGTCCCTCTCCCCACTGCTTTCCTTATATTTAATTCATTGGGGCTGTTGGGGCAGAAGACAGGGCAGTTTATTGGGGTTAGCTGGGGTTATAAACTGGGGTTATAGGGCATGATTATATCCAAGCCAGTATCTGGTGTTCATCTTTGGTAGGGTGGAGTAGCATTTATTTTTGTTATTGCAAGGTGAACAATTTTTGTCAATTAATGTTTTTGTTTATTTCTGATGTATTTTAACATTGTATTATTTATGCTTTTGTAATTTTAAGTTACATTGAGACATTTTTATAGAAAATGACAATAATAAAATATTATTTGTAGACAGATAATGGTAGACAGAACCAGGTATAATGATAGATGAAGCATGACAAGGCTGCAATCCTCTGCACGCTCATGAGAGTAAACCCCATTGAACACAGTGGAGCTTACTTCTGTGTGTAGAGAACTTACTCAAAAAAGTTAGTCAAGCCACATATGATTTATATGATATCATCAAGAAATTCAGCATGTAAAAGACATTGCAGAAAACATGTTTATTTATTATATTTATACTCCACCTTTCTTTTCATGACAGAAACCCAAGGCAGCTTATATATAGTTCCCAGGCGGTCTCCCACGCAGGCACTGACCACAACTGACCCTGCTTAGCTTCAGCAGGGTGCTGGCCTCCTGCGTCTTCAGACCATAGCCTGTTCATTTTGTTGAATGGATTTGACAAAGTGCCAGTGTGTGACAGACACGCAGAGAAGTTAGTGGAATAAAACCAATTTTAAAGTTGACCTTTTTTTGTTAATGATGTCATAAAATTCTCCAACCTTTTTTAAAAAAAATCTGTATTGATGATACCTGCTCAGCTGGCGTTTGTGTGAAAGATATCTGGTCTTTGCACAAGATGAATGTGCGAACTGCTGCAGAATCTGTGCTTGCATTTGATTGGAACGGATTTCTCCACCATCCCTACTACCCACTAATTTATCTTCTAAATCCTTGCCACTTATTTATCACTCAATTAATTCAGAATCTTTCCACATTCATCTACCTTTCTCTTGAGTCCCTTCCCTTTATTTACCATCAAGATCCTTCCAAATCCATATGTCTTAAGTTGATCCCCTACCACGATTTCTATATAGTTGTCCTGATCTTCCCCAGTTAATTTACACAAAAATATATATTGTGGATAACCTTCCTAATCATGGTGCTTTCAGTGCCTAACTATTATTTCAATTGCTACTTATTGATTTTATTTTAATTCGTAAGCTGGAAGTGTAAAGACTGGCAACTACTGAGAACCATTAGAAATATTCATGTAAAAATCTCATCTCACATAGCCCTCTAAAAATGAGCTATATTTGTATAAAGTTCTCAAAACAATGTTCAGTTCTGACTCATCACTATTTCTTTCTCTGATTGTTGTATAATACACTTTTCTACCTCAGACTCAGTTCTGTGTCCAAGCTACACACTATATTGCAGGGTTGTCGTGAGCTTTACAGTGTAATATAAGCATTTAGTCCACACCCCAGTGGCATTTTGTTACCATTAATGATTGAAAATCTTAAATGTAAACCTAATATTGCTAAAAATGTCAAATACAAGCCTAATATTGCTGCATTTAAAAAATAAAAATCCCTTTTCAGAGAGAAAGTGTGTTTCTTCTTTCCCTGAATTCTAGTTTAACCATGGATATATGCCTGGCACAGATTTCATATTTACAACTGAATCATTTGATATTGAAGATGATGATAATAGCTGTCCTGCTCTCCCAAAAGAGCAAGTAGTAGTAGCAGAAATAGTAGAACTAGTAGTAGCAGCCATAATAATTAAAATTTAAAAATCAAAGGTGTGATAGCTTTGGGGCTTTGGGAAAAAAGCTTGCTTCAGAATTGTCTTCTTTTTGCCATGAAGGAACCCCACTCATTTTTTTAAAAGGAAGGACTGAGAGTTGAGAGAGAAGTAAAAAAACCTGTGAGAAAAAAGAATTTTATTTCTATTTGGGATTTCATATTTTTCTGGGAGAGGTATGTTTGGGGCTCCTAAGAGTTTTCATATTCATGTTTACCTTCCACCCTTTTCAGGATTTATGAAGAATATTTGGAAATAAGTCTCATTTATTCCATTGAGCTTAGTTTTTGACCAGCCTGCTGGACAGAGCAATACTCTCTCTCTCTCTCTCTCTCTCTCTCTCTCTCTTCTGTGGGAAGTTTGGATTAGGCAGAGATATCTCTTTGCTCTGCTTTTCTGGTTCAGCAGGCCAGCCAGCCAGCAAGGTAAAGCTTGGTACATATGTAGCCCAAGACACATTGATTACTAGAAAAGCCTGAAAAGGGAACATTTGTTTTCTTAACAGACCTGAGGCATGAAGCTTGTATTACTCATCCTAAGAGAAGCCAGCATTCTATTAAAAGAGCAAGGCAAGCTGTATATGGGGGCGGAATGTTGGGCTGGGAGAGTTATGGATTCGCCTCAGGCTATAGAGAAAACTTCCAGTTTTTTCCCCATAGACCACTTGAAAATTGCTGAGGGTCTCGATGGACCACTTAATAATTTTCTGCCTGTTGTAGCAATTGTAATGCACGGTGCTAGTGCTGTATATTTTTTTAATTGTGTTTTTTTTTTTACACGCCATGGACCACCTGAATGAAACTCATGGGCCACAGTTTAGGAACCTCTGAGCTAGCACCATAAATATTACTTAATTCACTAATAGGCAAAAACCTTGCAGTTTAAGATTGTACCTATAGCCCACAGATATTTCTATTAAACTTTAAAAAGCAGGGAAATTGGACAGCTATAGTGAATGCACCAGGGGAGCAGGAGACCTGAACTCCTCTCTGAGATATTGTACTGTGCTATAAATTTGTCAAAATGCAAACACAATTTGGGTTGGTCTTTCACAGTCCAATCCACTTGCTGTGTAGCTTGGAAGAATTCGGTAACAAGAATTTGGTAACTGTGAAAGACCAACCCAAATTGTGTTTGCATTTTGACCAATTTGTAGGGCAGTACAATATCTCAGAGAGGAGGTCAGGCCTCCTGCTCGCCTGGTGCATTCACTATAGCTGCCCAATTTCCCTGCTTTTTAAAATTTGACAGAAATATCTGTGGGCTATAGGTACATTCTTAAACTGCAAGGTTTTTTGCCTATTACTGAATTTCCCTGCTTTTTAATCTGGGAGGTAACAAATGGGATCCTGTGCAAGTTTGCTGAAAATGGATTGATCATTCGCATGCTTATTGAGTTCAGTGGGATTTACTCCCCTGCAATCATGCTTACGATAGGTGAAACTGACCACAGGGGAGGAGGAGGAGGGAGGGGATGAAGGGCAGAGAGAAGGAGGGGGAGGGGAGGAGGAAGGGGGAGGAAAAGGACAGGTTTGTTAATTTGCATGTTTATTGAGTTCAGTGGGATTTATTCCCATGCAATCAAACTTAGGATAGGTAAAACTGATTGGGGGGAAGGGAAGGATGGCTGGAGTGGGCAGGGAAGGAGAAAGAAGGAAGAGGGGAGGGGAGGAGGAAGGGAGAGGAGAGTGGAAGGAGGAGAAAGCCAGGTCTGATCATTTCCATGCTTACTGATTTCAGTGGGATTTACTCCTGTGCAATCATGTTTAAGATAGGTAACACTGACAATGGGGAGGGTGAGGGGAGGGGGAAGGAGAGGATTGGAGGGGGAGGGGATTGGAGGCAGAGCTTGGAAAAGTTACTTTTTTGAACTACAGTTCCCATCAGCCCAATCCAGTGGCCATGCTGGCTGGGGCTGATGGGAGTTGTAGTTCAAAAAAGTAACTTTTCCAAGCTCTGATTGGAGGGAAAGGGAAGGGGCAAGAGGGAAGGGATAGGAGGGACAAGAAGGTGGGTTTGATCAGTTGCATACTTTTTGAGTTCAGTGGGATTTATTTCTGTGCAATCATGTTTGAAAATGGAAATGGACTGCCTTCAAGTCAATCCCAACTTATAGCGATAGGGTTTTCATGGTAAACCGTTTTACCATTGCCTTCCTCTGAGGCTGAGAGGCACTGACTGGCCCAAGGTCACCCAGTGACCATAGTGGTCATAGTCCAACACTGACCTGGGGGAGGGCCAGGGAGGGGAGGAGGGGGAGGGGAGGAGATTGGATGGGTGGGTACTGGGCAGAGGAAAACATTGTGAACAGTATCATTGCTTTTCAGCGTTTTCCCCACCTTTTTATTCTACAGCAGGCACATGTAGCCTCCCACCTAAATTTAAACCAAAGCTGTCCCTGGCCACATCCACACCAGGCCTTTATTTCACTTTGGACAGTCATGGCTTCTCTCAAAGCATCCTGGGAAGTGTAGTTAGTGAAGGGTGCTGAGAGTTGCTAGGAGAGGCCCTGTTCCCCTCACAGACTTTCAGTCAGAGTGGCTGACTGTTAAACCACTCTGGCCACTGGACCTCTGTCAGGAGAATAGCAGTCTCCCTTCACAAACTACACTTCCCAGGATTCTTTGGGGCAAGCCATGACTGTCTCAAGTGAAATATATGTCTGGTGTGGGTGTGGCCCCCTGATTAGCCAAGCCAAGCAGCTGTGAGTCTGGCTTTTAAAACACTGGTTCTTACTGAGCATTTCTAGACAGGAGTCCACAATTCTTCTTGCCCGTGCTAAATGCTTCTTTCCTTTGGTGAAGAGGAGCTGGTGCAGAGCAGTCTAGTCCTTGCCCAAGGGCTTTTCAGAGGCTTGCCAGATAAGCAGAGGAGTCTGTTGTCACTGAGCTATGTCTTCCTCTGTTTGATTTCATTGCCTTGACACTTTGGGCAACAGAGAGTACTTAGGAGTAGCATTTTTTTTAAAAAAAAAGTTTAGTTTTCAATTTTTAAAAAGCTTGCTTAACTCTCAGAGGAGCCAGACTTAGAATCATAGAATAGTAGAGTTGGAAGGGGCCTATAAGGCCATCAAATCCAACCCCCTGCTCAATGCAGGAATCCAAATCAAAGCATCCCTGACAGATGGCTGTCCAGCTGCCTCTTGAATGTTTCCTCTCTATGTAATTGGTTCCATTGTCATATGGCTCTAATAGTTAGGAGGTTTTTCCTGACGTTCAGACAAAATCTGGCTTCCTGCAACTTGAGCCCATTGTTCCGTGTCCTGCACTCTGGGACGATCGAGAAGAGATCCCTGCCCTCCTCTGTGTGACAACCTTTAATGTACTTGAAGAGTGCTATCATATCTCCCCTCAGTCTTCTCTTCTCCAGGCTAAACATGCTCATTTCTTTCAGTCTCTCCTCATAGGGCTTGGTTTCCATTCCCCTGATCATCCTTGTTGCCCTCCTCTAAACCTGTTCCAGTTTATCTGCATCCTTGTTGAAGTGCTGAGACCAGAACTGGATGCTGTATTCAAGATGAGGCCTAACCAGTGCTGAATAGAGGGGAACTAATACTTCACGTGATTTCATTTTCATTTCATTTCATTTTATTAAATTTATATACCGCCCATAGCCGAAGCTCCCTGTTCGGTTCACAACAATCAGCATAAAATACAATGAAACACATATTTAAAACAGTTTTTTAAAAAGATTTGGAAACTATACTTCTGTTAATGAAGCCTAATATAGCATTTGCCTTTTTTGCAGCCACATCACACTGTTGGCTCATATTCAGCTTGTGATCAACGACAATTCCAAGATCCTTCTCACATGTCGTATTGCTGAGCCAAGTGTCCCCCATCTTATAACTGTGCATTGTTTTAGTGCACTTGCTGAATTGCTCTTACTGTACTCCTCCTCCCTTCAACAACAAATCAGCAACTGTAACAATTTTACTTTTTTATTTTTTGGTACTACCTGAAGAATACATCAACTTTCTAGGCAACAACATTTCTCTGTAATTACTGATGTTCAGTTCAGCCTCCCATAATTGTTACATAGAAATTTCATCACAAGGGTGGCCAGATTGGGCTTTGTTTTTGATTGGAACTTGTGATAATCAATCTATAAGCAGTATAGTCTGGTTCAGACATATTCCCAGGCACACCATAGTTATTGGAGAAGGAAGAAGCAAAGAACTCACATGCTTCCTCCTCTTGCCCATCTTGCATTAGAGAAGATTCCTGGTTTGTTAAACCACAGCTTCCTATCATGTCTGAACCAGGAAGCTTTGGTTTTAGGCTCTTCATACAAACCTGGATTGCAAAACATGGTGTGATTCTAATTTGCAATTCTGATTTCAATTGAGCAATTAAACCAGTTTCCCAGTTCAGTTCAGAATTCATGGAAAATGGAAATGGACTGCCTCCAAGTCGATTCCGACTTGTGGCAACCCTATAAATAGGGTTTTCATGGTAAGCGGTATTCACAGGTGGTTTACCATTGCCTTCATCTTCAGAATTCATAGAGTACTAAAATATTTAGTTCCGTTGAAAATGGATCTATAAATTTGTAATAATTACCCATATAATCCATACTTAACAATATGCATATTTGGCATTTAAAAGGTACAAATTCATTTTATGCAGCACACCACATGTATTTTGCTTGCTTTCCAGATTTTGCATGAAAAATGTCTGCAAATGCTCCAAGACACGTAGGAGTGTGGCGACAAACCAGAGCTCTTTTATACAAGAACTGCCTAGTTAAATGGAGGACTAAAAAGAGTAGTGTTCAGGTGAGCTGAACAGCATTATTCTAGTGTATATGGCTGTCGTATGTTTTCTAGATTCAAAAGCAGTTTGTTTAAAAAAATTTTCTTCTGGTGAAAAAGTTACTGAAGCTTTAAAGGCATTGGTTTATTCCTTGGGACTGTGTTTTAAATAGTTCTTGTCCTTGTGCTCTTCCAATGAATTGCATAAATGTGATGAACTATACAAAAGGTTTAGTTGGGCAGTTTTAATTCTTTGTGCTCTACATTTTCAAAACAGTATGGCTTTCCAGTATATGGAGTGTATATGATGTTTGTAATGAGCTCAGTATGAAACAGCCTGATCATGTGAGTTGTTGCAATCATGCTGTGACTTCAGTTCTACCACAACCTCAGAGGAAGGCTTGGTGCTTTTCTACTCATGTTGCTGCTGGTTATGCTTGTTGTCATTATTAATTATTTAGGGCAAAATCCTATACATGACATCCACTGGCTGAGGGACAATATTAGGAACACCCCAGATACTGAAAGCCAACTTTCAGCTTCATGGGATAGCCCTGAGTTCTAGTATTGTGAGGAAGGAAGAAAACTCCCTAGCCACTCCATGCATAATTTTAAACACTTCTGTCATATCCTTTCTTACTCTCCTTTTCTTTAAACTAAAAAAACTCAAATGTTGTAACCTTTCCTGTAATGGGAGTGGTTCCAACCTTTTCATTATTTTGGTTGCCCTTTTCTGAACCTTTTCTAGCTTTGCCATTTTACTGCCCATTCACTGTTTTAAGACATCCTTTTAGAGCTCCTCATAGTCCTTTTTTGTCTGAACCACCCTGAACAATTTGGTATCATCAGCAAACCTGGCTACCTCACTGCTTACTATGGATCATTTATGAAGAAATTAAAGAGCACAGGTCCCAATACTGATCCTTAAGGGACTCTATTTTTTGATGTCCCTCCATTGTGAGAACTGTCCATTTGCCCTTAATCTCTGCTTCCTGTTTTAGTTACTGATCCATAAGAGGACCTCTTCTCTTATCCCATGACTGCTAAGCTTATTCAGGAGTCTTTGTAAAGGGATACTTTATCGAAAGCTTATTGAAAGTCTAAGTACACAGTGTAAACTGGATCACCTGTATCTCAAAGAAGGTAATTTTCCAGATCTCCCCCGGACACCTTTTTACAAAATTGGTATTATATTGCCCACTTTCCAGTCCTTGGGTGCTTCTCTCCCTGGATAGAGAATATTTTTTCTAAGAGGCCTGTGTGCACTCTGCGCATGTGCCCTGCCCAAGAACTATGTGTGTGTTGTGTTCTGTTGGCTTTCCTTTGTTTCCTTTGTGTGTTGTGCTCCAAAATGGTGGTTGCAAGCAGCATAACAACATAAGCAGGGTTCAGACCCCTGCCTGTAGGGCAGTAGCAGCCTGCTGAGCAGAAGTGAGGTGGGGATGCATTGCTCACTTTGCTTCACAACACAGAGGTCGCTGATGGTAATTGAGAGGGAGAGGTGGTGGGGAGGGTGTAGTGGCAGAGCCAATCTGATGCTCTCACCACTGCACCTTACCATGCCGACGTCCCTGACGTCTTGCCCTTCCCCCCTCTCGGTTACAAACTGTACCATCTGCGTTGGGAAGGCCAGGTGGGCAACCCTACCCCACTCTGCCCTGCTGACCACTGCAGTAGGGATGCCTGGGATTGTCAGTAGCAGGGTCCTTATGCCACTGGAGCAGATGGTATGGGGGCACTCCAGCATCATTTAGCCTGTTGTATATGCAGTGATGTGTGCTGGGGGCATGTCTCTGTCAACCTCAGTTCATTGACTTCCTCTGTGTAGCATGTGGGTGTAGTCAGCACAGTCCCTGATTGATGAGCATTGACAGAGTTTCCAGGGTGTGTCTGTTTTTACTAGGGCTGGGCCCTGCCCCCCTCCCCCACCCCTGGGGCCCCACTTCAGGGCCCTAGATTGGACTGGGCCAACTCAGGCACAACCCATCCCATATCCAGCCCCAAATCAATTTGAAGGCAGGTCTGATGTTTAATTAGGAGTTTAATTAGGGTGGGAGATTCTGTGAGAGGAGAGTTCAATCCTGCTGGGTGCTGCTTTGTAAGTGCCTTCCCTGTAGGCTGGCAAAGCAGACTCCTGCAGCCTTCCCACCCAACACCCCACCCCTGACAGCTCTGGATTGCTCCAGGTGGTCTGACCTGGGCCATCCAAGGCTGACCTGGCCCAAGACCAGATCCCCCCCAAATTACCCCGGTTCAGGCTTTGGCTGAACTTGGTGCATACCCCTACTTTTTAATACTATTTTTCTATGTTTGGGTTTTGTGTTTTCCCCCTTCCCTCTTGGCTCTGCATGTACTGAATATGTTAGCTATTCTGGCAGTGTAGTGGTGACATATCCCGCTGGTGTAATGTGAGTATAGGATTGCTCTGCCCTTTTTCTAAATGCATAAGCAGCAGCAGCAGCAGCAATAACAAAAAGACATGTCACTTCATATCTATATTTCAGGGAGTTGGAAAAGGAAAGGAAAGAAATGGAGAGGCAAGGTAACAACGAATGATATGTTCACAAGCAGTTAGTCATATTACCCAGCTGGAAACAGGACTAAGACAAATCTTTGCAGGAGAGGTGGGTTTTCAGTTGGCATTTCAAAGATAAGAAAGGGGAGACACCATACTGATGTTCTTGGAAAGCGTTTACCTTTTGGTACATACCACAAGGACCTTATACAGCTCTGTCAGGAGTGGATGAGAATAGGCACAAAATAAAGTTTTCCTGGTAAGTAAGGCAGAACCAATTAGAGATCACTTGCATCATTGAAACTTAGGGTCTGTACAAATTGATATGTTTTGAGAGACATGGAAGCATTAGTGTTGTTTTTGGTGCCTTTCTAGTGTGGCTTAGCACTTTCCAATGTTTTCAGGGCACCTTATAAATTTGGAAACCCCTTCACCAATTGCAACCATGGCTATTGTCAGGGCCAGCGCCAGGGAGCGGCCAGATCAGGCCTTGGCCGAGGGCCCCTGCAGCCCTGAGGGGCTCCTCCTTGGGTGGGAGGGTAGCACTCGTGTTCTGTGATATGTGTCAGTGTCAGCTTCTGACCCTCCCATGGATCATGGAGAGGGAGCTCCCAGGCACCTCCCCCCAATACAGTCAGTGTGGGCTTCAGTAAGCCCTCACACATGCCCCACCTACCTCTCCCATCCCTGTGAATGACATGCATGCTGTGTGTGCATGCCTGCCATCAATCAAGATGGCAGTGGAGGCTTCCCTAAAGGGCTGATGCCCCCACCGCCATCTTGGTTGATGGCAGGCATGTGCGCACAGCACACACATCATTTATAGGGGTGATAGAAGTAGGTGGGATGCGCAGGCAGGTTTATTAGCCCTGCACCGCTGGTATGGAGGGGTATCTGTCGGAACGCCTCTCCCGCTATGAACCGGCTCGTACACTACAGTCTGCTACGAAGGCCCTCCTCCGGGTCCCGACTCATAGGGAGGCCCGGAGGGCAGTGACAAGATCAAGGGCCTTCTCAGTGGTGGCCCCCGAACTATGGAATAGTCTCCCCGAGGAGGTTCGCCTGGCGCCGACACTATCATCCTTTCGGCACCAGGTTAAAACCTTTCTCTACTCCGAGGCATTTTAATTTTTTGTTAATGATTGTAATGTTTGTAATTTGATTTTAGCCTTTGCTGTTTTTAGATTGTGAAATTTGATTTTAGACTGATGTTTTTGTATTATATTGTATTTTACTGTATCTATGTTCACCGCCCAGAGAGCTATTCCTAGTTGGGTGGTATATAAGTTTTAAAAATAAATAAAATAAATAAATTGGGCTATGGCGCCACGGGCCTGGGGCAGGCTGGTGTCCAAGGGCCCAGGCATGCCTAGTGCCGGCCTTGGCTGTCGTGATACAGGTGTGTATGCGTTTGTACAACTGTTACTGGACCTATTGGATAGTTATCTGTGACCATCAGTGATTACAAGCCAAACTTCCCTTTCACACATTCAAAGATTTTGGAATTGTTGTAAAGGGATTATAACTAATCTGCTTTACCAGAAGCATTCTTGTTATCTTTTTAAAAGCCCCCCCACTGAAATAGTCAAGCTACTCCGTCCTTTGCAGCAATGCATTTTTGAAGAAATATTTTTCATGTGAAGTATGTACAAACCTTTTCCCCTTAGCAGTGTAGCACACATCTCTATTTAAACAACAAAAAAGGAGGAAAGACCAGCTCCCCAAATTGTTACAAATATCTTCTCATTGGCCACTATGTTGAACAGTGTTCACAATATTGTTGCAGGATCAAGGCTATTACTACCTTAATCCACAATAAGTTGTTCGCGTACGTGGAAAGAAACGGTAGTCTGTACAATTTTGGGTTATGTTTTTGTTTGCTTTAAAGGATTTTGCATGTATCTGAATAATATTAATTTGATATCCTTCTCTTATCCTGGAGAGTTATATTATTGTTGTTGTTGTTGTTAATTAGGCAAACTCTTCTTAATTTAATAAATCAACCTAAAAGTAAATAAACTCTTTTATAAAAGCTGAATTGTGAAAGGAATAGCTATAAAAACCTCATGCCTACCCATTAGTTAGTACAAGTCGTACTTTATGACTCTAGTCCCAAACTGTGGGTGTCCAAAAATGCACATGGACCTCTTCCTCAGGAACAATGCACTTCCCCAGTTACAATTACAGTAGCGTAGCTACTTGTACCCAGTATGTATGTGTGTGCCTGGAGCTGTACAAAATACTATAATGCATGGGAAACCCTTGTGTGTATTTGAGTTTTGTGTGTACATTGGAATTTCTGCACATGCAAGAACTTTCCAGATATTATTATTATTTATTACTGGCATTTGTTAGTCGCTTTTTTTCAACAGTGGAACTCAAAGCGACTTATAAGAAAAAAATGCAATAATTGAAATAACTTATAACAAGAGCAAACAATTGCAAAACAGTTTCAAACAAAATAATACAACCATAATAAAAAAACAAATAGCAAATATTACAAAAATACAAGAATTAATACCACACTATAAATATAATATAACATATAATAGAAGGCCACGTTACACATCCAGTCATATTTGTACAATAATCACCTGTTTTAATCAAATGTGGTAGCATATGAACCACAGAAAATGTGAGAAATGTCATTAATGTGAGAAAGTCCACTGAAATATGGATGCGTGCTTCTTCTAAAAGCACTGGATGCCTTCCTTTGCAAGTTTAAGTTTATAGATATACACGCATATTGATGTGTGGTGTTTAAATACTGAAACAGTGCTTAATTGGCCTATGCAAAGTGATTTTAAAATAAAGATGGGCTCTTACCATTAATTATAGTCAGAGCTTGGAAAAGTTACTTTTTTGAACTACAACTCCCATCAGGCCCAGCAAGCATGGCCACTGGATTGGGTTGATGGGAGTTGTAGTTCAAAAAAGTAACTTTTCCAAGCTCTGATTATAGTGTGTGATTAGTAATACAAATATACAGAATGATACCCAAGGTTAGTCATACTCAGAGTAGACCCACTAAAATCAGTAGACCTAAGTAACTTAAATCCTTTGACCTCTGCCTTAGTGCAAGAGGAAGTGGATCTTTGGATCCAATCCATAGTTTTATTGTTCCAAATTGTTTAATTAACTATCAGTGAATAATTACAATGCATGAAACAGAATCTCAGCTATATTTACACTTTGCAATCAGCTCTAAGGCTTCAGTCCTTTTCATTATGCATGTTTAAGCCCATTGCCATCCACAGGGTTAGGTATGGGAATGAAGCCTTTGACAGCTACTTTTACTTACTGTTACCCATTTAACTTATTCATTTCATTTGTGCAGGAAGTCCTACTTCCACTTTTCTTTTTATTTTGGCTAATATTAATGAGCATGATGTATCCAAACAAGAAATATGATGAGGTGCCTGATTCTGATCTTTATTCTGTGGATCACTCCAGCATCTCTGAGTATATTGTTGGCTACACACCAGCAAACGATGAGACAAGAAAAATCATGCACAAAATGTCTGCAGAATACTTTACAGAAGGTATTGTGAGCTTTCATTCTATTCTGTTGTTCCATAAATGTTGTTCTGCCTTTTCCCCCCTTGCTTGTACTTGGAAGATACAGTCATCAGAATGACTGATCAAGTGTGTTCTCTGCATGGAGAAGTATTTCTCTTGTGTAAAGGCTACATTCTTAAAGCCATTGAGTTGTATCCAAAGCAGCGTCAGCAGAGTTCTGCTGGCTCAGTAGCACTTCTGTTTCCTCTCCCTGTCCTGCGTCCTCTCCAAATCTTCTTCAAAGGGTCCCCCAACCCTCCAGAACTGATATTGAGGGTGCGTGGGGGGGGGTTGCAGGGGAGAGGAGGGAAAAGTTATGCTAGTGCAAGTCTTGTAGTAACAGAACAGGAGCACTGGATAACTCTTTGACTTTCCCCCCACATTTTTATCATACTATGTTGTCATACTATCTGCATCCCCCTTGCATCCTGCCTAGCAACAGGTGTAGTTAGAGGAAAGTTTCTTTCTTACTAGAACCTAACCTCCCACACTATGCCTTTCTCGGTTAGAGTTGTTACAAGCTCTTTCCCACCATTCAGCTTGCCTCTGATATTAGAAGAAAGGTTTAGAATCATGAAAGAATACAGAAAGAATACAGCTTCCTGTGTCACTACCTTAGTGAATGAATAAGCCACATACCATTCATAGCTTCCAGGAACAAAGAACACATATTCATGATTTGTCTTTCTCTTATTGGAACAATTGAATGAATATCCCTTCAACTACACTGGCATCCTGAATCTGGCAAGCAGGATTAAATTGACATGCCCCTATGCCTTGTGTTACTTGGGAGTGAAGGATTTGGGTTGTGCCTTGATATTGCCAGTTTAGTCATTGCTTGAGTGGGAAACACTTGCACTTCCATAAGCTCTAATGTATAGAACTGAGCTGCCAAAAAAAGGGCACTTCTCTATTTTGCCAATATATGGTAGCTGTGTTTATTTACAGAATATGATACTTCCGACAGGGGTTTACAATTTTAACTTGGCTGTGCATTGCTATGAATAACTTTAGGGGTTCCCATCCATCCTGAAAAACTAGACCTGACCTATCCTATCCCATCCAGCATATATTTGTAAATAGGCTAATAAATAAGGCAGCAGCTATTGCACTTCTGTTGGCCTAGATGTTGAGATGAGAGAAATTGGGAGACATTTTTATCTTTTGTAGGAATAATTACAGAAGAATTCCTAAGTGAACATGAAATGCAAGAGGCTAGTCTTCGCAACCCTCAAAATTTTGTGGGTGTAATATTCAAGGATTCTGTATCCTATCATCTCAGGTTTCCGCCTGCAAAGGTTCCAGTATCTGCAATTTATGTGGAATCAAGAGGTAATTATGTATGTATGTATGTATGCTCTTTACTGTATTACAGCTTCAGTCAAGGAAGTGACTTGTAATATCAGTTTTTAAAATAGTCAGTGGGTTTGGGTAGCATGTCTGCTGCTCAATTTTTGCTGATGAATTTTCTTTGTGATTTTATTGAGTGTACTTTTATGAAGCTGGAGTGTTTAGGTAGAAGGACACATTAAATAAGACACACACTCCCATACTGTTTAATGGTGTCTGTGCACTAGACTCCAGTTCCTCTAGCATTGAATTGTTGGGCAATCTATCCATGCCAGCCTGTCAACTAGTTTAGTGGTGATGAAATGAATTAATAGGGTTTTGGGCATCAGAATTTATAGTGCAGAAACCAAATGATAGCTTTAGCGCTTTTGAACAAATAACAAAGGAAATCAGTTTAGGTTTTTCTTCTTATAATTTGTTTTTCCACAGCTAGTTGTCCAAACCCTTCAAAGACATGTGAAGCTGAGGCATACTGGCGCTATGGATTCACTGCTCTACAGATCAGCATTGATGCAGCAATTATACAGGTAAATGTAAATAATCAGAATGCAAAAATGCTTGAACCATTATTGTTTGCAGTAGCGATCAGCAGGGTGCAGCACAAGCAAGGCTGTGTTGCTGACATGGCTTCCCAATGCCACACATTGCTGCCAGGTACTTAGAGGGGAAAGAGCAAGGCAGCAGAAAACTAGGTGCGGTGCAGGTTCAGTGGTGGAGCCAATCTGATGCTCTTGTTGTTGTCCTGCACCATACCAAACTCCCCACTGCCTTCACCCTTCTGCAACTTTGCTCTTCCCACTCTTGGTAACTGGCAATAACATGTGGTGTTGGGAAGCGAGGCCAGTAATACAGCCCTGCATGCTACTCATTGTTTGGTAAAAGTATTAAAAGGCACTATGCTTTCTTCTCTGTATCGTAAGACATTTCACATAATCGAGTGCTTTTGTCCAAATTAGCGTCAGTGACAGTTGCCTTCATTATGACATATAATTAAGTATTCCATAAGGATATTAATGCCAACTGTACACTAGATATCATAATGTCATATACATGAATAACGCCATATACATTCACACATGCAGAGAATGTTCACTGTAGTGTTGCAGGTATATGCTCAGAAAACACAGTGCAATCCTCAGAAGTAAGTTCTACTGAGTTCAGCGGGACTCCCAAGTAGCTTATTATGTTTCTTTCCAAGTCTAATTCAAAGTGCAGTTGACATTTAAAGACCTTAAGGCTTGGGACCACGTTACCTGAAGGATCACCTCCTCCCCTATGTATCTACCCAGACCCTGAGATAACCTTCAGAGGCCCTTATCTGGGTGCCCATACAAAGTGAGATGTAATGCCTTTTCAGTGGTGGCACTCCAGCTATGGAATACACTCCCCAGAGAGACTTGTCTGGTGCCTACATTGGGGTCATTTCAGCACCAAGACTTTTTATTTTCACTGTCATTTTGAGATTTGTTTTACTTTTTTCAGTTCTGTTTCAGTTAGTTGGATTAAGAATATAAACTAGATAAAGCACACATATTGTTATGTTTGTGTTTCTGAATTTGGAATTAAATTTTACTTAATAGCAGCTGCATGAAAACCAATTTTAACATTCCCTTCCTTTCTTCTTAGCTGAAGACTAATCAGTCAGTTTTGGAAGACCTGAAACTAACAAATGCTGTCATGATGGGAGAGTCTGCCGTTATGGAAATAGATAATTTTCCTCGTGCAATCATTTTAATTTACTTAGTAATTGCCTTTTCACCCTTTGGTTATTATTTGGCAATCCATATTGTGGCAGAAAAGGAGAAGAAATTGAAAGAATTTTTAATGATAATGGGTCTTCATGACACTGCTTTTTGGTATGTATGTGGATTAGTTCTTTGATGTTAAGCAAACAGAATGGATTTTGTCTTATTATATGACTTCACATATGTTATTCTTGGAGAAGAAGTATGAAACGTTTTGGTCTTAACTTAGTGACTTGGTTTGTCCATAATGTTAAGCCACACCATGACTTAGTGTGGGGCTCCTGGAGACAAGATCAGTACCACTTTGCCGATCCTGCTACTGTGAGATAAGCCATGGTTTGGTTTAGCGTGTTGTCCAAACCTGAGCTTGTTGTGCCTCCAGAGAAACCATGAGCTTGCAACCAAGGTTTGTTCTTGGTTTACAGCACACGATTTGTCTAAAGGAGGCAAACTTCAAGCCTGGGTTTGAACAACACACTAAGCCAAACCACAGCTTCACTCACAGCAGCAGCTGGACCAGAGGAGAAGCAAAGCATACAGTAGGGCCCCGCTTATACTGTAGGTTAGGGACCAGACCCCCGCCGTAAAGCGAAAATTGCCATAAAGCGGAACATCGATCAGCTGTAGTGCGGGGAGCTCCAGCTGGCTTGGCCCCTGAAGCTCCCCCCGCAAGAGCTGATTGATGTTCCTTCCCCCCCTTGCCCGGTCGCCTTCCCCCTGCCTGTTCTCTCGCTCTCCACCGCCTCCCTCGCTCATCCCCCCTTGCCCGCTTGCCCTCCCCCCGCCTGTTCGCTCACTCTCCGCTGCCTCCCTCGCTCATCCCACCTTGCCCACTCGCCTTCCCCCCTGCCTGTTCGCTCGCTCTCCGCTGCCTCCCTTGCTCATCCCCCCTTGCCCACTCGCCTTCCCCCCTGCCTGTTCGCTCGCTCTCCGCTGCCTCCCTCGCTCATCCCCCCTTGCCAGCTCGCCTTCCCCCCTGCCTGTTCTCTCACTCTCCGCCGGCTCCCTCACTGTAAAATGGCACCCGGGCGTTGGGCGCCATCAATTGTGTCATACTGCAAAATCGCTGCAAAAATGGAACAAGTGCCGAACATATGGGACAGGGACACAATTCAAAACCGCGTCATTAGCGAAGCGCCGAGAAGCGAAGCGCCGTAAAGCGGGGCCCTAGTGTACACAGTTTCCTCTCCAGGATCCTGGACACTGACATATTCATACTAAGCCATCATTTGGTTTAGCATGATGTGCAAACGGAGCCATTCTTAAGGTAATGCACTACATTCTTAGTGCAAAAATTTTGTGCTACTCATAACTCCCCAGTATTTTTGAAAACTAAATAGGTAGGACTCTCTGTTGACAGTAGATACTGAAAATTGAGCTATTTGCTCCTGGTTTTGAAAATATCATCAAAGTGCTTTGCAATCTATGGCCAGAATTGGATTAGTCTGTCATGAATGTGTATGTGTACTAATTACAATAGCAAATACAGCAGGACTCCACTCATATGGCAGGTTAGGTTCCAGACCCCCGCCGAAAAGCGAAAACCGCCGAAAAGCGGATCAGCTGTAGCGCGGGGGTCTAGACCTAACCTACTGATCGCATCAGAAGAGAAGATCAGCTGTAGCGTGCTACAGCTGATCTTCCCCTCCTCTGGCGAGATCAGCTGGAGCACGGGGAGCTCCAGCCCCCCCTCCAGCTGATCACCCTGCTGGCGCCATATTAGCAGAACGCCGAGAAGCGGGGCCCTACTGTATATTATAAAGTTTTGCATGGCTAGTAGAGATGGTCATTGAAGTATTCAAAGTCTTCATGTTTCTTGCTAAACCATAAGTCCTTTCTTAAACTCTGAACTCTCTGACTTTCTTGATGTATTTGATCTGTTCCCTCTGGGCTGTTAGCAGCCACTGTGCCTGTCATTGGCCAGGGTGCTGAGTGCTCTCAAAGATTGCTGAGATCAATTTAGCGGTAGTGAAAATAGGCTCTGAATACAAGGGGAAACTTAGGGGATTTTTAAAAATGTTTCATGGGTAGCAGCTTCCAAATAGTAGGGCACTGCAGGTTTTTTCCTACTTTTATAAACTTTAACTGAAGATGACAGTTTCTCTTGGTCTTTCCATTCTGGGAATTCCAAGTGACATCACACAAAATAACTATTGGCAACAACTCCCATTCCCTTGGGGAAGCCACCCAACTCTGAAGTGGAAAGGAAGAATTACAGAATTTCAGTGTTCTGATCCTCCACAAAGGAAACTATTCATCCCAGATTATGTCTGTTTTTGACCACCACCATAACCAAGCCCATTCACCTCACTTTCACACACCAATCCAAATGGGCCTCTGTGGTAGCTTATATACCATGTACCTTCCCCATTGCTACTAATGACGGGTAGGGACAGAGTCCTTATAAGCATTTCTCCTTGTCCTTCCATAGACTAAGACTCAAATGGCCTGGCAGATCTTCGAGCCCAGCTTCTCCCAAAGCTGCTCTTGTTTTTTCTCATGTTACCATAATTCCTCTAGAGAGGAACACCACTACAGAGTCAGAAACAAGGATCCTATAGGAAATCTTCCCATCAATAGCTCCCATCGTTTAACTTGAGATGGATTCTGAGAGGCCTTGCAAAGTTTCCCCAGGCCAGGATCTTGGACCTTATTTCTGAAGGAAAGAAACACTTAGATTGTACCCCATTGTAGTCCTGGTTTCTAGTTCTGACCATTCTTATTTCTCTGCTGTGGAGAGGTCTGGAAGGGGAATATTTTTCCCTTTCAGTGTAGTCTTCCTTGTTTTGAACCGAAGGACAGGTACATTGATAGACTTTCTGTGACAGCCATTTTGAAAGTTTTTGGTTTATTATGTACATTAGAACCTTTTAGATTAATGTTAATGAACTCATTTCTATATCTGTGCTACAATGTGCTCCATTCATTTGAGATTCACATGATGGCTCATTTGGAGGCTATTATTTTGTGCAGCATTGAATAACATGTACTACATTTGGCTTTGGCTTGTTGTTCTTCATGGTCTCTGTGGAGTATCACAATTTAGTTCTGTACCTATGCAGAGCAAGTTCAGAGATTTCCTAGAACTGCTCCTTCCTTTGGATTAGGAGGTGAACTGAGGACAAGCACCTTTACTTTCGGTTCTTTTCTGGCCATTGTGACAGCAACATCATTGAGAACTTTATCTGTCAGTTCCCTTACAGAGTTTCTTACAACACAGTCCTATACATGTTCACTCAGTTGTAAGTCCCACTGTATTCATTGGAGCTTACTCACCAGTAAATGTGCATAGCGACTGCAATCCAAGTTTCTAACTTTCGAGTCAGGGAGTGGTTTATTTTCTTTCTTTCTTAGTGTTCATCTAGGTATAATCCTTTAGTTGTGTTGACCTTCTCTTTGCATTGTTTGCATGTTTGTGGCACTGTGCATTATTTGTTAAAAGTGTTGTATCTGTGATGGTATGCTCTTTACACCAGATATAAAATAACCTTGTTCCAAACTGCTTAGGGCAGCGGTTCCCAAACTTGTTTTTCCCATGGACCACTCAAAAATTGCCGAGAGTCTTGCTGGACCACTTAATGATTTTCTCCCAGTTTTCATAATTGTAACTGTAATTCCATAGAATTCAAATTGTAATATAGTAAAATAAGAAATAAAAGAAGCAAAAAAAGGACAATTAAAAATCAATATGAATATTCAGTGCAATGGATGTGCCATCTCCCACCTTCAGCACAGATCCGCAGACCACAAAGCCACAGAACACCTGAATGAGGCTCGTGGACCATTGATGGTCCGTGGACCACAGTTTGGGAACCCCTGGCTTAGGGCCTCTTAGCTAATAACCAGCATCTTGAATTGGGCCTGGAAATGAACTGTAAGTTAAACAAAACCAGCGTCACGTGAGCTGAAAAGTGGACACTAGAAATTTTGTAGTTGTAAAGAACTCCCGGGGCCAACAGCCAATCCAGAGCAATTGGTCCCGGCCAGGCACGTGTGCCTCCCTTACCAGGGCTGAGTTAAGCCAAATGCCAACCCTATAAGGTAGGCAGATTGCCACCACCTCTTAACCTGGTCTCCCAGTTTGGGTCTAGGGAAACCCAAAATGCCAGAAAAATAGACCTGTCAGAAATTCCAAATGACAAAAGCAAACTGCACTCCTTGTTCTGGAGACTCAAGCCAGAGTCCCAGTTTTACAGTAGCTTGGGCTTCCTGGCCAAGGTGCTGGATTCAGTGCTAAAGTTCCCCCTGCAATGAACACACACTGGAAATAGATGAGGTGGCTTTATTAAAATAAGAATAAGTGCAAAACATTGCAGCATAAAAGTTCCTTAAACCAAACACCCAGAAGTTTAGGTATAATAATCAAAATACAGAGAGTTCAAATCACAAGCTAAAATAACAAAGTCTGCCTAACCTAGCTTAATACACACATAGGAAGACAGGCAAATTGACCCCATAGTTTCACCTCTCCCCAAAGATGTGCGTCTTGGATAGCATCAGGCAAGATGGGGCATTTTGCAAAAGCACCAGATCACGTTTGTAGAAAAGAAGCCCAGCAACAGCTAGAATTTAGTTAGCCAGTCAGGCGGCTTGCTTATGATGGAATATTTCAGGGTTTTTGCACCATAATGGATGAGCAGTTTCTCAGGCCGGTGGCCTTGAGGTACCAGACTCAAGGCTGATAACACAGGTGTATTCACTCTGCCACCTATTAACTCCATTCAGCTTTGAGAGCTTGCTGTTTCTCAGCACTGAGCTTTGGGTTTTAATCCAAACAAGATGCTTTCCCACAATGCATTGCCAAAGAGCCATTTGATCAAACCAGTCTTCTTTACAATAGTAGCTGTAGTTTTTGAACACTTTTCAAGGTTAGCCCCCATGTATTATTATTATTATTATTATTATTATTATTATTATTATTATTATTAAATTTATTTATACCCCGCCTTTTGGCCAAAGGCCCTCAAAGCAACTTACAAAGAAAAATAAACACAAGTATAAAAATACATCAATGTAGAATGTGTTACAGTAATCTAGTATGGGTGCGGCCAAGGAATGTGTAGCATCAGTGATACCAGCCAAAGCTGAACAAGAGCACTTCTGGTTACAGCAGGTATCTGAGCATCCAGGAGGAACATAACATTGAATTCCATATGTTTCCACTTCATTAACCCTTCTGGCACACTCATCCCACTCTGCATTATTATTTTTTTACAATAATTTTTATTCAAATTTTCATAAAACAAACAAAACAAAATCATAAAACATTCAAAGACAAAAAACAAAACAAAACAAAAATGATTAAACAAAAAAATAAAATGTTGACTTCCCATTTGTCGCAGATCAGTTATAGGTCTACAATATATAACAATCCTGTCTCTTAAATTATATTATAAAATCACTTTCCTCCAGTAGTTATCTTAATTAATCATCAAATCTCATAAACATTACTTTATTCTTTCCACAAAAAGTCAAAGAGAGGTTTCAACTCTTTAAGAAATATATCTGTCAATTTTTCTCCAAATAAACATGTCGATTAATCCATCTCGTTAATAATAATAATAATCTTATTGTCATAACCATAGTCCAAATAAACATATCGATTAATCCATCTCATCAAAATCTGTTAGGTCCAATAATTTCAATAGCCATTATTCCATTATCCATATTAATTCCATCTTCCATCTTCAAAAGTCCTGTTAAGTCCAGTAATTTCAGTGTCCAATCTTCCATTATCAGTATTCCATAATAATATTGCTGTCATAGCCATAGTCATATAATAAGAGTCTGATGGGAATTTCCTCTATCCCAAATATTTTCTTGCCATCGATTCTGAATAAGTTGCTGAAATATTGTTGTAAAGTCATATCTGTGTTCTTCTTTTTTACAAAATGCACTGGCTCATCTCTTGAGAGTTTTTCCATTGTCACAAGGCTGCAGTTAATTCCATAGATTTTCTCTATATCAAGCTCCATCACGTCATTCCAGTCCAGAAAATTATCCAAGCCATTGATAACTTTATCTCTAATATCTTCATTAATTTCTTCAGAGATAACGTTAAATTCCAAACAGTAGATTTTATTTCTAATATCCATAAACTCCAGATCTTTTTCCAATTCCACATTTGTTCCAATCTCCAGGGCTTGTATCTTCCCTTTATTTTTTCTTTTCTCATCTCTGATCTCATTCTCCTCTCTCACAGGATCCCCTATTTCTTTAAGCTCCTGCGTCATTTTGCTCAGTTCAATTTTCAGCTCCTTACTGCCCTGTCGCAGGGTTTGTTTCGTTATCTCAATCTCATCCATTATTTTCTGAAACATAATTACTTCCAGATTCTCAGCCACTTTCTTGATTGCCATTTTTAAAACCACGAAAACAAAACAAAACAAAAATAAAGAAGAACCACTTCTTATTTCAGCAACAATTGGGTTAATATTCCAGGCTTGATGACATCACAGTATAAACAGAGCAGCCTGCCTTATCTCTCTATGTTCAAGAATACAAAACAAATTTAGTTCCCAGCATCAAAACAGTTAGTGGCGTCGTGAAGAAGCAGATTCGTCAAAATAAAATAGACCAAAAAGAGAATAGTCCCAGACAATATAATGTTCCAAAGTTCATATTTTTTATTTTTTTCTCCTCCGAATAGAAATCCCTCTTCTGTTTATATCTTTAGAATGCACTTCCAGGACAGCTTTTTGCAATAGAAGCAGAGATAAGCTGTTAATTTCGTGAATAACAGAGAAGAGTTATAACTCACCCAGAAGTTCTTTAAAGCTGATTCATTTGACAAATCTCTTTTTGCTGCAACAATTTAAACCAAGTAAAAAAAAACGATAGAAAGAAGGGTGCTTGCCTGTTAGTCCGTTTTCTCTTTGAAGAAAAGATAAACGTGTCGCATTAATCAGATAGAGCTTGTTCGGAAGTCCGTCCGGCATTGCTGGCTGGACCTTTTCTCATAAATTAATGAAATCCAGTCCTCCCAACAAAAGCAGGCTTTTGAGGTTGATCTCTACGTTTCTCCCTGCCCGGGAGAAATTTCATCAGTCAAAAAAAAAAAATGTTCTGACTGATTTATATCTGAAAAAGCTTCTTCTGAGGCGGGAGCCCGTCTCAAAAGCAGGCACAAGCGAAGTCACCCTTCCCGGAAGTCCCTCCACTCTGCATTATTTGAAATTTGCAACCAAAGGAATTGTGTACTTTGTCCTTGAGAGGGAGTACAATGCTGTCCACCATGAATTTTACATCCACCCCAGATACTCTTATTTTGTATATTTATTTATCTCTATTTTAAAACATTTAAGTGGTGCTTTTCTGGGCAAAGCTCATATAAAGCTGCTTAAAACTCTAAAAACTAAAAGTATAAAAACAATATTAATAAAACCAAGAATATAACAGAATTCACAAGAATAAAAGCAGTCATAAAAATGCCAGTAATGTCATAATATTCCAGCCTCCAATATGAGAGATCGGCTTTCCTGTTGACCGACAGTACTTATGTCTTGTCCAGATCAAACTCTAGTTTGGTTCCCTGCATTCAAACCATCACTGCATCCAGACAATGATGACAGAACCTCCGCAGCCTCTTTGGCTTTAGATGGAAAGGAAAAATAGAGCTGGGTGTCAAATCTCTGGTCAACCTTTCTGTGTGACTTGTGTAGATATCAAATAGCATAGGAGTCGAAATGGAACCCAAGAGGAAGCTCATAGGCCAGTCACCAAAGAGTTGAATGCTGGACTACCAACCTCACCTTCTGGGAACGCCTCACCAAATAGATTGAAGACACTGGAAAACGCTGTCTGCAAGCCCCATCTTAGCCAGACTGCATAGAAGGGTGCAATGGTCATCAATGGCATGAAAAGCCACTGAAAGGTCCAACTAAAAGGGACATAATTACTTACCTGTCTAGTATCTAGCATAGATAGTTGAGCAAGGCAGTTTCAGCCCCAAACCTTGTTTGAACCCAGATTGGATCCATTTAGTGCCTGAATTGATGATGTAATCAAAAGATAGGAAGCTGTGAAGATATTTGATTGTGTTTAGATTTTGTACATTTATCTATTTATTTTTGTGGTTGTTTTATTGTTTGCTGCCCTTGGCTCCTTTGGCAGGAAGGGCAGGATGTAAACTGAATATATAACAATAACACTTTGAAGAGTCTCCAAAGACTTTTCAACCTGCATAATCCAAACAGTGGTAGAGGCCCTCAATCTGCAAGGCTGATAAATAACATTATCTCATAAGACATCTGGGAAATGTCTGACCTACTTCTCCTGCCAATGGTGTTATAAATCAGCCACTTCTGGGTAGCCCTGCACAGAAGACCCCTCCATTATTTACAACTGTTTTTTCACAGTGTGGCTTTTCTATTGGATTTTCACTATTTGGTAAGATTACAGCATTGAATTCCACATGCTTCCACTTCATAAACCCTTCTGGAGCACCCATCCCACTCTGTTATCTGACGTTTGCAACCATTTACAAAAGGAAGCCATCCTCACAAATCAACATCTCTGCAGTTTTTACTCCGAGTAGTCAGTGATGTGGGATTTCCAGAAAATTCTGAATTGGATTTTCTTCCTATTAGGAACGTGGGTTATTTGCATATGGTAATTTGTGTCAGAAAATTTTCAATTTGCATTGGAAAAAAATTATGATGCCCTAGAGCAGGGATGGCTAACCTGTGGGCCCTCTAGATGTTGTTGGACTGTAGCTCTCATCCCTGACCATTGGCCATGGTGGCTGGGTGGATGGGAGTTGGAGTCCAACAATCGCTAGAGGGCCACAGATTAGCCACACCTATCCTAATGTTTATTTTACTTGTATTTAGTAAAGAAAGCCAAAATCTTTGAAACTGCCAAGCTTTCCTAATATTGTATTTGAAGTTGGTGTGCATTCATTCTTACTAATGAACTTATAAAATGGAAAATTTTCTGCACAAAAATAAAGTACTGGAAAATTTTCAATTTTGGAAAATGTTCCACCCTATATCACAGCTAATAGTTCGTGGTACCAAAGAAGGGCATTGGCTAAATGTCCATGATATAACCTTTATCTGTCCCAAGACATTTTGCATAGTCTCTCTGGTTAACATTCTCCCTTTCCTCAGCAATTATATCTGGCTTTATTTTTATGGAATACAAGGGGCCATAACAGCATTGATTCCTGCACTTTGCCACTTTAAACAGTTGTCACCGGTGTAGAGTTCTTCTGTTTGGACTCTCTAGCACTGAGAATCTTTTAAAAGTACACTGCAGTCATAGCCACATTCCTGCACTGCAGAGGTGTCTCCTTCTTCCCTGTATAACATCAGATGGAGGACTTTGGGACTTTGGAAAAGTTCAGGCAGGTCAGGCTTCTCTTGGATTTGCTTGGTTTCTGTGCAATTGGGGGACTGCACAGAGATCACAAAGAAATAAAAACAGCTTGTTTATGTGTAATTAGTGTTCTTCAAGTGGTCATTTGTGTAGTATCACAGATTCACATCCTTCCCTTCTTGCTGTTGCTGGTGCCTTTTTTTATAGTGAGAGGGTAGTCGCCTCTCAGAGCATGCCTCTATCCAAGGGGAGAGACAGAAATCCAGTTCCTCAACTACAACTCTAGAAAGTTCTAAACTTGCTCTTCTCAGGTACAGAAACCATGTTTGAGACTGCACAGTTGACCATTCAAAGGACTACAGAAAGTAATCTATCTGTAGTTGTACTGATGACTTTGAATTCATGAACTTTCATTGTGTTTTTCCTTTTTCTAGGCTTTCTTGGGTCCTACTGTATACCAGTCTGATATTTGTCATGTCCTTTCTCATGTCGGTCATTGCAACATTCTCTTCGCTCTTTCCCAAAAGTAGCAGCTTTGTGATATTTCTTCTTTTTTTCCTATATGGAATATCCTCCGTAAGTGTGTGTATATATATGTGTGTGTGTGTGTGCACTCATTGTCAGTATAATGAGAGTACTGTGTTTTAGAGTCCTTGCTGTTGGCATACTTAAACAATTTGTTTTTGATGTGTTTTTCTTTGCTATGAATGGTGGTAGGCACCTTACCCCTAGCACATAAGAGGTCCCAAATAGTTACATTTGCTTATACATTTTGGCAGACATTATTTCTCATTTTCTGTTGAATGTATTCAAATGGCTAAAAACCACAAAACACCTCCCCCTCCCCAATATTAGATTTAACTGCATTATTTATCCACTGTCATCCTTTTTCAAATGCTTTTAAAGATTTCTTAATTGTTCAGTGGCAAGGGCACAGTTAATCTTGGCAAATTACCACTGATTTTAATGGAACCAGATTATTCTATTAGTTCCTTTATGTTTTAAGTCTTCTGATCTCTAGCATTTAATGCTTTCTGATGCTTGCAGAGATCTAATTATATCAGTGGTGGGCAGCAGTATGTACTCTGTGGGTATTGAATGACATTCCAGTTATTCTAATGACATGAAGATACTATATGTAACTAAGCAGTAGCATTCAAGCCATTTATAGGGTTCTGATCTGATTTTCTGTTCTGGGTGTGTTGTCCATCCTTGGCATGGAACTATTTGCACCACTGTAGAATCACTCTACACATCAGTGAACCTGATTGTGTAAAATCTCATTTGGGGTAAAAACTACAAAAATGATGTAATGACCTAACTTGTATCTTGTCATTATTTATTTCTGAACATGTAATCATAATTGGAAGAAGTTATTTTCAAATTCTACTTGTTGTTGATTGTTGCCAGATTTTATTTTTTTCATCATGTCATGAAAATATACTGTGTTCCCTATTACTTTCTATTCCCACTCTGGTCTCATGGTCAAAATGAGATAATGAATGTTACATTGATTGTGTATGCACACAGTGCTAAACTATAGTTCACTGCTATGTGCATGAGCAGAAAGAAGTCCACTCAAAGTCCTGGCTTCATCCACTCCCCTCTCCTCTTCCTGTGGGGCTGGGAGGAGGATTGCCAGAGTTAGCTTCACTTTCCACAATTCCTGTGAACCAGGTATCCTGGTTTACAGTTTAAAAACAGCCAACTTCAACCCATGGGCTATGAAGGTGGCTTGTTTAACTAACCATTGCTTATTTTAAACCATGATTACCATTTCACATGTCATGACAAGCCAGGAATTGTAGAATGAAACAAACTTGGGTGAAGTTGTCCTCTTGGATGCATAGAAGAAGAAGCATGTGATCCCAAGTTTTCATGTTGGCTCCTGTCACTCCATGCCCATAGTGCTAAATTATGGTTTAATGTTATATGCAAATGCAGCCAATGTATCAAAGGATATAGCACTCTTAAGAAAAAGTTCTGTTTGTGATAAACCCAGTTGAATTCTTGCATCAGGTATGTTATATTGTCTGTAATGGGTTTTAATAGAGCAATACATTGTGATGGTTGCAAAAGTAAAAAAAGCATTTGTCTACATAAATTATAATGTCAGTATTTTAAATCAAGGTTTCCTGTGCACTGAAATATTCTATTTCTGTTTAGGTTTTCTTTGCATTTATGCTGACTCCTCTTTTCAAAAAATCAAAACATATTGGCACAGTTGAATTTTTGACAACTCTGGCTTTTGGTTTTGTGGGCCTGACGATTGTTCTGTTGGAGGATTTTCCAAAGTCATTTGTGTGGTTTCTAAGCCCTCTGTGTCAGTGCACATTTTTAGTTGGTGTTGCACAGGTTAGTAAAATACCTTATGTACTTGTTACCAGAGCTTGGAAAAGTTACTTTTTTAAACCACAACTCCCATCAGCCCCAGCGAGCATAGCCACTGGATTGGGCTGATGGGAATTGTAGTTCAAAAAAGTAACTTTTCCAAGCTCTGCTTGTTACTGGTATGCAGATTCGTTTGAATTGTAACTACACTGTAGTTAAAATACCAGATATGACAATTAAAAACTTCACCTCCGCATAAAGGTATGTGACAAGCAGTTGCCATGCCTTAAACTTGCAGTAAACATGTTAATTGTTTATTATTCATAGTTTTTCTCATCAGCTAAAATTAACAGATAGCTATTTTGTGCATGTGTGGACTAGAGCCACAATATATATTGATATATTGTTAGCCTTCAAAGACTTAAGTGTGTTATAGCTGAAACAACAAACACAGATATCCCTCTGAAAGGAGATTTCTACTGTGAACATTTGTACCAAGTGTACTGTATTACGACCATGAAAATGTGATTAAGGTTTCTCCATGACAAATCAGTCATTAGGTTTATATCAGGGTCTGGGAACCTTTCTCCTGCCAGGGTCTGCATTACCTCAGTTGAAACCTGCTGGGGTGAGTAGGACCAGAGCAAGTGAGTGGGGCATATGCACACACTTTTCCATATTCACACATGCTTCCATCTGCAAAACAAGCAGATCTCTCCTCTCATCTTCCTTCTCTTACTCAAAACTAAGAAGAGCAAGGACTTCCGGGAAGGGTGACTTAGCCTGTGCCTGCTTTTGAGACGGGCTCCTGCCTCAAAAGAAGCTTATTCAGATATATCAGTCAGTTTTTTCTTTTTTTTTTGACTGATTAAACTTCTCCCGGGTAGGGAGAAACGAAGAGATTAACCTCAAAGCCTATTTTTGTTGGGACGACCAGATCTCATTAATTTATGGGACGAGGTCCAGCCGACGAAGGTGGGACGGATTTTCAACAGCAAGCTCTATCTGTTAAAGCGAACGTTCATCTTATCTTCTAAGAGAGAACGCACTAACAGGCAAGCACCCTTCTTTCTATATTTTTCTTTTACTTGACTTAAATTGTTGCTGTTTAAAAGAGATTTGCCAGATTGATCAGTTTTTTGACATCTCACTGGGGAGCCATAACTTCTCTCTGCTACGCACTAATTAATAGCTTATCTCTGTTTTTGTTGCAAAAAGCTGTCCTGGATTTGCATTCTAAAGATATACACAGAAGAGGGATTTCTATTCCAGATTTTTATTTTGAAAAATATTATACTGTTTTGAGACTACTCTCTTTTTGGTCTATTTTATTTTGACGAATCTGTTTCTTGACGATTGCCATTAATTGTTTCGATCCTGGGAACTGCATTTTGTTTACTTAACTATTGGAGAGATAAGGCTGTCTGCTCTGTTTATACTGTGATGTCACCAAGTTTGGAGTATTAACCCAATTGTTGCTGAAATAAGAAGTGGTTTTCCTATATTTTTCTTTTAAAATGGCAATTAAGAAAGTGGCTGAAAATCTGGAAATAACTATGTTTCAGAAAATAATGGATGAGATTGAGATAACGAAAATTGAATTGAGTAAAATGAAGCAGGAGATTAAAGATATAAGGGTCCCTGTGAGAGAGGTGACCCTGGAAGGGGTCCCTGTGAGAGAGGAGACCCCGGAGATTGGAACAGGGGTCCCTGTGAGAGAGGAGACCCTGGAGACTGGAATAGGGGTCCCTGTGAGAGAGGAGATCCCGGAGATTGGAACCAACGTGGAACAGGAACAAGATTTGGAGTCTATGGACTTTAGAAATAAAATCTATTGTTTGGAACTCAATGTTATCTCTGAAGAAATGAATGAAGATTCTAGAGATAAAGTTATCAATGGCATGGATAATCTTCTGGACTGGAATGATGTGATGGAGCCCAATATAGAGAAAATCTATGGAATTAACTGCAGCCATGTGACAATGGAAAAACTTTTAAGAGATGACCCAGTGTATTTTGAAAAAAAGAACAGAGATATGATTTTACAGCAGTATTTCAGCAACCTATTCAGAATGGATGGCAAGAAAATATTTGGGATAGAGGTAATTCCCATCAGACTCTTACTATATGACTATGGCTTTGACAGCAAGATTATTATGGAATACTGATAATGGAAGATTGGATATTGAAATTACTGGACTTAACAAGACTACTGAAGATGGAAGATGGAAAATGGAACTAATAGAGATAATAGAACAATGGCTACTGAAATTATTGAACCTAACAGATTCTGAAGTGATGGATTAATTGAAATGTTTATTTTGACTATGGTTATGACAATAAGATTATCATAATTAGTAATGAGATGGATTAATCGATATGCTTATCTGGAAAAAAAAATTGATAGATATATTTCTTAAAGAATTGAAACCTCTCTTTGACTTTTTGTGGAAAGAATAAAGTAATGTTTATGAGATTTGATGATTAAGTAAGATAACTACTGGAGGAAAGTGATTTTATAATATGACTTAAGAGACAGGATTGTTATATATTATAGACTTATAACTGATTTGATCTTTGACAAATGGGAAGTCAATATTTTACTCTTTATTTTTTATTTTTGTTTTTTTTTTTCTTTTTTTCTTTTTGTTTAACTATTTTTGATTTTGTTTTTTGTCTTTGAATGTTTTATGATTTTGTCTTGTATGTTTTATGAAAATCTGAATAAAAATTATTGAAAAGAAAAAAAAAAAAACTAAGAAGAGCAAGAAGACACAGGCCGGCCGGCCTTCTTCGCAGTGTCTCTTGGTGAGGAAGCCGAGGGAATGGGAAAAACTGAAAAATTGCATTCCCTACTCCCTACTCCCAGCTTGCTCCAGAGGTCTTCCAGTTGCTCTCCTGTTGTATCATTGCTAGGAAGGTTACAGGGGCTATGGTTTGGTGATGGTGCTGAGCTCTGTATGAAGTGGTATCATGGACTGGAGGTTCATCACTTCTGGTACAGGGGCATTCATGCCAAATCAACAAACAAGGTTGCATTATAGTCATGGATTTTGTTAAAAGTTTGCAGTCATTGTATATGTTGAGATGTATCTACACCCAAACCTGTAGATCACTGTGGGACATTGCTATGTCCCTCGGAAAATGTGTTGCCATAGGATGAGATTTACTATACCTGCAACAGTAATTAACAGCTTACTTTGAAGCTCAGTGTCTTGTTCAAAAATGTAGTGTGTTGTGTGCTCTATTTCAAACTTACAGCTCTAACTGATGGTCAGTTAGAAAAGTTGCATTTTCTCCCTTAATAATATTTTAAATAAAGTAATTGTGTTCCATAGCATCTACAATTTTTATATTTGTTCACAGGTGATGCATCTAGAAGATTATGAAGAAGGAACTGCTTTCTCAAATTTAAGTCATGGTCCTTTTCCACTAGTTATTGCTCTTGCACTGTTGGCTCTTGACAGCATGCTTTATTTACTCCTAGCGGTTTATCTAGATCAGGTGATTCCAGGTATGATTGTGTCTAACAATATATATATTAAACACCATCCAGTGTTTGGTAAGGGATTAAGGTCTAACACAACATAAGTTGGTAGCATCATGTGGGACAAAACCCTGTAGGGTCAATGCCCACCTGTACAGGGGCTTCCCCATTCTGATAGTTAAGTAGGAAATTGATCAGCAGCATGCACAATGGGGTATCCCCATAGACACACAGACCATTCCTCTTCATAACACAGAATGAGCTAGCATACCATCCCTGGGTCTTGAGCCAGAGATGGCATTAGGAAAATAAGGCTTTATGTGTCACTAGTATTGTGCAAAGAAAAATCTCATGTGCTCCACAGACAACAAATGTGTATTCCCAGAGAATTGTCTGAAGGCATTTGACACAAATGTACTGCTAAAGGTAAGCTGGTGTGCCTAATAGGTTACCTGGATGTGATACTGCCTGGGGATTGCATAAGTCACTGAAAGCATATGGAAGAAAAAGTGCCAGTTAAGAAAAATGAACTTAATACATTTGTATTCTGCAATGAGAAATGTTGGGAAGGGTCACTCTCAGCTGTCCTGTGCCAGTGTCCTGCCCAGAGCAAAACTCACGAGACGGAGACGAGGATGGAATCAATTCCTGTTTTATTAAAGTAACATTGAAGGCAATACGTTTCATAGGCACACTATGCTAGCTCACTGCAATCTCTAACTAGGTTACATAAGTAAGCTCTGCAGCGTGTGAAGGAAGTTGAGTCAGCACCCCGGTCAGGGGGAGCAGGCAAGTAGGAAAGGTCTTCGCCCGTAATCTCTGACTGCTTCGAAGACCCTCCCTCTGACCGAAGCATTTCTCCTGGCATCTGGCGCGGGGCGAAAGGGAGTGTGCCTCCGCTGGCTCATCCGACAGTACAGCCTCGATAGGTGCCGACTTGGCTTCAGGCGGTGGGGAAATGCTTGACATGCCAAGGGGGGAGCTCAGGGGGGTGGAGTTGGTGCATACGCGCCAAGACATCCCCAAACGGCTCTATAGGGGCATCTGGAAGCTGAGTGCGGTCTTCTTTGGCGGGAGAACTGTCCGTGGGAACTGGCACAGTGTCAAACAACCCCCTTCCCACCTCGTCTTCAAAAGTCTCAGCACCCTCTGATTCTTCCCCTGGCCCTAGCAGCTGGCACTGACGCTCATCCAGCCCCCCTCCTTGATCCTCCTGAGGGCGCTGGGGCTCGATAGCCAGACTGCATGGGATCATACTGCACAGGTTGCACTAGTCATGTTTGGAATCCTGTTGTTGACGTACTTCTCCATCCACACAAGTTGCTCATTTTCCCCACAGACAATGAGCAGATTGTCTACACCTCCCCCAACCTCCATGCAGTGGGATAGTCCAGACATAAAAGTAACAGGTTGCAGATGCGGTACTTGTTACAAGTCCTGGTGATCTAGGCCAAGGCTATTCAGGCACCAAAGGACATGTAATTGATGTTATCTATGTCACCCAGAGGAACATGGCAACCCACCAAAGATTCTCGGGTACCTGTCAACTGTATAAGAAAAAATTGGAACATTTTTGAAGCATTCCAGGGAATGAAGTTACTTATGTGCTGGAAACAGTGTGATATTCAGTGCTAGAACCACTGGAGTTAATAGACATGATTAACTTAGGTTCATTAATTTCAGTGGGTCTACTCTGAGTAGAACTTAATTGAATACAACCCAGAGTCATCAAAATATTTCAGACCAAGTGTTTGTGACTGTTTTTCTTTTAAGTTTGAGATTGTTGATCAGAAAAACAAATAATAATTTGGATGTCTCAGACAATATTCTATGCTCTATAGGCTGGTTTAGACATAATGCCTAACCATGGTTTGGTGCTTTGTGGATGAGGCTTGTGCCCACACACTCCCCCTTCCCCTCAGGCATTCAGATTTCCCCCCTTAGTTTTAGGTTCTTGTTGAAAACAGAGTTTGCCATTTCTTCCGACCTGGAAAAACTATGGTTTGGACAAGCCGTTGCCTGGTTTGAATGAAACATACATTCTAGTTTACTGAGAACCTTTTGTTACTGCTGGGTTCAGCTCACAATCTGCATATGCTCCAGAATTATGTTATTCTTTTAGCTTTGCTTAGCAGATGACTGTGCAATACATACATGCACATTACAAATGCGCAGAGGAATGATTATTTGCCATCTGCCAACACAGGTGTGAGTCTCTATTTGGTCTTGATTAGTGAGAGCAAAAGTCTCTTTGTCATGCTGGAGACTGAATCAGTAGCCATCAGCATTTCCTAAATTTGAACAGCTTTATTCTCTATAACTCAAATCCAAATATGGTAAGGACTTGAGACAACTTAGTTCCATTAGTTTCTGCCTCTCATCTTTGCCCCATAGGACTGCCCAAGCTTTTGTAGGAAATTTGTACTGTTACACCTGCAGTGTTATGAGAACATAAGTGAATGACATGTGAACAAATTTTCCCAGGCTGCTGTTCAAAATTATTCTGGAAAGACTGTTAAAAATGCATACTTCTGTTGGATTCAGAAAAGGCAGTTATATTGCACGTGTCTCCTAATCCATTTGAGTAAAGCTATTGAGCTTTAGTTTATCCAGATAATTCAAGAACATGCTTAAATAGTACACTGGCAAACCATCCTTAATCAGGTCCTAAATCCAGAATAAAGGCTACAGTTTTCTCAGCAATCTAAAAACCATCAAGCCAGGCAGGAAAGCAGACAACATACATGTACCTAGTATCAGTATACTGTGCCCAACCTGTAGATGACATTTATAGGCCTTTCTTCCCCTTTTTTTGCTCAGGGGAATATGGACTGCGGAGAAGCCCTTTTTTTTTCCTGAAACCGTCGTTTTGGTTAAAGCGAACAAGAAATTACAAGGAATTATATGAAAGCAACATTAATGGGAACTTAGATTTCAGCGAGATAATTGAACCTATATCTTCTGAATTTCAGGGAAAAGAAGCTATCAGGTATTTATTTTATTTATTTATTGCATTTGTATACCGCCCGATAGCCGAAGCTCTCTGGGCGGTTTACAGCAATCAGTACAGTTCAGGTATGACTGAATACGCCTCAGTTTAGCTTCAATTGCTAATGTCTGTTACTAATACTTCTGTATAAGTTTAAAGTAGCAGTAATTCTTTAATCTGCGAGCACTAATTACCTGCATGGTCAAATAGTATAGTGTAAGAAATATTATGTGATCGTTTTCATATGTAAATATATAGCAACTGTCACATGAATTCATTATTTTTATCATATTAATTTTAGTAAAAGAAAAATGTCCCCATTAGGAAAAGACACTGTTAACTACTGTAGTTCTTTTGAATATGTAGATCAGCTTTCATTGCAAAGCAAAGCAGTATTATTTATGGTAACAAAATATGTGCTCATTGTGCATTGTTTACTTTTATCTTGCTAGGGAAATTCTACCAGAGCTTTGTGTCATTTTTCAAAAAATGAAATTAGCTTTTCTTCTTTCAGAATCAACTGCGTGCACAAAACATTTGTTAAAAAGGGTGAAAATGTGGAAGCTCTAAAAAGTAAGCATTTTAACTATCTGCCACAAGTGGGAGCCCTTGCTCTTCAGATGTTCCCGTTTATTATATACTGATAGTGGGAGAAATGACATAGCACATGGGCAAGTTTCTCTTAACCCTCACTGACTACTACCTCTTCTAACTGTTTAGATATATTAACTAATAGATGCGATATGAAGTCATGACTGTTCATTAAGGACGAGTGGTACTCTACTCTGTCTGGCAGTGACTTGAATATTTAATAATTAGGCTTATAGCAACACTTTCTAATGTCATTAATTCCTCTCTCCACACTTACCCCCCAAAAATTGCTTCATTCTTTTATTAGGTTTATCCTTTGACATATATGAGGGCCAGATCACAGCATTACTTGGACATAGTGGAACAGGAAAAACAACCTTAATGAACATTCTTTGTGGATTGTGTCCACCTTCTGATGGTAAATATCAAAATGTGTCCAGTTTATCAGATTTGGGGCCTAGGAAAGAAAAGCTAAAAGAAGCAGTCTTTTTGTTTTTGCCTTAAAGATTTCGAAAAGAACTTACAGGAAGAATTGAACAGATGGAACTACTTGCCCTGGTCCATAGACCATAGAACAATGACTGCAGCAGCACTCCTGCTGGTACACTCAGTTGTGTGTAGCAATGGGCTCCGTTTCTGCAATAATCAGATTTGCCATTGGATTAATTATTATTTCTGATATTCTCTATCTTTGTGGAGAGAATTTTGAAGTAGCAACTCTTCACACTTGGTTTCCGATTCATTTTTCTTTTTTCCAATTCGTTTTTTTTAAATTGCTTTGAAATCATCAATAGTATGTGTGATACTTTTATTAATCTACTTTCTGTGTGAGCTCTTCAAATGTGTATTCCCTTTCACCGCTATCGTTGAAGTGTTGATTGTAACTGACACAGCAACAGGGAGGAATGAGGTATTGATTGTAAGCAGCAGGGGGGAAGACACTGACTTGATTATCTGCCTTAATCTCCTCTGCAAATGCACTTGAACAAGAATGTAAACAGGCACTCATTACAGAGTTCAGAATAAAGATTGATACCAGTGGGGACTTGTGAATAAATAGTGATTAAAATATTGATAATTCTCTGCAAAGCAAAACTTTTAAAAAAATATCCGAGGAGATCGAAAAAATGAAAAGATACCAGAGGGAAAAAGAAATTGGATCGTCAATGGCCACTAGGGGTCTACACTTAAAAACAGAATGTAAAAAAGGAGAGGATTCCATTCCCTAGTTGTGTGGATCCTGCCAAGCTCCTCCTGCAATTCCAATGGTCCACAGTTACCTTTTTGTCTTACCATTTCTTTTGTCTTACCATTTCTTTTAATTACCTATCCTAATGGTAATTTGTCCTCTCATTTTTTTCATTAGGCTTTGCATCAATCTATGGATATAGAGTTTCTGAAATTGATGAAATGTTAGATGCAAGAAAGATAACTGGAGTTTGCCAGCAGTTAGATATATATTTTGACGTATTAACAGTGCAAGAAAATTTATCAATAGTTGCCTCAGTTAAGGGGATACCTCCCAATGATATGATACAAGAGGTGAGTTAATTGGATGTGATTACTACATGCAATCATTTAAACTAATGTCAAAATATTATTAATGTTTTCTGTACAAGTAACTATACATTTTTATGAACTTACTCAAATTTTTGTTTGTCCAAGGTTTTAAAAACCTGCTCGTATAACATTCTGCTTTATTTCAGTAGTCATTCTAAAACAGAGAAGCTGGAAGGACTTAAGATTATAATTGGGGGGTGGTGAGGAATAATGTGAGGTGCGGAAGGACATGCATTTTTCCTTTACGAGTACCGTTAAACACCACTTTACCCAAGTTTAAAAATGCTTGATCTGATGCAAGAGACTTTGTAAAAACAACAGAAAATGAGAAAATAGTGAGTGTGCATCAACAACAGATTCTCTTCAAAAAGCTCCTACCTCTAATTCTCAACCTGCTTTTTGAAATTGGTTGGGGGGGGGAGAAGAGAAGGCTAAAGAACACTTTAGAGGTTCTAGATTGTAACTATGTTACTATACACAGTTTTTGCAAGCCATCCCTAGCCTTGGGGATATAGCATGATAAGCCTCTAAATAAATCACCACTAAATACTTTTTATGCTTGGTTTTACAAGGTCCAAAAAGTTTTGCTAGATTTGGATATGCAGCCCATTAAAGATAATCAAGCAAAGAAGCTAAGTGGAGGACAGAAAAGGAAGCTGTCAATTGGAATTGCAATTCTTGGAGATCCAAAGGTAAACAGCAGAAGGACTGAGTGTCCATAATAATTTGTAATTTTCATGCAAAAATATATATTTTTTGCACCACATGTAACAGTTGAGGATATGTAGAAGTATTTGCACTGCATATTCTTTAATTCTATTCATTATACTGTTGCGCGCATACCCAATTTCCGAGCGGTGAGATTCCAGGGGTCCCTGCGCTCGCCCTGGGCTTGGTTTCCTTGGGAAGAAGGTCCGCAGAGACTGTGGTGTCTTTATGAAATATGGTTTATTTATTTACACATTCCAACCTGAGCTTAGGATGGAGGGGTTCAAGGCATAAGCAGTCCAATATCCAGCTTTCCCATCAGTGTTACAAGAGGCATCCTAAAGCCATGGTGCAGAGAGACAGCCTCTCTGCCTACCTCCAGTTCCCAGCCTTTCTCCAGACACAACTAAAAACACAAGCCTCTCCTGGGCCCCAGGAAGGGGGGAAGGCTCTGCTGAAGAGTTTCAATGCCAAAAGGGTCTTCCTGGCCCATTCACCAGTTGCTGGGCACCTGAAAAGCCCATTAGCAAACTGGCCACTCTATTAGCTTAACAAAAGAAACTCATCTGGCCAGCCCCTCACTCCAAGGCACAGGATTCCAAATCAGAGGCTGGAAGGGGACTCACAGGGATCATCCAAAACTCACAACAATACTATTTCTGTTTTTAAAATGAAATTGAAAATATCCAGGTGTTCTGTCTTACTGGAACTGACCAGGATTTTTACTTCTAGTTCAGTTCCAATAACACTCTTGGTGATTGATGTCTGTCTGTCTGAGAAAACTGGGCAAGGTCATTGGAAGTATGAGTCAAGGTCACCTCGCCATGCTTTATCACCTGCCTTGAGCCTGAGTACCTTTGCACAATAGCTGAGGAAAAGGGCTTTTGATTTGGCTGCTCTGCTGGCAACAAAACCTGAGGGGTATTGCACAGGGAGGGAGTTTAAACACTGGACTCGATGGCCTTGTAGGCCCCTTCCAACTCTACTATTCTATGATTCTATGATCTTCACTTCACTGTATCAAACTGCAGTCAGCCCCAATTTTAGCAGCACAGCAGTACATACTGTGTAGGACAGTGGTTCCCAACCTTTAAGAGTATGGGACTCCCTCTAACCTCAAAACATTTTGCAACCCCCACATGTTAATTGTTGTTGCTACTGCTGCTGCTTCTCTGGCCATCACCACAATTTGTATGCAGGCAGACAAACAGGCAGAAAAGAGGAATCTGCCTGGCAGGAAATTAAAGCCCCCCCAAATATAATAAATTTAAACACAGGGTTCATGCAAGCCTATAGGCAAAATCAAAATGGGAGCAAACTTGGGCACCAGGAATAGGGGCGGGTGAGTGTGAGTGGGCAGAGAGAGAAGAAAAAGAGGGATAGAAGTAATGCAAGGGGGGGCTACTTTAGCGGGAGGAAAGGCATGTCAAGTTGTGGGTGGGGGAGGGGTTTGGTGGGTCAAAAGAAGGCAGTAAATAAGAGGTGGCAGTGACTGGAAGAGTGAAGAGGAGCAGCCACATGGAAGGGAGGGCACTTGGGACATGAGGGCAGGGAGGAAAGAGGAAGGGTTAGAGTAAAGTGGGCTGCATGTCCATTCTAGGTGCTTCCTTTCTCAGAGTGACGTGTAGTGTCAGTGAGACCTCAAAACAAATGCACATGGTCCCACTTTGATTTTTTCTCTCACTCCCCCTCCTGTCCCCTTACACCAAAGGAAAGACATCCGTGGGAGGGAGAAGAGGGAAGTAGACAGTGAGCACAAGGGTGGAATCCTCCTCAACCGCTGCCTCTTTCCCTCCCTCTCTTTCTCAGACCAACGGGTGAGGAGTGAGCTCCCCATCTTCTTTTCTCTCTCCCCCCCCATCACCACCACATTCCCCTTAGCCTGGTAACAACCTGTGTGGGAATAGAAGAAAATGCACAGAGAAGGGAGAGTGTGCTGTTTGCATTGTAGAAGTCTGGTGGGTTGTGAAAAGGAGTTGAGAGAAGGCCAGGGGACCCCCCTCCCCTACACACACACACACACTCACACATGCCATGTCTGCGCTCTCCTCCTCCTGCTATTACTGCTGCCGCCACCAGTACGGACAGCATGCAATGTCTGGGGCGACCCTTCTCCATAAGGCATTAAGGAGCTGGGAGCTCAGGAAAGGCAATCAGCAGCTGGTCTCCTGGCAGGGCAGGGCGAGGAGATGGGAATGAAAGTCTCTTGCACTTGCTCAGTTCATTTCAGCCATCCTGAAGACTTTTTTTAAAATAATAGTAATTCCTCTCTTGGCTCTTCACGTCCCCCTCCTCGGGATGACTTCTCAGCCCCTCTGGGGATCATGGACCCCAGGCTGGGAACCAGTGGTCTAGGGTAATTCCTTCCCTAACCCCTTGATATCTTTGTGGAATAGAACCAATGAAAAATTGCTGCTGTGGAGACATTGCCTCTCCTCAACCCCCTTCTCTATTATTGTCACTGTCATGGCTTTTAACTGTTTCTAATGTTATGTTTCTTCAGTAAGGTTTTGTGTAAGTGTAGCCCTCATTAGAAGGTTTTTGGGAGAGCAGGTTGTCTTCCTTTAGTCATTTTGTCTGCATTTCATCAAAATCCCTCACGTATGCAAAAACCCCTATCTTGTGTTAGGGTGGTCCTCTTTCATAGTCTTACGAGCCAAAAAGGTTAGTATTAGAGGAAATAAGTTGATCACTCATGAGGAATTGTGTGGAGTGGAGAAATAAACAAGAGGGATTTTTTTCTCCCCATTGACCTATAATATAAGAGTGCTAATATCTGGGTTTAGCAGAGTAGCTTCCTAGTGACCTGGCCCCGAACCTCAGCAGCCCACCACTAGAATGCAATTTTCCTATAGTGTTCACTACTGAAATATGATGCTAGTTGATCTACAAACTGATAGGTGCTCAGTCACCTGAGTTTGCCATTAGATGGAACAAGTAGATTTCAGTCACTTCCCATTTCCTCTCCTCCACTACCTGCAACAATAGGTCAGCATTCCATAACCACTGAGCGTAGTCCTCATTGAAGTGCTCACCTTAGAGTTTTTCCCCTAAATACTTCGTATTTTTGCAAACCTTGCAGTACCCTTGAGCGCGTTGATATCTCCATTTTGAGCATGGGTGCCACCATTCTGGCTACATAAGCACCAGCATTAAAATAGATGATGATGATGATATGAGTATTTTATTGTTAATAATCTCATTGGCAGGCCCATAGTCAGCCTAAAAGTTCGGGGGAGGGGGTAAGTAGGGGAGACAGAAAAAAATCTGTAATAAATTTAATACTTTTTTGGTAAACATTTGGGGCAAGACATTTTTTAGGGGGGTCGGGCCTCACCAGTCCCCCCCCCAGTTATTGGCTTGCTCATTGTTGACCTGAAGTTCAATGGGGCGAGTCTACCCCTGAAGGACCAGGTCTGCAGCCTCGGGGTTGTACTTGATTCCAGGCTGTCCATGGAGGCTCAGATTTCGGCAGTGAGCCGGGCAGCCTGGTATCAACTACACCTCATACGAAGGCTGCAACCCTACCTTCCTGTTCATCAGCTCCCACTGGTGGTACACGCCCTGGTCACCTCTCGATTAGATTACTGTAATGCGCTCTACGTGGGGTTACCCTTGAAAACGGTCCGGAAACTACAACTTATACAAAACGCAGCGGCTCGACTACTTACGAATAGTCGCCACCGGGATCACATCACACCAGTGTTATTTGATCTACACTGGCTTCCAGTTGTCTTCCGGGCCCAATTCAAGGTGTTGGTATTAACCTTTAAATCCCTATACGGTCTCGGCCCAGTTTATCTTACGGAGCGCCTTCAACGCCACCAATTATGCCGCCCAACAAGATCAGCCACACAGGGCCTTCTCTCAATCCCGCCGACAAAAACAGCTAGATTGGCGGGAACTAGAGAGAGGGCATTCTCAGTGGCGGCCCCCACCCTTTGGAACTTCCTCCCACAAGATCTACGGCACGCCTCTTCCCTAAATGTATTCCGTAAAGCCTTAAAGACCTGGCTCTTTCAACAGGCCTTTGGGATTTCCGGGGAGGGTTAACTTTTATGACTGAAATGCCTCCTACCCTGCACTAGTATTGTTATCGCTCCTGTATTGCTGTACTGTTCATATCTTGTATTATTGTATTTTACTGTATGGTGTTTTAACTGTTACATGTACGTCACCTAGAGTGCCCATCGGCCAGATAGGCGACACATAAATTAAATTTTATTATTATTATTATTATTATTAAATAGTGTTTGCTACTTTCATTATGAATACCTAGATTTTTATCTATTACTTTCCTTGGCCAATGTTTAGGTATTACTCTTAGATGAACCAACAGCTGGCATGGATCCATGCTCACGACATACCGTTTGGAACCTCCTGAAAAACAGAAAAGCCAATCGAGTGACAGTGTTCAGTACCCATTTCATGGATGAAGCAGACATTCTTGCTGGCAAGTGCAATTTGGAGGACTTTTTGTTCAATACCAGTTTCAGGGCTGGCACCAAGCATGGCTGGGCCCTTTGGCACCAGACTACCCCAGGTCCACATTGTCATGCTCCCCACCACACCCTCCCAATGCAGGCGGCATGGGCTTAATTAAGCCCACCTGCCCCACCTACCTCTCACATTGCTGCATCAGCGTGCTAGTGGTGACATGGGAAGTAGGTGGGGCAGGCAGGCCTGTTTAAGCCTGTGCTGCCTGCATGGGGTGTTTCCTGGGAGGGTGGAGCTCCTGCTCTGCCATCCGCAGCAGTGTTGGGTTTCTGTGTCCCACGATACAACACAGGCATGGATCGCTGATTGGGAGTTCCATCGTCCCAGTCTAAGGAGGGGCCCCTCAGGGGGCCTTCTGGGCTGCAAGGGCCCTCAGCCAGTGCCTGATCCGGCTGCCTGCTAGTGCCGGGCTGACCAGTTCGGTAATACATCCAGCTTGTTCTCTTGGTTGTTACCTTCGGTTATATCAGTTCATAAAGTATCTTCTTTGTGTCTAGATCGGAAAGCTGTGATTTCCCAAGGAATGCTGAAATGTCTTGGCTCCTCTCTCTTCCTTAAAACCAAATGGGGAATTGGCTACCGCTTGAGGTATCTGTAGTTTGAAAGCCTGTTTCACTGTGTGCTGTAATGGCCGCAATCCCAGTCGAGAGTTGGATGCTATTAAACCTACTGAAGTACATGGATTGTGACCAATATCTCCTGCTTTGTTGGAAGATTAGAATATGAATATATACTTACATTTTGTACTTCAGTTGAATTAAGAAAATACAGTTTCTCTTTAAATTAGCTTACGGTGTGTAATTATTGCTTATTGTTTCTAAATAACAACACTGAGTGCTGCCTTGTAAACAAAATGCTTATATTTTATGGGTTTTTTTGTTTTTCCTTAGCATGCATATAGACAGGTACTGTAACACGGAAGGCACAGCATCTTTGATCAGGCAGCATATCCCTGGAGCCAGTTTGTTAAAACAGAATGAAGAGCAACTTGTATATGCCTTACCGTTTAAAGACATGGATAAGTTTTCAGGTATAATGTATCTCTATATTGAGCACCAGTGAATCACATAAATGACTTTTAAAAAGTAAATTACAGACACAGGTGTCATTGATCCAGATAGGGACCCCGTTGTGGGGTGTAGGGAAACCATACCTTCTTGCCCCCAACTGTGGTCTCAGTCTGGATCTCCACCTACACACTTGCTATTTGCATTGGGTGAGTCTTGGAAAATTCCCATTGGAGGGTCTAGCTGGCCTTTGTACCAGGCTTTAGTCTTTGATTTCAGTCCAGTTATGTGGAAGACAAAGATGATGGCTACTCTGAAAGAGGACTGCTGACTCCAAACTGGTTTTTTCCACAGATATTTCTTTTGGAATGTGAGGAAAAGGTTTCCCCAAGCAAAACAAAACCCTCAATCCTCAGATACGTATTTGTCACTATCATGGTTGAAGGAAACAACTATGTATTGTTGGACTATAATGTTGTATATCAGGGGTGGGGAGCCTTTACGGCTCCACAGGCACATCCTTATCAGGGATCTGTCTTGTAGACCAAATCTGACAGCTGGGCAAGGGCCACCCACGTGACAATCACTTGATATCACAAATGACATTGGATGATTTGGTGCTTTGGAGACCTGAAGTTGGGACTTCAAAGCACTTTTCAGGCAGCAAAGCACTACTAAAAGAAAGTTTTTTTCCTTCATTTCAGCAACTATTTTGGGGGTTGCATTGAAATAGCTGCTGAAACTAAGGGAAAAAAACTTTCTTTTAACAGCACCTTGCTGCTGACACATGGGTAGATCAGTCCTGCTGAGCGCTAGGTTCAAGGGCGCTAGGTCCAAGGGCATGTCCTATAGGGAGCTCTCACGTACCCAAATCAAGCTTCATTGACCTCCCCTCACATCAGCCCAGGCACAGGGAGTTCAGTCCTGTGTAGCTCTGGGTTCAGATGCATGCAAGAGTTCCCTGCAGGGTGCTCTTTTGCACACCCAGACCAAGCAGGATTGACCTCCCCACATATTAGCTGATGCGCAGGAGTACAAACTTGTTTTGCACAAAGCTTCAGGAGCTCCTGACAACCAGGTACTTTGGAAGCTGTGCAAGGAGGCTTTGCAAGTGCTGCCAGTCAGCAGAATCTGTAAAGCCCCTTTTGACTTATAATGCCCCACATTTGACATCAGGTGTTGCATGGGTGTGCATGGCTTACCCCAAATGGCCTGGTGGGCCAAGTTTGGCCCATGGGTCAGAGGATCCCCACCCCTATTGTACACTGTCATTAAACAATAATTGATAGCAAAACTTTGTTGTTGTACTAAGGAGCTTAAAGTTAGAGGACATGATTGCAGAGAAATGTATTTCCAAGCAGTAGCTTAACTACTTCTTCTTACAGCACTGTTTGCTGATCTAGACACTCATTCCCATTTGGGTGTTATTTCTTATGGAGTTGCCATGACAACTTTGGAGGATGTGTTCCTCAAGCTGGAAGTTGAAGCTGAAATTGACCAAGCAGGTGAGGCACAATTACAGTACTCTCTGTAGGTTTTTTTTAAAAAAAACCCAATTATTGTTAATTAAATTTTAATCCTGCACTTCCTCCCAAAGGAACCCAGGGCAGCAATAACAATCATGATCAAATTATTAAATTGTGTTTCACCTTATAAAATAACATTTGTAATTGGTAATAGTGTACAAGATCACATTCTTATGAAGTATTTAGAATAGGAGATAATTAAGATTGCAATCCTAACCACGTTTATTAGGAAGAGGCATTGAACTCAGTGGGATTTAGTTCTAAGGATTCTAATGTAAGGTTGATAACTTTGTAATATTTTTGGTCTTCAAGCTTGTGTTTCCCAAGATGCCAAACGCCCACTTATAAAGCACACATTTTCTATCCCCCCCCCAAAACATGGCACCGATACTTGGCATTTCCAAATTAATATGAATCCCAGAGAAGGGATAAATTCTAAATTGCCAACCTGTTCTGTTCTCTTTCTTAGATTTCAGTGTATTTAACCCAGAACAAGCTGAAGAGGAAATAGATACAAAATCTGTTGATGAGTTTGAGCAAAGTCTTTTACTGCTTTCTGAGACAAAATCTTGTGCCGTGAGCAATAAGTCTCTTTGGAAAAATCAGGTTTTTACTATGGCAAAAGTTCATTTCCTTAACTTAAAACGGGAAATTAAATCAGTGACAGCAGTGTAAGTATTTCAGCTTTATCTTTATTTGAATAAAATATAGGACAGCATTGAAATTGGTGAGGAAGAGAAAATTCTTATTTACATAGGTTCTTTCTCCACAATATGCCTCTGAATTACCAGTTGCTGGGAATCACAAGTGGAGAAAAGTGCTATTGTACTATGGTCATGGTTGTGGGCTTCCTGTAGGCATCTGATTGGCAGCTGTGAGAACAAGATGCTGGACTAGATGGGCCTTTGGACAAACTGAGGAGTTGCATAGCTTCGCCCCTTGCCTACTTAGAAGCATGACTGTTCTTATGTACAGGCCTTAGAGCCTAAAAATCCATTTGGGGGGGGGGGAGATTGGCTTATTTGTGTCTGAGCAGTAATTGGAGCTTGACTTAGCCTAAAAATATATTAACATTTTTTAAAAAAATTCTGAGCTGTTCATATTCCAAACCAAGTGATTATGGGTTTTGACAACTTCACTGGTTAAGAGATCCTGAGTATCTGTTAAGAAGTCCTGAGTATATATTGATGTTTATGGATCTTGTGGGCTTCCCTAGGCATCTGGTTGGTGATTTATTTATTTATTTATTTCCTTTGAAAGACTGTGCAAGTCAGCCCATCGCTGATCAAAAGGACAAGAATTCTTAAATAGACGTGATATAATTTTGATGTTTTACTTACGCTTTTTCTTTTCTTTTGTTCAGGTTCTTGCTATTCACAGTGTTTCTTCTTATTCAGATTTTTATGTTTCTTGTACACCATTACTTCAAAAAAGCAGTGGTCCCTATCAAACTCTCCCCAGACTTATACTTTCTTAAGCCCAATGAAACTCATCACAAGTACAAAACCAGTCTCCTTATTCAAAATTTCACAGGTAAGGATAATATTTATTTTACACATTTTATTATTTTTACATATGCATTTTTATTGTATTGTTTTATTTTCTTATACTGAAACCCCTTGAAATTATTTTTAATGAAAAGTGGTACAAAAGTGATTATAAATAAATAAACTAAATTATAATTACAATTGCTTAGTTTATTACAATTTCTGGCATTTCCAAGTTTTTAGCATATGTTGTACAATGGGAATAAATTGAAACTATAGTTTGTGTTCGTTAAGATTGATCAGCATAATGAATGGCTGATGGATGACAGATAGCAAGCTCAGTCCCCTAGAGCTGAAACAAATCTTGGTGTTCCTCTTCTGTTGGCATCTTTTTTGCCAACAACTATTCTCCTTCCCCTTCCCTACCACATACTGGAACAATGCAAGCATTCTGAGGGAAAATAAAATGGTGGTGTGTGCCCTACTAAAAAGGCAGCTCTTGCTGCTGTCACCACTGCTGCTAGTGGTGAAGGGGGACAGGGAATTTAAAAAATAGGAAAAACCCTGCTATTATTCTTAAAGATGAGCAGGCCCCCTGAATCTTGCTGCCACTGCTCTCTGTTGTGGTGGTAAAATTCATTTTTCACTACCACAACTATAGTAAAAATTCTTACTTTGGAGATCCTAAGCTCAGTCCTAGTTTCTAATGAATGAATCCAGTGTATGTACTGGAATTCAGACTTTAAATTTGTGTTAATCATTCATAGTTTGATTTCTGAATTATTGAAGACCTAAAAGCAGCCTTAGGGCATCAAGCTAATGTTCCATTAGCCCAATACTCCATCCCTGGTAGCTGCCAAAAGCATATACTGGAGATTGTGAGATAAATTAATAATACTTTGGAGGAAATATTTAACAGCAAGGAGTGGCAAGAACTGGCTATCTCCATTAATAGTACAGCTGACCCCCAAACTGCTGACATATTTTCTCCTCTATTTCCACGTTTCCCCCAAGCTTTTGAGTTGATAACTTTAAGATCTCTTCTGGTCGTTTTAGATATGTTATGCTATAGCATATATATTATGAATGAGTAAGTGAACAATGATTCTTCACAATTACAATGAATAAATGGCAGCACAAGTCTTGATATGACCTTAATATATATATGCATGAATTATCCACAGTCAAAGCTCCATTGGTTTATTTATTTATTTATTACTTGATCTATATCCCGCCCTTCCTCCCAGCAGGAGCCCAGAGTGTTCTAATGAATGCATGGGGTTCCTAGTGAACACAGGCCTCCTGTATGCTGCAATAACAGTGGCAGCCCCATATGTGCAATCGGGATATGTTTACAGAATTTTCTTTGGCCTAGTAGAGAATATTACTATTTACTATTTGTTTATTGAATTTATTACCTGCCTTTCTTCCTAAAGGAGGCAGCTCCTGCATGTTTGGAGCTTGGTATGTGCACTGAATTCATTAGCATGCAGGGAATTGCTACAGTTGTGGTACTCGCATATCATTTTCTTCTTAATCTAATCTTTTAAATTGTCTTAATCTAGGATCAAACATTGATAATATCATCAGATCTCTTAGGAGCCAGAATATACTGACAGAGATACTCAATGGCAGTGATCATGGATCAGCTGACTCCCATGGTACAGCATTAAATGGCAGTGGTTATGTGTCATTTGCCCCACATAATGCAGGATTAAATGTATTTAGTGAAGACAAGGTAAGAAGAAATACTGGTCCTCGGAGGACATGAAGTGCTATCATAAACTATTGTGTGTGTACTTATGTGTGTGTGGTTGCAAGGCATGACCTGAAGCAGCCTTCACCAACGTGATGTCCTCCAGATGCTGTTGGACTATAACTCTCGTGTTGTACTGGCTGGGGCTGATGGTAGTTGTAGTCTAACAACATCTGGAGGGCACCAGGTTGGCAAAGGATGATCTGAAGGCATATAATGGAGCACGCTTGCCAAAAGCCAGTTAAGTTTAGGTGTAGTCTGTGCCTGGATGGCAATTGTCTGGGAACCCTATGTACACTTCCCTGAATTCTGTGGTGGAAGAAAGGTAGGCTATAAATGAACAAAATGACAGTAAATAAAGTATATTTTTAATTATTATTTTCAGTGCATAAATGCTTGTTGAATGTATGGGTAACCACTTAAGGTGACATACAAAACATAAAAACTGATGAAATCATCAGTAAAGTATGCAGACCTATGAAACAATAAAAGCTTCAAACAAGAAAACATGAATGAAACAAACATTATAAGCCTAAAAATGTCCCCAAACACCCAGCTCACAATCAGGAATGCCTTGATGTCTTGGCAGAAGAAAACCAAAGCAAGGACAACATAAGCTTGTCTAGGAGGGCATTCCACAGTGTAATTGCCACTACCAAAGAACCTCTACTCAGTACCCCGGTATATGAAACTTCAATGATCAATGGGACATGAGCAAGCACATATCTGCAGAGGCTATGTATAATGTGGAGAGTATATGGGAGCTGACATCCCCTAAGATACTTGGGGCCAAGGACATTTAGGGCCTTTAAGCTAATTATCAGGTAACCACCAATTTAGTCTTTGCTTGCTACCTAGACATTATTTATGTTCTCCATTGCTTGCTTCCTGCCCATGTCCTCTGTGTGTGACAAAGAGTAGGAGAGGAGGGTTTGGGTTTTGTTGCATTTTCAGCAGCAGGCTTCTGTAGAAGCAACATATGTCTGCAAAGCCGCCAGAAAAAGAGCCACCTATTGAAGAGACTTGTAGAGATCTGATGATAATTGGCATGTCAAATTAGGTTTGCAGGCTGATGCAGATGAACATATGTTTGCCTTGATACGTTCCCTATGACGTATTCCTGCCAAGAATATAATTGCAGAATTCCACACTAGCTGAAGCTTCTGAACTATCTTCAAGGGCAGCCCCAAGTTGAGTATATTACAGTAATCTAACTGGAAGCTACCAACACAAAGAAGACATTGGTAAGATCAGAGTATTCTAGGAAGGGTCATAGGCAGCTTACCAACCAAAGTTGGTAAAAGGCACTTGTGACTGCCAACATATGGGTCTCAGAAGCAATCCAGAAATACCCCTTGGCTAATTGCCATAAATCAGCTAAATAGAATCAATTTTTGGCCATATCCATTTAGTCTTTTTTTAAATGGCAGCCTGAATATAATCATCTCTGTGTCACATGATTTTAAGTGTCAGTATAAGATATCTATTGGGTTTTATGTTGTGCTCTTAAATAACGTAATGAGTTTTTAATGTTCTTTGTGGAAAAAAAAGAGACCACTTTCTTAGTTTGAATGGAATCCACATTAAACAAAGAAATAAATAGCATGGCCTTATTGTATATTATTAAAGCAAATTGATTTTCCATAGGAAGTGGGCCATCACTGTGGGAAATAGTTCCACCTATCGTGCGAAGGCAAGAATGTTTTTGAAGTCAAGACTAGGGACGTCATGCCCCTCCCACTCTCCAGTTCATTCTTGCCTTCGTACGAACAAGATTGGAATTTCACGTAGCATTTAGCTAAGTCTCGTATTTGTTTCTCTTTTTCTCTTCAAAACCTTTTTGCTGTTTTTTGTGTCTAGCCTACTGAGGATCCCCTCAGAGACCGCGGCTGCGGCTCTCTTCCCCCTTTCCTCAGGGCTATTTAATTCCTTTTATTCCCTTGATTGGGGTGCTCTGAGACCGCGGCTGCGGCTCTCTTTATTTTTGCAGTTTCAAGCCCCCTCCCCCCCCCGTAACCAGGGGGCTCCCTCAGTGACCGCGGCTGCGGTTCTTCTTCTTCTTTTTTTTTTTTAGATCGCTTTTGATCGCTTGTGAGGGAAGGGGAATCCCTCTCCCTCCCCCCCCCTGATCGTTGCCGCGGCTGCGGCTGATCCGATCTCTGCGGGAGCTTGCAGCTGCGGCTCCCGCCGTTATTACCTTACCGCAGATCGCCCTCGCTACGTGGCTTAAATCCCACTGCGAAGGGCTTTACAGACCGCAACGGCGGCTCTCTCTGCGGCGGCTGCCGTGTGTTCCTCTACCTGCTCTTCCAGAGTTTCTTTTCCAACCGCTACTGCGGCTTTCGGCGAGTCCGTGCTGGCCAGCCCTTCCCCCAGTTCGCTTGCGACGGCCGCCATTGCTCCTTCTCCCTCAGCCCCGTTTTGATCGTTTTTTCCCGCCCGTTTTTTTTCCGGGCGCCATTTTTTGAAATTCAAAATTCCCGCCTTTTTTTGTTACCATCTATTTAGCTTCGGATACCTCCCCTGCAGGCTACCTATCTGTATGTTTGTGTGTATGTGCTGCTGACAAACTTACACAAGGCTGATTTACACACATTTTTACTGTGGCTGTAATCATAGTGGCTGAATTGTATTATTAAGGCTGGAGCTCCAATCCTAGTGGGCTGGATTGTATTATCAAGGCTGGAGCTTTAATCCTAGTGGCTGGATTACATTATCAAGGCTGGAGTTTTAATCCTAGTGGCTGGATTACATTATCAAGGCTGGAGCTTTAATCCTAGTGGCTGGATTACATTATCAAGGCTGGAGTTTTAATCCTAGTGGCTGGATTACATTATCAAGGCTGGAGCTTTAATCCTAGTGGCTGGATTACATTATCAAGGCTGGAGCTTTAATATCAGTGGCTGACTTGTATTAAATCTGATTTACATTACATATCCTGCCCCCTATGGGGCCGTGAACAAGCCAAAAATCCAGCCCACAGCACTAATCTGAGTGTGCCAACTCTAAAACAGCCTATATTATATTAACGTGGATACCTCTGTGCATTCTGCCCCCTCTGTGGCAGTGCATTCGCCATCTGCCAGTGTATCCTACCCCCTCCGTGGTAGTACGCTGTGCCAGTTCGGGTCTTTACATTCTGCCCCCTCCGTGGCAGTGTACTGCACCCAGGTTCATATAAGATGGCAGAACAGCCAGGCATGTCACCATCAACACACATGGTGCCAGATCAGCCAGACATGCCACAATCAGCCAAGCCACAACATACTAACACGTCTAAGACCAGACATGCCAAAGCACTGGCTAAGACAAAACATCTTTCCAGCCATAGTAAACCAAAGCGTCCTCGTTATGTTTCTGTGCCAACAACCACCACAGCACAGACACACATAAGTGATATTTTCCATTCTCCTGCTACTGCCTCTGACGAGGAAGAGTTTGTTGGCTTTCCCCCTCACGGTTCGCCTAACGAACCTACCTCTGGCTTACCGCCTCAGACATCTGTTCCAACAGCCCACCAGGCACATACATCTCACACATCTGGTCTGCAGCTGTCTCCTGATTTCCTCTCCCAACTCCAAGCCATGCTGGCTTATTTCACACAAATGCAGTCACTACCACAGGTTCCTGCCATACCCCCACTCAACATGGACCAACGCGCGTTCCATGCTGCTCATCCTTCCTGCTCGCCAGATCCCTTCGATGTAGCCAGAGGCAGATGTACGGACGAAGCCTCGTATGCGGAGGAGTTAACTTTCACTGACCATGTTGAAGGAGACGACTGGAGCGACTATTCAGATCATGAGGAGGATACATCGTATCGCTTGTTCAATACCTCAGATTACCAACCGCTCGCACGTAGGGTACTTCATACCCTTGGTCTCCAGACTGCGCCCTCAACTTCGTCCGCTCCAACTCTCAAAGGGGCCAAGGTCCTCAAATCCCCTGCACCTACTGAACACTACATCCCGGTGCCGGACCCAATTGCCAAATTAGCTTCCGATGAATGGGCCCACCCGCTCAAAGCTCGACGCTTCAAGAACATGGCTGACAGACTTTACACCCTAGCCCCAGACTTCGCCACCAAGTTAGAGGTCCCTGGCATAGATGAACCGATCGCTCGCCTCGTTTCACGATCTATCTTGCCCAGGGAAGGGGAATCCCACCTAAAAGATACTACTGAACGTCGAATAGACTTCGCCCTCCGCAAGAACCACGAGGCCACTGCCCTAGCCATGCGTGCCTCCGCCTCAGCCTCCATCTTCTCCAGAGCATCTATGATGTGGCTGGATGACCTTCTAGAGGATGATAACCCTGATCCTGTCGCCTTCAAAAGAGCACTATTGAAATTACGTAAGACAGCAGCTTTTGTGGCCGATGCCACTTTGGATGCCACCCAATTAGGGGCACGAGCCATGACGACTCAAATAGTCGCTCGTCGTACCCTCTGGCTTCGCCACTGGCAAGCTGATTCAGCGGCCAGATTGAACCTGTCCAAGGCCCCTTACTCCAGATCTCTACTCTTCGGCGAGGAAGCTCTAAAGGCAGTTCTGGTTGATCCAAAAGACGCCCATAAACCGGTTCTAGCCACAGTCAAGAACATCGACCACAGGCCCTTTAGGCGATTTCCCTCCTTTCGTTCTAACCAGCCTTTTCGAGGAACGCGGCCAGGAGGACGAGGCCGCGATTTCAGACCCTATGATTCCAACGCATTCAGGGGTTCCTGGAACCGACGCTTCCAGGGCAGAGGTCAGTACCAAGGGTGCAGGGGCAACTCATCGTCCTCATATAGGGGAGGTCCTCGCCTACACAAGTAGTATTAACGCCATCCCCATAGGTGGCAGATTACTTAATTTTGGAGATCGATGGCTGCGCCTCACTAAGGTCTCCTGGATCAGGGGCCTCTTCACTTATGGCTATACCATAGAGTTCTGGGCAACCCCATCAGACAGATTCCACCCGTGTCCTTGCCCAAGGGCACCAGCCAGGCACAACATCATGCAGACAGCTATACATCACCTCTTGCACATAGCGGCAATAGAGCCAGTTCCCACAACTGAGAGATCGGAAGGGGTGTACTCCCTCCTATTTGCTGTGCCAAAACGAGATTTATCTTGGAGGGCGGTATTGGATCTCAAGTTTGTCAACCGTTTTGTAACATACCGCAAGTTTAAAATGGAATCTCTCCATTCCATTACCGAGAGTCTGCATGAAGGAGACTTCCTGGCTTCTATCGACCTTAAGGAAGCGTGTCTCCATGTACCCATTTGCATAGCCCACAGAAAGTTTCTTCGGTTTGCCTTTGGCCACCAACATTTTCAATATAGAGCGATGCCATTTGGCCTCTCCTCTGCTCCAAGAGTATTTACCAAGGTGCTACTCATCCTAGTGGCTTACCTTCGGACCCAAGGGGTTCATATCTACCCATATTTGGATGATCTGCTGATACGGTCCAAGTCTGAAGAGCTGGCTCATCATCATTTAATGATCACCCTCAATGTTTTGCAGACCTACGGCTGGCTTGTCAACTTCGACAAAAGCCATCTCCAACCAACCCAACGCCTACTACATCTTGGGGCAATGTTGGACACCCTGCAGGCAATGGTCTTCCTGGCTCCAGATCGCATCACTGCCATCACAAGCATCGCAAGGTCCCTGATGCAACAAACATCCGCAGACGTCATGCTTCTCGCCAGAGCGCTCGGGATGTTTATCTCCACAATCCACATTGTGCCCTGGGCTCGGGCTCACACTCGGCCCCTTCAGTGGACTCTGTTGCCTTTTCAAAAAGACATTGCCAGCTCCAACCATCGCAAAGTTCGTTTGAGCCCCGCTCTGCGCCTCTCCTTCCGCTGGTGGACCAAGGTTCAACACCTCTCCAAGGGCACGTCGTTCAGAGAACCCCGCAGAACCGTCGTGACCACAGACGCCAGCCTCATAGGTTGGGAAGCCCACTGCAACTCCCAGTACGTTCAAGGGGTTTGGCCCAACGCAGAGCAATCTCGAAGCATCAACTGGCTGGAACTAAAGGCTGTCCACTTGGCTCTATGTCATTTTCAATCTCTGTTCCCTTTGCATCATGTGCTCATTCGAACAGACAACACGTGTGTAAAATCACATTTGAACAGACAGGGGGGCACCAGGTCTCGTCCTCTGCAGGACTTAGCCTCCCTCATCTTTGTCTGGGCAGAACAACATCTACAATCCCTGAAAGCAGAGCACCTCAGAGGGATTTGGAATGTGACAGCAGACTGGCTCAGCAGACAACAGATCTTCCCAGGAGAATGGAAACTTCATCCAGCCATTTTCCATCGTCTCCAGTGTCGGTTCGGCGCCCTCTCAGTCGACCTGTTTGCTTCCAGTCACAATTGCCAGCTTCCAAGGTACTTTGCTCGATACCTGGACTCAACAGCAGAAGCAGTGGATGCTCTGACAACACCGTGGCCGGACGGTCTATTGTACGCCTTTCCTCCCATACCATTGTTAGCCAAAACCTTGAGGAAGGCGCGAACCGAAAGGGCACAGCTGGTTCTGATAGCACCATTTTGGCCACGCCGACCGTGGTTCTCAGATCTACTGGCAATGTCAATGATGGATCCTTGGACACTTCCAGTAACGCCAGACCTCCTATCCCAGGGCCCAGTACTGCACCAGGACCCTACTTGGCTCAATCTAACAGTGTGGCGTTTGAACGGAGACACTTGAGGTCAGCTGGACTGTCTGACGCTGTGATTGATATTATTTTGGCCTCGAGAAGACCATCTACCACTCGCATTTATCAACATACCTGGGTGGCTTTCTCCAAGTGGTGTCAGTCCCACCACCACGATCCATCCCAGGCCAATGTGCACCAGGTGCTCCAATTTCTCCATACTGGCTTTATGATGGGACTTCGACCCAACACTCTACGTCGACAGGCGTCTACTCTGTCATCCATTCTCTCAGTGTCCTCTCCTGGAGATCATATCTCCTCACATCCGTTCATCAAACGTTTTTTGAGGGGAGTCGCCCTACGCTCTCCGGCTGTTGTCCATCGGTTCCCCTCATGGAGTTTGCCGAAAGTTCTGCAGGCTTTGCAACGCCCTCTGTTTGAACCCATCAGGACTGTGCCCCTACGTATACTGTCCTTCAAGGTCCTGTTTCTGATCGCAATCACATCTGCCAGACGCGTTTCGGAGTTGGGCGCATTGTCTTCTGCTAGACACCTCTGCGTCTTCCATAAGGACTCTGTTGTGCTGAAGACTGACCCTTCCTTTCGTCCCAAGGTCGATTCAGTTTTTCATTGCAACCAGGACATTGTTTTGCCTTCCTTTTGCCCGAATCCTACCCATCCTCTCGAGAAGGCTTGGCATTCGTTGGATGTCCGGAGGGCTCTCAAGACCTACCTGTCTAGGACCCAAGAGATTCGACGAACGGAGTCTCTGTTTGTATCCTTTCAACCAGGGTCTATGGGGCATAAAGTATCCAATCCTACCTTATCCCGTTGGTTAAGGGCATGCATTACCTTAGCATATGAGTCCCTGAAGCTGCCAGTTCCTGCTAGTATAACAGCTCATTCTACTAGGTCAGCTGCCACTTCGGCTGCTTTTGCTACTAATGCTCCTGTTGCCGATATTTGTAGGGCCGCAGTCTGGTCTTCCCCACACTCGTTTATAAGACATTATAAAATTGATCGTTATGCCTCTGCTGATGCTTCTTTTGGCAGATGAGTGTTGCAACAGGTTCTTAATGAGGATTAACATGTGGGTGGTCCCTCCCTATATGGGTTGCTTTGGTACATCCCACAGTGATGGCCCACTTCCTATGGAAAATGTACCATTGGTCTCACCTGAAAGGTGATTTTCATAGGAAGGGGCCATCACGACCCTCCCAGTTGGAGGATGACTAGCGATTTTATCAATGGGTTACATGTTATTGTTTCCATATTATATTTAAATGTAAGAGTGAAGTCAAGACTTTTAGTTCTGTTATGTTATGAAGTTATGTTAGAGTCATGTTGTTATGCATGTGACTATTATGTTATTTTCCTGGCAGGCCTGTTGGCCTTGTTCTTGTATTTTTAGATATCTCTTTTAGACTCGCTACGAATGAACTGGAGAGTGGGAGGAGCATGACGTCCCTAGTCTTGACTTCAAAAACATTCTTGCCTTCGCACGATAGGTGGAACTATTTCCCACAGTGATGGCCCCTTCCTATGAAAATCACCTTTCAGGTGAGACCAATGGTACATTCTAAGATATTACCTCTGAATTTCGACTAAAATGAAATTTGGGATGAATGAGTTTGGATAACCATCCTCAGGCAAAATATTTGTATGAATTTCAAGGAAAGGTGGAAGAAGGTTAAGTCAGAATAGCCAAGTTTCCCAAATGATTTATATGAAGGCATCCTCCAGTATCTTTTTTTTCTGTTCATCATGTGCTCAGCTTACTGTATCTTTCCGGCTCTGTCTTAACTTGTTACATTCTTGCTGTTGATCATTTCTATTCCTTTTTGAGTCCCATGACCACTTACATCTGCTTTCCTCTTCCTGTTTTTTCATCAGGCCATCATATAAGTTGCCTTTTCCATATTCTTCCTGTGGAAAAGATCCTCTACTTCCCAGTTACTTCTCCTGCTGATAAAACAGCTGTTCACTTTAGAAAGTCATTTGCATCTCTTTAGTTAGTTTGTTCATATCTGGCAGATTTATGGTATGGGTTTGTCTTTGCTGGCCTCAAAAGCCAGGATAAGATGGCATTTCATGCCTCAGGAATGTCTCCTATTCATCATAAGCAGTGATGATAATAATAATAATATATTCTGAACTCTTTATTTGTAGCTGTAAAAGGTGGAAGCTTATTTTTAAAAAGTAGAGGAGAATCACGCAATTGTGATTTAACAAAATCCTGATTATCGTTATAAAATATTTATAGTGCTTTCACAAGCCATTAAATAAGTCCCAAACTGGAGCCATTGCTCCTTGGAATAAACACAGGGCAATAACATTCTCTGATATGGCCAATCACTATTTTTACAGAGTGATTTGACTCCCGACAATCAGGCAGTGCGTTTATAATATTTATCAAAGTGCAGCTGTAATGCTGTAGCATACTTTTTAAAATCCTTAGAAGCATGTGATAGATATTCTTTATTCTGAAGGCATCCTCACGAACAGGTCTTTGCCAGCCTGATGTCCCAGTAGTCCTATCTGGGTCTTCTCAAAGCTATTTGAAACTGTTTGTTTCGATTCTGGAAGCTAATTTGATAAATATATTTTGTTGTTGCAGAGCTACATCTTTACAGTGGCTTTTAATCGTACCATGGTACATTCTTTACCTGTTATGATGAATATCATTAGTAACTTATATCTGCACAGTTTAAATGTAACTGAAAGCATCCATGTCTGGAGTAACCCTTTCTTTCAAGTAAGTGAATGCAAAACCCAAAGACTGATAATATAAATTGAAGTCATAGGGAAAACATAGATATTGTTTCTTGGGGGATGAGTGGATTGGATTCCCCCTGTTCTACTCCATTATTCCTCTATGGAAGGGGTGGGGAACCTTCAGCCCACGGGCCAACTTGGCTCTCCGTGCTACTCCATTTGATCCACAAGGCCATTTTGGGGAAGCCACGCCTGCCTACCCTACACTTGACATCATACATAATGTTAGGTGTGGAGCGTGTAAGGGTGTAGCTTCAAAGGAACAACCAAGAGCATAAAGTGGGTTCCCAATTGTTCCTTTGCTGGAGCAAAGCACACTCCCAATGAACAGCTCATGGGTGATAGGAGTGCACTTTGCTCAAGGAGGGGTAAGCGGTTTCCATTCAGTAGAAACTGCTTCTCTTTTTCTGTGCTGTTCCTTAAAATTCTGATTTCAGAGGTTTCAAGGAGCAGCATGAGGCACTATGCAAAGCCCTTTGGAAGCTGCTTCATCCTGCTCCTTTAAATCTCTGAAATTGGAGGTTTAAGGAGCAGTGCAGGGAGGGAGTAGTTTCCATTGAATGGAAACTGTTTTCCCCTCCTTAAGCAAGATGCAAAGCAGCTTCCAAAGGGTTTTCAAACAGCCCCACGCTGCATTTTGAAGTCCTGACAACTGGGACTTCAAAATGCAGCATCATCTGATGCCAGGTGTCAGCATGACGCCAGGTGATTGACAGACCCTGGCCACCTGTCGCGTTTGGCCCACCAAGGAGTGGGGAGATAATGATCTGGCCTACCAGCCAGAAAAGAGTCCCCATCCCTGCTCTAAAGGTCCACTCCACCCCAGGCTCATCTAGTTGATTTATGCTAAGAAGTAAGAAGTTCTACAACATTGGTTTTGGAATTCACACTTGCACCTTTGCACTTTGCTTGCCGCATTTGCACCATTTATATTCAATTGAATTAAAAAAAAATTCTCCCTGCACAAACACATGAGCACTCCAGAGCAGGCAGTTTTCAAACTGAAAAGTACCACAGTTTTTTCATTATTGTGATAGAGTGTTTCTGGCTTTTTTTATTATTCCCCTCATACTGAAATCTTTTAATTTGCAGGAAATTACTGACACAGTTTTCACACTAGTGCTGTACTTTGAAGCTGTTTTACTAGGAGTCATTGTAACTGGGATGCCACCATATTTTGCCATGGAGAATGCAGAAAATCACAAGGTAATATATTAAACCACAATGTTTAGAAAAGAACATAAAATAAGTCTTTTATATAATGGCTCCCCAAAGGGGCTTCTTTGACCAAATTAATAATCATATGGATGAGAAGAAAATCAGGTCATTTAGTTGTCCTCATGACCCATATTAACTCATCTCAGTTTGTACTATGCTAATACATAATATACACAAATGTGCATATGAGCCTCAAATGAGAAAGATCTTAGGCTATGAAATCCCTCTCCATCCAGTATTTTTCTTAATTGAATTATGTATAAAGTTTGGTGGTATTAGAATTAGCTTCATATATGTTAGCTGTAGCAGGAATACTTTTTGCTAAAACAGAGATTGACTAACACACCATGTGTTAGAATGGATGGAGAATTTTTGGGAAATTGGCTGCTGTGGCCAAATGGACTCATTAGTTCAGACTTAGATAACTTCATGATAATGGAATAGTTTTATTGAATATTGCAAAATTAAACAATTGTGGCCACATGTAATACATTAAGAACGGATACAAATAGTTTGAGTGTAAACAGTAATTTTTCATGTGTTCGGGAGATTAGTACTTTCTCTTTCTAATTAATAGTATGATCTACTTTATTTAAGCTTGTTACACTGTAATGAATTAATAATTTTCATTAAAAATATGTTGTGCTACATCTATCTATCTATCTATCTATCTATCTATCTATCTATCTATCTATCTATCTATCTATCTATCTATCTATCTATCTATCTATCTATCTATCTATCTATATAATTGTTTGGGACCAGGCTACTTGAAGACCGCTTGCACCTGTACAAGCCTGCCAAGGCTTTACAATCAGTCACTGAGACCCTGGTCTCAGACCCAGCAGTGAGAGATCAGCAGTGGTTGGCAGAGTGGCATTATGCACCTGGCTTTCCGACGCTGAGCATCACTGCCACTTACCAGGAGGTGGAGGCACAGAGAGCTTAGTGCAATGCAGGCTTAGTGGCAGGAACATCAGATTGCTGCTCTGCTAATACTGTGCTGAGCTTCCCACACCTCTCCTTCTTGGTAAGTGGGAATGGCACTTGGAAGCCAGGGTGAAATGCCACCTTGCCTGCACCTAACATGCCTCACGGCAGTGGTTGGTAAAGAGTGAAACCAGCAAGATGGTTTCTTTCTTGTGAATACACAGGATCAAGGGTTCTTATGATCTCCTTTGCCTGTTGGCTATTCAGAGTCCTTATATGTCAGACATGCACACCAAAGCTTGCATGGTTTCCAATCCCACCCCATAATCCTTGGGATTTAAGAGATATCAAGAAAATAAATGGGAGTTCAACAGCAGAGTATATTTTTAACCTTTATTTCTTAAACATCTTAACACTTCTTTAACATTTTAACACTTAACATTTTACATAAATGCTTATAGTTGGCCTTAGCCAATGAGTCAGAATCAAACAAGTTACATTGCAGTATATCTTAAGGCTATTTTCCAGTTCTTACCCAGAAAGTAAATGAACATTATCTCACCCTTGGAATGTTGGCAGTAACAGCAGTGTCTTCGACCAGGCTTAGAAGCTCTGGTAGGTTGCTGTGAGATTCTCTGCTGACTTACAGTTTTCTGTTATCTGACAGGTCATGACTCAGACCGTAGTGCGTCAGTTCAGATGCACTTCAGTGACCTTGCAGGAGTCCCAGAGAGGACACAGAGTTCCCTCAGTGATGTACTCTGCTTATTAGTTCTGGCTATCCTTATCTCTGTTTAGACTGTTCAGAGTTGGCAGACTGCCTGGAGTATTGGTGCCTGTGCAACTCCTATTTCCTGTGTCTCCATATAAGGTAGTTCCTCCCAGACAGTGTTTTAACACTAAACTTCATATTAGTGATTATACTGAATACATAATAGTATTGATACATTAATACATAATAGTATTGATCCTTACATGTGAGGGTTCTTGGGGGGTAAAATTCATGGAAAATAATGGAGGAAGCCCAAGACAAAAGATACCAGGGACTAAGGACTTTGCAGTAGTGGCCTCTTACCTCAGAAATTCACTCCCATCAAAAGTTTGTAAAGCATCTTTTTTGCCAAGCTTTTTTTTTAAAAAGTATTAAAACATTTCTATTCAAGCCAGCTTTTTATTAATTGTTGTGATAATGTAATTGCTACTGTTCAGCTTTAAGAGATGTAAAGTGATTTTAAATATTATTTTGGGTTTTTATGAATTCTGTAGACCGCTTTGAGAGAGTGTTTATGTACCTTAAAAGGTGGTATATAAATCAGTTAATAAAATAAAATACCATAACTTGCTGGGCTGCTACTCAGGTTTATTTTAAACAGCTGGAAGGGTACATTTGATGGATTGTCCTGCTGTTTTGAGGTAACTTGATGAAGATTTGACCAGCTTGTTTAATATTGCAGGCCTCATCAGAAGACACAATCCAGAGGGCCACAGTTAATTTGCAACCTTTTGTTTTATGTGATGGGGCAGTTAACTGTTATTTGGGCAAAAATACTGTTATAGCTAGTGAATCTAATTGTTGGGTCTTAGTTGGATGTCATCCTTTATCCTTAGAAGTAGCTGGTACTGCTGCTCCCAGGGGGACAGCTGGGGTGGTTGCCTTGGATGCCCTGACCCCCAAACTCCTGAGGACTCCTCATCTCTCGAGGGGGGTGGCTGATGTTGATGGCTCTCAGTCCTCAACTGCAACACCACCTCCTTCACCTCTTTTACTGCCTGCCAGATAGTTACAGTATCTGGTGCATCAGATGGGCTGGTAGAGGCCTGAGGAGCAGCAGTATCCTGCCTGGGAAGGTTTGCGGGTTGCTGCAGAATGTTTTTTGGGGGGCATGACAGCTGAAAGAGAACTACAAGACCAACATATTAAGTCAATTTGTAAAATGTGGAAAGGAAAGGGGTGTCCCTCTGCCCAGTGCCAATCCACTCAATGTCCTCTCCACCCTACCCCTCCTCCTGCACCTTCCTCCCTATCCCTACTCTCCCTACCCCTACCCTCCTCCCACCTCTCCTCCCTCCCTTTCCCCCTACCCGACCTGTGCCTCCTCCAGGTCAGTTTCACCTATCCTAAGCATGATTGGATAGCAGTAAATTGCACTGAACTCAATAAGCATACAAATGATCACAGCTGCCCTAACTTCCTCCTCCCCCTTTTCTTCCCTCTTCCTCCCCCTTTTCCTCCTCCCCCCTGGTCAGTTTCATCTCTCCTAAGCATGCTTGCATGGGAGTAAATCTCACTGCACTGGATAAGAATGCAGATGATCAGATCTGCCTTTCCCCTCCCTTTCCCTTTCTCTCCCCTTTCCCCTCCCTCTCCCCTCTCCTCCCCTGCCCACTCCAGCCCTCCTTTCCTTGCGGTCAGTTTCACCTCTCCTAAACCTGATTGCATGGGATTAAATCTCACTCAACTCAATAGCATGCAAATGATCAAACCTGCCCTCCTACTCCCCTCCCCCTCCTGCCTGCTCCTGTCCCCCTCTTCTTCTCTGCCCTTCCTCCTCCTCTTCCTCTTCCTCCTCCTCCCCTGTGGTCAGTTTCACCTATCCTAAGCATGAGCGCAGGGGAGTAAATTCCACTGACCTCAGCAAGCATGCAAATGATCAATCTATTCTCAGCAAACTTGCATAGGATCCCATTTCTTATCTCCTGGACAGAAAACAAAGAAAATCACTAATAGGCAAAAAAAAACAACCTTGGGGTTTAAGAACGTACTTATAGCCAACAGATATTTCTATCAAACTTTAAAAAGCAAGGAAATTGGGCAGCTATAGTGAATATACGAGGGGAGCAGGAGACCTGAACTCCTCTCTGAGATATTGTACTGCCCTACAAATTTGTAAAAATGCAAACACAATTTGTGTTGGTCTTTCACAGTCCAATCCTGTGTAGCTTGGAAGAATTTGGTAACATGTGCCCTTGAGCATATGGTGAATGGTGGCGACACCTGCAATCAGGACTGCATCTCCAAAGATGGAGAATTACATTTTTTGTATGTTTGTTGGTGTTCTTACTGTACTTCTTTCCTGTGTTACTACTGTTTCTACAGAGAATCTAACCTAGAAAATTATATTTTTCTCATTATTCATCGTAGAGATCTGTGTCAAATTTATTTATTTTTTTCCAAGTCTGTAAACTGTTTAGAGGCTTCTTTTCACGTATGAAGCAGTATACACATAAAATAAATAAATGAATACATTTTTACTAATTTCAAAGCCTTTTCATTAGTCAGTGCCATATGATGCTGAAGATATCCTTCTGTATTTTAAACTGGAGGTTACATTCTATTTCTGTTTTGGGTGCATTAACAGTTGAATCTGAAACAGCAGTTTGATGTAAAATTAGACTAAATACAATATGTTACTACTTAAGCAATGAATCTAGATGTTGGATAAAACAAACCTGGCCTGCCTAAGATGCTTGTGTTCAGCCTATGCCTAAACCATTCCCCTTGTCAATAAAAACATAGAGCATACTTAGAAATATGCTAGAATATATTTCTCCTCCCACTGTTTTATCTTGTGCAAACTGAGACACTTCTCATGTTCACTGGAGACTATTCTGCAGAATAGTCAGTGCCATTATTCCACAATTGTTTTTTGAATTTTTTGAGTGTAAATTATGGGAAGTGTTGCTGTGCTTCACATATTCACAGAAACAGAAGCAAAAGAAAATGATTTGCTATAGGAAACGTCACTAAAATTGCAAAGTAAATCAAACATATTTAAAGTGACTACCTGAACTATATCAACTGTCTTAATATTATTGCTTCCTCCCTGCTAAAACAAGATCAGCACAGCACATGTCTTGTTTCTAATATTTGGGCTGATTGCAGGTGTTGCCACCACTCACCATATGCTCAGAGGCATGTGTTACCAAATTCTTCCAAACTACACAGGAAGTGATTGGACTGTGAAAGACCAACCTAAATTGTGCTTGCATTTTGACAAATTTGTAGGGCAGTACAATATCTCAGAGAGGAGGTCAGGGTTCTTGCTTCCCTGGTACATTCACTATAGCTGCCTAATTTTCCTTCTTTTAAAGTTTGATAGAAATATCTGTGGGCTATAGGTACGTTCTTAAACTGCAAGGCTTTTTTGCCTATTGAAAATGGAAATGGACTGCCTTCAAGTTGATTCCGACTTATGGCTAACCTATGAATAGGGTTTCCATGGTAAGCAGTATTCAGAGGTCATAGTTCAACACTCTAACCACTATGCCACACTGGCTCTATTTATTTTAATCTAACCTCTCTCCCTCTCTATCATTATTGTGCCTTTCTTTCCTTCACCCCTTTAAGCTGCTTTCTTTGAGATGATCTGTGCACACTATAGTTTGATTACTTAATACAATATATTCTTTTTTAATTTTTGTTCATTCATCTCTTATGGGTGTTTTGGGTGCTGTACCTCAGATCAGTGAGCTGTGGGCTTCTCATAGGCATCTTATTGGTAACTATATGAGAACAGGATGTTAGACCAGATAGGCCTTTGGTCTGATCCACCAGACCTTTGATGTACCTCCCACCCTTCTGTGATATGTTCAGTTCTATATGTCATAGCCCACAGCATGTAGATATGTTTAATATCAAATATATTTGCAAACCAGTTGAAGAGCAGAATTGGCAAAATTGACTTAATTGTTAGGCTTGGTGCCAATCTCCATGTTTTATATGTATTCTATTTTTTTTTCTTGCCCTTTTGCAGATTAAAGCCTATACTCAACTTAAGATCTCAGGCCTTTATCCATCAGCTTACTGGTGTGGACAGGCACTAGTCGACATTCCTTTATTTTACATTATTCTCCTTCTTATGATAGGCAGCTTATTTGCATTTCACCATGGAGTTTATTTTTTTCCTGAAAAGTTTCTTGCTGTGGTAGGTTTCGCTTAATTTCAAATAATTTTTCTGTTGTTTTCCTCTTTTTATTGTTAATATATTTGGATATTAACCCACTTCTTCCCAAGGGTGGAAATAAAAATGCCTCAATCTAAATTGCCAGTGGTATTCAACTAACTCATCCTGTTAGCACAAAGCTTACTGCTAATGCAACAGGACTTTCACTCTCTCCTCCTCCGTGCATGCCCTGTGCCTTCCCCAAATCTGCTCCAGAGAGTTGGGGGAAGCCCTATAACAGATTTAGGGGCCATGCGGGGGAGGGGAGAGGAGAAAGTTTATATAAGGAGAAATCCTTGTTCTGAGATGGTACAACTGCCTTAGTACTACGTTGAATACAATCCCTACTAAAATAGAAAACAATGATGTCATCTAATTTCTCATATTGGCTGTACCATAACAAAAATCCAGCACAGGTACAAAGATCAGAGTACATCCCCAAAATCCAATTTTTGTACTGTATTGGTGTATAGCAGATCCTATGATCATAAGAATGATTTTTTTCTCTTTCCGGTTCTTTGGGCTCATGCCTTTTAGGGGGTTGTATGCAAAGGCCAAGCCAGCATCTCAAAATGTCTGAAAGGTAGAAGAGTTAAAAGAGCACAGCTGGGATTTTGCTTCTAGTGGCCACTCAGTTGGGGTAGGGGCTGCTATTCATGCAGATTCATGGACAGCCTTCAGCAAAGCACATGTTTTTAACTAACAAAAACAAAGAGCATCCTCAGTAGAGATTCTTTCTTCCCCTTCCTCTTCCCATGTCAGACAGGCATAGTATCAATGTGTCCAGCCATTTTCATTAAAAAGTGGTCTGTGCTTGCTTCCTATAACATGAATCCAGAGCTTGGAAAAGTTACTTTTTTGAACTGTAAGTCCCATCAGCCCAATCCAGTGGCTATGCTGGCTGGGGTTGATGGGAGTTGTAGTTTTAAAAAGTAACTTTTCCAAGCTCTGCATGAATCCAGCATCCTCTCTCCTTCTAAAGTCTGCATGTACAAGCTATAATCATGATTATCCTGCAAGACCAGTCCTGGAGAGAAGTAGGGCCACTGGCTCCATGTATGCGAGGCACACATGGACAAAGGAAAAGAAGGGGAACTTGAAGGGAACTGTTGAGCCCTGTGGGAATTCCCTGCCCCAGGGGAAGTGGGGATTGTGCCTTACCTAATCACTGCTATGCATTTTCATATCAGAGTATGTTGTGATTAATGCTAATACATGTCTTTTTTTTCTTGCAGGTTTTTTGCCTTATTGGCTATGTACCATCAGTAGTTCTGTTCAATTATGTTGTCTCTTTCACCTTTAAAACCATACAAAATACCAAAGAATTTTGGTCATTCATTTTTTCAGTGGTAGGTTTAAATGCTGTATTGAATTTGTCTTTCCCACTTACCATAATTTAATGATTTGTATATTAAGAAATATTATCCTAATTATATATTTTTCTGCAATTTGGATGTGGCTCGATCTTGTATGCACACAAATCCTATTTAGGTGTTTGGTAACTGCAGCTACCAAATTCATGATAGAACTGGTGAGAATGTATGGACCAGCCCTGCCCCTAGACATTGACAATGGCCATGCTCCCACCCAACTCCCAGCATGATGTGTTTGGTGTCAGTCTGAAGAGGGCCAGAGGTACACACATAGGGTTTCCTCCATGAGGATGGGAAGCCACTAAATGAAATAGACCTTTATTTTAATTCTTTTTCCCTTTCAGGCAGCCTTGGTTTGTTCTGTTGTCATCGAAATAGCTTTTTTTATGTGGTACTATACGGTAGCTGCTGTCCTTCACACTTGTTTTTCGGTCTTCATTCCAATATATCCCCTTATTGGATGCCTCATTTCTTTTATAAAGGTAAGTTTTCAAGGACCTGAAATATGGATAGATTTTTGTCTGAGGTGTGTACTAGCGGATGGAATTACAATATACTAAAGTGCCATGTGAATATTTTTCTGATGCAGAAGAAATACACATGTGTCAATATTTTATATTATTGTCATGTGTGTCAGTATATTAACACATGTGTTAATTCCCTCCTCTGGTACACACCACAAGATACAGAGCATGATTTAAGGCCCTTTTCAAAGAGTATAATGGGCAAGAGAGGCAGTGTGAACAGGGACAATTGTGCCTTCTCACTGATAGGAGAGGTAGGAGAGGAAACTTCATGGAGAAGGATCTCTCACCATATCTACTTCTGCAGTAGAAGGATTACTGCATACATGAAGACAGGGCAAGCCTGTGTTTTAATCATAGGTAATTATGGCACTCACTGTTACCATATTGTTTAAGTATCTTGAAAATGTTAATATACTTTAAAATATTCTTACAATCTGGGAACCAAAACATTGGGAAGCTAATTAATTTTTCCAAGGTTAATCAGGAAGTCTGAAGATTGGGATGGGTCCAAATCATATGTGCATTTTAAAGCAATTTATCAGCATCTTCCCCAGTTAAAATGTATTACCAACATCAGCAAGTTAATGATTTCCCCAGTTTAAAATTTCACTACAGCCCCTCCAGCTAGTGTGGGAGAAGAGATTCATTCAGCTGACTACCTTGGATGCTGGCCAGTATATTATCCTATAACTAACCTTGAACACAATCTTACAGGTATCCTTCTAGCCTGCTCCACTTCCATTTCTTTCACAATCCCAACCTCCAATCTCCAGCAAAACTGACAGGCTTGAGAGTTTCACACATACCTTGTCAGTAGTAGTGGTGGCAAAAGCTTCTTAGCTCAGTGGCTCAGTTTTTACAGGCTCTTTCAGTGAGCATTTCTTTTTTTTTTTACAATAATTTTTATTCAAATTTTCATAAAACATAGAAAACAAAATCATAAAACATTCAAAGACAAAAAACAAAACAAAACAAAAATGATTAAACAAAAAAAATAAAATGTTGACTTCCCATTTGTCACATATCAAATCAGTTATAGGTCTACAATATATAACAATCCTGTCTCTTAAATCGTATTATAAAATCACTTTCCTCCAGTAGTTATCTTAATTAATCATCAAATCTCATAAACATTACTTTATTCTTTCCACAAAAAGTCAGAGAGGTTTCAATTCTTTAAGAAATATATCTATCAATTTTTCTCCAAATAAACATGTCAATTAATCCATCTCGTTAATAATTATAATAATCTTATTGTCATAACCATAGTCCAAATAAACATTTCGATTAATCCATCTCATCAGAATCTGTTAGGTCCAATAATTTCAATAGCCATTATTCCATTATCCCTATTAGTTCCATCTTCCATCTTCAATAGTCCTGTTAAGTCCAGTAATTTCAGTGTCCAATCTTCCCATTATCAGTATTCCATAATAATCTTGCTGTTGTAGCCATAGTCATATAATAAGAGTCTGATGGGAATTTCCTCTATCCCAAATATTTTCTTGCCATCCATTCTGAATAAGTTGCTGAAATACTGTTGTAAAGTCATATCTGTGTTCTTCTTTTTTACAAAATGCACTGGCTCATCTCTTAAGAGTTTTTCCATTGTCACATGGCTGCAGTTAATTCCATAGATTTTCTCTATATCAAGCTCCATCACATCATTCCAGTCCAGAAGATTATCCAAGCCATTGATAACTTTATCTCTAATATCTTCATTAATTTCTTCAGAGATAACATTAAATTCCAAACAGTAGATTTTATTTCTAAAATCCATAAACTCCAGATCTTTTTCCAATTCCACATTTGTTCCAATCTCCAGGGCTTGTATCTTCCCTTTATTTTTTCTTTTCTCATCTCTGATCTCATTCTCCTCTCTCACAGGATCCCCTATTTCTTTAAACTCCTGCGTCATTTTGCTCAGTTCAATTTTCAGCTCCTTACTACCCTGTCGCAGGGTTTGTTTCGTTATCTCAATCTCATCCATTATTTTCTGAAACATAGTTACTTCCAGATTCTCAGCCACTTTCTTGATTGCCATTTTTAAAACCATGAAAACAAAGCAAAACAAAAATAAAGAAGAACCACTTCTTATTTCAGCAACAATTGGGTTAATATTCCAGGCTTGATGACATCACAGTATAAACAGAGCAACCTGCCTTATCTCTCTATGTTCAAGAATGCAAAACAAATTTAGTTCCCAGCATCAAAACAGTTAGTGGCGTCGTGAAGAAGCAGATTCGTCAAAAAAAAATAGACCAAAAAGAGAATAGTCCCAGACAATATAATATTCCTCGGAATAGAAATCAGGAATAGAAATCCATCTTCTGTTTATTATCTTTAGAATGCACTTCCAGGACAGCTTTTTGTGACAGAAACAGAGATAAGCTGTTAATTTCATGAATAACAGGGAAGAGTTATAGCTCACCCAGAAGTTGTCCAAAGCCGATCAATCTGACAAATCTCCTTTTGCTGCAACAATTTAAACCAAGTAAAAAAAATAATAGAAAGAAGGGTGCTTGCCTGTTAGTTTGTTCTCTCTTTAAAGAAAGGATAAACGTATCGCTTAAACAGATAGAGCTTGTTCGGAAGTCTGTCCGGCATTGTTGCCTGGACCTTATCTCATAAATTAATGAAATCCAGTCCTCCCAACAAAAACAGGCTTTTGAGGTTGATCTCTACGTTTCTCCCTGCCCGGGAGAAATTTCGTCAGTCAAAAAAAAAAATGTTCTGACTGATTTATATCTGAATAAGCTTCTTTTGAGGCGGGAGCCCATCCCAAAAGCAGGCACAAGCGAAGTCACCCTTCCCGGAAGTCTCAGTGAGCATTTCTGACATTAGTGTATTTGTGTTAATAGTGCTGCATGTAGCTTATGACACTGTTCCCTAGGAACTGTAGTTCCCTTTACTTGCCATTGCAAAGAGTACTTGGAAATTCATCCCATTCTTCATGTCAAAACAAAGACATCTGGGGTTTTAGATTTGAATGAGGAACAGGAACTACATAACCCACTTTCCACACAGTCATCAGTCAAATCATTCTTCCATTGTATTAGAGAGTGTCTGATAGCTGTTAAAAAGTGTAAATAACCTCAACCCATGAAGAGTCACTTTGAGATGTGCTTTCTAATTCAGAAGATGGATGAAGCAAAGTCACAATGATTATTTATTATACTTAAGAAGTAAGGAGAGCATTTAAACAGTTATAATCCAGAGAATGGTAAAACAGAGATATCCCATTGAAATAAACTGTGTTTGTAAATTTCATTGCATGTGAAATTGCCAAGTAAATTGTATTTCAAGGTTATTGTATAAAATGGGCTGTAGATAATCCTAGAAAACAAACAGTATGATTAATTGCACTGATTCAAATACTAATATAGTTCGGAAGCATTTTTTCCAGTCTTTGGAAAAGCATGTGTATTTTTTGAATTACGGTATTATTGTTAAATTAGTAAAACCTGTGAAACAATTAAAAAATATATAAATAAGTGATTATTATCTTGTTAGATAGCCCGGAAACTTGATAACAAGATGGAAAGAAATTCAGAAAGATTGCTGGTTTCAGTAGTAGCGGTAAGCCTTTTATTTTTTGCTTTTAAATGGAAATATTTTTTTAAATAAAAGAAAGGACTTTTCTTTAAAAATAAAATAAGCAAGCATGCCAATCTTAGGTACTCAGTAGCCCATCTTCCTGACTTCCTGCACTTCAGGTTAAAACCCAGGGGAAGACATCATGAAGTTTCCTATTTTGTCAGATTAGGAAGTGCGGCTGGCCAGGGAGGCTACAGAGTGTATGAGAAAAGTTAAGTGCAGCCCTCTGCAAACTGGTGCCTTCCAAATGTTTTGGACTACAATTACCATCAGTCCCAACCAGCCTTGTCAGTGATAATGGGAGGTGTAGTTCAAAACATCTGGAGGTCACCAAGTGAGGCAAGGGTAGTTTAATGGAAAGAAAAATAGACACACCCTTCTTTGACACCTTGCAACAATAAGATAAACTCAGCCCCTGTCACTCTGGTATAATAAAATTTAATGCATTCTATGAATGAGGTAAAAACTGAAAGTTTCTTTCCTGGGGAAAGAAATGTTTGATCGGATTTAGGACATTACTATTGAAAAGAACTGGTCAATTTGAGAGGGAACCATTGTTTCCTGCATTCGAGCTCCTGATAGCCACTGAACATTTTTTTAATCACTACAAATTAGGGGTATGCACCAGATTTAGCTGAATCCCGAACCAAATTGGGCTGATTTGAGGAGATCTGGGCTTGGGCTGAGTTGGGTTGAGATGACCCTGAATCACCCGAGGTAGGGCTGTCTGGAGCAGTCTGGGGCTATTTACTGATGGGGCACCAGACAGAAAGGCTGCAGGGGACTGCTTCATCAGTGTGTTCCGTAAAGGAAATGTGCTGGTGGATGTACCAGCTGGTGGATGGAGGATTCATTCCCAGTTGATTGCAGGGTGCTCCCTCACAAGCACCTTCTTCACAGGGAAGGCACTCGTGAAACAATGCCCTGCAGGATTGAATCTTCTGATCACCAGCTGGCAAGTGGAGGATTCAATCCTGCTGGCTGCAGGGTGCTCCTACGCAAGCACCTTCCCTACAGAGAAGGCGCTTGTAATGCAACACCCACCAGGATTTAACTCTTACTCTTGCTTGGGAGGGGGGTAATGAAAACAGTGTCTCCTTCCCCCTCCCCAACCATATGTTTAATTAGGGTTTTAAAAGCTCTATTACAGACCCTGCATCCTTATCATAAAGGTTTCCACTTATGTGTCTGCTTGCCAGTGCCATAGTCTCATAACCAGAGGGGTGTTTTGTTTGGTATAAAATGAGGTACTAGTGCTCATACCTTGATAAAAGTCCTATGGGTGCCAGCACAAATTTATTGCCATGGGCAGGAAAAAGAGAGGTGAGAACACTCTGTATTAGTGTGTTATGTCACAAAAAAGCACAACTCATAACTACAGCTGGCATAATATTATGGATTGTAAATATTGTGTAGCATTTGAAATGCCCCATTCTAAGCATCTGTTTTCAGATTTTAGTAAATTTGCACTTGCAAATGCGAATTAGCACTGGAGCAAAGCTGTTTTTTTAAATACATATTTATCATTTCTTCACTTTAGCCTTATTTGCAATGTGTAATTTGGCTGTTCCTTCTACGATATCTTGAGGTGAAGTGTGGAGGCAAATCACTGAGAGAAGACCCATTTTTCAGGTTGGTGCCCCTTTAAAATATCAATATGAAAATAAGGGTGTGTACCAACCAAAAAATTCAGTTCAGACCCTGATTTGGCATTTCAGAAGACAACCCAATTTGACTCAGACTGATTTGGAGGCTGCTTGATTTCGCTCAGGTCCAAATTCAATTTGGGAAAAATAAAGCTTTGTACCTCCCTATTCACTATTATGAGGATTTTTTAAAAAAATGGCTGTACTTCCCCCTTTGTACTTTGACAGAATTGGATGAAATTTTCAGACATACTAGCCCCTTCTGAGTTCGTAAGCATGCCATATTCCTGATATAAATATGTCCAGAGTGTTTTGTGTTGGGCACCTTTTTTAAAAATAAGGGAATCATTTGTTACATTATTTTTTAATCAATTTGTAGACATGGTATCCCCTTCTGAAGGGATAAATACAGTCAAATTTCAGAAGGGCAGCTGCAGTGATTTTTCTGCAAGAACAGCCTTTATAGTTTTGGAGTGGTTAAAAAAGGATTCACTTAATTTGCCCTATTGTTTTGTGATCAATTTGCATGAAAATATAATATTGCTTAATTTTAGAAGGATAGTGCAGGACTTTTGTTCTGAGTGCCTTTAAAGTTGGTTTTGTGAGGGAGAACTAAACGGAATTCACTCCCATTTAATTTTAGTATGAAAATGGCATGCACCATAGAGGTGCTACTAGAAAAGTAACTGGCAAAATTTCAGAAGGACAGGTGCAGGGGCAAGGGAATTAGGAGTTTATAAAACAGCTTCAGGCTTGTGCTCTGCTCAGTTGGCACCAAAACTCACAGAAGCTAGGCTGATTTGGCAGGAGTGGATGCTTGGACATGTGGGAAAGGCAGAAGGACTTGATTGTGCATCATTTTCCAAGCAAACAGCACTAACAGAATCATCAAAGAGCACAGAACAGACAAGAACAAGGTGATACATCACTTAAACATCTCTACCCCTAAAGCACTGTGTCTGGACATCCCTCTGAAATTCCTTCTGATTAGAAGCTATACCTGTCACAAGAGCTTTCCCTCCCCCCCTCCTTCACCTTTATTATCCTTATATGGCAAGCCTGAGAATAAATGATTCCATTTTTGCAGATGTGTGGTTTGTATGGTTTTTTTTTTTTTTTAAATCTGAATCTCTGGATCACCTCAAATCATTTCAGAGGCCTCTGATTCAGTTTGGGGTGACTCGGAAGGATCCTGCTTCAGTTCTGACAAGTCCTGAATCTGGGAATCATATGAATTTGGGTTCATATGAATCAACTGCACAGTTACTGAAATTACTACACTAAAATAAAGCTGGCCTACAGTAAACTAATACAAGGTGTGCATTACAACAGACTCTTCAGGAATGTTTACATCAAAAGTCTTTTTGAACATGAGCAGAGTTTAAATATATTTCCCTATCTTCAGAACTCCTGTGAAACTCAAGCCCTGGAAATTCCCAGATGTGCCACACAACGAAGATGAGGATGAAGATGTTATGGCTGAGAGATTGCGGGTTAAAGAGATGACAACCTGCCAGAGCTGTGAAGAGGTAAACCTTCCCTTCAGTATTAACCCTGTGAACTTACTAGCACCATCTCCCATTGTAATGTAGTATGCAGAAGGGGCAATCTGCCTGGCCATTTGTACACTGATGTTAGCACTCAAGAGATTTGGAAGTAGCTGTGATGGATTTCTCTGGGGATCAGGGAAAGCAACGTATACTAAAATGACAAAACATGATCATTGTGATAGTAATAAGCCTGACCAACACAGTCTGATTTAATACTAGTGGACAAGCCACATTATTATTTTCTGAAAGCATTTAAAAGAGCAGGCAGAGAAACATTAAAATGTGGCATGTGCACTGGGTTGTACACAGAAACACTGTAGGATCATTTCCAGTCACAGTTCCCATAGTCCACACAACAACAGAAATGGCTACAAGCTGTTTCACAATAAGATTTCTTTATGTGATTCTCTAAATGGGAAGGCCTATATGGAGGCAAATAGCAGGTCTGTATCCCTGATATTGGCCACGTTCATATGACTGTGATTTAGCACTATGTTCAGAAGCTGGAATAAGCCCAAACAAAGCCTCAGGATTGCACACTCCCCCCACCCCTCCCCTCCCACATGTCCAGGAAAAGGACTGCCTGCATTTACTTTCAGTTTCCCTTAATCCTAGCCTATTGTTGTGTAAAGGAGAAATTGTAGCTTATCACAAACTTTGGTCAGCTTCAATGTAAGCCAACTTGAACGTGCCACATTTAACTAACCAGTTTGCGATAAATTGTACCCACTAGTTTGCACACAATGATGTGCTGAGATTAAGTGAACCTGATAGTCCTTCTGGCAGCACAGAAGGAAGACAGGTGGGTGAGAAACACATGAGCCTGAGGCTTTGCTTAACCAAGGATGGTTAACCCCCACTTTGGGGGGCTAATCCATTGCCACCATCCCACACATTGTTCTGCTGACTTTGGTGGCATTGGCAAAAAGAACAAAAATTAAAGCAGACATAGTGCTGGGGTGGGTGGAGACCAGTGCCCTGATGGGGATGCACATTGCCACCTCCTCTGTCATCACATCACTGTGCATGCAAGAGTGTGGGGTGGTCACACTCATCAGTGGCATGTAGCCCCCAGAAGGTTGGACAATGATGAATGCAGAACGAAAGCCAAAAAAGATGACCCACCCCTGTACTAAGCCATGGTTCCAGCTTGTGCACATCACATTAAGCCAGACTTATTCCAACATATGTGCATTGGTTTAACCATGGTTTAGTGTTACATGACAATGTCATCTTAGACTGATGGAGAAAAGTTTTGCCCATTCAAGGGAATATTTTTGCATTATATAGTCTGATTCAGTAATAAACTCTTGCTATTGTTCGTTTTATTAGAAACCAGCAGTTTTGGTCAGCAATTTGCATAAAGAATACAATGAAAAGAGAGATTTTCTTCTTGGAAGAAAAATAAAGAAAGTGGCAACAAACCATGTTTCTCTTTGTGTGAAAAAAGGTTTGAGTTAAATTAATTAATACTGAAACAATATCCTTTTTTTTTAGAAAATATAATGCACCATCTTGTTAAGCAAAACTACAGATTGTTTTTTCTTTTTAGGAGAAATTCTGGGACTGTTGGGCCCAAATGGAGCAGGAAAGAGTACACTCATTAATATATTGGTGGGAGAAGTTGAACCAACTTCAGGCCAGGTATTGAAATGTGACCTAACCTATCTGCCCTCCTCTTCCTTCTGAGTTTTATTGAATTAGCCATTACAGTAGTTATCCAGAAAAGGTTTCATAGCTCAGGTAGTAGTCCCTCTTTCTAGACTGATGAAACATACTTTATACTGATGCTACATATACTTTATTACATGGTTTCAGAACGTATTGCCCATGCAGCTGCCTACTCCCCACTCTCTGGATTGACTCATTCAAGAGCAGTAGCTCAGCACTGCTGTGCATCAGTCTTCCTTCTGCCATAGCAACAATGTGGCCCAATGGGAAGCCCACTCTGACACACCTCCAGCCAACCAGGACAAAAAGGAGGTGGAGCATGGCCAGGACGTTTGTTCGCTGAGGGTGGCAGGGGAAACGTGGAAGCTGCTGAGAAGCTGGAGATGAAGGGGAGAATGGGCACAGGAGAGTTACAGAGACTTGAGTAAAAGAGCCTTTCAAACAGTTCTTGCTAGTCTTTATCTTCTTGCTGACTTGGTGCTGGTGGGGCAAAACAACAAAGTATGTACACCTTAAGGAAGGCTTTTTCCTGACATTTTTTTTCTTCCTTCATTTTCCCCTTCCTTCTTTTTATTGCTGGGCATTCTTTTCTGTCTTCCCCATTGCTGGGCTACCTCTCTCTCCTCCCCGGTAATCAACCAAACAAGCATGTCATGATCATCATAGCCTTTCTTCATCATCAGATTTATTCCAGTGCTTTCCCTTAAAGAAAGGGGGCAGAGAGGATGCCTGAAGAGGGTAGGGGTGTTGGCATAAAAAAAGAGAGAGACAGAGATCGGAGTGGGTTAACAGAAAAAGAGAGAGGACTGGCAGAGAGTGTAAAGAAGTGTTCCTGGTATTCAGAAGCTCGATGTGCTGATGTTAGTGGAGCTATTGGTTTTTTGGAGGGGCATTTGCACAATGATCCCACACCTGCTGTCGCAAGAGTAAATAATATTGAGTTTTATGGGGCTTACCCTCTAATAAAGTTACATAGGGTTGCAAGCCTCAGTGGAATGCAAAGCTGTGCATATGTTTTTGCCATGTTAATGAGATTGATGCTTCTTGCCTAGGTTAGACTAAAATGGGAGTTTTTAAAGTCCTTGGATAACCTTACTTTAGAGGTGATTTGAGTAGTAACAATGAATGGGGGTTATTAATTGAAGGGCATTGATTTGGAGCAGGATCTGGGTGGGAAATTAATTTGGGTTAAATTAATTTATTAGGATCTACATTAGTTGTGTATGTATTAATGCTCTGCTCTGCTCTGAGAAAAAAACATTTTACACATACTTAGACAGTGCCTGAAGTGACAGGAGTTTTGAGAGCACACCATTCTTCAAGGTGTGAAAAGATTGTGCCCCTGAATCCACAAGAAAGAAGTTGTCAATTGTGGAAAGGATGGGGGAGTAGTGCTAGGAAGTGCTTAATGCTAGAAAAGCCTATAGCCTATCTGAAAATTTAAAAGCCCAGTGAGTCCTGTGGCACCTGAAAGAATAACACATTTCTTGTTGCATAAGCTTTTTGTGAGCAAGACTTTGCTTCTTTAGATGCATGACCTGTGCAAGATACTATGTATAAATGTCAATGTACTGCCTTGAAGTTGATTCTGACTTCTGGCGACCCTATGAATAGGGTTTTCATGAGGCTGAGAGGCAGTGACTGGCCCAAGGTCACCCACTGAGCTTCAAGGCTATGTTGGGATTCAAACCCTGGTCTCCCAGGTCATAGTCCAACACCTTAACCACTATGTATACATGTATGTAAATAATGTAAGACCCACAACAGTGTATAGCATTTAGATACATAACACATTTCAAGTGAGGGGAAGTGGCTTGCAAAGGAGCATCCCCACCCCACAGGATCGAATCCTGCAGGGGTGCTGCATCACAAACCTTGAGAACCATTGAGATAGTATCTCTTGTCACTATTTTAATTTAGTTGTTCATACACTTACCTTGAACTATTTTCTTGTAAATATTCTGAAATTTACAACTGTAAACTACACGTAAAAATATTAATAAGGACTGGTGTATCCACAGGTTCTGATGGGAGATTATTCCTTAGGTGAAAATAATCAGGATAATTCCATAAGATTTGTGGGATACTGTCCTCAGACAAACCCACTTTGGCCCGATATTACATTGCAGGAGCATTTTGAAATTTATGGTGCAATCAAAGGAATGAGTGAAAGTGACATGAATGAAGTCATAAATTGGTAAGTGTTATATTTTAAACACTTTATTTTATTGTCCATTAGTGTATGTCCCTTTCTTATACTTACTCATTATAACCTGAGATCAGTGGCTCAAACTTTATAAAAATGCCATGGAATTGAGAGTTGTAAAATGTGTAAAAGTTGTAAAATGTGTAAAAAAAATCAGGTATATCTATAGTGTAACTTAAACAGATACACCATTTCCATTTTTCAGACCAGTGCACACTTACTCTTCTTTGGATTGTGCCCTCTGTTCAGTTTATAATCACAGAAGACCTGTTAGTGCATCTCAAGCAGTTATTTGCCTTCTTTTTTTAATACCCCATCTGCAAATGGATGTAATTCTCTCATGGATGACAGAGGTCTCCAAGTGGGTACTGTAGCTCCCCCTACAGCTCAGAGACAGGAAACGCTTCAGCGAATATTTTTTGCTCCTCATTGCTGAGGCTCAGTTTCGTTTCCTGTCTCAGCTCGGAGCACATCCTACTTGGCTGTCTTTGTCAGGGAAGGGTACTGGATAGAGCTCATGGAATACCCGCCCGCCAGATTCCTTCCTTCCCCTGTAGCCAAATCCAGGGGAAAGCATCAAGCGATCTTGAGCGAGATTCGCCACCTGTTGTATATCTCTGCTATATAGGAGGTGCCCTCAGGAGAGCTTTTCTCAGGTCTTTACTCCATCTTCTTCTTGGTTGGGAAGAGGGATGGATCCTGGCGCATGGTACTCGACCTCAAATTTTTAAATCAGTTTGTGACCCAGAAAAAGTTCAGGATGGAGACCCTTACATCTATACGGGAGGCTCTGCTCCCGCAGGATTTTCTTGCGTCAGTGGACTTGAAAGAAGCCTACCTGCACATCCCTATATTCCCGTCACACCGACGATTAATCCGCTTTTACTGCAATGGAGACCATTTCCAATACAAGGCTCTACCATTTGGCCTAGCGTCGGCACCAAGAGGTATTCACCAAGGTCATGGTGACGTTGGTGGCAGGTCTACGGCTGCAAGGGCTGCACATATATCTGTATTTAGACGACCTCCTAATCCGCTCCAGTTCTTTCTATCGAGCTCAACAAGACGTACAGGTTACATTAGCGTACCTGAAGGATCACGGCTTCTTGGTAAATTCCCAAAAAAGTCATCTAAATCCCTCTCAACAGCTACTTCACTTGGGGGTGAGGCTAAACACGGCACGGCAGTTCATCTCCCTGTTGCTAGAGAGGATCCAGAAGATCACCACCCTAGCATCCATTCTGTCGCAACTTCGATCAGCAGATGTAATGATGGTTGCCAAGCTACTGGGTATGATGCTATCAGTAATAGGAATTACTCCCTCGGCTCGCTTGCACTCCCACCCACTCTAAAGCTTTCTCCATTATCAATCCGACATTGCACTACGTACCCACCATCATGTCCTGCTTTCAGGTCTAGTCAAGCGCTCACTTCCTTGGTGGATGGAGACAAAGAACCTAAAAAAGGGAGTTGCACTGCAGGATCCACCTCGAGCAGTCATTACCACCAACGCAAGTCTCCAGGGTTGGGGAGTGCATTGCCAAGGCCAATATGTCCAAGGCCGCTGGTCGTCAGTGGAAGCGACCAAAAATATCAACTGGCTAGAGCTGCGGGCAGCACATCTGGCCCTTCGTCATTTTGCAGCCATCATCAACTTCCCAGACGTTCTCATACGTACCGACAACACATTGACTCGGGCCCACTTAATCAAGCAAGGAGGTACTCGCTCAAAGGCTCTGAACCTCGAGTCGACTTCAATGCTACTATGGGCAGAACAACACCTGTCATCAGTCTCATCGGAGTATATTCAGGGCCGCTTGAACGTAATGGCGGATTGGCTGAGCCGACAACTGCTCTTCCCAGGCAACTGGGCTCTCAATGTGGAGGTGTTCCACTCCCTCCAAGCGAAGTCTGGCAGCTTCAAAATAGATTTGTTCGCGTCGGATGACAATCACCAGACAAAAAGATTCTTCTCCCGAGTCGTGAGGTGGAGAAACAGGATGCATTAGCGGTACGTTGGCCAACAGGCCTACTCTACGCTTTCCCACTGACTCCTCTGTTGTCCAGAGTCCTGAAGAAAATCAGGGCAGAAGCGGCCCAGGTGGTCCTAGTAGCCCCCTATTGGCTGCGGCATCCCTGGTTCTCAGACATTGTACAACTGGCACAGACGCTGCCGTTTCACCATCTGGCGTGTCAAGACTTGCTCCATCAGGGTCCTCTGCTACACCCAGACCCACAATGGCTCAGGTGACCGCATTGCGATTGAGCGCAATAGACTGTTAACATTGGGTAATTCCCCTGCAGTAGTGGATACCATCTTGTCGGCAAGGCGACCTTCTACCATTCGAAGCTACCAGTTGACTTGTGAGGCTTTCTCCTTATGGTGCGCCAAGCACAGCATCGATCCAGAGTCGGCGATGGTTACAGAGGTTCTACAGTTCTTACAAGAAGATCTGCAAATGGGCATGCGGCCAAACACGTTAAAAAGGCAAGCATCGGCTCTGTCTTCTATTTTACTTCCTAAGAGCGCTGCATCCCTGGCTTCGCATCCTCTTGTCAAAACGTTCCTTCAAGGATCCACTGCTTTAAGTCCTTCAGTCCTACATCAATTTCCGTCATGGAGTCTGCACACCGTCCTTACTGCTCTCCAAAAGCCTCACTTCAAGCCGTTGGGATCTGTTCCTCTCAGAGTTCTCATTCATATCAATATTCCTGGTGGCCGTCACGACGGCACACAGGGTATCTGAGTTGCAGGCCCTCTCAGTACAGAAACAACTGTGTGCATTCCACAGAGATAGGGTGGTGCTGCGAACTGACCCAGTCTTTGTTCCCAAAGTTAACTCAGCCTTCCATAGGCAGCAGGAAATCATCTTACCTTCTTTTTGTCCTAACCCTTCTCATCCCAGAGAGAAGGCATGGCACTCGTTATACGTTAGACGTGCTCTAAAAGTCTATATTAACAGGACTGAGTCTTTTCGTAAATGTGATTCCCTGTTTGTGTCTTTCCATCCCCCTACTTTGGGAAAGAAGATGTCACGCAATACCTTAGCTAGGTGGATTCAAGCTTGCATCTCTTTGGCATATGAAGCCGTACACCTGCCTTCACCATTACATCTCACTGCTCATTCCACTAGATCAGCTGCTACCTCAGCGGCTTTTTCCACTAATGCCTCCATAGAAGACATATGTAAGGCGGCCACCTGGTCGTCTCCTTCTGCGTTCACACGCCATTACAAAATTGACCTCTATGCCTCAGCTGAGGCTTCATTTGGTCGCAGAGTCCTGCAACAGGTCCTGCCTCCATCTGACCCACCCTAGGTTGTAGCTTTAGTACGTCCCACTTGGAGACCTCTGTCATCCATGAGAGAAGGAACAGTTTGTTCTTACTGTAAACAGTATTTCTTCATGGATGACAAGAGGTCTCCAAGTCCCTCCCTAACATTATTGTAATTTCCACTGATTTCTATGAAACTGAGGGTCAACACTCACTTTGTATTTTGTAATTTGATATAGATGCCTTACAAAGTACAAAAGCTTCCATCACGTGTGATAGAATTACACTTATAGAACTTAGCACGTCCCTTTAAAGTGCAACTTCCAACTATTAAAGAGGCAAGTACACTATTTTACAGAGAGATGTCTGTAAAATACATGGCAAATGGCTCAAACCAAAAAAGCAAGATTTGAAAATCTCCAAATGGTGCTTATAGTAGAAAATATAATACTTGCTGTGTCCTATCTTTATGCCCTTCCTTTACTGTTAGTTAAATAAGATTTTCGTGCCCCTGAAGAAAATTATATGTTGAAATATATTGTGCATGCTCTATGTTCTAATACATGTTGTGCTTATAAGCATAATTTTGAGGTGGTCTTTCCCCCACTTTTTTGGCCCTTTGATACAACCCCTCCCTTTTCCTGACCAGAATAGGCCTGGAGAGCTGGCTTTGATTCTCATGCTAAGGAAGACACCGACAAACCAGTATGAAACCATCACAAGGGCTCAAGTTGTAGCACATTGCAAAAGTATACCAAGTTGGAAAAATCCTTTCAACAGAAAGTATAGGATTCATGATGAGTACAAGTAACAAACAGGAAAAATTGAAGCAGGAACTGCTCTAAATGTTAAGAGACTGAACAGTTCACACAGAGGTGACAGGAGAAAAAGCATTCACCAAATTCATTATCCCTGCCCTTCTTCCTTTATGGGACAGTTTTCTCATGTACTGTTTGTTCTGCATCTGCTGTGTAGGTAAATAATGTAAATTTAACTCATACATTAAAAAGATATAATGAGCATATACTAAGTTTGTTAAAGTTCTCTCATACTAGCTTTTTAGAATGCTTACATGTTTAATAGTGACGCCCCTTTCAAGACTACAAAATGTTGTATATCTGGTTTTCTGCAGCATTTCCAGTGCACTTGACTTTAAGGAACATCTTCAGAAAAGTACAAAGAAACTTGGAACAGGAGTCAAACGAAAGGTATTATTGATTACAAAAGTTGCATTTCTAATTCATGCTATATGGAATAAAGTAGCACTTAGGCATGCATTTGTTCAAACTGATTTAAGCAGAATCTGAGGTGGGCTGTTATACAACCTGTTTCATGATTCTGCCTAAACTCATTTCTCCTCCTACCTTGTTTTCACCAATAAAAAAAAATCTCACCTTGGGAGAAGTAGAAGTTAGTAGATGGCAGCAAGCTCCATTAACAGCTATTTGGCCTCTGCTGGGAATGATGCTGTCTGGATGTCTCTTCCTGCAGTGGAGGGTGGAAGAATAGAGCTGGACTGCAAGCTCTATCCCTCCCATGAAAAAAAAAAAGACACTCAGAACATCATTTCCAGCCAATGATAGACCAAATGGGCCTCTTGGTAGTTATTTGAACCATCCTCCACCTGCCACATTCTCCAGCTTCCACAAAATGAGAGTTTTTTCCCCTTTGGGGAAAGAGATTGAATATCAGGCAGAGGAGGGCTGTGCATCCTCAAGTGTAAAGTAAAATGTTTGGAGAATCTCTTTGTTGGGCTTCCAAGTGTTTGACTTTAATACTTAAAGCAGGGGTGGAGAACCTTTGGCTGTCCAGACGTTGCTGAACTGCAACTCCTATCACCCCAGCAAGGATGGCCAATGGCCAATGGCCAAGGAGAAAGGGAGTTGTAGTTCCGCAACATGTGGAGGGCCAAAGGTTCCCCACACCTGCTCAAAGCGTGCAGTGCAGTTTCAGAATACACAGCTATCACATTAATCTTTTCTTTTTACCCTCTTTTAGTTATGCTTTGCCTTAAGTATGCTTGGTAACCCTCGCATTACTCTACTGGATGAGCCATCTACTGGTATGGACCCTAAAGCAAAACAACATATGTGGTGAGTACCACCAAGTGGCATGGAAACTATATTTTGGAAGGGTACATCACGACAATGGGTATGTGGCCATCAGGTGGATTATATTGCTATTTAGTGTCCAAAGTCAGGAAATGAACACATAGTTGAGTATATACTCTCTTCCAGTCCTCACCCCAGTCCATTTCCTGTCTTCATCTGAACCAGACCTGCTCAGTTTTAGCTCTCTGTTTCTTTTCCTCATTGTGCATGTGAATTGACCTAGTCTTGCCTTCCTTGCATGGACATTTTCCTTTCCTCTTCATCTCCTGTTTAAACCAAAAAACACCTTTATTTTGCTGCTTGCTTCTTTCCTGGTTTTGTCTACCTCACCCTGCCCAGACCTGAATTGCTCCATATCTCCTGTTTTCTCCCTCCTGACAGAGGTTCCATCTGTTTTTCCAGCACCCATCTGTTTTCCCCCCCAACCCTGACACTTGTCACTTTAGATTTAATGCAGGTGCCTACTGTGGTTCCCTCTGGGCAACATCAGGCATCAATCCCTGTACATCCTGTGCAGCAGCCTTCGCAATTGTCTTCATCTTCTGAGGTGTTGGCACAAATAAAAAGGAAGCCTGGCTCAAGTCTGTTGTTAGTTAGCTTAGGGCTCTTCCGGCTGTTCAGTGGTCTTCTCATCCTGTGACTTCAGTGCCATCCGAGCCAAGGGGGAAAAAGGCAAGGCAGAAGTCCCACCATAATTCAACAGCCTGTTCATTCCTTTAATGATTAAAATGTGCCATCTCCTAAAACCTTTGTTCTGTGGGGTAGGTTGTTAGGACAGTCTCTCCCCTCCCAAAATCATGAAGATTTGAACCCTTCTCAATCCTGAATGTTCTGAGGAAGAGTGGAGTGGGGACTGAGGTGGAGGAGACTATGTCTCATCGCTTGTTTCAACTAGTGTACTTCATGTCTCTTTTGCACAGGACATTTGATGTTCTGGGGTTGGCTGAACTGCATCCTGAGTCTGTTCTAAAGGTGCTGCTGTTTTAAAGGAGCTCAGGTTTTCTGTCACTTGCATACCTGTGTCTGGTCCTGGGAGCAGCTTCTGTTTTCTCCAGGGATTCCATGGTTTGGTTAGATGAGCATCCCATCAAGATCCAGAGAGAATTAGGAAGACTGCTAAAATTTCAGAGGGCAACAGTCTTTGTGGTGGGTGCTACCTAGGGTGCTACAGGGTTCGCAGCCTGTTCTGTGTCACCTGGGTGGTGGCCTGCCAGACTCTGTGGCTCATTGGGACACAGACAACACAGCTTGGATGAAACTGACCACAGTCCTGTATGTGGACAACAAGTTATTTGGTGAGGACTCTGTTACAGATGTGTTGGTTGACCTGCCCAAGAAGTGGAAGTTTGTCCTGGTTAGTACGAAGAGGGAGGGCAGATGGTCTTTTTGCAGATATTCTCCATAGCCTTCTTTTCAGCCTTTTTGTGGCAACCAGCCCTTCGAAAGGGGCCATAACTTGTTTAACACTTGCTAGTCTTGGACCAGAGCTTATTTTCAGGGTTGTTCACAGCATCAATCTGGAAGAAAGGCTTCGTCTGCAAGCTCCTCAGGGAAAGGTGGCCTCCAGCAACAACAGTACTTATGCCATCCCAGTGGAGAATTGGCTGCTCCAGTTCTTCAGGGTCCAGAGGGCCATTACAACAGATTCTTGGGTGCTCAACTCCATTGTTCAAGGTTATGCTGTAGAACTGCAGCAAACCCCTCCCGCAAGATTTCTGCCATCTCCCATGTCCTGATCTCCAGAGAAGCAGTCGTGGTAGCAGCCATTCAACACCTTCTGCACATCTGGTTAGAATCATAGAATAGTAGAGTTGGAAGGGGCCTATAAGGCCATCGAGTCCAACCCCCTGCTCAAGGCAGGAATCCAAATCAAAGCATTCCCAACAGATGGCTGTCCAGCTGCCTCTTGAATGCCTCCAGTGTCAGACAGCCCTCTACCTCTCTAGGTAGTTGGTTCCATTGTTGTATGGCTCTAACAGGAAGTTTTTCCTGACGTTCAGTTGAAATCTGGCTTCCTGCAACTTGAGCCCATTATTCCATGTCCTGCACTCTGGGACAATCGAGAAGAGATCCCAGCCCTCCTCTGTGTGACAACCTTTCATGTACTTGAAGAGTGCTATCATATCTCCCCTCAGTCTTCTCTTCTCCAGGCTAAACATGCTCAGTTCTTTCAGTCTCTCCTCATAGGGCTTTATTTCCATTCCCCTGATCATCCTTGTTGCCCTCCTCTAAACCTGTTCCAGTTTATCTGCGTCCTTCTTGAAGTGTGGAGACCAGAACTGGATGCAGTACTCAAGATGAGGCCTAACCAGTGCTGAATAGAGGGGAACTAATACTTCATGTGATTTGGAAACAATCTGTGCAATTGAAAAGTAGATCCTGTAAACCTTTACTCCGGACTCTACTCCATTTTGTTCATTGCTGCCAAAATAGATGTTTCATAGAGGGCCACTGGTCTTGAGGTTTTTCAATCAATTTGTCAAATATTGCAGTTCAATATGGAGTCCCTGAACACAATTCTGAAGATGCTGTGACTGGAAGATTACTTGGTGTCCATCAACCTGAAGGAAGCATGCCCTCATGTGCCTATTCTCCCTCATAATCGGAGGTATCTCTGTTTTCCTACAGTCAACATCGCTTCCACTAACAGACTCTCCCATTTTGTCTCTTGTCAGTACCAAGAGTTTTTGTATAGAACATGGTTACGCTGGTGTCTCACCCCTTCATGGTATCCATATCTATCCATATGTAGATGACCTTCTGGTTGGGGTGGAGAGTCAGTCTCGGAACATGGGCCATGTACAAAGAAGCCTTGACTCCCTGAGAGACCATGGATTCTTGATCAACAGGGAAAAGTCACCTCATCCCATCCTGAAGGCTGCAACATCTGGGGGTCATGTTGGACACTTTCCAGTGCCACATTTTCCTTTTGCAGGAGTGGATATAGACTATCATGGAGGCATCAAATTCCTTGATGTGGTGTCCTTCTGTGTACCTTGTTCCTTGCAAAGGCGTTGCATCTATTCATTTCAACCATCAGTATAGTTCTCTGGTTTCACCATCATTTCCAAACCCTCCAGTGGGAGTTGCTCCTGTGTCTACTGGACATTGCCAGCCCTCAACATCACCTCATCCTTCTGTCTCTTCAACTCAGAACATCTCTTCTGTAGTGAACCTGCCCATGAAATCTGCAGAAGGGGACTCCCTTTCAGGGTCCTCCAAACACCTTAATTATCACTGATGCCAGCTTGCAGGCTGGGGGTCCACTACAACAATAAGTTCATTCAGGAGTTTTAGACTCATGCGGAGGCCAGCCACAAAATAAATTAGCTAGAGCTCAGAGTAGCTTGTCTGGGACTGCAACTCTTCTGCCATGTTCTCCTCCACACTGACAATACCACCATGAAGGCCCACACCACAGGCAGGGGGGAAAGAGGTTCAGAAGCCTGCAGGAGGAGTTGATGTTACTATTCAGTTGGGGTAAACAACGCCTCTTCTGGTTGCTGGCAGAACACCTAAGTAGCAAATTAAACATGATATTGAACTGGCTTTGTCTGCAACAGATTGCACCTTGGGAATGGAAGTTGCACCAACAGTTGTTCTCCCAGCTCCAGTTGCACTTTGAGACTCTCTGGGTGGACCTTTTTGCATACCCACTGGACAGTCAGCTGCCCCGGTTCTTCACCCAGTACTGGTTGTCAGAGGCAAAAGCAGTGGATGCCCTGAGAGCCTTCTCTGGGCTTTTTCTCTGGTTCCCCTTTGGGCGTAAATGATTCCGATTGCTCTGTATGGACCCTGCCAGCCATGGTTCTTGAACCTTATTTTTATGTCCATAGAGGTCACATGAGAACTACCAATACACCTGGATCTGTTGTCCCAAGGGCCATCTTGGTATCTGGATCCAGGGTGGTTGTGGCTAACGGTGTAGCACTTGAGCGGCACCATCTGAGTCAATCCAGGTTCTCTTGAGAGGTTGTTGATACCATCCTTGCATCTTGCTAACAGTCTACAATATGCATTTACCAAAGCACTTGGAAAGTCTTTGCTGCTTGGTATGCTACTCAGAACGTTTGACCTTCAAAAGTCTCCATTCAACAGGTATTGGCATTTCCTCATAGGTGTTTGAAGTTGGGTTTGCAGCCTAATACATCATGCATCAGCAGGCGTCTGCCATTTTGTCCTCCAAATCTTCAGGTCCAACTTGGTCACATCCTATGCTGAAGCGTTTCCTGGAGGGTGGGGGGGCTTTGCTTTCTTCTCCACCTGCAGTTCACTGGTTTCCCTCTTGGAGTTTAACAAAGTTCTTCAGCCTGTTTTTGAACCTCTCCAAAAGATCCCTCTGTGTGTGCTGTCTTACACGGTCCTCTTTTTTCTAGCTGTTACAACAATGTGCTTGGTATCTGAACTAGGAGCCCTATCTACTGCCAGACCCCTGTGTATTTTTCAGGAGGATTATGTGATCCTTTGTACAGATCCTTCATTTTTACCTAAGGGGAATACATGCTTCCATCATAACCAAAACATCATCTTGCCTTCCTTTTGTCCTAGACCAGTCTATCCCCTCAAGAAGGACTGACTCACTTGATGTTTTGCAGGCCCTCAAGATTTACCTTAATCAGGCTAGATATTTCAGGATGTGCTCTTTGCCTCCTTCTATCCATGGACATTGAAAAAAAAGGTTTCTGCTATTAACTTGATTGAGGGCCTTAGTATTTCCTTGGCCTACTAATCTCTCAAGGGGGCCACGTAACAAAACATCATGGCTTATTCCACTAGATCTGCTTCAAACATGACACCTTTCACTTCCAATGCTCCACTAGTTGATTTTTGTAGAGCTGCCACCTGGTCCATACCAAACACCTTCATAAAACACTTTAAACTGGACTTGTATGCTTATGCTGATGCCGTCTTTGGACAGTGTATATTGTAACAGCTAGTTCTGCAGACTTCGGATTTTTCCTGGTGGGATCCATGCTACTGAGATTGATTTGGTACACCCCACCTGATGGCCTGACACACATGGAAAACAGAATGTTTGCCTCACCTGAACAGTGGTTTTCATAGGTGTCAGGCCACCAGATCTCTCCCTACTGTATACTGGTCTGCATAGTTTCTTTTTGTAAAATGTATATTGGATTTGCGTGCTATTCCTTAGTGCCCTGTTTATTTCCTTCCAAGCTAAGAATGAATGTTTCAGTATTGTTCATTTCCAGTGGAACTTCTCTTATTGTTAATTACATGTTCATTCTGTAGTCAAGGATGTGTACACTTTCTGCTCCTTAAAATAGCTGTGTTTTCTTGTTTGCTTTCTCTTGTGTCTTGTGTGTGAGTGCTAGAGGGGTCCTGGGTCGGTCTCATCATGAATGGACTAGAGTGAGAACCAGAAGGGACTGTATGCTCCTTGACTCTGTATTCATTTCCTGCCATTAGATGGCCAAAAAAGCTGTTTACCTATCAAAACCACCATTCAGGTGAGACCGATAGTCTGATTTAATTAATTAAATGATGTCCCACCCCAGCTGCATCACTTTCGAGGCAGCTAGCAAAACCCATTAATTTAAAATAAATGCAACACAAAATAACACCAGATTTTGTTGAGGTAGCTGCCATTCCTCCTCCTCAGAATGTCCAGGATAATTTTGGGCAAAAGAAAATGGCAGCTGGTAGCTGTCTTTGGGAAGCCCAGCTACCTCTGCCACCTCAGAAGCAACAAAGGTTTAAAAATAAAGACCTGTGCTGCCACTACCCATAGCAAATACCAGTCTCTTAAGGGCCGTCCCATTAATTATCAAGACAAAAGTTATTTTTGAGAACTATTGGCTCAGCAATACCTGCTAGGAATTATTTCAATTTTTGCACACATCCCAACAAAAGGATTTATCAGAGTATTAAGTAAATTGTAGCCTATGGCCAGGTGTGCTGGGCCTAGCTGTGCCAAAACGTTTGGGTAAAGAGAAACAATGTGGGTGGTAGTGGACGATTTGTCCTTCCTAGCATCTTCACCTTTGTGGAAGGTCTGCACAGACTGCACAGAGAAATACCAAAACATTTGAACTGTTTACAGGCTAGCCACTCCGCTATTCTCATTATTTATTACATTTTACAGGAAAGCAATTCGTGCAGCCTTTAAAAGTAAAGACAGAGCAGCTATTCTGACAACTCATTATATGGAAGAAGCAGAGGCTGTGTGTGATCGAGTCGCAATCTTGGTGTCTGGAAAGTTAAGGTATCTCCTCAGCATATTGGGGCGTCTTGAATAAAAACATCCTAGATTTTTGTATTAAAAGAACATAAAGATTTGACATTAAGTTTACTTTTGCCTTACTGTCTATCTTTTGTACTCCTCCCCCAAATACTGATAGATGTATTGGCACAGTTCAACATCTCAAGAGTAAATTTGGCAGAGGATATTTCTTAGAAATGAAATTGAAACATGTGCCAGATACACAGAAGAAGGAGCATCTTCAAAGGGAGATTTTGCGCATTTTTCCAAATGGAAGTCATCAGGAAAGGTAAAAGGGAATAGTTACAAAAGATATGAGTATTAAAAGAATAAGGAAGCTTGGTTTCCTCCAAGCTTCTGGGCTCAATTCACCACATAAAGGGTGGCTTATTACGCTCAACATGGGAGTGGGGAAGAGTGAGGGTTCGTTGGTTGGCTGGCAGCAAACCTGGCTACAGTGGCACAGAACTTAGCCCACAGCTTGGACTCACCACATGTCCCACCTGCCAACTAATCAGCTCTGCAAACATGTAGCTTTGGGGAGAGATCTCAGAAAGAGACTAGAGTGGGAACTTCTCTTCCCAGTCTCCTCTTGAGTAATAAATTGGGCCCTGATCAGTCAATGCTTTCTTGCCTGTCCTCCCTCCGATAATATACTTACTATTGTAAAGATAGTTCTTTGTTTGTTATAGACCCAGAGTGGCCTCTGGTTGATGGGGCTGACCAAATTTTATTTGGCTGCGTAACAGGCAGCTAATCTGACTAGTTTGCTTTTCTCTTTGCAAATGACATTGATTGGAACTTCTTTCTATAGGACTCTCATTGCTTTGCTATATTGAAACTGGTTCAGTGTTAGAAATAAGCTGATAAAACATATAAAAGCTCTAGTCTGATTCAAAACTAATGTGTATTCAGCTGTATGAAAACTAGGGATAGGGGAGAAATTTGATCAAGTTCAAGGGAAAGGTACCAAATTTGCACTTTTTGGAACATGATTCGAAATACTACCATCCTTCAAAATTCACAGTTCTTTGAATTTTGCAATGCAGTTCTCCAGCCAAGTAATGTGTGCAAATATTTAAAGTTTGATAGAAACTATGTTGGCTATAGGTACATTCTTACACTGCAAGGTTTTTTTTGCCTATTGAAATTGCCTTCAAGTTGATTCCGACTTATGGCGAACCTATGAATAGGATTTTCATGGTAAGCGGTATTCAGAGGGGGTTTACCATCGCCTTCCTCTGAGGCTGAGAGGCAGTGATTGGCCCAAGGTCACCCAGTGAGCTTCATGGCTGTGTGGGGATTCGAACCCTAGTCTCCCAGGTTGTAGTCCAACACCTTAACCACTACACCACACCTTAAACACTAAAAATAGCATACAAAGATGCATTTATATTTCAGAAAACTGCTTTGCAAAAATGTGTAATTGGGCAAAATTGCATACAAAAATGTGTTTTTAGGAGAAATTAGCACTAAAACGCTGATGAATTTTCATGAGGATTAAAACAAACCTGCAAATTGCTGCAGAAATGTGGAAAACTGAATTTTGAACTTTGAAGACAGTTAGGAAACTGCAGCTGGTGCATAATTCAGCAGCCAGACTGCTCACCGGGACAAAATGCCGAGCACATAACACCAATTCTGGTGCAGTTGCACTGGCTACGAATAAGCTTCTGGGCTCAATTCAAAGTGCTGGTTTTGACCTATAAAGCCTTATACAAGTCAGAATCCTAATATCTCAAGGACCACCTCTCCCTATATGTACCAACCCGAACCCTGTGCTTGGCATCGGAAGCCCTTCTTTGTGTGTCCCCCTCCGAAGGAGGTGCAGAGAGTGGCAACACAAGAATGGGCCTTCGCAGTGGTGACCCCCCCCATTTGTGGAACACTCTCTCCAGAAAGATACACCTGGCACCATCATTATGCATCTTCAGGAGCCAGGCAAAAATATTTATCTTCTCCCAGGCATTTGGTTCTTAACTTTGGAAGGCTTTAGAGGGCTTCTGCTGTGTAGCCTTCCTAAGAAGGGTTGCTCCATCATCAGATATACTTTTAAAAAAACGATATTTTTTACTTTTCATTTTTATTAACTGTAAGTCACTTCAAGTGCACTTGTGTAGAAAAGCAACAAACAAATGTAATAAATAAATAAATAAATTTAAAACAGGAAAAATAAGAAACTGAGCAAACCAAAATTGAGATCCATCCCTAATGATCATATTGTACAAAAATGCTTAACTTCTGTAATGTTTACTCAAGCCACTTGTGATTGTCATTTCTGCTTAGTGGTATGTACTCATGTGTATTTTGTCTTTGTTGCAGTTTTGCATCTATTTTGGCTTATAAAATTCCAAAGGAAGATGTCCACTCGCTTGCACTATCTTTTTCTAAACTGGAGGAAGGTGAGATAATCATTTACTAAGTAGAACCGCCATCATTTGATTCTCAGTTATCCATCCAAACCTCCTGATAATCTAACTTTACCCTGCCAACTCCCCCACACCTAATCATGTCTCATAAAAATATAATTTTCTATATATTATATTCCTTCATCCAAACCAGTCTGATATATGAGATTTTGCTTCAGTAGGTGTGTTGCCTTCCTGACTTGCCTTTGTGGGGCACAGTAAAATCAGATAACTTTTTGATTATTTAAAGAAGTACAGGATTTCCTCTTGATACATTAATGTGCCATCTCCTCACAGCATACACTATGTTTGACTGATGCTCACATCTTTAAACATTAAAGTCTTCTGGAGGCTCCTAATGTACGTTTGAGATGTGTATCATGCCTCAATACATACAGTAACTTTCCTGGCTACTGGAATGCTAAGGAACAGCTGAATATATGTACAGTACTTCCGAGATGGCTGTGTATATATATGCCAGAACCTTATAGGAGCCTTATGATATGCACATTTTAGTGTTTATGACCTTCAGATGAATCAAACTGTTTCCCATTTTTACTGGTATCAAGAGAGATAATGTGTCATTTTAAAGTGCATGCCCCTATAAAGTAATTTTGATGCTTAACTACTATTGAGGAATAAGGAGTTCTTTTTAACATTTTTAACAGCAAAACATGCTTTTAATGTTGAAGAGTACAGCTTCTCTCAAGCAACACTTGAACAGGTAATTTAAACAGACTTTTTTTTTAAATGCAACCTACAGAACATAGTGGTTCATGGTTTTCAAATTTATCTTTATTTTATGTAATCAAATATAGTCATTTACATCTATAAATTAGCTTTTACAGAAAACATTGTTACATTTATTATTATTCACAGCTGTCATTTTGTGATTATTTTATAGCTTTCTAACTTCACAAAATATTTATTAATTTAACATTGACTCAGTTCACACGTAACTTTAAGCCAAACCATGGTTTAGCACGAACAAGCAAACATGCCAGTTCCTGGAGTGAAGATCATGGCCATAGCACTCCTTCCTAGTCCTGCTGATGCTGCACTAACTGGGGCTGAGCCATGGTTTGGCTTAGTGGTACATTCAAACCTGTACTTATGGTTTATCTTGCTCCAAACAAACCAGAAGCTGTAACCAGGTCTATTCTTGGTTTACTGCTGTGGAGCTTTGGAACTTTGTACTATCTTGGGCTGCCATTTTGCCTGCAGGTAAGCAAGATTCACATAGATTGTGATTGTAATTTAATATGTTCATGAAACTCTTACTCATTTTAGGTATTTGTGGAACTTGCCAAAGAGCAAGAGGAGGAAGACAGCAGTTTTGGAACACTAAACAGCACACTTTGGTGGGAACGAGCCCAAGAGAGAGTTGTTTTCTGATCTATCCCACGGTGTAGAATTCAGCTGTTTCATTCTTCAGGGTTTTTTAAAGGATTGTTTTTGTTGTTTTTGATTGTTTCCTTCTTTTGGAATGTTTATGAGCACAGTGAATTGGAAACATATTCCCAAGTGATTCAGAGTATAAATAATACATTCCATCTAAAAATGTGAAATTGAGCCTATTCACCTTATTTGCCTTACATACATCAACATTATAAATTTATTTTTTACCTATGATGTGCTCTTTTTATGTAAAATGTTTTGTACTGATGGCAGAAGTGGGCAATGTAGAATTTAATGATTTGGGGGCAATTTATGCTTTCTATTCTAAAATTTCATACTAAATTTCACTAGTCATACAGTATGTAAAATCTTGATTATTAGATGACAACTACAGATATTTTTTAAAATACCTGATTACAAGGCCTTTAAATGTACTGCATTTTATGAAACTTTTCAAAAACCACTTTCTGAAGAAGTTGTAGGAACTTTTGTGACATCATTTAACAATCTGCAGTATAATCTTGATTGGTTTATATGGACTTTTTTGGAACATTTTGCTAAAGGCCATGTTGACATCTTTCCAAGTTACCCTGTAAATCTTATCATAATTTTCTTTTGCACACATTTTTATGCAAGTTAACTCATAGGAGTAAGTGGTTCTCTAAACTACCCATCGTTTAGCAGTTTTTATTTAGGTGGCACATAACTCAGGTACACCTTAACTTGTAATAAGCCACTAAATAGAATACTTAGCATTTATTTAATCCAACTCTTTAAAAAAAACTCACAATGATATTTTCTTGGTACATGGTACATTTAATTCTCAAGTTGATCTTACTGTGCAATCCAGTAGGGAAATCTGCCAAGAGGAAGGAATGTTATCAATCTGGCATCACAAAATCCACTCCATACAAACCCCGTTGGATGACAGCTGAGAAAAAGGAAACAAATGCAGCAAAAGGCGAAAGGACTCACCCATAGCATTCATGGTAACCCTGCCCACAGCAGCAAATCAAGACGCAGCTTCCAACAAGCATGGCTAATCTACCTACTACACACACTACCAATCAGGGACATGTATGCACGACACCCACAGCTGCTGCAACATCGTAAACAGACACATGGTGCCACCAGTCCTGCAGCAAGGTGGAAATCAACACCCCCTCATTGCCACTTCAGGATTCCAATCACAGCACTCACAGAAACACATGACAACAGCCTGATCAGTGCAGCCTGATCCCCCACCCCAATGGCTGCTATCCAAGAACCCACCCCCCCGCATCAGACATATTAATACTAATATCCAGCCCACCATCCCTAGGCCTGGACCACCCTCTCCCAAGTTGCTAGGAGTGGAGCCCCTGCCTCAGATGTTTGAGGCAGTGTCTCCTTCTCAGTCTGCTCAAGATCTAGGCCCAAAGGCATCATCACATGCATGAGTGCTGGTCAGGTACCACCCAATGGTTGGGGAGTGGTGTCACAGGATCCTGGGCAGGTAGCTGGTGGATGGCTATCCACCATGTTCACAAGGGCTGCTGGGCCTCAAAGGAGAAGCATGCCAGCAAGCAGAAGAGATGGAAGGGGCAAATGAGGCCTGGGAAAGTGCCAGGCATAGCCGCTGGAGCTCCCCTCTGTGGTACAGGGAGGAACCCCCAAAGCCAGAGAGAGACCTCATGCCCACCTCCGGGGCTCAAGTCAAATGTAAAGGAAGGGATGTCCAGCTGTGATGGTCAGATGACTATCACAATCACAGACACAACTTTCTCTGCTAGCTGGCATGACACCACCACCTCTATCCCCTGTGAGAACCACAGGAATCCAGCAATAGGTATATGCTCTGATTGTCACCTATATCTTTGGAAGAGGCCAGGATCAATCAGAATTGGCATCTACAAAAGCCACCTACACCACTTGCAAGACCCACCTGTAAGGGTCTTCGGTGTCACCCACTGTGCACTTCACAGGGCACAATTGGGGTAAGGATCTTTTTCTCAGCTCTCAAGGCTCTGTCCAAAGCCTGCTCAAAGGCCATGCTGGAGTGGATCAGCTCCCAGGCTCACTCTCTTGCTTGAAGACAGAATCTGCTTGTGAGACAGTGGGAGCTGTAGGCACCGAACTTCTCAGCTGTGTTTACATACCACTTCCTCATCTGCTGGGTCTGTACCACTATTGCAAAAATCTGTCTTACGATCAGACACTATGAGTTGATACACTTTGAGTTGGCCTTTTCCTCAGGTCATCAGTTCAACTCAAACCATTTGCACCTCCTGAAGGACCCTCCTCTGTTCCCTCCATGGCATCTAGGACATATCCAAACAATGCTACTGGAGCCAAGCAGGCTCTCCCTGGGGTTCCCACATCATTCTGCTCATCACACCATCACCCGTAGGGAAACAGGACAGCCGATCTCCTTTCCAGTAACCTCTAGGGGCAGCCATATTTTCTCTGTACAGTTTCCTTGTTTGTACTGGTGCCCTTTGCCCTGTGCTGAGGCTGTACCATGCATTAGTAGACTTTTTACTATTGGTGTGTAGCACATCCGTCTAGTCTACAATTCCCAACCTATCTGGCAATGATATATTGCAGCACAGGATGATATATGTTATGGTTCAACACAGTCCAACAGCAGCCAAGAATGCTCATGGGAATCCCTAGCACTGAGGATATATTTCCTATCTGACTTGGCAAATGAATAAACAAGACACTGAACAATTCAGTTTTATTTTATCTTTGAAGCATAGATTGGTGCCTCAATAGACAATGGAAATGGTGGTTGTGTTTCTATTCTGGTGAGATTGTGACAGATAGTAGCCTGACTGCAGCAAGGACTATGGGTCCTTCACACAGGTGGGGCCTGTGGTTTGGCAGCCCACAAATATAAGAAGGTTGGAGGAGGAGCTACTGATAGTTGACACTGGTGCACTTTGAAAGTGTACCTGGATGCAGCAGTGGATGCTGAGTGAGGAAAGTGAGGTTTTGGGCAGTGCCTCCCAAGTGTTTGCATGGCAACTGCATCAATCATGTCTTCTATCTATGGAGGGAGGGGAAGCATGTGCAGATTTTTAACTTTTTGCTGTGAGTCTCCTTGGAGTGTAGCAAGAGGTCTCATGCTTACGTAGACATGGCTATGATTCTGCTAAATCAACACACGCTTGTGAGAGCTGACTGTTGGGGATGGGGAGCACATGATGGGCTAACACATCCCCTTACCTTTGTGTGGCACTGGCCCAAGTGAGCAGAGTGTTGTTGCTGTGGTCTTTGTATTGTGTCTCCGGAACGACATACAGATATGTGTTAGTTTGGTGTACTTGCATCTGCAACCTGAACTGGGTAAGAAAGATGGGGCCTGGTAGTCCTTGGGTGGGGATGGGGGGCCTGTTGAAGGGTGTTTCCACTTTCCTCAGCATCTCTTCAGCTGGGGACTTGAGCTGTTCAGCAGTTTCCTACACAGACATGTTTCCCCTTTTTCCTGGTCTAACCTTGATGGGGGCTCTCCTGCACTACTGTTCTGTAGTGGTGTTTGCTGCTGGGTCATGTTGTCCAAAGAGCTGCTGCAGGGTGCCTGTTTGGGATGGAAGTCTGATAATACCAGTAGCATTGTTGTTTTGCCCCATGAGCTGTAGAGGCAAACTTTGCTCAAAGTGCCTTCTGTTTATTTTGGTGCAAAGTGCCCTTTCACCAGAACCCCCCTCTCCCAATTCAGAATCCACACAGCCAGAGTATGTGAAACATAGCCACATGCCGTTCAACTTATCTGAGTAGCGTTTGGTGTGTGCAGGTTTTATATCCTGCCAGTGTACTGCACTAATTGACAGTTGTGTTCTGCTACATCCAGAGTGCTCCTATGCTGGTATGGGATTTGATGGGAAGAGTAGGCTGCATGGGAAGTTTGGTTTTTGCACATTCCATTGTGATTTATGGTGTTTGTTTCCTTTCTGCCAGCACTTTCGATGGCATAGGATTTGCCAGGTTGTAAAGGCATTGCCAGTGGCTGATGGGGTTTGGATGTGGGTGAACTGTGTCTGTCCCGAACCACCTCCATTCCTCAATCAATCAGCACCTAGCCTGTGGGCTTTTCACCAGGTTAATTACCAGCAGTTGTATCTTCTGCCCTCTCTGGTCTCCATGGGCGAGGAGACATGTTTCTGACAGCTTGGGCCCTCTCCACCAGTGCTGGCTCCTGGCCCTGCATCATCCTGACCACTTCCAGCCAGCAGATCTAGGGAATGCATGATTTTAGAGTCTACATTGTCAGCTTGCTAATTGCATTAATGACTGGTGCATTTATGCTCTAGGCCAGGGGTGGCCACTCTGTGGCTCTCCAGATGCTGCTGAACTACAGCTCCCATCAGTCTCAGCCAACACAGCTCATGGTCAGGGATAATGGGAGCTGTAGTCCAGCAGCATCTGGAGAGCCACAGAGTGGCCAACCCTGCTCTAGGCCCTTTCCACAAGCCCTTTCCCTCATGGGTTATATGGGCTGAATACCAGTCACAAGATCTATATCACATGTAAGATGGGTATACTCAGCATTTCACTAGCTTAGAAGAGATATTTCTGCTTGGGTCAAATCACAGAAATACATTTTAAGGCTGCAATTTCATACTCACCTGAGAATGTCCCATTGAACTCAGTTGGGCTTACTTCTGAGTAAACATGTTTCAGATTACATTGTAAACCATTCTGAATCACTTGTTATTCAATAAAATCCAAATACGTGACCCTCTTTATAAGGCTGCCAACTATATAAATAGTTGTTTTGAAAGGTAAGTCTAAATTGTGTCACTGTTGCAAGTTGCACAGAAAACTATACTACATGTACATGTACATTGAAATAGTTTGCACAAATAAACTGGTTTCTTTCACTTTTACAAATGCAGACTGTGAAAACCAAATGGATAAATCTTTATGTACATTACTTATTAACATATAGCATGTTAATTCTTTGCATTGTCGTGGTTATTTTTGTAGTTTCAACACTTCAAGATCTACCATGTGTTTGGTGGGCTATCTTTTCTGTGTTCAGTTTCCTAGACAGTGAAATTGTAGCCACACACCCCAAAACCTTGTACTTAGCATTGTGATTATGATAACTATGGCACAACAAAAATGCAGCTTTTCCAATATCGCTGGAATATATAATAAAGATTTATGTTTCATATAGCCATACTTGAATGTAATCAATTTATGTTTAGGATGTAAAAAGAATAAATTATCTAAAAATGATAACATGGATATCACCATGATCACATCCCTAATGGAAGCTGAATTCCAAACAAAGGCAGTATATATACCTGTACTTATGAAGTTAAAGATTACTGACCTTTGACTAAGCTCTTACAGTATGAAGGTTAAACAGTGGGTTCTAGTAGATTTGCTTTTGTTTGAACATACACTCTTCCAGAAACTTGATTTTTCCATTAAGTTCCAGAGACTAACAGCACATGCTACTTGGTTCTGACTTTGCTGCACAGTTGAAACACTAAACAAAGATGTGAAAAATTTGGTGAATATATAACAAATGGACCCTTTCTTTCCTCTCCAAAATCTTCTTGCTATAAAATCATGTTACTTTTGATGTTTAAAGGCTGCTTCTCATGCACAATTTTCACATGCAGGACTTCTCATGCTTTTCCTGTTTAAGGAAAATTGTAAGATGGGAAGGATTTTTATAAAAGTCAGACACAGCTATTCTGAGCTATGCCTTGTATCAGCAGTGTACCAAAGTTTACCTTTCTGTGCTTTACGGAGCTTCCAGACATGGGCTTAATACTACAAACAGATAATTGGTAACAGGTTGTTTTTTTTTAACTGGGCAGATTTTCCTCAGAAAGGATAAATCTGGATTAAATGGGAAACAATTTTGATGCCAAGGATAGTGTGGGGCCTGGGAAAAACTTGCATGCATGAGAAGCACCCATCCCACAATCTAGATGGGTGCTTCTAGAAGCATTTTACTGTGTAAAAAAAATTGTCAGCTCAACTGACTTATATCATGCATATCTATGAAATCTCATGGGGGATAATTAACCTGTTGCATACTGGATTAAAGATAAGATCCATATAGGACCAATTCCATCTAAAACCAATTGCCAGAGTGGTAGCCATGTTTATCTGTTGTAGCAAAAGCCAGAGTCTTGTGGCATCCTAGTTACAGTATATATTGCATTGGGGGTGGGGAGATATTGTAAACAATGAGTTCAGAGGGAAATGAAGTACAGACAGTGATAATTACATAATTACCAGGGGTCATTCACAAATCATGTGATAAAAAATACTTTGTCCACAAGTGATTGCGCTGAACTACTTGATGAATTGCAATTCAGTGGTTTCACAATGCAGTTTCCCTATGAAGTTCATTTGTTCAAATATGGCCACTTTAGGGTCACTTACAGAGTTTTCTGGAATGTTGAAATATTTCCCCACTGGTTTTGAATATTGCTGTTTCTGATGTCAGATTTGTGTCCATTTACTCTTTTGCATCGGGACTAGCCTGTTTATCCTATGTACAATGAAGTAGGTCATTGGCATATATTATATTGGAAGATGAATAGGTAAATGAACCCCTGGTATTCTGGATGATATTTTTAGGTCCTGTTACAGTGCTGCCACAGTACACACATGATCAGAGTTGGCATCTGGCTCTGCCATAGGGTGTCATGCTTTGTCTGATTGAAAGGGCTAGGAAATTAGAATAGGTTTAGATAAGGATGAAAATAATGCAGTTTTCAGGCAAGTATGCAAAAAACTAAAATAAAGGTAGAGCACTTTAATATTTATCTCCACATATTTCAGTGTTGTAGACTTGAAAGCATTCATTCTAGACAAGTATGCATTTTTCTTTGCTCATTAATTTAGTAGATATGGGTGATGGGTTTCGTCACAGAGACCTGTGACCATGCAGAGGGCTGGATGAAATATAACTTCTTTTCCTCAAAAGGCTAGTCTGTCTATTAAGCCTCTTCAACTGTTATGCATAGGTTTATACACCAAAATAAGTCTATCCAATCTAAGGATACACATCTCTGAAATTTACATTATTGATAAGTTGGGATGGAAAGATCTGTGAATTTCAGTTCTGTTTCTCATTTTCCCAATCTTAAATTCAGTTTTACAGCAATTTGCTGCTTTAAAAAAAAAATCCTCATGAAAATTCTTCAATATTTTAGTGCAAAATTCTCCTAATAAACACATTTTTGTATGCAGTTTTGATTAATGTTCACCGTTTTGCAAACACTTTCTCCTAATATTAAAGTTTATGTTGTTTTCACTAATATAATGATTTTTCTGCAGATTTCCTCATAAGCATTTTTGTAATTATTATTTGGTTGAAGAACTGCATTGCAAAATCAGATAAGTGTGATTTTTGAAGGACTGACTGTGTTTCAGTTCTCATATTGTTTTGGAAAATGCAAATTTGTTATATTTTGCTTTAAATGCAAACCAAATCAAATTTCTAACCCATTTGCATTGATACCATACATAGCAGCCAAAGCAGCCTCTGCCCAATCTCCCTTATGATTTTTTCGTATCAAGGGATCTTACTTTTCTAAGTATTGAACTTTGGACTAGGCCATTAACAGATCGGTATGTGCAACTGTGTCCATTGAAAACAAAACAAAACAATCTTAGTCTTCCTTTAACAAAGTTGAAACCCTGAAGCTTTTTTAGAAGAGGGTGTGATGTTCCTCTATTAGTGTATATATGGTAAGTGCTGTTTGTATAGGAGATACATGGTAAGTGGAATGAAAGAGGAGGGGGGAGTGAATGGGCAGTAGAATGCTAGATGATTGGCTGAATGTTTAAAATGGCTGACAGTATAAATGGAAGGATGACAGTTAAATCTGGGTGGATGTGAGGTGGATGTTAGTGGGTTGTTTGGGTGGGTTTATGAGAGGAGAGTGTGGAGTTCGGATTAATACTAAGACCAGTACCTCAGGAATAGATGTAACCATATGCTTAAGTGCCTTTTAAAGTAATCTTGTTATCTTTGTTAGTTAATAAATACTTTTGGTTTACCAAAGGCCTGATCCTTGGCTGGGGTTTCACAGACCAGAAGGGAGGGTAAGGTAAATACCAAGGCTGAAGAGTGACAAATGGTGGCAGCGGGGAAGGGAAGAATAACACCACAAGTATTCAGAGCAAACCAGAAATATATGTATCTGCATTGATACAAAGGGAGTGGGACAGCTTGAGCACGCAGTCACAGAGGTAACCTGATTGAGAGAGACTCAGGCAGAGTCTCTGGGGATACTGGTTATAGAACGTGACTGGTGGTGCTGCCTAGCAGGGGGATCTGGTGAGGTCTATGCTAGAGCGGAGAGAGAAACCATAAAAAAGGACGGTCTGGACTGGTGGAGTCCCTGGTGGTGCCTAGTGACAGGCAGTAGCCACGAGCAGGTAGGAACCTGACAGGGAGAGCCAGGGAAGGACCGCCACAGAGGGCTTGAAAGGCTTCACATACTTTAATATGGTTGTCAACTACTACAGTATAAGAGCTGAGAGTCATTCTGATTCTACTCTAAAATTCACAAGATTTCAGTCATTGTGCATGGATGCAATTTACATCTGTTTTTTTAATGTATATAATGCAGAGGAAAGCACAAAAGCAGGACTACAGCTGAACGTCAAGAAGACTAAAGTAATAACAACAGAAGATTTATGTAACTTTAAAGTTGAAAATGAGGACATTGAACTTGTCAAGGATTATCAATACCTTGGCACAGTCATTAACCAAAATGGAGACAATAGTCAAGAAATCAGAAGGAGGCTAGGACTGGGGAGGGCAGCTATGAAAAAAGGTCCTCAAATGCAAAGATGTATCACTTACACCAAAGGCAGGATCATTCAGACCATGGTATTCCCAATCTCTATGTATGGATGTGAAAGTTGGACAGTGAAAACACAAATAATTGGGTGTTAGAACAAATTAAACCAGAACTGTCACTAGAAGCTAAAATGATGAAACTGAGGTTGTCATACTTTGGACACATAATGAGAAGACATGATTCACTAGAAAAGACAATAATGCTGGGAAAAACAGAAGGGAGTAGAAAAAGAGGAAGGCCAAACGAGATGCATTGATTCCATAAAGAAACCCGCAGACCTGAATTTACAAGATCTGAACAGGGCAGTTCACAACAGATGCTGCAGGAGGCCACTGATTCAAAGGGTCGCCATAAGTCTTAATCAACTTGAAGGCACATAACAACAACAAATGCACTCTAATAATTCCAAGATGCCAATTGTAAGTTTCTTGAATCTGGCAAATTACACCATTGATACAAGATACTGTATGTACCCAACAGATGGCCAATGTTGTTGGAATATTATCTGATCATCTAAAAGGTGGAATAGGGCTGAATCCATGCCTCACCCTTAATACGACAATGTCATATTCTGACCTCAACCAGAAGCCCACTGGATAGAGTGGGGTACCCAGTAAGACAAGTCCGGGTTGCAGCACCTCAATAATATCCAAGTAAATAACTTGATCCAACAAAAGCTGGAGGCTGATCAACTCAGTCAAAACCACCCTGTGATGTTCCTGCTTATATTGTAAATATGGTAAGTGCTGGTTATATAGAAGACATATGGTAAGTGGAGTGAAAGAGAAGGGGGGAGTACATGGGCAGTAGAATGCTGGATGATTGGCTGAGCGTTTGAATGGCTGGGAGTATAAATGGAAAAATGACAGTTGAATCTGGGTGGTGTTTAGGTGGTGTTTGAGAGGTGAATTGTAAGGTGAATTGAGGAGGTGGATGGTGTTTGGTGTTGTTGAGAGTGAGTCAGAGTTCTGAGGCAATTAGTAAGAAGTAAAGTACATAACAATATAGATGAAACCATACGCTTGTGAAACATTCTAAAAGTAATCTTATTTCTAATTCTTAATAAATATATTTCTTGGTTAAACAAAAGCCTGATTCCTTCAGCTGGGAAACACACACCAGGGGGGATAGCAAGTAACCAAGGCTGAACAGTTGTATCAAATGGTGGCAGCGGCGGATCGGAGGAAAGTGTATCCAGTCCCACAGAGAAACCCAGGGCTGTATGCTTCAGTGCAAGAGGCTGCAGGAGGGCTTGGAAATTACCTATACCCATAGACACAAGGTATCGAGATAGCCAGGCAGAGACTAGGTACAGTCTAAAGCAGCCTTGTCCAACCTTTGGGTTCCCAGATGTTGCTAGACTGCAACTCCCATCAGCCCCAGCCAGCATGGCCAATGGTCAGGAATTATGGGAACTGTAGTCCAGCAACATCTGTGGCCCAAAGGTTGGACAAGGCTGGTCTAAAGGTTATAAGAGATACAGAGTGTGGAGTAGTAAGATCTAACACAGGGATTTGTTGAAATCTGTGCTAGAGCTTTAAAGGGTAAGAAGAAAACCTAACGTTCCTGTCTGCTGGTAGCCACAAGTGAGAGCTTCACAGGTGGTGCTGGGGAAGGACATCACACACCCCTCCTAGGCTCCACCCCACTCCTGTCTCAGGAGTGTGGCATCTTCAAGATAAGATGGTATCTGCAGGAGGCCTTCACCTGCAGAGCGCAGTGATTGACTGGTATATAAGGGATAAGATGGTCTTTCAGGTATCCTGGTCTCAAGCTGTATAGGGCTTTGTACACCAAAACTAGAACCTTGAACTTGACCCTGTAGCAAATGGGCAGCCAGTGCAATTCTTTCAGCAGCGGGGTAACATGTTGGCAATACCTTGCCCCAGTGAGCAGTCTTGCTGCTGCATTTTGCACCAGCTGCAGCTTCCGGACCTACCTCAAGGGCAGCCCCACATAGATCACATTACAGTAATCCAGCCTGGAGGTTACCAGTGCATGGACAACAGCGGTCAGGCTATCCCGGTCCAGAAACGGCTGCAGCTGCCTTGCCAGCCAAAGCTGGTAAAAGGCACTCCTAGCCACTGAGGTCACCTGGGCCTCTAGCAACAAAGATGGATCCAGGAGCACCCCCAGACTATGGACCTGCTCTTTCACAGGGAGTACGACCCCATCCAAAGCAGACAACTGACCAATTATCTGAACTCAGGAACCACCAACCCACAGTGCCTCCATCTTGCTAGGATTCAGACTCAGTTTATTGGCCCTCATCCAGCCCACCACTAAGTCTAGGCAGCAGTCCAGGGCTTGCACTGCCTCTCCTGGTTCAGATGTTATGGAGAAATAGAGCTGGGTATCGTCAGCATATTGCTGACACCTCGCCCCAAATTTCCTAACGACTGCTCCCAAGGGCTTCATATAGATGTTAAACAGCATGGGGGACAAGATGGTACCCTGCGGCACCCCACAGCACAACTGCCAGGGGGCCGAAAGCAGTCACACAATGCTATTCTTTGAGAACGACCCTGCAGATAGGATCGGAACCACTGTAAAACAGTGCCTCCAATACCCATCTTACCAAGTCGGCCCAGAAGGATACCATAGTCAATGGTATCAAACGCCACTGAGAGATCAAGTAAGAATAACAGGGTCACACTCCCCCTGTCCTTCTCCCTATAAAGGTCATCCATCAGGGCGACCAAGGCCAATTCAGTCCCATAACCAGGACTGAGCTCAGACTGGGATGGGTCAAGATAATCTGTTTCATCCAAGAGTACTTGCAACTGCTGCACTACAACCCTCTCAAATCGCCTTCCCTAAGAAGGTGGTATTTGCGACCAGTTGGTAGTTGTGACAAACCAATGGGTCCAGTGGGGGCTTCTTCAGGAGTGGTGAGATCACCACCTCTTTAAAGGCGCTGGAACCACTCCCTCCCGCAATGATGCATTGACCACACCCTGAATCCACTCAGTCAACCCCCCTCAGCAAGCTTTAATATGCCAAGAAGGGCAAGGGTCGAGAGGACACATTGCTGGCTGCATCATCACAAGCACCTTGTCTACGTCATCAGGCCGCATCAACTGAAACCGTTCCCAAGAAGTTGCAGCAGACGTTGCACTGGACACCTCATTGGGGACTACAGTAGATGTGGATGGGGCATCAAGACTGCTACGGAGGCAAGCAACTTTACCCTTAAAGTGCCTTACAAACAATTCACAGTGGGCCTCCGAAGGGCATGGTCTTTCTGCAATTAGGCAGGTGTGGAGTGAGAGGTGCTTGGTTCCTTAGAGGAATATGGTCAAGGAGGGAGCTGTTTGTGAGGGGCATGGCTGGTGGTTTACAGCTGTCAGCCTCCAATTCAGTATGTGGAACCTAGTTGTGTGCTGAGCACAGATTCCACTTCCTCCTTCATCTCCAAGCTTTGGCTACTGCTCAGGGCCAGGGCCATGACAGATAATTTATAGCTTGTGAACACATTTCCAATCTAGCAAAGGATACAGACATGGATGCTGGATGGTGTTTAATGTGGCTTTCATACCCCCAGATGAAAACTTTCCATTTTATAGTTGTTACAATTGTTTCCCACTACAAACAAATTCTGCCCTGTAACTGGATTTTTAAAACACCCAGTCTGTTGCAGAGTATTCAGAGTAAAACTACTTCTCAAGGTTGTGTGGTTATAAAATTCTATTGACTTAAATATCTGCCTCGGCAAAAAAACTGCAAAGTTTATTTAGGCATATATTTCTCTAGCATGGATTTTTCAGAGGCAAAACTATTTTCCATCAGTATCTTGTAGACCACGAAAGTGGATATCCAGCCACCAAAATGGCTTCAATCCAAGAGTAGGTACAGAGCAAGCATAGCTGCACATGTACAACCATTTCATAAAAGCTGACATCTTGATTAGTTTCTTTGGTCGGGGAGACTGAATCCAGCTCTTACTATGTCTCCCAAATAACTGATTTGCAGCATTCCAACTTTTAAAAAGAACTTTGTGTGCTCAGCCTCAGCAGTTGGACTGCATGCAAGGTTATTATCCAGCTATGGATACATACACATAACTCCTGTTGGTAAATGGTAGGCCCACATGTAACTTAATTATTAGGACTTTGGAGGTTGGGTGAAAGGAAGGATCTATAATTTTTATTCCCCATCTTGCTAACTGCCCTATTCAAAAAACTCAGGGAGGATGAATCAAACAAAACAGGGATATAAAGTGCACTAAAATAATTAAATAAATTTGTAGCCAACTGTAAACAATTTTTTGTAGTTTCTTCCTGGCCTCAGCAGCAGGTAGTATATTGGACCTATCCCCAGAATCAGTGGATTCATATATAGAAAGAACATATTGTTACCCTCTAAAAGTGGTATTCTGGTCTCACAACATCACAGAGCAAGCTCATGCAAGATGCCTTCACTTGACTTTTGCTAGTTCTTCCCACTGCAGCTCCATTGCCTTCCAGAAGCATTCCAAACCTCAGGAGCAGCTTGGAGGAGGTAGAAGAACCCAGTTGCATGAATAGTGTTCACCTCACACAAGTCTGGATCAAGTATTAGGCAAGCTCCCTCATCTATAATACCCCATTGGACCCAGGAGGCTGTTTGGATGGGAGAGACTCCAAATGTACAAAAGAGATATATGAGCAAGCACACATGTCTGAGCAAGAGACTGTTTTAAATTTGGCTTTGGGGCCTTTCAGAGTTGATTGATTCCCCCATCCCATCCCCAAGATGCAGCTTGGGTTCTCTACAATTATCTTTAATTGAAATAGGTAGAATTTGAAAGGGAAATGATAACTTGGGAATGATGCATGGAGTGTTAAGATTTTCCCCAATCAAGATATTTTGAGGTTTCCATAATTCAAAATCTTGTATTTGACTAAGTGATCACAGTTAGGGGTGGGAAAGATCTTCAAATATTTTATCAATTTTCTATATATACATGAGGAGCCTAACTGGGCTGGAGATAGGCCAGAATGCAAATTGCTTGGCCTGCAGAGAAATAGACAGATTTTCTAAAGTTAGGGATGTGAGAGTGGAAAGTCAGAACTGGAAGGGGAGAAGGAAATTAAAGTGTAGATATTACCTATTCTGAAGCAAAAGGGCTGTTGCAAGATGGAGAACTGTTGTGTCAGCTAAGGACATCCTAGTTTTCCTGTCACAAAATCAACTATATTTTCCTTCCACTTTCTCCTGTATTGGGTCCTGTGTCCACTACCAAGTAAGGAAGAGGAAGGTGAGCAGACACTTCTTTGCCAATTCCCCTGGAACCATCAACTTCAGGTATCCAAGGATAGAACAGATTAGTGAAAGGAAAATAACAGGAGGAAACAAAATCACCTTCCAGGACTTCTTACTAGTTGAACGGTGGATTGCAAATGAATTATCCAAGAAAATGAAAAAAAAAAAAAAGTGGATAGTTCTAGGGGTTGGGGGGTACCTAGTGCAAAAACGCTGAGTGCAAGAGGAGGTTTGTGTGCATATTTTGGATGTATTTCCTTAGTCTTGATGGATGCTAATGGGCGATTAAGTACCCATGTTCCAGTAGACTTGCTGTTACAATTTAAGGATTTGAATAATTTATTTGAATTATCATGCCATCAGAACTGAAGCACTTTTGTGCCAGCAGAGTGGGAGGAAAAAGATGAGAACCAATGCAGGTCTTGAGTGTAATAAGCCACAATTTCATGCTTACAGCTTTCATCAATTTGCTATAGTACAGAGTGGCACTCCAATGTAGGCGACAGCCTATTTGCTGGCAGTGAAAAGCCTAGCCTGCCTGCTGGGGGACACAGGAAGGAAGAATGGTGTAACAGCAGATAACGACTCAGGCTGCCTGCCCTCACCTACCCACATCAGCACAATAGCACTCTTCTGCTTGAATTTCCAGCAACTAGTATTCAGAGGCACACTCCCTCTGATTTAATAGATAGTATAGCCATCATGACTAGTAATATATATAGCTATGTTAATGGAGTTAATACAGTATTTGTAAATAGTAACCATGGATAGCATCCTCTGACTTTGTCTAATCCTCCTTTAAAGCCATCCAAGATGGTGTGCAACATTACATGTTGTAGAAGCAAATTCCATGGTTTGAGGATGCACCAGAAATTCAGGTCAGCTTATATTTCAAGCCAAATCTTTCAAATTTGCACTTTCCAAAACAGTATGAGAACCGAAACACAGCCATTCTTCGACATTCGCACTTATTTGAAATATGTTTGCAGAAATGCATACATTGGGGGAAGTGTGCATAATGAACATGAGTAAAAATGACATTAAAAATACATTATATGACAAGAAATCCTTGCAAAAATTGCTTGCACATTAGTCAAACTGCCTACAAAATGTGTTTATTAGCAGAAATTTGCACTAAAATGATGCAGAATTTGCATGAGGATTTAAAAAAAAATTGCTGTGAAATGTGGAGAACTGAATTTAAGACTGGAAAATGTGAAACTGAGAGAACCATAATTGACAGATCTTTCCATCCTTACGCTGAATAAAGTAGTACTGCTTTCAGACTTCTTGTAGGCATTTGGTTGGCCCCTGTGAGAACAGGATGTTGAATGAGGTGGGCCTTTGGCTTGATCCAGCAGGCTCTTATGTTCTTACTTCATTTTTTCTACCCTGAATCTCCCAACATTCAGCTTCATTGGACAACATTTGGTTCCAGTTATCATATGAAGGAGAAAAACCTCTGTCCACTTTCACAACACCATGTATAGTTTTATAACCCTCTATGATGTCCTTCCTTACTAGCCCTTTTTTTCTAAACAAAAAATCCCCAAGAGAAGTTGCTACAGTACCTTGATCATCCTGTTGCCCCTTTCTAAACCTTTTCCAGCTCTACAATATCCTTTCTAAGGTGAAGTGTACACAGTATTCCAAATGTGGTTGCACCATAAATTTGTATCACAGCATTATGAAATTGTCAGTATAATTTTCAGTAGCACCCTAATTTTTCCTAACATTCACCTTTTTCACAGCTGTTGCGCACTGGGTTGCCATCTTCATCAAGCTATCCACGAGGGTTGCCAGGTTCAAGGCCTGAAACTGATCCTGTATCTTTAGAAGAAGAGAAAGTCAGTCAAGTGCAGGTGTTCTTGCAACACTGTAATGGGAAAAACCGCAAGGCCTGGCAACCAAGAGGTCTTTTGTATCTTTAAAAGTTGTGCAGGGGGAAGGGAGAATTCCACCTTGTGGTTTTTCCCATTACAGTGTTGCAAGAACACCTGCACTTGGCTGACTTTCTCATCTCCTAAAGATACAGGATCAGTCTCAGGCCCTGAACCTGGCAACCCTACTTTCCACTAGTTTTCCAGGAACACATGTTAAGCTAACCAGAATGTAATTTCCTACATCTCCTCTGGATCCCTCTTGAAAAATTGGTGTTACCTTGGCCGTTTCCCAGTCCTCAGCTATTGAGGCTGAAACATATTTTTGTTAGAAGATTTGCAATTTTGGGTGGATGCCATCTGGACCTGGTGATGTGAGCTTTTATTTTGTCAATGAGGCCTATAAGAATCTCGTCACCGCTATTTGCCTCAGTTCCTCAGACTCCCTTCCTGAGAAAGTTCAGACACAAAGATCTCCCTGCATCTTGTATCAGTATATAGTTGCAAAGAATTCATTCAGCTTCTCTGCAGTCTCCTCGTTCTCCTTTAGCACACTTTTGATTCCCTTACTTTCCAAAAGGACCAACTGTATCCCTAGCTGATTTCCTGCTTCTAATGTATTTTAAGATATATTTATTTTTAATTCCTAAGTAGCATTCAAAGTTTCAATGAGTGGAGTTGAGCCCTTAGATTAAGGTGGGGTGGTGTCTTTGTGGTATGTATTGACAATCGTTTCATCTATATATTATGGCAATTACGAAATTCTTATGAAATAAGAATTAAAATACGCAAAGGCACAATATAGTAAAAGGAAAAGGATTCAGGAGTACACAAGAATATGAGAAAAGCATTTAGCAAATATAGTAAGAGGGATTTACAAAACAATACTTCAGCTGAAATCTTTTGCTGGGCTTTTTGTATAATGTGGAAAAATGCTAGGTAGCCTTAGCAATATGGAAACAGTGGATGGGATCTAAAGTCTTGCACAGCTAGTTCCATATGCCTGAGATGCATTTGTCAGTAGCTGCTCCCTCCTTTCAATTGCCATGTCAAACCACTGGTGAAACGGACGGTTCTTTCAGAACCAATATGATATCAGGCTTCTAGGAGGAAGGGTGGGATATAAACTTTATAATATAATAAAATATAAGACTTGCTGTTCAAAGCTGCACGCCCTGAGCATACCCAAGCCCTCTTGAAGTGATTTGAGTACAACAATATTGCCTCAAACCTGCAAATGCTGTTACCTCATTCTCTGGCTCCTTGCATGATACACAGGAACTTTGCGTTTACCTCTTTCCCATGCCTTGTTTCCCCTTTATCTTCTGTCTTGTCCCTGTCTTACCTGATTGAAAACAGAAGGCTAGATTTTCAGTAATTCTGCAGAGGCGCAGACTGTAAGACCAAGGACATTTTCCTTTATGTTTGTAAATATTTTTTAAGTAGGTTAAAAAAAACCACACTCCTCCTCTTGGACCCTTTCCTTTGAGTTAGTACTTCTCTATCTCCTGCAGTAACTTGGACTTACACATACATTCAAGATGACCTCTGGGGCTCTGGGATGCTCTCTGATTTCACCACACTGAGATGTTCAAATTCAATTTGGCATGTTTCAGCAGAAACAGCGGAAGTCAGAGCTGTTTTTCTGTGCCTCTGTAACATTATATGCATTGACTCAGAATTTCAGCTTGGCCATTAATCTCTGGGTGTAAGTTATCTGTGTAGGGAATGCATGCGGCACAGGCAATGCACGGAGAATGGTACTGTAACTGGACACAAAAGGAGCCTGCACATGGTTAGAAAAGATTCCCAGGGAGAGTTCAGCTGTGTCTGACTGCCATGCTTTCAGTGTGTGAAGCGGGCCTATATGCATATCTAACACAGGGACTGGGCCAATTAGCATCCCCTGCCATGTAACAATATCTACACGTGAGTACTTCCCATAGGCCTCCTTGTGCACATTTAACGTGGATGGTGGGCTGTGTGCTCGCGACCCACTTTAGCATTTATTGAAGTGTGTGTGGGGGGGTCTAGCCCTCGCCCATGAGCCCCTTGTGCGAGAAGGGATTAGATGCTCCGTTTGCAGCAAAGTCACATCTCCAGAACCTCGTTTAAAAAATAAATAAACCACCTTTTATGATTAATCTTCTTTCCCGGAGTAGGTGGGATAACCTGTTCTGCCCTAAGAAAGGGTAATTTGCTCTAAGCGCCTTCAGTCCTCGAGGGCATGGCAAAGCAGGAGCAGCGAGAAAGATGGCGGCGGCTGCCTGACGGGGAAGGGGAGCTCATCCGTCTTTGTCTCGGTGGCAACTCCGCTGCTAGCGGCTCAAGGCATAGAGCAACTAAGGCATTCCGTCCTTGGACAGGTGGGCGGTTCAGTCGAGCTTCTCGGCCTCGCCAAAGAGCGTGGGAGGATGGGGGGGGGGGTAAGCAGAATACCGGCAAAAAGCAGCGTTTGGCGTGTCGCCCTCCTTCAACCCGGCCTGAAGAGAAGCCGCTGCTTGGCAGGGAGCTGAAGACGGAGGCTTTTCTCCGGCAAAGCGGGAAACCTGCAGTCTGGAGGAATCTGCGCACGCAGCGCGGTTCTTGAGGGGGTTCTCTCTGGGGGTTGGTTAGTAGTAGTTGGACGGGAGGTATGGAAAGGAAAGGAACGAAAGACTCCATAGACCCGGGGGAGAGATGCTGTGGTGAAGAAAGGGGGAGGGGACGAAATGGAGAAGGCAAAGGTGGGGGGGGGAGAAAAAATGGGGAGGCGGAGGAAAGTAGAGAGGAAACAAGGAAAAGTTAGTAAGCAACGATGCAAAGGCTAGAGAGATGTACCTCATAGGAACGGGAAAAGGAGGCGTGAATTTTTTGGGGGGGAGAAGGGGGTGACATGAGCTCCTCTCTGCCCTCGGTGCTGGATGCCAGATTCCCCCTTGACTTGGGCTACCATTTAATTGAAGGGCGTTACTGATTCTGAGATGTTGGTGTAGGGTTGTCTTGTAATGCTTCTTTCGAAACGAAACCTAAGGCTGTATTTTGAGACACAGCCAGAGTGAATAAGCAAAAAGCAGAAGTCGGGATAAATGCCAGCGGGAAAACTGAAGTGCTGCCTGCCCGTCCCTCTTTCACCTCCACTGGGCTCTTAGGATTGCTTGCTGCTGCTGGGAATCTCTGGGCTGCAGTGAGTGATGCTGGATGGACAGCATTTTGGGCCAACGACAGAGAGAAACGAGGCAAGAACCGAAGTGGGCATGAGAGCCAATGGGAGCCGCATGAGGCTCTCCGTGCCCGTTTCTCGAGTCCATTAGCTGTCTCCTTGACAGCCATCTGGCTCCTGTGCGTGCTTGTTGCTGCTGTCTACTAATTGCCCTCTTCCACTCACGTACTGCAGTGAGTGGGGCGTGACTGATCCTCTTCTGCATTGAGGGCCAGGCCGAAATACTAGCAACGAGATAACGGGATAATGAACCGGGGTGAGAGCCAGTGGGAACTCTGAGAAGCTCCAACTGCTCCCCGCGTGCCTGGCTTCCTTTAACACCCATCCGGTTCCTATGCTTGCTTGCTTGCTCCTTCTGCAAATCGTTTTCAGTCTCTACAGGTTTGTTTCTACTTTTTAAACATCATGTTTTAAGGAAGGTGTTTAAGCAGGTACCGCTGTGAGAGATGGGAGGTTGAGACAATCTTTAGGCGAGAGACAGCTACTGGAGTTTTGGCTGGGGAGAAGTTTGAAAGTTCCTTTAGTCTCTTGGGAGGGATTTTGAAGAGAAGATCTGTGTGCATCTTGCATTGCTACTTCTGAAGGAGAAGTGCATTAATTAGCCAGAGGTGGGGTGAAGGATATTGAGCCAAGCTAGATAAGAGGAAAACAGATTAGGTGACTTTCTTCCATCCTGGGATTTATATATGCCAGTGAAGAATAATCAATGATTACCTCTTCAGGTGCATTTGGTCAATGCCAGGTCAGTTTCAGCAGAACAGCTGTTCTACAGGATTTAATCCTCGATGAAGGGGTCCATTTGGCATGTGTTCTAGAGACCTAGGTGGGAAAACATCGTATTATTCTGTCTTGGATATGTCCAGCTGCATTCTCTGCAAAACATCAGAGGAGAATAGCTGGAATTCTGTTTTCTTATCCATGAACCTTCCTGAAAGTGTTGGACTTTAGGAAGACACAGGGGTTCTCCTAGCCATCTCTAGGGTGGTCTCAGGCTTAGGGTGGTGAAGACTTCAAGGCCATTGGCCTTGAATAGCCACGCAATAGCCACACAATGCCTTATTATACAGGGAGTGACTCAAGACTTCATAGCCACCATGACAACCTACAGACTGTTCTATTATCTAAGCTAATACATGGATCAGGTCATGCACTTGATTTGGTGCCTGTATCTGGTTTGAGACAGGTCTGATGAAGGAGTAGCTTAAAATTAGTTCACTGTTATGGACCAACCATTACTTGGTAAAATTCAGAATCCTGCCGTTTCAGATGGTTGATAGATATTAGTTTCCAGAATGCTTTATGAGATTATTTACTTAGAATTACTTGTAACTCTGTCACCACCCTAGGGGATCCTCGGAATAGGGAGCTCATAGGGTAATGAGATGGGCTTGTGATGGGTATGTTGATTGCATGGTGACTTGCCTGCCTGTTATGAAGGTTGCATATTCCTAGACTGTATCTTCGGTGAATGCTTATACTGGGAGAGGAGTTGACAGCTGTGGTGCGCATTGGCACTAATGAATTATATAATGATGAAAGACAAACTTAAGTGAACCGTTCAAGACCTCCCTGATAGTGTTCTCATAAACTTGCCACTGAGCCTACAAAAAAATGGTAGCTTGAAGAGACTGAAGGACATTTGGAAAGGGATGCAATGTATGTGTGGTTTTTATGCTAATGCTAGAAATCTCCACACCAAAATGGGGAGAGCTGGAATTCTTAGTGCTAAATGAGAACATAGATATTGTGGGATATCAGAAACAAGTTGGAATGGAAAGCTGCAGTAAAATATGTTTAATAATAAAGTCTATATAAAAAACCTGGAAGGGTGTACAGAGGGTACTGTTGCTCTATATTTCAAAGAAAACACAAGAGGATTATACTCTGAGACTGATCTAGAGAAAGATCAAGGAGGCGGCTACAGAAAAAAATAGTAATAATGGGTGACTTTAGCCTTTTATCAACTGAGTAAAAATACACACTCAGGTTGCAATGGAGACAAAGTTTCTAGAAACAATAAATGATTGTGCCTGTCTGTCATGGAACTGACTAGAGAGAAATTAATCCTTGACTTATTTGTAGAAAGCACCCAGCTTCTGGTGTGAGATGTGGTGTTGTGAAAACAATCACAAACGGTGAATACAGTGCTACCAAATTCAACATATGGTAGCACCGTATTGTCTGACTGATTATTGTATTGTATGATTGATTACCTTTATCAGGAGAGAGACAGGGGCAATGCAACCCTGTTGCTCCTCCTTGATCTTTCAGTGGAAGGGAGTTGGAAGTAATGTATTGCAGTGGTTCCACTCCTACCTGCAGGGTGGCTACCAGAAAATAGCACTAGAAGATTGTTGCCTGGCTCCATGGCCTTTGGGCTGTGGGGTCCCACAGGGGACCATTCTATCTCCTATGCTGTTTAACATCTATATGAAGTTGTTAGGAGCTGTCATACGGGGATTTGGAGCAGGGTGTCATCAGTATGCTGATGACACGCAGCTCTATCTCTGAATCAGGAGAGGCTGTGAAGGTGTTGGACTGGTGTCTGGAGGCAGTGATTGGCTGGATAGGGGTCAACAAACTGAGACTGAATCCTGATAAGACAAAAATGTGATTGGTGGGTGTTTCCGTGTCCAGAAATTCGATGTACAGCCTGTTCTGGGAGAAGTTGTAGTCCCCCTGAAAGAACAGGTTGGTAGTCTGATAATACTACTAGATTTCACCTTGTCACTAGAGTCTCAAGTGCGGCTAGGAGCATTATGCCCAGCTTAGGCCAATTCACCAGCTATGGACTGGAATAGCCAGGCCTCAAGTTGTCAATGTGCTGGTGACTTCCCATCTGGATTATTGCAATCTGCTGTATATGGGGCTGCTCTTGAAAATGATCCAGAGACTGCAGCTAGTGCAGAATACAGCTGCTAGGCTAGTAAGTGGTGCAGCCCAATGGGATCATATATCAGTAGTGAGTTACCGGACCCAATTCAAGGTGTTAGTATTAGCATACAAAGCCATGAATGGCTTGGGACCCAAGTATCTAAAAGAGCACCTCCCCCAATATCAACCATCTGAGTTCCCATGATCGGCAGGGTGAGACCTTGTTGGGACAGGGCCTTCTCAATGGTGGCTCCCCACTTGTGGAATGCTCTCCCCAATGAGGTGCATCTGTCTCTATCACTTTTGACTTTCAGAAGGATTTTGAAAACATTTCTGTTTACGTAGGCATTTGATGGCTGAAGAGAGAACCATTCCTAGCAACTCGAAAATCACTGATGGAAGAATGTTTTTAACTGTGTTTTTAGAACATTTAAAAGTTCTTTTTAAAATGTTTTAACACTGTTTTAGAATATGTAGAATATTTTTAATTGTAATTGTTTTTTAAATATTTTAATCTTGATTTTAGAACGCTTCAAAGTGCTTGTTTTCCCTTGTTAAATTGTTTGGCTTTTATGTTTGTTGCCCTGGGCTCCTTTGGGAGGAAGGGGAGGATATAAATTCAATAAATGAAAGCATATATCTAAAGAAGTGAGAAATTACCCGGGAAGTCTAACACATTCACAAGTGGTTTCAAAAGAAGAAACTTACAAGAACTAAGGGGATTAGTTACAAGGAAATTGAAAAGCAAAATCAGGGATATCAGATCATTTCCAGGACTCTTGGAGGTTATTAAAGCCACAATAAGAGCAGAGCGGATAATGAATAATGCCAGCCAGTTATAAGAGAATGCCAGTATGGCTGACAAGCAGAGTCAAAGAAACTATAAAATTAACATTATTTATTTATTTATATATTTATTTATTTATACATACCACACCTTCCGGTCAAAGGCCCTCAAGGTGGCTTACAAAAAACACAAATATAAAAATACAATATAAAATACGTCAATAAAATAATATAATTTACAAAATATATGTGATGATAAACTGTATGCAACAGCCTGAAGGCAGAGTAGATTTGGGGAGCTGAATGGCAGTCAGTGGACTGGCTTCTCATGGACATTGACAGAGCCATCTTCCATGCCAAAGTAAACTCGCTCTGTGGATTTTAAGCTTTGGAAAATGAATAGAGGACAAAGAGAAACAAAGTGTTCTTCTCTCTCACACACTTTTTATTTAAACGATGACTGTACAATCTCAGTACATGCAGACAGTTTACCAAGAGAGTGAAAATCCCTGGATTAGAGCATCAGGTGAAGACGGGAAGACTCAACTGCAAATCCTCAGTCATGAAGACCTGGTCAAATCTACCTCACGGGGTCATTGTAACAATAAAACGGTGATGGGAGAACCATGTGCAGGGCTGGTTCTAAAGGGCGGCCAGGTTGGGCACTAGCTGAGGGCCCAGGAGCCTCACAGGGCCCCTTCACCAGCCTCGGCCCATCCCTGCCACCCCAGCGCTTCCTGATGAATATGCTGCACAGATACCCTTGCCTGGAGAACTTAGTGGGCGGGGATGAACAAGAGAACTGACAGAGCAGTCAATTATGTCAAGGTGTGTATGTTAGGAAAGGTCTGCTTTGGCAAGCAATCATCAAATTCATTATGTTGGGGCAATGAGGGGGGCTTTGAATCCTAGAGGTCCACCTCTTGCTGACACACTCAATTGCCTTCTGTATTGTTGGTAGGACCTTTGCTTAGCAACAGTGATTAAGAGTTGTATCCATTGCTAGTCCTCCTCAAAGTAGACCCTTTGAAATTAATAGACCTACATTAGTTATGGAGTGCGTTTCCAGCAATATGCTGATGATACGTAGCTCTATTTCTCCTTTTCATCTTCCTCAGGTGAGGCTGTTGCTGTACTGAACCGCTGCCTAGCCGCGATAATGGACTTGATGAGAGCGAACAAACTAAAACTCAATCCTGACAAGACTGAGATGCTGTTGGTTGGGGGTCCCTCTGCTCAGATGGTTGATGTCAGACCTGCCCTAGATGGGGTTACACTCCCCCTAAAGGAACAGGTCCATAGTTTGGGGATCTCATTAGATCCGCTTCTGTCACTTGAGGCTCAGGTAGCCTCGGTGGCACGAAATGCGTTTTACCAGCTTCGGCTGGTAGCCCAACTACGACCCTATCTGGACAGGGAGAACCTAGCCTCAGTTATTCACGCTCTGGTAACCTCCAGATTGGATTACTGTAATGCTCTCTACGTAGGGTTACCTTTGAAAACGATTTGGAAACTTCAGCTAGTGCAGAATGCTGCGGCCAGAGTTCTTACTGGGACGAGGAAATTCGACCACATAACACCTATTCTGGCCCAACTTCACTGGCTTCCAATATGTTTCCGGACCAGATTCAAAGTGTTGGTTCTTACCTATAAAGCCCTTAACGGCACTGGACCGCAATATCTGATGGAACGCCTCTCTCGCTATATTCCTACCCGTTCACTCCGCTCGACGTCTAAGGCCCTTCTCCGGGTCCCAACCCATACAGAGGCCCGGAGAACAGTAACAAGATCTAGGGCCTTTTCGGTGGTGGCCCCTGAATTATGGAATGCCCTCCCAGATGAGATATGCCTGGCGCCTTCCCTGTCATCTTTCCGGCGCCAGGTAAAAACCCACCTCTTCACCCAGGCATTTTAATGTATTTTATGCTTTTAATCTTATTTATTTTATTTCTAGTTTTTTTTTTACTTTGTTTATATAATGTTTTATATTGTGTGTGCAATACACACTTGCTATATTTTAAATATTGTGGTTTTATCATGTTGTACACCACCCTGGGAGCTGCTAGCTATAGGGCAGTTTAGAAATGCAACTAAATAAATAAATAAGTCATGGCTATTAATTTCAATGGGTCTATGCTGAGTAGGACTAGCACTGGATATAATCCTAAGTGACCATTGCAACAGTGACTGCTGCCTAAGCCTTTGAAGGTTGTCTCACATTTTGTTTTCTAACTTTCTTTATAGGAGACCAATTGACTTACTTTTTTAACAAATGTCTAGGGCAGCCTTTCCCAACTAGTGGGCCACCAGATGTTGTTGGACCACAACTCCCATCAGTCTCAGACAGCATTGCCAATGGTCAGGAAAGATGGGAATTGTGGTCCAACAACATCTGGTGGCCCACTAGTTGGGAAAGGCTGGTCTAGGGACTCTGATGGCCCCAGTCCATCAGTAACCCCTGTTACTGCCTCTTGGTGGCCCTGTCTTCACAAGCAGAGCTTTCCGCCTGAATTCCAAGAGACCTCCATTGTGTTTAAGGCCACCTCAGGGCGGGCCTCCCTCTCCTCTTACCAGAGAATTGAAAATTAGTACTAATCAATGTAGCATTGATTTTTTAAAAGGGGACCCAGAGGAAGACCAGGCCACCTTCCTAATGTTTGTTCCAGGCAAATTGGTGGGTAGCATTATTAATACAAGAACTGTTATTAAATGTAAATGTAGAATATCAAACCTTGTTAAGATAAATAGCATGATTACAACAAAAGAAGCCCCAAGTCACCAACTGTTTGGACTTTCTGTGAGCATCAGCAAGCATGTGGATGTCTTGGTAGACATTATATATCAGCCTTCCCCAGCCTTATGGTTAGCAAGTTGGAGCTGTGCTGCTTACCTGACGCCTGGCACTGCAGACACTGAATTATTGAGAGAGGTAGAGTGAGGTGACAAGCACACCAGCAGAGCCAGTCCGGCACTCAACCTGTTGTCCTTGCACCATGCCAACCTCGCCACTGCCTCTCTCCTCTCCCTCCCAGTAACGCACAGTCATGCTGGTGCTGAGAGATCAGGTATGCGGTGCAGCATGACCTCACTGACTGCTGCTGACTACATAAGAACTGGCCACCATGGCCAATTGTCAGGGATGATGGGAGCTGGAAGGGTACTAGGTTGGGGAAGGTTGCATTATATTATATAGTTGGACTTTTAAAAAGCTATTCACACAGTCCCATACCAAAAACTGCTGGTAAAGAACAGAAAGCAGGAAGTAGGAATATGTGGATTGATTCCAGGCATTCCATGGCCTCCTTGGACTTTAGATGGAAAGGAGAGAGCAAACCGAGTGTTATCAGCATTAGTAACATTCAACTCCAAGTATATGGACAGTGTAATCCAGTGGTTTCATATAGATGTTAAACAGCAAGGGAGACAGAAAAGAACCCCACAGCACTCTTGTAAAACAAGGGCTATGGTGTCAAACAGGAGCCCAAATTCTATGATTTCAATTCCAAAAGTCTACTGTGGGATCCCTCTCTGTCTTCAGCAATTTCTGTGGAAGGAGCCTCACTTCAGTGGAAGGTGCTATCAGTTTTGGCATAGAAATTATTTTACCTTCCTAACAAAGCTAGTAATCTTCTGCCTTCAGAGAAAGCTAGCAGTATAAATGAAAGTTGCCTTCTGCAAACACAGACATATGTTCCTTGCTGCAGCTGGGATTATCCCCTTTCCTAAATCTAAGCCCACATACTGTAGTAGCAGAAGTTAAAATGTGGCAATGACTTTTACAATCATTGTAAAGGGGAGGTTATTTACTGGAAGGACTGTGCTGGACCTACTATACTGTGTTTTTGTCATTCACGAGGCCTGGAGCTTGATATGAAAGAAGATACTCGAGTATGGTTTCCAGAAACTAGAGTTAGATACCAGAACTAGAATTTTGCATGTTATCTCTGTGCTTTCAGGCTGGTTGGAGAGAAGAGCACTTCTGCTTGTAATCAGAAATAAAGTTTGTTCCTCACAAAATATAAAAATTCTGGGATTTTTTTTTCTTACCTGCCTCAGCTACAATCATGATCTTACACATGTCTACTCAGAAGTAATTCCCAGTATGTTCAGTGGGGATTACTTCCTACATTAGTGTCTTAGTCCTCTTGAAGCTTCACTAGATTAGAATATAGATTATCAACTATATCTAGTTTATATAAAGAGCAGTCATTTGTATGTGGTATGCTGGCTGTCAGATGGTACAACATAGATTTATCCCCCTCAGGGAGTCTTGTTTCTTGTAAGTTTACCAGTTTAACCCATTAATCAGGTAGTTATGAAGATAATAAAAAATTCTGTAACACTTGCCTGTTCTGTGCATGTTTGGCATTTTAAAAGGTACAAATTCATTTAATGCAGCAAACCACATGTATTTTATTTGCTTTTCAGGCTATACATAAAAAATGTCCATGGATGCTCCAGAACAAGTGGGAGTGTGGCGACAAACCAGAGCTCTTTTATACAAGAACTGCCTAGTTAAATGGAGGACTAAAAAGGCTAGTGTTCAGGTCAGTTGATTTTATTGTTTTCTATCTTTAATAGCAGCTGAATTATATCAAAGGGATAACATGTAAAATTGGTTTATATGTAAACAACATTGCATTAACTAGTAACCAAATCCATTCTAGATCTAGAAAAAAGTGTTACTAGGTTGTTATAAGTTAGCAGAACTAAAAACAGACAAATGAAAGTAGATAAAGAGATGAAATACAACCCACTACCTACTTCTAGTGCAGGTGTGTGCAGACCTCAGGCTTGTGGGATCTAATTATTTTTCCAGAACCCCAAGATTCCCCAACTGAAGCCTGGTGTATCTGTATGAAGAAATCATCTTCTATCAGTTTGTTCCTACAAAGAAATATTTACTGAACCTGAGCCATTACCATTTCTGCCCATTCGTAGGCTGGCCAGGTGTTGCTTTAGGGCAGGTGTGGGAAATCTTCGACCCTCCAGATGTTGAACTACAACTGCCATTATCCCTGGCCGTTTGTTGTGCTTGATGGGAGTTGTAGTTCAGTAACAGCTGGAGGGCCAAAAGTTTCCCACATATGCTTTAGGGCAAAACTGTTGTGACAAATCATGTTTAAGATGTTATAACCTACGTTGTGCAGTTTCATTTAACTATAAGTGGTATATAAATTGTCTAAATAAATAAAATAATATATACATAGGCTTATTCACAGAAGTTGGAAAACAATCTCTCACTATATTGCTATTCAGTCTGATAATAAACTATCAGGATTAAACTCATCCTGGGAGGTAGACCTGCAAGGCATAATTAATGAAAAAATCTGGCAAGCAATATGAGGAAGCAGCCATTCAAGTAGCAGTACTTATAGCCTCTAAAGCATTGAATATATATATCTCAAAGGCTGGAGAGAGTGTGGAAGGATTGGGATTTTCCAGGTCATGTAGTGATCTTGTAACACTGAAAAAAATATTGGAAACAAGCCATTGAAGAAGTTAATTTTACATCATGGTATCACCTAATGCAAAATTAGTCCTGTTGAACGTATTTTAAAATTACTTTGAGAGGAATGCATACAAAGACCTTGTGACTTCTCTCCTTCAGGCAGCTTGAATGGAAATAGCTAGTAGTTGAAAACCAACCCAGCTGCTTACACCAAAGATTTTATTTATTTATTTATTTATTTAATTTAATTTATATACCGCCCTAAGCCCAAGGGCTCTCTGGGCGGTGTACATAAAATAAAACAGGAATATATAAATACAATAATACAATAAAATCAAGCCAACAAAGGTAAACAAAAATAATCAAACAGCAGCAAAATACAACAATACATATAATATTAATATAATATAACTATATTATATAATATAACAATACATATAAGATTAAAGAAGGTGGCTTTATTGAACAAATTAACGTAGTATATACATACACATGTAGCCAGTAATCGGATTCCTTCATAGCATGTGAAATGGATACCATCTTTCTAACAGCCTCTTCAGTCATTAATCATTTTGGATAGTTACACTTCCCTTGCAAAGCTTGTCTTTTAATGCCCTGATATGTGTTTTGAATAGTTTCTGCTGATGTTTAAACACACATTTTAAATTTCTGCATCATTATGATATGATTCTTTTTTCTTTGTAAATTATTATTTTTTAATTCAGAGTGTTGCTAAGATAACTTTTAATAATTATAGTGCATGATGCAGAATCTCATTTATAGTTACACTTTGTAGAAAATGCTGTAGCTCTCCTCCCAACTATGTGTGCTTAAGCCTGTTATGTTCATTGGGGCCATGGGCAGGAATGCAACTGTAGTGACTCTCTTTTTCCACTTTACCTTTCCCCCTTTAACTTATTTGTTCCATTTGTACAGGAAGTCCTGATTCCGCTTACCTTCTTAGGTTTGCTAATAATAATAAGCATGATGCAGCCAAACAAAAGACATGATGAGGTGTCCGATTCTAATCTTTATTCTGCAAATCGGTCCAGCATCTCTGAGTTTATTATTGGCTACGTACCAGTGACTAATATGACTAGAGCAATCATGCACAAAGTGTCTTCAGAATACTGCACAGAAGGTACCTTAAGCTTTCATGCTACACTGTCATATCATACATTTGTTCTGTATTTTTTCTTTTTCTTGAATTTACTTGACAATTACAGTAATCAGAATGATGCAGTGAATATGTTCTCTGTGCGAAAGGACTTTTTTATAGTTTTAACTTATTTTTATCTTTATTGTATTTGCTCATACATCACTTGGAGACAATTGTAATTAAGTGGTATATAAAATGTCTAAATAAATAAAATAGAAGTATGTATCCTTTTATATAGAGTAAATTTTTAAATCCCTTGACTTTTCTGCATATTTTGGTCATACTGAAACATGCAGAGAAACCAAAAGAAGGATGTGACCTTATAAAGGAATCTTCAATTTCTTAGTTATAGAGCACAGTAGAAAATACAGTGGAAGGTCCAGCGCCAGAGGGTGGCCAGGTCAGGCCCTGGCTGAGTGCCCCTGGGGCTCGGGGGAGCCCCTGAAGGGCCCCTCCTTAGGGTGGAGAGGGTAGTGCTCCTGTACCGTGATCTGTGACAGTGTCGACTCCCGACCCTGCCGCAGATCACAGAGAGGGAGCTCCCAGGGGGCCCCCATACAGACCTCGCAGGCCCGTGACGCCCATGCACATGTCCTACCTACTTCTCCCATTGGTGAATGCTGTGCGCACTGTGTGCACAAACCCACCATCAACCAAGATGGAGGCAGAGGCTTCTCTAAGGGGCTGACACCCCTGCAACTATCTTGGTTGATGGCAGGCATGTGTGTACGTAACATAGCACGCACACGTGCCGTCAACCAAGATGGTGGTGGTGGTATCTGCTTCTTAGCGAAGCCCCTGCCATCATCTTGGTTGATGGCAGATGTGCACATGCAGGGCATTCACATGAAGTGACGGGAGAGGTAGGTGGGGGAAGCATTCTGCTCCTGGGGCTGGCTGGTACTCAAGGGCCCAGTCATGCCTGGCACTGGCCCTGTACAGTAGTGTGCTTTTTAAGGCCAGTATCTCACAATTGTCATTTAGGCATTTGTAAATATTTTTGTTAGCTCTCATTTATGTTGTGTGTTTGTATTAATATCAATTTAAGTGCTACAAAATCTTTCCAAGGCATTTCTTACCTTATTATTATTATTATTATTATTTATTAAATTTATATACCGCCCGACTAGCAATAGCTCTCTGGGCGGTGAACATAGAAATACAAAGCATAAAAATACAATAAATAACAAAATATGATACAAAATAACACAATCTTGTTATCCATTCTTGATACATAAAAAATTACAATCTTATGTTGTACTAGCAGATACTACCCAGCAATTTTCAAGAATTTTAAGAAATACTGAGATTTATAAATGGATAATTTAATTTTTTTAGTTTCTTATTGTAAAGCTATTGGAAAAACTATAAGACACAATTCTGCCAAATTTGGTTAAAATCAGTGCAGTTTTGAAAGGTTCAGTCTGCCATCTTGACTTAAAATGGCATTGAATTTTATCCAAACATAGACAAAAACCTACTCCTCGTTCCCAGGAACCATCATACAAAATTTGGTTATTGTCCTACTTCAGATGAAACCAAATCCAGCAACCCTAACTCCACTTATTTATTTTATTATTTATTATTTTATTTATATCCCACCCTTCCTCCCGGCAGGAGCCCAGGGCGGCACTTACGTGGCAATCCAAACACAGCTCCAAGACAAATCAGAAAGCTGGTGTTGTACCACTGGATACTTTCAACCATAAGCCTTCAGAGTCCCACCCAGAGCACAGCTGCGGGCCATCTGGATTGCGTGCAGAGTTTGGTGTACTCATGAGGAGTTGCTTCCTCATGAGTAGCCCCTTCCGTCCAAGGAATACTTGTTCTTCATGTGGGCAGCATCCAGCAGCTGACTGGAACTACACCATTGTTGTGGTGGTGGTTATTGTTGTTAATAAATAAAACAGTAAAAACACTCTAAAACATCTTAAAAGCAGACTTTAAAATATATTAAAGCAAAACTTTTTTGGGCACGGACTCGGTAGAGGCTCAGCCTCCACATCCGATGTTGTGCAGGGGTTCTCTGTGTCTTGCAGATGAGACTGGGGTGCTGTGACCCCTGAAGGCCCTGTTCCCCCTGTTCTGTCTCACTGTCCATTGACACAGCCTGCTCCTCTGTAGCATTTGCTTTGGGGAGTACCAGCTCCTCCTCTGAAGAGGATTCCTCCAGCGGGGGCATGACAGTTACAGTGTCTGAGGAGGTGTACAAATCAGTACAGTTCTGAAAGTTGTAGTCCACCATCTTGATTAAAAATGGTATCCAAAACAAACACCTGCTCCTTGATCTCATGAACCATCATGCCAAATTTGATGATATTTTAAGAGGCATTCAAATCAGTGCAGTTTTGAAATGTTTGGTCCATCTTGATTCAAAAGGGTGTCCAGTTGTATCCAAACTTAGACCAAAACCTGCTTAATCTCAGAAACTATCATGCAAAATTTGGTTATGATATCTTATTAAGTGTCTGAATGCACAAACAATGTCCCAAAATAAAAATATAGAGGACATGGCGCATTGTTGGATATTTAAAAGAATCTGGGTACAGGCCTGTGATATGAGCTTGCATAACATTTGCATACACTAACTTACTTTTAAATATGTTTTGGAGTGGGAAAAAATCAATTGTGGCTCTCACTGTCAAGGATTACTCTGATCAGTGGGGTGCCAGCAAGATTTTCTGGGGCCTGTTCACGAGCCCCCCTCTCTCACTCACCCCTCTCTTATTCACAAGCAGAATAGAGCTGACCCTCTCCATGCCTTATGTTGCTTATGTGTGTGAAAGATCTGGGCTCTGTGTTGATATTGCCAGTTTTGGCATTGCTTAAATGGGTGACACTTGCACCTTATTCAGCATGAAGAACAAAATACACTATAACCTGGGCTCGTTCTGGGAGGAAGGGCGGGATATAAATTTAATTAACAAATTAATATAATCAAATAAATAAATCTAATAGAGCTAGGCTGCAAAAAAAAACTTGGTACAAGGCAGCTTCCTATGTTCCTATAAAAGAGTAATTAGGAGTAACTGTTATTTTGCAGGAAAAGATGCAAGAGAATTTCAGAGTGAGCAAGAAATGGAAGAGGCTAGTCTTCAGAATCAAAAAAACTTTGTGGGTGTCATTTTCAGTGATTCCATGTCCTACCATCTCAGATTTCCTCCTGCAGTGGTTCCAGAATCTTCAATCCATGTGGAATCAAGAAGTAAATACAAATAAATGTGTGCTTGTTATTTTAAAAAGAACTAAATGTAGAGATCTGACCTTGTACAACCTTGTGACATTGTGCTGAAAATGAAGGTTTGAAGAGTTTGCTACTGACTATAATAGTATGAGAAAACTGTTACTAGTAATAGATATATAGGAATCCTTTTCACATGATTATTTTAGGTCATGTCTGCAAGCTCCCAGATTTTCAACATACTTGCGTAATTTCCATCATACATGGTGTAAAACAATGCTTATGTTACAGTTTCAGTCATAGGAGAGACTTGCAATAGCAAGTGTCTGTTGCTATTTGTTTTCCTGATTAAGTATTAATCTTCTGCGTGACTATTTTTATGATGCTTCCTTGAGTGCCACTTGGGTAAAGGTGCATTAAACATAAAGTATTAAATAAATGCATTAAATAAATGCATACATTTTAATAATGTCTGAGCATTAGTATCTTGATCCTCTGGCATAAATCGTAGGGCAATCTATCCATGCCAGCATGAATGAATCTAGATTTTTGGAATCTGCCTTTAAAGTGCAGAAACCTAATGTCAACCCAGTTTTGGTGCTTTTGAACAGTTAAGTAAGTTTAGAATTCCCTTCTTATGCTTTGCTTTTTCCATAGCTAGTTGTTCAAGCTCTTTCAAAATGTGTGAAGCTGCAACATACTGGCGCTCTGGATTTGCAGCCCTACAGATCTGCATTGATGCAGCAATTATAGAGGTAAATGTAAATAATCAGAATGTGAGAAGCCCTGAATAACCATTATATTGTAATAGTTGAAGTATTAGAAGGCATTATGAGTTTTTCCGTTTGTATTTTAAGATATTTCACATAATAACACGGTTTGCATGTCACACTAAACAAAACCAGCAATGTGCGAGCTCCTGGAGACTGTGGCCACTTTCATGCTTTAGCTCTCTGGAGACAAACTGTGAGCTGTTTGTCCTATGGTTTACAGCTCATGGCTTGTCTGGGAAACCATAAGTTTAAGTTTGGGTGATATGGTAAGCCAAAACACAGCTTAGCTCAGTGCAGCATAGTAGGAAATTGACCAAGGAGAGCAAAACAGGCACAATCTCCTCTCTGGGAGTGTTTACACTAAGCCATGGTTTGGCTTATTGTCATGTGTGAATGAGTGCAATGAAGTGTTTTTCCCTAATGTATGGCAGTAACAGTTCCCTTCGTCACTGAATGTTTCATGTATATAAATGTGTTCCATAAGGATGTCCAAGTCAAACAATAGCTAGATATAATTTACTTTGTGTGATGCCACATATATTCATGCAAATAGATGCTGTACTTACATACCTAAGGAACAATAGCCAATTATGGATCCCATGTGTTAAAAGTCATGGTTTGAATCCTGAGTTGCCTTTCTGCAAAAGGAAGTGCTCCTTCTACTCATAGTTTGAATAGGGTGAAGTAGAGGGGTGGGAGAAAACGTTCTTTGCTGATTACCTCTTTTCCTATGCAGCCTATGACACCATGTAGCACACTATTCTAGAGGGCCCCCAACCCTTCAGAGTAGAATTTAACAGCTGTACAGGGGCTCTGTGGGGAAGTGGGAATTGGTTAATATATATACACACATTCACACGCACACAATATTTTCATGGGCCATTTTCAGTGTAGCAATTACCAATGTATATCCAGCAAACACTCTTGGGTATCTCAATTTTTTTTATCCTGAATTAAAAAGAAAATAGTTTTTAAGGGTCCTCACTGAAGATTTATTTTATTTAGAAAATTTTGTAAACTACTTAATCGCAAAACCTTCAAGCGATGTACATAAAACTAATAAAACACAGCTAAATTTTACAAAAGCTACATAAAATAATTATTAGTAAAACTTTAAAAAACAAATATAGATAACTCTTAAGGCTGCAATCCAATACATGTCTACTCAGAAGTAAGCTCCATTGGGTTCAATGGGGCTTCCTCTCACATAAGTGTGTATTGGATTGCAGCCTGAATTATATGTCTGAGTAGGCTTACCAATGCCTGCCTAACATCAATGGGCAGGGAGTTCCAAAGTATAGGTGCTGCCAAATTAAAAGATTGCCTCACTGCATGTGGTTATTAGATCCAGCAATTGCATCCTCCACACTGATATTCTAGACTCTGAGAAGTAAAGACTTCATGAGTATCTGGGTAGTTACCAATTTTAAGCAATTTATGTGAGCACTCGTTTGTATTGATTTTTTAAAGAGATTTTAACATATTGAAATGGTCTCATAAATGTTCTGAAATATATATTTCCTTATATATGTCATACCAGCTTTTGGAAAATGTAAAATTGGTGAAGACAGAGCATGACAAGCTGTAGCCTGGATATTCCTTTAACCAGAATGCTGTTGTGAAAGACTCCTATTGAATTTCATGGCAGGAAATTAAATTAGGTGTACAAACTTGGTATAGCAATCAGATCATATATTCAGGTTTGCAGTTTATTTTGGAAATAAATATTGCCTATTAAAATAGCGGCTACAGTGATACAAAACCTAATTTTAACATTTCATTTTTCATAGTTGAAGACTAATAATTCAGTTTTAGAAGAGCTGGAATCAACAAAAGCCATCATGATGGGAAGGTCTGCTGTTGTGGAAATAGATAATTTCTTTCGTGCAGTAATTTTAATTTACTTAGTGATTGCCTTTTCACCTTTTGGCTATTTTTTGACTATTCATATTATGACAGAAAAAGAGAAGAAATTGAAAGAATTTTTAATGGTAATGGGACTTCAAGACACAGCTTTTTGGTATGCATATTTTTAAGTTCTTTTATGTTGATGTGACATCTGTTCCATTTATCTCATATTGCTGCATTATGCTACTGTGGGAAAAAGCAACACATAATGGCTTGAAACCTAAGATAAGTTAAGGATGTTCCTAGAAGGAAGGTTTCTTGTGCCTTTCTCCCCCCCCTCCCAAGCCATCTGAACCCTGGTACTGGTGTACAAGCTTGGGTCAGGATACCTAAAAGACTGTTTCATCTCTTACATACCCAAACAATCATTGTGCTCTGCAGTGGTATTTTTTATTGTTAAATCACTTTTGTGATGTTTTATGAAAAGTGATTAATCAATGAAATTAAATAAATTAAAAGCCTCTCCAGAGGCTCGGGGCCTCTTCTGAACAATGTGGAGTGGAGTGTGGGGGATGATGGGGGAGGCAAGAATTGTTGAAAATTAGAGATCCCCCATTGACCCTCCAACTCTCTAGAAAGGCACTTTGAAGGGCTCAAGTGGCTGCAGAGGTGAAGAAGGCACAGGAAATTTTCCTTCTGTGAACTTTGTTGTCTTAGGAGCTAAGCCAATAATTTCATCCTGAATCATCTTCATGATGTTCTTGTGACAGTGTTTCTCTGTGAAGTTTAATGTGAAGTTAAGTCATCACATTTGCGTATTTAATTTAATCTGTTTACATACAGAGCACGCATTTCAAGAAAGTGAGCCGAGCTGCACATGATATGCATTATACAATCAGGGAAAGAAGCATATAGAAATTTTTTTTAACTGGTCTTAGATATGGAAACATAGTACCAGAGCTTGAGAATTGAACAGAGAGAGGGAGAGTCTTCTCTCTCTCTCTCTCTCTCTCTCTCTCTCTCTCATGCATGCAGACAGATGGATGGATGGATGGATGGATTCATACAACCACACAGAAAATACAAACTGCTTTTTTTTCTCTCCCTAATTACTGGATGCTAGGGGACAGTGGCAATGCTGTTGCCCTCATCTCTGTCTTACAAGCTGCCTGGGGCATTTAGCTGACCACTCTTGTGAACAGAGTGCTGAGCTAAATCATTATACAGAAATATATTGCACTTTTGAATGTGGAGGTGCCCTTCAGCTATCATGGCTATGCTATTGAGACTGGGTCTTATGTCATCCTGCAGACTATAAGCTGTTACTTACCATAATCATATTGGTATTGCCTGCCATTCAGCACTTAAAGTACCACCCTTTTTTACCTGCAGTTCACCTCTACGCTCCATTCCACATTATTTCCATTTATTTCCTCAAGTTTATTTCTCTTCTCCCTGGCCAAATTAATTTTATTTTTCCTCTCCCATTTTCTTTTTGAATTTATTTCATTCCCATTCATTCCTTCAGCCAAATTTATTACTCTTGGAAGCCCTTTTTCTACAATTTGTTTGTTTGAAATTATCACATTATTTGAATTAAAGGCCTATTCTAAAATGCTGCTACTGTGCTACAACAAGGTTTCATACCAGGCAGCAATTTGTCTGTTTTTGTTGTTGTTAAAAAGAACAACTGGAGGAGGAGCTGAACATGCTCAAGTCATCTCACTTTAAAAGCAGTTGATCACTGAGGGGCAGAGCAGACTTGACCTTCTGTAAATAGTATCAGCTGTGAGGGCTGATAATTACTGGAATAACAGCAGGTGTGGAAGTACAATTAGACATGGAAGCATTACACAACTATTGTCTAGTGTTTATATATCTCTGTTTAGGACAAGATACGCAAGAAGATAATGGCAGTTCAATTTCCAGCATGCTTGGAAGTCACAGATTTTCTAGACCCATTTCCAAACTAATGATCTTTTAGAAGCTGCCATGGGAAGGCCTTTGACATGAAAGTCAGTATATAAGTACTAAGAAGAAATAAATTTCAGTCTGGCTTCAGGCCCACCAAAACTTCCCTTGGTCTTCCTGACTGATTACCCTTGTTGGGAAAGAGACTGGGGAGTGCAACCCTGTTGATTCTCCTTGACCTCACAGTGCCTTTTGATACCACTAACCACAGTATCCTCCTGGAATTCCTCTGGGAAATGAGTGTAGAAGGCATTGTTTTGCAGTGCTTCCATTCCCATCTTCAGAGGGAGTTTCAAAGCGAAGCAATATGAGACTGCAGCTCAACTCCTTTGGAATTGTCCTGCAGGCACCTACAGGCTTTTGATCTTGTCTCCCATGCTATTTAAAATCTATCTGAAGCTGTTGGGAGCAGTTGTCAATAGATATGAAGCAAGGTGCCATCAGTATGCAGATGATACCCAGTTCCATCTCTGTTCCATCTGAATCAGGAGAGGCAGTGCAGGTGCTGAAGTGGGCCAAGAAATTTAAGCTGAATCCAGACAAGATGGAAACACTGTGGATGCAGAAATCTTGGGTCTGGGATTTGGAGAGACATCACATTGTAGGTGGGGCTGCACTCTCCTTGAAACAGCAGATGCATAGCTTGAAAAGCCAGCACTGTTACTTGAAGCAGGTAGCTTTAATATCTAGGAGTGCCTATTCCTAGCTCTGTCTGATTCACTAGCTATGGCCCAGGGCAAAGATAGCCTGGCCACAGTTATCCATGCTGTGGTAACTTCCAGATTGGATTATTGTAGTGCACTTTGTGAGGCTGTTTGTGAAAATAGTCCCAAGGTTGCAGTCAGTCCAAATCACACCACTAGTCACTCACATATATAACATCAGCTCTAAAAGAACTTCACTGGTTGCCAATTATCTTCTTGACCCAAAATTTGGGCCCCAAATATGTGAAAGAATTTTCTTCCTATTTCAACCTGCCCATGCATTAAGTGCAGAAGAAGAGGTCCTGATTATGGTACCTTTTTTGGGTGAGGTGCATGGGGAGTGTGTGGCCTTTTTCTATAGTAGCCCTACACCTATGGAATTACTCTTTGTTCAAGCTTTTGAGAGGGGTGAGATATGTTAATTTTAAAATCTGTTTTACTCATTCCCTACTGTGATGAAAAGTGAGTGTTTTTTTTTAATGGCTTATATTTTATGCATTTTAATTTTTGAAATATTTTTAATTGTAATATTATTTTATATTCCTGCCCTGGGACCTTTTGGTGAAGGGTGTGTTATAAATAATTCATAACTGTTTCCTCCCCTGCAACAAGTCCTAAAGAAAACTAGTCCTCCAGAAGGTATTATGTGCAAGGGATCATTTGAGGGCTATTACTTTGTAGAGCAATGAAAAATGTTTAGCTTCAACTTAGTAGTATAGATAACTTTGAATTCGTGAGCCTTTATTGTGTTTTCCTCTTTTTAGGCTTTCTTGGGTCTTACTCTACACCAGTCTGATATTTGTCATGTCCCTTCTCATGTCGGTCATTGCAACATTCTCTTCGCTCTTTCCCAAAAGTAGCAGCTTTGTGATATTTCTTCTTTTTTTCCTATATGGAATATCCTCCGTAAGTGTGTATATATGTATGTGTGTGCTTATTGTCAGTATACCAAGGCTACTGTGTTTCAGTGTTGTCCTTTCTGTTGACAGACCTATACAAGAATCCTATCATGGTACTCTCTAATGTCGGCATAATCTTGGGACATGTAGGCACGATGCTATGGACTTTCACCAAAATAATGCCACTTTTACCCAGATAAAATATACCAATGCTGATAAACACTTCTTCAGCATCCATGGGGGGACTGCAACAATGAATACTGATAACTCTCTCATATTAGCCATACATGGAAGAAGCTAGTCAACAAAAAGTGATGGCTGACAGACCCCATAATGTCACCCTAGCCAGAACACATACAAAACATAACCCAGCAGCCACAAAGTGCCTTGCCCAGTATAGACCACCATTAAATTGTGAGCAGGAGCCCAATAACTGATATCTAGCAAAATACTCCTGGGCTCGTTTCTTATTTAGAGGGCATTCAATCCCCTAACAGTGCTACACAGGCAGTCTGCAAACAATAATCTTTTGATACATAATCACACAGACCCATTCAAGCAAGGAAACCATGATGCCTGCATGGGGAACCCATAGGTTCCCATGAATAAGGATTTAAGCCCAATTAGAAAATAATGCTTCCTCATAGACACTGATTTTGGAAGGAGCAAGCCATTTGGAAGGGACCATGCCATATACATATGGAAAAGCAGGAACCTCAACAGGGTGTTCACAGATGCCATTACTAGGACCTGTTTCATAGTTCAGCAGAAATTAGTTTTGAAATGCAAAGCAGAAGATAGTAGGGCTTGAAATACTATGGGGAAACATTGAATTGAGCTTCTTAACACAGTTTGCTATTTATTTATGTGTTTGAGAAATTTCTATGACACCCTTTGTTTCTGACCCACGCACAGTTACAAACATACTGTATAAAAACCATGGATACAATACATATTGCAATAATATACTAAAAGAGCAGGTAGAACAACCAATAATCAAACTAGATAAAATCTGTAGTTGAAACAATAATGCTGTGGATAGTTCCATAAAAAACATAAATTGCATAAAAGCTTGGGGAAACTAAATAAGGCTCCAGCCAGACCTCCAAGGGGGTCATTGATGCCAAAAAGTGGAGAAGGCAGGGCTAGAACCCATATCTCCCACTGCATAGAGCAGCTTTTTAAACATATAGCCACAGGACCAAATAAGAGACATATTACATGGTCTTCGTAATTCCCCGAAGACCCAGCTATGTAATTCAGTACTGAGGAAGTTGATAAAGGACCTATTGACTTGTGGAACAGCACACGTTTAGCATGCATGATGCCTCGGGTTCACTTTGTAGCCATCGTCTCCCACCAGAAAGACGAGAAGATCCCACATCCAGGGGCATATGTGGGGCGATATGGTGCTATAGCCAGTTGGAGGGAATGAAGCATGGATCTTGTGGAACCTATAAAGATTGTCATTATTGCTCAGTCACCTTTATTTATTTATTATTTGATTTATATTCTGCTGTTCCAGCAGGAGCCCAGGGCAGCAAACAAAAGCACTAAAAACACTTTAAAACATCATAAAAACAGACTTTAAAATACATTAAAACAAAACATTTTTTTAAAAAAGCTTTCAAGATATCTTAAAAAAAAGGTTAAGAACTTTTTTAAAAAAAGTTTAAAAACAGATTAAAAAGCAATTCCAACACAGACGCAGACTGGGATAAGGTCTCTACTTAAAAGGCTTGTTGAAAGAGGAAGGTCTTCAATAGGCGCTGAAAAGATAACAGAGATGGCACCTGTCTAATATTTAAGAGTAGGGAATTCCACAGGGTAGGTGCAGCCACACTAAAGGTCTGTTTCCTATGTTGTACAGAACAGACCTCCTGATAAGATGGTATCTGCAGAAAGCCCTCACATGCAGAGCGCAGTGATCGATTGGGTAGACCACAGCAACTCCTTCCCCCACCCCCCGCAACCTGCGCTGTTGTTGCACCGAGTATCCAGGTGGGCAAAGCTGGGTCAGATCAACTTCTCCCAGCTCACCCACCCAGGTCTCGATAATCCCTTTCAGTTAGCGGTTGATAATGTAGTCATTGAGGCAATACTCACCCATCCCATGCAGATAATTGTACTGGATTTCTGTCTTCAGTTCTGTGTTGTGTCTTTCTTGGCCTATCTCTGATCTGATTCTTGGCCTGTCTCTGATAAAAGGGACTATTTGGCCTGTACAAGATATAATTTGAGGTGAGTGCTTGATTTTTCAGTCTCAAAAGTGGCTGTGCTTCCTGTTGCCTCTTTTGATGTGTGATAAGAGAGCTTTGTCTATGGGGCAGTATACAAACAACAACAACAAGAAGGCCTCATCTGCATTTGGGGGTTCATGGCTAACACTCCCTCTTCCTGTAAAGTTCATACTTATCCATGTTGGGCGCAATTGTTGCTGTTGAAGGAGAAAAGATTATTGGGACTTTACACTGTCCATATTGTTGCAGGGGGTGAGGAATGGGCAGAAATGGGAGAGATCTGCAGAAGTAATGTTTGGGCATGGATTCTCTACTAGTACCACCTCCAGCCAGGCCTGTAGCCAGCCTTCCTTGATAGGTGGTGCTTTTGTGGGGAAGAGGCACATAGTGCAAGTCGATCCTCTTCCCTCACTGATGAAGAGGACATAAGGGCCAGTGCAGGGGAATGGAAAGGCAGTGACCTTTCTTCTCAGTCCTCCTCTATCCAGAGAGTGTATTGACTTACATGAGTGAAGTTTAATCTATTGAATTGGCTTGCCCTTTTTTGAGAGATCCCCAGGAATACCAGACTCAATCATTTGTTTATAGCCACAGTCCTCTTTCACTCGTGGTTTGTCACTGTGTTCTGTCCTTGATGGAATTGTTTGCCATTGTGCCTTTAGAATTTCAAGGATAGCTGATCCTCTAGTTGCTTCCTCTACTTTTTGTAGGAGAAATGATCTCCAACATAAGTCAGGAATTTTTTGGAGGGGCCATGTTTGGTAGAATTTGTCTCTCAACAGATATCAAGGTAATTGAAGTCTCCCATTACTACTACATCATGCCTCCTCGAAACATTGGCAATTTGCTTTTCAAAAGATTCATCCTCGTCTTCTCCTTAATTGGGTGGTCAGTAGTAGAAAAATCAGAAATAGTGAGGGGCCTGGAACGGTGGGTGGCCACACTGAAGAGCATAAGAGAGAATGAAGAGTTCTTAGATAGAACACTGGAACAACAATAGCAAAGAGATGTACAGGAGGTAGGGAAACAACAGCATGTTGAAGCAGAAGAGAAGACTATGGTGGAGAGCAATATTGACGTGGAGGAAACTCCATGGAAAAGGATGGCAGACAGAAGCAGAAGAGCTAGAAGACACCCTTCACCGGTGGAACTAAGGAACTGCTTCCAGGCACTTGAGGATGAGACTAGAGGACAACCTGCAGGGGAAGAATTACAGGAGACTTCACATGACAGCAAGCAAGAGGCTGAAGCTCAGTCAAGCAGAGACAATGAAACCATGCCCCATGACAAGAAGAGAAGAGTAGTAGTAGTGGGACACTCTCTACTACATGGGATTGAAATCCAAGCATGCTGAGAAAATTCATGGACTCGCCAGGTATGCTGTCTCCCTGGAGGATGGATTAGAGATGTGATGGAAGGATTGCCATCACTCATAAAGCCCACTGACAGATATCCCTTTCTTTTCATCTGTGTGGGAATGAATGATTCTGCCCAGCAGAGCTACGAAGAAATCATGTCAGACTTTGAAGCTCTCGGAAGGAAACTCAAGGACTTTGGGGCCAGATAGTTTTCTCATCCATCGTTCCGGTACTTAGAAAAGGAGTAGAAAGAGAAAGAAAAATACTCCGGGTGAATGACTGGCCACGAAGGTGGTACCAATGCTAGAGATTTGGATTCTGGGACTATGGGCTGCTGGCAAGTGATGGGTTGCACCTCACAAGGACTGGGAAGAAAGTGTTTAGCCACTGCATGGAAAACTTCATCAGGAGAGCTTTAAACTGAATCCTAAGGGGGAGGGAGATGTAAACTTGCTGGTAGCAACTAACAAAGGCTTGTGCACAGTAAGAGGAACTGTGAGGGGATGGCTCTAATGGGGCCCAATAATAATAAAAATGTAGGAAGTAAGCCAGGCCGTAAATCACATGGTTTTCAATGTCTATATACTAATGCCCAGAGTATAGGAAACAAACAGGTTGAACTTAAATTCTTAATACAGGAGAGTAAATACAACTTAATAGGTATAACTGAAACTTGATGGGATGACTCCAATGACTGGAATACAGCAATTGAAGGATATAACTTATTCAAAAAGAACAGAAGAAATAGAAAGGGAAGTGGAGTAGTACTATATGTTAAAAATATATATCCCTACACAGAAATACAGGAGGATGAGCTTGGTAGCTCTACTGAGAGTATCTGGATTAAAATTAATGGAGCAAGGAATAAAAGGAACATGGTGGTTGGAGTCTACTACCGACCACCCAATTAAGGAGAAGACGAGGATGAATATTTTGAGAAGCAAATTGCCAATGTTTCAAGGAGACATGATGTAGTAGTAATGGGAGACTTCAATTACCCTGATATCTGTTGAGAGACAAATTCTGCCAAACATGGCCCCTCCAAAAAATTCCTGACTTGTGTTGGAGATCATTTCTCCTACAGAAAGTGGAGGAAGCAACTAGAGGATCAGCTATCCTTGAAATTCTAAAGGCACAATGGCAAACAATTCCATCAAGGAAAAAGGGGAAAAGACAGCAGAAAAAGCCAATGTGGCTTCACAGAAAGCTTAGAGATTACCAGAAAACAAAAAAGGACACATACAGGGAATGGAAGGAAGGCCAGGCTACAAAGGAAGAGTACAAACAGGTAGCACGGAATTGAAGGTATGGCGTCAGAAGGCAAAAGGTGAGAATGAGCTGAGGCTAGTGAGAGATGCTAAAGCAACAAAAAATCTTTCTTTAGGTACATCCATTGTAAAAGACAGAGAAAAGAAATGGTGGTACAGCTACATAATGAGGATAGTAAAATGATAACAGATGACAAAGAAAAGACAGAAGTGTTCAATTCCTACTTTGGTTCAGTCTTCTCCCAAAAGAGGGTCTATGACCCATCTAAGAAACGTGAAGTTGAAGGGACAGGATTGCAGCTTGAAATTGATAGACAAATGGTCAAGGAATACCTGATCACTTTGAATGGGTTCAGTTCTGCAGGGCCTGATGAACTGCATCCTAGACTATTGAAGGAACTGGCTGAACAACTCTCAGAACCACTGGCTCTTTGAGAAATCGTGGAGGATGGATGAAGTGCCAGATGATTGGAAGAGGTCTAATGTTGTCCCTACCTTCAAAAAAGGGAAAAATGAGGAATCTGGGAATTACTGACCAGTCAGCCTAACATCAATCCCTGGGAAAATTCTGGAGCAGATTATAAAGTGGTCAGTCTGTAAGCATCTTGAAGACAATGCAGTGATTATCAGAAACCAACATGGATTTGTCAAGAACAATCCTGCCAGATTAATCTTATTTTTTGATTGGGTAACCTCCCTGGTAGAATGTGGGAATGCTATGGACATAATAGATCTCGACTTCAGCAAAGCTTTTGACAAAGTGCCCCATGATATTCTGATTAGCAAGCTATCTAAGTGTGAGCTGGATGGAACAATTCAGCAAGACCTTCCTCTTTCAAGTAGAGACCTTATCCCAGTCTGCATCTGTGTTGGAATTGCTTTTTAATATTTTTAAACCTTTTTCTTTTAATGTTTTTAAAGCTTTTTTAAAATTGTTTTTAAAGATGTTTTGTTTTAATATGTTTTTAATGGTTGTTGTGTTTTAATATATTTTTAATGGTTGTGTTTTAATAAATTTTAAAGTCTGTTTTTATGATGTTTTAAAGTGTTTTTAGTGCTTTTGTTTGCTGCCCTGGGCTCCTACTGGGATAAATATATCAATCAATCAATCAATCAATCATCAGGTGGATCCACAGTTGGCTACAGAAACATTCTCAGAGTGCTTATCAATTGTTCCTTCTCAAGCTGGGGCGGTGGTACCAAGCCCAGTGCTCCTCAACAATGGACTTGGATGTGGAGGTGCATGTAATACTTATCAAATTTTCAAATGATACAGAATTGGGAGGGATAGCTAATTCCCGGGAAGACAGAAACAAAATTCAAAGTGATCTTGATAGACTGGAGCATTGGGCTGAACACATCAGAATGAAAGTTAACAGGGATAAGTGCAAAGTTCTACACTTAGGAAAAAGAAACCAAATGCACAGGTATAAGATGGGGGATACTTGGCTCAGCAATACTACATGCGAGAAGGATCTTGGGATTGTTGTTGATCACAAGCTGGATATGAGCCAGCAGTGTGATGTGGCTGCAAAAAAGGCAAATACTATTTTAGGCTGCATTAACAGAAGTATAGTTTCCATATCATGTGAAGTATTGGTTCCCCTCTATTCAGCACTGGTTAGGCCTCACCTTGAGTACTGCAACCAATTCTGGACACTGAACTTTAAGAATGCTGCAGACAATGATCACACAGCTGGAAACAAAGCCCTATGAGGAGAGACTGAAAGAACTGGGCATGTTTAGCCTTGAGAAGACAAGACTATGGGGAGATATGATGCACTCTTCAAGTACTTGAAAGGTTGCCACACAGAGGAGGGCCAGAATCTCTTGTCGATCGTCTCAGAGTGCAGGACGTGGGCTCAAGTTGCTGAAAGCCAGATTTCAACTGAACCTCAGGAAAAACTTTCTAACTGTTAGAGCAGTACGACAATGGAATGAATGACCTAGGGAGGTGGTGGGCTCTCCAACACTGGAGACATTCAAGAGGCAGCTGGACAGGCACCTGTTGAGTACACTTTAATTTGGATTTCTGCACTGAGCAAGGAAATTGTACTCAATGGCCTTACAGGCCCCTTCCAACTCTATGATTCTATGATTCATTTTTGATGTGATTTTTTTTCTTGCTGTGCATGATGGTGAGGCACCATACACCTTGGATGTAAGACATCCAAAATGATTATATCTGCTTGTATGTTTTGATAGATGTAATTTTTCCTTTTGTATTGAATGTATTGAAATGGCTACTAACGTCATAAGTCTCTCCTGCCTCCCCACTATTGGATCTAACTTTGATATTTATTATATTCTTTTATCATACTAAAAGCATATAAAGAGTTTTTCTAGATGGTGACTAGCCAAGGGTGCTATTCCTTTGAGAAATTACCATTAGATCTAGATGACACCCGGTGTTTCTGATTTACCTGCATTTCTAAGGGCCAAACTAGGTGTGACAGAGTTGCCATCCATCCACGTGTCTGCTCTGTTTGTTCACATGTGAAGTATGGATGGAGGATGTGGTATCTCCTTTATGTGAAATGGCACACTCAGGGAGATAAGTGAAACTCACCATCACCTTCCTTGCACTTTGTTTCTTTAAGCAGCCGTCTTCCAGCCCAGCTCCAATACTGGAAGTGAGCTGGGATAGGATTGCTTAAAACAGTGGAGCACCATGGGGACAGGTGGGGGGAGTTTGGGGGAACAGGCTAGATTTTAATCAGCACCTCCATACACTTCTTTTCATGTAACCCTCTTTCCCAAAGTGATATTTGAAAGGAGCAGATACTGTATGTTCCTAAAACACTTGTGGCTGCCCCATCTTGGTTAGTTAGACCAATTTGTCGATCCTTATTTCAGTCCATGCCACTTTTGCATGTATTCATTCACATGTCCATTCTGCTCCATCTCTGCATAATTTACATTTTTTAAGTCTGCAGAAAAAATGCATTTAAGATATGCTTTCTTGAATATAGTTTATCTCAAAATATACATTTTAATACTTTTTTAAACTAGGAGCTATGTTGCAACATTCAGAGAAGTGTAAGATCTGATGGATAGCTGTGTTCTTTTCCACATATTAGTACAGGAGTTTTGGATCAGGTCAACCTCATATTGGAATTTGCAAAGATCAATTTCTCAAGCATATCTATGTGTTAGTTTGACCCAAAGTCTTCTGGCTTCTAACAGCTAATATTTTGAAACATCTAGTGATATGAAATGAAGGTGGTCTGTGATTTTGCACTTATTCTAATTTTATGAACATAACATATGCAAATAGAGAGTATTTTCAAGTGTTGTTAAAATCAAATTTGGATCTTGTTCTCTGTTCTGCACATGTTGCCCATTCTTGACATGGAAGGTTTGCATAGTCTGCACATTGTACAATTAGGCCGCTAAGTTGTGTGTTTCTCAGTCTGTACATGCAGATGAAATTCAGTGGTAAGGCTGCTTCTGTGGGCTGGCATCTTCACCGTCAGCCAGTCCCTGAATCTATCTGTAGCTCCTTCTGTCCCCGCTTCCTTGGGAAGATTCTGGCCCATGTCACCAACTGCTTGGGACAAGAACAATCCCACCTCACACCAAAAAATCCCTAATTATAATGTACCTTTTCTATGGATTTCTTTCATCAACATATTATATTGTCTTTTGTAAATATTAGTGATATAATAATTATATTTGTCACATATAAAAATTGAGATTCTTGCAATTTTAATCAAGACTTCTTGTGCCCTGAAAATGCATTTTCTATTTCTGTTTAGGTTTCCTTTGCATTTATGCTAACCTCTCTTTTCAAAAAAGCAAACTACGCTGGGTCAGCTCAGTTTTTCACAACTGTGGCTTTTGGTGCTGTGGGCCTGAGCATTGTCCTGTTGGAAGATTTTCCAAAGTCCTTTGTGTGGTCACTAAGCCCACTATGCGAGTGCCCATTTTTAATTGGTGTTGCACAGGTTAGTAAAGTATCTTATTTATTTGTTACTATAGTATACACTCTTGTATGAACGGTATTGTCACCGTACCATTCAAATATAATATTTAAATATTTCATCTTGAAATAAAAGTAAACAACAAAGATACATCTTACTTTGAACTTTTTATAGATGTGTTACTTGTTTTCTCATCAGTTAGAAAATAAACATTCAACTGATGAGAAAGACAAAGTAACTCATTTTTCTAAAGTTCAAAGAAAGTTGTATGTGTGATGATGTAAGCTGAGTATTCCTCAGACAATGGTACAACTTATTTCATTTGGCAAAAGATATGGGCAGCAAAATCATTAGTCAGCACTTGCTGTGGCAAATGGCTACCAGCTGCATCTTAGATCATGAACTTTCTGTAGTAAATATTTAATGTGGAATTCCCATGAAGTGCAAGTGGCCTTTCACTAGCAAGAGAAATCACCTTATCGTCCTCACCCTTGCAGCCCCTTGTGCGCCACCAAAGTTTGCTCCAGAGGCTCCCCCAACTCTTTCGAGCAGATCTGGGGGGTGGAGGGTCGGGGGTGGGGAGACTAGAGGATGGTCAAGTGACATCCCATTGCATGAGCAGAAGTCAATTTAGGGCCCCTGTGTTTTTCCTCTGGCTTAGATGTTAATTCAAGCTGCGGCTATGGCAGTAGCAAGGAACTTCCCCCCTTTCTTTGTCTCCTCCTCTTTACCTGGTGACCAGAATGCTGCTACAGTAGCATTCCATGTGTTGGGAACCCTGATGTTAGTTTGGACATTTGGTGGTTGGGGGCAGTTATGCTTCTCAGGGCTCCTAGTGCAAAACCAGAGCAGCATCCCAGGTACAAGGGAAGGGAAACACTGGAAGAAAGGAAGAGGAGGATGGTGAGAAGAAAGAGGGAGATTGACCCACCCTTCCTTTCTGCTGCTCTGTCTGCAACATTTGCCATAGAGGTGGAGAGGAAAGAAAAATGGCATCCCACTGCTAAGTAACTATTGCTGCCTTACCAACCGTGAAGGAAAGAGGGTTGAGGGCTCATAAGAGAAGAGCTTTGAAAAAGAAATTTAGGACACTGGGGGGGGGGAATAGTTTTTCTGGTGATTTTTCCACTTTAGCTCATAACTGTTGGCCCCAATTAGAATAGAGCCCGAGGAAGTTCTAATAATAAAGATTTATTTAGTGTTACATTTTAGTAAAGTAGTGCTGTTAAATTGCAGCTACAGTTTTTATATTTGTTTGCAGGTGATGCATCTGGAAGATTATGAAGAAGGAGCTGTTTTCTCACATCTAACTCATGGCCCTTATCCATTAATTATTGCCTTTATACTATTGACCCTTGACAGCATGCTTTACCTGCTCCTAGGGGTTTATTTTGATCAGGTGATTCCAGGTATGTTAGAATAAAAGAAAAATACAAAAGAACTAAACAACATCAAGTGCTTGGTGAAGGATTAATGCCAAAACTCAGTAGTGTCTTGTAGGACAAAATCCCTGTAGGCTCAATGTCTACCTACTCAGTGGCTTCCCTATTCTATTATGTAGCTGCACAGATATTAGATGTGTATTCCTAGAGAACTAAATGAACACACTTGACAAAGTTCTACCACTGAAGCTGCCTGGATGAGAGACTGACTGGGGACCATATATAAGCAACTTCTTGGAAAAAAGATGGCATATAAGAAAAAAAACAGCTAAATCTATTTTAAAAATTGCTTTGTATTCTGCATTTAGAATCGAGGTCACATTGCATGGGTTGCATTGCCCATGAATGCAATCCAGCTGATGCACATCTCCATCTATACAAATCACTAAGTTTTCCCATACCCAGTAGCTAGCCTATACTTCCAGTAGGCAGATTGCTGGATATACCTTTTCCCCCTTTTGCTCCAGGATCTGATACCATTTTTCTTAAGGGGAACAGGCATTGGGTTTGGGCACTGGAGTGTATACCTCTTCTGAAACTTGCCTTTTGCCTTATGTAGCTTGGAAGTATTTGGTAACGTGCCTCTGAGCATATGGTGAGTGGTGTCAGCATCTGCAATCAACCCAAATAACAGAAACAAGACATGTGCTAATCTGATCTTATTTTAGCAGGGAGGAAGCAATTATATTAAGACAGTTGATATACTTCAGATAGTCATTTTAAATATGTTTGATTTACTTTGCAATTTTAGTGAAGTTTCCTATAGTAAATCATTTTCTTTTGTTTCTGTTTCTGTGAATACTTGAAGTACGACACTCAAAAAACTCTAAAAGCAATTGTGGAATAATGGCACTGACTATTTTGCAGAATAGTTTCCAATGGACATGAGGAATGTTACAGTAGTAACACAGGAAAGAAGTGAAGTAAGAAGAACGCCAACAACCATACAGAAATGTAATTCTCCATTTTTGGAGATGGCAGGTTGCCACCACTCACCATATGCTCAGAGGCACATGTTACCAAATTCTTGCAGCCTACACAGCAAGTGGATTGGACTGTGAAAGACCAACCTAAATTGTGTTTGGATTTTGACAAATTTGTAGGGCAGTCCAATATCTCAAGACAGGAGGTCAGGTCTCCTGCTCCCCTGTTGCATTCACTATAGCTGCCCAATTTCCCTGCTTTTTAAAATTTGGTAGAAATATCTGTGGGCTATAAGTACGTTCTTGAACCACAAGGTTTTTTTTTTTTTTGCCTATTAGTGAATATAAAATATACATAATAAAATTCTTCAGCACATAGGTTTGTTAAATTAAAAACTAATGTGTGCAGTTAACAGAGACATGCCATCTCAAATGTTTGTGCATGTGCATATATGATATATATGTAGTGATTGTTCAGAGTTAACCTGGTATTTTTAATGATGATATTATTTGTGATCATATCATTGTTATATATGTGACTCTGTGTTACACCATGCACAGATGGAAACATTCTTTCTATTGGCTATGCCTGCACGCACATGTACATTTCAGTATACCTCCATGATCACCAAGTATTAGCCCAAATGTGGTATATATGTTGTGCTTTTCTGAAAAAATGCATGATTGGTTGGCTGTCCTGCTGCACTAATACCCCTGTTGGATTCAGAAAGGTAGGTAAGTGTGAGCATTTTTTTAATGCAAAATTTTTATATCCCAACCCGCCTTCAATTTGGAGCAGAGAAGTAAACAAAAGAAATAAATAAAGCAGCCATATAAACTTAAAACAGAATTTAAAATCACACACTATGTATGTATGTTTATTGCACTCAGTGATGTAGCTGTAACTTATGCTGAAAATTAAAAGACACGCTCCTTTCTATAGTACTGGCAAGCATTCCCGGATTACAGTCTGAACCCAAAATACCAGTTACAGTTTGGGCACAAACTAGTTATCAGATGCATATATTTGGACTGCTTTCTAGTTATAGCTTTTTTTTTAAAAAAAAAATTAGTCTGCTGTGCAATCTATATTTAACATTTTCATTTTTCCTCTTTTTTCTCTCAGGGGAATATGGATTACGGCGAAGTTTTGTCTTCTTCCTGAAGCCCTCATTTTGGGTTAAACGAACAAAAAATTATAAGGAATTGTATGAAAGCAGCATTAATGGGAGCTTAGAGTTCAATGAGATTGTTGAGCCTGTATCATCTGAATTTCAGGGAAAAGAAGCTATTAGGTATGATTGATTGTGCTGCAGTTTAACTTGAACTCCTAATGTCAGTTACTAATATTTTTGGGCTCATAGAAGTAATTGGCTCTGTTTGCACAAAACAATAAGACAGGGACTTTGGCTAACACATCATTTTGTGCACAAGATGTGTTTTGGCGCATACAGCCCAAATGCTGCCTTTTATGCAAGTGAGTAAACAAGTTTAGTGATGTATAAATGCAAGAGTGTGGTTTGTTTCTCCATACGAGACAAAACAAAGTGAAGGGGATTCAAAAGCTCGCAAAAAAAGGGGGGGGAACCCCCAAAATGCCACACAAGATCAGGGAGATATTTTTTTTTTCAAAATGGTTTTTATTGTATAAATCTGTATTGGAACTTGCCCAACGCGTTTCAGCCCAACCAGGGCTTTCATCAGGGGCTATAAAAATAACAGAAAATTACAATGAAATGGACAGACCTTTATCACTTACATATCTAAAATTAAGGAATACTATGAGTATAACAACATATATTTTGTGACTAACAGTTCTAATGATATTTTCTTTAAAAGTAAACGTTTTGGATTTCTTTTACACAAATGTAAATACAGAATCTTTACTTTAAATTGCAAAAATAAACTTGGATAAAAAAGCATTGTTATACTTTATGTTGTAAAAAATATAAAAAGGCATTGTTATACTTAATTAATTTTTTTTAAAAAATTTTCTTATAGCAACAAAGCATGATGATTGCATGATATATAAAAATATACCAAGGATTGAATTGTTTTGTAATAGTTTCCAAGAGTTGAAAACAAAACATATATAAGGTTATTTCAACTTATGAGAAACAATATAACTAAACCGACATTACTTGTACTCACATGTTTGTAAATCTAAAGAAATTTCTTTGTGTAAAAACAAAGTAACTACAACTTTTCTCAAAAGCACCATAGGCTAAATAATTTTATAATGGTTTACAGAAGGAAACTATATGACTTATATATAAGTTTTTTTATTTAATTTTTTTTAAAAAAAACATGGTAATTAATTTGACCTTTAGGTGTAGGATTAGTTACACCTGGAGTACACCTTATGTAAAAGTCAAATAAAACTAGTTACATAAATCATTAAATTTAAATATACAAATATTGTTGTAAGAGAGGAACCAATGAGAAATCTTCATTTAATCCATTTGGTATTATAGTTTTAAGTCTTAAAATCCATTCTATTTCTTTTTTGTTAAGAAGAAACAAAGGAGATGCTCCTTGTATCTTCTGTAAAACCCAAAATTTAAATCCTGTTCTGATGTATTGAGTGCATTGAAGACAATGTGAAACCAAAGGTGCCCCTATATGTTTCTCCATAACAAGGCAGGCTTGCCTAAAGAGCCTTAAACTAAGATTTGCTGTGGGCTTACAAATCCTGGTTTGTTAGATAAAAAACAAACTCCCTTGGTTCAGACATCAAATTAAGCTGTTTTGTTTACTTGCTTCTGAAGGAAAGTTATGTTCTATGGATACCCATGTTATGGGTACAAGGTATGGTCTATTTCAGTGGTTCCCAACCTGGGGTCCGTGAAGTAATCCAGAGTGGGCTGTGCACAGTAAAGAAATGAATTATTGCTCCAAACAAGAGAGGAGGAGTTTCCTGAAGCGCCAGAGCATCTTTCAGGCACACCAAGGGCAGACATCTGCCTATACCATACATGGCAGATGCCAAAGGAAGCTGAGGGAGGTGCTACCAGGAAAAAGAGGGGGTTACTATCCCGGCTCCTCGCGGTTCTGCTTCTGATGATGCCCTTACTCAGAATGAGAGGATAGGGCTGTTCATGAAGCAAAAAGAAGCAAGGCTGCAAGGAAAGGCTGCTTTCCCTCTTCCTTCCTGGCAGCCAGCCTGCCTGCCTTTCTTGGCTCCTGATTTGTTGCCATCTCCTTTTAAAAATTATTCTTGTTTGTGAGGCCACCTAGATCTCGCTTTCAGCCCAGATCTCACCTGGACAGAGCCAAGGAGCAGTGAGGAAGCTCACGACCTGCTCGCCCACTTCTCTGAGGCTAAGTGTGTGTGTGCCAGTGTCCCCCCTTTCTTCCATCTACAATTACCCCCCCATCTCTCCAAGATGCTGCGGCAGTTGAGGGCTTCCCCCCTCCCATGTGCCCAAATTCATGCCTGCCTGCAGATGCTTGCAGGAGGGGCAGGTGTGTGTGTGTGTATTCATGTGCTGATCTGTCTCCTGCTCCACTGTCATTCCCCAAGTGCAGGCTAACCAAATCATCAGTTCTGATTATCATCCCAAGGCCTAAAAGCACTAACCCCCCTCCTCAACCTATCCACCCTTTTGTCTTCACAATATAGCATCCCCACTACTACCATATTGCTGCTTCTTGATGATGATGATGATTTTAAAAAAGCTCAGCAGGTTGGCTGAGGCTGGGGTCCACATACTGCAGCTGAAATGTATTTATTTCATTATTATTGCATTGATATCCCACCTTTCCTTCAAGTTGCTCAAGGTGGTGCACATGGTTCCCCCTCCTTCCATTTTATCCTTACACCAACCCTGTAAGATAGGTTAGGCTGAGACACTGTGCCTGGCCCATGGTCACCCAGTGGGCTTCATGACTGGATGGGGATTTGAACCTGGATCTTAGCCCAACACTGTAGCCCAGTGGTATTGGGAGACAGGACTGTACATCTTCGGACTGGGGGGTGGGTGTGAGGGGGATACCAATTGGACTGGATCTTTGCATTAAGAAAAGAAAGCAACACCTCCCTGAAGGCAGGGAGCTTTTTATGGAAAGGGATATTTGGAGATGTGATTTTGCCATGCACCATTTTTTTCAATTAACAGAGGTGAAAATTAAAATTAGCATGGGGGTGGGTCATGAAATGTTTTAAGCTTGCAAAGGGGGTCCTTTACTCATAAAGGTGTGGAACCACTGGTCTAGTTTAAGCCACATATTAGAGCTTCCATCCTCCTGCTATGGATTGCAAGGGACTTTAGTGCCCCAGGGGTACTGTTGTCTTCAGAAAAAACCCTGGTGACGTCTTCCCTCAGATGAGTTTAGAGCCCTTCTCATCTTTGGAGTGCTTCTGAGATCTGTGTAAGCAGTCTTGCTTCCCCATTAATCCGTCTGTTATCAGGTGGGTAAATAGCCTCTCAGTTCCTTCAGGTAGCCCTTTCTGTCCTTGACTCGCCACTGGGGTAGCTACTTCCAGAAATGCTACCTTTTCCTTCCTCCCACCTTGTGATCTAAATAGCTGTGGCAAGGCTTGCCCACAGCCTAGCTGTTTCCTCTTTCTTTTTTCTGTTACTTCTTCCCCACCCATGCTCCTGCCATGCTTGGAACCCCTTCTAAATGTGTCCCCACCACATCTTTATTCTTCAGCTGGTCAAGCATCTCTCCTTCTCCAGCAGAGGCACCCTGCCCACCCTTTTCTGGTCTGTTTGGCTCGCCTCTGCAACTGACTGTTGGGCTGACAGCATGAGCAGGGAGCTGCTACATTAGCCACTCCTGACACCAAGGTTCTTGGCTTATCATTACAAGCAAATGTGGCTGCTGTATAACTTGTATATGCAGTAGTAATTATCTTTGTCACTTTTATGCATGCTCAAGTAGTGTAAGAGAAGTGTGTGATAGTTTTCATATGTAAATGTACTTTGTCATTGTCCTGTGAAGTTCTACTTCTGTCATTGATTATGGGCAAAGAAAAAAAACCACATTGAGAAAAGGCAGTGTTAATCAATTTTCTCTCCATCATAACACTGTAAAGAAGTATCTGTGCAAGTGATCCATGTATTACTTAAGATGCAAATGTTGCCTGTATTAATGTTGCCTGTACTAATATACCTTTCCTGATAATGTCAACAAGAAAATCTCCGTGTGCATGAATCTGTGGGATATTGACTAGTAAGTTTGCTGTTAAGACGAGGAAGTTCATTTAGTTAAGCACTAATAGTAGTATGTAGTTTATTACATAGGAACCAGCTTAATACTGATAGGAAGTGAGACATACTCGATCCAGCCCTCATTGGATGCCATTTAGCCAGATTTCCCTTGATGTGACAGGTAGCCAAACAATTAAAAAATGGTGTTTTTAGCTTTAAATATTCCAGTTAGTCTTTTTTAACTGCAATTTTGCAGCCTCGTCTCTTCCATAGTGTATATATTTCTCACAACATTTTATGAGATCAGCGTCTGGAAGAAATAACAGTCAGGTTACATATTCATGTAGTACTTTCTTTCTGGACAAGGAGTTATAGCAAAGTTTTAAAATATGTGATCCTCATCTTCATTGTTGTACTTCTTTTGAATGTGTAGATCAGCTTGTATTGTAAACCAAAGCAGGAATATTTATGTTGATAGAAATAAGACACTTGTATATCCATTGTTTTCATCTTGCTAGATAAATTCTACCAAAGTTCTGTGTTTCTTTTTGAAAATATATTTATCTTCTTTCAGAATCAACCATGTCCAGAAATCATATGTTAAAAAGGGTGAAACTGTGGAAGCTTTGAAAAGTAAGACTTAGTTTCATCTATCTGCCACAAGTGTGAGTCCTTGTATACAAGCTGCTGTCTGTTTGTTGTGTTCTGACAATGGCTGTATTTGCAGCATGCATGCACAGAAGTGAGTTGTAGCAGGTCTTGGTGCACTTCCCTCTCTTCCACCCATGTGGATGGGAGAAGTCCAGATGATTTTACTTCCCCTTAACTGCAGTTTGGCATGTTGTCTGGTGTGAGAAGCTGTGGTTAACGCTAACTATCACTAATCTCAAGCAGACCAACTTCAAACTGTGGTTTCTAACTTCCAAATTCCTCTTGGCTGAACAAGAGGAGGAAGAGGGAGCACATGAGGCCAAGACTCACTGCAGACATGGCCAATGGGAACAATGGCATAGTATGTTGGTGAGTTTCTCTGTGCTCATGTATTAACTTATCAGTAGTCAAATCAGAAAACATCTCAAAATTTAAGTGTTAATCAAAACAAGCTCAATCAGTAAACATCTGGGTGATTAGTTATATTAAATATTAAATATATATATTAAATGGTGTTTGTTTCTTATGGTGAATGATAGCATACACTATAAAGCTGTGGCTGAATACTGACAATAGAGCAACACTATATAATAGCATTAATTCCTATCTTTCCTTTCCTCATTCTTTTATTAGGTTTATCCTTTGATATACATGAGGGTCAGATCACAGCATTACTTGGACATAGTGGAACTGGAAAAACAACATTAATGAACATTCTTTGTGGATTATGTCCACCTTCTGATGGTAAATATAATCAAAATGTGACTACTTTGTTTTGTCTTAAAGAGTATTGCTAGAAGAATTGCTCTGGAAGACTCTTTTATGGTTTTTGTTTTAAAATTAGTTTCTTGATCTGTACCGTTTCTTATGTTTTCTTGTGTGTGTGTGGTGTAAGTAATTAACAACGTTTTATGCCCTTTTTAGGGCTGTACACTGTAATTGTACAAATCACAAATAAGAAACTAAACAGGGCTGATTCGGGCCTATTTATATCCTGTCCAAATCGGGTTGAAGTAGGTACAAATCTCTACAGAGTGGATCAGGTAGTCCTGAATTGATTAGTAGAGATTTGTACAAATCAGTAGCTCAAAACAGTCTCTAATGAACCCAGACAAGCTGTCTCTGAATGGAGCAATTACACCATAAAGAAGAACATCAGGGTGGGGAGAGAGGGAGGAAGGCTAGAATGCAATCACTGCACGCAACAGTCTCCAATCACAGTGCTTGGAAGGGGTGAAATCTTTTGTAAGTTCTGTTTTGTAGAAATGTTTGGTGGGGGTTGGGTGGCATTTGTTCAGCTTGAGTATGTTTTCTGTTATTTCCAAATCAATCCCAGTCCTATCCTTATTTACATTTTTTTAAAAAAAAAAGTTTGCTGTCTGTGGTTTTTTAAAATTTAATTTGATTCTGCTAAGAATTATTATTAAACCCTGTAGGTGTATTTAGCCATCACTTTATGAATTCAGTGTTATGATTATGATGATCATTTTCCAGTTACTACCCTCAAACAATACAATGCATCCAGCTTGTGTGTGGTTATACATTATTGTTATTATTAGCCAGCCAGCCAGCCAAACCTTGTGGGCATATTGGCCAGCAATCTCATTTATTATTATTGTTGTTGTTGTTGTTATTGTTATTGTTATATTTTCCCCTCACTACTGCTGTTAGCAATCTGTCCCCTATATGACAAGTTCTTTCATTAAAAAATCTTTCTTTGACAAAGCAAATTTTAAAGTTGACTATCATGTAAACCCGTGGAGCTACCCACCTGAAATTTGGCAGTGTCAATTCCTTTTATAGGGGCTACCATGTCTCCACATTTCATGTGCATATTACCTCTATGGTGCTGCCAGTCTATGTCTGTCTGATGTCCACATGTGTCTAGTATCACAAACCCAATTTTAAAACCCCCTCATTTTCCCCCTCAAAATTATCAAGGAAGAAACAAGGGAAACACAGCAACATGAGAATCAGCTTGACTGAGCACTACCTTTTCTTTACATTTTTAGGAAAAGCAAAATGTGAATGTGGCTAAAATCCCTGGAGCTACCCACCCAAAATTTGCCAGGGTTAATTCTGCCTATAGGGGCTACCATGTCACCAAATTTCATGTCTCTGTGTGAAAAAACAAAGCTGTTGTGTTTGTTTAAATTTTACAACATTTTAAACTTTAAAGGTGGCTAGCATGCAAACCCCTGAAGCTATCCACCTGTAACATGGCAAGTTTAATCCCCTACCGTATCTCCAAAGTTCATGTGTCTATGTTACAAAATAAGATAGTTATGGCCTTTTAGGTTTTGCAGTATAATTCAATGGGATTTCTGGAGGTTTGTAATATCCAGATTGTGATCCGGATCAGGTCAGATCAGGTCCAAATCTGTCCATACCAGATTGGGCCTGATCTGTATTTACAAACTGGAGCCACAAATTGGATCGGGGGATACATGCACAGCCTTACCCTTTTTCCAACCATCTGCTGGGGTCAGGGGATTTGATCTCTACACCTTTTGAAGATAAGGTAAATTTGTAATAAATTAGTCCAACTGTCATAGTAAAGCAACTGTTTTATAGAATTTCACAACCCAACTCGTGAAAACACATTTCCCCCCCCCCCCGAAGTGTATATGTGTTTTGTAGGGTCATAGGTTTTGGCTGCAGAAAGTGTATTCATAAGTTTGTCTCCAAATTTATTTGAGGAAAACAAAGAAATTGTCTTGTTTCAATTACTGTGGAAAGAATAGCCAAAGCCCATGAGTCCCCTGTTTTTAATACTAGGGTATGGTAGAGTACAATAATATAGAAAGCTCCTCTGAGCATGTGCAGAGTTCAGAGGACGTGTCACAAGCAAAAAGCAGGAAGTTAACAGTGAGTTCTGAATGGACTATACAGTAGGATCAGGCTGCTCAAATAATGCAGCAAAAAGGCAGGGGTAGGGGGTAAAATGTTCATAAGCCTATTGAATTTGCCATAAATGTTTGGTTTTGGAAGCCTGGGTCTTTGGCCCTCTGGGGAAAGGAGGTAGTCGGCATAGGAAATGAATTATTTAATCCTTTCCCTCTTACATAATAGTCCCAATGACGACACACACATATTTGGGGCTGAAGAAAGGGTAATTGCCCACTTGGCTACAAAATGTTATCTGGATTCCAGAAATCTGAAAGCAGAGTTTGTGTTGCTATTCTCTTCCAGGTTAAAGCAGAACAACAATAATTTGGTGCTGGTACTTGTCCTTGTGCAAAGCACCCTAAAATTTGTTTTACCCAGTGATATAAAATGTTGTTTTAAAGTCAACTCTCTGCATGTTCACGGGTGTTATATTATGAATCTTGACCTTGGGCATGTTCTGTCTCAGGCTTGGGCTGGCTGTGACTAGATAAATGTTCTCTGTTGGTAACAATCTCAGTGGAAATCTTTTCCCCTCTCATTTTTTTATGCATTAGGGTTTGCATCGATTTATGGATATAGAGTTTCTGAAATAGATGAAATGCTAGATATAAGAAAGATAATTGGAGTTTGTCAGCAGTCAGATATATATTTTGATGTATTAACAGTGCGAGAGAATTTATCAATACTAGCTTCGGTTAAAGGGATACCTTCTAATGATGTAATACAAGAGGTGAGTACAAGATAATGGCCATATTCCACTATACTACCATAAATATATTCCATTATGGAACCACAACTTTTGTTAGCCATCTTGAGTTTTGGGCATAGGGCATTTAACATTAATGATAATGAAAATAATGATATGTGGTAAAAACAGCAGAACCAAATCTACCTGGTACCTTAACGGTCACTACCTAGAACAGGTAAATACTTTTAAATACCTAGGTATCCATATCAACAATAACCTGGCTTGGTCTCATCAATTAGCACATATTAAAATTCTGGCAATCAAGATCTTAGGCCAACTGAAATTTTTTTTCTATACTAGGGGAGGGCAATTAATAAGACCTTTCCTTAAACTTTATGTTACAAAATTTATTCCGTCAATTTTATATGGTGCCGAAATTTGGGGCCCAGCTTTATGGCACGCCCTGGACCAGATTCAAAACACCTTATTCAAACAAATTTTGGGGCTACCCAAGGCTACTCCAGCAGCTCATGTTAGAGCAGAACTTAGTGTTCCCTCCTTAAAGGCTACATCAGACTTGGCATTTCTCTGGTACCGTAAGAAACTAATTACATCTGATCCCCGACCTCTGATTAGACTCTGTCGAGAGGAACAGTTGCAAAACGGAGCCTGGGAGACAAATTTTTCTAGCGTAGCTAAAACTTATGATTTATTTGATAATCTCCTCACTAATCTTGATTCGAGAGCATTGCGTATCCATATTTTTGAACACGAGGCACAACGAGACAAAGCAGTTATTACCGCAGCTCCATTCTCTCTCTGGTTCCCACGCATTAAAACCACCCGTGAATGGCCACTTTATCTTGATATCCTAACTAAGGCCGCTCTTCGTAGAGCATACACGGAACTAAGATTTCAGGTCATGCCCTCTGCGTATTTATACGGTAGATACCTCAGTACTCCATATGCAGAGCGCCTATGTCCTGCAGGGTGCAAGGCCCCCGAGGATTTAATTCATTATATGTTAGTTTGTCCCTTATTTGATGGCCCTAGAAAAAAATTTCTGGATCCGCTGATTCAAAAGAATAAAGATTTAAATGAAGCTCAGATAGTAGTATTTCTTTTATCCTCAGATCAACCTTACACAATGATGTCTACCGCTAATTTTGCTCTGGCGGCAAAGAATCTCAGAGCCAGGCATATTAAAGCTTCCAATTAATTTAGGCACTAAGATTATAGAATTTTTAAACTAAATACGCATGTATAGTACTACTAAATGTTTTCTGTATTTTATTGATGTTTTTTAATGATTGTGTTCCTTCTGTAACAGCCAATGGCTATGCACAGATTTAATAAACAAAACAAAAACAAACATTAAATACTTCTTTTGCTTGAATTTTTTAAGGTCCAGAAAGTTTTACTAGATTTGGATATGCAGCCCATTAAAGATAATCAGGCTAAAAAACTAAGTGGAGGACAGAAAAGGAAGCTGTCAATTGGATTTGCAGTTCTTGGAGATCCAAAGGTAAACATCAGAAGGTTAAACTGGGTTTCTTGATACAGTAAGAATCCGTAATTGTATCCAAGAAATATGTTTCTCTGTACTGCTTGTATGTTAAAGCTGAAGATATATATAGTCACTTACCTAACATATGTATTATTCATATTTGTAAATAACAAGTTCTAGTTTTTCTCGGTGCAACACCAGCACAGCCTGCAGGGACGGGGAGAGATGAGTTGCCTTGGTCTACAGAACTTCCATCTCTGTCACCAGGAAACCATTCTGTCTTGGAGCTGGCTGTGAGGGCCTGCACCTGGTGTCGGGCCAAGGAGACAGTAAACTAGGGTTGCTGCTGGTGTACTGTACACCCTGCTGCCCGGCAGCTTCTCTGACTGAGCTGGTGGAGGCCGTCTCATCTGTGATGTTGGAGGAGCCCAGAACTGGAACTGGAGGAATCCACTTGTCTCCACATGCTGGGTGATTTCAATGTCCATGCGGAGGCTGCCTCTAGTGTTCTGGCTCGGGACTTCATGGCCCCCATGACAACCATGGAGCTGTCTCAAGTGGCCCGACACATAGAGCAGGGCATACTCTTGACTTGGGTTTTGCTCCAGATGGAGGAAAGGGTGGTCTGGAGATAGGGTGGTGGTGGATGTCACCCCATTGTCATAGTCAGACCACTTCCTGGTGAAGTTTAGATTTATGGCTCCGATCCTTTCCTGCAGGAGGGGTGGACAGATTAAGATGGTCCACCCCCAGAGACTAATGGAATCCAGTGTATTCCTGAATGCCCTGGGGGAGTTCCCAGTAGATAGAGCAGGAGACCCTGTTGAAGCCCTTGTCACGCTGTGGAACAGTGAGGCACAATGGGCTCTTGACATGGTTCCCCCGAGCGCCCTCTCTGGCATTATGGAGCCCAGTCTGCACCTTAGTACACCACTGAGCTAAGGGCAATGAAAGAAGCTGGACGATGGCTAGAGCGCAAGTGGCGAAAGACATGCTGTGAGACTGATCGGGCACAAGTAAAACATCATAACCATGCCTACTGTGTGGCAGTGGTGGCAGCGAAGAAGGCCCACTTCTCTGCCTCCATTGCATCCTCAAGTAGCACTCCAGTGGAGCTTTTCCTTATTGTCAGGGGTCTGTTGATATCAACTCCAGGAAATGGAGTTTTAGACCCTTTGGAGGCCCACTGTGAATTGTTTGTAAGGCACTTTGAGGATAAATTTCTTGCCTCCATTGCAGTCCTGATGCCCCATCCACATCTATTGTAGTCCCCAATGAGGTGTCCAGTGCAATGTCTGTTGCAATTTTGGGGGGACGGTTTCAGTTGATCGGGCCTGATGACGTAGACAAGGTGCTTGTGTTGATGCGGCCAGCAACGTGTTCTCTCGACCCTTGCCCTTCTTGGCTTATTAAAGCTTGCCAAGGGGGTTTGACAGAGTGGATCAAGGGTGTAGTCAATGCATCATTGAGGGAGGGAGTGGTTCCAGTTGCCTTGAAAGAGGCAGTGATCCGACCACTCCTGAAAAAGCCCACCCTGGACCCACTGGTTTGTGATAACTACCGACGGGTCGCAAATACCGCCATTTTAGGGAAGGTGATTGAGAGGGTTGTGGGGCAGCAATGGCAAGTACTCTTGGATGAAACAGATTATCTTGACCCATCCCAGTCTGGGTTCAGGCCTGGTTATGGGACTGAATCGGCCTTGGTCATCCTGATGGATGGCCTGTATTGGGAGAAGGACAGGGGGAATGTGACCCTGTTATTCTTACTTGATCTCTCAGCGGCTTTTGATACCATTGACCATGGTATCCTTCTGGGCCAACTTGGTGAGATGGGTGCTAGAGGCACTGTTTTACAGTGGTTCCCATCCTATCTCCAGGGTCGCTCTCAGAGAATAGCATTGGGTGACTGTCTTTCGGCCTCCTGGCAGTTGTGCTATGGAGTGCCACAGGTTACCATCTTGTCCCCCATGCTGTTTAACATCTATGCTGATGATACCCAGCTCGATTCTCCATAACATCTGAATCGGGAAAGGCCATGCAAGCCCTGGATCGCTGCCTGGACTCGGTGGGGGGCTGGATGAGGGCCAGTAAACTGAGTCTGAATCCTAGCAAGACAGAGGCACTGTGGGTTGGTGGTTCCTGAGTTCGGATAATTGGTCAGTTGCCTGCTTTGGATGGGGTTGTACTCCCTCTGAAAGAGCAGGTCCATAGTCTGGGGGTGCTCCTGGATCCATCTTTGTCACTAGAAGCCCAGGTGACCTCCGTGGCTAGGAGTGCCTTTTACCAGCTTCAGCTGGTAAGACAGCTGCGTCCATTTCTGGACCGCGATAGCCTGACCACTGTTGTCCAATCCTGGTAACCTCCAGGCTGGATTAATGTAATGTGCTCTACATGGGGCTACCCTTGAGGTAGGTCCTGAAGTTGCAGCTGATGCAAACTGCAATGGTGAGACTGCTCACTGGGACAGGGTATCGCCAACATGTTACCCAACTGCTGGAAGAATTGCACTGGCTGCCCATTTGCTACCGGGCCAAGTTCAAGGTTCTAGTTTTGGTGTACAAAGCCCTATACAGCTTGGGACCAGGATACCTGAAAGACCATCTTATCCCTTATATACCCAGTTGATCACTGTGCTCTGCAGGTGAGGGCCTTCTGCAGATACCACCTTATCAGGAGGTTCGTTCTGTACAATATAGGAAACGGACCTTTAGTGTGGTGGCACCTACCCTTTGGAATTCCCTCCCCTTAAATATTAGACAGGCACCATCTTGTTATCTTTTCAGCACCTATTGAAGACTTTCCTCTTTCAACAAGCCTTTTAAGTTGAGACCTATCCCAGTCTGCATCTGGGTTGGAATTGCTTTTTAATATGTTTTTAAACTTTCTTTTTTAAAATGTTTTTAATCTTAGATGTTTTGATAACTTTTTTTAAGTAATGTTTTTGAAGATGTTTTGGTTTAATGTGTTTTAAAGTTTGTTTTTATGATGTTTTAATGTTTTTAGTGCTCTTGTTTGCCTCCCTGGGCTCCTGCTGGGAGGAAGGGCGGGATATAAATCAAATAATAATACAGTAGGGCCCCGCTTACCGGTGCTTCGCTTCCCAGCATTCCGCTGATGCGGCAGCTTTCATTCCCCTTTTTAAAGCTGCTTTTGCCACTTTTGCGGCATTTTACGGCATTTTCGTGTCATTTTCGCGCCCTATTATACTAAATGGGGTTCTGCTTTACGGTGATTTCCGCTTTACAGCGGGCGTCCAGAACGGAACCTGCTGTATAAGCGGGGCCCGCCTGTAATAATAATAATGATAATGATGATGATGATGATGATAATAATAATAATAATAATAGTTTTTAAAGTGAAAATAGCTACGTGTTTTGGTGATTGTTGAAGCATCATCCCAAGTCCATTCCATCCTGGTTCTGTATGGGTCCGATCAGAAATTTGTTCCATCCCCTTTCTTAAAAAAAAAAGTATCCTAAAAAAATCTGCGTAGAAAAAACCAGTCAGAACAGACAAGGGGGGGAGGGAATTAAAATACTTAGTAAGTACTACTTAGGTGGGTAGAGGGCTTACCTTTACTTTCTTCATTGTTACTTATCAGTGCTAATTTAGCAGCTGTAAATTTTCTAAGCTGCATATTTAATGTGAGCCTACATAACATAAGACCTGGAGACCAATTTCAGCCCTCTCTCATGAGTCTTTGCAGTTCCCTGGGGAAATTACAAATACAATTATTCACAGCACTTTCCCCACCACGTTGTGAAAACATCTAAGGCTCTCTTTACACCTTATACTAGAGATGCAGATCCTTTTCATACACAAGGATATTTTTACAAGCCCCAGGACAGGTGAGAGGAGCCTATGCTGTAGTTCCCAGGTTCTGCTGCCATGGTTAGGACCCACGGTATGAGCTTTAATATGGGCTAGGCTTTCTCCTGATAATCCTGTTGATGTGAAAAAGATCTATGCTGAAGCAACTTCAAGAATAATATAAGAAAGGACCCTAGATCCGCCCAAGGTCCATCATAAGAGGGGAAAGTACTGGAGAATGCCTGTGTCACTACATATACATTGCTGGGTGTAGTTCCAACATTCTCATTCCAAATTTCTCCCCTGGGTTTTTCAATTTCTGTATTATTGAAAATGGAAAATGTAGAACTACTGGATAATGCCAGAATCTCTAGTGTTCTTTGTGATTTGTATTTCAAAATACGGTTGAAGAAAACATGTTTGGGGAAGCAAGCACATTTGGGAGGTAGATGCTAAAGGGGAGGGTATGTGTACAGATTCTGTTACCACCATTCCAAAATTCTGTTTTTGTGCTGGGAGAGAACCAAAGTAGAATGGAAGGTGCAATAGGGCTATAGAATAATAATGAACTGGAACTGGAGGAATCCACTTGTCTCCATGTTACTTTTTCAGTAGATTTCAGAGATGTATGTCATATTTCTAGACTGTTGCCATCAACCAGCCACACAGCACAGGCGACCCACATTTTGTGATTCCCTCAGTGTGCTGAGAAAATGAAATCTGTGTGCTGTTATTTTGATGAAGAGGAATAGGAATATCTGGGGGGAGGAGTTATATGGAGAGAGAAACAAGGACAAGGAAGAAAAAGGGTTAACTGAGGGATGGGATGCAGAAACAAATAGGATAAGAAAAGAAAAGGCAACAGTTGGATTCAGAGAGTTCTCTGGTGGAACACAGAGAAGATCATTGTTGTGGGGTGGAGGAAGTGCTATGGGGATGGTGGGGGGAGAAAGGGATAATTGGAGAAAGTGTGGGTGCCCACCTGTGGGGTGGAAAAACAGAACAAGAGGCCTGTTCTGAGAGATCCGTATTGTTGCTGGGAGAAAACAGAGAGACAGGGAAACAAGCATTTATAGAGTGTGAAGTTAAAGGGACTTGTGGTACAGGGGAGTTGGGGAGCATAATGTGGCCATGTAGAGAAAAACGTGGGTTGATAAAGAACTTGTTCTTTAAAAGCTTTCCCACAGTTAACATAGCTTTGCAGCTCCCTTGATTTAATAGAAAGTGTATCTAAGGAGATCCTGTTTAGGATGGGATTACACAGAAGGGAGTAGAAAAAAGGAAGGCCAAACAAGAGATGGATTGATTCCATAAAGGAAGCCACAGACCTGAACTTACAAGATCTGAAAAGGTTAGTTCATGACAGATGCTATGGAGGTCACTGATTCATAGGGTCGGTGTAAGTTATAATCAACTTGAAGGCACATAACAACAACAACATTTATTTATAAAACCTTTGTGTATACAACCAAGGTTTCTTATGTTTTTCTGATATTGGAGAGTACCCTTGGCTAGATATTGTTGAACTGATCACATGTCTGAGAGAAGTGATGATGATGATGATGATGAAGATGATGATGATGATGATAACCAATATTGGCGAAGAGTATTTGCTACTTTCAAAACGAATACCTAGATTTTTATCTCTCTCTTTTTTTGCCATATTTAGGTATTACTCTTAGATGAACCAACTGCTGGCATGGATCCATGCTCACGACAGACTGTTTGGAACCTCCTAAAAAATGGGAAAGCCAATCGAGTGACAGTGTTCAGTACACATTTCATGGAAGAAGCAGACATTATTGCTGGCAAGTGCAATTTGGAGGCCTGTTTGTTAAGAACCAATAGGGATGGAAAGATCTGTCTATTTCAGTTCTCTCCTTTTCTTGTTTTTATAATCACAAGCTCAGTTCTCCACATTTCTGCAGCAATTTGCAATTTGTTCATGGTGCACACACTAGCGTTTAAAGCCCTAAATGACTTAGATCCCAAATATCTGAAAGACTGCCTCCTCCCCTACAGACCCTTGTGGGTGCTGAAATAGCAGAGTGGGCCCTTTTGATAGCTCTGCCACCCTCTAAAGCTCAGGGGGATTGCCTGGGAGAGGGCATTCTCTGTGGCGGCCCCTAAGTTGTGGAACTCCCTCCCCTCTAAGGTGTGTCTGGCAATCTCACTGTAAACGGTGTACCTAAAGGTGATGCTAAAGATGTACCTCTTTACCCTGGCCTTTGACATCTGAGGCATATATTTTTAGGACCCACCCTATTTTGTGATTTTAGTTGTTTTAAATTGTTTTTAACTCTGTATTTTAAGGATGTTGTAGCCCATCCTGGGATATTTGGCTGAACAGTGGACAATAAAGGATTGTTATTATTATTATTATTATTTTTAAATCCTCATGAAAATTCTTCAGCATTTTAGTGTGGCTTTCTCCTAAAAATGTATGCAGTTTGACTAAGCACAGTTTTGCAAGAAATTTCTCATAAAATAATGCATTTGTGCTTGTTATTTTCATTAATATATTTATTTTTATGTATGCTTGCCCCTAATATATTCATTTTTTAAAAAAACATTGGTTGGAGAACTGCATCACAAAATTCAGAAGTGCAAATCTTTAAAGATTGTTGTGCCTCATATAGTTTTGGAAAGTGCAAATTTGATAGATTCAGCTTTAAATGAGAATTGAATTGAGTTTCTCCCTCATCCCTAAATCCAGCTCGTTGTTCTCTTGGTTGTCACTGTATGAACTGGTGTAACTGAAGGTACCTTCTGCTCTTGTTTATAGATCGGAAAGCTGTGATTTCCCAAGGAATGCTGAAATGTCTTGGCTCCTCTCTCTTCCTTAAATCCAAATGGGGAATTGGCTACCGCTTGAGGTATCTGTAGTTTGAAAACCTATTTCACTGTGTGCTGTAATTGCCACAGTCCTTATGCCTGAATGTTATCATTGTAGTTTCAATAATAATAATAAAAAGGTCCACTTTATAAACAATACATCTTAAAACACAGTGTGTGTGTTTTTGCTTTTCCTTAGTATGCAGATAGACAGATACTGTAACACGGAAGGCACAGCATTTTTGATCAAGCAGCATATCCCTGGAGCCAGTTTGTTAAAGCAGAATGAAGAGCAACTTGTATATGCCTTACCGTTTAATGACATGGATAAGTTTTCAGGTATAACTCATATCTCCTTTGAACACCAGTGAAAAGTGGGGAGCAGATATGGAAATTATTAAACCTATGGGAGACAAAATTGAAAATGATAACTTAGGCTTTGGTCCTATTAGTTCTTTATTTAAGGCATTTATATACCGCTTTTCAGGGTTATTATGCGAGGAAAAGAGCTGGTAGTTATTCTGAAAGAGAACAGATCACCCCAAACTGTTTGTTTGTTTGTTTACAAATAGTCTCTATTTATTTATGTAAGTAATCTTGTTTCCTTCCTTGTCAAGTTTTTTTATAAAGTACAGTAGGAAGACAGTTCCGAGAAAACAAACAAAAACCCCTCAATCTTACACATATTTTTTGTCACTGTTGTAAATGAAGGAAAACAATAATTAAATAATAGTGACAGCAAAAGTTTTTGTTGTTGGCACACTAAACAGCATAAAGAAATAAGGGAATACGCAAGAAATGTAATGGCCATTTAGCTTGGTGGTAGAGCATAAGCTTTGCATGCAAAAGCTCCCAAGATTAATCCCTGGCATCTCCGGGTAAAGCTGGGAAAGGCTCTTGTCTGAAATCCTAGAGACCCACTATCAGTCACTGTAGTCTGGCAATGGGGAACCTCCATCCTTCAGGCCAGGCAGGGGACCTCATTTGACCCATGAGGCCATTTTTTCTTCAGACCATACCCACTTGCTCTACACCTGATGTCATATATGACATCTGTGTGAGGAGGTAAAAACACGACCCTTGCTAAAAGAATTTGCAGGTACCGCCAATCAGCTGATTCCAAGCAGTATGGGCAAAGGAAAATGCTTCATCTGACATCATGGTGACTTATTTATTTATTATTGATTTATATCGCATCCTTCCTCCCAGCAGGAGCCCAGGTGACTTCAGGTGATTGACAGGTGGACAATTCCACTCACCTATCAAAGTGGCCCACAAGGGTTCTAGACACTTCTGTTGTAGATAATACTGAGCTGCATGGATCAATGGTATAAGGCAGCTCCCTGTATTTCCATTTCCAAGTAGTAGCTTAATTTTTTCTTCTTTTAGCACTGTTTGCTGATCTAGACACTCATTCTCATTTGGGTGTTATTTCTTACGGGGTTTCCATGACTACCTTGGAGGATGTGTTTCTCAGGCTGGAAGTTGAAGCTGAAATTAACCAAGCAGGTGAGGCACAATTACAGTGCTTTCTGAAGTGGTTATTTTTTAAATATCATAATCATGATTAAGTTATTAAAAATGTTTTTCAGCTTGGGAGTATTGTACCAGATCATATTCTCATGAAGTATTTACAATGAGATATCTTTAAGAGTGTAATCCTAATCATGTTTATTAGGTAGAGGCATTGAACTCAATGGGACTTACCTATGAGGGTTGTATTGTAAAGGTTTATATTTCTTTCTAGTGTTTTTCTGTTTTTCTTACCAAGATTCCAAAAAAAACCCCACAGTTTAATTAACACCTTCCTCCCTCCTGGATGATACTGATAACTGGTGCTGCCAAAATAATATGTATATTTCTGCATATTCTGGCAGATTTCATTTAGTGTGTTATTGATAATTGTAGTGGATGTGATCCCACGCTTTATAGATCAATGGTTTGGTGAGAAGGGATAAATTTTAAATTGCCTAACCGGTTCTCCTCTTTCTTAGATTTTAGTGCATTTAACCTAGAGCAAGCTGAAAATGAAATGGATGCAAAATCTATTGATGAGTTAGAGCAAAGTCTACTAATGCTATCTGAGACAAAATCCTGTGCAGTGAGTAGTAAATCTCTTTGGAAAAAACAGGTCTCTACTATGGCAAAGGTTCATTTTCTTAACTTCAAACGCGACATTAGGTCACTGACAGAAGTGTAAGTATCTAAGTTATGTGTTTGTTTGCCCAAAATTTATTATAGTGAAAAACTGCACAAATTAAAAGGTTCAAACAGACTGCAAAGTCCTAAGTAAAAGCTCTGGCTCATGTTGCCATCTTGTGTTGCAACACCTGGTGGGGAAATATACATGACCCACACACCACTTACTTTTTTTCTGCCTTGGTAGACCGGAGAGCAGCTTTAGATTCTATATCCCAGCTCCACCTTTGGCATAAACTGGCTTTTCTGAGTATAGATTGTAAGCTACTAGGGAGAATCCAGCAGTTCCACGTAGTTTACATGTTAGAGTTATCTCAGGTGGGAACCTCTGGGATCCTATTGCTGTGATAAAGGGAGTGTGTCAGGGTGCTTGTTAGCACCTCTTTTATTTAACCTGTATCTCAATGATATAGTCTCCTTCCTCTCTAGTTCAGAGTTCTCCTTCGTATAAGGGATATGAGTATCTCTGTCAAATATTCAGGTGGGGATGTGGAGACTTCTAAGGGCTTTAGGATCTTATTGTGTCAGGAAATCACTACAAGTTAACTATGCCAAAACAAAGAGCTTAGTTTTTGGGGAGAGAAGGAAGAAATATCTATGGCAATTGGATAGCCAGATGTGTAAGGAAGTTCATATTTTTAAATATTTGGGTATAATGTTCTGCATACTCTTTGATAAACCATGTAACTGCTAATGCTATTTTCCACTTTTTGGTTGGACCAGGTGGGATGATGGTGACTTCTTTGTTACAGCTTTATAAGGGCAAACAACTTCCCTAGATGCTGTACTGGGCACCTGTGTGGGCCCAATCAGGCATTACAGTGTTGGAATCAGTACAACATAAGTTCTTATCCAAAGTTTTGAGAGTACCTAGATTTACCATTAAGGCAGTTGCCCAATTAGAGACAGCTTGTTATTGAATGCGGATGCTTGCCCAGAAAGCAGCCATGGCCTTTTTGCTTAAGATAGATTCAAAGCTTGGAAAAGTTACTTTTTTTGAACTACACCTCCCATCAGCCCCAGCCAGGATGGCCACTGGATTGGGCTGATGGGAGTTGTAGTTCAAAAAAGTAACTTTTCCAAGCTCTGGATAGATTTTCAGCTGGCTCCACATCTGGTTTTATTGGCATATGAGGACATGGGAAGCGATTCTTGGACAAGTATGATGTGCACACTTATTTCATTGTTGTGCTTTTTGTTAGCCCACGTAGTTATGAGGAGCTATGATGACCAAGGGGAGGTCTTTAGATAACTGATTTTCAGACCACTACAGCACTCAGTGCAGAGCTTGGAAGATTACTTTTAAAAAGTAATAAATTACAGTTACAGTTACATGGCCCAAAAAAGTAGTAATTACTGTTACAATTACAATTGCTCTGAAAGTAACTGATTACTTTACAGTTCCTCCAAAGTAATCACTACAATTACATTTCAGTTACTTAAAAAAAACCGCCTACAAGGTGCTAACCTTGGCTGCTGCACATATAAGTAGCCTAAAACAACATTAAAAATAAACAAACACATACAGAGATAGTAGAATAATTATTTTTATTCATAAGATAGCAATGGTGGTCTCTCCGCTGGTAAGGGTGGTGGGGAGGGAGGCAGAGGCCACTACTCAGATCTTAGCACGTCAAACAAAGTGCAACCCCTCCCACTCAGCCAGCAAGCATAATCTCTCTCACTTAACCACCTCCCAGACCCTGCCCTGCCACCACCTAAGGGACACTCACTCAAGCAAACATTTTCCCCTGAGATGCAAAAAAGTTAAAATACTGCAAATGCAGCACAGTAGCCAGAGAGGGTGGTGGAGGCCACTTTGTGTGCCAAGTGCAAGCACAATATTCTCTCTTTCTCTCTCTCTCACTCACTCACTCACTCACTCACTCACACGTCATCTTTCACCTCCACAGTTCTTTATCTCCATTCTGCTGCTGCCTCCTTCTCCTCCTTTATCCATGTTCTTGACCTCCGGATCCTTTCCCCTCCACTCCATTCTTCACCATCACTAACCGTTTTTTTAAAAAAATGTTTTTTCCACTCCACCCCATCTCTCTGCCTCCTCCCTTGTCGCCTCCTACCCACCCACAGAGCATGAGGAAAGAGAGGCACTGCACAGAAGCCCAGTTTGAGGCACATAATTTTCATCCACAAATCAGAGGAGCAGAAGACTTCCCCTGCTCCCCCCCAAGTAATGCCCAAAAGTAATTCTGGAAACATTACAATTACTCCACAAAAGTAGTAAAATTACTCCTAGTTCTATTACAATCAAAATGTAAAGGAATTACCCACTCCTTACTCAAAAAAGTAATGAATTACAAGTAATTCGTTACTTGTAACTAGTTACTTCCAAGCTCTGACTCAGTATGTGGTGCCTCTCCAGTATAATCCTTTGTCTCCCTTCCTGGAAAGGTGCTTCCATATTTGTCTCTTATTTGCTCACATGAGTTGAGATGGCTCCTGACTAAATGCAGACTGAATTCCTTACAACTGAAGAGACATTTTGGGGCTCAGTATAATGTGGCTAGATATTGTTCAGCTGGATGCCTGAAGATAGAAAACCTGGTACACTTTTTAACAGAATACTCCTTCTGTTTAGATTTGAGGATGCGAGAACTTGAGCCCTTAACTGTAGGAATCAGTAACAATTCCCCTCTAAGTATAATTCTATTCCTGTTGACTGCTACAGATTACCACACGTCATATCGAACAGCCAAATTTGTCAGATTGTCTCTAGGGAAGCAAAAGTCGTTAATTGTTTTAATATACATTAACCCATTGAGTCTTTGTAATGAAATTAGATATTATTAGTTAATGTGTTTTGTATGCACTTATTTTGGTGTTATCTTATTGTTTTTATTATGTAATGTGTATGGCTTGATTGGTCAATGAACAATCAATTTGGACATACGGAAAAAATAAGAAGTGCAGATCTTTACAAAATGGTCACATATAATCTTTCAGAAGTGTAAGACTTTCTCATTTGAGGATAATGATGGTGTGATACTTTGATGTCCAGAAGCTCAAAATGTGGATTCATCCTCACCAAAAAGCCCAGGTGGTTTAGGGGCAAGCTGGAATTTTCTGCATATTATTAGTTAAGGAAGAGTATTTTTAGTTCTTTTAATAGCAGATTGATTTGGGTATATTTCATATTCAGGGGCATGATCCAGTTGTTGTGGGCACAACATTTATGTGTGTGTGTAGGAATTTGTTTACAGTCTCCTCCGTGCTGCTTCTGCACACATGCAAGCAGACACTACATCACTGTGGAGAATGGAAGGTCTGTGCAGTCTTCCCTAATCTCCAGTGTAAGTTACGTATGGAGCTCAAATAACTAGCATCAAGAAAAGAGAGAGCTCTGGGGAAAGATAAGGGAGACATATGCATATCTCCCAATCCCAATAATGCATCAGCATGATAAGGAGAAGCCAGGAGATAGATGGGACTCTTTTGAGCCATCTCTGTATGTACAGATAGTGTACCCATGGGAAAATGAATTACTTGCTTGTTTTTCAGTGTTGTAAACAAGCTTTAAAATCTGTAATCTAGTAACACTAAGGTTCTTCAATTTTTTTACAATTTTTTTTACAAAATTTAATATATTCATAAGTCAGTTTATTCAGTCATATTACATCAGATGATTTCTCCCACAGCAATTTCAGTGTGAATACTTTTATGTGTGCCTTGATAGTAACTAGTCACATCCTGAAAAAATGTTTAAAAAGAAGTTCCACTAAGTGGTGAATTGCAATCTGTACACATGATAGAGCATTCACAAGGAAACAGTCTTGTTAAATTGTGTAATCAATTCTCATATTTGGCTGCAAGCCATCTCAGGCTTAACACATGATCTTTGGGGAACACAATTCTGCATCATATTCTAACAATCCAAATAAAAGAGAGGGATCCACTGAAGAAAAACAAGTGATTGTCTCAATTTCATTATATCTTTGGAAAGGGACAGGCAGTTCTTGCTTTGAGAGTGGCTAAAGTGCCATATATAATTGAAACACAATACAAGATCACGTGGACTGCTGTCTCAGTGCAGCTGTTTACAGGCTTGTACTATTAGTATGGAGATGAATGAAATAGTTCTTTAATGACCTGTTATTCAAAACAAGTATGGGTAGAAGACAGAATGCAGCCAATTTCCAGTGGATCGCTTAGTATACAGTTTGAGGGAATTCTTGCAAAGTATGCTTGACCATGTGGATCTTGTTCTGATCTAGCAGGGCCTTCCTTTGTTCTTGTGGAAGAGTCCATACTCAGGATTACTTAATACAGGTCAATTACGTCTTAAAATATCTTGAATATGTGCTTGTGTTTAGTAAATTTAATACAGATTGGTAGACTGTTGGGTTTCTAGTAAAACAAAGCAAAACCGCTTAATATTTTTTTTACAATTAAGTGATATACAAATTCTGTTAAATAAAAGACTATGGAAGACTGATACCAACCTACCCCTGTTCTAAAGGTCAGAATTATTTACAGCAGTTTGCACCAGCTTGACATATACTTAACTTTCTTTTTATTTCAGGATCTTGCTATTCACAGTGTTTCTTGGTGTTGAGATTTATATGTTTAATATGTATCAACAATACTTCAAAAATGCAGTGGTCCCTATTACATTCTCTCCAGATTTGTATTTTCTTAAACCAAATGAAACTCATCATAAATACAAAACCAGTCTCCTTATTCAAAACTTCACTGGTAAGAAATGAATAATTACATTTCAATTTCTTTGCTTTTATTCATTTGAACTTTTGGCATTTCCATTTACTAATCATATGATGTACAGTGGGAATAAACTGAAAGTCTACTGAGGTTTAAGAATAATCAGTGCAATGAATACTGGCAGAAGGCAGATGGAAATAGCAGCCCTCCAACAAGTCTGGTTTAGTTCCCCTCCCCTTCATTCACAAATGAATTAAAGAACATGTTTTTAGCATTGCATTTGGTCCCCTTAGCGGAACAGATTTTAAATAGTTTGATATCTGAATAATGGAAGACCAAAAGATTATCTTTATCCGTAGAAGGACAGGGGGAATGCGACCCTGTTGTTCTTACTTGATCTCTTGGTGACTTTTGATACTATTGACCGTGGTGTCCTTCTGAACCGACTTGGTGAGATGGGATATTGGTGAGATGGTGAATGAAACTGAGGTTATCATTATTTGGACACATAATGAGAAGACACGATTCACTAGAAAACACAATAATGCCTGGAAAAACAGAAGGGAGTAGAAAAAGCGGAAGGCCAAACAAGAGATGGATTGATTCCATAAAGGAAGCCACAGACCTGAACTTACAAGATCTGAACAGGGTGGTTCATGACAGATGCTCTTGGAGGTCGTTGATTCATAGGGTCGCCATAAGTCATAGTCGACTTGAAGGCACATAACAACAACAAATTGCTTTTTAATACGTTTTTAAAGCTTTTTTTACAAAATGTTTTAAAGACATTTTGTTTTAATATATTTTAATGTCTGTTTTTATGATGTTTTATAGTGTTTTTGTTTGCCACCCTGGGCTCCTACTGGGAGGAAGGGTGGGATATAAATTTAATAAATAAATAAGTAAAATAAAAGTAGCCTTATTGTAGTTCTGCTGGTTGGAAAGGGTGAAGAAGGAAGCATCTTTCTGCAAATCTTTTACAACTACAGGCTATCAAAACGGTATATAGCCCTCTGGCTGCTTGTCAGGGGTTTACTCCATCTTTCTCTCCTGCATGTAAGATGATCCCAGGTGGCACTTGAGCTCCACCTTGTGGATGAATGCAGAATAACACGCTGTTTGATTTTTTTGCAAAGTCATCTAGTCCCTCCTTATGTAGATAGGCCAGTTCTTTATTCTCTTCACCAAAGTGGTTGTCTCAGCACTCTCTGTTCCTTCCTAGGATTCAGGCCTGTATCTTTGTGTGTTCTTTAACTCCATTGAGTTACTTGTTGTGTGTCCTTCCTTTGTTCTTCATTTTTTCTTGTTTTTTTTTAAAAGCCCGCTTTTTCTCTGGATTGCTTTGCAGCCTTCCCCCTCAGTTAGACCCCTGTTTCCCTCTGCTTAAGTGGCCTCAACCTGATTTGCACCCTCACCCTTCCTTTGGCCTGCTTAATTCAGTGCTGCCGGGCTCGCCTTCCCACCCTTCAATCACCCATTTTAGTTCAGCATCCAGTGTTCTCTGCCTCCACATCACCCTTCTGACTTCCTTTAACATTTTGTTTGTCTTCAGCTTCAGCTCTCCTGGTTTTCCTCATTTACCTCCTCATTCCCCCCCCCCCACAAAAACAGCTTTATTCCCAGAGATGAGGAAAGCTCTCTGGAAGCACCCATTGACCTGCTTGATCAGTTAAGCACACTCTCGCTCCAAGGCCATGGAGAAAGCCAAGGAAAAGACTGCTGACCCCCACCAGAAAATGGAAGCTTCTGCAACAGACACTGCCATCCCCAGCCTCTGATGCTCAAAGTTTAACACAGTCAGAGGCTGCAGCCAGCCCCCATCACCACTTGAATGGGTGTGTGTGTGACTTGACATCAAATGAAGCAGTGGGCAGGGAGACTATGGCCAGTACTAGGTCCCCGGCACCACCCTCACTGGCACCTTTTACTACTCAAGGTTTGTGTGCAAGAGCACAGGCAAGCACTAGAGTCATGTTGTTTCTTGCAAGCAGATCTTAGGTCACCGGCAGCAGTCTTAGGACTCATGGTTTCGACCTTCCAAATAACTCCATGGGCATGACACCAATCTTGCCCCCTATAGGGGGCACTGCAAGATTTCTACAAGATGTCATGTACAGGTATCCGTTCCACCTACAGTCCACAATTTCCTACTGTGGTGGCTACAGAAAGGCAACTTACACAGAGGGGTACCCATACAGGATCCTCCCCAAACATTGGTGACTTCAGATGGCAGCCTATCAAGCTGGGGGACCATTTGCAACAGGAGTATAGCGCAAGTGGTGTGGTCTCCAGAGGAGACCCTTATCCCCATCAGTCTCCTGGAACTATAAGCGATTCACCTGGCACTTTAGTTCTTTGCCCATTCCAAATGCCTGCGTGCAGTCTTGGAGAGGACTGACAGCATGACTGCCTAGGGGGCATATGGTCAATGTGACTACAGCTGGAGGCCTCCGAGCTGCTCAACTGGGCCGAAACCCATTTAGTTTCACTTATGGTGGAACATCTGAAAGGGGAGTGCAACATTCAGGCAGACTGGCTCAGTCGTGCACAGGTTCAACAAAGGGAATGGAAACTCCACCCTCTGATGTTCCAGACCATCATACACCACTTGCCCACGTAGACCTGTTTGCCTCACAGCAGAACACCCAGGTCAAGAGGTTTTTCTTCAGGTACATTGATCTGTCAGTGGAAGCAGTGGATGTTGTTGTATCGCCTTGGCCCAGGGGTCTCTTGTATGCCTTCCCACCGATCCCCCCATTATCCAGGGTACTCCAGAATCTCAGGGAAGAGAGGGCAGCAATCTTACTGGTAGCTCCATTTTGGCCTCGGAGGCCCTGGTTTTCAGAAATCCTGGATCTGCAATCACACATGGAGATTGCCTCACAGAAGGGACCTTCTCTCTCAGGACTGGCTTCTTCATCCAGATCCAGCATGGCTAGACCTTCATATGTGGCTATTGAGAGGAAGAGACTGCTAAAGGTGGATCTCTTTCCTGAAGTTATCAATACCATGATGGCGTTTTGTTAGTTGTCCATACTTCAACTATACGAAAGCACATGGGAAGTGTTTTCTTCATGGTGTGCTAAGAAAAGGATAGCACATTGAAAGCATATGTCAAGGAAGTCTTGTCATTTCTTCAGGATGGCATTTCTTGGGACTCAGACCTCAACACCCTTCGGCATCATGCATCAGCCTATCCTCCAACCTCTCTAAATGTCAGGACAAGCCATTGGGGATACACCCCTTTCTCAAGTGCTTTTTGAGGGGAGCCATGCTGTCTGCAGCCCCTACTCAGCACAGGTTCCCTTCTTGGGATTTGCTTAAGGTCTTAACATTACAATGCCCCCTTTCGAACCTCTAAACTCAGTTTTGCTCTGCCTCCTCTTGCTTAAAGTGTTGTTCCTGGTGGCTGTCACCTCTGCTAGGAGGGTATCCAAGCTCAATGCACTGTCAGTGGACAAACCCTTTTGCACTTTTCATAAGACCAGAGTGGTACTCCGGATAGTTCTATCATTCTGACCTAAAATCCTGTCTTCATTTCACTACCAGCAGGAACTTATCCTACCTTCATTCTGTCCTTCTTCAGTTCACCCCAAGGAGAAGGCATGGTATTTTCTTGGCATGAGAAGAGTCCTCAAGGTATACATCACTTGGACCAAGTCCACCTGTTGCCCTATTTGTTTTGTTCCACCCCTCTTCTTTGGGGAAGATGTCTACTACCACTTTAACAAGATGGATCGGGGCATGTATAGACTTGGCTTACCACTCTCTAAATCTGACACCTCCATCAAAAATTCTAGTGCACTCCACCAGAACTGTGGCCACCTCAGTGGCCTTTTCGATTCATGCATCCCTGCTGGAAGTGTGCAGGACTGCCACATTGGCATCGCCAAATACATTAAGCAAGCACTGTAAGATCAACACCTATGCCTTGGCTGAGGCAGCCTCTGGGAGATGGGTACTACATCATATCCTGCCAGATCGCTAAGTACTCTATTCCTACACAAGTCTAATTAGCCTCCCTACATGGACCAGCTGTGGCATGTCCCACCTGAGATCATCTTACATGCATGGGTGAAGGGACCTTTGGTCTTACTGTGAAACAGTCTTCTACATACATGTAAAGATGATCTCAGGACCTTTCCCTATACTGTGTTGGTCTAACTTCCTCTTTGTTGAGTTCATCTAACTATCCTATCATTGCATGTTGTGTTTATGAGCAGAAAGTGCAGTATTTGTTGTTTGTGTTTTCGCTGTTACTTTGTTCTTGCCTTGGCTTGCCATAAAGGAACTGAACTCTCTACGTAGGGAGGGTCTAGATGACTTTGCAAAAATCAAACAGCATGTTATTCTGCCTTCAACCACAAGGTGGAGCTCAAATCTCACCTGAGATAATCTTTACATACATGTAGAAGACCATTTCACGGTAAGACCAAAGGTCCCTTTTTATCATCTGAAAGCACAACAAGTCTTGGAGGGCCATTTTGAACCTAAGGTTATTAAACCAGTTCATGTCTTACTGAAAATTCAGGATGCAGTCCCTTCTGATCAGCAGTGAAGCCCTGCAGCCTCTGGACTTCCTTGCTTGGATTGACCTGAAAGAAGCTTATCTACATGTTCTGATCCGCTGCCAGTACAGGAGATATCTTTATTTTACTGATGGACTTGATCATTTTCAGTATTAGGCAATGTCCTTTGGTCTGTCATGAGTTCTGAGGATTTTTACGAAGATCATGGTCACCCTGATGGTGCATCTTCTCCTGCAGAGTGTTCATATTTATTCCTACCTAGACAACTTGATTTGCTCCCCTGTCATTGCGGGACATTCATCTCACCCTGCAGACTCTGGCCTCTCATGGTTTTCTAGTTAATGAGATCAAGAGCTACCTGATTTCTTCTCAGCGGCTTCAGCATCTGGTGCGACCTTAGACAACTACAACTCTCTTGATTTCTCTTTCTCTAGAATGGATAGAGAGAGCCAGTGTGGTGTAGTGGTTAAGGTGTTGTACTATGACCTGGGAGACCAAGGTTCGAATCCCCACATAGCCATGAAGCTCACTGGGTGACCTTGGGCCAGTCACTGCCTCTCAGCCTCATGAAAACCCTATTCATAGGGTTGCCATAAGTCAGAATCGACTTGAAGGCAGTACATTTAGAATGGATAGAGGCCATCAGGGAGACCACTATAACTGGTTTCTTCCGCTTCAGATCTAAGGCTCTGGGTCTGTTTATTTCTACAATTCAGATTGTACCATGGGCATGCCATCATACTTGTGCTGTACAATTGTTCCTGCTTCTGTACCAACAGGATATCATGTGCACCAGGCCTCACATGCTACGTCTTCTTCTGGCTCCCAGAGTCTTCATTTGAGGAGTTCACTGTCCAACCAGCAGAATGGGCTTCCCTTCTGAGAACCCAAACAAATTGTGATCACCACAGATGCAAGTCTTCACAGCTGGTAGGCCCTCTGTGCATCAGAGAATGTACAGGGTCAGTGGTCCAATTTAGAGGCCAGCACAGTATCACTTGACTAGAGCTCAGGGTAGCCAGATTGGCCATCCAACACTTCATTCCAAGATTCAGACTTTTCCATGTCCTCCTTCATATGGACAACACAATTGTAAAAGTCTATATAAATGAACTGGGGGAGAGGGACAGACACATACTCAAGGAGTCTTCAGGATGAGGATGCTTGCCTGTTCTCAAGGGCTCAGGTCCATCTGGAATTGATCCTGTCCAAACATCTCAACAGCAAGCTGAGTACAACTGTGGACTGGCTGAGTCAATAGCAAGTCTCCCCAGGTGAGTGGATGCTCCATCTGATAGTGTTTGTGAAGATGCAGGTACTCAGCATCTGTTCACTAATTGGCAGATTCCTCAGTTCTGTGTCTGTTATCCTTCAGCCCAAGTGGAAGAGATGAATGTATTGTCAGTCTCTTGGCCTCTGGGACTCCTGTATGCCTTGCCCTCAACAGCTCTCATAACTTGTACCATGAAGAAGATTCAGGAGGAATGGTCCAAACTGGTCTTCATAGTCCTGTTTTGGCCACTCAGCTCAGTGTTCTTGGAGATGCTCAGACTGCCAATAGCTGCTCTGCAAAAACTTCCTCCTCAAATGGATCTTCTGACTCAAGGGCCCATGTGGAATCCAGATCTTACCTGGCTGAGATTGACAATTTGGTGCTTGAGTGGTGCCATATGAGGAAGGTAGGACTATCTGGAGATGTCATAGACACCATCTTGGCCTTCATTTGTCCAACTGGAAAAGTTTTGCATCCTGGTCCTCCCAAAAGCAACTTCAACTTCAAAGGCCAGGATACCACATATCTGGAGTTTTCTCCAAGAAGGGTTCCATGTGGGGCTTAAGAAAAACAGGTTCCTGCTTTATCATCTGTCCTTTCCCTTCGTTCATCATAGTCTGTTGGTTCTCACCCTCTGGTCAAGTGCTTCCTGAAAGGTGTGTTGGCATACTGTCCTCCAGAGGTGCAATATTTTCTTCCTGGAGTCTACATAAGGTCTTGATTGCTCTTCAGTGACCACCTTTTGAACCATTGTGAATGGTCTCTCTTGAGATACATTCCCTTGAAGTCCCTTCTTGGTGGCCATCACTTTGGCTCAGTGAAGTTCAGACTTGAATGCGTTATCTGTGGCAAAACATCTTTGTATATTTCACAACAATAGTGTCATTCTGCACACAGATCCATCATTTGTGCCCAAAGTGAATTTGTCTTTTCATATTCAGCAGGAATTAATTTTGCCTTCCTTTTGTCCAAACCACGTCCACCCTTACAAGAAGGCATGGCACTCTCTCAACATCTAGAGGGGCCTGAAGGTCTGTATTAACCACACGAAGGATTATCTCTTTATATCTTTTCTGTTCCCTGAGAAGAAAAGTTTCTACTTCCACCTTATCCTGCTGGTTGCAAGCTTGCATCGTTAGCTTAGGCCACCTTGAATTTACCTGTTCTTGAGAATATCACTGCGAGGTCAGCGGCGACCACAGCTGCATTCTTGGTGAATGTTCCCATCTTGAAGATTTGCAGGACAGCTACTTGGGCCTTGCCAAATACCTTTACTAGTCACTACAAGATCCTTATGGCTCGGCTGATGCTGCCTTTGGCCAATGTGTACTGCAGCATGTGGATGAGCAGCCAACCCATTGTTATCTCTCCCTAATTGTAGGCTACTTTGGTACATCCCACTTGATGGACTATCATCCAGAGAGGAGGGACTTTGGTCCTTACCTGAAATAAATTTCTCCTGGATGCTAGTCCATCAAATCCCACCATTTGGGGGGGATCAGCTGCAGTTTTCTTTCTATGATTGAATATTATGTTGATTAATGTTTTCTTTCTTAATGTTATGGACCTTCTTTTTTCAGGCTAATTGTTGCTGTTTTTTTCGCCTACTCATCTCCTGCTCCTGTTCTCTTTTTAAAATTATACAGCCACGAGAGTGGCTGTATACTATAGCCAGAGTGGATTTTTCACATTCCACAATGTTAAATTGGAAATACCCCATGCCATTCTGATGCTTCCTATAAGCTCATTTCAAAACAAAATTTATAGTCCTGAACTCAGAAACGCTTGCTTAACAATCCTCTAAATTTTCATTGCGATACACAAAACAGTCAGAGAGAATCGAGAGTTCAAAGTCTAAAATGAGAGAAAAAAAACCCCAGAGCCCTTTTGGACTTTTTTCTCTCAGAGTTCCCATAATCTGTTGAAATTCATTAAAAATCAGCCATGTTCACAGAGTACCTGGAATCCTATTACTGACCTTGCCCCATACTCTGACCTTCATCTTCTGCTGTTTAAAAAGTGCCTGGCTGATTTTTAATTAATTTAAGAAATTTTGCATTGAATGGAATGATAGTGTCGTGCATGCTCAGTAAGAACCAACTGTCAGTGTTCTAAAAGCCAGACTCACAGCTGCTTTGCTTGGCTAATCAGGGGACCATGCCACACCAGATTTTGATTTCACGTGAGACAGTCATGGCTTCCCTCCCAAAATCCTGGGAAGTGTAGTTTGTCAAGGGTGTTGAGAGGAGACTCCTATTCCACTGTCAGAGCTCCAGTGGGCAGAGTGGTTTAACAGTCAGCTGCTCTGATTGAAAGTCTGTGAGAGGAACAGGGCATCTCCTAGCAACTCTCAGCATCCTTCAATAACTACACTTCCCAGGATTTTTTGAGAGAAGCCATGACTGTCCAAAGAGAAATAGAGGCCTGGTGTGGCTGTGGCCAGTGACAGCTTTGGTTTAAATTTGTGTGGGAGGCTACATGTGCCTGCTGTACAATAAACGGTGGGGGAAACACTAACAAGCAATGATACTGTTCACAATGTTTTCCTTTTGGAAAGAAAAGGGGCTTCCCCTCTGTCCAGTGCCCACTCACCCAATCTCCTCCCCTTCCCCTCCTCCTCCCCTACCTGCCCCTCCCCCAGGTCAGTGTTGGACTGCCACCTGGGAGACCAGAGTTCAAACCCCCTCACATGAAGTTCACTGGGTCACCTGGGGCCTGTCACTGCCTCTCAGCCTCAGAGGAAGGCAATGTAAAACCACCTCTGAATACCGCTTACCATGAAAACCCTATTCATAGGGTCGCCATAAGTCGGGATCGACTTGAACACAGTCCATTTCCATTTTCAAACATGATTGCACAGAAATAAATTCCACTGAACTAAAAAAGTATACAAATGATCAAACCCACTTTCCCTTCTTCTCCCTCCCATCCCCTCTCTCTTCCCCCTTCCCTCCCCTTCCTTTGCCCCTCCCTCCCCATTCCCATCCCCTTCCAATCAGCTCCTTCCCCTTCCCCCTCTCCCTCCCCTTCTTTATCCCCATGGTCAGTTTTACTTATCTTAAGCATGATTGCATGGGAGTAAATACCACTAAACTCTATAAGCATGCAAATGATCAAACCTGCCCTCCCCCTTCCTTTGCCCCCCTATAATCTGCTCCTCCTCCTTCCCTCTCCCCCTCCTCCATGGTCACTTTTACCTATCCTAACCATGATTGCATAGGAGTAAATCCCTTTGAACTCAATAAGCATGCAAATGATCAGACCTACCTTTCCCCTCCCCCTCTCCTCTCCCTTCCTCCTCCCCTCTCTGCTTCCTTCTTCCTCTTCCCCTGTCCACCAGCCCTCCCTCCCCCTAGTCAGTTTTACCTACCCTAAGCATGATTTCATGAGAGTAAATCCCATTGAACTCAATAAGCATCCAAATGATCAAACATGTCCTTCTCTTCCCCTCCCCCTCCTTCCTGCTCCCATCCCCCTCCTCCCCTCTGCCCTTCCTCCCCTCCCTTCTCCTCATCCTCTTTCCCTCTCCATCCCCTGTGGTCAGTTTCACCTATCCAAAGCATGATTTTAGGGGAGTAAATCCCACTGAACTCGATAGGCATGCAAATGATCAGTCCATACTCAACAAACTTGCACAGAATCCCATTTCTTACCTCCCGGATTAAAAAGCAGAGAAATTCACTAATAGACAAAAAAACCTTGCGGTTTACAAATGTACCTGTAGTCCACAGACATTTCTATAAAAAGCAGGGAAATTGGGCAGCTATAGTGAATGCACCAGGGGAGCAGGAGACCTGACCTCCTCTCTGAGATATTGGACTGCCCTACAAATGTGTCAAAATGCAAACACAATTTGGATTGGTCTTTCACAGTCCAATCCACTTCCTGTGTAGCTTGGAAGAATTTGTTAAGATGTGCCTCTGAGCATATGATGAGTGGTGGCAACACCTGCAATCAGCCCAGATAATAGAAAGAAGACATGTACTGTGCTGATCTTGTTTTAGCAGGGAGGAAGCAACATTATTAAGACAGTTGATATAGCTCAGATGGTCACTTTAAATATGTCTGATTCACTTTGCAATTTTAGTGACGTTTCCTATAGGAAATCATTTTCTTTTGTTTCTATTTCTGTGAATGTGTGAAGTACAGCAACACTTTGCAAAATTTACACTAAAATAACTCCCAAAATAATTGTGGAATAGTGGCACTGACTATTCTGCAAAATAGTCTCCAGTGGACATCAGGAGTGTCTCAATTTGCACAAGATAAAACAGTGGGAGGTGATTCTAGGTGTGCTGTATGTTTTTAATTGACCATGCTCACCTTGCCTTAAATGAAGTGGTTTAAACATAGCAGGTTGAAAACGTGCATCCTCTTTTTTCCAACAGCTAGAATCATTGCTGAAGGAGCAACATAATGTAATCCGTCTGATTTTACATCCAACTGCAGTTTCAGATTCAACTGTTAATGCACCCAAAATAGAAATAGAACATAACCTCCAATTTGAAACACAAAAGGCTGTCTTCACCATCATATGACATTGACCAATAAAAAGGCTTTGAAAGTAATAAAAATAATTTTGACACAGATTTCTAAGATGAATAATGAGGGAAACATTTTCTAGATTAGATCTCTGTAGAAACATTAGTAACACAGCAAAGAAGCAAAATAAGAAGAACACCAACAAACATACAAAAATATAATTCTCCATCTTTGGAGATGGCAGGTGTTGCCACCACTCACCATATGCTCAGAGGCACATGTTACCAAATTCTTCCAAGCTACACAGGAAGTGGATTGGACTATGAAATACGTTGTGTTTGCATTTTGACAAATTTGTAGGGCAGTCCAATATCTCAGAGAGGAAGCCAGGTCTCCTGCTCCCCTGGTGCATTCACTATAGCTGCCCAATTTCCTTGCTTTTTAACATTTGATAGAAATATCTGTTGGCTATAGGTACGTTCTTAAACCACAAGGTTTTTTGTCTATCCATGAATATTATTTGTAATTGAGGGAGTTTTCCCATTTGTGCTTTTTCTTTTCTTTTTTGTGTGTGCATGGGTTCCAGTGTCCTTCCAACCTTTGAACTCATCATGAAATTTATTTCAGATAAGGGTTAAAGTCCCAGTCTATGATACTGACCTGACAACTTTCTTAATTGTCTTAACCTAGGATCAGACATAGATGACATCATCAGCTCTCTTATGAAGCAGAATATACACACAGAAATATTCAATGGCAGTGATTATGCATCAGTTGCCCCCCACAATGGAGGATTAAATGTATCTCATGCAGGCAAGGTGAGAAGAAATGCAGGTTATATTAAACTCTTCATTCTGTGTGGGCAGTGGGATTGTAATAGACAATTGGGTGAGGGGAGTGAATTCTGCTCCCAGGCAGGTTCTGAATTTGGGGAGGGAGTTCATCTGAGAGACAGGGCAGCAGGTCTTTATCAGCTGTGGCAGTAGCAGTAGCAAGATCAAAGCTCACAGGGATTTTTAATGGCCCAGCCATAATTTTCTTTCCCCTAGACTGTCCTGACTTAATGTTGTTCCATCAACAGGAAAAGTGCTGGGGGGAAAGCATGACAGAGCTTGAGATTTGTAGCTGATATTCTTTTGTTGTTTCAGAGTTACATCTATACAGTTGCCTTCAACCGTACCATGGTGCATTCTTTACCTGTCATGATGAATATCATTAGCAATCTGTATCTCCACAATTTAAATGTAACTGAAAACATCCATGTCTGGAGTAGGTCTTTCTTTCAAGTGAGTATATGCAAAGTCCGAAGGCTGATGTTGTAAAATGAAGTGTTATGGACAAGGCAGCTGTGCAGTTTTTCTGTGCACATATTCCAATTCAAAACAGTTTGGAATTTGTTTGCATTGCAGGGCTTGTGAAGCCCCCAAATCAAGCACAGTTTATGATGGAGAATTTTTTATTTTTCCTGTGGGATCTTTGCTGGGGGTCCTTTAAGTAATCAATGACACAGGCTTAAAGCAAAAAGGTAGGCCTTTATTCTTACAAGCATATGCAGTTTCAGTTCTCCAGAAAGTCTGGAGAGGACTGCAATGAGGTACTGTGTGTACAGATATTTTATACAGTACAGTTACAGCATGTGACAGTAATTAACCAATCCTCTAAGTTCTTCCCCACATAATGTAACAGTTCCTCCCTCTTGCAATATTTTCAACCAACCAGATAACTTTAATAAAATGAATTCATGTATACAGATACCTCCTATCCTATTGTCTTGTCTTCCGAGATTGATGTCAATCTGTCCCCTTGACTGATATTACCAGTATTCTACTGTCATACGTTACTGATTATTTTGTTCCATACATTCCATTCCATCATGGCTTCTGATCAGCCAAGCTGGCCAGGGACATCTCTAGGACATTACAACATGTTCTTTTAAGTGATACCATGATGCAAGGCCAAGTTTGGTTCTCCTTAGAGTGACTGGAAGTTCTATATGAAATTCCACTTATAATTACACTGCTATAGGGAAAGATTAATTTTAAATCACCATATTATATCTGAAAGCCACACAATATAAAGAGTGATTAGGGAACGCAGTAAAGAAAAGGGGTAATTCTGAATCAGCCACTCCTCATCAAATACAGAGGAATGAAGAAGGCAGCCCACCTCAGAATACCTCTCACCTCGAGAACACGCATATTATATTATGAAGTGAAATTATACACATCATGCTATTGTAAAAAAAAAAATCAATATCAAGCTCAAATTTTATTTTCCTTTCTACCTTGATTCTGTTATGAAGACTTCCCTTAGCTGAGGCCATTGCTCTTCAGCATACGAGACCAGAAACCTCTTTTGCCACCACACCAAAGAAGACTTGTGACACAGATATGGAATAATGTTATATTTATTTAAAAATATAACAATTATAAATAAAAGCCAATTCTTCCAATCAAACTTAAACCTCCTTTGGGCAGGTGAGGATACCTATCTGTGAGGGTTTTTTATCCCTCCTGTTCCCTGGGCATGTAAGTCTTTAAAGACCAGGACTCCCTAGCAAAGTATATGGGTAAAATTATCCCACTTTGCCATTAGAGTCAATAACGTGTTTACAACCTCTGCATCCCGGCCCTGCCGTACAGGCGTTCACCCTGATGCGCAAGTTGGTCACACAAGGGCACCCCGAAGATCCCCACCAGCCACGCTTGACTGGCAGTTCCCTAGTGAGTGCCCTTTAATACAATGCCTCAGTCACCTAATTTGTACCCCATTTTCCTCACCTGCCTGAATACCATGCCACAAGAGGGGATCAGCCGAAGCTTGTTCCCCTCAACCCAAAGAAAACAATGCCCTAAGACCCAACCGAAGATCCTCCAAAAAAAATCACAACCTTTCTCAGAAAGATGTACTCCATCCTCACGATAAAGGTCATAATAAGAAAACTTAATTCTGTGATGGGGAATAAATGCACCCCCGAGTGACAGAACCAAGTGCCTAACTTTTGTGTTGACCCAACGACGCAATCTATCAATCCTATTGGGGCGGGTGGCCCCCCTCCAGACTCGACGCTCCAGCATATCCGACCACACAATAATGAGGTCTGGATATGTGCGATGAATCAAGCTAAGATCCTGTCGGGCTTTACATAGCAAGTCCACAGTGGGACGCTGCACTAGGTCATTCTCACCCAAGTGCAAAACTAAGATATGGGGCTGTTGACGAGTAGACATAACCCTAAATATTATGGGCAATAGCTCCGCCCACTTCATGCCACGCCTAGTCATCCATGAAAGTGAAGCACAGCTGGACAGCCGCAGCTGGGTCCCAGCCGATGAAGAGGCAGCTCTCTTATGCGCCCAGAACAAAATAGAATGCCCGCACATGAGGATCCTTGCCGGAACTGGGAGGTTCCAAACACCTGGAAAAAATGAAAGACAAGTTAACTTAGCATCACGGACGAATATAAGATTTAAACGCAGCTGAACGCCAACGGGCAATTGCCTGTATACTTTCCGTACGCAAGCCCACGAGGGCTGCGGCCGTAGCCGCCCCAATCCGAAAAGAATGCATTCCATACTCTCCTGCATCTTGCCCACTGGCCAACAAGGCCCGCCGAACAACGGCCCAAAATTGAAACTGTGTAAGGGCGGATCCATTGAGATGTATGAAGAGATAATGCTGGCCCGCAGGCCTTACGGAAAGAAAGGCCCTCATCGCCGATACAGGGCAAAGTCCAGGGACTGTGCAAGAATGCAAGGTCACCCCTCTTCCACAACCCCTCTGGTCAGTCTTGGAAAAACGCAAATGGAGCATCACAGAAGTATTGGCCAGGATACAGTCAGTGAAGCATAAAGCTCTATAAGACTTATCCATCTTAGAAAAAGCTAGTACTTCCCCAGGGCGAAAAGCCTCATAAAAGGCCACTAAGGCCACCGCAGTGAACAACTGTGACTCATAATGAGAAGAACACAGTGTAACGAATAAGGGAAGAATTTGCAAGAGTACATCAGGAGTAATGGGCCTTCTATGGTCCAAAGCTCTAGGAGTGGAGCGCAACCAGCCCTCTAAGACCTTTCGGACTCTGAAGTCGGAAGTATATTCCAAAATGCCTTTTGCCTTAGAAACAAAGGCAAGGGCGGACAGGATACCAGCAATTGTATTAACAGCATTACCCTGTCCTTTAAGAAAAACCATAAATTGCAACAATTGCGATACTGGAATGGGCCAATCAGCAGGCAGAGCACATGAATTGCGAAAAGCTTGGAATTTGTCAAAACCACGCTGATATGCCGTTTGAGTACTAGGGGCAAGCGCTGAAGCAATGGCAGCCCCAACTTCTATCTCCCAAGAGTCCATAGGAAGGCCGGTATCGGTACTGGATCGGGTGCAGCTCCAGGGGCCAACTCCCGAAATCGCTGCATCTGAAATTGGGAAATGGCATTAGCCACTTTGTTCTGGAGGCCCAGAACATGCCGAGCAACAAACAGAATATTAAATTTTAAGCACTGCAAAACAAATGCACGCACAAGGCGCATAACCCTCGGAGACTTAGAAGATTGAGAGTTGACCACCCAAACTGTGGCCTGATTATCGCACCAGAAACGAACTGTGCGATTCTGGAAGGCAGTAGTCCAAACATGAATGGCCACTACTATGGGAAAAAATTCTAAGAATGTTAGATCAGAGGTAATGCCTTCCACCTGCCAATAATCTGGCCACATCTCTGCGCACCACTGAGATCTAAATATAACTCCAAAACTGGATCCCCCAGTGGCATCGGAATGAACCTGTAATTCATCCTCTAAGAGTAGTTCGTCTCTCCAGAAGGAACAACCATTATAACCTTCCAGAAAAGTGAGCCACATGGATAAATCCTCCCTCATCCCGGAAGACACTCTAATATAATGAAAACGGGAGCGTATTCCTTTCATCGCCTCACAAAGGCGCCTAAGGAAAGCTCTGCCAGGAGAGATCACCCTGGAAGCAAAAACCAAGTGACCCACAACCTCCTGAAGTTGCAAGAGGGTAAGTTTTTTATGAGCCACTGCCTCCTGAAGTCGAGTCCTCAGGGCGGTCAATTTATCAGCAGGTAAACGAGAAGACTTGGCAACAGGGTCTAGCTGGATGCCCAAAAAGGTGAGGCAAGAAGTGGGGCCCTCTGACTTTTCAGGTGCCAAGGGGACACCAAGCTCCTCTGAAAGCGGTATAAACGCCTCCACTAAATGCGAACAGTGTGGATGGCCTGCAGGGCCTACAAACAAAAAATCATCCAGATAATGTGCAGTGAGGGAGGAATGAGTACGCTCTATCAATGCCCACTCCAAGAAAGAGCTAAATGCCTCAAAGGCTGCACATGATATAGAACAACCCATGGGCATAGCTCTATCCACATAATACTGGCTCTGAAACTTAAAACCCAATAAATCCACGTCTGCCGGGTGCACAGGGAGGAGGCAAAAGGCAGACTTTATGTCGCACTTTGCCATTAAGGCCCCCCTGCCAGCTGAGTGCACTACTCTCACAGCTTCATCAAATGAAGTATACTTCACAGAAGCCATATCCTGTGGTATGCCATCATTAACTGAATCTCCCTTAGGGAAGGAGAGATTATGAATCAGGCGATACTCACCTGGCTGTTTTTTAGGGACTATCCTAAGGGGAGACACCCTCAAATTTGGAAAAGGTGGGAAGGGAAAAGGACCTGAAATCCTATCTGCCTCTATTTCCTTGCGGAGTTTGGCCCAAACAACCGTAGCCATGTCATTCACAGAATTCTGATTAGGGGAGCAAGTGGGAACCCTCGGACCCACTTAAGGGATATGAAAACCCTCGGAGAAACCCTTAAGTAAATATTCGGCATCCTGTTTATCAGGATAACGCCGTAGCAATCTAGCTAGGGGAATGAGTTTGATAGGGCTACTGGCCTTGCATTGGGCTGCTGCCGCCGCCGGGGCCCTCTTTTGCTGTGGATTATCGCCAGTTCCTTGTTTTGATTGGTGAGCCTTCGAACAGGAAAAACGGGTGGTTTCCACCACAGACCCCACACACATGTCTGAACCTGCAAGGTCGCCTAGCGCAACGCCCAGAGCTGTTAAAGCCCCAACAGACTTGGTGGGATTGAACCCACTGCGGCCCCCTGTCGGAACTGGGGGCCTGATACTGAACACGCACTAATACGTGCCCACCATTGGCTCTATCACCCAATGTGGGCCTTGCAGGGGTCATGGACCGTAGCCATAGGCCCGGGTGTTCAATGTCCCAGCATAGCGCTGGGTCCAATGCCGCTCTTTGTCTAAAATCCTCGTCGTACCTAAGGCAAGCTGTGCCTGAGAATTCCCTAAACGCACGATGAATAATGTCCTGATACTTAATCATGGACAATGCATGAGATGGATAAGCCTGAAGGATTACTCCCATATATACTGTATAAGCATTGAGCCAGTTAGGCCAAATGCGATCTACCTTTTTCTTTTTGGCTGCTTCCTTATCCTTAAATTCAGCAGCCTCCTTATTATGACTCTCTGACTCGCGGAATAGAAGAGTAAATATATTAATATACTCTCCACGCCAAATCTCCTTTGTGGCCAACAAAAGGTGATCACCCAAAGGTAAAGAAGTGTCACCCTGTGGATAAACACCAGATGGCAAGGGCAGAGGAATAGAAGCCTGCCCCTCAGAGGCATAATTAGGCTGCCAAGGCGTCACAGCTGCAGCTGGCCATGGAAGCTGGGGGTGCAAGGGAACCAAAACCCCACCCATATAAGCCATCTGCTGCTGGGGTCCTGGAACTGACTGTGTACGTGTGGGAAGAGCTGCCTGTGGTGCAGAAAGCTCACCTGCCAGTGTAGCTGGGGGTGCAACCACAGTGGGTGTCACCCCCCCTGGGACCTCGTGAGGAGCTGCCCCCTGTCTGGACTCTGGATGAGGAGCAGAGGGGAAGGAAGTCATCGAGGAAATGACTGCTGGCGATGATTGATAATCAGGAGATGAAGCCACAAGCTGAAGGGCAGAAGGCACTGATGGAGACTCATGAAGCGCAACAGGGGCAGCGGAGGTCGAGGCCTTCTCCAAAGCATCAGTGCGAGCGACTAAGTCAGAAAGGAAAGAAGCCTTATTCACTTTTGATGCCATTCTCTTGGATCTCTCGCCTCTCAGAGATGCGCTTGTGCCTGCCTCAGGGTCAGTTGGAGCTGCACGCTCTCTCTCCAGAGCATCTACCCTGGCGACCAACGCCCTAACTACTCTCACGTCTTCCTCTTCATCCGAACGGCAATGCTGAACAGCGGGGCGTTTTTCCGGCTTTTTAACAACTGTGACACCCCGCTTCTGCTTGACCTTCCTGGGAGGCATATTCACTGTGGCACTGTATAAAACTGAATATGACTTGAGAAAAGAAGTTAAAAGAATAGCAGTAACCCTTTACAAGAGGAACAGACACTAGCAATATATACCCAATGGACACAACACAATGCAACAACAATTATCGTTAGTATATTATTAAAAGTAGCAGTAATAATATCAATATTTCAATACCCAATCATGCCCATAAGTCAAACTAGTTAACTATGATCAAAAACAAATTTAGTTCACTATATCAAACCAATAAACTTATGATTATTATTATTAATTATTCTAAACTGTAATCATATATTGATTGGCCAAGGAAAAAAGATACAACCCACAACCACTCCCAATGCTACAGACCTGAACTATATTAGGAAAAAGGACTGGGGGGAAAAAAAGAGGAATTTGGGGGGGGAATAACAAAGCAGAAGCAAAACAAACGCCCAAGTAGGCCCAGTTAAACAAGATAATACAAGAAGAAGAAGAAGAAGAAAAAAGAGGGGGGGGCGACTATCCAAGAACATGTGCACAAAATTAAAGAAACAACAGAACAAAACCTTATAAATTAACAATTGGGGGGTTAAATAGCTAACAGGCTATAACAAACAGACACACAAGAAGCTTACAAATCAAGACAACCCTATCAAAGGAAGGAACAAACAAATCAACTTATAGGAAAATGGGGAGGGGAGGGGAGAGGCAGCAGTCGTAACCGCAACTCACGTGACCCAGGGTCCACAGGCCGGCAGCCCCCCGAGGAGCAAGCCAAGGCAGGCAGCCGCCGGCAACGGAAACGCAGCGGGGCCAAATGCGCCACCCAGCTGATCGCGCAGCACCCGCAGCGAGCAGGAACGAGGAAAAGAACAGCACAGGAACTGATGCTCCAAGAAGAGAAATCGAAACACGCCGGATCCAAAGCACAAGAGCCTCTCAGCCACGCGCCAGGAGTCGCAAGGCAAAAAAGGCACGATTCAAGGGAAGAGCTGGCTTATATGTCGAGCTCCTCCCTTACCCGGATTGGCCCAAAGGCCCCCCGTGATCAACTTTTCAAACCCTTCAAGAATGCTCACGAGTCTCCCTAGAGGGTGGGGTGGCGGCAAACACCCCCCCCCCGCTTTGGCGGGAACGGCATTCCAAGATCAAATAGTAAAAAGTATATTAATCAAAAGATTGTACGCATTTTGCTTAAAACAATACCAAATTAATGATCTGCCGGTCATGCATGAGCAAAAACTTGGCACAGAAAGAGCTCAGGAATTTACAGCAAGGTGAACTTGACCATTGCCTGCTCTCCCTACACACAGGCCTGCTTTTAATGCCTGTTGTGTGTGAATATAGGGAAAGAAATCCATTTTTCCTTCATCATTTTCAAGGGCCCAAATTGCTTGAGGCCAGGATGCTTGGGGATCCTCCATCACTTATATGTCATGTATTGTGGTCTTCCAATTTCTCCCTGTTTTGCAGTCCTAGTCAGCCAGAAAAACAGAATTATTCATTTATTTTTAATTTTCAACAAACCTTTATTGTAATATCTTTCAAAAGAATTAAAAATACAAAAATCTTTAAAGTTTCATAGCTTGAATATGTGAGATTATATACAGATACACCTATATATAGCCAAAAACTCACACCATCCCTGTGAACATTAAAATGACATTTCACAATGTTTTGTATTCATATTCTAATATTATAATCTGTTGTTTTGCAGAAAATTACTGACAGAGGTTTCATAATGGTACTGGTTGTTCAAGGTTTGACAGTAGGAGTCACAATAACTGGGATGCCAACCTATTTTTCCATGGACAATGCGGAAAATCATAGGGTAACTTTGTATTTAAATATATTTGTAAAAGGAAATGCAAAATATCGCATAAATTGGCTCAGTGCAGTGGTTCCTACAGCTAAATTTGTATCATGTTGACAGAGGGAAAATCAGGAGTGACCATAGCTATTTCCTGACCACCTATTTGCTATTATAATTTATTTTAACTGATCTCATATATTGTAGTAGAGCAATTTAGGACTGATGTATGGTTATATGTAAAAATGTTCTATGAGAATAAGGAAATGGCAGAAATAATTATAAAACTCCTCTCTGTAAGTTAATTACTAAATGATTAAAATTGATTATATACTGTCATAACTTGTCAACCAAGAGCTTATTTATTAGATTGGATTGCTATTCTGAGGAAACGATACAGGCCTTGGCAGTAATTCAGTACTGTGAGTCCCATCAGAAACATAACATAATAATTGATGGGCCTTAATTGGATATTTTGGCTCAAATTCCTTGCCATGATAGGTCTCGGGTAGAATTTACTGAACATTCTGGGGAACTTTCATTTTCCCATGCATCATGGGTCACTTTGCTCTTTCTTACTCAGGCTATTTATTTGCTACCACCTCCAAGCTGTCCTCTGCTTCAGTCTCAGGAAAGTTCTACCTGCTACTTGTCTTAATTTTAAATGTTTATCTTTCTTTTCTCTGTGTGTGTATGTGTGTTGCACAATATATGTCTATGTTGGCCAAAGCTGAAGTTCAGAAAGTTGTTGTTACGTGCCTTCAAGTCAATTACGACTTATGATGACCCTATGAATCAGCGACCTCCAATAGCATCTGTCGTGGACCACCCTGTTCAGATCTTTAAGTTCAGGTCTGTGGCTTCCTTTATGGAATCAGTCTGTCATAGAATTTACGATGGGTTCTGTTTTGTGGGAGACTCAATAAAGAAGCTGAAGCCTGTTTTAAGGTTGTTTATTCAGTGAAGTGCTTCACTGGAGCACCCTAACTCCCTCCCAGCTGTTAGGTCAAGCCTTTTATTGCTTTACAAACGACATAGCCCTAGCAACAACAGGAGAGCCAATCAGATACAGCCACCCCCATACAAGTGAATACATCAGCCCTTTCGGGTAAACAGCTTAAATGGCAACTTTTTACACATTCTCTGTCCTTCAAAATGGCCACTGCCAGAGATAACAGCAGCTTTGGCGGACATGTACATCAGGCCTTGCTCTAATGGCGGTGTATGCCACATCAAATCCATCTCTTGTTTGGCCTTCCTCTTTCTCTACTCCCTTCTGTTTTTCCCAGCATTATTGTGTTTTCTAGTGAATCATGTCTTCTCATGATGTGTCCAAAGTAGGATAACCTCAGTTTCATCATTTTAGCTTCTAGTGGTAGTTCTGGTTTAATTTGTTCTAACATCCAATTATTTGTCTTTTTCGCACTCCATGGTATGCACAAAGCTCTCCTCCAACACCACATTTCAAATGAGTGGATTTTTCTCTTATCTGCTTTTTTCACTGTCCAACTTTCACATCCATACATAGAGATTGGGAATACCATGGTCTGAATGATCCTGACTTTGGTGTTCAGTGATACATCTTTGTACTTGAGAACCTTTTCTAGTTCTCTCATATCTTCCCTCCCCAGTCCTAGCCTTCTTCTGATTTCTTGACAATTGTCTCCATTTTGGTTAATGACTGTGCCAAGGTATTGATAATCCTTCACAAGTTCAATGCACTCGTTGTCAACTTTAAAATTACATAAATCTTCTTTTGTCATTACTTTAGTCTTCTTGATGTTCAGCTGTAGTCCTGCTTTTGTGCTTTCCTCTTTAACTTTTATCAGCATTTTTTTCAAATCATTACTGGTTTCTGTTAAGAGTATGATATCGTCTGCATATCTTAAATTATTGATATTTTTCTCCCTCCAGTTTTCACACCTCCATCTTGATCCAATCTCACTTTCCGTATGATATGTTCTGTGTACAGATTAAACAAGTAGGGTGATAAAATACACCCCTGTCTCACACCCTTTCCTGTTGGGAACCAATCGGTTTCTCCATATTCTGTTTTTACAGTAGCCTCTTGTCCAGAGTAAAGGTTGTGCATCAGAACAATCAGATGCTGTGACACCCCCATTTCTTTTAAGGCATTCATTTCTTTTAAGGCATTCAGAGAGTAGACATCATTAAAAAAAACTTCAAAGCAAACATCTGTTCTCTGTATATGCTTAGGTAGACCTAATAATCTATGATTTGTTGATCACATAATTGTTTGCCTCAGTGAGGCTCATAAAGAAACTAGCATAAAAATGAATGTATTTAAATATACTTGCTGATTCTTTTTCTTTGAAGTTTCCTTCTAAAAGCATGAGTACTAAATGCAAATTAAGTGTCTTTATTGTTGATGGAAGAGTGATGGGTAATAAAAGTTAAAAAAGTAAATATGCTACTGACAGTCAATCTGATATATATGTCCACATACATAAAACAAATACCCAGCTGTACCCTCTCCAAAACCCCTGTTACATAAATCAAACAGGGTATACAGATATCATAACGTTCCCAGTAATTATGTGGGTCTGCATTATTTTGTATCGTGACACAAGTAAATAATGAAAACACTCAATTTTTCCACAAAAAATTGGTAAGAATGTCTATCTTCTCTAAATCTTACCACGTTCTTTAACTTAACCATGCAACAATATCCCATATTTTAATAATCCTTTCTTACAAAGTTGGTGTTCTCATCTTCTTCCAATTATGACAAATAATTATTCTGGCAACAGTTAGTTCTCTATCCACTGCTAACATTTTAACTTTAATGTAACCTCGTAACATAATTAAGAGGGTCCATTGGCAGTCTGTATCCTGTTATTATTTCAATTTCACTTATTGTTTTAACCCCAAATTTCTTAATCTTGGAACAAACCCACAAAATATGATACATCTCAGCATTAGTTGCTTTGCATCTCTAACATCAATTGCTAACTGTACTATAAATACGGCTGAGATGCAGTAGTGATAAATACCAACAGAGCAGAAACAAATAAAAGCTTTCCCTGAGTCTCTTACTAACAATTTGCTGGGGGAACATTCTGCAATAACCATTTCCAACAGTTTGCTGGGGAATGTTCTGCCATAACCGTTTCCATTGATATGATGAGATTTCCTGTCCCAGGTCTCTCTCAAAGCTGTTTTGATAAGTTTTGATGGCCACCTATATTCAAAATAGCTTCACTTTACTAAGCGGTTTTGTAGTATTTTCCTTCAAAATCAGTCTCAAATTCCTTTAGTTCTTGTGGATGCCCATGTCTTATGACAAAAGTATAAGCCATATTCCTTAACTGTAAGTATTCACAAAATGGTGTTTGTGCATCCCCCATTTCGTTGCTAAACTTTGTTTAATCATCCCTTCCTTGAATAGCTTCCTTAATCATATAAGACTGTGTGCTTTCCATAAATTAATATTACCCAGCATATTATATTGTATTTCTTCATTCAAAGAAAATGGCATGACAGCTGAAAGTCATAGGCTCAGTTTCTTTTTATATTTAGTCCAGACTATCAACAGAGTTTTCATGCAAGGATTTGTTTTAATAATGTTCCTTATCAAATAATAAACAGTACCACAAAGTGTTTTTTAATTCTATTGATAAGTTGATTTTCTCTAATATGGTTAGCATGCATTGATGACACCATGATACTAAATTTATTAACATGGCTGGCCCATAATATTTAATTATAGAGGGGAACACCAATCCCCCATTTTTGGTAAATTGTGTTTGTTAAAGTTTTAACAGCCACTCTAGGCTTTTCCTTTCCCCAGACATACGCCATTAAAACCTTTTGCCAGGAGGTCATGATTTTTTTTGTCCTAGTGGAAGATTTAAGAATAAAAAACAGTATTTTTGGAAGTAACATTATTTTCACTGCTGCCATTTTACCCATCCATGTGATGTTCATACTAGTCCAATGATCCAATTCAATTTTATCTCTGTCATTAATTTATAATGATTGTGCTTAGCTACCTTTCCTAAATCTTGCAGTATATTGTTGTTATGTGCCTTCAAGTCGATTACGACTTATGGCAACCCTTTGAATCAGTGACCTCCAATAGCATCCGTTATCAACCACCTTGTTCGGATTATTTAGGTTCAGGTCTGTGGCTTCCTTTATGGAATCAATCCATCTTGTCTGGTCTTCCTCTTTTTCTACTCCCTTCTGTTTTTCCCAGTATTATTGTCTTTTCTAGTGAATCATGTCTTCTCATGATGTGTCCAAAGTATGATAACCTCAGTTTCATCATTTTAGCTTCTAGTGATAGTTCTAGTTTAATTTGTTCTAACACCCAATGTCTCTTTCACAGTCCATGGTACTTGCAGTATATATATGCATCTAAATAACTTATTGGGAAGTCTTTCCAATAATGTGTCATTATTCGATCCTTAACCTTCTTGTTTATGTTCAGACCTATCCATTCAGACTTTGTTAAATTGATTTTATATCCTGATTTCAGTCCATGCAAGCTCTTGTACAAGACTTTGCATAGGCCTTTTTTTAATGGTTCAGTAAAATATATGCTGCAGCCTGTATCTTCTTTACACACCATGTTTATTGTAGTGTAACTCCATTCCCGATATATTGTGTCATTGCACACTGTGAGAAGTCTTCTGCTGTCGTTTCCACAAATGTTAACAGAGTATCCAAAATGCAACACAAGATAGTACTGGAAGATGAGACCTCCAGGTAAGAAGACACTTACCGAGTTACTGGGGAAGAACAAAGGACAAGTACGAGTAGCGCTGTGACTAATAACACAGCTGGGTCAAAGCCGAAAGGAAGCCCAGAGGCTGATGCACATAGATGCGAAAGGAGAGTCCGGAGTTGTACAACGCACACAATAGGAACATGGAATGTGAGAAGCATGAACCAGGGAAAGTCAGATATTGTCAAGCAAGAAATGGAACGTAGCAACATTAAAATACTTGGTGTGAGTGAATTAAAATGGACGGGAATGGGACAATTTCAATCAGGCAACTACAAAATATTTTATGCAGGAAATGAGAAATTAAGAAGAAACTGGGTTGCTTTAATAGTGAGACGTGATGTAGCAAAAGCAATTAGGAGCTATAACACAAGGTCTGAGCGAGTTATATCAATGAGATTAAACGGGAAACCTATTAATATAGTCTATGCTCCAACGGCAAACGCAGAAGAAGAGGAATTGAAGAGATTTTATGCAGAAGTACAGGAAGAAATTGATCACACACCAAAACAAGATATGCTGATAATCATGGGGTACTGAAATGCAAAAGTAGGGAACAGAGAAGAACTAGGAATTGTGGGAAAATGGGGCTTAGGAGATAGAAATGAAGCAGGAGAACGACTTACTGAATTCTGTGAAGCCAATAATTTGTTTTTTTGCAAACACATTTTTTGAACAACCGAAAAGATGACTGTACACGTGGACATCACCAAATGGTCAGTATAGGAATCAAATTGATTATATAATTGGTAACAGAAGATGGAGAAGTTCCATTCTTTCTGTGAAAACAAGACCAGGAGCACACTGTGGTACAGATCATGAACTGGTCATATCGAAAATCAGAGTAAAGCTAAAGAAGAAGAACAAAGCAATCATAATGCCAAAATACAATTTAAATAACATCCTAGAAGAATATAAAGATGAAATAAGGAACCGATTTGAGGCTTTAAACCTAGTTGACAGAGAACCAGAAGAACTATGTGTCGTTCGTGTGAATAAGCGCGTGCCCAGTTCCGGTGTTAGCCGGTAAGAATAACCAGAGAACAGAGACAAGTGCAGAAAGTTTTAAGAGTCTTTTACTTGTAGATAAAACACAGGCCTCAGACAGATACAAAACACCAGCTCCGCTTTCCTCCATAGACTTTTCCCCCACACTTGGCTGGCAGAGCTGTCCAGCCTTTATCTCTCTTGGTTGCCTTGGCAGCACCAGGTGCTGACCTTGACAGCTGCGACAAGGCTCTGCAAGGCTCTGCAAGCAGCTTAACCCCTGCTCTGCTCTTCTTTGCTTTAGTCTTGATGGAAACACAAGGCAGTCATGCCTATGGGTCAACAGCTCCCACCTTTCCATTAAGACTACACATGATTTAGCAATACATTTCAAATATAACAGTTACATTTCAGTTTCCAGTTACATTTACATTTCACAGATTACATTTCCACAGTACATTGTATCATACATTTCATTTCAGTAACACGTTCATTTCACAGACTTTACACTTTAGGTTTCACACACTCTAAGTATAATGTGTCCTCATCCAGTACTCTGTGTGTGCATGGCTCATTGCTCTTTACTGTGGCAATCCTAAATCTGTCTGGCGGCACACCTAAATTTGCCCTTTCTGAACGTCTCAAAGGTTGCGCTTCTTCTGTTTTTACTGCCTGTGCTCCTCCTGGCAATGTGGGTGCATTGGATGAACCGTTCAAAGTAACAACATTGTTCCACTCTGAGTCTGATACCTTTATGCTTCGACTCAAAACCACCTGTTTTTCACTGGGAACCCACACCCTGTAAAACGCATTTTGAAAACCGAGCACATTTCCCTGTAGTGCATTTGGAGCCAGCTTCCCATGCCTTTTGCTTTTAGGAACATTAACCCAGCACTTAGCTCCAAATCTCTTGATGTGAGCCAGCCTCGGCTTTTTGCCTGTTAGCTTCTCATATGCCGACATTCCAATGGCTCTCTGCAGCACCCTATTCTGAATATATGCTGCATACATCATGCATTCTCCCCAAAATGCATTAGACATTTCTGAGTCTATTAGCATAGCTTTTGTGGCTTCCAGCAACGTCCGGTTTTTGCGTTCCGCTGTCCCGTTCTGGAATGGGGAAAACGGGGCTGTAAATTGCTGTTCTATGCCCTTCTCTTCTTTTTTTTTTTTTCAATAATTTTTATTCAGATTTTCATAAAACATACAAGACAAAATCATAAAACATTCAAAGACAAAAAACAAAATCAAAAATAGTTAAACAAAAAGAAAAAAAGAAAAAAAAAAAACAAAAATAAAAAATAAAGAGTAAAATATTGACTTCCCATTTGTCAAAGATCAAATCAGTTATAAGTCTATAATATATAACAATCCTGTCTCTTAAGTCATATTATAAAATCACTTTCCTCCAGTAGTTATCTTACTTAATCATCAAATCTCATAAACATTACTTTATTCTTTCCACAAAAAGTCAAAGAGAGGTTTCAATTCTTTAAGAAATATATCTATCAATTTTTTTTTCCAGATAAGCATATCGATTAATCCATCTCATTACTAATTATGATAATCTTATTGTCATAACCATAGTCAAAATAAACATTTCAATTAATCCATCACATCAGAATCTGTTAGGTTCAATAATTTCAGTAGCCATTGTTCTATTATCTCTATTAGTTCCATTTTCCATCTTCCATCTTCAGTAGTCTTGTTAAGTCCAGTAATTTCAATATCCAATCTTCCATTATCAGTATTCCATAATAATCTTGCTGTCAAAGCCATAGTCATATAGTAAGAGTCTGATGGGAATTACCTCTATCCCAAATATTTTCTTGCCATCCATTCTGAATAGGTTGCTGAAATACTGCTGTAAAATCATATCTCTGTTCTTTTTTTCAAAATACACTGGGTCATCTCTTAAAAGTTTTTCCATTGTCACATGGCTGCAGTTAATTCCATAGATTTTCTCTATATTGGGCTCCATCACATCATTCCAGTCCAGAAGATTATCCATGCCATTGATAACTTTATCTCTAGAATCTTCATTCATTTCTTCAGAGATAACATTGAGTTCCAAACAATAGATTTTATTTCTAAAGTCCATAGACTCCAAATCTTGTTCCTGTTCCACGTTGGTTCCAATCTCCGGGATCTCCTCTCTCACAGGGACCCCTATTCCAGTCTCCAGGGTCTCCTCTCTCACAGGGACCCCTGTTCCAATCTCCGGGGTCTCCTCTCTCACAGGGACCCCTTCCAGGGTCACCTCTCTCACAGGGACCCTTATATCTTTAATCTCCTGCTTCATTTTACTCAATTCAATTTTCGTTATCTCAATCTCATCCATTATTTTCTGAAACATAGTTATTTCCAGATTTTCAGCCACTTTCTTAATTGCCATTTTAAAAGAAAAATATAGGAAAACCACTTCTTATTTCAGCAACAATTGGGTTAATACTCCAAACTTGGTGACATCACAGTATAAACAGAGCAGACAGCCTTATCTCTCCAATAGTTAAATAAACAAAATGCAGTTCCCAGGATCGAAACAATTAATGGCAATCGTCAAGAAACAGATTCGTCAAAATAAAATAGACCAAAAAGAGAGTAGTCTCAAAACAGTATAATATTTTTCAAAATAAAAATCTGGAATAGAAATCCCTCTTCTGTGTATATCTTTAGAATGCAAATCCAGGACAGCTTTTTGCAACAAAAACAGAGATAAGCTATTAATTAGTGCGTAGCAGAGAGAAGTTATGGCTCCCCAGTGAGATGTCAAAAACTGATCAATCTGGCAAATCTCTTTTAAACAGCAACAATTTAAGTCAAGTAAAAGAAAAATATAGAAAGAAGGGTGCTTGCCTGTTAGTGCGTTCTCTCTTAGAAGATAAGATGAACGTTCGCTTTAACAGATAGAGCTTGCTGTTGAAAATCCGTCCCACCTTCGTCGGCTGGACCTCGTCCCATAAATTAATGAGATCTGGTCGTCCCAACAAAAATAGGCTTTGAGGTTAATCTCTTCGTTTCTCCCTACCCGGGAGAAGTTTAATCAGTCAAAAAAAAAAGAAAAAACTGACTGATATATCTGAATAAGCTTCTTTTGAGGCAGGAGCCCGTCTCAAAAGCAGGCACAGGCTAAGTCACCCTTCCCGGAAGTCCTATGCCCTTCTCTTCTAAGTAATCTCTCAGTGCTTTACTCATGAACTCTCCTCCCTGATCGCTTCTTATGTGCCTAATTGTCACACCATGTTGCGTCTCTATTTTCTTGATGAACAGCTTAAGTTTCCCTTCTGCTTCACTTTTCCTTTTAAGCAGATACACATTACAAAACCTCGTGTAATCGTCCACAATGACCATAAAGTACTTCGCACCTCCTTGCGACTTTTCAAATGGTCCTGCCAGGTCTACATGAATTAACTGATATGCTGCATCTGTAGTGCTGTCTGCTTCCTTGTTAACGTTAGCAATTGTAGATTTTGCCTGGCTACATGCATCACATTCATGATATTCACCACATTCTTTTATTTTCATGTCCTCACTATGCTTTGGGGTATTCTCTATTACTTCATTTTGAATGTGCCCCAACCTCCTGTGCCAGTCATGTACACAGTCCTCATGTGTTTTGCTATTAGCTTTCAGCGTAGCACATTCTGCATTTTTGCATTGCACATAGAACAGAGAGTCTTGTAAAATCCCTTGCATACACACTCTGTTTCCCTTTACAATGTTACACCTCCCCTTCTCAAATATCATGGTGTAATTCATTTCATTTAGCTTTTTCACTGACAATATGTTACAATCAAGATCTGGTACAAACAACACGTCAGTAATAATTGTCTTAAGCTTACATAAACGGACTGTCCCTTTTGCCTTCACCTCACGTCTAGATCCATCTGCTAAGATCACCGTCTCCTTCACTGGCCTCGATGTATGAAACATTTGTAAATCTTTTACAAGACAATGAGACGCCCCCGAATCACAAATCCAGTCAGTTGGCTCTGATTTATGGGCTTTTGTGCTAATTAACTGCACACTTGATTGCTTCCAGCGTTTTCCTCCACGCTTCACTGCACAGTCTCTGAGTAGATGATCCGTCGAGTTGCAACAATAACACACTTTTAGTCCATTGACTCTGCCTTTGAACAACTTCTGTTTACTTTCACTTCGCTCAGCCACGTTCTTCTCTTTGCATTCCTGCCGTCTCTGGTACTCCTGAAGCAGTTTTCCGCCAATATAATTCTCTGTTAACACTGTGTCATCCATCGCCTCGATCGAAGTGACAAGAGGGTCCCACGTTTCGTCCAAAGATGACAAGATAAGATATACTTTTTGCAATTGGCTGTGAATTATTTCTCTCTCTTCCAATTCCGCAAACAGTCTCTGAAATTCCATAAGATGCTCAGACATAGTTTTCCCTTCAACTAGTCTCATCTTATATAATTGACGTGCCAGATATATTTTACTGCTCGCTGTCTGGCATACATGAATTCTGTTCAAAGTTTCCCATACCTCTTTTGCTGTGTTCTGGTCCTTTGCATACAGCAACTGTGAATCAGATAACACAAGAATAATATACGCTCTCGCCTTCTCGTCTCTCTGCGTCCACGCCAGTTGTGGAGCCGATGGGGGTGCTCTCTCTATAACCTCCCAGAGGTCCTCTTTGATCAGAAAAGCCTGCATACAAAGTCTCCAGCTGGAATAATTCTTGTCTGTTAGCCGCTCAAGAGGCATGCCTGCTGCCAACAATGCCATGTTCAGCACCTCTTCCACACTCGGCCACTCTCCTCAGCTTCTCTCAGCTCGCTTGCATCTTTCAGCCCCTAAGCCGGGGCTCCAGTCTTCACCACTGCAATGGTTCTACTGGTTTTAACTGGTTTACACTGGGCAATCTGGGCAATCTGGGCCCATAACCCCTGTCGTTCGTGTGAATAAGCGCGTGCCCAGTTCCGGTGTTAGCCGGTAAGAATAACCAGAGAACAGAGACAAGTGCAGAAAGTTTTAAGAGTCTTTTACTTGTAGATAAAACACAAGCCTCAGACAGATACAAAACACCAGCTCCGCTTTCCTCCATAGACTTTTCCCACACACTCAGCTGGCAGAGCTGTCCAGCCTTTATCTCTCTTGGTTGCCTTGGCAGCACCAGGTGCTGACCTTGACAGCCGCGCCAAGGCTCTGCAGGGCTCTGCAAGCAGCTTAACCCCTGCTCTGCTCTTCTTTGCTTTAGTCTTGATGGAAACACAAGGCAGTCATGCCTATGGGTCAACACTATGGACTGAAGTCAGAGACATTATCAGGGAAGAATGCAAAGAGAAGGACTTCAATGGATGACTGACAAAACCCTTAAAATGGTTAAAGAGAGAAGGAAAGCAAAAGGAGATGGAAACACAGTTAGAACCCTAAATGCAACAATACAGCAACTAGTACGTAGGAACAAAGAGAACTGTTACAATAGTTATTGTATACATACAATCATTATTGTACAGAAATAGAAGAGGACAACAAAAAGGGTAGAACACGAGTCCTATTCCAAAAGGTTAGAGAAATTAAAGGGAAATGTAAACCTGACTGACAGAGATGAAATAAAAGGAAGATGGAAGCAATACACTGAAGAACTCTATAAAAGAGATGCCAGCATGACAGATTTTCACAGAGGAACCGTATGATGAAGAACCAGAAATTTTAGAATGTGAGGTGAAAGCTGCTCTTAAAATTCTTGGAAGAAACAAATCACCAGGAATAGATGGCATACCAATAGAGATGCTACAAGCAACTGAGACTGAATCTATCCAAATTTTGATAAAAATTTGTCAACAAATATGGACAATAAAATAATGGCCCACAGACTGGAAGCATTCCATATACATTCCAATTCCAAAGAAAGGGGAACCCAGGGAATGCAGTAATTATCCAACTATTGCCTTAATATCCCATGCAAGTAAAGTAATACTCAAGATTGTACAACAAGGTCCTTGCCATATATGGACCGAGAAATGCCAGATTTCCAACTGAAATGGAGGTGCCACAGCATCTGATTGTCCTGATGCGCAACCTATACTCTGGACAAGAGGCTACTGTTAAAGTTGACAACAAGAACATTGAACTCGTGAAGGTTTATCAATACCTCAGCACAGTCATTAACCGAAATGGAGACAATAGTCAAGAAATCAGAAGAAGGGTAGGACTGGGGAGGGCAGCTATGAGAGAACTAGAAAAGGTCCTCAAATGCAAAGATGTATCACTGAACACCAAAGTCCAGATCATTCAGACCATGGTATTCCCAATCTCTATGTATGGATGTGAAAGTTGGACAGTGAAAAAAGCAGATAAGAGAAAAATCCACTCATTTGAAATGTGGTGTTGGAGGAGAGCTTTGTGCATACCATGGAGTGCAAAAAAGACAAATAATTGGATGTTAGAACAAATTAAACCAGAACTATCACTAGAAGCTAAAATGATGAAACTGAGATTATCCTACTTTGGACACATCATGAGAAGACATGATTCACTAGAAAACACAATAATACTGGAAAAAACAGAAGGGAGTAGAAAAAGCGGAAGGCCAAACAAGAGATGGATTGATTCCATAAAGGAAGCCACAGACCTGAACTTACAAGATCTGAACAGGGTGGTTCACGACAGATGCTCTTGGAGGTCTCTGATTCATAGGGTCGCCATAAGTCGTGGTTGACTTGGAGGCACATAACAACAACAAGAACGCATGTATACAATTGCACTGAGAGTCCAAATGTGAGAATATAATCGGATTAGATACTGCTTACATTTATCCTGTATTTTAAAAATAATAACTTCTAATTTCATTTGACCTCAATATTATCCAGATCTCTGTTATCTAACTAAGACTATGCAGACAATGGCCTATTGACGCTGTGTTGTGCTGCCAGCCACATAGGATGAAAACTCTTTAAAAGCTTTAAAACCATAGTAAAAATGCAGTAAAAACTGCAGCATGTTAAGGCTGTGTGATACACTAATAATCATGATTAAGAAACCTTAATTCTGGGAGGGAGGCTGCAGTCGCTCAGTGGTGAGAGGAAAGCACTGCATATGCTCATTGTGAAAGTTTAAGATTCTCTGCCATGGTTTTAGTGACTGATCTTGGGCTAGGCACTTGTGCCTTAGAATTCACTGTAAAATGGGACTAATGTCCTCTAAATTGTATAAATAAAATATAGTGCATATATGTGTGTGTGTGTCTGTGTTATGCATTTGATTTGCCTTGTAGCCTGTGGCTTGCCTCCCTGCTTTTGTCATCCAGAGCTATCTGCTTGCATGCACTTTAGCTCCTGCTTTTTCCTTGTGGCACATTTGAGTCTGGATTGTGTGGGCCCAACTATTATCTGCCAAACCACACAGCTGAGCTGCTGGACTGCACCCTTAGCCCTACCCACTCATGTGCAGGAGTATCCCTGTTTCCAGTCAAGATATTTTAGTAGGTAAGTACTCCTTGGTGTACAGGACTCTCTGCTGTTGCTGTATTTTTCTTTGAGCTGCACTCTTCTTGTAGATCATCATAATTTTGTTTCTTAATATATGTTCTTCTTACATCTGGATTCTTTTATCAGTTAAGGATGCCTGGGGTGTCCTGTTTCAGTTTAACTAGATGGAGTCTTGATTTTATGTTCTAGTCCTACAGATCTGTTGGTGGTGAAGTCCACTTAGTGTTGTATTTTTTAAAAGTTCGTCCCAGATCATTTTATGTAGAAGTTTGCAAACTAGGTGAAGAGCAGAGACAGCAAAATCAGGGCTATGTTATAAGTACAATTGTTAGATTTGCTGCCATTCACAGTATTTGACATGTATTTTCATTTATTTTTGGTACCTTTGCAGATCAAAGCCTACACTCAACTCAAAATATCAGGTCTTTTTCCATCTGCTTACTGGTGTGGACAAGCACTAATTGACATTATTTTATATTACATTATTCTCCTTCTGATGGTAGGAATCTTGTTTATAGTTCACCATGGAATTATTTTTTTTCCTGAGGAGCTTCTTGCTGTGGTAAGTTTCATTTTATTTGTTTTTTTTTGTTCCTGGCTTCCCTTCAACAACAGAAAAACAGATCTTGCTTTTGATACATTCCACCTGCCCATATTTTCTAGTGCCCCTCACTGATAAAACATTGGCCCTGTTTTTGCCTTTTTGGGAATGTCTTATTAACACGTTGGTGTGAGTTGCTAGCACTATCATTCTCTGGAATTCAGTTCAACGTTAGATCTCCGAGTGTATGAGGAATGCATCCTGTTTCTTTTTAAAGTAAAGTGGCTGTGCACTAACAGAGAAATCCTAACCGTCAATTCTGGTGGGGGTTAGGATTCAGAGGAAATTTCCCTATGGCAGGAAGGAGTTCTGGCACTATGGAAACCCAATCTGTACCTGCCTAAGGCACAGGCTGTTATCAAGGTACAGCTAGCAGAAATCCCCAGAGCACTTCAGTGTCAGAGTAGGGGCAGCAATGGATCCACTGGATGGTATTCAGTTCTAGTCCTACTCTGAGTAGACCTCATGGAGGTTAATAGGCATGCCTAACTTAGGTTTATTCATTTTAGTGGTTCTACTGTGAGATTTAGTTAAATACAACCCTCTGGATCCCAAGTCAGTCTGGTTCACTTGGAGGAACCTGATCCAGGCCTTTGTGCTGCACAAGCCTCAAAAAAAATTAAAAATTAGCTGCCCAGGCCAGCAGGGCTGTGGATGTGGAAGGGAATCCTTTATCACCTACCCCAGTTAGGATTGCTTCCCAAAGCACTGCTTTTATTTTATTTATTACAAAAAATAAAATAACCTGTTATTCAGACTGTAGGCTCCCGGACCATCTTACACAGGATAAAACAGCAAAACACAAGCCACATAATTATTAAAACCAACAGAGCAGCAGAGTTAACATAAAACAGAAAGAGTCTATGTAATGGCATCGCCTGCCATTTTACACATTGCAGTTGTGAAGTATGTTTTGAACATAATACATAAAATACTGTAGGACAATTACGTTTTTCTGCTCTGCATTTAACCAAAAGAACCATCAATCTCTTGGCTTTTAAATCAGCGTAGGACTAGGCTGTTGCAAAGTGAATGAACAGAGCACACAGGAGAAACTGAAGAGCTTCAACAATATATAACAGTTAAGGGGTTCTTTTTTATTTCCTTATATATCTTCATATAAAAAACAGTGTTACAACTGCAGGGTAATTTTTTATTTTTTTTTTACAAAAACGACTTTTGTTAATTAATATGTATGGGAAGAGGGTGCTACAATTAAGGGTCAACCTCCAAAAATGTTTTTTGTGCAATTGTGGTGTACTGATGTATTAGTGTCTTTTTTAAATTGGCCTTTAATTTTACAGTGGAATCTAAAAAAGAGATACTCTTTGTAGTGTCAGAGTTGAAGCCATTTAGGCATTTGTATCTGAAGGCCAGTGTCTCAAGCTGTATCTGGAAGGGAGTAAAAGTACAGCTGGAAATTGGCTTCCACTGGCCACTAGTCAGAATAAACCCATTTAAATCAGTGGACTTGTTAGCTGAGTCCACCAATTTCATTGGATCTGCTCTGAGTATGACTAACATTAGATATAACCCCTTATTCTTTACAGGCAGCCCTAATTAAGCACAAGCTTTCACCTAACAAAAAACAAGTAGAGCTCTATAGCTCTATCTCTTCCCCCACCTCCTTGCAGATGTGCATAATACTGTTCTCTGCTACATCCCATGCCATTACCACCCACAAGAGGCCCGTGTGTGGCTCCCATACAGAGATCCAATATCCCCAGTCTTCCTGAAGTCTGCACGCAGGCTATGACCACGAAAAGCCTGCACACTAAACTCTGTAGAGAAAGGGACCACTGGGTACATGTATGGGCAGAAAGGGCTGCACTGAGCCCTGTAAGGGATAGATTGTGTGTTGTGTTAATCAGAGTATGCTATGAATAACTCAAAGAAACTTAATTTCCCCCCCTGCAGGTTTTTTGCCTTATTGGCTATGCACCATCAGTAATTCTGTTCCATTATGTCGTCTCTTTCACCTTTAAAACAATACAAAACACCAAAGAATTTTGGTCATTAATTTTTTCAATAGTAAGTAAAAGTGCAGTACTTAATTTGTCTTTCCTAGTTAATACAATTCAGTATTTCTAATTCATTGATTTTTATATTTAAGAAATTTTGACTCGGTCATATTTTTCTGCATTTGGGTTGTGTTTCAGTCCTGCAAGCACTTAGCTTCCACTAAACATCTTGCTGTCTCTCTCTCTCTCTCTCTCTCTCTGTGTGTATCCCTATAAAACACACCAATGACAAGTGTGTGAGCATGAAAGCAAACTTTGCAGGATTAATGTCTTGTTTCTTAGATGTAAATTGGGTACTATTTATTCCTGAGGCTATGTTTACCTTTCTTAACAAGAAAAAAAAAATCTATAACATTTTAAAAAGGTGGATAAAAATAAACCAAAAGTGCTCTAATTTTATTGTAATTAACTTTATTTCTTTTCTCTTTCAGGTAGCCTTGATTTGTGTTATTGTTACTGATGTAGCTTTTATTCAATGGTACACAATAGCGATCATAATTCACACTTGTTTTTCTGTCTTCATTCCAATCTATCCTCTTATTGGGTGTCTGATTTCTCTGACAGAGGTAAGTTTGCAGTGAACTGAACATTTAATAAATTTTGTATATAGTTGGAGAACTCTTATGTGCAGAAAGCAATACATTTTATAGAATCACAGAATAGTGATTCTGTCCTATAAGACCATCAGGTCCAACCCCCTGCTCAATGCAGGAATCCAAATTAAAGCATACCTGACAGGTGGCTGTCCAGCTGCCTCTTGAATGCCTCCAGTGTTGGAGAGCCCACCATCTCCCTAGTTCATTCGTTTCATTGTCGTACCACTCTAACAGGACATTTTTCCTGATGTTCAGTTGAAATCTGCCTTCCTGTAACTTGAGCCCATTGTTCTGTGTCCTTCACTCTGGCCCTCTGTGAGGCAACCTTTCAAGTACTTGAAGAGTGCTATCATATCTCTCCTCAGTCTTCCTTCTCAAGGCTAAACACACCTGGTTCTTTTAGTTTCTCCTCATAGGGTTTTGTTTCCAGTCCCTTGATCATCCTTGTTACCCTCCTCTGAACCAGTTTGTCTGCATCCTTCTTAAAGTATGGTGTCCATAACTGGATGCAGTACTCAAGGTGAGGCCTAATCAGTGTTGAATAGAGGGGATACTTCACATGATTTGGAAACTATACTTTTGTCAATGCAGCCTATAATAACATTTGCTTTTTTTGCAGCCACATTGCACCGTTGGCTCATATTCAGCTTGTGATCAACAACAATTCCAAGATCCTTCTCGCATGTAGTATTGCTGAGCCAAGATTCCCCCATCTTATAACTGTGCATTTGGTTTCTTTTTCCTAGGTGTAGAATTTTGCACTTATCCCTGTTAAATTTCATTCTATTGTGTTCAGCCCAATGCTCCAGTCTGTCAAGATCCCTTTGAATTTTGTTTCTGTCTTCCACGATATTAGCTATCCCTCCCAATTTTGTATCATGTGCAAATTTGATAAGCATTCCCTGCACCTTCTCATCCAAGTCATTAATACAAATGTTGAAGAGCACTGGGCCCAGGACTGAACCCTGCAGTACCCCACTCGTTGCCTCCCCCAGTTTGAAAAGGAACCATTGATGAGTACTCTTTGATTATGATTCTGCAGCCAACTGTGGATCCACCTGATAGTTGTTCCATCCAGCCTACATTTAGCTAGCTTGCTAATAAGAATGTCATGGGGCACTTTATCAAAAGCTTTGCTGAAGTCGAGACATATTATATCCACAGCATTCCGACAGTCTACAAGGGAGGTTACCCAATCATAAAATGAGATAAGATTAGCCTGGCAGGATTTGTTCTTGGTAAATCCATGTTGGCTTTTAGTAATCACTGCATTGTTTTCAAGGTGCTTACAGGCTGAATGCTTCATAATCTCCTCCAGCCTTGTCGGCCCCCATCTGTTTTCACAAACCAAACTATTTTCCCCAACCACCCAAATAAAAAAATAGGTTGGATAATTCCAAACAATCAAACCTGATAGGGTACTCCCTCCACTAATTAGTAACAGGATGCCCTTCTTACAGTATCATAGTTTTCTGAGATTCATTATACGGCAAGACATGCGAGGGCATTCTCAATAGTGGCACTCTGATTCTGAATGCCCCTCCCCCTCTGGTGCAAGCAGCACCAAGATTGATGGAGTTTTGACGCCAGGTGAAAGCATGGATATTCATTTGACTAAACTGTGTTCCACACCTGGTTGATCCAGTTATGTTGTCAGTATATTTTTATTCAAGCTGTATTTAAATTAAATATATTGTCTTCTTATATTTTAATGCTCTCTCTCGCTCTGGGATTTTGTGAACAAAGACAATAATAACATTCTTTTATCTTGTTGATGAATCCTCCACAAAGCAGGTTTGTGGAAGAAATAATTTAAATACATTAATAAAGGGTACACTTTTCAAAGGCATTGTAGATATATTAAAAACATTTTCTAAATTATAATAGTATAATTTAATTTAGGATGACCTGTAAAAATATGAGAATTATTGAAATAAGATTTTATTATATTGTTAGGTAGCACAGAAGCTTGGTCGAAATATGGAAAGAAATACAGAAAGATTACTGGTTTCTGCTGTAGCAGTAAGTGCCATATTTTCCCTTAAGAATTTTAGAAATAGCCTATCTGGATACACTTTTACAAGTAATGACAAGGTGTTATTTTTATATGTTATGACTATTACTGTTGTTTGTCATTTTACGAGACCATCATGTTCTTGCATCTGAGTTTTAAAAGATTGGTGCTATGCAATGCAATCTATTATATTCTCCAGATGGATACCCTTAGGACAGTCATAGAGTCTAGATGCTCCACCAGTCTAAGAATGTCATTTTATGCGGTGGACTTTTCACATGGACTCAGAACCTGGTACTGGAATTTACTGAAATTTTCCATAAAATGAAAAGGCACATTGTACAGATCTATACAGCTGAAAATGGCTTTCATTTTCTGTATTATTTTAATACTTTTCAGAAATGATGAGTTAAAGACTAAAAAGCAGTAATGAACTTGCCCCCAGATTTGGGGCATGAGGAATGCAGAAGGAAGCCATGAGAAAGCTGAAAAGTTCATTCTTGTGTTATCAGAGCATTTCTCCCCAAAACTGTGACCAACTGGCACAATCTTTCAAACAAGAATTGAGGATTGGTTCAGTCATAATAGGGGAGTTAGTAAGCGTTTTCTGCATGGTAAGTGGGGCCGAGCTACAAGACTTGCCAACACTTGCCAAGAAGAGGACGCTGCTTTAGCTTTAGTAGTACAGATTTAGTAGTACAGGCTCCTGCTGGGAGGAAGGGAGGGATACAAATTAAATAAATAATAATAATAATAAATAATCTATGTTTATGCCCTAGCAACCTAAATAGGTTTATGGAATTGGAACTTCATAGTCTCTTGGGAAGAACTGGCAAATCTGAGAGGGAACTGATGCTTTCAAGAAATCAGCTACCAGATTGTCATTAAAAACTACAGACCTTGCATTCTTGTAATAAAAGTTTGCACTTATTTATCTGCCTGACAGTGCCATTTATTTATTTATTTATTTTATTATACTTGTATACCGCCCCATAGCCAAAGCTCTCTGAGCGGTTCACAGCAACTAAAAACATTGAAACAAATACAATTTAAAACAGATCTTATAAAAACAATTTAAAACACAATTTAAAAATTTAAACAGTATAAAACACATGTTAAAATGCCTGGGAGAAGAGGAAAGTCTTGGCCTGGTGCCCAAAAGATAACAGTGTTGGCACCAGGCGCACCTCGTCAGGGAAATCATTCCATAATTTGGGGGCCACCACTGAGAAGGCCCTCTCCCTTGTTGCCACCCTCCCAGCTTCCCTTGGAGTAGGCACCCGGAGGAGAGCCTTTGATCTTGAACGCAGTGTACGGGTGGGTTTGTATCAGGAGAGGCGTTCCATCAGGTATTGTGGTCCCAAGCTGTGTAAGGCTTTATAGGTCAAAACCAGCACCTTGAATCGAGCTCGGAAACGTACAGGCAGCCAGTGCAAGCAGGCCAGAATCAGTTTTTTATGTTCAGACCGTCTGGTTCCTGTTACCAATCTGGCCGCTGCATTTTGCACAAGCTGCAGTTTCCGAACCATCTTCAAAGGCAGCCCCACATAGAGTGCATTGCAGTAATTTAATTTGGAGGTTACCAACTGAACCCAGGTTATCCCTGTCCAGATAGGGACGTAGCTGGGCCACCAACCGAAGTTGGTAGAAGGCACTCCATGCCACCGAGGCTACCTGAGCCTCAAGTAACAGAGATGATTCTAGGAGAACCCCCAAGCTATGAACCTGCTCTTTCAGGGGGAGTGCAACCCCATCCAAGACAGGTTGGACATCCACCATCTGGTCAGAAGAACCACCCACTAACAGCATCTCAGTCTTGTCTGGATTGAGCCTCAGTTTATTAGCCCTCATGCAGTCCATTGTCGCAGCCAGGCACCGGTTCAGCACATTGACAGCCTCACCTGAAGAGGATGAAAAGGAGAAATAGAGCTGCGTGTCATCAGCATACTGATGGCAACACACTCCAAAGCTCTGGATGACCGCACCCAACGGTTTCATGTAGATGTTGAACAGCATGGGGGACAGAACTGACCCCTGTGGAACCCCATACTGGAGAGTCCAGGGTGCCGAGTAATGTTCCCCAAGCACCACCTTCTGGAGGCGACCTGCCAAGTAGGAGCAGAACCACTGCAATGCAGTCCCTCCCACTCCCAACTCAGCCAGTCTCCCCAGAAGGATACCACGGTTGATGGTATCGAAAGCTGCTGAGAGATCAAGGAGAATCAGTAGAGTCACACTCCCCCTGTCTCTCTCCCGACAAAGGTCATCATACAGGGTGACCAAGGCTGTTTCTGTGCCAAAACCAGACCTGAAACCCGACTGAAATGGATCCAGATAATTGGTCTCATCCAAGAGCCATAATCTCGTAACTACACAGTTGGCAGAATGCCATGGATTGTAAATATTGTGCTAGCACAATTGGCATGCCCATTCTAAACATCTCTTTGTAGGATGCCAGTGGACCAATGTGCAAGCCAACAGATATGCTTCTGGAAACCTTTGCAAAGGAGCCAATCTATTGTAATTAATGTACTTTCCCCTTTCCTTTCTTTAGCCATACTTGCAGTGTGTCATTTGGCTCTTCCTTCTACGCTATCTTGAGATGAAATGTGGAGGCAAATCAATGAGAAAGGACCCATTTTTCAGGTTGGTATGCCTGTATTTACAATTTAAACATCAATATTGAAATTACTACATAGACTAAGGCAGAATTAGCTAGCTATAAACTCCAACAAGGCATGCACTTCATAAATACATACAACAAGAGTCCATGGAAAAGTGACCACTTGCTGATCTTTAGGGCTAAAAGGGAGGGCTCAAGTGATCATTTATTTTTAGGGATGCCTGTGAAGCAACCACAGTCCAAGAGGTTTGCCCTAGGATCCTTACAATGGCACAGTGTTTCTGTTCATGATCCAAGAGTTGTGCCCTTGAGCATTCCTACAGCTGCACGTGAGAAATTGAAATGGGGATGAATGGATATTAACAGCTATTGTAGCATGAATGTTCCCACCTTCTCATCCATCCAGTCACACTCTTGTATCTGGGAAAATATCCCACTTGGTTTCTGAGTATTTGTCTAACCAGTTCTACCACAATATTGCACTGAATAAGGAAACACCAACTACCACTGAGTAGATGATTTCCAGAATCTCAGCATTTGGGAACCCTCTTCTGTTGAGTGGGAATGTACTTATTGACGATAAAGTCAATGTGAACTTGAGGCTTTGCTTGGCTTGTTCCAACTTGTCTAGCTAGTTGTGCCACAATGATGCATTGGATAAAAACTATTGTCTATCCAGTTGTGCCACAATGATGCACTGGATAAGAAAATATCAATAGGATTCCATGTGTGGAGCTTTCAATCTTACCGGGTCTAACCTACTGAGCTGATGACATAGAAGTAATCTGTTTAGAGTTCCCATGAGCAGAGTTTAAATATATTTCTCTAACTTCAGAACCTCTGTGAAACTCAAGCCCAGGAAATTCCCAGATGTGTCACAGGATGAGGATGAGGATGAAGATGTTTTGGCTGAGAGGTTGAGGGTTAAAGAAATGACAACCTACCAGAACTCTGAGGAGGTAAATCTTGCCCTTCCGTATTAACCCTGTGAACCTAATGGCACAGGATCCTATTGTAAAGCATGTGATGTGACTGACCACTTATGTAGGAGTCATCATAAGCTCTAGGTTGTTTCAAATCATGATGATGAACCTTGTTTAACCAGCCACAGTTTGTAATAAACCACTATCCCTTGTCAACACAGGACAAGCTGAGATTCTGGGAATGGAAAGTAAATGCTAGTGAAATCATTGTCCTGATTACACAAGAGGAGAAGAGGGGAGTGGGGAGCATATGAACTTGAGGCTTTGCTTAGGCTTGTTCATGTAGCACTAAGCCATGGTTTAGTGTTCCATGAAAACATGACCATGGACAGACGTGGGAGAAGCTTCACCCATTCAAAAATAATATTGTTTGCATTAGGTGATCAAACTAATCCAGAATTAAGCTCTATGTTATCTTTTGTTTATTAGAAACCTGCCATTTTGATCAGCAATTTGCATAAAGATTATGATGAAAAGACAGATTTTCTTCTTGGGAGAAAAATAAAGAAGGTTGCAACAGATCAGGTCTCTCTTTGTGTGAAAAAGGGTCAGTGTTAAATTAGTTATTACTGAAATACTGCATTTTTGTAGAAGATAAAATGCATCATGCTGTTAAAGAAAACTGCACATTTTGCATGTTCTATTTTTCTTTTTTAGGGGAAGTTATGGGACTGTTAGGCCCCAATGGAGCTGGGAAGAGCACACTGATTAATATATTGGTGGGAGAAGTAGAACCAACTTCAGGCCAGGTATTCAGCTGCAACCCAACCTCTGTGTCCCCTGTTCCTCCTCAGTTTTATTATGTTAAGCATTGCAAGAGTTCTCACCCACAACATGTTTCACTGCTCAGACAGTAGTCCCTTTTATAGGATGAAAAGTGTTATTTCATGCTGAGGTTGCATTTTTTCCTAGATATTATTTGTAGTAATAGAATGACGCTGGAGGGGATACTTCTTTCTAGCTGGCACATGAATACCTAGACTTCAAATAGATACCCAAAAAGTATCACCAAAGAGTGGTGTACCTACTGTCAAAAATGTGTTTGCATATTAATTTTCAGTGTTTCACTTCTTTTGGGTTCATAGATATTTTTAGAACTATGAACTGAAAAAGTCCATATACTACAAAAATGTGTGGTTGAACTGAACAAAAGCAGCATTAAGGATTATGAACCAGAAGCATGTTGACCTTGGTTCTGAAACTGCTGTAGTGAAGACTAAAGATGAGATACAGAGGCTTCTCCTTATATAGAAATAATGTCAGAATACGCATGGGAATATTGTGAATGTCCACAGGGGGGATATCCCTGAAGGGCTCCTGATATACAAGAGAGTGATCATGTAGTAAAATGTAGTTAATCTAACTGTATATACAATCACCTTTTCTGCATGTTAACTGCAAACATTATGTAAAAATATTAAATAAGGACTGATATATCCACAGGTGCTGATGGGAGATTATTCTTTAGGTGAAAATAACAAGGATAACTCTATGAAATTTATGGGATACTGTCCACAGACAAATCCACTTTGGCCTGATATTACACTGCAGGAGCATTTTGAAATTTACGGGGCTATCAAAGGAATGAGTGAAAATGACATGAAAGAATTCATAACATGGTAACTATCTAATTTTAAATACTTTATTTACATTCACAGACATTTCTTCTGTCTCTTACTTTAGTATAATATGTCTCCCTAAAAATGATTGATAGCTTCAACTTTCTAAAAATAATTCTGTAGATCATGGATTCTTGTATATGGGGGAAATTGAAAATTATATTTAAAAACTGGATGTACCTAGAACATAGTGTGAAAGGGTGCGCCATTTAATTTTTAGGCTAGTGTACACTGTCTTTGAGATTGCACCCTCTATTCCTTGGTATATATCTATATCTCAATCTTCTGTGCTAGTTTGCAAGGTAATTTGTAATATAATAATAATAATAATAATAAATTTTATTTATTAGTCGCCCATCTGTCTGAATTAACGGACACTCTGGGCAACGTACAACAATATAAAATACGAACCACAATAAAAACACATAAAATCAACAATCACAGTATTAAGATCACATTATCTAAGACCATCCCTTCAATAATACAATATAAAAACCTAACCCCAGAAATCCCATAGGCCTGCCTGAATAGCCAGGTCTTTAAGGCTCGGCGAAAAACCATCAGGGAGGAGGCATGTCGGAGGTCAAATGGAAGTAAATTCCAGAGGGTGGGGGCCACGATCGAAAAAATCGTCACAGAGCTCACATAATTTATGGGTAGAGTAAGTTCTCTAGCTCATTACGAAGATATTTTATGATGTCTGACTAACATGGGTGGTTGTTGTTGAAGGTGGTGCCTCAGTGTGTCCTGCTTTGAAAGAAAAGAGGGGGAGAGTGTGTCCTTTTATTGTCCAAATTTTAAAAAACATGAGATTTCATGAAGTGTGATGGGCATGTATGTGTAATTCTCCTGGGCATGGAAAGATGATCTCAGGTGGGTAACTAGCTCCACCTAGCGGCTGAAGGAAGAAAGAGTGCTGTTCAATTTTGCGGAGACTTCCTGCTCTGCATGACTAATTGCTGTAGTTCTCTTTCTGCCTTCACCAAATATGGTTGATTCTGCTCTCTGCTCTGCTTTGGTTCAGGGCTGTATTTGTTTTATGTGTTTTTCCTTTTCCTGTTAGTTTTTTTGTGTTGTTTCTCCTTCTGGGTGCAGGATCCTTTCTTCCTCTTTCTACTATTTAAAAAAGAAAACACCCTCCCAGAGTTAGCAGCCCTACCACGTCTGCCTTCCCAGGCGCAGCAGCAACATCTTAAAGCCAGGCAGTCTCATCATTAGTGGCTTCAGTGCTGCGCTGGCTTCAGACTCAACAGTGCTTCTGTCTGGGCCTTGCTAGATATGGCAGCCTCAATTTAAACCCCGGTGGCCCTTGGATTAGCGGCCACAACACAAAGGCTTCAACTTAAGCCCCGGCAGCCTCAGACTTAGCGGCCTCTCATTTTGGCCCTGCTACACATGCTGGACTCAATTGAAGCTCCAGCAGCCTCTGGGTAGTGGCAGCAGCTTTCACCACAGTCTCCTCCAAAGCTCCTTGCCCCAGTGCCTTCTCCCACCAGCGGCCACTCATCCCATCCATTGGGCAAGTGCAACAGAGCCGTCCTCATTGGCAGCCACTATTTTCTCTGCTTCTTGTCCCCGTAAGCCCTGCTACACCGGCTGCACCTAATGCGGAAGGCAACCGGTAAACCAGCAGTTCCTGTCAAGAGATCTAGGCTCCCCCCGCCACTTCCACCAAGGCCCGACCCAGCATCAGAAATGTTACCACCATTACTACCACCTCTAGTGGGCCATCCAGCAGAGGCAACCATAGGGCTTACTTCTTTGACGGAGGCAATGATGGCTCGCCCCTCCACCAGCAGGCAGGAGGTGGTTGAGGCGCGTGTTTTAGAGGGCAGGATGGCTTCACAGGACCTTCCGTCAGGGAAGAATACACGAGAAGGCAGCTCTGTGGAGGATGAGGGTGAGCAGTGTGAGGCTGCATGGGAAGACACTCACAGAGCAGTCCGTAGGACTCGAGGGAGACCCTATCTGAGGAGGAAGGAAGATAACCCATGTCTTTAAACTATATTTTTTCTGCCAGTTCTTCCCCTGAAGCCTTCTCAGGATTTCAAGTGGCTTCCTCACTTCATCCATCCCAGCAGGTGATGGGGGGAGGGCTACCCAATACCAGCATACTGGTGGTTATGCTCAACCACTACAATTTCAGTTCTCCACACAGATGGTCCCACAACTGAAAGAACACCTAAGGGAATCTTTGTTGGTGGACCGGCCAGAGACCTGTCTTCCTCTTCTTCAGCTCCCACCCCCCAGCATCCTCAAGTGCAAGATAGTGCTTGGGGAACATTGCTCGACACCGTGGGTTCTCCAATGTGGGGTCCCGCAGGGTTCAGTTTTGTCTCCCATGCTTTTTAACATCTATATGAAGCCGCTGGGTGCGGTCATCAGGAGTTTTGGAGTGCGTTGTCATCAGTACGCTGATGACACCCAGCTCTACTTCTCCTTCTCATCTTCTTCAGGTGAGGCGGTCGATGTGCTGAACCGTTGCCTGGCCGCGACAATGGACTGGATGAGAACTAACAAACTGAGACTCAATCCTGATAAGACTGAGATGCTGTTGGTGGATGGTTTCTCTGATCAGATGGTGGATATATATCCTGTCCTGGACAGGGTTACACTCCCCCTAAAGGAGCAGGTTCGTAGTCTGGGAGTCGTTTTAGACTCTTCCCTCTCACTCGAGGCTCATGTAGCCTCGGTGGCCCGGAATGCGTTCTACCAACTTCGGTTGGTAGCCCAACTACGTCCCTATCTGAGTAAGGAAGACCTCACATCAGTGGTACATGCTCTGGTAACCTCGCGTCTGGACTACTGCAACGCGCTTTATGTAGGACTACCTTTGAAGACGGTTTGGAAGCTACAGCTAGTGCAAAATGCGGCGGCCAGACTGCTAACAAGAACCAAGCGGTCTGAGCATATAACACCTGTTCTGGCTCGCCTGCACTGGCTTCCCATATGCTTCCGGGCAAAATTCAAAGTGTTGGTATTAACCTATAAAGCCTTATACAGCGCGGGACCACGATATCTGTCGGAATGCCTCTCCCGATATGAACCCGCCCGTTCACTACGGTCTACTACGAAGGTCCTCCTCCGGGTCCCAACCCATAGGGAGGCCCGGAGGTTGGTGACAAGATCTAGGGCCTTCTCAGTGGTGGCCCCCAAACTCTGGAACAGTCTCCCCGAGGAGGTGTGCTTGGCGCCAACACTATCATCTTTTCGGCACCAAGTTAAAACCTTCCCCTTCTCTGAGGCATTTTAATTTAATTTAATTTAATTTTAAATTGTTGTAATCTGATTTCAGTTTGTACTGTTTTTATATATTCTGTTTTATGAGATTGTGTAATTCTATTGTATTTTTTTATGTTCACCACCCAGAGAGCTATTGCTAGTCGGGCGCTATATAAGTTTAATAAATATAAATAAATAATATAAGTGGACATGGCTGCAGCAGGAACATCATCCCAACTTGTGACAAGAGCACAACGGACACAACCTTTGGTTCCATCTCACTCATCCTCAACCACTCCCTAGCTTCACATCACCGGATCCACATGCTATTGCTCAGGGTAGACATCCTCCTTCATCTGAGGATCAGAATACAGACCAAGTCAATGAGTTAATTGTCCTGGATGAAGAGGAGTGGAGTGGAGATTCAGAATCTGAGGAAGTCTCTACCAACCTGATTTTTCAAGAGGCTCATTTCCTCCCACTCTTGTGCAAGGCGATGGAAGCACTGAGTTTGAATTCTCTGGAAGACTCCCCAGCCCCTGCAGACTCTAGAGTGTCAGCAGTGTGTCCAGATCCAAAACCCAAGTCAAGACTACTTAATTCTGTTCTTACTGCCTAAGGCGATCAAATCTGAGTTTGATGTTCCCTTGCAATTTAAGAAGTCAGTTCCTGCTGCTAATAAATATTACATGCTGGAACAACCACTCATGAATCAACTTAAAGTTCCTCTTGTAGATGTCCCCATAGCAAATTTACCAAATCCATCTTTGAACCCTACGGAGTTGGATGCCATCTTAAAGATACTATAGAATGCAAGATGGATCAGGGACTTGGAAGAATCCATGAGGCTAGGGCCTTATCAATCTGGGCAGCGTTAGCTTCCTCGGTGTTTGCACGGGCATCCCTCCTCTAGCTGGGATTGATGGCCTGCAACAGGACCCGGCGAGAGTCCGAAAATCATTGCTGAAGGTTGCCCAAGTGGTGACTTTCACAGCAGATGCATCCATGGATGCCATGCAATTTTCAGCTAGGTCTCTGGCGGCTGGTATTTATACTAGAAGGACCCTTTGGTTGCACCACTGGGAGGTGTGATGGAGAATTTTTCTCCATTGGGATCTTTTGCTGGGGGTCCTTAAAAAAATTTGAGGACACAGGCTTAAAGCAAAAAGGTAGGCCTTTATTCTTTACAAGCATATGCAGGGTCAGCCTCCCAGAAACATCCAGGAGAGACTGCATTGAAACACTGTGTGCAGGTTACAGCATGTGACAGCAGTTAACCAATCTCACAAGTTCCTTCTCACACAACATAACAGTTCCTCCTCTCTACAATTGTTCCAAACCAATCAGAAAGCATTATGAAATTCTACTCCTGATTCCAAGATCCTGTCCATCTTGTTAATATCACCATTGTTCTGCTGTCCACCTTGACTAATGAATTTTCAGGTCAGTACCATTGTGAATGTGCTTTCAAGCATCCCTGTACTTTCATTGTTCTCATTGTTCTGATCGGCCACACTGACCCAGATACACCTGGAGATATTTGAACAGGTTCCTTGAGTTAAATTTGCCTCAACTTAGGGTGCTTGGGAATGTATGAGCACCCCCAGTTCTATTCCTTTGCCATAGGGGTTCTTATGTCCTTATACGTTCTCAGAAATCCCATTTCCTTTCTTATAAAATACATAGCCCAAGAGAGGGGATTATATTTAAATACACTGAGCTTCATTTTAAAACCACACAGACTCAGGAAAAGACTGGGTGACTCTGGCTAACTAGTATCTTTCAGCATCAGATATAGAGGAGGCAGGCCACCTCAGAGTACCTTTTTCTTATAAAGTTGTAAATATAATATAACACACTGGGTTATTTTAAAATCATTGCAAAATCACACTGTTTGTCTCATTATAACTTCTAATACATGTTTCATATTTTTTCCTCTAGATGGCATTATTGCTTTACACAAGAAACCGGTCTTTTTGGATCAAAATCAATATATCAGTCACTGCTTGCCAGTTTAAATGCTTGCCTGAATTAGAACAATAGACCAATTAATATATGTCAGTCATGCATCTGCCAAGTCTTGGCAAAGAAACAGAAGGTGCCTGTGACCGCTGCCTGCTTCTTTACCCACAAGCCTAATTTTAGGGCCTCTGGATTTTTTGCTTGGTTCCTTTTGATTTTAAAACATATTGTCTAATATCTATGTTTATATATGTGGTTGTATAAAATTCCTCATTAGCAGACCCTACAGCTTGGTCTAATATAGCCTCGGAACCCTACATAGGGGGCAAATTGTTTGGAGATGCTGCCATGACAAGAGTCCTGGAGTCAAAAGAAAAGAAGTCAATGCCTTCTACCAGGAAAAGAAAGGACAGAAGGTCCTTTTGGAGATTGTTCTACCCTTACCAAGCAGCCCAGTCCTTTCGGGGCTGCAGACAATCGGGAAGAGCAAAGGATTGCTGGCCCAGCCGGCCCTTCTGCAATAGATAACACATCCAGGTCAAGGGCCAGAAACATTTCTCCAACAAGGTCGGATTTGGGGTCCAATCATGAGGCAGTAAATACCAGTTCTGATGCCAACACCACTCTGGTGGGAGGTCACCTTTAGAGCTTCACTTATCAGTGGAGGGAAATATCATCAGACTGATGGGTCTTACAAACCCTATGGCACAGAGTTCGGCTGCAGTTCACATCACCACCACCACCCAGATTTGTACCATCCCCCATTTTGACATCCTCAGTCAAAAGGGCGAGGATTCATCAGGCAATCTCCCACCTACTACAAATTGCGGCTATAGAGCCAGTCCCACCAGGAGAGAGAGTATGGGGAAACTACTCTCTCTTCTTTACAGATGCAAAGAAAGATGGTTCATTCAGAGCAGTACTCGATCCGAAGAGCCTGAGCAAGTACATCACTTACAGCAAGAATCAAATGGACACTTTGTTGGTGGTCAAGGAAGTCATGAGATGGGGGGCTTCCTAACCTTAATCGACTTAAAAGAAGCGTACCTACATGTACCTATATTCCAACCACACAGAAGATATCGCAGATTCGTGATAGGGGAAGACCATTTCCAATACATGCCCTTCAGGCTGCTGTCTTCTCCCATGGTATTCACAAAGATCATGGTTGCCCTGGTGGCATACCTCAGGACGCAGGGAGTTCATGTACACCCCTATTTGGATGACTTCTTGATCCGTTCCCTGTCACTGAACAAGTCTTGGGAAGACATATGTGTCACCCTAGCCTGTCTAAAAGACCACGGTTTCCTAATCAACCATGCCAAATGTCAGTTGATTTCATCTCACTTCATCATCCATCTCGGGGCCACAATAGACACTGAGCAAGGAGTTATAGCATTGACACAGGACTTGCATTGGCAAGATACGCTTAGCAATTTTATCTGTCCTTGCTTCCCCATCAGTGGACCTCATGCAATTGGCAGCAGCACTGGGCTTGATGGCCTCAACCTTCCAAACAACTCCCTGGCATATCAGCACTCTTGACCCCTTCACAGTCGGCGCTGCTCCCATTTCAGAGCTATATAGCTGCCAGACAACACCATTGACTGAGGTTATCAGCACATGTTCGCCATTCCCTCCTGTGGTGGATACACTAACCCAATCTGCAAAAGGGTGTCCCATTCCAAGATCCACCATGGACTGTCATGATCTTGGATGCCAGCCTTACAGGCTGGGGGGCCTTGTATGATGGTCAGATGGTGAAAGGGACCTGGTCAGCACAAGACAGCTGGGGGCAGTGCTTGTCAGAACAGACAACATCACAGCCAAAGCCCATTTGAACCATCAGGGAGGCACACGCTCCTTTCAGTTCCAGCAAGAAGCCTCACTTCTGTTCCAGTGGATGGAGACACATCTGGACTTGTTCCTGGCAGAGTACTTGAGAGGGGAGGACAACAGACAAGCAGACTGGCTGAGTTGGGAGCAAGTCCATCAAAAAGAATGGAAGCTCCACCCAACAACCTTTCGGGGGATCAGGGGCCACTTTGGGAGAGTCGAGGTGGATCTGTTCGCCACACACCTCAACTGTCAGGTGAAAAGATTCTTTGCCAGATATGTCAATCTGGTGGCTGAAGGGATAAACACTCTAATGTCACTGTGGCCTCCAGGACAGTTGTATGCCTTCTTTCCAATCTCGATTATTTCCAGGTGATCCAAAAGATCCGAGCCAAGAGGGTGACAGTTCTACAGGTAGCCCCATTCTGGCCAAGGAGACCCTGGTTTCCAGAACTCCTTGAATTATTGGTAGACCATCCCTGGGAGATTCCCTTCTGGAAGGACCTGTTGTCACAAGGGTAGCTACACCACCCAGACCTGGGATGGCTGGCTCTTCATGTATGGAGGGTGAGAGGCAATGCCTGCTGAAGAAGGGCATCCCACCTCCAGTGGTGGAGACCATGATGGTATCTATGTGAAGGCAGTGAGAGCAGCAAAGAAGCAATACTTTGCTGTCTCTATTCAGTCATCCCTTAACCGCCCAGCGGAACTTTATAAAGTTGTCCGGGGACTTTTACACTCTGGTCCCCAGGACGCAATAACACCATCAATTGCCCGCTGTAATGCGTTTGCGCGACACTTTCGTGATAAGATAAGATCCCCGCCGGGACCTAGACTCTCAAGTTATAGCAGTAGATCCTAGTGAGGTGTCCGGAGCACAGTCTTGTCCTGTTTTGTTGGATGAGCTTCAGTTGGTTCAACTCGAGGACGTGGACAAGGTGCTTGGACAGGTACGTGCAACCACTTCGGTACTGGATCCTTGCCCCTCCTGGCTGATAAAAACTAGCAGGAATGGAACAGGTAGCTGGGCCAAGGAAGTGATAAATGCCTCTTTACGAGAGGGAGTGGTCCCGGGCTGTCTGAAAGAGGCAGTGGTGAGACCACTCCTGAAAAAGCCTTCCTTGGACCCAGACAATTTTAACAGCTACAGGCCAGTGGCGAATGTTCCATTCCTGGGCAAGGTCTTGGAACGGGTGGTTGCTGGCCAGCTCCAGGCGCTATTGGATGAAACTGATTATCTAGATCCATTTCAATCGGGTTTTAGGCCCGGTTTTGGCACTGAGACAGCCTTGGTCGCCCTGTACGATGACCTATGTCGGGAAAGAGACAGAGGGAGTGTCTCTGTTGATTCTCCTTGATCTCTCAGCGGCTTTTGATACCATCGACCATGGTATCCTTCTGGAGAGGCTCGCGGAGTTGGGAGTTGGAGGTACTGCTTGGCAGTGGTTCCGCTCCTACTTGGCGGGTCGTCTCCAGAAGGTAGTGCTTGGGGAACATTGCTCAACACCGCGGGCTCTCCAATATGGGGTCCCGCAGGGGTCAGTTTTGTCCCCCCTGCTTTTTAATATCTACATGAAGCCGTTGGGAGAGGTCATCAGGAGTTTTGGAGTGCGTTGTCATCAGTATGCTGATGACACGCAGCTCTACTTCTCCTTTTCATCTTCTTCAGGTGAGGCTGTCGATTTGCTGAACCGTTGCCTGGCCTCGACAATGGACTGGATGAGAGTTAACAAACTGAAGCTCAATCCAGACAAGACTGAGATGCTGTTGGTGGACGGGTTCTCTGATCAGATGGTGGATATATACCCTGTCCTGGACGGGGTTACACTCCCCCTAAAGGACCGGGTTCATAGTCTGGGAGTCTTTTTAGACTCTTCCCTCTCACTTGAGGCTCAAGTAGCCTCGGTGGTTAGGAATGCGTTTTACCAACTTCGGTTGGTAGCCCAGCTACGTCCCTATTTGAGTAAAGAGGACCTTACATCAGTGGTACATGCTCTGGTAACCTCACGTTTGGATTACTGTAATGCGCTTTATGTAGGGCTACCTTTGAAGACAGTTCGGAAGCTACAACTAGTGCAAAATGCGGCGGCCAGATTGCTGACAAGGACCAAGCGGTCCGAGCATATAACACCTGTTCTGGCCAGCTTGCACTGGTTGCCAATATGTTTCCGGGCTAGATTCAAAGTGTTGGTATTAACCTATAAAGCCTTATACGGTGCGGGACCACGATACCTTGCGGAACGCCTCTTCCGATATGAACCGGCCCGTGCACTACGTTCTGCTACGAAGGCCCTCCTCCGGGTTCCAACTCACAGGGAGGCCCGGAGGGTGATGACAAGATCTAGGGCCTTCTCAGTGGTGGCCCCCGAACTATGGAACAGTCTCCTTGAGGAAGTACGCCTGGCGCCGACTCTGCTTTCCTTCCGGCGCCAGGTCAAAACCTTCCTATTCTCTGAAGCATTTTAAGTTACATTGATCTAATTTTAATAATGTTTATTGTATTGTTGATTGTATTTTAATATTATTCTGTTAATCATTGTATTTTTATACTATTTTATGTTCACCGCCCAGAGAGCTATCGCTAGTCGGGCGGTATATAAATTTAATAAATAATAATAATAATAATGAACATCCGCCGGGACCTTGACTCCATTATTGTAGCAGTTGATCCTAATGAGATGTCCAGAGCACAGTCTTGTCCTGTTTTATTGGATGAGTTTCAGTTGGTACAGCTCGAGGATGTGGACAAGGTGCTTGGACAGGTGCGGGTGACCACTTCTGCTCTGGATCCTTGCCCCTCATGGCTAATAAAAGCTAGCAGGAATGGAACAGCCGGCTGGGCCAAGGAGGTGATTAATGCCTCTTTACGAGAGGGAGTGGTCCCACCCTGCCTGAAACAGGCGGTGGTGAGACCGCTCCTAAAAAAATCCTCCTTGGACCCTGATAATTTGGACAACTATAGGCCAGTAGCAAATGTCCCATTCCTGGGCAAGGTTCTAGAGCGTGTGGTCGCTCGCCAACTCCAGGCTCTCTTGGATGAAACTGATTATCTAGACCCATTTCAATCGGGCTTTCGGCCGGGGTTTGGTACAGAAACGGCCTTGGTCGCCCTGTATGATGACCTCTGTCGGGAGAAAGACAGAGGGAGTGTAACTCTGTTGGTTCTCCTTGATCTCTCAGTGGCGTTTGATACCATCGACCATGGTATCCTTCTGGAGCAACTTACGGATTTAGGAGTGGGAGGCACTGCTTGGCGGTGGCTCTGCTCCTATATCGGGAATCGTCTCCAGAAGGTGATGCTGGGGGAACATTACTCAAGTCCCTGGGTACTCCAATATGGGGTACCGCAGGGTTCAGTTCTGTCCCCCATGCTTTTTAATATCTATATGAAGCCGCTGGGTGAGGTCATCAGGAGTTTTGGAGTGCGTTTCCAGCAATATGCTGATGATACGCAGCTCTACTACTCCTTTTCATCTTCGTCAGGTGAGGCTGTTGATGTACTAGACCGCTGCCTGGCCGCGATAATGGGCTGGATGAGAGCTAATAAACTGAAACTCAATCCTAACAAGACTGAGATGCTGTTGGTGGGAGGACCCTCTGCCCAGATGGTTGACGTTCGACCTGTCCTAGATGGGGTTACACTCCCCCTAAAGGAACAGGTATGTAGTTTGGGGGTCTTATTAGATCCGCTCCTGTCACTTGAGGCTCAGGTAGCCTCGGTGGCACGGAATGCATTCTACCAGCTCCGGCTGGTAGCCCAACTACGACCCTATCTGAGCAAGGAGCATCTTGCCTCAGTTATCCATGCTATGGTAACCTCTAGATTGGACTACTGTAATGCACTCTACGTGGGGCTACCTATGAAGACGGTTCGGAAACTTCAGCTAGTGCAAAATGCTGCGGCCAGAGTTCTCACTGGGACAAAGAAATTTGACCATATAACACCTGTCCTGGCGCAGCTGCACTGGCTACCGATATGTTTCCGGGCCAGATTCAAAGTGTTGGTTCTTACCTATAAAGCCCTAAACGGCATCGGACCACAATACCTGATGGAGCGCCTCTCTCGCTATGTACCTACCCGTTCACTACGCTCGACGTCGAAGGCCCTTCTCCGGGTCCCAACCCATAAAGAGGCCCGGAGATCAACAACTAGATCTAGGGCCTTCTCGGTGGTGGCCCCCGAACTATGGAATGCCCTCCCAGACGAGATACGCCTGGCGCCTTCTCTGTTATCTTTTCGGCGCCAGGTAAAAACTTACCTTTTCGCCCAGGCTTTTTAAATTTTGTATATTTTTAAATATTTTAATTTAACATTTTAAACTTAATATGATCTTAATTTAAATCTCAATGGCAATTTTATTAATGTTTTATAATTGTACTATATATATATATTTTTTCCACACTTGCTCATATTTTAATTGTGATTTTATTTGTTGTACACCACCCTGAGAGCTTTCTGCTATAGGGCGGTCTAGAAATGTAATTAAATAAATAAATAATAAATAATAGACGGCCATCCACCATTTGGATGTATGAGGGCATCTGGAAAGATTTCTATGTCTAGGCACAGAAGAAGCTGCTCCCTAGGAAGGTGGGTATCAACGAGTTCCTGACCTTCCTGCAAGACAGCCTATCCTTAGGGTTCAGACCTAATACCTTGAAGCATCAGGCCTCAGCTCTGTCAGCAATTCTGCCTAGATCCCCAGAGAATCCCATGGGTTCCCATCCCTTTATTAAGTGTTTTCTATGAGGGGCAACTCTGTCCGCTTCACCCACAGAGCACCGCTATCTGACTTGGGACCTGCATGAAGTGTTGACAGCCCTCCAAACCCCCCCTTTGAGCCTCTCAGAAAAGTCTTTCTCCACCTACTGTCCTTTAAAGTTGTGGCCATGACCTCGGCCCGAGTGTCTGAGTTGAATGCTCTATCTGTAGATAAAAGTTACTGTATTTTTTATAAAGACAGGGTAGTTCTCCATACTGTCACTTCATTTCATCCTAAAGAGTTGTCTACCTTTCACTGTCAGCAAGCGCTTGTGCTATGTCCTCCCCGAGTTCATCCCACAGAGAAAGCTTGGCACTCACTGGACATGAGGAGGGCACTAAAAGTATATATTTCAAAGACAAAACATTTCTGTCAAACAGATAACCTATTTGTGTCCTTTCACCCAGCTTCACTAGGGAAGAAGGTTTCTACCTCCATGCTAGCTAGGTGGATCAAAGCTTGTGTCACCTTGGCATACTGTTCCCTGCAGTTGGCTCACCTGGCCAAGATACTAGCCCATTCTACCAGGGCGGCTGCCACTTCAGCAGTGTTTTCCCGCAATGCGTCTCTTCAGGAGATCTACAGGGCAGCTATGTGGGCTACTCCTAACACATTTATCAAGCATTACAAAATAAATTCCTAAACCTCAGCAGAGGCTGCCTTTGGGAGGAGAGTGCTACAGCACATTCTCTCAGTTAACTAAAGTCCTACAGCCCAGCCATATCCCACCCTACATGGGTCAGCTTTGCTATGTCCCACCTGATATCATCTTTCCGTCCACAGGAAAATAGACCTTTATGATGTCCCCGTTATATTTGTACTGTATTTATGGTAAGTGCGGGTTTTGTAGTGTAAATATGGTAAGTAGAGAGAGTTGGGAGGGGGGAGTACATGTGTTGGAACGTTATGGAATGCTGTGTTGTGATTGGCTGAGCACCTGGGTGATTGATGGTATATATGTGAGAATGACAGTTGGTGTGGAGAGTATGGTTCTGGGGTTTTGAGTTGAAGAGGGTGAGGGGTGGATATGCATTAAGTGGGTAGTGAGGCAGGTTTTTAGGACCAAGGTATTTATATATGACAAACTATAACATGTTGGAAACCATTTAAATGTAACCACACACATATCTACTGAACCTAAAGTAATCTCGTTTATTCCCTGTGTTAACTAATAAATTCCTTTGGTTTAACAACATCCCTGATCCTTGGCTGGATACATACAGAAGGGAAGGCTAGGCAGAGCAGAAACCAAAGCTGGAAACAGTATCTATGGTGGCAGTAGTGAACGGATAGTGTATCAGCAGCAGGTATCCAAAGGCAACCCAGGGCTGTAGTCTTTAACGTCAGAAAGATACAGGGGTGGTTGTGGCCTGAATCAACTTAGACACTTAATAGCAAGCTGTTAAAGAAGGAGACTAAGGCTAAGTCTCAGGGTAGCATTGCTTTACAGTGTATCAGGCAGTGACGCCTAGCAGTGGAATCAAGTGAGATCCATGCTGGTACCAGACCAGGAGAGGAGGTCTGACAACCTTTGGTCTTACCATGAAATGGTCTTCTCTGTGCATGTCAAAGATGATCTCAGGGCCACTTCCTAAGGGGTGATGGGCTGCCTTCCTTTGTCACCATTTTTTCACATTAGCAGAGTGTGTGAGTGCTGTTTGTTTTCATTTAAATCTTTGTAGTTGTGGTTATGTCATTTACTCGTCTACACGGCTTGTCATCAAGGAACTACAGCAATTAGTCACGGAGAGCAGGAAGTCCTTGCAAAATTGAACAGCACTCTTTCTGCCTTCAACTGTTAGGTGGAGCTAGCTACCCACCTGAGATCATCTTTGACATGCATAGAGAAGACCACGGTAAGACCAAAGGTCTCATCTATAATACTATACAATATTTAGAATTGGGGGCCTGAGCACTACTTCAGAGAATTTTAAAGAGGCAAGTTCAAGTTTTTACATGTGTGCCCTTTACACTTAATGAGAAGCTCTACAGGAATATGGACAACTGGGTTGGGTTTCCACGATAGGGATGAGGCAGATTAATATATTGTAGCCATCAACATTCAGATTAGTTTAGTCTTCCTTTCACTCCAGTTGCAATATTGATTGGTAACCTACTCAAACAGACGTTGTTGTTTATTCCATTTAGATTAATTCAAATTATAAGATATATATTGAGCACAATATAGGCCAACCAGGAAATCTTAAGAGGTTGAAAAGTTCACACAGGAAGGAGAAGAGAAAAGAGATAATTAATAGGTGCTAAATCCACCCTCCCTACCCTTCCTCCTTGGTAGATAGTCTTCATAATCATGTTCTTCTGTATTTCCTGTATAGGGTAACTATAGGGTAACAAATCCATTTTTCATTTTCATATATAGTTATAATGTTTTATATCATCTGTCTTATTTTATATGTGAGTAAAGCATGTAAAAGAAGTGTGGCATGCAAAATGGCTCAGAATTTATCTGATATTTTCTAATCTGCAATTATTCTCCAAGAAAATGGACAATTAGTTAGTAGCCCTTCATTATACAGCCACAGGAGTGAGTGTATACGAGAGTGACTGTATACTATAGCCAGCATGGATTTTTCACATTCCACAATGTTAAATTGAAAATACCTCCATGCCATTTTACAGCTTCCCATAAGCTCATTTCAAAACAAAACCTTACAAAACTTATAGTCCTCAACTCAGAAACTCAAAAGAATCCAGATCCCTGTTGGACTTTTTTCTGTTAGTGTTCTCATAATTTGTTGAAATTAATTAAAAATCAGCCATGTTCACAGCGTACCTGTAATCCTATTACTGACTTTGCCCCATGCTCTGTCCTTCATCTTCTGGAGTTTAAAAGTTAAAAAAATGCCTGGCCGATTTTTAATTAATTTAAAAAATTTAGCATTGGAGTCAATGATAAGGCCGGGCATGCTCAGTAAGGGCTAATCAAGGGGCCATACTCACACCATACTTTGATTTCACTTGAGACAGTCATGGCTTGCCCCAAAGAATCCTAGGAAGTGTTGTTTGTGAAGGGTGCTGAGAGGAGACTCCTATTCCCCTGACATAGCTCCACTGGCCAGAGTGGTTTAACAGTCAGCCACTCTGATTGAAGGCCTGTGAAGGGAACAGCATCTCCTAGCAACTAGAAGCACCCTTCCCTAACTACACTTCCCAGGATTCTTTGGGAGAAGCCATAACTATCTAAAGTGGAATAAAGATCTGGTGTGGATATGGCTAGCAACAGCTTTGGTTTAACTTTGGGTGGGAGACTACATGTGCCTGCTGTAGAATAAAAAGATGGGGGAAGCGCTGAAAAACAATGATACTGTTCACAATGTTTTCCTTTTGGAAAGGAAAGGGGCTTCCCCTCTGCCCAGTGCCCACCCACCCAATCTCCTCCCTTCCCTGTCCCCCTTACTGCCCTCCTCCGCTCCTCCCTGCCCCTCCCCCAGGTCAGTTTCACCTATCCTAAACATAATTGCGCAAGAGTAAATCCCATAGAACTCAATCAGCATGCAAATGATCAAACCTACCCTCCTCCCTTCCCCCTCTTGCCTGCTCCCATTCCCCTCCTCCCCTCTGCCCTTCCTCCTCCTCCCCTCCCCATACACTGTGGCCAGTTTCACCTATCCTAAGCATGATTGCAGGGGAGTAAATCCCAGTGAGCTCAATAAGCATGCAAATGATCAATCCATTCGCAGCAAACTTGCACAGGATCCCATTTCTTACCACATGCTCAGAGGCATATGTTACCAAATTCTTCCAAGCTACACAGGATATGGATTAGACGGTGAGAGACCCAGAGTTTGGAAGTAACTAGTTACAAAAAACGAATTACTTGTAATTGATTACTTTTTAGAGGAATGAGTGGGTATTTATTTCTTTTTAAAGGAATGTGTGGGTATTTGTACCATACCATAAATGTAGTGCATCTCACAGAGCTTTACAAAAAGAGACAGGCCCATGCCCTCAAGAAGCTTACCATCTGAAAGACAAGTTAGACAAGGGGACATTGGACATACATTATTGCTTTTATTACTGAATATTTTAACATATAGTATATGTTAATATATTTAGTAATTAGATAACATTTTAGGTTAATTATAACTTTAACCTGGGTGTAGTTTAGAAATTGATAGTTTTCTACTGGATTCCTATTCTCTTTCTTGAAGCAAGAAGAAGCTTTTACCAAGAGGTAGGCCCATCCTGATTGTCCCTAGGTAGGCTGATCAGGTGAGCTCAACTAGAGATGCAACAGTTCACCTCAGGAGCTGAAGGTCTCTTGCCTTGCCTGAGGGAACTGTACAATTCTGTACAAGGTTCAAGGCAGTCTTGTAATTTTTTTCCCAATTGACCAATCAGGCCATATGCACATACACATAATAATAACAAGAAAACAACAACAAAATAGGTACATTCAGAATACATATTACATACATATTACACCATAATAAAATCTGATTGTAAAACAATTGCAAAATCTGAATGGTGTATGTTAACATATATTATCATCAAACAATAAATGACTTCCACTTCCCCAAGACCCAATCTGACAAATTTGGCTGTCCTATATGATATGTAGTAATCTGTAACCAGTTTGTAGCAATAAAATTATATTTAGAGATGAATTGCTACAATTAAGGGTTCAAGGTTTTGAGTCCTCAGATCTAGATATAAGGGGCATTCCATTAAGATATGTACAGATCATCTGCCTTCAGGCATCCATCTGGGCAATATCTAGCCACGCTGTACTTAGTCCCATATCATCCTTTCACCTCCATCAGTTGCAAGGGGTCCAATCTGCATTTAGTCAGGAGCCATCTCAATCCGTGTGAGCAAAAAAGGACAAATATGGAGGCACCTTTCCAGGAAGGGTAGTAAAACCTTTGTATATTGTATTGGAGCCGTACTCAGCTACAAGTGCCATCATGGTTTGAGTATCAACTTCATCTAGAGACCTCCTCACATGCACCATTATAGTGCCTCGTAGTCAAGTGGGTTGGCAAAAACTCCAGCATAGAGATAAGTGAACACATCATTGTCATGACCTAGAGCCCCGTGGGTGCCAGGTGCATGCTTCAGACCCAATTCCCCACCCTGGGTAATTGATCCGGAACCCAATTCCCCTTGCCAAGGCTGTGCAAACTAACACCAACCTTGCAAGGTAGAAGATAGGCTGCCACCACCCCTTCAACTGGTTCTCACTCTGAGTTAGGGGAAACCCAGAGCCCAGATATAGGTAAACCAAGGATTCCTAAGAACAAGAGTCAAACAGGCACTCCTTGTCCAGAAGCCTCTGGTAAAGCCAAAACACACTCTTGGTAGTTTGTGGTCAGTGGTCAGGTACCAGATTCAGAACCAAAATTATTCTCGCTCAATGAACACACATGGATGAATAAGAAGTAGCTTTATTAATAAAATATAAGTGCACAATTAATAGTAGCAAAACAATTCCTCAAAATCCACATCCAACCAGGGATTTAGGTTATGACATACAAGAGAGTTCAGACACAAGCAAAAATAACAAAACTAACTGACCTACTTACTTGAAGAGGTAGTTGTTGTAAATCTCATCTCTCCTCAGAGAGACATAAGTAGGGTAGTGAAGGCAGTGGAACTCCATTCAGGTAACCACCAGTCTAGATGGAACCCAGGGGAACAAAGACTATGGGTCTCACCCCCTATACTTAAGGAAAAAACCCTAATAACGATTCCCAGTGATTCAGCAAATCAGGGGGCTTTCTAATGAAATAATTTTCCCGAAGCTTCTTCACTTTTTGTGCCTTAGCAGGCCCCCCTCTCTTCTTGATCTCAACTCTTCTCAGGCCCGCTTGACCATGAGTACCAGGCTCTCACCAGATGACAGAGATAACCAGGTGCTGCTTCTCCAGCTCTTAATTAGTGGCAGCTAAGAAACGAAACTTAAAAGTATTCCACTCACACAGAGGCCCATCTCCTCCCAAGATGAAATCCCCACAATTCTCTGCATCTGAGCCATGTTACAATGAACCATTTTGAACAACGTTACAATTTCGTGACAATCATAGCTGCCCAAGAATCTCTTTCTATGTCCTCATATACCAAAAGAATCAGAGGTGAAGCCAGCTGGAAGACTATTTTAAGCCAAAAGAAAATGGCTACTTTCTGGGTGAGCATTCCCACTGAGTGTCAAGCTGTCTCTGATCGAACAGTTGCCTTAGAGGTAGATCTAGGTACCCCCAACACTCTAGATAGGAACTTGTGCTGTACTGATTCCAATGCTGCAATATCCAAATGAACCCACACAGGTGCTCCATACAGCATCTGGGGACATACCCTCATAAAACTCCGTCAGAGGTGCCACCATCTCACCTCGTCCAACCAAGGAACAAAGGATGGCAGTAGCAGTTTCTAATTTCTCACATATTTTAAAATAAACACCATAAACAGTAACCCAGAGGGTCTGTCATTTCTCCACAATGGGTATGAATGCTGCAGAAAGGAAGAGAGAGAGAGCCATGCCAGGCAAAGCGAGGAGAAAAAACTTTCAGAGCGAGAAAAAGCAAGGAAACTTTGCAATAAGTTTGTTGTTGTGTTCAAGACAGGGAAATTGAAAAGCAAATTTGTTGGCCAGGTGATGCGATATAATATTCATGAATATGAAATCATTTTCTTCCAAACTGGACTTCCCCGAAGTTATCTTCCCTACAAATGATGATAAATGTTGGGTTGAAGAGAAACAAATAATTAGGTTATTGCCACAGGTAAGTGTGAATTTCTGTGGGCATACAACTTCTCACATGGACTTGATGCTGGCCTGCAACTTGTGAATGCATAGTAAAGTGTCATATGCACAGGCTCTTTCTTTGGAGGCATTCATTTGTGTGTGTACCTGTCAGTGAATTGTCACATGTTATGTTGATTATGTTGGTGTTATGAGAGCCAGTGTGGTGTAGTGGTTAAGGTGTTAGACTATGACCTGGGAGACCAGGGTTCCAATCCCCACATAGTCATGAAGCTCACTGGGTGACCTTGGGCCAGTCACTGCCTCTCAGCCTCATGAAAACCCTATTCATAGGGTTGCCATAAGTCGGAATCGACTTGAAGGCAGTACATTTTTTTTTATGTTGGTCACAGGTCATTTGCCAGAAAACCTTTCCCCCCCAATTCCCAATAAACTTTATCATAAGTTTGACACTTGCCTATGAAACATTGGGTGGTATTCAGCATTGGTCCTACTCAGAGGAGACCCATTGAACAGACACTATTAACTTAAGTACATTAATTTCAGTGGTTTACTATGAATAGGACTTAGCTGAATACAACACTTAAGCTTTTTATGTATATTGTTGCAGGTGCATTTTTTATACTTTAGAGAATACAGTTGGCTAAGTTACAGATAAATTTTTGAGGTTGCAAAACGGTTATGTTGGTCACATATTTTAAAACACAATAAAAAGAAAGTATTTAAATTACATGTGGCATACTTCTTGATTATTTTTCTAGGGAAGATCAATCAACACCACAAATAGTTTAATGTTAATTAGAGTTCAAATAGTATTAGCTAAAACACAAAATAAAGAAGCTTTGCGAATGTTATGTTGATCACTACGGAATTACTGTACCCTATAGGTAAATCACATGAATCCTAACCAGCATATTGAAAAAGACCTAATGAGCATATTATTTGATGAAGTTGTCTGATACTGCTGTCTTAGAGTGCTTACATGTTTAACAATGTATGACACCATTTTGAACACTACAGAAAATTGTACTTTTCCCCCTAGCATTTCCAAAGCACTTGACCTCAAAGAACATCTACATAAAAGAACAAAGGAACTTGGAGTAGGAATCAAACGAAAGGTATTTTGTTGTGTGTGGTTTTTTACAAAAAAGCTCCACTCACCAACCTCCCTGCTACTCCCTGCACATTAATCTCCTAGAGCTCTTCCCACACCATGCTAGGGATGGGCAGGAATTTTTATTCAGTTTGCATTTCAAGCTGAATTCATCAAATTTGCACTTTCCAAAACAACCAATACACAGCCTCCTTCAAAATTTGCACTTTGTACTTCGTCAACCAATGTTTACAAAAAGGCATATATTAGAGGAAAGTGTGTAAAATTTATAACTCAAAAATGCATTATATGATGAGACATTGCTTGCAAAAGTGTGTGCATTAGTCAAAACTGCCTATAAAATGTGTTTTTTAGGAGAAATTCACACTAAAATTCTGGAGAATTTTCATTAGGATTTTTTTTAAAAGTCACAAATTGCTGCAGAAATATGGAGAACTGCATTTAAGATTGGAAAAATGAGGAACTAAGAGAATCGAAATTGATAGATCTTTCCAATCCTACCTCATGCAACTATTACACTGTCTTTTCACCTTCCCAACCCCATTTCTGAAGGTGAATATCTTCACCCACATGCCCATACCTCCTTCCCCCTCCTTTTCTGCACCTCTTACATGCAGACCACTCCCATGGTAACCTGCATCTTCCTCCTCCCACACATTGCAACTACTAAACATGCTTTTCCTCCATCCAGTTATAAAGCCACGGTCCCCTCCTATTCACAGCCTGCTTTCGTCTTCATCGTCCTATGCCTCTTCCTCCTCTTTTGCAATCACCTTTTCACCACCATTTTCACCTTCATCCCCTTTTTCTTCCTCCTCCCCCTTCCTTTTCTCAACTCCTCCCTATACACAGACCACACCCATTTCCATGCCTTCTCCCCTCTCTCCTATTCTGCAGCCCCCCTTTGCACACACTCACTGTTATCACCTTCACCCCCTTTTTCTTACCTCCTCCTTCCTTTTCTCAACTCCACATTGCTCACAGACCACCCAAATTTCCATGCTTCCTTCCGTTTCTGCAGCCTCTTTGCGCACACATATCCATAATGTTACCGTATCTTTAAGATGAATAGCATAATTAGAGCAAGACTGTCAGTTAGCTTGTTCAGTTAGAGAAGATTGTCCAGTTGATGGATGTTATACGTATATGGGTATTTGCTTGTTAATAAAATTGCTACATTGAAGCTGGAACTTTATGTTGAAGACTACACATGTTAGCAGGAGTGAAATTCATTGTGTGAAGGTGCTATGCAATATTTGAGGACTCCACAACCTTTATCTCTCTCACATGAGGCAGCTGAGGAATGGAAGAGGGAAAGGTTTGAATAAAGCAAGAAAGGAAGGGTACTGAAAGGGGAAAAGTGGCTGTTTTAAACAATGGCAAAGGTTTGAGTAAAGCAGGGATTGACTGATATGAAAATGATGATTTTAAACAATGGCAGAGGTTTGAATAGAGCAAGCAGGAGAGAAAAAAGTCACGGTTTAAAACAAGTACAACGAGAAGGGAGTTAGGAAAAGGCTCTGTTGTGTTAGTTTCTGTGTTGTACCCATTTCTGCTGTTTCTCTTTGTTAAAACATAAAAAACACTCAATGTTCCTCCCCAGTCTATTCAGACCTCTCATGTTGTTTTGAACCACCACTTTTCCCCTGTCAGTGTACTTCCTTCTTTCTCCCATGCCATGGCCACAGCTGTTGTGCAACTTTTTGCTCACCTACCCTGTCCTGACTTCATGCAAATCCAGGTCTGTGATGAGGCACTACAGATCCTCCAATGGGGACTGCATGATGACACATTTTTGTTGTATGTAAAGTAAGAAAAAGTGAATTGACAATGGCAACACTGTAATGCTAAGACAAAAATCCAGGATAAATAAGTCAAGATATGCACAACTGGTGTGAATCCATGCACATACTGCTTCCTAGTGCTTTATTTCTGGCTTCACATGAGTGGCAAAACAATCCAGGATTCAACATTGAACCATAGCTTCCCATTGTGTGCAAATCCTGAAACTATGGTTAATGGCTTCAAAACAAGCCAAGATATTAAGCCAAAAACCATGGCTTGATAGCCTGGCTTGTTTTGAAGCTAATAAATATATTTTCCAGGTGTGCTTAATGCAAAACTATAGTTAAATGCTGAATCTTGAATTATTCTGCCACTCATAATAAAGTAAGGAACAAAGAAGCAGGAAAGGAGCTGCATGAGGATGGACATCACTTGCATATATCCTGGATTAAGTCAGGGTTTTGACTTGGCATTAGTGTGCAAATATAACCAATGTGTACTGTATGGAGTAAACTATCATGTTCATTTCTTTTTCAGTTAAGCTTTGCTCTAAGTATGCTTGGTAACCCTCATGTTGCTTTATTAGATGAGCCATCTACTGGTATGGACCCTGTAGGAATACAGCAAATGTGGTGAGTAACCCTAAATGGCAGGCAGCCACTATCTGGAAATTAGTATCACATTTTTATGTGTGTTTATTTTGCATAGCAGTTTTGAGAAGTTCATTATCTCTCTTATGCTTTGGAACACGATTCTCATACAATTTTTTATTTGTATCTTTACGATATACAGATCCTGAAAAATACAACTTTGTTACATTGCCCTTAGAGCATATATACCACATTATCAGCTGTCTTCCTGTTAATATTTTAGTGTATTAGTTGTATATAACTGATATAAATAGGGCTAAAGCAAACCTCTCATGAAGAGCTTAGCATTTCAAGGGTTTGGGGAACTAAATTAGTTTACCCTTTTCACCCTGTTTGTCGTTTCTGCTTTCACGGTGATGCACAGTTTGATTGCTCCCATTCAGGGCTTGGGCACCAGCCTGCTTCAGGCCCACAGCACCCCAACACCACCTCCCAATGCAGGTAGTGTAGGACTTAAATAGGCCTGCCCACCCCACCTATTTCCCACATCAGTGTGCATGCTCCATGCACCATGACTGCATGCGTCTGCCATCACCCAAGATGGCAGCAGGGGTGTCAACCCCTTAGGGATGCCTCCACCACCATTTTGGGTGATGGTAGGCATGTGCATGCGCTGATGTGAGAGGTAGGGTGGGCTTATTTAAGCCCATACCACCTGTATGGGGTTCCTGGGAGATCCAACTCAGTAGTGTAGTGGCAAATTCAGAAGTGCAGGATCCCTTCATGATAGTCACAGCCAACCCCTACCTCCTTTTTATTGCTGATGGGTTGAGAATGAGATCCTTGTTAATGCCTTCTCCTACAACAACAGACATCCCTAGGAGCCAAAAAGCATGAAAGGGAGTGTTAGCTACTGAAAAGAATCTTCTCTGTGGCTAACTAACTCCTTTGACTCTGATTGTCTCCAATCAGCAGGAAAGTACAAGGAAGCATGTTAGAAGAGTCTTCTCAGTGGCCAACACACTCCCCTTTCATGCTTTTTGGCTCATAGAATGCTGCTTCCAAAAATATAAGGGGTCTAAGACTCCTGAGACCCTGGATGACTACACACCTGGTCCCACTCTACGATCTGCAGTAATATTGGGTCACTGGATCCTGCCACCTGATACTGGCATGGATCGTAGAGCAGGAGCTCCGCCCTCCCTATGGAAGGGCCCTTGAGGGGGCTCTCTGGGCTACAGGGGCCCTTGACCAGGGCCCAACTCAGTTGCCCACTGGCGCCAGGCCTGTTTCCACTGTCTGCCACTTAGCAGCTGCTATTTGTTCTCAGATACTTTGTGGAACGACACCATGTAATGAGGTGTGTGTGTGTGTGTGTGTGTGTGTATGATGTCTGATGGCTACTTACAGTAATACCACTGCCAGTACATTTCACTCACTCTTTGTTTCATCCTCCACCCTCTCGTGGAAGATCCAGCAAATGATCTTATGCCCTTTATATGGAACCGCACAGAAAAACGCTCAAAGAGCAACAATTTATAACTTAGTAACTTTATTTTTTGTAGGAAAGCAATTCGAGTAGCTTTTAAAAATAGAGAGCGAGCAGCTATTTTGACAACTCATTATATGGAAGAAGCAGAAGCTGTGTGTGATCGAGTCGCAATCTTGGTGTCTGGAAAGTTAAGGTATCTCCTCAGCATCTTGGGTGAAGAAGCTCAGATTTTTAATTTTTAAATATCATAAAGATAATGATGCCAAATTTATTTTTACCTATCTGTTTCTTCCCTCTCCCCCCAAAAACTTATAGGTGTATTGGTACAGTTCAGCATCTCAAGAGTAAATTCGGCAGAGGCTATTTCTTAGAAATGAAATTAAAAGAAGTGCCAGATATACAACAGAAGGAGCGTCTTCAAAGGAGGATTTTGCGCATATTTCCAAATGCAAGTTGTCAGAAAAGGTAGGAGTCAATAGTTTCTGGGAATTAAAAGAAAAAATGAGTTTAACAGCATTTTTTTGTAAGCAATCTCTTTAAAAATGCAAACATGGAAAAACCCTATACTAAAAACAATTATAGGAAATCAAAATAATATTGCCAAAATACATTTCTTATTTTTCTGTCAGAGATCTTGTACACTTTGGTTTTGTGTAATATTTACTACAGAACATTATTTATAGATCATAATGTAGCCATTGATAATGATCTGGTCAAGTGAGTTGCGATGCTACTGAGTCAGAAATTAACCAATGAGCATGTGTATTGGTTCTGGAATACAGCTAGTATGTATCTACCAACAGAAGGGATGGGAGAGAAATTTGAGCCAGTTTGCATTTAAACATGAATCTACCTAAGTCGCACTTTCTAAAACAACATGCGAACCGAAACACAGCCATCCTTTGAAATTCCCACTTCTCCAAATTTTGCAGTGTGGTTCTCCGGTTCTATAATATGTATAACAATGCATATACTAAAGTAAAGTGTACATAAAATAGCAAAAATGTATATGCATATAAAGTGAAAATAACACAAAATGCATTATATTCGGAAGAATATATATTTTAGCGAAAATATGCTTTGCAAAAATGTGTATATTAGACAAAATTGGATGCAAAAATGTGTATATTAGCAGAAATTCACAGGAAAAATGCTAAAAAAATCATGAGGACTTTTTTTTAAAAAAAAATTACAAATTGATATGGAAATATGGAGAACTGAATTTAAGATTGGAAAAATGAGAAACCAAAATTGTCAGACTGACCCACCCCTAACCAACAGCCGCTGAAAATAGATCAAGCTTACCTATGACTCTTAGATGGCAAATGATGCACTTTTATTGATTGATTGATTGATTGATTGATTGCATTTGTATACTGCCCCATAGCCAAAGCTCTCTGGGCAGTTTACAACAATTAAAAACATTAAAAACAAATATACAAATTTAAAAACACATTTGTAAAAAAAGCAATTTAAATTTAATAGTAATTTAATAGTAATATCAAGTAAAGTCACTTATTATGGTCACAGACTAGCAAAATACAAATATAGGAAAATCAACAAGTAAAAACAAAGTATATAATTCCTTCGCTCAAGAAACCGCCCCCCCCGATCTGAATCGAGGTCAGAAAAAAACCTTGCAACCCTTACAGTAACAAAAGACAGCGCAGACAAAATAGCACTAAATTTACAAGATACCTTCCTGGCAAAGCTGTTAATAGGGGGAGAATTAACCATACTCTACATTCACTATACAGGTTACAGTGTTGAAGAACAAGTTCAGTAGATTCCACTGCTCCAACTCCACAGACATATCCGTTCTTTAACCAAGGTCTTATTAAATTGTCCTTTTAACAGTGCTGATGGCAGCACATTAAAGTGAACAAGACTTTGGAATGGTTAATGTGTACAGATATGAAACTGTGATGATTCCATAATCAGCAGGGATATTATAAAGTGATAGAGAAAAAGATTTATTGGCAGAAATTCTCAGTTGCTGTAGATCTAAGTCTATTGGTCTTTAAGCAACCAGAAACTGGGCCTTCTTTAACCCATAATTGGATAAAAGCTCAGCCTAAATATCTTCTTCTCCATCATTTTCATGCAATGACTAACAAATGAGCCTGAGAGCAATAAGAAGAGATAAGAAATGTAAGCATAACGATCATTTGAGGGCATCAGTCCAAGCTTTACATGCGACTGATTGAATGTCCACTTCCAGATAAATAGCTGTGTTTCCCAAATAGGGAGGCTGACCTAATAACTTCCTAAGACACACAGAATGAAGTCTTTCCACTTGAGAATTAAATCCCGAGATCAAAATGGGAATTTCATAGATAAGTTGGGCCAGGGTCTTAGCTTTATAAATTTGAATGGCAAAGGAATAAATTGGGCGCCTTGTATAATGGAGAATCTTGTAACGAGCTGCTGACTGAAATTTGCTGAATCAGTTGCCTGCTTTTATTATTCAGACCAAAAGCGAGTGTTCTGCATTTGTATGCCTAAATATTTTATATGAGAAACTTGCTTTATAGCATTACCATTTAGAGTCCATTTGTATTCCTTCTGCACTTTAGTAAATACCCAAATCTTAGTCTTATTATAGTTAATAGTCAGACTATTCTCAGAACAAAAGGTCCCAAATGCAGATAATAAATGATTTAAACTATTCTGGACAATAATAGCATTGCAGCGTCATCAGCATACAGGAGTAGAGGAATTTTGACATTAGACAGTTTAGGAGCATGAGAGTCAACATTGTGGAGATAAGGAGCTTAAAAAGAAAATGGACTAATGCAGGAATTGCATTAGAAACTTGTCCATGCTGTCCACATCTAACTTGGCTAGAAGTTTGATTATATAGGCAACTGTTGAGGAATAATAAACGTTTATCCATAGACGTTTTCTGTAATTTGGACCATAGCAATTCCCTGGAGACTAGATTGGAGGGAGACTTAAGATCAATAAAGGCAGTGAAAAGCTTACCGCTAGGGACTGAAGTATATTTATCTGCCAAATGAGTTAAAACACCACAGTGGTCTAAGGTTGAACTGCCAGCTTTGAACCCAATCTGTTCCTCACCAGTGATGCTTTTATCTTCCATCCAAGATTACGTTTGAAATACCTGGCATAAGGTTTCTCAGTAACTGAAAGAAGGCTGATAGGATGGTAATTAGCTGGATTGGTTTTATCAACTTTTTTGAAAATAGGTACTATAATTGCTTTGCTCCAAATATGGGGACCTTTCCAGTTTTGTCAATAAAAGTAAAAAGAGCTGAAAGTAGAGGAGCCCACCATTCTGGGTTAGATTTTAAGAGATCAAGAGGTATAGAAACTGGAGCTGGAGCTTTACCAGGTTTAAGCTGGGCAATCAGATCAAGAATTTCAGCAGGAATTAAAGACTGCCACTCTGGGGCATTAAAACATGGTTGAGCGCTGTATATAAAAGAATTGCTAGGATCTTGAAGGATTACAGAAAAATAACTCCCCCACATGTGTGTGGAGATACAACAGACAGGGGATTCGTGGCGATCTGTCAGAACCTCCATCACAATATGCCAAAATAATTTGCTGTCTTTCTTTCAAGTGGCACAGATTGGTAAATTCCACTTCTCTCTCACTACAACTCTTTTTGTTGTTGTTTAATAAGTGCTTTATAGTCATGTTTCAGTTTATAGCAGAGCTTGGAAAAGTTACTTTTTTGAACTACAACTCCCATCAGCCCAATCCAGTGGCCATGCTGGCTGGGGCTGCTGGGAGCTGTAGTTCAAAAAAGTAACTTTTCCAAGCTCTGGTTTATAGTAAACTTCAGGTAATCATTTAGCTCCTTATGATAGATGGAATGTACCTGGCTGTTTTGGTTCTTGAGCAAAACACAGTCATAATCAAACCAATTCTTGCTCCTAAAGTATTTGTCACCATCCTATCTAATCCTAAAGTCCTTTGGATATCAGAGATAAGTACATCATGGTCCAGCTTCTCCTCATCAGTAGAAACTATCATATTCTGGTATAATTGCAAACAGGCATACAGGTTTATGAAAGACGCAAACTTGCCCTCTATCCTACTTGTCCATTTAATCCTCCTCCCACAAAAAGGCAAGGAACAGTCCAACTGTGGGGTTCTAATGAGCAGATGAATCTTTAAGGAAAAATTGATAAATGTAACTAATGGGTAATGATCACTATCTGTACAGTCATCAGCATAAAAAGCTTGAGTCATCTCCCTAAGTGACTGAGTAACAAAAACATAATCTAGAGCAGTACTCCCTGATGTAGAACTACAGGTAAACTCATCCATCAAATTGCCTGGAGTTCTTCCATTCAAAATGATTTTATTGTGCTGGCATGCTGGAAGAGCCAGGCACATGTGAGCAGTGTTTATTATGGCATCCTGAGCGTGTCTAATGTAAGAAGAGTGTCCTATCATATAGTCAGTTCCTTGGAGAGAGAGAGATTCTGCTAATGCCAAATCATCTGGGCCAAACTGGACATTGAATCACTGGCCATATAAATCTGTGCAGATGAAAACATTGCCTCAACATGATGTTCTAGCTCTTCCCACTGGGCCTCATTCTCAAGATGACATCTAAGTGGAGGAAGATAGATATTAAACAGTAGAACTTGAAGACAACTGCTCTTAATCAGGAATGACATAGAAACAGATCCACAGCTAGGAGTGCAACTACTTCTACACTCAGAGATGCAGAGACCAGATCGAGTAATCTTGCTCTGGGCCTACCTCTAGTTGAGAAATGAGTGGCTGCCAAAAAAGTGGCAATGTACCCATTGAATATTACCTGTTCACAAGCCAAGTCTCTTGCAACAAAACAATATCAAAGGGTTGGATGTAATTAGTAAACGTTCTGTCCCTGAACTTCCTCTACCAATGCTCTATGTTCCAACTTCCAAGATAAACACCTAATCAAGGATGGTGAATTACATTAGTCCAGTGGGCACCAGGACATGGGCATGTGGGGTATTGTCTTCCTCTCCTGTTGCTTGAGGCAGGAAAGAGTTAACTTTCCAAAGGACTCTCACCTTAGCCCCTCCCATGGAGTGTCAGTTTGTTTTCCTGCCTGGCTTGAGCAGTACTATTTTTGCCTTGCTCTTCAGTCTGACTAGCTTATATCTTTATTTAGAATCCCAAATCTTTCCATACCTTTTTTGATTTGTTGTGTCTCGATTCTTTTCTGAGTGGTTTGTGTTTGAATGTTGTTTACAGTTTTTTCCGCATGAATTGTGTGCGTGTCTGAGTGACAGTTAAGTGTCCATTATGTCTGTTGGCCAATTTTGTTATATTGCTAAATTAATTGCCCTAAGCATTTGATACCCTTAATTAATTACCTAGATAATTAGCTGAGATGTTCAGATTAATTCTCTTTTAACTAATGAATTTTATGTATTGATTCAGTGGTTACAGAGAAGACTTTTCGGGGGTGGGGGGGACCTGCTAGTGGCTAAAGATCTCACCAAAGGTTCTTTTTTTTTTTTTTCAATAATTTTTATTCAGATTTTCATAAAACATACAAAACAAAATCATAAAACATTCAAAGACAAAAAACAAAATCAAAAATAGTTAAACAAAAAGAAAAAAAGAAAAAAAAAACAAAAATAAAAAATAAAGAGTAAAATATTGACTTCCCATTTGTCAAAGATCAAATCAGTTATAAGTCTATAATATATAACAATCCTGTCTCTTAAGTCATATTATAAAATCACTTTCCTCCAGTAGTTATCTTACTTAATCATCAAATCTCATAAACATTACTTTATTCTTTCCACAAAAAGTCAAAGAGAGGTTTCAATTCTTTAAGAAATATATCTATCAATTTTTTTTTTCCAGATAAGCATATCGATTAATCCATCTCATTACTAATTATGATAATCTTATTGTCATAACCATAGTCAAAATAAACATTTCAATTAATCCATCACATCAGAATCTGTTAGGTTCAATAATTTCAGTAGCCATTGTTCTATTATCTCTATTAGTTCCATTTTCCATCTTCCATCTTCAGTAGTCTTGTTAAGTCCAGTAATTTCAATATCCAATCTTCCATTATCAGTATTCCATAATAATCTTGCTGTCAAAGCCATAGTCATATAGTAAGAGTCTGATGGGAATTACCTCTATCCCAAATATTTTCTTGCCATCCATTCTGAATAGGTTGCTGAAATACTGCTGTAAAATCATATCTCTGTTCTTTTTTTCAAAATACACTGGGTCATCTCTTAAAAGTTTTTCCATTGTCACATGGCTGCAGTTAATTCCATAGATTTTCTCTATATTGGGCTCCATCACATCATTCCAGTCCAGAAGATTATCCATGCCATTGATAACTTTAACTCTAGAATCTTCATTCATTTCTTCAGAGATAACATTGAGTTCCAAACAATAGATTTTATTTCTAAAGTCCATAGACTCCAAATCTTGTTCCTGTTCCACGTTGGTTCCAATCTCCGGGATCTCCTCTCTCACAGGGACCCCTATTCCAGTCTCCAGGGTCACCTCTCTCACAGGGACCCCTGTTCCAATCTCCGGGGTCTCCTCTCTCACAGGGACCCCTTCCAGGGTCACCTCTCTCACAGGGACCCTTATATCTTTAATCTCCTGCTTCATTTTACTCAATTCAATTTTCATTATCTCAATCTCATCCATTATTTTCTGAAACATAGTTATTTCCAGATTTTCAGCCACTTTCTTAATTGCCATTTTAAAAGAAAAATATAGGAAAACCACTTCTTATTTCAGCAACAATTGGGTTAATTCTCCAAACTTGGTGACATCACAGTATAAACAGAGCAGACAGCCTTATCTCTCCAATAGTTAAGTAAACAAAATGCAGTTCCCAGGATCGAAACAATTAATGGCAATCGTCAAGAAACAGATTCGTCAAAATAAAATAGACCAAAAAGAGAGTAGTCTCAAAACAGTATAATATTTTTCAAAATAAAAATCTGGAATAGAAATCCCTCTTCTGTGTATATCTTTAGAATGCAAATCCAGGACAGCTTTTTGCAACAAAAACAGAGATAAGCTATTAATTAGTGCGTAGCAGAGAGAAGTTATGGCTCCCCAGTGAGATGTCAAAAACTGATCAATCTGGCAAATCTCTTTTAAACAGCAACAATTTAAGTCAAGTAAAAGAAAAATATAGAAAGAAGGGTGCTTGCCTGTTAGTGCGTTCTCTCTTAGAAGATAAGATGAACGTTCGCTTTAACAGATAGAGCTTGCTGTTGAAAATCCGTCCCATAAATCGTCGGCTGGACCTCGTCCCATAAATTAATGAGATCTGGTCGTCCCAACAAAAATAGGCTTTGAGGTTAATCTCTTCGTTTCTCCCTACCCGGGAGAAGTTTAATCAGTCAAAAAAAAAAGAAAAAACTGACTGATATATCTGAATAAGCTTCTTTTGAGGCAGGAGCCCGTCTCGAAAGCAGGCACAGGCTAAGTCACCCTTCCCGGAAGTCCTCACCAAAGGTTCTTCAGAGCACTCTAAAAAAATAAAATCAGTACAGAAAGTGGCAGGAAAGGTTGGTGCAGTAGAATCTTCAGCATGCTCAGAGAAAAGGATATCAGTTAAAAATACAAGCTGTGGCAGTGTGCATGGAGGCAGCTGCCATTTTGGGCAACAGAAAACAGCCTCACAGGCAGTGGATGGCCCGTTAACTCTTGTGGGAGCACAGAAAGTGGCCAGTAACATGCACAAAAGCATTACAAATCCTGCAAGCTATGTGTTAGCAGAGCAATCGGGGAGGGGAAGTGCTGCCAAAACTAAGGAGAAAAATGAAAACGCAGTTTTACCAACAACATTATTAGAGTGCGGAAGAGCAGCTGACATGGGAGAGCAAAGCCAGCAGGGGGTGGCAACAAATGATGTGATGGTCTCTGAGGATGAAAGGGTTCCAGATCCTTTGGTCCTTTTCTGCTCAAATTCAGAGGAGGAGGAAGAATTCACTGGGTTTAACACCCAGTAGTCTGAACTTTCACAGACATGTTTAGATACTGTGCCATTGCGTGATGCTACCACTTCTGGTCAAAACCAGCAACAACAGCATACAGATTCAGCAAAGACATACAAACAGCAGCAAAAGTATAACGATTCAACACAGACAGTTAATTTGGTTTCTGCTGCCATCTCCGGTCTCAATCAGGAAAATCAGCAAGTGGAATCTTTCCATTTAATTCCTGCTGCATTAAAACACATTAGAAGAGACTTGATGGATGACACTTCTGCAGAACTAGCTGCATTTCACCAGACTTTTCAAGTAACACCTGCACAACCACAGCAAGATGCACAGTCACACCCTGCATCAGTGAACAGTAATTATCGTCTAATACATTGCAGCACAGTGCTTGTTTGAGTCAGCTAAACAATACTGTTAATGAGCAGCAGGGGCAACAGAGAACAAGTGACAATGCTTCGCCAGACCCACATGATGTGTCTAGAGGTAGAGCACGGAGGCTGATGGCACAGAGGATTGGCAGACAAACCACTGATATGTAACAGATTGACTCTTTGGAGAAGGATAGATGGTTCACACTTGGAAGAGCAGCCCACCTTGGCAAAGTGAACTCCTGATGTCTGTGGAATTGTAAATTAACTATTTGGTCTGAGTAACCCTGCTCAGTTTAACAGATCTAATGGCTTTAACTGTGCATTTACAAAATTTGCTTTATGTACTTAGGGTAAATGTTGCATTTCTTTTCCAAAATCATCACCATTAAGGTCAGCGGGATATTGCCCTGATAAAGATAAAGCTTTTCTCTCCACATCACTTTCGGACATGGTGAGATATTTCCACAAGAAATCAAATTTTTCTGCCAACTGCTTAACAGCATTGAAGCGGACAGTTAATCCTGATAGAACATTGTCTACCAAAATGTAAAACACACACTTTCTGAAGTAGGCCTGTTCTGGAGTATCATCTGTGTCATTTATTTCTTCCAAGTTAGCCTCAGGTGTGCTGTCGTCATGCGGCCTTGCTCTCTTGTGCCTAACTCCATCACATCTACGGGAGAGTTTTATTTCTATATTTAGGTTTGACACAACCAATTTGGCTTCATTCCACATGCATTTCCAGTTCTTTTGAAGTTTTGACAGCTCTGTGAGAAGAGTTTCTATGTTTGCTACTTCAACATCCAGTGTGGCATCTCTAGCTTGGATGACCTTGTTGCAAATATCTATGCCAGCTAATATTTTGTACCACATGGCTGACATTAACACACAGGCAAAAGATGTCACTTATAATAAAACTCCATGGACTTCATTTCTTGTTTTGGCCGTCAAATTTAGTTCTAGGAGGTCTTCCAGTGCTAATTTAATGCCAGGCAAGTGAGCTGCAAAAGGCTTTACACATTCAACACGATCTGAGCATCTTGTTTCAGACATACCATGAAGAGAACAACCAATATGGTTTTGTAGTAATTCCCACCGCTTAGCACTGGAACTGAACAGGTGGTACACAGTTTGAATTGTTCCAAAAAAGGTTATTGCTTCAGGTATGCATTCAGCAGCATCATTTCCACATAAGTTGAGTGTGTGACAACCGCAAGGTAAAAATACAATGCAACAAAAACAATGCAAATAATACAAGAACAATGCAACAAGAACAGAGGAAAAACTTTTCTCCTTCCCTCTCTTCTGCGGCGGCAGCGGCGGCTTGGTACTGCTCGAGGGCGAGGTACTCGACAAAGAGCTCGGTTTTGCTCAGATAGTAAGACATGGGGTAGCGGATGGCCAGTGCTGGATTTACGCACAAGCTAAGTAAGCTGTGTCTTAGGATATCAGATTATCAGGAGCCCTGGCAGCTCGGGAAGAATAGGGGTCCTTGAAGAGCACCCACATTCATGGCTGGAGCCTCTTCCAGCAGCCACCCTTGCCGTCGAGGGGGGAGCCATTGGCGGAGGAGGAGGTGCCGACGGCACCCACGTCCTTGATGCCCAGGCACTTGATGGTCAGCTCGTTGTTGTCGGTTCGGGGGGCGGCTTGCCGGAGATGAGGTCGGGCACCTTGAAGATGTCCATCACGGTGCTGCCAGTAGGTCATCCAGCAGCAGGGCTCCATGTCAGTCTCGTTGATGCCCCAGAAGGCTAGCTACTCCTCGAAGAGCAGCCCGTAGACATCAGCGGGGCAGTGCGCTTGCCCGTGCGGTAGTAGTTGAGCTCATAGGCGAAAACGCCCGGGTGGTGGTCAAAGAAGAACTTGCAGCACACGCCGTTCCTGCCAGGCGCTGTGCCACTGCCATTGCGGATCATGGATCAGGGGTTACAGATCGATATTACAACTGCTCAAACAAATTAAACTGTGGCAGGGCTTACTACTCTGCACAACTTGGTAACTTGGTTAAGGTTTACACATGTGCAATTCTGTTTCTTTTCCTCCCTCAAGGAAGTTCAGTAGCAAATTTAATGCATGTTTTATGTGTAAGTTAATTGGTCTTTATTCCTTATCTTCAACAAGTAGACAGATTTTTATATAGATTTTTGAGAATGGGCAACAGAATGGAAGACAAACACATGCTTCTTATATAATCCCTTAACTAACTGGAAATTAAGCCTACCGGGCCTGCGGTTGTTCCTTTGTGTTCATTTAAACAGCAGCTTAAGTTTCAGATTACTGGCACTCAGCAGGTTCTCATAGCATGGCAATATTTCAGGGATTGCTTTGTAGATATGAGAAGTTTCACCTAGTTGGACTTTTCTTGGCTGCTTTCAAAGCACTCAGGAGGTTTGGTTGCATAAATTACCAGGTATCAATTAGTGAGTTCCTCCTAGCTGGAGCTTCTGTGGCTGCTGCTGAATCATTCAGGGGTTACCTTATTCTGTACCTGGTATCATGGCACATTCAATAACAGCAGCAGCTGTTCATGCAGCACATTCAACAAATGCAAGATGTTTGTTGGGCAGCCACCTGGGCAAACCCAGATACATTTATCAAGCACTATAAGATGGACATTTATACATCTGCAGAGGCAACCATGGGGAGGTGAGCTCCTTAGCAGGTGCTGCCAGATCATTAAAGGGCACGTACCCCCCCATACAGAAGGTCAGCTTTGGAACATCCCACTTGGGGGTGTCCTGGTGCCCACTGGAGAAGGAACCATGTTTCTCTGGGGGCACCAGGACACTGCCAAGGCCCACCCTGGGATGTAACATGAGGATGAATAACACAAGGAAAATGGGGAGAGCTTGAAGGGTTGGGGAACTGACCTAGTAGTTTACAAGTTCATGTTTCATGCTGGCTTCAGCAAATTCAATGTTATTTTGAGTCATGATGTTGTTAGTGTTATAAGTGTAATACTTTCAAGCTTGGCCAAATGGTGAACTGACACTCTGTGGGAGGGGCTAAGGTGAGAGTCCTTTAAAGTATTAACTCTTTCCTGCCTTAAGCAATAGGACAGGAAGACAATACCCCACTCGGAAGTGTCCTGGTGCCCCCAGAGAAACACCTTTCTGGTGAGTAGAATGGTTCCATCTCAGGGAGTCAATAGGATTAAATTCCTCTAACAAACCTTTCTGATTAAAAAAACCCCCACTAAACTGGTAACGTCTGCTTATTTATAGGTAGAGAATTAAGGTTGGAAGTAGGAGATGATCCTATTTCATGAGATTCCAGAAAATGGAAACTAGTCCAGTCCTTAGAATAAGCAACACCAGCAATTGGTTTAACAAAATTGGGTCTAACCTCAAGACCTTCCTGCGGAGGAGATCAGCAGTTTGGAATGCTCTGGATTGCTCAGGTCTCTTAACTATAAAGACTGGAGAGAGTGCTTTAGTGGCTAATAGTGGTGGAGCTAATACGTTCTCATAGGACTTAGCTAAATTCCCACTGGTTGTGAGAAGATTCAACAGTTTAGTTTTCACTTTGTTTAGTCTGCCTATAATGCTTATCTGCTCAGTCTGTGAAAGTGCAGACAAGGAAGCAAAAAGAGGACATTCATCTGGTTCCCCCAAATCACAATTGGCCTAAATTAGTGATTGAGGAATAACAGATAGGTGTTTTGCCTTCTCTGGTTCCAGCTGTTGTTGATTTAAATGAATAGGCGTTAAATCATCCCATATAATTAAACCTGTTGGTTCTTTTAATGAGGTTATGACACGTAAATTAAGTGCTGAATGTTGAGTGGATGGTAAGTTAGAGTGGTCTGTTTAACATGTTTAGTACCTTTAAAGTCTAGGCTTAATAGTAATATGCCAAAAGCTTTGACAAATGTTTGCAAATATACCAAAATATTTTGGGGTGGAAGGGAAATCATATCAACCATTATCCATTGCAGGATCCTATTACTGTATCAGCTCCAAACTTATACTTTTAGTCATGTTTGCTTCTAGCCTGTTTGCTGTTATTCTAGGGTAAGAAACCTTGGGCTCTTTGTACACACTTTCCCATCAGTGCATAGATGAAGAAATAACATGACCAGGCTGTACTGCATTTATTCGGATTTCATACCTACCAGACCATCCAGCTAACTCCCCCCTCCCCTTCAGCCTGGATCACTCATTATTTTCTTCTTGATGTGATGGGAGGGAATTATGCATATCTAAGAATGTTTAAGTGAAGAAGCCCTTAATTTTTGATATGGGCAGTCAACACTTCTCCTTCTCTGAAGGAGTCACCACTGACTGATGTTTGGAAGCTTTTTAATCAGTGAATGCACTGGCAACCAGGCTAACATGTTGAATGTCACCCTCCCATATCCCCTGGTGATAAAACCTCTAGTCCAATGTTTATTAGATAAAACCTGTAGTATAATTCAGAATAATTGTTTCCTGTTAGACTACATGACATCTTTGTTCAACAGTTCATAACTCCTATAACATTACTCAAGCCACTTGCGATTCTTGTTTCTGCTTAGTTTAAAATATTTTGGTTTTTTATTTTTTTATTTTATTTATGTTATACCAAAACAATGGGGTACAAAAACAGGACATTAAAAATATATTGACTGCTTATTGAGTGTCCACAAACACAATTTTTTCTGCACCTAGATACAAAGAGAAAAGGTATAGTACACAAAAAAATTCACCTTTACAAAATCCATAGACTGTAGAAAACCTTGGGAACTTTTATATTGCTATCTTCCTCATTAGTGTAGGAAATAAAGTCCACCATTCTGTGACAAGTGTGTCCTCTTGTTTTCTGTCTTTTGCAATTTTTATCTTTTGTGTAAGTTTTTTCTATTAATGCTAACTGCCAAATGTTTTTTGTACCACAAGAGGATGGAGATGCCCTTCAAGTCCTTCCAAAATCGAGCAACAAGAGACCTGGCTGCCACTAATATAAAACCAATTAACTGCTTATTCTTAAGGGCCAAATTTTCATTTAGAAACAAATTTAGTACAGCCAATTCGAGAATATTTATATATATTATTTGTAATCTGAATTTCTGAAAACACTACGTCCCAGAACTTCATAACTTCACTGCAGGTCCACCACATATGGATGAAAGAGCCTTTCTCTGTGCAACCCCTCCAGCAAAGAGGGGAGGCAGTCTTAGAAATATAGGATAATTTTACAAGGGTTAAATACCATTTTTGAACCACCTTTAACATCAGTTCCTTTGTTGCCGCAGATATAGTTTTATATGGAAATTTAGTCCATATAGATATCCACTCTGTCTCATCGATTGCTGCTTAGTTGTTGTAATATGTACTAATGTCTATTTTGTGTATGTTGCAGCTTTGCCTCTGTTTTGGCTTATAAAATCCCAAAGGAAGATGTCCACTCGCTTGCAGTATCTTTTTCTAAACTGGAGGAAGGTGAGGCACCAATCAACTAAGTAAAGCCTCAATTACCTGATTCTCCGTTATCTGTCCCAATATAGTAATAATTTGAATTCATCCTGTCAGCTCCCCTGTATAATCATATCATCCCACAGCATTATATAAACAACATATTCCTTTATCCAAATGTCTAGTTATTCACAAGCTTATATCATCTCCCAAGCCATTTTCCTCATTGGGTGTGTTACCTTCTTTCCTTGCTGTCATGAGGAATAGCAAAGTCAGTAATCTTTAGAGCATTTTAAAGAGGTACAGGATTGCTTCCTGAGAAATTAACTTGCCATTCCCTCACAGCCATAAGCTATGTTTGAGTAACCCTAGTGTCCTTAATTAAATATTAAAATCTTCCAGAGGCTCCTAATATACACAGGAGGCACACATTGTGCTGCAACATGCACAGTGGCTTTTCCAGTCGCTGTTATGGCTGGACTTGTAGGAGCCAGAACTTGCTATCATAGTGTCTATGACAACTTCAAAGAGAGCCCCTTTTTATCATCTTTACTGACATTAATAGTTTTAAAATACATGCTCAGCCACTTTGATGCTTACAATTGAGGAGTAAAGACTTCTTTCTAACATTTTTAACAGCAAGACATGCTTTTAATGTTGAAGAATACAGCTTCTCTCAAGCAACACTTGAACAGGTAATTAAAACAGACTTTTTCAAAAACAAATCAGGTCAGCCCTAGAAAATAGGTTTGAAACATGCTACCTCTCTTTACATTTCTTATATACAATTGTCATTTGCCTTCATTAATTAGTTACATTCTCTTGATGTTTTGTCACTACAATGTGAGGTGTCATCTAGAACTGACCCCCCCCCCCAAAAAAACTATTTTCTACATGCACAGATGATTTGTAATTCAGTACTGTCGGAAATAATTCACTTGTGGAGATTTAGAACCCTAGCTTAGGGCACAATTTTGCCTGTGACTAAGCAAAATTCACATGAAATGTGGTTGTAATTTAATGCATTTATGTTCTCATTTGTTTTAGGTATTTATGGAACTTGTAAAAGAACAAGAAGAAGAAGAGAGCCATTTTGGAACACTGCACGGAACAATTAGTTGGGAAAGATCCCAGGGAGAGAGAGTTCTTTTCTGATTTATTCCACATTGTAGAATTCAAGATCTTCACTTGTCGAGTTTTTAAAAGGGTTGGTTGTTGTTGCTTTGGAGCAGGTGCAGAGACCCTTTGGCCCTCCAGATGTTGCTGAACTACAACACTCATCAGCTCCAGCAAGCATGCCCAATGGCCAGGGAAGATGGGAGCTGTAGTTCAGCAACATCTGGAGGGCCAAAAGTTCCCCACATCTGCTTTAGATTGTGCAAATAGCACTATGAATCCAGAGCATATGCATTGGCAATTGAAAATGCTAGCCTTCTTTGCCTTATTAAAGATATAAATAATATGAAATGCCTTTATTTTGGAATACTCTTATTACTATTCTATGACTTGCTCTTTTTTTTAAAAAAAATGAAAATCCCTATGAATTTGTCCTTTTGTTTTGCTTTGTAGTAATACTTGAAAGATGGTAGTGTAAAATTTCATTGTTTGGGGGCAAGAGAGCAATCTCCAGCAGTTGTAGTATGTAAGGTGAAGCACCACCATTGCATTGCTTTCCCAGCTGCAGCAGTACTACCATTTGCCAGGACCAGAATTGGGCAGGGTGGTTGAGCACCAGGTTGGTTGTGGTGGGTGCAGGTGTATGTGGCTCCCCCACTCATGGCCTGCCCCATTCCAGCCGGAGGCAGAGCCCCACCTCACACATGCGACTGATCTCCACTATAATGATCATTGCTTTATTTAAGCACCTTTTCCAGAATAACATTTTGCTAAAGACCGTTTTTGCAACTTCGCCAGTTCCCTGAAAGTTTTGTCACAATTTCTTAAATCATAAGAGAAAGCAGTTCCATAAACATTTAGCGGTTTATCTCTTAAAATAACTATTTTATTGGAAATCCATATGGAAATTTCCTCTATAAGTTCTCAAGCTGATCATAATATTTTAAAAATAAAACCGTACACTATTTGAGCTATGCTGAGTGTTGAATTACTTGTCATCTTATTCATTAAAATACTTAAGAAAAACTATTATAATTCAAAAACTATTATAATTCAGAATTAGTGACAAAGCATTTGTGCTATTGTTATGGCTCCCCTTTTCCCTTTTGGGTTACATGCTCTGAACAGCAGACACGTTATCTATGTAAAATCACTGGTTAGATGGTGTAGTCAGCATTTCCCTAGCTTGAAAGTATTTTCCCCAAGTCCAGTCACAAAAATGTATTTCCCAGTTTAAGCTACTCTGAATTACAACTTGCTATTCAATAATGTTCAAATACATTTCAGTGTATGTATAGTGTACTATAAGAATAACCATTATACACTTTATTTTGAATGATCTAAATCATTGCTGTGTCAAGTTCCAGAGAACCCTATATATTGCATGCACATGTCAATTTATTGAAATGGCTTTTTCTCACTTTGTGTGAGAGAAATTATGAAAGCCAAACAGTGAAATCCCTTAACATTCCTTATTAGCATACAGGATATTAAAGCATTTTGATGTCAACATATGAGATCCACTATATGTTTGTGAAGCTAACTTTTCTGTGTTCAGGTTTCAAAGTCTTCATTTGACTGTGAAATTTATAACCATACACCACAGTACCACTGTTTTGATAACTGACAAGCCAAACAAGAAAATATAAGGAATAAACATTTGTTTGCTATAAATGCGTATAATCAATTTAGGATTGGTATGTGAAGAGAATAAAGGAGAAATCATATTATCATACCCCTACTGGAAAATGAATTTGAATGAAAGCCATACCTTACACCTGTGCTTATGAAATTAAAGATACTCCAGCCATTGGCTAAGCTCTAAAACCAGTTAAACTCTGGGTTCTAGCAGATTTGCACTTGTTTTAACATACATGTTTTGGAAGGTTTATTTCCAGACTAACAGCACATGTTCCTTGATTCTGACAGTAGTGAATGTACAATATAAACACGAGTCAAAGGTAAGAAAGTGTGTGTGTGTTTGAAATTCCAAATGCATAGTTTCTCACCATATTTAATGACATTTTTATATCCTTCGTCTTCAACTGGAACACAAAATTCCCTGTCATTTTTACTAGGTGAAAATAAAAATAAAGATCCTCCTGCTTTGCCACAAAACCAACCCATATCACAAGAAAAAACAATGCAAGGAGGAACCACATAGTTACATCCCTCTCAATAGGCCAGTCTAAACCAAAGAACATGAGGCAATCTAAATTTCTATGAATAAATTAAAATATATGTTCTCAGCAGTTACATAATTAATAAAACTAAGGATAATTTTACAGTTTCATAGCAGTCAAGAGTATTAATATATAGACTAAAATCAGTAGTTTTGGAAAACAGAAAATTATAAGGAGACTGTAGATGACTGCATGAGGGAAACATTTCACCCTATTATATGTATTCAGCCCATCCAAATACAGGTGAGCTCTGCAGCAAAATCAGAATATGCCAGAGTTGCACCCTGAGGCAAGGGAAACCAGGCAATGCTTCCAAGCAAATGATGTGTGTTTCCCCTTTTTGCCTTTGGTTGGAGGGTGTAGCGTGCAGCCCTGCACACTCTCTTAATAATGCCACTGGGCTCTGGCTCCTTTTGTTGTTTCAGGGTCCTCCCTCCTTCTCCTGTGCACGTAAAAGATGATATCAGGTGGGTAGCTAGCTAATAAATGAGGAAAAGAATAGGAAGAACACATTAACAGAAGCAGACAACAGTACTCATACACTATCTGCTAAAGGCCTATTTGTGCTTGCCACAGCAGCCCAGCCCTCCTAGGGAGTGGCCCTGATAACATCTTTTGACATGCACAGAGAAGACCGATTTCACGGTAAGACCAAATGTCTCTTCTGTGCATGTAAAAGATGTTATCAGGCAGGACATACCAAAGTTGACCCATGTAGGGTGGGGATAACACTGGGCTGCGAACTCTAGTGGTCTGAGAGGACGTGCTGAGCCTATAGCATCTCCTCCCAAAAGCTGCCTCAGCTGATGCTTATGCGTCTATCTTATAATTGTTAATGAACGTATTAGGAGTGGCCCATGTAGCCACCCTACAGATCTCTGTCAGAGAAGCATTGCAGGAAAAAGCTGCTGATGTGGCCGCCAATCTCATGGAGTGAGCCACTATGCTGGCTGGCCGGGTCAGTCTTAGTGAGGCATATGCCAAGGAAATGCATGCTTTGATCCATCTAGCTAACATAGAAGTGGAAACCTTGTTCCCCAGAGACGCTGGGTGAAAAGACACAAACAAATTATCTGTTTTCCTAAACGACTTAGTCTTAGAAATATATACTTAAAGGGTCTCCTCACATCGAGTGAGTGCCACACCTTCTCAGTGGGGTGAATCAGATTTGGACAGAAGGATGGCAGTACCAGTTTCTGTTGACAGTTGAAGGTGGACAGGACTTTGGGACAAAAGGAAGGAACTGTGCGAAGGACTACTCTATCCATATGAAACACACACAAGCTCTTATGCACACATAGAGCATTCAACTCAGGCACTCTATGGGCCGAAGTAATGGCCACAAGAAACAACACTTTAAAGGACAGCAGACCTTTAAAGGGGTTCATAAAGAAGACAGCAGATGAAGAGGAATTTGACTTAAAGGTCCAAATGGAGGTTTTTGAAGGGCCGTTAACACCTTGTGCAGGTCTCAGGTCGGGTAGTGGTGAACAGTAGGTGGCGCTGATAAGATTGCCCCCCTAAAGAAATGTTTGATAAAAAGATGAGAGCCGAGTGGATTGTCCGCGGATCTGGAGAGTATGGATGATAATGTTGATGCTTGGTGCCTCAAGATGTTTGGTCTGAGGCCCATTGATAAGCCATCTTGCAAGAAAGAGAGTACCTCAATGATTCCCACTTTCCGTGGAAGAATTCCTTTCTTCTGTGACCAGGCTGAGAAGGTCTTCCATGTGCCCTAGTATAGTCTGACTGTGGAGGGACATAATAATAATAATAATAATAAACTTTAATTTATAGGCCGCCTATCTAGCCAGTGGCCACTCTAGGCGGCGTACAATAAAACACGATAAAATACAATAACCAATATAGAAGCCATCATGGTTTCCAGTGCTTGGGGAGGGATGCCTTTCTTCACGAGGCGCTTCGGCTCAAATTCCATACATGAAGTGCCAACCACCCCGGATCTGGATGAAAAAGCCTGATAGGTTGGCATCTGACATGATCAGGGTTCGAGGGGGATCCTGAAATGGCTCTCCTCTTAACAGGTTGGGTTCATGAACTCACCATAATAGCGCTTGACGTACCTGTGGTGGTGCCTTGAAGGGCCCGAGAGTGATAACATGCCCAAGGTGTAGTTTGGAATGTAGACACCATCAGCCCCAGGAGAGCAGCCAATTGCATCAGATCTGCTGAGTTGGATAACAGAACTTTTGACACCATCGCCCGTATCTTGTTTACTCTTTCTTGGGATAACCTTAAGGTTCCCTCCCATGAGTCTATAGTGGCTCCCAGATGAATTATGCTGTGAGATGGAAATAGCTGACTCTTGGATTTGTTGACTAGGAAGCCGTGGTCCTTCAGGCATGCCAAGGTGATGTGAAGGTCTTCCCAGGCCTTGTGTAATGATGGGGACCAAATCAGGAAGTCGTCCAGATAGGGAAAAACATGAACCCCTTGTTTCCTGAGGTGTACCACTAGGAAAAACATGATTTTTGTGAATACCCTGGGGCAGATGACAGGCCAAATGGCATAGCCCTCTATTGAAAATGGTCTCGACCCACCACAAACCTGTGATAGCACCTGTGGGGAGGAAATATAGGAACATGGAGGTAGGCTTCCTTCAGGTCGATCGAGGAGAGAAAGTCCTCTTTTCTTTGATTGAGAGTAAGGAGTCCATGCGAAACTTGCGGTACTTTATGAATTCAATGAGGTTCTTTAGATCCAGTACCACCCTGTACAATCCATCTTTTTTCGTGACTGTGAAGAACAAAGAGTAGTTTCCCAAAGCTTTCTCCCCTGCCAGGATGGCTTCTATAGCCACAATCTGAATCAGATTGGAAATCGCCTGCAGGACCCTTTCCCTCTTGTGTGGAGAAGCTGAATAGAATTTGCCGGAAAAGTGGAGGTGAGCTCCAACCTTAGGCCGTACTAGAGGGTGTGTAATATCCATTGGTCTGATGATGTGTCATTCCACTGGTGAGCAAAGTGTTGGTGATGGCCTTCCACTGGTGGAATGTTGGCATCAGAACTGATGCTTATTTCCCCTCGACTGGGAACCAAAACCCAAGTGATCGGAGAAATGTTATTGTGTCCTAGGTTGATTGCATTGTCTGTTCCAGAATGGGCGATTGGAGCAGGTGTCCTTTGCTCGTCCGGATGCCCTGGAGCCATGAAAGGACTGAGACGACAGGTAAGGGTGGAAAGAACACCGAACATACCTTGTCATCCCTTTTCCTGGAGGATGGCATGGACTTTCTCTTCTCCTTAGGTTCCAAAACATAAGCCAGGGCATCATCTCCAAATAGCTTGCCTCCCACATAAGGTTCTGAGGTGAGATTGGAGCGAGCCGTGGGATCTGCTTCCCAGTGTCGAAGCCATATGGTTCTTCTAGTGAATACACCTGCTGCCAGGAAATAGGCACCCTGCCATCCAGAGCCACCCTGCCCACCATAACCTGTGCCTCAGCCACCTCGTGCCTGCCGGTAGAGGGGCGGGCCATTGCTGCCTCTGACTGTGCCACCAGAGGATATGAAGGAACTGGTCTCTGAAGGGGTAAAGGTTCCTATGCTGCATCAGATGCTGGCGGAGGGGGGAAAGCGGTTTCATCCTCTTAGAGGGGTTTTCAATCTTGCGGGTTGCTTTCTCCATGGGTGCAACATGCAGCAGGGCTTATAGGGGCAAAAGGCCTCAGAGATGGTACTTAGGAGATGTGGGGGGCAGTGGAAACCTCATGTTGGGTGAAAAGGGGCCACTGCCATGCTTAAGTCCAACTCCGCGCTAGTTCAGCGGCAGGAAGGGAGAATGAACTGGTGGACGCTCCCTGTTGCGCTTCTTTCCCGTGGACATGCGGGAAGAGGCTGGCTATAATCGGGAGGCCTGCAAGGCTGCAGTGCAATCCAGGCGGCAGCCCCATTCGCGGAGAGGCTGCCAGAAGGAGAAAGTGGCTGCCACTGCCGTTCCCGCTCTAGGGGGGGGAGGAGAGAGCTGCGAGGCTAGTGGGGGAGCTGCAAGGAGGGTGCATGGCTGCTGATGACTGAGAGGGGCTTTGCAGATTGCCTGGCTTTTTGCGGGTCTTGAGTCATGTGCCTGGGAGAGAGGACTCAGAGCCAAGTGGGGAGAATTGAGGCCCCCCAATTAGTGTAGTGATGGGTAGAGGGTGTTGTGAGGAGGACTTACCAGGTAAGGGGAATGCAGAACAGGCAGTTAATGACTGTGCCTTGTTCCGGTCCTCCCCACACCCACAGGTTTGTTGGTTGCCCTATCAGCCAGCTCTCAGACCTCCGGATGCTGCTCCTAAACGCCAGATCGGTGCATAATAACATTTCCCTCATTCATGATTTAATTGTGGATGAGGCAGCCAATCTGGCATGTATAGCCGAGACCTGGGTGGGTGAGCAGGGAGGAGTCAGTCTCTCCCAGCTATGTCCACCAGGGTACCTGGTTCAGCATCAGGTTAGACCTGATGGTCGGGGAAGGGGGGTTGCTGTAGTCTATAGGAGCTCCATCTCCCTCTGCAAGCACCCTGTCCATGTGACTACTGGTCTGGAGTGTTTGCACCTTGTGTTGGGTCAGCGGGATAAACTTGGGATTCTGTTGGTGTACCGCCCACCCTGCTGCCCAACAGACTCCCTAGCTGAGCTGACGGAGGTGGTCTCAGGTGTACTTTTGAGATCCCCCAGACTGTTGGTTCTGGGGGATGTCAACATCCATGCCAAGGCCACCTTATCCAGGGCAGTTCAGCATTTCATGGTCGCCATGACAACCATGGGACTGTCCTAATATGCCATTGGCCCAACACATGTAGCAGGGCATACTCTAGACTTGGTTTTTGCAACTGGACATGGAGATGGTGATCTGAATGTGGGGGCCCTTACATCAGTCCCTCTGTCATGGACAGATCACTGCTTGCTGAAGTTTAGACTTACAGTGGCTTTTCCCCTCTGCAAGGGTGGGGGACCTATTAAGCTGGTCCGCCCCCAGAGACTAATGGATCAGGATGGGGAGTTTTCCGGCTGATAGGGCTGGCGCTTCTGTTGAAACCCTGATTGAACTGTGGGATACAGAAATGACCCAGACGGTTCACATGATTGCTCCTGAGCACCCTCTCCTGTGTAGAGCTCATATGGCTCCATGATATACCCCAGAGCTGAGAGCGATGAAAAAATATAGGAGACAGCTTGAGTGCAGATGGAGATGAACTTCTGGTGGATGCAATTACACACTGGTAAGTGCCTATAGTAAGCTGTATTTAGGGGCAGTGAGGGCAGCGAAAAAACAATATTTTGCTGCCACTATCAAATCATCAATCTACCGCCCAGTGGAGCTCTTCAGAATTGTCCAGGGGCTATTACACGCTGGCCCCAAGGACATGGTAGAACCATTTGAGGCCCACTGTAATGAATTTGCTAGGCACTTCCAGGATAAAATCTTTAGCATCCACCAGGACTTAGACTCCAGTGTTATAGCAGGTGAATCAAGCGGGGTATCTAGAGCACAGCCTTGTCCTGATTTCTTGGATGAGTTTCAGTTGGTGCAGCTTGAGAAAGTTGACAAGGTGCTTGGACAGGTTCGTGCAACCATGTCTGCACTGGATCCTTGCCCTTCTTGGCTAATAAAAGCTAGCAGGGATGGAACAGCTGGCTGGGCCAGGGAAGTGATTAATGCCTCTCTATGAGAGGGGGTGGTCCCTGGCTCCCTGAATGAGGCGGTAGTGAGACCAGTCCTGAAGAGACCCTCCCTGGACCCAGAAAATCTTAATAACTATAGGCCGGTAGCAAATGTTCCATTACTGGGCAAGGTCCTTGAATGAGTGGCTGTGGGCCAGCTCCAGACACTCTTGGATGAGACTGATTGTCTGGATCCATTTCAGTAGGGTTTCAGGTCTGGTTTTGGCACAGAAACAGCCTTGGTCGCCCTGTATGATGACCTCTGTTGGGAGAGAGACAGGGGGAGTGTGACTCTGTTGATTATCCTTGATTTCTCAGCGGCTTTCGATACCATCGACCATGGTATCCTTCTAAGGAGACTGGCTGAGTTGGGAGTGGGAGGTAGTGAATGGTGATGGTTCCACTCCTACTTGGCAGGTTGGTTCCAGAAGGTGGTGCTTGGGAAACATTGCTCAGCACCCTGGACTGTCCTGTATGGGGTTCTGCAGGGATCAGTTCTGTCCCCCATGCTGTTCAACATCTACATGAAAGTGTTGGGTGTGGTCATCAGGAGCTTTGGAGTGCGTTGTCATCAGTATGCTGATGACATGCAGCTCTATTTCTCCTTTTCATCATCTTCAGGTGAGGCTGTCAATGTACTGAACTAGTGTCTGCCTGCAACAATGGACTGAATGAGGGCTAATAAACTGAGGCTCAATCCAGACAAGACTGAGATGCTGCTAGTGGGTAGTTCTTTTGACAGTATGGTGGATGTCCAACCTGTCCTGGATGGGGTTGCGCTCCCCCTGAAAGAGCAGGTTCGTAGCTTGGGGGTTCTCCTAGAACAGTGGTTCTCAAACTTTTTTGGTTCGCGGTGCACTGTAAAACATATAAAAAATTTCTGGCACACTTCGTGTACAAAATTAAAAATATATTAATGTATTTTAAACTATGAATAAAAATAAACTATAGAAAACTATTACTTACCCTATACAAATGGGTTTCTTCTCATTTTAAAAATATACTTTCATAATATCTGAGGCACACCTAGCCACCTTTTAGGGCGCACCAGTGTGCCTGGGAGCACCATTTGAAATTCACTGTCCTAGAACCAGCTCTGTCACTTGAGACTCAAGTAGCCTTGGTGGCACTGAGTGCCTTCTACCAACTTCAGTTGATGGCCCAGCTGTGCCCCTATCTGGACAGGGATAACCTGGCTTAAGTTGTCCATGCTCTGGTAACCTCCAAGTTAGATTACTGCAATGCGCTCTACATGGGGCTGCCTTTGAAGATGGTTTGGAAACTGCAGCTTGTGCAAAATGCATCAGCCAGATTGGTAACAGGGACCAGACGGTCCGAACATATAAAACCGATTCTGGCCCGCTTGCATTGGCTGCCTGTATGTTTCCAAGCTCGATTCAAAGTGCTGGTTTTAACCTATAAAGCTTTACACAACTTAGGACCAAATTACCTGATGGAATGCCTCTCCCGAGATGAACCCACCCATACACTATGCTCAACATCCAAGGCCCTCCTCCGGGTGCCTACTCGGAGGGAAGCTGGGAGTCTGGCAACAAGGGACAGGGCCTTCTCAGTGGTGGCCCCCAAATTATGGAATGATCTTCCTGACGAGGCGCACCTGGCACCAACACTGTTATCTTTTCGGTGCCAGGTCAAGACTTTCCTCTTCTCACAGGCATTTTAGCATGTGCTTTTAAATGGCTTTTTAAAAATGTGTTTTTTAAATTTGTATATTTGTTTTTAATGTTTTTAATTGTTGTAAACTGCCCAGAGAGCTTCAGCTATGGGGCGGTATACAAATGCAATAAATAAATACATAAAAAACCCTCATGAAGGCTCCAAGCCGTGGTACTCCGAGGGAAACAAAAATGACACCTGCCTTTTTTTAAAAAGGGCTGGGAAACCAGGAGAAAAATACAAAACAGCAAGGAAAAAACATCATTAAATAAGCACACAATAACAATTAGAATAATTAGAACAGAGAATATAGGCCTGAACCAAGGAGCAGAGAGGGCCCAACCGAGCTTTGTGAAACTGAAACAAGAACAGGACTGGACCAGGAAGCGCCTGCAAAAATTCATCAGTGCTCTCTTGCCTTCAACCGCTAGGTGGAGCTAGTTACCCACCTGATATCATCATTTGACATGCACAGAGAAGACCGATTTCATGGTAAGACCAAATGTCTCATTTGGAAAGGGCTTCCTTCAGAGTAATCAAGTTAATTTTGTCTTACCATGCTGCAAAACCACCAAATTTACCAAAATAAATTAATAATAATTACCCTCTATAGGGACTCTTCCTAAAGAGGAAATCTAGTTTCACTTCAGTTTTCAAAACTCCTAAATCTTTCTTTTCCTGTCCTACAAAATGTTATTAAAATGTCAGATCTAACTTTACATGGAGGCTGTTTCTCATGCAAGATTTTTACTCAGTATTTCTTGTGCAAATCTTACTTGTGAGAAAAATTATTTGGATTGCCACATGACCAAGGCACAGGTGTACTGAGCCATGCCTAGTTTTGCAATAACCAACAGCGGTAGTGGATTCCTCCTCTTATAGCATATATAAAATTATGCAGCCTTATCCTCTGCAAGTTTATTTGGAAGAAAGTTCCACTAGGTTCATCAGGACTTCCTCCTAAATGTAGGGGAAATAGTAATCTGCACTTCTCAAGGGAGGGGGTTTCAGTAATTTCAGAGCTTGGAAGATTTCTTTTAAAAAGTAATAAATTACAATTACTGTTAAATGGCCCCAAAAAGTAATAAATTACCATTGTAATTACAATTGCTCTGACAGTAATCTTAACAATTAATCGCTACAATTACACTTGTGGTACTTTTTTTTTTAAAATGGAGTGCTTACAAGGTGCCAGCTTTGGCTGCTGCACATCTAAGTACCCTAAAACAACATTAAAAACAAACAAACGCACAGAGAGTAGCAAAATATATATTTTTTATCCATGAGATTAACAGAATGGCATAACAGAACCTCACATCCACCGCCCCCAGCAATGGTGATACCCCAACATACATATACTTTTTCACTCAAAATCAAATTTTACACTTGAAATGCTGCTTTTACAATACATTTGTGTTATGTCTCATCTTTGCTCAAAGAGCATGCCAGACAAGGGATGTTTTTTTGCAGTCATTACATTGCCACTAGTACTTAACAGGCATTCTGTTGCGGCACTTGAAGGCATGCTTGTGTTGTGCTGCAAAAAACACAGCAGTATCCCTTTCAACTAAAACACATTTTTATCAATATGGCAATCCCCTATCATCAAAGAAAAATGCAAACTTTAGTATTTTACTAGTTGCCTTTGTATTTTTCTTTGTCAAATGTGTAACTTAGAGGTAATGTAATCCTGTACATACTTACCTGGGAGTAAGTCCTATTGAACTCATTGGGTAGACATGTATGCATGATTGAACTGTCAGAGTAGAACTTAAGAGACATAACATAGGTAAACAGAAAATGCACATATCAAAAGTAATCCACCAGAATAAACATTATCCCTTCTCCTGCAATTAAAAATATAGTCTTGCACAGTATATAGTGAATCTATGGAGTTTGCTACCACAAGAAGCAGTGATGGGCACCAACTTGGATGGCTTTAAAAGAGGATTAGACAAATTTATGGAGGGTAAAGCTATCAGCGGCACCTAGCAATGATGGCTATGTCCTACTGCCACTGTCAGAGACAGTTGCTGGAAATACAAGTGAGGAGAGTGCTGCTCATGCACTCAGGTCCTGCTTGTGAGCTTCCCTTTAGGGCATCTGATTGGCTGCTGTGAGAACAGAATGCTGGACTAGATGGGCAACTGGTTGGATCCAGCAGGCTCTTATGTTCTTGTATGTATTGCATACAACAAAACTTACTTGTGGGGCCTTACAGAGCAGGGATATCCAATGTGGTGCCCTCCAGATGTTGTAGGACTACAATTTCCATCATCCCCAATAATTGGTTATGTAGTCTGAGACTGATGAGAGCTGTAACCCAACAACATCTGGAAAGCACTATGTTGAAGACCCAACTAGATTAACACAACTCCCTTCCCACCTATCCGACTGTTTCAAACATGTCCAGAAAAGTATGTCTCTTAAATTCTATGTTTGACAGTGTGTTCCTTTCAGAGGTAAAAATTAATCTGCAATCCTATATATGTATCCATTTAACTCAATGAGGCTTAATTTGGAGTAGACATATATAGGACTGGATTGCACCAGAATACATTTCAGGGGCTATAAGTAGTAATAGTAGACCACCTCACGTCAAAACTGCTACGCCACGCCCCTTTTGAGTTTGATGGGTGACGTCAGCGGAAGCCCCCCAGAAGGCCCACCCCGGAAGGCCCACCCCGTGATTTCCATTTCCCCTGGTGACCTCACCGGATATCCTGTCCCCCAGAAGCCCCAGCCCTCGTGCCCCACCCCAGAAACGGTAGCCCTGTGACCCCCCCAGAGCACGTGGTCCTCGCTGGACCAATGGCGTATTTTTACTCAAAACGGGGTCCCGGATTGGTCCCTATTGGGGCATGTGACCCCTCTATGAGCACGTGGTCTCCAGGGGACCAATCTGAAGAGGTTTAAAACCCCAAAGGTGAAAACAGGGTACCGGAATTGCACCCCAAAGGGGTGCATTTCTGCCCCCTCTCCAGACTGCTCCCTATAGGGGCATGTGACCCCTCTACGAGCATGTGGTCTCCAGGGGACCAATCTGAAGAGGTTTAAAACCCCAAATTTGAAAACAGGGTACCGGAATTGCACCCCAAAGGGGTGCATTTCCGCCCCCTCTCCAGACTGCTCCCTATAGGGGCATGTGACCCCTCTACGAGCATGTGGTCTCCAGGGGACCAATCTGAAGAGGTTTAAAACCCCTAGGTGAAATTAGGGTGCCGGAAATGGACCCCGAAGGGGTCCATTTCCACCCCCTCCTCTCCAGAGCAGCCCAATAGGGATAAGTAACCCCTCTGCAGCTACGTCACCCAAGGGGGAGGTTTTGAATCCCCAACCAATCAGGAGAGGGGATGGAGAGACCTGGTACAGAAGTGCATTTTGCATGCCCAGACACGCTCTGAGGATCGAACATGGAACCAGCGTGCGAATCAGCCTCGGGGCTAGTAGGTTTTTCCTATCCTCTAGCCCCTTTGAAAATGCGCTCAAAAAGGTGGGTAAAGCCTAGGAGATTATCGTTTCCACCAGTGAGTATAAAAATTAGCAGTGGAAAGGAAGAATCAGAGCATTTTAGAAAAAAACAGTCTGTTTCAACCCCAAACTTACCTGTAGCGGTGTTCACTGCCAGACAATATCCAGACCCTGAAACCTCATTCCAGGCAAATTCTAGTGAATCCATGTCCAACACAGAGTGTGATTGTGGGTGTGATCTGAAGGCTCATTTCCTGAAGGAAGAACAACTTATGAAATCTGCCGAGGTTGTGGATGGAAGTGTACTTTTTAAACCCATGGTGGAAATGGAGGCTGAAGAAAATGAGTGGCTGGAAGATTTAAATGAAGGCATGGAGCAAGGGTGTCTACAGGTAGGTGTTTCTGAGCTGTATTTTTATTAGTGTGTTGTTTTTCCCAGTTTGGGGCAACCCCAATGCTAAAGTGCCTCTCTTTATTTTTCTATAGGAAGATGTGACGCATGATGGTGATATGGAAAATCTACACATTGAGAGTTTGCAGGCTGTTAATATTTCCTGCATTTCATGTGTCTGTCCCAAGCCTGAACCCTGAAAGCTTGAAGCAGGAGGGTTTTTTTGGTACCAATAAAAATAGTTTACTTTAACCACAGGTGTCCATACCTGTATCAACCAGCAATATGGGAGAGCATGATGAAATTCTAAAAACCACATATTACACACTTGAGGAGGCTGGGAGCTTTGGGGGAGTGAACCATCTATTTCAGGAGGCAAAAAAGCACAGTAAAACACTAAGAAGGAAACATGTTATGACATGGCTTTCAGACCAAGATGCTTACACGTTGCATAAGCCAGCCAGAATCCATTTTAAAAGAAACAAGACTATTGTGTCTGATATCGATGCCCAATGGCAGGCTGACTTAGTAGATATGCAACAATTTTCTAAGCACAACAAGAACTATAGGTACATTTTAACAGTCATAGATATTCTGTCTAAGTATGCATGGGCATTGCCTTTAAAAGACAAGACAGGCAAAGAGGTCTCTAAAGCTTTTAACGTTATATTCAGTCAGAGTGGAAGAAAGCCCCGAAAGCTCCAAACGGACCGAGGCAAAGAGTTTCTAAACAGAGTCGTAAACGCCTTGTTAAAGCAGCATGGAGTTCACCACTTCGTCAGCAATAATGAAGTAAAAGCTGCTATTGTTGAAAGATTTAACCGTACTCTGAAATCAAAAATGTGGAGGTATTTTACAGCTAACAATACCTATAGTTATATCGATATCCCACCACAACTCTTAAAAAGTTATAATCATAGTTTTCATAGAACTATCAGAGCAAGGCCTATTGATATTAACCATTCTAACGCCCTGGAGGTATGGAAAACCATTTATGGAGACTGTATTTACAGAAAAGAGGTATCAACGCTGTTCAGGAAAGGAGACCACGTAAGGATTTCTAAAAGCAAGGGGGCATTTGTCGAGGGGTATGAACAAAATTTCACCATAGAGCTGTTTATAGTGGATCAGGTCATCAGAAGAGGAAGGAAACCTGTCTTCCTGTTAAAAGATTATGCTGGGGAGCCTGTAATTGGTTCTTTCTATTCTGAAGAGTTGCAGAAGATTAATAACAAACAGGACAAGTTGTACAGGATTGAATCAATTCTATCAACAAAAGGCAGGGGTAGGAAAAAGTATCATTTAGTGAAATGGTTAGGTTGGCCCAGTAAGTTCAACAGTTGGGTACTTGCTTCTGATCTTTGTGAACCTGCACAGAAGAATGGGGGATAGTGGTTTTTACATTACTCTGCCTAGCAATGCCTGTGTAACTGTTTTTCCGCAGAACACTAGCTCAGCTTTTACTATTCACCTAGCAAGGCCCCTGGATCTACCAGGGGCATGGGAAGTAGGTCTGGTTGAGATACAGTACCCACACAGTTGGAACAATCTAACATCTGATTCCCGATTTGAAATTGGTAATGGAGAAAAAACATGGTCCTATCGTCTGCGACGTGGTTATTACTCAAACATCCCTGAACTGCTGGAAAACACGAACAGCCTTATACTAGACCAGAGCAGCGAGCACCCCGATATGGTCCTACACTATGACCAAGTGACTAGAATGGTTAGACTTAAATCAGATGATGGTTGCACGTTTAAAAGCAGCGAAGAACTAGCCCACATATTAGGGTTGTTTCCCAACATCCATGTACGTCAGCTGCCTTTTACAGCAGACATTACAGGAGGCTTCAACACTTTATACATTTACACCAACATCGTAGAGCATCAGATAGTTGGGGACTTCTATGTACCCTTATTGCGCTCTGTACCAGTGCGTGGACAGAATAACGATTGTGTCAACATTGTTTATGACAAACCACACTATATTCCTGTGAGTAAGCATCATATTGACACCATCAATGTTGAAATAAAGACGGATCAGAACAAAAACGTACCATTTCGTTTTGGAAAGGTGATTGTGAAGGTACACTTTCGCCCACACAGAGGTTTGCCGTTTTAAAAATGGTGATACTGAAAACCTACGGTGACCCAACCCTTTACCGGAATTATTACAGGGCCCAGGCTGGAAATGCTCTTCCGGGGTACCATGGTACGCCTGTTATGTATGGGGCAGGAATCGGGGGGATATTCAGGAGCCTTTTTCGAAAAGCCGTACCACTTTTGAGAAGAGGCCTAGAGATTATTAAGCCACATGCTAAAACAGCTGCTAGGAATATCGCTAAAGATGTGGTAGGACAGGTTACTCAGGCAGTTTTGAATAGAGTTAATCCACAACCCCAACAAGAGGGCTCAGGGCTGATGTATATTAAAAGGAGAAAGGCCTTGAAAAGAAAAGCATCATGGGTACAATTAACAGGCCCTCCTCGACCTTTTAAAAGAGCACCGCCGTTGAGGAAAAAGCCTCAGAAGCAGAAAACTTCAAGAAAGAAGAGGCAAACAGTACCGGCCCGAAAAAGAGATATATTTTAAATCAGTATGGCTTTCATCCATTGCAGTTCTGAGGAATGCACTAAATCTGAATTAGATCTATTCCAGATTGGGCCTACCCAAACCAGTATTGAGAGAAGCCTATTTATCGAGGTCCCTCCATTGGCAGCACTAACGGAAACTGCACCACTAGAATTCTACATTGCAGGAAATGGCGAAGATTATATGGATTTAAACAATACAATGCTATATGTGTGCTGCAAAATTGTGAACCATGATGGAACAAACCTGGCCAGAGATGCTAATGTGGGTTTAGTGAATTATCCGCTGGCCTCCATCTTTAGTCAACTGGATGTGACCCTGGGAGACCATCTCATCAGTCAGAGCAATAACTGCTACCCTTATAGAGCCTTCATAGAATCTGTGCTGAACTACAGTGATGATACACTAGCCACACAATTCTCTGCAGGGCTATTTTACAAAGACACACCTGGAGAACACGAAACAGCAACCCTGGATGGGGATAATTTAGGATTTGTTAGAAGGGCTGCACTGACAGGTGAAAGCCAGAAAATAGACCTCCTAGGACATCTCCATGCTGATCTGTTTTTTCAAGAAAAATTGCTTTTAAACGGTGCGGATGTGAAAAGTAAACTGACAAACAACAAAGACGCTTTCTGCCTGATGACAAATGATGCAAACAGCCGCCACAAATTGCAAATTTTATCAGCTTCACTTTTTGTAAAGAAGGTGAGAGTGGCACCAGGTGTCCGGTTAGGACATGCAGAGGCATTGTTGACATCCAATGCCAAATACCCAGTGGATCGTGTCAGCATGAAAGTGTTTAGCATCCCAGGAGGAAGCCATGTCAGCAATCAGGAGAATCTGTTTTTGGGCCAGCTACCCAAGCAAGTAGTTATAGGGTTGGTGGATAATGATTCCTTCAGTGGAATATACAATAAAAACCCTTTTAACTTCAAGCATTATGACATCAGTTTTGTATCTCTGTACGTCGATGGTTTCCAAATTCCCACAAAGCCTCATCAGCCAGAATTTGAAACCGGAAACTGTGTTCGAGAATACATGAGCCTGGTGCAGACAGCAGGCAAACATATGAAAGATAGGGCTCTTTTAATTAACTGCGAGGAGTTTGCGAGAGGCTACACTCTTTTTGCTTTCGACCTGTCTCCAGACCAAGAATGCGGGGATCACTATTCTTTGATCAAAACAGGGAATCTGAGAGCAGAAGTTCGATTTGCTAGGGCTCTCCCAGCTACAGTCAACATGATAGTGTATGGAGTTTTTGACAGCGTGATAGAGATAAATCACAGAAGAAATGTATTGTATGACTATATGTAAACATGGACAGCGTGCAGTTAACACGCATCCTCTCTTCAAACCCCTACACGCGAAAACCTTTCTACGGTGTGTTTCCCTGTGACAGACTCCCCAAAGAGAGATTACTACAAAGACCTGTGGGGCTAGTAGTCAATACCCACCCAAACAACATGCCTGGAGAACATTGGCTGGCCATCTACCTGACAGAAGATAACAGTGGTGAATTTTTTGATTCCTATGGACATCCTCCAGACCACCTGCTGATTCCCAAGACCATTATAAAATTTCTAAGGAAAAATACCTCTAGGATTGCTTTTCAACCCCGACAATTACAAGCCCCAGATTCTGTTGCCTGTGGCTACCACTGTGTATTTTTTCTACAACAGCGTTGTAAGGGTTTAACATTTAAACAGGTTCAAGAACTGTATTCTTATGATTTAGAGAGAAATGATCAGATGGTGGAACAGATTGTAAACAAGAGAAATATGCCCAGACCTTTCTCATCTGTGTTTCAACCATTCCAGAGCTGTATATCCTGCAATGATTTTCATAGCCGTGTTTCCCAATAAAGCACCCATGAGGGTTTAAATAATTTATACTGTTGTGGTGGTTTTTATACCTGTAAAACAATCAGACACAGTCAGCATATAAGGTTAAGCACACATTTGAAAGTTTTATTTCTTTATAAAACATTCAGCAGAGATACTATAGGTCAAGCCATGCAGCAACATGTTTTTTAGAAGAGATAGAGGGGTTCTTTAACATGTCTAAAGATTCCCTGTTGGCAACATTGCCCACAACAAATGTAGGAATGTTTAGTTCAGCTAGGGCTGTCATAAAAACATCCCATCCTATGGGTCGGTGCTTTACAGAGAGGGCGCGGGACTGCGTGATTCCTTTAATCAGGTCCAATATATTGGATCCATCTATAGCATTGCCCTTATACACAAAGACGCCGTTGTCGTTCCACGTGGAAACACTCTTGTTCTGTAGCATTTTGTTTAACAACAACCTAGCATGATTCTTACATCTAGCAGGCAGACTGTCCAGTATTTCTTGAATGATTGCATCAGAATTTACAGGGGGTTCTGCAGAGGCCTCTTGTGGCTGTGGTAGAAACAGGTTTAGTTTTTCTTTCTCTGCCTCCCTATGTCTTACATGAATTAGATATCTCTGAAGCAGGGCAGCATAACGTTTGGCTTTTTCATCCTGAGATAAATCCACCCTGTGAAGAATTTCCTTCATTTCAGTATCGAGTGAATAGATAGTGGCTTTTCTGATGTCTTCCTCCTTAGGAGGGGTTCCTTTCAATTGTTCTAATTGATGGCTGGGAACCAGGTACATCTTTTCAGCATACTCCATCACTGTTTAGTTAACAGTCCTGTTATTAGAGGGATGGCAAAACTTAGTAGCGGTGCGAGAAAACCCCCAGACTGTTTGACTATTTGTTTCTTCCTTTTTATGGAGACCCTTTTGTTGCTGAGGCTTTTGATAAGGCTGCGTTTTTTTCTTAATATACACACCTGGCGGGGAGACAGAGGAATATTGCCTTTTAAAGTATTGAGGGCTATCTCTGAGATTGCAGCAATGAGATCATCTGATGCTGCACATAAAATGGCTTTCCTCTGATGTGGAGGAGCCTTAATAAGAAGATTTAAGAGAGGGAGGTTTCTTTTTACGCAGCTGGACATGTTGACCAACTGGCTAACGAGACTCAAAGAACTCAGAGCGGTTAAGCTACCACCTTTTGTAACCACGAGTGGCCTTTTTCATAGTGTATACAACAGGCCAGTCTGGAGGGAAAAGCCCTGATCTTAATCTGTAAGATTCTGGTGTGGAGGCATTTAAATCAACAACCAGGTAACCATAAGGTTTTTGTGTTGCATCTGCAAAAGCTTCCATGAAGAACTGTGCATTTCTAGGGTACATCTGCCATGCTAAAGTTGCAATCTGTAATTTATCTCTGGGATTCTTAAACAACACCATATATTTAGCGTTTAGGCTGATGGAGTGGTTGCTTTTTCCCTTGCAGAAAATATTCTGCGTAATGAAAAAAATACTCAGATTTCTATGATGTACGTACTGTGTAAAAGCTTTTTCCACTTCTTGATCCTGTGACGCACAATTCATCAGATCATCAATAATAACATAATTTGTTTTATTAGGAGGCAGCAAATTGTCATCATCAAATTTCTCAGGCAAGCCCTTCACAAAATTAATAAAAGGGTATTTACATAGTAATTCCTGATACAACGGTTGCCAGACATTGTAAAACCATACAACATTATCAGGCATAGCTGCAAGTATGCTGTGAGCATTGTCCATCATGTTTTTTATACAAAAACTTTTACCGCAGTTACTAGGACCTGCTAGAATGGCCGAGAAGGGGTGGTGCCACCGTGTATCCATTTTAAAACCTGTAAGGAATGGTTTTAAACCCTTTGGTAATCACTCCCTTGTCATAGACAACCTTCTGGGTTTTCTTGAGAGTTTTAGTTTCAAGAGTCCAGGACCTTTTGTTTCGAACAATACCCTGTTGCTGCACTACTATCTCACGCTGTGGCAGCTCTGTACTGTCTGAGACGTGGGCAAAAACTAAGTCCTTCAGACTATCGAAATTAATTTTTGTACAGTTATCAGCTGTTAAGGTTATTCCTTTGACCTTCAGGCATGCAGTCCCTCCTGACAATTTGTAACCATACGTTTTAGGACCTGCTGAGACATACTCTGTGATATATTGACCTGCAGGGATTTCACTTGTGAGTTCCCCTAAAAAATCACCTAGAGGTGGAACCCATTGTCCCTTCTGACTCACAAATATAACAGAGTCTGTGTCATGATACAAACAACGCTCCTGCACCTTGTCAAGCAGGCTGTAGAGCTCTAGGCGAGCATAGGCAGTTGTAAAACATGCTATGAACACATTCTTCCCACCTGAGACTGTCATATGATCTTTTGAATTTTTCCAAGTCACACAGGCAGCATCATCATCAATAAATTCACACATCGAAACCTCAAAAGCATCAGAAAACAGAATGTTAAACAAGTCATCAGGATCTCTCAACACCTGGGTGTTAGCCAGATTGGGTTTCTGAGCAAATTTCCCCCACAAAGAATTTAAAAACAGTTTGGCACTATTACGCTTTGCTTTGTTTTCAGAGATCAGTTCATGGCGCAAGAACACCCCCTCTTTTTTGAGAAAGTCCTCTACATATTTCTGTTTATCGTCTCCACTGACACACCATTCAGGGTACCCTGATGCCTCCTGTTTCTGACGCAGGTGCGTGTCTATATATTCTGAAAACAGCTGCGTGGATGTCCTTTCAAAATGCCACACTTCATAGATTTCTGCCACCCTGTATCCCTTCTCTATAGCAGCATCCAATTCCACCGTACACCACGTTCCTATCAGAGCCCGTTCCTCATCAGAATGGTTGCAGGATTCCATGTGTGCTTTTGCACAGGTTGCACAGAGGGGAAACATGAGTTTTCCATTCATCTTAACAGGTAGTACAGGGAAGAAAAGACCCCTGGGAGGGTACACCTTTACCTTCGCAATCCCAAAATAATTAGAGATGGGTTCAAAATTCTCATATATTACCTCTGGATGTGCTAAGGGATATTCTCTATTTTTAAGAACGAATGGATACAAGCTGCAGACATCAAAATATTCTAAATGTTCTTCAGCACTTGGTTTATAATAAAGACTGATAGCATTAGTGCGTCCACCATAGAGAGCATCTCTAGGTTCTAGAGGCTCAGGAAACCCTGCTGAAGTCAGAAAGTTTTTAAGCTCCTCATCTGATTTCAACATTTGCTTCCATTCATGCTCCCATATGCTCCTGACCTCATACCCCAGCCCTCTAAGTTCAGCAGTTTTTTTCTCTGTAGAGTTGTAAAGAGACTCGTAAGATTTACCCATCAAAGGATTCCTATTTTCAGGAGGATAACATAGGACACAGCCGTGCCAAAAACACCCATTAAATTCAAAAGCCGTTTTCTTATTGTCTATGACTGCATAGCCATCAAGAAAATAATCACCAGCTTTGAATTCACCACCCTTTAGGGCATGCTGAATCTGAATATTTTCTTTATGTTCTAAGTATGATAACCATTGTACTGAAGAGGTAGAGAATCTCTTACACTGTCTGTGATAGTTGTCTGGTTGGGGTAGGGCTATGGTGGCCTCCTTCAGAAATTTAAACCGGAACATTGCTAAACTCACACTAGCCAGTGTGAGGTATTGGAATGGATCTATAGCGCGCCATTCAGTGCCAGACTTTGCTGCTTTCTGAGCCTTGGTCATTTCTATGATTTCATGTCTGTACTTGGTACAGCCTTGTACCAAAATTGCTACATCCTGCTTGCAATAAAACGCCAACTCTTTCTGCATGTCAAAAATGTTTGATTTGTTCTTCTCATACCAAATTAAAAAATTCTCCCTTTCCTTGGGCATCATCTGATGTACACCATAGTCCTCGACTCTGGGCATCGGTCCCACATAATTCCAGTTCTCTGGAGTATTAAAATAATGGGGAAAATAGCCCTTACAACCCTCAAAACCCAAAGCAGATGGAAATTTAGAGAGGGCCATGGGTAAATGACTAAGGGAATCAATGAATTTGATACCTAGCCTGTTTACTGTCACACAGAGCAGTTTCCCCCCTTGAGCAACAATATCTACATCCATTTTTTCCTTGATCAGTTGACTAATTATAAAATAACAGTCATAACCTTTAGAGTTGTGAGCTATAAATGTGCTGTTGCTGAACTGGCTATCCTTAGTGAAGGTGTTTATAAACTCAGCAAGGCATGACTCACCCTTAAACTCCCAAGATTTGCCTGCAGGGGGCCACTCATTCTTTTTCTGGCTTGGCTTCTTCCTCTGTTTGTTCCCCCTTTTCTTTTTGCAATCCTTGCAGCACCTACCCTTAAAACATTCCACAGTTTCCCCTGCAAACACTTGTGCAAAACAATAATTTGGAATGTGAACGCCTGTTGACTGATGACATTCAAAATCATAAAACACGTATTTTACAGACACTTTAGGTTGCTTAATAGGTGCCATGTAACAATGATGATTCTTGTCCAATGTGATAAACCCCCAGCAAACACTACATTGTCTTCCTTTACATTTTTGGTCATCATGCCCTGGATTCTGGAGAGAGGAACACTTTACACAGTAGATTCTGTGCTCATATTTTACACTTTTCTTAGAGGCCAATTGTCTGTGTCTAAATAAGCAGGATGCAGATCTGCATACCATCTTACAATTATTGCGTCTCTGCAGTGTACCCACATTACTAGCACATTCTGTACTAAGACACAGCCTGCAGCGATACATGCAGTTATGCATGTGTGTGTATAACGTATTGCAATACTCACAGTAGTTTTTAGATCCAAAAACAGCTTTTACATTGTGTACTCCATAATAATGTTCATCATGGAGAAGCATAGTATAGGTTTTGGGGTATTTCGGTCCTATTGTGTGATACAGATTCCATCCCTTTTTTTTTATTGAAGTGGCCTACTTGGATGTTGACCTTTAAAAGGTCTTCAAAAAAGGAAACATCATTAAGGGCAACTTTCTTTTGATCACTCCAACCTAGTTCCTTATGCAACTCCCCTGCTGCTGTCAACAATTTGTTATCTGTACGGGACTTCTCAGCCATAACAGCTAAGAGACCCCCAGCAAAACAGAGATTGTTACCCAAGGAGTTTAAATCTACCAGATATTGTCTTTTTTTACTGATGATTGCACTGTTGGGTATAGAACCTATTGCCCTATGGCCTCCACCATTTGGAGGCCTCACAATTGTAACAACCAAATGCAGAGAGACATCTGCAAGTATTTGTGGATTGCTCTGCAAGAGGTTGCTCATGTGCGTTAGAAAGTCCTCAGCATTCAAGTCATCCCTATTCCTTCTGACTGAAAATAGTGGATCTGATAGACCCCCACCCTCTAACCTTATTTGAACAAAATCCTCAGGAGCGATTCTACTATTAATATCCTGTAGAACCATCTGGATGGCATTGTATAATTCTGATACAGCGTGGGCATATGATCTGATACGGTCTAGATTAATAAAATACCTCAGTAACGCGCAATGCTTGGAAGCCTTCAAAATGTCTTCGGTATGTTGCAACACGTTCTACATATACCAGCCCCTCATGATCACTGGGTGCACATTCACCTTCACTATCTGGGGGTGGTGTAGATGAATGCGAGACATCCTGAGCTTGTGTAGACATGTGTGAACCTGAAGACCCTGCATCCTGTGGTGTTTGGAAATGTTTTAGAACTGCTGTGCCTAGAGAAGTAGTATTTTTACAGCCTTTTTTACCTGACCGCTTATGGCTTTTAGAGGCGGAGAGTGTTTTTTTAGCCATGCACAGTATTTTTTTAATCCTCCTTCTCCAGTACAGCTGGGACTGGGTTGGTTTGCTTTTCCCGAACCTTTTTTTGGGTTTACCGCCACCCCTTTGTACATGCTTAGCAATACTATTAGCACTGCAGTGATACTGTTGTTGTTTTTTAATCTCTTTAAGAAGTGATGTCATGGCTGGTGAATCAATACAGCCCCCTCTACAATACTGATTTGCAGATGTTTGATACTGTTTGGCATTCATCATCATCATGCTAGCTTTTTTAAACATATTCGTAGCTTTTTTAACCATGTTCTCAATAGCTTCATATGTATTTGATACCAATCTATACTGCTCAACGCAATTATGTAGATCTTGCTCCTCAGGCCCCTGTGTGGGAATCCATAACTTTAAGGATCCTTGTGATGCTTGTAGAGGGCTGTCACACCTTCTCTGTATAGGTTCTGGATCAGGAACAGCCTGGATCTCTATGTCTGTAACTTCAGCTGTTGGTGATCGTTTGTTGTACACTGTGAGGAATAACAAACATATTAGCTCTTTTGATGGTTTCCTTATTGACCTTAAATGACCACTACAACTTGAAATAACTTATTTACCTATACCATCTGAGGTCTGTGGTCCTTCTATGTGGTGCGTTTTCTTTGTTTTTTTAAGGGATGGTCCTGCCACCTCAATTTCCTGAACCCTGTTACCTACAGCCAGAAAACATATCAGCGTTACACGCTTGAGAATTTTACAGAAATTAGAAATTAGTTCTTTTCATAGTCCTTTATCATACCATTATTTGAGATCCTGGCAGGGGTGGTGCTTATCTTTCTCTTCAGTTTAGAACCAAAGCGAAAGCTTGGCCCTGGAGTTTCTGAAGATAAGGAATACATGTTGAGACCTGCCCCCTTGGAACCAATACATAGCATGATTGGGATTTAGCAGCACATTCAGAAAAGATGGAGAATCATACATTCATCATGGTTCAAAGCTCCTTAAATTTTGTTTGTGGGAGAACAGTACCTAAGATACATCATTTCAAACCGGTCCTAGTTTTTGAAAATATTGCCCGCCCAATTCAAGATGAGATTGAAGAAAAAATAGCCCCATTTTTGAACTCTCTAGAAATTAAATCTACAGAGGCAGCATGCAATACTTTTGGCAGAGTGGTTGATTCTGTATTTGCTGATGGAAAATCAAATTGGGGTCGTCTTTTAACAACCATTCTATTTGGAGGTATTATCGCTAAAAAATTACAGATGTGTGGAGTTCCTCTGACACAAAGCAATGAGGATCAGCTTATACATTACATCACAGCATACATCACAAGTACAAAATCAGAATGGATCTTGGAAAATGGAGGATGGGTGAGTATAACAAAAATATATTGTTCTTAAGTTTGAGAAATTAGCTGCCTTCAGCCATAACAATAAATACTCTCTATCTTTATTGCAGGAATAAGGTTTTGTTAAGCATTTTGAGAGACCTTTCCACAATATGAAGATCAGAATCATGGACTTATTCAAGAATTACTATCCGCCGTTTTGGTTAATATTCCCTGTTTAATATATCCTGTATAATTTCTATCTGAGAAATAAATGTACAAACCCAATAACAAGCATAAATTACCTTCAAACAGATTGGATGAATTTTGCTGCATTGTCTTTGATGTTTTCCCACCCTGAAGAACAGAATCTGTGGGGGAAAATGGGGAAATTCTTCACGTGGGACCAGAAATAAACTATATGTTGCAAACTTGTTGAGAAAAAAAAAAGAGCTTACTTGCAGACATTCTCTTATGATGCTGGGGGCTTTTTTCTATACTATATTTAAAAAGAAAAGTAAATTTAAACCCTGTTATTGCAGCAGAGCGCTAACAGCCTCAAACTTTTTAAATTGTGCTAGGAAACTGTATATACATGCAAATAATTGCTGTGGACTTTTCTATACATCATTTAAACTATAACATATTTATGAAATAAAACTATGTATCACAATAATGAAATAAACATGTGTCTTCTAGAAGCTCAGAGTGTGTTTGCAGAGAGATATAGCCCAGTGGGGAAAAAAGAAATTTAAAAAGGGCTAGAAACAGCTTCAAACTTATTAAATCGTGCTAGAAAAACAATAGATGTTTAAACTATGCATCACATTAATGAAATAAACAGTTACCTTCTAGAAGATTAAATTGTTTATTTTAAAAAGATTTTTAAAAAAGGCTAGAAACAGCCACATGGCCTCAAACTTATTAAAACATGCTAGAAAAAAATAGATGTTTAAACTATGCATCGCATTAATGATTTAAAAAGGGCTAGAAACAGCCACATGACCTCAAACTTATTAAATTGTGCTATAAAAACAATACTCACCAATGCCAGATAAAAGAAAGATAGAACCTGAGCTGTGTAGGCCCTTTTATATCATCACACCTAATGTATGCAGACATTGGCTTTGTGATTGGTTTACACTACGCCCTGGAGAACTGCTATTTTTTTTACCTATAGAGAGCATCCTGTATTGGTCGTTCCAATACCAGGTGATCTCCACTAGAATCATATGACCATACCGTGTGGTTGCGGCCATTTTTTTTCTCCTGGCCCATGTGGTCACAGCCATTTTTCTGACCCATGTGGTCACTGCCATTTTTCTGGCCCATGTGGTCACTGCATGGCTGGCTAGTTTCTAGGATGCCATGCAAAAACCATGTGTTTTACAAAAATAACCAGGGATAACTGCATCCTGAAAAAAACAGGATATCTTTGATCTGTGATTGGTTCCACAATATTACAGGTATGTTGCAAAGTGGCTCTTTTTTGTTGTTGTTAGGGGTTGGGGTTGGGGGTGGTGGTGTTATAACTGAAGCTCTCTGGTAAGCCTGAATTTAACACAGTTCATTCAGATTACACAGTATAAAAACCCTACATCTTACAAGCTTGCTGCATGCAGGGGCAGCTTCTTTAGCTCACGGGTAACCCTATATTTTAGTTTTCAGAGATTTACCTAGAGGGATATAAAAAACAGATCCTGTACATTTATTCTGTTTAAACCGTAATCTCCCCAGTTTGAATTAAGACCTAGGAGAAGCTGACCATTTAGGATTAAATCCTGGGAAGCTGCTCATGGTCAGCATCCATTATATTTATTTACTTTTGGCATTAAAGCAGAAATGGTGAGGATGATTAAATCACCACCGTGAGGGCTGCCTAATTTAATCATTCATGTGTTCCACAGGAGGAGATTATTTACATCTTTATTTTAAAAAAAGAAAGAAAAACACACTATGTTTCCAAAAGAGCGTTTTATTCAGAAGATTCATTGAGAGATGTAAGAAAAGTTTTGTAACTTCTGTTCTTAATAACATTTAAAATATGGCTTAGATATGACTGGTCAGTGTCTCTCAGTATCTTTTCAACAAATTTGACAGACTTCTGGGAACGGCCTACCCTTGTTACAAGGGTTAATACTGCATCAACAGTTGCTTGTGTTAGAACAAGACAATTCAGACTGTATGCTGCTAAGATAACAACATGGAGCACACTTTTAAAACAGATCTTTCCACATATAATTCTCAACATTCTAGAAAGGACAGGATTTGACCAGTTCAGACATTTATGTCTTTTCTGAGATGGGGCCTGAATTAGGCATCCCTCACAAGAATTATACATATTTTGCATTAAACAATGCTTCAAAATGGCATACACTGCTGCTCTGACAATGCATTTCATTGCTGTCTTCCGTTTTCTTGGTAAAATATTGTCTGTTTCATGGGTTTGAATGCCTAGGATGCTTCTAAGGATGATATGCCTTGGATGCTTTCTTGTCAGATCTGCAGAGTTCTATAAAAGAAAAAAATAGAAAAAAATCATACACAGGCCTTTGTTTTTAAAATACACATGCATATAATAGCTCTACAAACCTGCATGTGAATGTTTTCTAATGATACAGTCTTCCACAGGGGTGTTGGACATGGCTGGGAGCTAGCTTCAGCAGAGTTTTCAGTTACTGAAGACCCCTAGAAAAGTAAGGACATGTTTTCACATTTTTTACCCCCCTCCTATATTTTGCAGTTCTCCATGCATGGAGATTACACTTAAATCTTACCGGCATTACAGCGTTATCTGTTGCAATGGCCTCCATCATGCTGTTCCACATTTGGCTGTTCTCTTCCTCTTTTAGCAGTTTAGTTGGTGAAAAACGTTCATCTTCATTAGAACTTGTGCTAATAAAGCACTTTCGAGGGTTAGGCCTCTCTGTGGGTGGCGGCATTGTTAATTCCGTAGGACTCAAAGGGGTGCTGGTAGGTTCCATGTTCGATCCTCAGAGCGTGTCTGGGCATGCATAATACACCTCTGTACCAGGTCTCTCCGTCCCCTCTCCTGATTGGTTGGGGATTTAAAACCTCCCCCTTGGGTGACGTAGCTGTAGAGGGGTTACTTATCCCTATTGGGCTGCTCTGGAGAGGAGGGGGTGGAAATGGACCCCTTTGGGGTCCATTTCCGGCACCCTAATTTCACCTAGGGGTTTTAAACCTCTTCAGATTGGTCCCCTGGAGACCACATGCTCGTAGAGGGGTCACATGCCCCTATAGGGAGCAGTCTGGAGAGGGGGCGGAAATGCACCCCTTCGGGGTGCAATTCTTGTACCCTGTTTTCACCTTTGGGGTTTTAAACCTCTTCAGATTGGTCCCCTGGAGACCACATGCTCGTAGAGGGGTCACATGCCCCTATAGGGAGCAGTCTGGAGAGGGGGCGGAAATGCACCCCTTTGGGGTGCAATTTTGGTACCCTGTTTTCACCTTTGGGGTTTCAAACCTCTTCAGATTGGTCCCCTGGAGACCACGTGCTCATAGAGAGGTCACATGCCCCAATAGGGACCAATCCGGGACCCCGTTTTGAGTAAAAATGCGCCCATTGGTCCAGCGAGGACCACGTGCTCCGGGGGGGTCACAGGGCTACCGTTTCCGGGGTGGGGCATGAGGGCTGGGGCTTCTGGGGGACAGGATATCCGGTGAGGTCACCAGGGGAAATGGAAATCGCGGGGTGGGCCTTCCGGGGTGGGCCTTCCGGGGGGCTTCCGCTGACATCACCCATCAAACTCAAAAGGGGCGTGGCGTAGCGGTTTGACGTGAGGTGGTCTACTATTACTACTGCTATACTTTATTAATGCTATACTAACTGCTAATCATAATATATCTCGACTTCAGCAAATCTGTTGACAAAGTGCCCATGATATTCTGATTAGCAAACTAGCGAAATGTGGGCTGGATTGAACAACTATCAGGTGGATCCACAGAAGGCTCCAGAATTGTACTCAGAGAGTGCTTATCAATGGCTCCTTCTCAAACTGGGGGAGGCAACGAGTGGGGTACCGCAGGGTTCAGTCCTAGGCCCAGTGCTCTTCAACATTTGTATTAATGACTTGGATGAGAAGGTGCAGGGAATGCTTATCAAATTTGCACATGATACAGAATTGGGGGCCAGCTAATACCATGGAAGACAGAAACAAAATTGATAGGCTCGAGCATTGGGTTGAAAACATCAGAATGAAATTCAACAGGGATAAATGCAAAGTTCTACACTTAGGAAAAAGAAACCAAATGCACAGTTATAAGATGGGGGATACTTGGCTCAGCAATACGACATGTGAGAATGATCTTGGAATTGTCGTTGATCACAAGCTGAATATGAGCCAACAGTGTGATGTGGCTGCAAAAAAGGCAAATGCTATATTAGGCTGCATTAACAGAAGTACAGTTTCCAAATCACGTGAAGTATTAGTTGCCATTTATTCAGCACTGGTTAGGCCTCATCTTGAATACTGCATCCAGTTCTGGTCTCTGCACTTCAAGAAGGATTCAGACAAACTGGAAAAGGTTCAGATGAAAGCTACAAGGATGATCAGGGGACTGGAAACAAAGCCCTATGAGGAGAGACTGAAAGAACTGGGCATGTTTAGCCTGGAGAAGAGAAGACTGAGGGGAGATATGATGGCACTCTTGAAGTAAATGAAAGTTTGTCACATAGAGGAGGGCCGGGATCTCTTCTCGACTGTCCCAGAGTGCAGGACACGGAATAATGGGCTCAATTTGCAGGAAGCCAGATTTTTACTGGACATCAGGAAAAACTTCGTAACTGTTAGAGCCATATGACAATGGAATCAATTACCTTGAGAAGTAGTGGGCTCTCCAACACTGGAGGCATTCAAGAGGCATCTGGACAGCCATCTGTTGGGAATGCTTTGATTTGGATTCCTGCATTGAGCAGGGGGCTGGACCTGATGGCCTTTTAGGCCCCTTCCAACTCTACTATTCTATGATTCTATGAAATATAGGGTGAATGTGATCATGAAAACTCTATCCTCCAACTCCCGGAAAAGTCTTGCGTGAGCAGACCTTGGGGGGGGGGGGCTCTTCCAGATTAGACTTTTGTAGTGCACTCACCCTGCCTCATTCACTGAATTTTTCACAGGGTCCTATTCTTAAATGGCTCCTATTCTTAAAAGAAGCTGTCATTCTTTAAATGGAAGTGGTCAAAACAGAAGGGGACCCCCTGCACAAGAAGGCATTAATCACCTCCCTGGCCCAGCTGGCTGTCCCCCCTCTGCTAGTTTTTATCAGGCATGAGGGGCAAGGATCAAGAGCACAAGCAGTCACCCAGACAGAACCAAGCACCTTGTCCACGTCCTTGAGCCCTACAAACTAAAACTCATCCAGCACCACAGGACAAGGCAGAGTTCTGGAGACCTCTTGAGATTCATCTGCTATAACTGTGGAGTCAAGGTCCTGGCAGATGCAATTTTACCCTCAAAATGCTTTGCAAACAGGTCACAGCGAGCAACCATAGGTTCTACCACCTCCCTTGAGCCAGAGTGTAATTTTTACTTATTAAAACTATAGCATTCAGAAGTGCTAACACACTCTTTCCGGTTGAACTTGGGAACACTTATTATAAATATTGCAGGCCCATCCCTTAGGGGAAAACCTTTTGAACACTTCATGGTTCATGAGATAATTCTTTATTTATTCAATCAATCTGTAGCCACTGAGAGAAGCCAACAAACTCTTTGCTGTTGCCCTTGAAAGCCTCTATTAGTAAAAATAGTTCAGGACCAACCCTTAAGGAAAAACCTTGAACTCCCCATGATTCATTAAGTCAGTCTTATTTATTTATTCTTTCATTAAATTGTGTCTCTCAGTCTAGGAACTAACAGGCTGTAGAGGCTTCATAGATATAAAGAGTGAGAAAAAGTCCTGGGCTAGAAAAGCCTCCCTTTTCTGTGCTCAGACAGGTCATTTCCCTCCTTCCTGAGGGAAAAAAATGTCTAAAATTCTCCGCATTAGTAGTCCTGAAAACCTTTAGATTTGTGGGAAATGATTTTGTTATAAGTTGTTTGTTAGGATGTTAAAAGAAATAGATGCCCACATCACCCTGAGAGAAATTCCTTGAAGTAGTTCTTGTAGGGAATCCTGTAGCATTAGGGAGGATGTGTGGCAAGGTTCATGTAGTAAAGATCAGTGTTTAACTTACTTAGACATTGCATTCCTATGTTAGAGGAATGGCGCCTATACCCCCACCAACGCCCTAACTTGAAGAAGAAAAACAACACCATATAAGGAAAATAGAAACCAGACAGGGGTCTTCCGTGAGGGGAGAACGAAACCACACGGATGGGATTTCTTGTAAATGGGCTGATTTCGGGGAAATGGGCATGTGCTTATTGCTGTACTTTCTATACGTAACCTTCCTGGTAGTAAAAAGGCTGGCTGCGTCCAGCCAAGGCAGAATCAGTCTGGCTGCTTCTCCTCTTGCAAGAGTACTAATAAACTTTGGCATATTTTACTACTTGTTTCGTCGTCTCCAGGTTTATTGGAACCTTGTGATCTGGGAGCGAGCCTTAGCCTATCAATATTCAAATATTGAGGCGTTGTTGTTGTTGTTAACAGATTCTTCACCAGACAGCTAAGCATATCAAAATTCTTTACAAAAGAAATTCTTAAAACTCTTAATTTCCTCACTGGAGAGTTCAGTTCACTCTCACAGTTTCTGAGGGGGCAACAGTCTGACATATTTAATGCCTTGATAGACAAGTTACCTCCTAACGACGTCATAATTTAACAGCAAGGCCAGATTAAAGTCTTTGTATGCCCTAGGCTCTCTCATAATCATAGGCCCTCAAGACAGATCTATAGATAAATATTTACTGTAGAGGTCTCATCATCCCAGATCTATACACACAAGAATGCTGCTGCTGCTACTGAAATCTGCCCAGTTGCAGTTTTCAGCATACTCTGTGAGGTAGGAGACACATGGTTCTGATTCTCAGTGAGAAAACTAGAATGCAAGAAAAAATTGTGGCACTAGCTGCCGGCAGCTTAGAGAGGAAGAGAGAAATAAAGTAAGTCAAGAAGCCTCAGACTGTCTGTATATGAAAGAGGTGTGTATGTGTGTGGGGGGGGTACTGAGTTATTTAATTATTTTTTTGGGGGGGGAAGAGAAATCAATGGCAAATGACTATGCCTTTGCCCTAATGCCAGGCATGCACCCAAAGCAATGTCCAGGTCTTCTCTGTAGATGAATATCCTTTAGATAGTTATCTCTCCCCCCTAGCAAAGTAGATCTTCTTATCTCCCTGTCGCATATACCTGAGTGTTGAGTAAAGATTGAGTAATCAACTACATCAAACAATAACCTGTGGTTTCTGCCTCTTCTGGGCAGAAGAGTAAGGGGCCTGCTTACTATATTTATGCAGGTGAGGAGAGCAAAGGACAGGCACCAAATATCTGGATAGGTGAAAGGGCAGGGTTCAGAATCCATTGCACTATCCAAAGCCCCTTCACAATGGGCAAATTTGCCTTAAAAGGCATAGGCAGATGAGGGTGGTCCCCTGCTGATTGCATGATGGTAGCACTAACAAATTTTGGAGGGAACTGCTGAATCCATAATGGCATTTATTGATGAGAAAAGTCTCTGCATTCTGTAAACCACCTAGAAGTGTACCTTGTGCATTAACATATCCAGGGCTTTTTTTGTGACAGTGCTTACCGGTACAGAATACTGGCACCTTGTTTTTTGCTTCCCATGGCTGCAATTCTGCACTGGCACCCATGGCATTCTATCAGTAATGTATATGAGAACCAGTACCTCATTTTTTGAACTGAATATTGCCTGAACATTGCCATCCTGACAGAAATAGCAGCAGTTATGGGAAGCTTACAAACTGGTTCTTCCCTGAAGTATTTGTTCATCCTTTGCCACCAAACCACCACAAAATGCAGCTTCAGAAACTGCACTCAAATGGCAGCCAGTGCCGGTATGTCACAAGTGGGGAAGACAGGATGAATTCAGCCACCTCTAAAATTCCATTGTGTGTCTCTCCAATGCAAGCAACAAGACCCTATGGCAACCACCACCGGAATGTATGGGACAAAGAATGGGGGCAGAGTCTCAGTCTGTGGAGGGTTCTGGAGAAGAAAGACACTGGGCTCAAACACTAAGTGGATGTTCCTTGCCCTGGACTCATGTGTTGAATGATTTTATCCTTTAACTTACCTTCTGTTCCCGTTTGTAATAATAAGATACACAGATCAGGGACTGAGAGCACAGATATCAATAAGATCATGTGTTATTTTCAAAAAAGAAGAGCAGTGCAATTTCCATGGGTTTTGATCTTTTATTTTTTTAAATAGGTGGGGTTTTGACGGTAGTGGCATATCAAACAGCTCAGCACTGTTTCACTATAACCAAACATTGGGCATGATTTTATCACCTCATTTATTTATTTATTTTTAATAGATATTTGATAAGTTCCAAAATGCTTTTTTGGCTATTAAAAATATTAAAATATCAGTGAAATGCCATTTAAATAAAAGAGTGCTATCATCCTTTTTTAAAAAATGGGAAAAACATTTCATGTCAATGTCATTTTAGCAACATAGTTAATATTGGCAACCGAAAGGGATTTTTCATCATTTAAAAAAAATACATTGTACTATAAATACTGTTTAAGTGGTAGTTTGCTAACATTTGATTTTTTTTTTTAAATATAGCATCAATTTAAAGGTCAGTTTAAAATAAATGGGATAATAAAACAGCAACCCACCACAAAGGTTATGTGTGCTGAGCTTCAACTGGCTGCTCATGTGAAATGGAGCTTCTCTACCAACAATAGCTAGGTCATGTTCACTGAACAGAACATAGTAAGATGAACATACATAAAAGATGCAATAACCTGGAAAGTCAACTGCAATGTCATCTGCAGTTTACAGCAGAAGAAAGATTATTATTAGCTAGTAGTTGCTTGTTTGGAAACAACCTTAGTAAAAGTATAGCCATTTTATTTTATATTGTTGTAATCTCAATCTCTAGAAATACAAATCCATCAATAACAATGTCAGAAACAGAAATGACATGCTGTTACAAGTCTTCACAGACTGAGGTAACTTAGTATAGTTTTAGCTAAAAATGCACAAACATGATTTCCAGACAAATATGCAAAAATCTATGAAGCTAAAGACAGACTTCTTTATACTTTGGTATTATATATTATTCTTAAAATTGGATACATTTTTCTTTGCTCCTGAATTTAATCGACATATGATTAGACATCTGAAGGTTAAGTATGTGTGTATATGGGGATGAATCCACAGAAAAACTGGTAAGTGGAACCATTCTCACTCCTCCCTCCATGCTGAGGAACCTTTTTCTATATTTTTTGGAGAGGGATTGCTGCCTTTACATGGTCATGTGCAATATTTTATCTCTTTGAATGAGTGCAGTGCTTTTTAAGGTAAGATTTTAAAGCACTGTTATGTAATGCAATCCTGTTCATGTTTACTTGGAAATAAGTCCCACTGTTTCAATGGAGGTTATTCCTAGTAAGTGTGCAAAGGACTGCGCATTAGTTGTCTGTCCCTTCCTTCTCATGCTTTCTAATAACTATGTAAGGCAAGCTACTCTATTAGGTAGTTAAAATTCCTGTATCTCATAGACTTATTCAACTCTTTAATCTTCCTGCCTGCATCATATGGCTTTGATCCAAAAAGAATATGTGCAGAGCAACTACTTTATACTTTGAAGTGCACACGCCAAATCAAGAGACAAGCTACCATGTGAAATAGCAGAGAAAATTCTTTCAGTCGATGTAAGTCTTCACTTCTCTGATGCCTATAGAGATAAAAGTGAATGTTCAGAATCAGAAGCTATATTTTAGAAAGTAGTTCTGATGAAAGAAGGAAGCATGAGGTGTGGCATTTTCAAAAGTTTATAATTTAAATGAAATTGGGTTTATGTGGCTAATTTTGTCCACAGCTACTATTGCACATACTGTGTGCAATGATGGTACACTACCAAAGAGTTCAATGTTATCAAGTTTAACTCAATATCCAGATTTACTTAATACTGTTAATACTATGAGGCTGGAAGCAAACACTTTTCAGAAAGATTGAAAAAGAGGTCATTGCTTGTGAAATGCCCACTCACCCAATGTCATCTCTGGTAAATGAACGTTCAAATTTTTGCACAGTTTCTTCTGTTTCTAACTAGTACTAGCTATATGAAGAGGAGCCTATTTCTAAGTGTTGATGGTTTCTGTTTTCAGTTGGCAAAATAGGGGAGGGGGAGGGGATAGGTGCCTTAGTTTGCAACATTTCCTCATCCATCTCTAACACTGGATATATTTGTAAATATTATTGAATAAAACTAAGGGATTTACACTTTTCAAATTTTCTAAATCTATCAATAATACAATTTTATGGGCAAAACTATACATAATGTATTTTATGTTTTTTAAATAGTAAATTAATCTTAGATTGTACATGAAATTAAGTACTGCATATATTTCAATTTCCCCTCAATTTCTTTTTGAAAAAACACATTTTTAAAAAAACCCAGGGGATTAACATTTCCAGAATATCCTACATATGCCTAATATGGGCATTAATCACACAGAGCTGTAATCAATACAGAGGACTATATGGACAGTAAAGTCCTTTTCTGAAGAGGCTTCCAGTTTAAGTGCCAAACTAGACATTACAGTATTTGGAGATTGATTGCTCTGTCATATCTGTCTTATGTTCGTCCTATATCAAGGGATCAGAACTTACTTGAGTGAGCATCAGTTTTTGCACTAAGCCATGAAAAACTTAAAGATCAGCCTGCTGCAGTCGTTTCCATTGAAAACTTGTGTGCAGAGCCATATCAAAATAATCAAGCTCTTGCTCTTTGCAGAAGTTTAGGAAAACCTGAATAATATAGTAAAAACACAGTTTCTTTAGCTAAGAAGAACAGAAGAGAACATGAAAGGCATCAAATGTATCTTACTCGGCTCATTCTGATTGAAGTGCAACAAAATTAAATGTCAATCAAATTGTTTATGGTTATGACAAGCCTTTTTTAAAAAAGATGTACCCTACTCCAAGATGCCAATTGCCACTTTCTTTAATTTTGGTAAATTACGGTCTCAGTCCAAAATCCAAACTGCTCAACAAATGGTAAAAGCTGCCAGCTTTGGCAGTTTTCATCATCTTGAAGTTGAAAGAGAGGGTGGATGTAGGCTTTAGTCACCCTGTGACATCAGAATTCAGCCCTCACTCTTTAAAAAAAAGCATCACTGTTGTCAAAAATGACTGGAGATGGGCAAACATTCTAAAGCTCTTCTTGGATTGACTTGGAAATTATCTGAATTCTTCTAAAAAAACCTGGAAGAACTGAGCTAATTTCTGAGCTAATCAAAGGGCTCAAATATTACACTCCCCATGAAGGAAGTGAGAGAATCTTTCTACCTCTTACTTTCAAACTGATGGACTGAAGCTGCTCCATTAGTTTGCAGTCAGGAGGGAAAAGATGCCACAACAACAAAATCCAAAGGGAAAGTAGGCCATCCTCCCCTGTGGAGGAACTGTGAGAAATGGCTTCCCCTGCTCCTTGGATATTGGCCCTGCTTGGGTTGGTTTCTCCCCTTTTTGTATGCAACAGAATCATATGGCTGCATGACAATATAATGCAGGAGAAACCAAGGGTGAGAAGAATCCACATGTACACAGTTCCCAGTATAATAGAAGGAATCTGCAGAGATTCAGCACTGACTAGGGAAACACCTGCATATCTCTCCAATCCAGCAGAGAATGCACATGTGGTGAATGTGGCTTTATCCAACTGTGGTGAATATGGCTTTATCTAATCAGGTTAAAAAAACTTCCCATTGTGAGCATGGCATTGTTCTTTCCCACTACAAATACAACAATGCAATTATATTTTAAAATACCATTACCTGTTCCAAAGTATTCAAAGAAAAGCTGTACTCCTTAAAGCTGAAGCTTTGTTTAGCTGTGTGGATATAAAGTTAAAGCAATTATGTTCACTTGACCTGAATCAGATGATAGGTCCTTTCAGGGGAAGGGCTGTAGCTCAGTGGGAGAGCATCTGGTTTCCATGCAGAAGGTCCTAGCATCTCCATGTAGGGTTGGGAGAGATCCGGTCTGAAATTCTGGAGAGCAGCTGCCAGTCAGTGTAGACAATGCTGAGCTAGATAGATCAATGGTCTGACTTACATAAGAAGACCTTGCTGGATCCGGCCAGCGGCCCATCTAGTTCAGCATCCTCTTCTCAGAGTGGCCCACCAGATGCCTTGATATAAGGCATCTTTCTATGTTCCTATGATATCCTCTTTCACCTTTCTTCTATGCACAATAAGGGGACACAAGTTCACCACTTCATGCCCCTCACTCAAGATGCACTTCTCTGCATCCAGTAGCCCCAGATGTCTACATGCGGGTATAATGACTGAAGAACGCACCTGCATGTAGAATGCAACATGTGTCTCCATTCCCTTAATGTGCTGGATGATACACATGTACATAGATGATGGAGGCAGGGAAGGCCTACCTAGTGAGTAGGAATGTCTGACCTTTCTTCTCCACCATGCACAAAGGAAAGGAGACAATACCATTCAAACTAGGGCTTAAAATATCTTTCTCCACAAATAACTGCACAATATATAGAGGGGAAGGTCATACCTTCCTCTAGCATGGAGAAGGCTTTTGATAGGGGCAGTGCATCTTCCATTGGGATCTTGTAGGCCAACAAAGTGGATATCCTAAGTGGAGGAAAAAGCAATCCAGTCACCAGAATGGCTTTGATTCAATATATGTAGAGCAAGCAGTACAAAGCCAAGTCTGGCAGGAAAGGGGAATGAGGGAGGTTGAATCCAACATGCACACGCGCACAGAGAGTTTTCTTATTTTTATTTTTGGGGGGACAATTTATATACCACTTATGTTTAAACAAAACTCTAAGCGATATACAACATACGTTAAAAATCTTACATAAACAGCAAATACCAAAAAAACAAAAACCCACCAAACAAAAAAACAACCCACCACCAGCAGGACCCTAGATTTTTAAAGAATCTCTATGTGCAGTGTTGGGTTAGTAAGGGAACTGCATGTGAGGCTCCTCATCAACAAGGGATACAAACACAGAAGCCAGCTGGATTGGGAAGTATGGGGTTGTCCCCAGAAATAACAGCTCCTGCTTAGTATGTGGTAAGTCCATGCGTTGGTTAATAAATGGGACCTAGAAAGTTGAGGAAAAGGAAAGGACAGGTATTCGCTCATCATCATCCCAATCTGACCCATCCAACAGCTCAAGAACAGTAAATAAAATGTGATACAAACCAAACAAGAACATAAAATATACCAGCTTAAATAATTAAAGAAATTTTGTGTCAAGCTGCAGAAAAATGCTGCAGTTACCTTTCTTGACGAGCTGCACGTGGGAAGATCTGCAGAATATGAGTATTCAGAAGCTCCCCTTGGTCTACTCCCTTGACTTTTATTTGTAACAAATAATTTTTGCCAAATTTGCTTTTCAGATACTGAATAGAACCAAGGCACCTGCAGAAAGATGAGAAACAGCATACAACATAAGGTCAGTTTAATTCATGTCGAAGTTACGTATTTGCTCTTACCTTGGACACTACTGAAACTTTCACTAGTCAATCTGTTACACCATAGATGATATTCTTCTTCATGTGTGGTAAATGTGTTCACAAAGTAGGGCTGTCAATCAGTTAGAGAAGTTTTAGTTGATTAATCTAGTCTTCATTAATTACTCTTGAATAAATCTGCATGTTAAAAGCCAGATACTTCCATCAATAGCTTTAAAAAGTATAAGTTAAAAGTTTAATAAATCAAAGCTTTCATTCATTGTTAGAAGGAAAAGGCATCTTTTAACATTTTTTTTGTTCCTTGCTATGGTTAGCAATCCAGAACAGAAGTAATTTTAAAAAATAAACAAGTGGGTCTTTAAATTTCAGCCCCACCAGTTAAAATTTGACTTTAGAATTTGATTGGTTAATGGTGTGCGTGTGCACATTACGTGAGCTGAGTTAGCTTATAGCTTTCAGCAGTAGCACATGTGCTTGCCAGCCTATTTCTCTCTCTCTGTGCACAACCAGCATGAGGACCAAAAGGTCAAAGAAGCACACACAGCACAGCAGGACCTTGGCAGGCATGCCCAGTAAACAACTTCATTGACAATTATAATAAAAGTGTGCATGCAGGTTTTTTTAATTATTATTTGCAAATAAAATAATGTAGTATACATTTTATCTATCAAATAATTTTTAAACAGAAATCAAGAAGTGTACATGCAGCTTATGATGCCATTGCAATGTGTTATAGTTTTCTAAATATAAGGGGTCATACAAGTTTAAATTTTCCTGGGCTGTAGAACAGCACAGTTCATTTGTTTAACTCGTAACCTGTTTTGAAAACCTTTCCAACATGAGATTTTAATCCTATACTCACTTTTCTGGGAGTAAAGCAGTTTATTCCTGGGAGTAAATTCCATTGAATTCATTAGGAACTCCCCCATCCTATTTTTAAGACAATTAGGCAGGCCTTCTTTAAGTGTCACTGCTGTTATTTGATTTTTTAAAAAACACATTTTGCACTGACCAACTGGTTTTGGCAATAAACTACTACATGGGGTGTATGTATTTTTACATCTCCAGTGTATGTGTATGGAGTCTTTCCAACAACCCTATGAGATAGGTTAGGCTGAGAGTTGGTTCAGACAAGCTGCAGCTGCTTAGAGTGTATGTGTGTGTTGGCAAGTGTTTTGGTATGCTGTAAAATATCAGGACTGTGGAATGTTGCATTTAAAGCAGTGGGGGGCTGCCTTTGTATATGTTTTCCCCCCCTCACTGCATGATTTGTTACTATGACATGATGTTATTTGCACCTTGCTTTTCTTCCTGGATCTTCCCTCCCCCTTTTATCTTTGCAACAACCCTGTGAGGTAGGTAGGCTGAGAGTTGGTTCAGTCAAGCTGCACAAGATTTTTTAGCTGCTCCTATTTTATTAATGTTATGTTTAAATGTTATTAAATAATTATATTATTATAGTTTTTGAGCTGTGTATAACTGTTGTGAGGGCAGGAACTCTGAAAGACAGCTTACAAATCTATAAAAATAAATACATCTTAAATCCAGACTGTGGATTCAAAATAACTCTTCTTGTTTGTAACATATGCACACAAGCAGCAGTTCTTGTCAGACCAATAGATTGCTGGGAGTGTGTGTGTTGCAGAATGGGTGGAAATGTAGGGGGCCCAATCTACATACAGTGTAGTGGGCCCAGTAACTCCTGTTAGCATTCCTGAGTGTGGGTGCCCTGTGCCATCCTAAAATTGCTCCAGAGGGATGGGGAGAAACCCAGCACAGATTTAGGGAGGCACTGGGCAGGGGGAGTAAAGGGGAAGAACATTCCACTGTTCAAGGAAATATCCTGACAGAACGAGCAACTTAGCACAACATTGAATACAATGTTTCATTGATCAATCTACTAATTAAAACATAAAAAGTTGCATTCCTATGATGGACAGAAGGAATATGCCAGACAACAGAAAAGAAAATTAAAAAGTGAGTTTAAGTAGTCTTGGTGACTCCTTAATATGGCATGCAGAAAGTTCTTTAAGAAATGAGCACTGGTGCTTGCTCTTCCTGAGTAAGTTATCCTAGACTGCAGCCACAAGGAATGTGTTTTTTCAGTTCCAATACCTGCAACTTCATACACTTTATGGTTCGTCACTATTCTGAAGATCGCATCCTAAAGGGCAAAGTGTAGACCAAAATGTCCACAGCTCAATCTCTTTTCGTCCATGAACTCACAGGATGGATGTGGTGCAGCTACTGTTCTCTTAACGTCAGCCCTCTATCAGTAATCTGGGGATAAAGGACAGTATTCGACAAAATAATTGCACTAACACAATGGGATTTCCCCCGCTCCTCCCTCCTTCCACACTTGCACCATTCCTAGATCTGCTTGGGAGGATTGGGGAAAACCCCAAAACAGATTTAGGAGGTGCTTGGGGGGAGGAGAGGGGGAAAACATTACATTGTCCTTGCACTGACAGAGTCAGTGACTTAGTGCTATGTTGAATGCAAGCCAATAACAGTAGTCTATCGCGGGGATGTTGTAAGGATTCCTGGATGCTTTTGAACAATGTAAAGTGCTATATCAAAGCTAAGCATTACTTGTTATTAGTGCAGCACTGAGGCACTGCAGACTCAGGGACTCACCATCAATTTAATTGTGGAATCTTCGGGGGGGGCACTTACAGTTTTTTAAAAGTTTTACAGGTGGTTGCAGCAAACTCTGACCCTCTTTTTGTAATCACAGCATCCAGCTGCTAAAGCAGAGCTCTACTTGTCTCCCATGTATCAGCCTGAGTTAAGTGCACAAACATCAACCCATGAAAGTTGAAGCCATGGAGCAATGTGCATATCACGTTTCTCACTCAGATTCACACACTCATTCCCTTAACCTTTATTTTACAAATGTGATGGGTGCATAGGAGGATTCTGCACATGCATCCCCTCAGAATCTGGCACCACATGCACAAGCAGTGCTCTGCACAAAGTGCTCATTACTGGGCTGCCGAATCTAACACAGGGGCATTCATACACAATGTTTGCATTGCTGTACTGGGACTTTCACTTGCAGACCCAATAAAATGGCCAGTTCTGTCAGCTTTGTCAACTGTCACTTGCTGACAAAGGTAATCAGCACTGTCGGAGCAGATGGCATTGACTAACTGCTTGATGGAAAAGTCTATGGAGATGTGCACACATACTCCTAAACCTCTGAGATGCTGAAGGTGGAGGTGGCATCAACCAGTATTGTCAAAAAGCCAGCCATGGTCCTGCCCCAATCAGTATCGTCCCTCATGTGAAGTATTTCTACACATGTACATTGGTATGTAGTCTGCACATATCACTTTTTTCATGTTAATCATGAGAAGATGGAGGAGCATAATAGCTGTTGAGCATGCCAGTGGCAGGACCAGCCCGTGGTCCTCCTTATGCATTCTTTGAATGCATGGAGGCATTGTCTGAACTTCTCTATTATTGATTCTGTTTCAGTATTTGTCTTATTCTTCTCGGGGTTAGTACAGAAATGGGTAATCCATATCAAAAATGCTTCAGCAGTTACCTGAGCTGTCCAGTCACCATGATAGCTACTCGGTCACAGACAGCCTCTGCTTCTTCCATGTTATGTGTTGTCAAAATGGCTCCTTGGTTTTTGTCTTTCAGTACAGTTTGAATTGCTTTCCTGTAGACAACATAATATTTATTAGGGTGGAGGAGTGTTGAAGCAGCCAAAACAGGCTCCTCTTAGCAGACTGTTTTGGTCCTGCTTGAGTCAATGGATGGAGCACCAACCGGAGAAGAACAGAGTACTCCACTTGTAGCCACAAAGCAGCCCAAATGAAGAAGAGGCAAAGAGAGCAGAAGAGGCAGCAATAGAAAGAGAAGGTAAAGTGAGAGCAAGATGCTGAAGAAGCCACAAGACAGGGAAGAGCACAAAGTCATCCACAGAATGCACAGGGAAGAGGGAACCAGACAGGAGTTCTTAGGCCTACATCTCTCTCTCTTTCTCTCTCTCACGGAAGGGAGCCAGAAGCTCATGTCCATAACTTCCAGAATCTGTATTTGGTCAACTGATGTCAGTGAGGCACCTCTAGAATAAATAGTTGGAGGATCATGCTATGAATACTAAAGGAAGATTTAATGTATTCTATTACTTTTTCCTATTAGTACTACACAAACATATTGATACCATGTGAAACTAGGATCTCAGCCTCAGAATTTACACAAATTTAAGTGATGCATCACAGGGCAAGTTTGAAGGTATTGTGTTCCCCTAGGAAAAATGTTTAACAGGTGGCTATCACCCAGATGTACTTGGTTGCCCCTCTTCACCCATTGCAGCCAGTCCCATGGCTTCATGAAACCCAGAAGACTATCCTTAACTCCTCAGTTCCCACGGTCACTTCTGTCTTGCCCTTGCTTTTCCTTGCCTGACAGTGAGCACTGATCTCAAAGTCTCAAAGAGCTCTTCCTCACTCACCTGTTTCTCACAGTCAGACCCAGAGCCCAACAAACATCTTGCTGGAATTTTTTCTACCCTTACTATACTAGTGCTGCTATCCATCGCCCAACTGCCAGGCACTATTTCCTTCCTTCATGTTCTGCAGTTTCTCTACAACAGAATTAGGGGTGCGTGTTAACCATATCACAATATGCCCATGTATCCAAACAAGTTGAACGTTTTTAAAAAGTTAACCCTTTATGAAGTGCATGGCATGTGTATTTCAACAAGAAGTGTACTTCATGCTTCTCCAGAGTGGTCTCCCTCTGATGTCCATCTGTGTGGTTTTCCCCGTCCAACAAAGGGACTATTAACTTCTTTTCTCTCTTTTCTGGCCCTACCTATTTTGATCTGATTACAAACCTAGAATTTGCCCATGAATTTCTGGAGTCCATCATGTGTGAGATATTATTGTAGTATGGTAGCCTCAGAAGTAACAAGGGTTAGGGAAAACTTCACTCTGTTCTGGGATAAACTGATGTTATGTGAATAAAATAAATCCAATCCTGAAAGGCTGGATTAGGCATTTTCTGGGTTCAGGAACAGTGTGCAAAACAAAAATGTACAAACAACCCTAAGATTTTTAGAAAAGATTACCTGTAGGGTGAAAGGCACTATGCCACATCAGAACCTTTTTAAGCATATTGGTTTGTCTGATATATATATATATATATATATATATAAACACTCAACAATTCATATTGTTTACTTGGATACCTAAATATGAGCACATCATAATAGGTATACATAATGTGCAATGTATTGCAAATTTACAACTTCAGTTCTATAGTAAATGTATGGGTCACTCACCACACCTGCCGCTTTCCTTTGGGATCTATTCCTGCTGTTGGTTCATCTAATAGCATCAAGGTAGGATTACCCAGCATGCTCAGGGCAAAGCATAACTAAAATTAAGGAAATGGTATAAAGTGTTTCAAGTTGCTTCAAACATTTGATAGAAATGCAGAACATAAATTTGAAAAGTAAGTAAAAATAAATAATATTTGCAGTGGACTCTGTGGTGACAGCTGTCCAGACGCAGAAACCTGGAAAATTCTCTATCAGCATGTGAGTGAGAACAAACGAAAACATGCTAAATGGTCAGACAGGCCAACAAATCAACAAGAGATTTTGGTAACATGTTTCATTTTTTACCCTTTTCCTTTAGGGTGGTAAACAAGAGTGCTATCTCACTGTAGTCTACAACAGTGCTCTGATACAGGTTAGGTTGAGAAGAAGTGGCTTACACAAAGGCACTCCACAAGCACACATTACAAGGTGGAAATTTACATTCCAAATTAGGAAGTTATAAACCTTGGTAACATCAAAAGCAGGGCCAGCATCAGACATGACTGAGCCCTTGGGCACCAGACTGCCCTAGGCCCATGTCTTCATGCTCCTCAATATCCCCTCCCGATGCAGGTGACACAGGCTTAAATAGGCCTGCCCACCCCACCTACCTCCCACATCACCATCTTGGGTGATGGCAGGCATGTGCACATAGCGCACTAGCACACCGACGCAGTGACGTAAGACGAGGTAGGTGTTGCGCTGTGTGTAGTTGTGTTGCTTAATTTCGTTTAAAAGCAGCACCACAGCAGCAGAGAGTAACAGCAGATTTTGAAATGCGAGTGTGCCAGCGTGTGCGTGCATTTGCCTAAGAAAGCAGGCTTTTACCCTGCAACAGCATCACTGAGACTGCAGACTTAGTAAAATAAGAAAAGCTACTTTATTTAGAGAAATACATAGTAGATAGAAAAGGCATACCTAGTTCTAACTAACTAAGTTGGAGGCATAACTCCCAGGTGTAGGAGTCAGCCCCATGCTCAGAGAGAGAGCAGAGACAAAGGGATGTCTCTTCTCTCACGGACAGCCAGAGAAGAATGGAAAGGGCAGAAGGAGGAGGGGCAGGTAAGCTTCCCCAAAGGCGTCACAGTCTAGCGACAGAAGGAAGTCAGTCAGAGCATCACAGGTAAAAGGTAAACAAGCCTATCCATCTGGAGGACCCTAGCTCTATCTTCCTTCTGGAGCACAAACAAAAGAACAAAACAGGAGTTGCTCTTGCCCCACTTCCAACAGTAGGTGGGATGGATGGGCCTGTTTAAGCCCATGCTGCCTGCATTGGGGGTGTTTCCTGTGATGGTGGAGCTCCCGCTTCACGAACCGTGGCAGTGGCAGGTCACTGGGCACTATGATGCAGTGCTAATGTGGAGCATGAGCTCTACCTTCCCAGCCTAAGGAGGGGCCTCTCAGGGGCCCTCAGTCAGTGCCTGACCTGGCTGCCCACTAGCACTGGGCCTGATCAAAAGACAACACTGCCCCCCCAACATAACGATTCCTATATTTATACAGGTTATATAGACTTGTCCAAGCCATCAGATTGTGAGGATTTGTATATGCTAAGGGGAATGTAAGTTGAGAAGTTAAAATGCACAACAACTGGCCATTGTGCACATTCACTAGACTTCATGGAGAATGTGTACATAACCCTTCCATGAAGAGGGAATTGTGCACATTTCCTGATTAACATACATCTTCTCCAACAGACCTTGGGAAATGTACATATAGCACCTCATTTTGAACATTTTCCACTCAGTATGTATAGTCTCCAATAAATACGCCTTTATGTCTATTTCTTGTTCAGAAGTGTGCAGTCTGCAACCTCCTATCTGCTTCTGGCCCACTACCTAATGTTACATGGCCCACAACATATCCTCCTACTGATCAGTACAGTAGCAGGAAGGAGGGTCAGATAAAGATTTACTTTCTTTCAGTCCAGCCCTCTTTTTCCCCCACCATTCTTACCTGTTCCTCAGTGAACTGAGCAGCACATGGGGAGTTGCAGGGAGAGGAACCTGATAAACCTTCCCTCCCCCAGTTATCATGGAAACTGCTAAGGAAAAAGCTTAATAGATGAGGTCAATCATCATGGAAATTGCAGGGGAGGGGAGATTTAACCAGCTGAGGAAGGGTCACCCAATAGGAAAAAGAGGAATGGGAGAAAAAGACTTACATTTCCCAAAACATATATACATAAATTATTTTTTTAAACACATTTTTCTTAATTTTCTGTTTCTTTTTCCAAGGATCACAACAACAAGGGAAAAAAATAAAAATAATAACAACTAAATAAGATAATGAACATGGTCAAAGGCATGCTACATATCTGCGGAAATACAGAACATTTTGTCCAGTAATATATATTGGGGGAAATGGAAAGTCTCAATATACAGTTGAAAGAGAGAAAAAGAAGGAAAGTCAAAAATAAGGCATCAAGATTACAGACATTTCCAAATATCCTGGATACACATTACCATTATTTAAGACAATTCTTTGATACTCCTACAGTATAACAGGGGAAGAGTTTTCCAATTACAACCAATCACTCTGACTTTCGTTAACTAAACTACATATGACCACTCATCCTTGAGGCAACTTTGTGTACAATGGAAGCAAGGCAATTAGGATTCCTGGGGGTGATTTCCAATTCATAATTTTTGAATGATCACTCAGATTTTTTTTTGTAAACCTCTTAGAGGTCTTTACATTCAAGCAGTATATAAATAAATTGCAGCACATTTAGAGCAGATTTGTTAAGAACCAAGTTCATTGTAGTGGTGTGACTATATTATTTGAATGCTTTCAGACAGCACTCTGTCTTCATCATGGGCTGCAGTGCTCTGTGATCCTCTTGTATCCACTTCTTCACACCTGACAAATGCAATGAACTCAAAAGACAGGCTAATCTCCCAGCCAGCAGAACATCTGCATATAATGTAGAGTAACAAACTAGGGTTGGCTCCAGGTTTGCTGAAGCCCTTGTTGTGCCCCACGTGCCAGTGGACCTCCCTCCTTGTGATGGGCTATGGATGGTCCTGACTTCTCTGTCCTATTAAAGTTTTCCTTCAGCAGACAAGCAGATGAGCTGGACTTCCCTGCGAATGACTGCAGGGAAGAGATGGAGGAAGAGGTGGTAGTGTAGATGAAGAATAGGAAGCAGTAGTGTGGGCAGGGAGAGAAAAGGCAAGCACTGGCTGAGCAGCAGACCATGCACCTGATGGTGCTGTCTAGTACTGCTGGGCTTGTAGCTATCATTATTTGGCTATTGGTTCTAGAGACTAACACAACATGGAACTTACTTTCCTAGTTAATCCAGCAGGCAATGTCTTGATTTTCTTTTTTAAATGGTCCTGGAGTCCTAGAGCTTGAACTATTCTGAAAGAAATGTGGAAAAAACAATGTTTGGTTGTTCTGAAACTGATCTCTTTTATGTGATAATTACTACTGCACTAACAACAATTTGTTAACAACAACAGATTGCAGCAGACTTTCAAGGATGCTGTTATAATACTGGTACCTGTGCTCTTTTAATGTGTAAGAAAACATTCTTATACCCAAGAAGAAAAATCAAAACTGAAGATGACTAGCTTCCAGAATTTGACAAATTTGGAAAGTATAGAATAAGAAGTCTTATTCTCAGTACCCCAAAATTCTGAGACAAGAATTGTACAATGAAAGCAGGGTCTTGTGCTGCCCTTACCGATTGATGGCAATAGCAGCTGCCCCTTTCTGTATCCCTTTCACGGCTGCAAAAATCTCCAGATGTTCTTTCATGGTCAGGTTGGACCAGAGGGCATCCTCCTGGGGACAGTAGCCAAGGAAACCAGCAGCATTTTCTTCTGTTGCAGCTGCATCAGCCCCTTTTATCAGCACCTGTCCAAAATATCTGGAATTGTGATATCATTTAAATTTGTTCAACACAGGTGCATCTTCTGATATATTGAAGGCCTCACAAGGAGCATATGTGATCAAAAATAGGTCTTCTACATCAGATCAAATTAATAGCTTGGGAGAATTTGCAAGAGCACCACTCAGTCCTAGTAAGTTGGTGAGGCCTAGCATAACACCTTAGTAAGGCAGAAATAGATACATCAGTCCGCAATGAATAAGGAAATTGTAAATTCCTATTCTGTTTTTTCTGGTAAAAATTAACTAGGTAGATCAACCTTGGTTTGGGATTTCATTTCTATATATGTAATTTAGTTTGGCTGGATTTTTGGATTTGGGACTCACTGAGAAGCATCAGTCCTTACAGGGAAAAGGCCACTGGCTAACAGGCATGTGGGATGATGCAGTGACACTATTATGTAGGGGAAGGATTAGAAACAATGAGACTAGGGACCAAACACGAGATGACATTAAATATGTATAAGTACGTCCAATGTATGTTCTTTAGATAGCATCTACGGCAGAGGGACCTAATCAGGACTCAGACCAGAGTGCACGGAGAAGGAGTCTTTAATCCTCCCCCACATTCCATCCCCTGCCACTGTTACTAGTCCTAGATGGGAAGCTGCTCATGATGCCATTAGCATATACTATTCATTAACATATGGCTCTTGTTAAAGCTGAGTTTAACACATCTCTTCTTGAAAAAGAACAGTACATTTTAGTACTCACACCTACCTGTCCAGCTGTTAGATCTGTGTCTCCTGTTATCATATTCACTGTTGTACTTTTACCAGCTCCATTGGGTCCCAGTAGCCCCAAAACTTCTCCTAGAAGGAACATGTGTACTCAATCTTTTTTTTAAGGATACAACTACACCAGATCACAACAAACAACAATTTTAAATGTTGGTATTAATAGGTACTGTATAGCTAAATGTATAAGAACTATTGCATTCTGAGTTTTTAAATCAAGTGCCTCAATAATCTTCCCAGGTACTACCCAAAGTCTTAGCAAATAAATATGAGCAGTGAAAACACTGCCAGCGGTAGATCTATGCCTGCAGCACTTTCCACAGCAGACATGGTTTCCTACCAGTAGAAGAGCCAGCAGATGCGAGGCTTAGGAACGCTCTGCTCCTATACTCACTTCTTTCCTTCCTACTGAGTCTCTTACAGTGCAAAGGAAACAAATGTTTTCATCAAAGAGGCCAAACTTTCCTGCAAATGTGTACAATTTTTTTTCCAGGTCAAAAAGTTATAAAACCGTAAGAGTAAACATTTGCCATCTAACCTTTTTTAACACAAAAAGAGAGATTTCTGGTGGCCACTTTTCCCCGCGCCTTGCTGTTCTTGAAACAAGAACAAGTCTTTTCACTTTTGTATTCCTTGCGCAGGTTGTGGACAAGGATAACTGGTCTCTAAGTAGGAAACAGAAGAGATAGATCCTTACTTGTGGCATATACATTGCTATTCCCCATACTCCTCCTTTGGTTTTAACTGACCAAAGTAGGAACTACATAAGGCATTCTCCATTAGACAGAAACATAGGAAGTTATATAGGAAGCCTCATACCACACCAGACTATTTGTCCATCTATTCTTGGATTGGCAACAGCTCTCTAGGGTCTCAGACAGAGGTTTTCACATCATCCACGTCAATATTTACCGGTGGTGGCACTTGGCCCAAAGAGCCTTTTCCTCAGTGACAAGATGGAGTGGGCTTTGAACACGGCCTGCCAACCCATGCTTGACCCAGGAAGGCCTTTTCCTTTATATGGAGGTGCAGCTGTGGGCATGCAGGGCATTCCTACCCCTCTTACCTTTCTTGTGGAAGTGGCAGCAGTGCTTGGCCAAGGAAGGCATTTTCTTTGATATATGTGGGGGAGGGGAAAACCGGAACTAGTGAGACATTCCCTGACCTGCCTGGCTCAGCTCTGAACATCCTTTTTGTGCTGGGCAGGGGACGAGAATGTAAGTGCAATGGGATGAGAAAATTTCATGTATTAGTTACATTTAAAAGCAATTTTTCACAGCAGAGATCAAATATCTATCTGAATGTTTATAAGAGGGGTGGTGAGCACGTGACACTCAGATATTGTTGGACTCTGATTCCTATTAGTAACTTCAACGCTGTCATGGCCCCATCAGAGGACTCATCAGACGAGGATGACTTGGAAGTAACAGCAGCAGACCCAGAAGCAGCAGACCCAGAAGGAGAAACGGAGGAAACCCCTGAGAACCCAGCTCCTTCTCCCCCTCAGCTGCAGAGCACCCCAGACACAGCTGAAGCCCTTCAGCCAGACGCAGATAGTGAACAGGATACTCCCCCCTCACCTGCAGAATGTAGACAACAGAAGGTCAGGCAGAAGAGGGGCAGGCCTGTCCACTTAAGGCCAAAATGCTGATGGCTCACACCTGCTGACAAACCTGCTCCTTAAAAGACAAACCTTGGGTTCAGCTTGTTGCTGACTACAATGTCAGGCATGGTTTTGTGTGTTTCCAGATTCCCTGAACCTTATCTCGGACTGACCCCTTAGCAATTGAACCCGGACCTCTACTGACCTCGCTTCTGGACTTCTGGCTTGGCATGTAAGCTTGGAAAGGGCCTTGCCCTTATCACGCTTCATCCTTGTTAGCCTGGCAGATTTACGACCAGGCTGCCAGCTAAGGACTTTCCCGCCCTGGTAAATACCCAGGAATTTCCAACCCCCACCGGCACTGTTGTCTCAGTGCAGAGCTGACAAACGCAAAAAACAACAACACTTGTGTCCATGGACTCAGACATAACATAAAAATCATGTATCTTTTGCTTTCTACTGCCACCGTGCCATACAAACATGGATCTGAGGCACTGATCCTTACAATTCCTCATGACCTTTCCATGGGATCTCCCCAAAACTACATTCAAATCATTTTTGTGGTCTCTGATTTGATTGTGGTTTGTGGCATATCCCATGTAAACAAATCAAAGACTGATAAATCCGTGTCCTTGTTCCATATTTTGAGGGCATAAACTGACAGAAGAATACACGACAATGAAAACCGTTTAGGAGGAAGGGCAGGGAGATGGGTTAGCACCTCTTAATGATTCACTTTTCTCTTTTCCTTCTGGTGTGAACTCTTGAACCTCTTAAGACTGGCTAGTATTTTGCTCAGTATGTATGCAAGTTAAGGTGGCAACTGGAATTTTGGATGACGAGGGAGTCAAAGATGTGTTAAAGGAAGAAAAGGAGACTGCAGAGAACTGGATTATTTGTATCTGTCTTTACAGCAGAAGATGTAGAGCAGATCACTGCACCTGAACTAACGTTTTCAGAAAGGAAGTTCAGGAATTGAGGCAAATATTTATTTATTATTTTATTTATTAAATTTTTATACCACCCCATAGCTGAAGCTCTCTGGCCGGTTCACAACAGTCAAACATCAATACAACAAGCTTATAGTGATGGCGAGATGAGTTTCTAGACTTTATTGATAAAATAAAAACTGACAAATCATTGGGTCTAGATTGCAACCACCTGAGTGTTCTTAAATAACTTTTATTTGAAATTGCTGATATAACAATAATATGTAAGTTGTCCTTAAGATCAGTCTAAATCCCTGATGACTGGAAAGTGAGGAATGTAACATCGATGTTTAAAAAAAAGATCTGGGAAATTGCAGGTGTTAGGTTAATGTCTGTTCTGGGAAAGCTAGAAGAAAACATTATTAATGATAGAATTACCAAGCATATAGAAGAACAGGTCTTGCTGAAGCAGAACCAGCATGGTTTCAGCAAGGATAAGTCCTATCTCACTAACCTTTTAGAGTTCTTTGAGAGTATTGACAAGCATATAGGTAGATGTGATCCTGTTGACAGAGAAATCTGATTGGCCACTGTGAGTCATAGGCATTCACAGGATTTTTTCGCAGTGGGGCCAAAGCAAAACACTGAAACGTGGGAGCAGGCTAGTTTCTCACAAAAAATACAAAAGAATAGTGGATACACCATCATCTCTAAGGGATGAGTCATCCTGAAATGATGGTCCTCAGGTCCTATCAGATTTCTCCCAAAAGTTCAAAAAGCTGTTCTGTAACTTTAAAAAAAAATCATATTTGCATCAAAGTCTGATTCCACAGTAGGTCACATGTAATCCATCTCTTTTGTACATATTTAAGTTGTCTCAGAATAGTTCCCAGTACCTAACAAATCAAAACCTTTCTTCCTGATACCACTATCTCATCCCCGTATAGAACACTGTCTGTCTAGGTGGCCTTAGTCTAGGGTTCCATATTGCCTGGTTAGCTGCATTTTATCATGCTATCTGGTGCCCACTTAGCCCATTAGGTGGCTCAGAATTCCCAGAATTCCCAGCTTTCAATTAAAAAAAGCAAGTCTCTAGCCCTTGTGGATCCAGAGAAACAAAGCAAAATGTGGAGGCAGGTTTCTGCCCATTTTGTGAGAAATCAGCCTGCTCCTGCCTTCCAGTGTTCTTAGCCAATGATGGACACCACACCTGTCTTGGGAAAATATATTTTTTTAGTCTGCCTGCCTTCTGAATAAGCAGAATCTAGCAGTTTAGAAAACCACACATGCTCACTTGATCAGCACATGCAGCTCTACCCTTTATCCATAGACTTTCTGGTTGAGTCAGCAAGGAGAAGCAGCCTTCATCTCAATTGCCTCTGTGTCTCAGGGTATGTGTCTTAGGTGGTGAATGCAATGGGAGGGTCTGCCTGTCATCATGGAGAATGGAATAAAGGGGTATGAATCCACCAAATGCTCTCTTCCTTGAACAAATACAAGATATAAAACGTCTCTGTGGAAAAGGCTGCAGTATTAGTATTTGCATTTTTCCACCCTGCCCTCACCCTGCTAAATGGTGCTTGCTCCCAAGTAAAGTTGCAATGGAATGCAGCCTCGTTCACCCTGTTGCCTGCAGAGGCTCTGTTCAGTAATTCAGAAAAGGCTAAAAAGTATTTTTGATACATATCCTTTTTCATGGCTGGCAGGCATCTCCCCATCAAAGATCAACCTACTTCATTTCCTCCTCAGGGATGGATGTTTGTGTGTGTGTGCATAAATATATACACACATTGAGAGTCTGTCAGTCTGACTATCAATATATTCTTTCAATGCAGTGGGGGTGTAACCTTTCTCACTTAAGACCAATAGAAATGGAACAGCTGCCCTGTCTAACGCTGGTACAGCTTGCCAGGTCTTTAGAATCCACTGCATTTTTAAATTATTTTTTTAAAAAGAGGTGCCAACACTCAAGCTTCCATCAAGTTCCAGCCTTTATCATAGAAGGATGTGTTTCCCCTCTCTGTGATCTGGAATGTGAGAATCAGTGTACTAAAGACACTTCTCACATGCTCAGACACTACTCTCTTCAGATGAGATGATTAACTGACCTGAAAAATATTGAAATATTTATTTTTATCTGCTTTACAAGTTGTAGTGTTGTGCTCGTTTCACATTTCCTAATTGTTGGTACAGACAACTTCTAAGTCACGATATTGCTTTTAGTTGATGCTTTGCTGGCTTTTTGTTTTATCTGGATTTTTATACTGCTGCATTGACTTGTTTTATGTTTGTTTCTATTTTGTGTTTTATTATGTTTTTATGTTGTCTATTTTTATTGTTTTTATTATGTTTTTAAGCTGCCCTGAGCTCTGATTTTAACAGGGGAAGGTCAAGATAAAAATCCTTTTAATAAATAAATATTCTGTAGTGTTGGAAATTAGAGTCTAGGGCATTTAAGGCTGAAAATGTAAGTTATTTTTTTAAAAAATATTCCTCACATCCTCCCCCACTGTTTGATGACAATTACTAGGCACAAAGACAAAACGACAATGCAATCATTAATATGTTTAATTTGTATAATTAGCCTACCCAGATTTATTGAACTGGAATATGGCAACCCTACCTTAGTCCTATATTTTTGTACATCTCTTCTTCCATTGTACCTCAGTACTACTGTGCAACCTTTATAAGCAAATATCTATGTAGTTCCAAAAATGTCAACATTAAGTGTCTTTAAGCCCTATGAGCTTCTATGGTGGTATGTAAGAGGAGGCATTTAGTTATTTTTCATACCCAGATTGCTAAATAAACCACAGAGCAAGTTATAAGGACTTTTTAAAATGTGAAAAGCACTACTATTATGCTTTACCTCTTTCTGATTTGCAGAGGCCAATGCACTCTGAACTCTTGCCCTTTCATCCTGAACGTCTCTATCATCACCTTCAATGGCCTCTTCAGGATTCTGCCGCCTGCTCTTTCTCTGTGGAGTAATCCTACAGATCAAAGACATGCAAAATGTTGAAAGCATTGCATAACAAGGAATAAATGTTGTTTTCAACTAGGAAAGCAATAAATGGTCCATAATAAAGCGAGGATCTGTGCTAATATACAAATATATTATATATTAGTTGTATATATAATATACAACTGAGAAAATGGTTCCTTACAAAGTTTCATATCTGCTTTTGCAGAAATGTGTCTGAAACATGTGATATCACTTTTTGAGGTAGGTAGAAATATCTGTAAAATTAATACAGTTTGTAAATTTCTAGGTGTAGTATTACTTAGGATTATTATTATTATTATTCTCCTCCTCCTTTCAGAGTCTTGGTTATATAGAGAAAAAAGTCTACCATCATGAAATAAAATATTCCTAAAAATAACAAAGTTGTTTGCTTCATCTTGATATTCCTCTTTTTGAAAAACTGTGAAACACATTATTTTAGATTTTATTAAATTATAAAGACCACAACAAAACAAATACAATTATATACATAACAGAATATTTGTTTTTACTATCACATCGCAGAGCTATTCCTTTATTAGTAATAATTGAACGAGATCAACCGTTGTTTACCATATGGCCAAACCCTTTAAACTTTTCAACCCATGGAATCTCCACTAAAATGAAGAGATATAACAACTAAGGCTCCTAAGAATATAACTAGAAAAACTAGATTTAAAAAAGAGTAGAATCCATTAATATCAAAAGGGCTTATGTCTGGAAGACATTATTTTATAAGAAAAATAGGAAAACATTTGCATTACTAAACTTGTCTGCATAAGTGTATTTATGTGTACAAACCTAAAAATGGGATCTCTTCTCATAACTGGCCTGCCATATTTCATCACCAGATAGCGAAGTAAAAAAATGAGAACTATACAGTGGAAATAAGTCTAAATAAAAACAGAAGTAGACAATTATGTTAATCAAGAGTAGGGATCTATAACCAATTAATTTTATTCTATTTAGGCTATAATCCTATAAACCACCAGTGAGGAACCTCTGGTCGTGAGCCTAATTAGGCTTGCTATGTGTCTCCATTTGGCCCATGAGCCCATTTTGGGCAAACCGTGGCCACTTGCCAATCTATGTGATGTCATACAATGTCATGTGTGGAACAATTATGGGGATCTCTTATCTCTGGTTATTATTGTTATTACTAGTAGTCACTTTCCTCACAAAAGCAACCCAAAGTGACTTACAATAATAATAATCTATCTATCTATCTATCTTTCTATTTATTTATTAATTTGTATCCTGCCCTTCCTCCCAGCAGGAGCCCAGGGCGGCAAACAAGGCACTAAAAACACTTTAAAACATCATAAAAAACAAATCTTAAAATACATTAAGACAAAATAGCGTTAAAAACATTTTAAAAACATTTAAAAAGGTTAAAAACATTATTAAAAACATATTAAGCAAATCTGACACAGAGACAGACTGGGATAGCTCTCAATTTAAAAGGCTTGTTGAAAAAGAAAAGTCTTCAAAAGGCGCCGAAAAGATAGCAGAGATTATCTAAACACCACAGCATTAAAATTGGAGATAAGCTCACTTTGAGAGTAAAAGCAGCAGAGTTATCTCCAACACTTCTGAATGGGTGTTCTGATGACGTGAACAGGGTACATGGCCAGGTTCATGCAACCATCAATTGCTGTAAACTGCCCAGAGAGCTTCGGCTATGGGGCAGTATATAAATGTAATAAATAAATAAATAAACCATTTGTGTCTTGGACTCTTGCCCCCATGATATTACAGTATTTTATGGTATTATGTATTTATATTTATATTTTTAATTCACTTGGATACCTTTGGGTAACAAGGGACTAACAAGTAGTAGTAGTAGTAGTAGTAGTAATGATAATGATAATAATAAATATGCTTGGTTAAATTTGTCTGTCATTCAGGGAATATGTGTGATTTTATAACAGGATTAAACTAGGACTTACTTTAATTATATTGCTAGCAGCCAGATCTGGGTTTGGCAGGCAATTACATTTCTGACTATGGTATGTATTGTATGATGATAGGCTTGTTTCTCATCACAAAAGATCAATTTTGGAACAACTAAATGGTGGAAGAGAATTTCTCAAAAGAACATGGCACATCTACTTCCAACAAAACACAATGTGAAACTCGGTGACCTGCAGGCTGATAGTAAATGGTTCACCTGTCATATTATTTGAACTACTTTGAAACAAATTGCTAATAGCAAAATTACTGGTGCATTGTGTTTTTAAAATTCTTATTAATATTGATTTATTCCTTTCTCACCACAAAAGAAGACATCAGGAGTCTATTCATATTTTCAGCATTATCATCCTCTGCCAATTCATACATTAACTATAAGAAAAAAATGTGATTATTCCCTGTAATACTAAACTTAGGTCACGTCTGTGCCCATAAACTTGAAAGTAAAACAAAGTCACACATAATTCAGTAAATTCAAAGGTATACTGGTTTGCAAAGTAAAAGAAAATGATTTTCAAAGGAAATGACCCAAGGACCTGTGAGCTTCCAGGATCTTCATTACATTGAGTGTGCCTGAATGTTAGCAGCAAAGGGTGGTGGTGATGAGAATAGGGAGCAGGGCTGGCGCCAAAGGGTGGCCAGGTTGGGCCCTGACTGAGGGCCCCTCCTTAGGGTGTGGGGTTAGTGCTCCCCTTCTGCAATCCTTGGCAGGGTCGACTCACAACCCTGCCACAGATCACAGAGATGGAACTCCCAGGGCCCATGCAGTCTCATGTGGTCTGTAGGGGGAGCTGGAAGCAGTGGGCGTGGGGCAGGCTGGCACCCAAGGGCCCAGTCATGCCTGGCACTGGCCCTGGTGGGGAGGGAGGCTATGGAATGAGGGGATTGGCAGATGTATGTCATGAGGTTAAAAATCACACTAGGTGAAGAGCTTTTAGAAGAAGGAAAGGAAAAAGGGACTTCCCAGGAGGATCCCTCCGCCTGTGCTGCCTCTGAGACGGGCTCCCGTCTTGGATGAAACTTATCCAGTTTTAAATTCAGTCAGAAGGGTTTTTTCTGACTGGGGATGATTTCTTCCGGATAAGGAAGAAGCGTGAGATCTGCCACATAGTTTTGTTTTGATTGTTGGAGCCTGGAATTCATCAGAATTGTCTGTCTTCCAGCAGTTCAGACAGAGCGAGGATTTTATGCTAGCTCAGCTGGATAAGTGACCCGTTTTTTTTTAACGGACTAGCAGGCAAACCTCCTGTCTACATTTATCATTTTCTTATCTATATAGCTAAAGAGATTTGTCAAAGTAACAGCAATTAAGATAACCTAGATGAGGTAAGACTTTCCTTCTTTATTTACGGAACTAAGGGGGAAGAAAATATAAATAGCTTATCTTTTTATTATTATTATTGCAAAAAGCTGACATGGAAAATTGTGTTTTAAAGATTACAACGGATGAGAGCTTTCTGATTGGGAGAGATAAGAAATCTTTTTGATTTACAAGACTTTTGTGTAATATATATAAGGGACTATTTTTTCTGATCTACTTTTTTGTTGTTGTTGTTGACGAATCTGCTCATTCTCTCTGCTACTAGTTATTTGAACGCTGTGAACTAAAAGCTGTTTTTGCACTTCTGGACATTTAAGAGATAAGGACTGTCTAGCGTGTGACATTAGTTGGTTGGAAAGATTAACTCCTTTGTAACTGGATAAAGAAATAAACTGCTCTTTGCTTGGGACATTGAAAATTGAAGGAGTTTTGTTCTTTTGGTTTTAAGAATGGCAATTAAGAAGATCATGGATGTACAAGAAGGGACTTTATTTCTAGACATGCTTCAGAAAATAATGGATGGGATTAACTCAATAAAACAAGAACTGAGAAATAATAGACAAGCGTGGAGAACTGAATTTCATGAAATGAGACAGGAGCTGAAAGAAACTCAGGATTCTATGAGAAAGGAGAATAAAGATAGATCTGGAAAACAAAAAAAGGATGAAAGAGAAATTAAAGGCAAGGTTCAATCTATGGAGATTGGCTTAAATATGGACATGAAAAAAGATTTGGATTTCCTGGTTGTGACGGATCCTGGAGATAAATATTACAGTTTGGAATACAGCGCTGTCTCTGAAGGAATTGAAGAGATTGGAGATAAAGATATTATCGGTTCAAAAAAATTCCTGGACTGGAAGGATTTCATGGAACTTGAAATGGAGAAAGTTAATAGAATTAATCCCTGTTTTGTGTCAATGGAAAAACCTTCAAGAAATGTACTAGTGTATCATGTGGAAAAGAGGAGCAGAGATGCGGCTTTGAAACAATACTTCAGTGTTACGTTTGGATTTGATGGTAAGAAAATATCTGTGATGGAGGAAATTCCTATCAGACTTTTATTATATGACTATGACAGCAAGATTTTTGAGTGCGTAAAGATGGAAGATGGACCCAATATGGATAATGACAGAAGAGCGATTTGAAACTACTGGACTCAGTAGATTTGATGAGTCGGATTAATTGACATGTTTATTTAGAAAAAAAATTGATTGACATATATCTCAAGGATTGGAAACTTCTCTTTGACTTTTTGTGAAAGATTAAAATGATATGATGTTAATGAGATTTGAAACCAACTAAGATAACTGCTGGAGGAAGGTGATTTTATAATCTATTAAGAGATAGGTCTGTTATATATTATAGATTTATAGTTGAATTATAGTGTTTTGAAATTACTGGATTTAGTAGATTTGATGAGCTGGATTAATTGGCATGTTTATTTAGAAAAAAAATTGATTGATATATATCTCAAGGATTGGAAACTTCTCTTTGACTTTTTGTGGAATATTAAAATGATATGATGTTAATGAGATTTGAAACCAACTAAGATAACCGCTGGAGGAAGGTGATTTTATAATCTATTAAGAGATAGGTTTGTTATATATTATAGATTTATAGCTGAACTATGACAAATCGGAAGTCAATATTTTTATATATATGTATTTTTTTTGTATTGTATTAGTTATTGATTTGTGTGTTTTTTTTGTATTATTTTGGTTTTGAAAATTAGAATAAAAATTAATTGAAAAAAAAAAGAAGGAAAGGAAAAAGGACACCCTCCCCACTTTCCAGCCACTGCCACCCTCCTCCCCATGTATAGCAATAAAGCACTTAGGTTTAGAGCTCCAAGCCTGATTCTTTCTCGTCAGCAGTGGTTGATGGGACAGCACAAGTACTCTTCCCATCACGGAATGTCTCTGCCACTTACCGAGAGGGTGAGGGGTGAAGTGTGGGGAGCTCAGTGTGGTGTTGGCATGGCAGCAGGAGCCAATCTGATGTTCATGCTACCATGTCTGTACCACACTAAGCTCCCCACCCCTTGGTCCTCTGCATGTGCTGGCAGGGCAAGTCTGTCACTCCTTCCACCACAACTGCACCATGCTGCCCACCTGGTACCTTGCCCCCCTTTCCCAGTAAGCGGCTGCAGTGCTTGCCATTGGGAAACCAGGCACACAATGCCACCCACCAACTGCTGCTGCTTTGAATGCTTTATAAAGCAGTGTGGGGAATTTTCAGGAGGGTGGGAAAGAAAAAAGTGTCCCTTTCCTTTCCCCCTTCAGAAATCTCTGCCTCCCTCTATCCCACTAGCTCCAGATTGTTTCTGCAACATTTTCTTGCAGAGACTGCATTTATTTATTATTTGATTTATATCCCGCCCAGCAGGAGCCCATGGCGGCAAACCAGAGCGCTAAAAACAGTTTAAAACATCATAAAAACAGACTTTAAAATACATTAAAACAAAACATCTTCAAAAACATTTTTTAAAAGCTTTGAAGACATCTTAAAAAAAGAAAGAAAAAAAGGTTAAAAACATTATTTTTTTAAAAAAAATGTTTAAAAACATATTAAAAAGCAGTTCCAGCACAGATGCAGACTGGGATAAGGTCTCAACTTAAAAGGCTTGTTGAAAGAGGAAGGTCTTCAATAGGCACTGAAAAGATAACAGAGATGGCGCCTGTCTAATATTTAAGGGGAGGGAATTCCAAAGGGTACTTCTTGTACCTATAATAGAATATGAAGGTACACTTGCACTGGGCATTTCCAATGCTTTTGGCACCATGTTATTCCATCAGAGGTCTGCTGTAACTAATTTGCTAGGAACTTTGTCACCTGTTGAGGGTAAAGCCACTCAGATTTGTTTGGAATTGGATGCCATGGTTAAGGCTAAGCCCTATGGAGGAGTCCAGAGTACTGGCAGGAGCTGTATTGCTGGATCAATTTCAATTATTGCAGGCTGAGGATGTAGACAATAATTCTAACAGCCCACACCAAGTTACAGCTTTTTCCACCACAGGAGTACAGTTCCACAGGAATAGCCTAGGGGTCTCCAAACTTCTGAGCGGAGGGATACATTTGGAAGTGTAAGCAACTTCCATTGGCACAACACAATCCCAAAGGGAAAAACTGGCAATGTTCAGTGTAATGTGAGTAGGAACTCAAGTGAATTAGAAGTAATTGTATGGGGGAATCAGTTGGGGGTGGAACCAGAAGGAAAACTAAAGTAGAGATTTTGGTTATGCAGCAACGCACTGTGAAGTAAAGTTTGTTCCTTCTAACCAGCATTTGTGGTTCATTTCAAATCCTGCAAATATTACATGGTGTCAGAAGACTATCTAAAAACATAAGGCAGTGAAAAATGAACCAGCTAAAGCCTCCAGGAATGTTGGTGTTTGAAGGAAATGCAGCAGAGAACTGGAGAAGATGGAAGGAAGGGTTTGAATTGTACTGCATTGCAAGTGGAGCAGATAAGAAAGATGAGATACTCCAATCAGCATTATTTCTGCATGTGGCAGGTGAAGAAGCAAGAGAGGTATTTAATACTTTCCAGTTTTGATGATGATGCAGATAAATATAAAATTCAAGTTTTGATGAATAAATTTGAAGCATATTGTGTGCCCAGAAGAAACGTTACTTATGAAAGGCACAGGTTCTTCACTAGAATACAGAGTGAAGGAGAAAGTATAGAGCAATATGTAACTGATTTGAAGGTTTTGGCTCAAACCTGTGAATTTGGGGAGCTGTGTGATTCTCTTATTAAGGATCGCATAGTGTGTGGCATTCAGAAAGACAGATTGAGAGCCGAGTTACTGAGAGAGAGTGATTTAATCCTTGAGTGTGCAGTGAATATATGCAAGGCAGAAGAAGTGACTGCAAAACAGATGAAAGATTTTGGGGCAACAGAAAAACAAATGGATGCCTTACAGGGCAAAAGTACCTTTGAAAAGCCAAAAGTAAGCCAGCCTCAGAGCAAATGGAGCCCTGGCACTACTACCAGCCCCCAAGAAAAGGAAATGCCACAGAGGCCTGTAGTAGCAGCAAAGGCCTGCTACAAGTGTGGTATCAGTCATCATGACATAAATGGTTGTCCTGCATATGGGAAGGAATGCAGAAGACGTAGCAAACGTAATCATTTTGCTAAAATGTGTAAAACTAGAGATAGAAAACTTCAACGCAGACAAAGGTTCTCAGTAGCAGATACAACTAAAAATGCTCATGATTTCTTCATCGGCACATTGAATTCTACAGCTCTGGAAGATGAATGGTGTGTGGATCTTCTCATAAATGATCACAAGTATGTGACCTTTAAGATTGTCTTTAAAAACATACAAAGCCTTGCAAGCTGAACCACTTCAGCATTCAAATGCCAGATTAATAACCTACTCTGGAGAAAGACTACATGTGTCTGGTAAATGTAACCTGGATTGCAAATATAAAGATCAAAGAGCTGAGTTGGAATCTCACATAGCAGACTTTGATGCACAAGCTGTACTTGGTCTCCGGGCTGTGACTAATTTAAATTTGGTGCAAAGAGTTAATTTAATGAAAAGAGCTCCAGTAGATCAATGGGATGTTGCAGTTGAATACAAAGATGTATTTGAAGGCTTAGGTTGCTTACCAGAGAAATACACCATCAAAATCAACCCACAGGTTCCACCTGTAATTCATGCACCTCGGAAGGTTCCAGTGGCACTAAGGGATAAAGTCCAAAAGGAACTGACTCATATGGAGCAATTAAAAGTCATAGTTAAGGTAAAAGAACCTACAGAGTGGGTGAATTCAATTGTGGTTGTAGACAAGCCTGGCCGGGACCAGATAAGAATATGTTTAGATCGAAAAGAGATGAACAAAGCAATTTTAAGAGAACATTTTCAATTGCCTACTGTAGAAGAAATTACCAGTAAGCTAGCAGAAGCAGAATTGTTTACGGTTCTTGATGCCAGTAGTGGATTCTGGCAAATTCAGCTAGATGACAACAGTTCCAGGCTATGCACATTTAATACACCTTTTGGCAGGTACCGATTTACAAGAATGCCATTTGGTATCTCTTCAGCTCCTGAGGTCTATGAGAGGATGATCCAACAGACATTTGAGGTATTGATGGGGTCACATGCTACATAGATGATATCCTGGTTTGGGGGAAGACCAAACAGGAACATGATGAGAGACTGAAGAGAGTTCTGGACAGGTGCCAAGAGAGGAATCTGAAACTGAACAAAGTGAAATGCCAATTTGCCATGACTGAAATAAAATATCTAGGACACATCTTAACCAAAGAAGGACTAAAACCTGATTCATCTAAAATAGAGGCCATCACTGATATGCCCAGTCCAAGTAACAAAGCTGATCTTCAAAGATTTCTAGGAATGGTGACTTACCTAGCAACGTTTATCCCAAATTTGTCAACAGTAACAACCCCTTTAAGACAGCTGTTGGCCCAAGATGTTGAATTTTGCTGGATGTCAGTTCATGAAACAGCATTCACACAGTTGAAAGAACTATTAACAAAAACTCCTGTTTTGAAATGTGAGAACAGGATGCTGGACTAGATGGGCCACTGGCCTGATCCAGCAGGCTCTTCTTATGTTCTTATGTTCTTATAATGTGAAAGAACCTGTAACTGTCAGTGGACGCTAGTTCTACAGGCTTAGGTGCTGTACTGTTGCAAAGAGGTGCACCTGTTGCATATGCTTCTAAAGCAATGACTGCGGCCCAACAGAACTATGCTCAAATAGAAAAGGAAATGTTGGCAATAGTGTTTGGATGCACAAGATTCCATCAATTTCTCTATAGCAAAAAAGTGACTGTGGAAATGGACCACAAACCATTGGAGGCAATTTTCAGAAAACCTTTACATAATGCACCTCCAAGAATCCAGAGATGACAGTTAACACTGCAGAAATATCAATTACAAGTGCACTATAGACCAGGCAAAGAATTAATCATTGCTGATACCCTGTCCAGGGCATATCTTGAACAGGGTGAAGGAATAAGTTCTGAAGAAGCTGAGGTTGCTATTAACCTCATGTTATCTTATTTACCAATCTCCGAATCAAAACTGAAATAATTTCAGGTGGCTACTGAAAATGATAGCATTTTGCAAATCCTGAAAAATGCCATTTTGCAGGGGTGGCCAGATAGAAGAGTAGACGTTCCAGAGTGTATATGTGTTTATTGGAATTACAGAGAGGAATTAAGTGTTCATGATGGACTCATTTTTAAAAGTAACAGAATCGTAGTACCACAAGATTTGAGGAAAGAGATATTGAATATTATACATGAGAGTCATCTGGGTGTTGAATTATGTAAAAAGTGGGCACAAGAAGCTGTATATTGGCCAGGTATGTGTGCCCAAATGGAAGAATTGGTACTGTCATGTACTACATGTCACACCTTCAGAAATAAAAACCAAAAAGAACCAATGTTACCTCATGAAATTCCAAGAAGACCTTGGCAGAAGCTAGGAATGGACTTGTTTGAATTTGAAAGGAAGGACTATCTACTTTTGGTTGATTGTTATTCAAAATATGTGGAAATATGTTTGCTTGAAGACACTACAAGTAGATTAATTTTACACTGCAAATCTATATTTGCAAGATATGGTATACCTGAAGACGTTGTCAGTGATAATGGCCCTCAGTTTTGCTCTAGAGACTTCAAAATGTTTGCCAAAGATTGGGACTTTGTTCACACAACATCCAGTCCACTATTTCCTCAATCAAATGGAATGGCAGAAAGAGCGATCCAAACAGTAAAGAGGATTCTTAAGAAATCTAGTCTGAATAACACAGATCCTTATCTTAGTTTATTGGATTACAGAAATATGCCTACAGTAGATACAGCCTCACCTGCACAACTTTTAATGGGGAGACATTTAAGAACCAGGTTGCCTACCTCAGCACCATTGTTACTACCTCAGCAGGTAAAAGGTGACATACAGACACATCTGAAGAGAAGACAAGAAAAACAGAAGCTTTACTTTGACAAAGGTTCAAAGTCTTTACCACCTTTTCAGATTGGTGATTCTGTTAATGTTTGGCAAAATGGAGTGTGGAAACCAGCGAGAGTGACTGGACAAAACATGACTCCAAGATCATATTTGGTTCAGACTGATGATTTAGCTCTCTACAGACAGAACAGGAGAGATCTTCAAAGCACTCCAAGTTGTAAACCAAAAATGGATGAGACTACTGAGACTGCAACTGCACCTCCATCAGAGGTAGACCTATCAGAGTCTCAAGACAACAAAAGTGGAACAGTTGTAGTACAAAGTGCCAGTGATATACCAGAGAAGATTTTGGACTCTGAGTTACCTGTTACTACATCAAGAGGCAAAGTAATCAGAAAACCAATTCGATATAGACAGTAGTTTCTATCTTTTTCTTAAAAAAAAAAGGGAGATGTAATGTGAGTAGGAACTCAAGTGAATTAGAAGTAATTGTATGGGGGAATCAGTTGGGGGTGGGACCAGTAGGAAACGAAAGTAGAGATTTTGGTTATGCAGCAACACACTGTGAAGTAAAGTTTGTTCCTTCTAACCAGCATTTGTGGTTCATTTCAAATCCTGCAAATATTACATTCAGAACCCCTCCCCACCAAAACAGGCAAAACACTAACACACTCGCCCAAAGAACAGCACAAGAGAAAAAGTGCAGAAAACCACCCCATAAAAACAGAAAGCCTCCCAATCAAAAAACCTCAATGAAAAATTAGGAGGGGCAGGAGGCCTGGGTATGCACTAAGGGTGCGGATGTCTGAGGGCATTGTGGTGTTTATGGGTGCTACCCCAGGAAAGACTGTATATAACTTTCCACTTTAGCTTACCATTGTGAAAGAAATTAAAAAAGTTATTGATGGAAATATAGGAAGAATTAAAATTAGCAGGAAATCCACATATGTTGTAAAAAATGCAGTCATGACAATGTAGATAATCAGGGCAATCACGTTCATCTGAAATGAAACAAGAGAAACATATATATTTAAACATTAGACTGATTCTTCCAGTTTTCTTTTTTATAAAGTCTACAACACAACTCCTTTATACCCCAAGTGAAAGAAATGCATGTAACTGCATTTACTCATATTCATCCCCCTATAATCCTCACCTATCTTCCTTCTGTTATGAAACTTTCTGCTGTTGAGTTAGGCAGTAAAATAAGCAAAGCCAAGGAGCGTACAATCTAAACTGTCAAGATATCTACTTAAAAAGCACATTTTCTCTATTTTACAGTTTTACAGTGTTTCCAATCCTATCTCCAGGGTTGTTTTCAGAGAATAGCATTGGGTGATTGTATTTTGGCCTCCTGATAGTTGTGCTGTAGGGTGCCACAGGGTACCATCTTGTCCCCCATGCTGTTTAACATCTATATGAAGCCCTTGGGAGTGGTCATCAGGAGATTTGGGGTGAGGTGTCAGCAGTACGCTGATGATACCCAGCTCTGTTTCTCTGTAACATCTGAATCAGGAGAGGCTGTGCAAGCCCTAGACTGCTGCCTGGACTCGGTGGTGGGCTGGATGAGGGCCAATAAACTGAGTCTGAATCCTAGCAAGATGGAGACACTGTAGGTTGGTGGTTCCTGAGTTCAGATAATTGCTCCGTTGCCTGCTTTGGATGGGGTGGCACTTCCTCTGAAAGGGCAGGTCTGTAGCCTGGAGGTGTTCCTGGATCCATCTTTGTTGCTAGAGGCCTAGGTAACCTCAGTGGCTAGGAGTGCCTTTTACCAGCTTCAGCTGGTAAGACAGCTGAGGCTGTTTCTGGACCAGGATAGCCTGACCACTGTTGTCCATGCACTGGTAACCTCCAGGCTGGATTACTGTAAAGCACTCTATGTGGGGCTATTCTTGAGGTTGGTCCAGAATCTGCAGCTGGTGCAAAATGCAGTAGCAAGACCAGAGCTTGGAAAAGTTACTTTTTTGAACTACAACTCCCATCAGTCATGGCCAGCATGGCCACTGGATTGGGCTGATGGGAGTTGTAGTTCAAAAAAGTAACTTTTCCAAGCTCTGAGCGAGACTGCTCACTGGGACAGGGTATTACCAACATGTCACCCCCACTGCTGAATTAATTGTACTGGCTACCTATTAGCTACCGGGTTGATTTCAAGGTTCTGGTTTTGGTGTACAAAGCCCTATACAGCTTAGGACCAGGATACCTGAAATACCATCTTATCCCTTATATACCCAGTCGATCACTGTGCTCTGCAGATGAGGGCCTCCTGCAGATACCATCTTATCAGAAGATCTGTTCTGCACAACATAGGAGACAGACCTTTAGTGTAGTGGCACCTACCCTTTGGAATTCCTTCCCCTTAAATATTAGACAGGCACCATCTCTGTTATCTTTTTGGTGCTTACTGAAGACCTTCCTCTTTCAACAAACCTTTTAAGTAGAGACCTTATCCCAGTCTGCGTCTGTGCTGGAATTGCTTTTTAACATGATTTTAAAGGTTTTTTAAAAATGTTTTAAAGATGTTTTGTTTTAATATATTTTAAAGTCTGTTTTTCTAATTTTAAAGCATTTTTAGTGCTTTTGTTTACTGCCCTGGGCTCCTACTGGGAGGAAGGACAGGATATAAATCTAATAAACAAACAAACAAATAAATAAACAATAGCAAATAAGCAAATCCTTGATCAATGTCCCTAGATATATGGTTCACCTCTGCCAATCTGGCCTTTCACCATATGCCATAAGCAGCAAACTGGCCACAATGCCCTTCCATCCAAAGGCTTTCAGATTTTTAGATCTCTGTGCTGATTTTTGAAGTCTGCAGGGCACTCAAAGTTTTGTTCAGAGAGGTGCCACCAGACATGAGTAAGAGGCTTCTGGTATTGGCAGTGGATTTGGGCCAGCTACTCAAGGCTCTACTGGCTGTGTGCACCTCTGTTACAGAGATGGCCTTCTTTTGGGCAGCATTACTTTTGGTATTCTTTGGGGCAGTAAGAATTGGAGCCACAGACAGCTTGGCCATGTGATTCAGGAGATAAAAAAACTAACCAACAGGGTAAGGGGCAGGTTCTTCCATTGAAGGCAGCAGGCCCAGGGCAGCTATGCCCCCCCACCAGTCTTTACTGATTTATGTCCCCGTAGCAAAGTCCTGTTATTCTACAGTCACAAGAGTGGCTGTATACTATAGCCACCATGTATTTTTCACATTCCACAATGTTAAATTGAAAATACCCCATGCCATTCTGATCCTTCCCATAAGTTCATTTCAAAACAAAACCTTGCAAAACTAACAGTCCTGAACTCAGAAATGCTTGCTTAACAACCCTCTAAATTCTCATGGTGATACACAAAACAGTCAGAGAGAATAGAGAGTTCAAAGTCTAAAAAGAGAGAAAAAACCCCACTCACCCCTTTTGGACTTTTTTTCTGTCAGAGTTCTCATGATCTGTTGAAATTCCTTAAAAATTAGCCAGGTTCACAGAGTACCTGTAATCCTATTACAGACCTTGCCCCATACTCTGACCTTTATCTTCTTCAGTTTAAAAGTTAAAAATAATGCCTGGCTGATTTTTATAATTTAATAAATTTTGCATTGAACTGAATGATAGTGTTGGGCATGCTCAGTAAGAATCAGCTGTCAGTGTTCTGAAAGCCAGACTCACAGCTGCTTGGCTTGGCTAATCAGGGGGCCACACCCACACCAGAATTTGATTCACTTGAGACAGTCATGCCTTCTCCCAAAGAATCTTGGGAAGTGCAGTTTGTGAAGGGTGCTGAGAGGAGACCTATTCCACTGACAGACCTCCAGTGGCCAGACTGGTTTGACAGTCGGCCACTCTGATTGAAGGTCTGTGAGGGGGACAGGGCATCTCCTAGCAACTCTCAGCATCATTCATTAACTACACTTCCCAGGATTCTTTGAGAAAAGCTATGACTGTCCAAAGTGAAATAAAGGCCTGGTGTGGATGTGGCCAGGGACTGTTGTAGATGAGTGAGCTCTAAAGTTTTCACAAAGAATAGAAAAGGGTTAATAAAGTGCGGAGCTGTTTCAAGGGCACAAGACAGCTGGCCCTGAACAGAAATGTTTATAAGAGTGAGCAGAGAAAACATGAGTTGTGGGGGATGAGCTGTGGAGTGGAGCTGCGTTGGAGAAAGTGTCTTGTATTGCAACTGAGCTAAAGAAAAGTAAAAGCTTCTTAGAAGAGCCTGGTGTACGCGTAATTACTCTGGGTAACTGGTTTATTGCCTGGCATCAAATCTTCCTGGGTTATCGCTTCCTGCGCCTGTCACAAATCACAACAGTGGTAGCAGAGGATGGTTTCGATCCATCGATCACCACAGGCCTAACGCAGGACTGGCCCAGGACCAGCAGAATAACACAGTGGAAAGGAGCCAGTGGCAAGGAGAAAGAAGCTGAAGGAGACCAGCAGCGAGCAGCAGTGAGAAAGGAAGCTTGGCTGGTAAGCAGACAGCAACGAGAGGCTGTAAATCATGGCAGTGCCACTTTCTGCAGGAATGCCTCTGGAAAGGCTAACAGAGACTAATTACATGAGCTGGAGATTACGGATGGAGGCATTTCTCACAAAAGAAGATGTTTGGGAAGTTGTAGTTAATGACCCCCCCACCATGCCGCCTCCGGAGCAATGGATAAGAAGAGAGGAGAAAGCGAAAGCATTTCTTATTCTGGGAGTGGATGACTCACAATTGATTTATTTGCAAGACAAACCAACAGCGAAACTGATATGGACTACTCTGGGAGATATTCATGTGAGGAAAACAGCAAGTAGCCGAATTCATCTGGCGAGGAAATTATATCAGATGAAGCTAACAGAGGGCACATCTATGTCGGAACATTTACTAGCTGTCAAGAAGTTATTTGCCGAATTAAGGGAAAGGAATGTGGAACATTCACCACTACAGCAAGTATACATATTGTTATCAACTTTAGACGTTTCCTGGGACCCTGTTGTAAGTTCACTTGAAGCAATGAGAGACGAAAATTTAACTTTGGACTATGGGAAAGACGTCAGGAGAGAGCAGGAAGAGAGCATGTGGAAAAAGGCAACAGAAAGGACAATAAAACATTTTTCAAAGAAGCAGGTTCCAGAGCGTATGGTGTGAAAGCCTGCTACATATGTGGATCTTTTTCGCATTTGCAAAGAGACTGTGGATTGAGAAGAAGAAAAGCACAAGGAAGACAACAGTCATGGGTGCAGCTGGTGAGTGTGGGCAAAAGCTGCAATAGCAATGGCAATAGCTGTAATAATTGGGTGGTTGATTCTGGGGCGACACATAGCCTGGTTTCAGATCAATCCATGTTTCAAACTATGGTTCCCACCACAGAGAGTGTACTTTTGGCAGACGGCACACAGAGAACTGTGTTGGGGAGAGGGACTGTCAAATTATGTGAATTGCAAACAATCATGACAGATGTCTTATATGTAAAAGGGCTGGAGAACAATCTACTATCTGTAACTAAACTTAATTCAATGGGTTTTGATGTGTTGTTCAAACATGGGGTATGTGAAATAAGAAAGGAAGACAAAATATGTGTTAAAGGAAAATTAAAGGGTTCACTGTTTTCTGTAGATTTGGGAACAACAAAGAAAGCAGCAATGGTGACAAATGTAAAACCTCATGACAATTGCATACACTTGTGGCACAGAAAGTTAGGGCACGCTAACTTTGATACCGTAAGAAATATGCAAAACCACAGTGCTGATATGACATTAAAGGAGTGTAATAAACATGTAGACTGTGACACATGTAAGCAAACAAAAGCCACCTTAGCGCCCATAAACAAGGAGGCTAAAAGTGAAACCAATGAGCCATATCAAACTATTCATGTAGATCTGGCAGGGCCATTTCAGAAGTCACAGGGAGGAGCCAGATTTTATCTGGTAATTGTAGATGATTTTACCAGATTCAGTACTGTTTACTTGTTAAAATCAAAAGATGAAGCAGAAATGAAATTGAAGCAATTTGTGCGCAAGATAGAGGTGCAACATGGCACACACATAAGGAGAATTTGCTCAGACCAAGGTGGGGAATTCACTAGCAAACTTTTGAACAATATCTCATGCAGAAGGGCATAAAACATGAGTTAACTGCAGAGGTTGCTGAACGGAAAAATGTGTTGTTACAGGAGGCCACGAGAGCCATGCTACAGGACTCAGATTTACCTAATGCTTTCTGGGGGGAATGTGTGCTATATGCGTGTTACATACAGAACAGGGTGCTGCATAGAACCATTAACATGACACCATATGAAAAGCTACATAACAAGAAGCCCAGGTTACAACAGATAATCAGGTTTGGAGCAGAATGCTGGGTGCACATACCACAGAACAAGAGAAGGGGCAAATTGGCACCTAGAGCAGAAAAGGGATATTTGCTGGGATTTCAAAATGCTTACTATAGGGTATGGTTACCCAAACAGAGAAGAGTAGTTTTAAGCAGAAGTGTGAAAGCTCAAGAACAGAATTGGGATGGAGTAAAATATATAGAATTAGAAAACACACAGAAAAAAAGAGATAGAGCAAGATATAAAAGAAGAGGAAGAAGAACAGGCTATTATGGAAGCAGAGCAAAGCAGCAAACAAGAAACAAAGTCACAAATAACACTGAGGAGGTCAGAAAGGTCGAACTTAGGGAAACCTCCAGATCGCTTTCAGATAAACACAATAAAAGCTTGTAACACAAACAACGGACAATGGCCAACAGACGAAAATAAAAAGTGTACTGATCATATGTCTGAAGAAGAAAGAAAATGGGCAACATTGTATGTAGAATGTGTACAAACAAAATGCTCATAAATGTAACAAAATGTATTAACTGTAAAACTGTAAAACGTGTACAAAGCAAAGTAAACAATGGAGAATTCTTTGTGAAAAGGTGGGGGCTGTTGTACATGAGTGAGCTCTAAAGTTTTCACAAAGAATAGAAAAGGGTTAATAAAGTGCGGAGCTGTTTCAAGGGCACAAGACAGCTGGCCCTGAACAGAAATGTTTATAAAAGTGAGCAGAGAAAACATGAGTTGTGGGGGATGAGCTGTGGAGCGGAGCTGTGTTGGAGAAAGTGTCTTGTATTGCAACTGAGCTAAAGAAAAGTAAAAGCTTCTTACAAGAGCCTGGTGTACGCGTAATTATTCTGGGTAACTGGTTTATTGCCTGGCATCGAAACTTCCTGGGTTATCGCTTCCTGCGCCTGTCACAAATCACAACAGGGACGGCTTTGGTTTAAATTTGGGTGGGAGGCTACATGTGCTTGCTGTAGAATAAAAGGTGGGGGAAATGCTGAAAAGCAATGACACTGTTCATAATGTTTTCCTTTTGGAAGACATTATGAGCTTCCCCTCTGCCCAGTGCCCACCCACCCAACCTCTCTTCCCCCTCCTCCTACCCTCCCTGCCCCTCCCTCAGGTCAGTGTTGGATTATGACCTGGGAGACCAGGGATCAAACCCCCACACAACCATGAAGCTTCCTGAGTCACCTTGGGCCAGTCACTGCCTCTCAGCCTCAGAGGAGGGCAATGGTAAACCACCTCTGAATACCATTTTCCATGAAAACCCTATTCATAGGGTTGCCATAAGTCAGGATCGACTTGAAGGCAGTCCATTTCCATTTTCAAACATGATTGCACAGAAATAAATCCCACTGAACTCAAAAAGTATACAAATGATCACACCCACCCTCCCTTCTCCTCCCTCTTGCCCCTCCCCTCCCTTTTCCTTTGCCCCTCCCCTCCCCCTTCCTTTGCCCCCCTCCAATTTATTTATTTATTGTATTTCTATACTGCCCCATAGCCGAAGCTCTCTGGGAGGTTTACAGTACCTAAAAACACAAAAAATACATATACAAATTTAAAACACATCTTTTAAAAACAATTTAAAACACAATTTAAACATTTAAAACAATTAAAAAAACATGCTAAAATTCCTGGGAGAAAAGGAAAGTCCTGACCTGGCGCCAAAAAGGTAACAGTGATGGCGCCAGGTGCACCTCGTCAGAAAGATCATTCAATAATTTGGGGGCCACCACTGAGAAGGCCCTCTCCCATGTTGCCACCCTCTGAGATTTCCTCGGAGTAGGCACCCGGAGGAGGGCCTTAGATGTTGAGCATAGTGTACGGGTGGGTTCGTATTGGGAGAGGCGTTCCATCAGGTATTGTGGTCCCAAACCATGTAAGGCTTTATAGGTCAAAACCAGCACCTTGAATTGAGCTCGGAAACATACAGGCAGCCAATGCAAGCGGGCCAGAATCGGTTTTATATGTTCGGACCGTCTGGTCCCTGTTACCAATCTGGCCACTGCATTTTGCACAAGCTGCAGTTTCCGAACAGTCTTCAAAGGCAGCCTCACGTAGAGTGCATTGTAGTAATCTAACTTGGAGGTTACCAGAGCATGGACAACTGAAGCCAGGTTATCCCTGTCCAGATAGGGGCGCAGTTGGGCCACCAACCCAAGTTGGTAGAAGGCACTCCGTGCCACTGAGGCTACCTGAGCCGCAAGTGACAGAGATGGTTTTAAGAGAACCCCCAAGCTATGAACCTGCTCCTTCAGGGGAGTGCAACCCCATCCAGGACAGGTTGGACAAACACCATCTGGTCAGAAGAACCACCCACCAGCAGCATCTCAGTCTTGTCTGGATTGAGCCTCAGTTTATTGGCCCTCATCCAGTCCATTGTCGCAGCCAGGCACTGGTTCAGCACATTGACAGCCTCACCTGAAGAAGATGAAAAGGAGAAGTAGAGATGCGTGTCATCAGCGTACTGATGGCAACACACTCCAAAGCTCCGGATGACAAAATCCAATGGTTCACAGGACTCTGGCACAATCCTTGCTTCAGTTGGTCAAAAGCTTTTTGACACCTTTCATCCCATCTCACGCACTCAGCACACTTTTTCTGCTTTAACTCATGCAGTGGGGTTGCTATTTCTCCAAACCTCTTTATAAACTTTCTATAAAATCCAGCCATACCTAGAAATGCTCTTACTTGTTTCTTTTTTATGGGAACAGGCCAAGATTGGATAGCCTCTACTTTATCCCATATGGGAGTTATCTTTCCACTCCCCACCTTATGCCCTAGGTAAGTTACTTTGTGTAACCCAAACTGGCATTTTTTTTACTTTGATAGTTATATCAGCCTTTAAGTGCCTCCGACACCACTGTTAAATGTTGAACATGTTCAGGCGCTATGTACGCCACAGCAAAATCTGACATGCCTCTTAATAGTATTAATTAATCTTTGGAAGGAACTTGGTGAGTTCCTAAGCCCCATAGGTAGTGTTGTAAATTCATACAACCCATCAGATGTGTTAAAAGCAGTTTTAGCCCTGGATTGCTCTTCCAACTCCATCTGCCAAAACCCTTTGCATAGATCTATTGTGGAGATGATTGTTGCTGCCCCCAACAGTTCTAACATGGTGTCTACCCTAGGCATGGGGTACGCATCCGGAACTGTGATTTTATTTATAGCTCTATAATCAATATAAAATCTGATTGTCCCATCTTTCTTTGGTACCAGCACTATACTAGTATACTAGAAGATCAGGGATTAATTGATTCCCGAATCATACCCAGCTCTAGCATGTCTCTTACTTCCTTTCTGATTTCACCCAACACTCTTCCATTCACTCTATAAGGGGTAGATCTAATTGGGGAATGATTTCCAGTGTCAATAATATGTTTTGCTACACTCTTCTACCAGGTCTATTGCTGAAAAGTTTCCTATATTTGTGCAAAACACTCATAATTTCTTCCTGGACTTTTCCATCTACCTCCTCCGACCATTTCAATTGATCTAACCCACCTTCTGCCTTGCTTCCTTGTACTAAGTCTGGTAAATCAGGACCACTTCCTTCAGGGAACAAGGTAACTTGCAAAACCTTTGCATCCCTGGTGTGATAAGGTTTTAACATATTCACATGTACTACCTGTCAGCTCTTCACTGAGACAGCAGTGTCGGTGGGGGGGCAGGCAGGGCTGGAGATTCCTTGGTAATTGCCAGGCTGTAAGTCCTCAGCCGGCAGCTTGGTTATAAATCTGCCAGGCTAGCAAGGAGGAAGCAAGATAAGGGCAGAGGCCGTTCAAAGCTTACGTGCCAAGCCAGAAATCCAGAAGAGACGTCAGTGAAGGTCCGGGTCTAGTTTGCCGAGAGATCAGTCCAAGTCAAGGTTCAGGGGATAGGAAGACACACAGTGGTCACGCCTGACATTGTAGTCAGCAACAAGCTGAACCCAAGGTTTGACTTTTAAGGAGCAGGTTTGTCAGCAGGTGTGAGCCATCAGCATTTTGGCCTTAAGTGGACAGGCCTGCCCCTCTTTTGCCTGACCTTCTGTTGTCTACGTTCTGCAGGTGAGGGGGGAGTATCCTGTTCACTGTCTGTGCCTGGCTGAAGGGCTTCAGTTGTGTCTGGGGTGCTCTGCAGCTGAGGGGGAGAAGGAGCTGGGTTCTCAGGAGCAGAGCTTGGAAAAGTTACTTTTTTAAACTACAACTCCCATCAGCCCAATCCAGTGGCCATGCTGGCTGGGGCTGATGGGAGTTGTAGTATAAAAAAGTAACTTTTCCAAGCTCTGCTCAGGAGTTTCCTCCATTTCTCCTTCTGTGTCTGCTGCTTCTGTGTCTGCTGCTGTTACTTCCGAGTCATCCTCGTTTGATGAGTCCTCTGACGGGGCCATGACACTACCTTATGTTTTTTAAATTTGTCTGCTGTTATTACATATGTCAATGTGTCATGTTTCTCTCTAATAATGTATGGTCCCTCCCAACTGGCTTGTAGTTTATCGTGTTTTCTGGGGATGAATGCCATGACCATATATCCCATTTTTTGGCATATAACACATGAGGAATAGTACTGTTTGACATCCTTGGAAATATTTGGCCAACAATAATGAGCAGTCAGCCTTTTCTTTGTCTTTTTTATTCCAAGATGCCCTGAACAAGGAATATCATGTGCCATGTCTAGCAATCTGGGTCTGAATTTGCTAGGCACAATCAATTGTTTAACTGGTTCACAGCAGTTCTCTCTCTCTTTAGGTAACCACAGTCTATACAGTACACCATTCTCCCACACAGTTTGATCCCTCAGGGTCTCTGTAAATGGGATTATTTGTATAAGGGATTGTTCCTTTATTGGATTCAAACTGCTATCCTTGTCCAACTCATCCCTGAACTGTTGTGTTTCTGCAGTAGAAAACATTCTTAACAAAGTTTCATTCACTCCAGGCACACTAGGGGTTGCTATGGCGACCTCAGGCTCGGTTACAGGTTCCACTCTGTTCTGTTCAGTGTCAGATAAAATGGCTTCTGCTGCTTTACCGAGTTGTTGTCTGGTCACCACATAGATTTTTCCTTGGGATCCCATAACATCTCTGCCCAAAATTACAGGTTCATGTTGCTGGGCATTGATACCCACTTTATAAGTCTCCTCCTTTCCTCTCCAGTTCAATTTCACTAGGGCCATGGGAATGCTTTCTGGCTCACCTCTCACACTTTGGATTACCAACTTTTCCTGAGGTAAAATTTCTTCAGATCTTATCAAATCTGGCCTCAGTAAGGTCTGAGCAGCACCAGTGTCTAGCAAAGCCCAATATTTGCCCCTTGCACACATACTTCTTCTCTCAAGCTTGAGTCAAAATCTTGAACATTTGACCAGCTTATTTGACAGAATTCTATTTTCTTTGTTTCCCCCTCTCTCAGTTCGCCTTTCACTGCTCTTCCTTGAACAGGATTACTGACAGGCTTTGTAGCTTCACATTGGAAACGGAGATGTCCTGGTTTACCACATTTGTAGCAGAGTTTCTCCTCCCTTTTAGGATACACAGACCCAAACTGAAGTGTCCTGTGCCCTTCTGATTTTATTTGAGGGTTTACTCTCTGTGGTACCACATCTCTTCTGCCATTATTATTTGGTTTTGATTTAAATTCTCTTGGTGTTTTCCCCATCCAACCAGATGGGTTTGAGGTAAAATGATCTGCCAGTTCTGCTGCCTCCTGCCACAGACTTAGGGGAACGATCTTTGACCAGCAATCTAATTTCTGATGGCAATTGATGATATAATTGGTCTAATATCATGAGGCTTTTCACCTCTTCCACAGACTGAACTTTAGCACTTGTCAGCCATTTTCCAAATATGTCCATCAGTTTTGCTCCCAACTCCACGAAAGACGTCCCTGTCTGTATCTGGCAGTTTCTGAACAGTTTTCTAACATAATCAGGCCCCAGTCTAAATCTTTTGAACACTGCTTCTTTAAATTCAGCATATGTCACTGGCCCATCTGAGGGGAAATATTGATACACCTCAGCCAATTCCCCTTTAATTAAATTTGATAAATACTGCATGTATTTATCTTCAGGTAGCCCCCACATCTGAGCTGCCTTTTCAAATGTTGTGAGGTAAATTTGTGGATCTTGCCCAGGCTCATACACAGCAAAGTCTTTTGGAGTGACTTTTATTTTTGCTTCATCTCTCTCTTTTCTTGTTTCATCAGAATGAAACTTCTCTTTTTCTAATTTTAACCTTTCCACTTGTATCTCAGTCTCCATTCTCAATCTCTCAATTTCCAACACACGTTGCTTTTCCTTCTCTCCAATCTCCATCCTCAGTTTCACCATCTCAATCTCTCTATCTTTATCTTTTTCCTCACGTTCCTATGTTAACTTCTCTCTTAAATACTCTATTTAGGATATATATATAGGATTACTTGAGCACCCTTCTGGGGTCTCCTCTCTCACAGGTTCTTTGGTTTGGATTGACGTATAAGTTATTAATGCCACCCTCAATTCATCCACCCCTTTTGCCTCATGTGGTAAATGAAAAGCTATACATTTTTCCACCAGCTCCTCTCTTTTCATTTTCATGAACTCAGCCATATTTCTTAGAGCTCAGACACTTTTACCACACACTCACAAGTAATCTTTATTTGTTATTTCTTTCAGTCACACCACTTTTTAGGGACTCTCTTTTGTTCGTATCCGGACTCTCCTTTTGTTTGTATCCCACCGCTACAGCCACCACATGTGAGGAAGCCACCTCAGACCTCCACCTGTCAGGTCCCTCCAGTCAGGATCCTGGTTTTTATTTGTTCTGTCACCGTCTGTAGCACAGATCTGGCAAGATCCCACTGCTAGGCAGCACCACCAGCCACTCCCTGTAAACAATACTGCTTGGGACTTTGCCTCAGTCTCCTTCTGGCTTACTGTTACTTTGTGTCTGGGTGCACTTGCAGGCCACAATCCCCCTGCATCTTTGTGCCTATAAAGCATACAGCCCTGGGTTGCTCTGTATACCTGATGATGTTACACTATCTCTTCACCACTGCCACCATTGATACTGTTTCCCAACCTTGGTATATATGCCCTGCCCTGTGATATCGTCACAGTCACCTAGATGGTTTGGCAAGTGCAGCATGTGTTGGGATGTCATGCTTTAAGCTGGTGGAGACAGAAGCACTGCCTCACATCCTCCTCCTGCAACTGAGTAAAAATGACCTGATCAATAAACCTGTACTACAGCTAGCATGCATGGTTGTAACATGGTTGCTTTGCAAAAGAAAACATGCAAAAGGGGTCCAAATAGCATGGGTGTAGATGATCCCATGAAGGGTGTGGCAAGACACATACTGCCTGATGTAACACTAATTGAGACACTGCCAGGAACCTGCACTGGCTAGAAGGAAGTACAATACAATAACCAAGTATAGTACGAGCAGCCACTCATCTTCCAGGTGGATGGCAATCACCTGTTACCCACAAGATGCAACCTATACCTTTGTCCACTGGCTTAGCAGGCATTACTGAATCTATAGGGGATAGGAAGGGAATTAAGTGAAGGTGGTTTGTTCCCATGCAGAAGAAAAGTTGGGGGGGGGAACATTTCATTTTTTAATGAAAAATGATAAATAATTACAGGAATGCGACAGAATAGATTATTTATATAAAGAAATAAACAGATCAGTGGTCTGGCCATAAACTTACCAAAATGAAGATGAACGACCAAAAACTGCTAGTATGCCATTTTTTGCGAAATATGAAGGCAAATACATATAGGAATAAGACAACTGATGCACCATAGCCAAACAGAAATGACACCTGTTAGAAAAGACAATGTGAACAGTGAGGTAATGTTCAGACCAGAGATATACCTCATTTGCTTTAAGTGCCAAATACATGTAATGTTTAACACTTAACAATTGTATTCCTGTCAGTGTTGTTCAAGTACTATAACTAGCCTGGCTCCAGCGGGTGGCCAGGTTGGGCATGGGCCGAGGGCCCCTGTGGTTCAGAAGAGCCCCCCCCATAAATCTATAGGCTAGGGCTGTGAGGATGGAGCTCCCACTCAGTGATCCATGCCAGTGTTGGGTCATGGGGCATGATTTGCATCCTGATGTAAGGGACTGATGCTGCATCTTTGTTGATAGTAGGTATGTGCACACAGCGAACTAGCAAGCTGATGTGGTGATACAGGAGGTGGGGTAGCTATGCTTTTTTAAGCCCACACCAGCTGCACTGGGGAGTGTTGGGGCATCAGAACCCTGTGTCAAAGGCCTCCTGAAGTCTGGTGCACAAGGTCCCCCTCATGCCTGGTGCCAGTCCCAACTATAACATCAGAAATATTTGCATTATTTATTGTTAATACCTATGTCTGGAAAAAAGGGCTACCTGGGAACTAATTCACATGACCAAACTGTGAAAACAAGCAGGGTGGGTATCTGGACTGAGGTAAGCACATAATGAAGCAGTTAGGTGAGTGCTTCACCAGACATGCTGGAAGTAGCTACATATGTTACATCTCTGTAAGACCAGAGAAAACATATACATGGGTGACAACAGGATTTTCTAGGCCCAATCTGCTGTATGTGGATTGGGCCCTCTAACCCACTTGTGAAAAAGGATAGAGATTTGAATAAAATTTGAATATGTTTGTGTCATATGCAAAATTGTGTCCTCTTTTGCAGGTGGAGTGGAAGGCACAAAAATAAATCAGTGAACATGCATGTAATAAAATGTCTGACAGAAAGAATGTGAACAGGTGAAACCAGGGTTGGCACCAAGCATGACTGGACCCTTGGCACCTGCCAGCCCTGGGCCTGTGGCACTGTAGCCCAATACACACACACCCATACAGGTGGGATGGGACTCCCAGGTACCCCCCCATACAGACAGCGTGGGTTTCAATACACATGCACGCACGCACACCCCACCTATCTCTTGCGTCATGTGAACGAACCCTGAATAAGTATTATGAATTGTCCAATTGCCATAAAATTAAAGTTAACAGCCAAGGTTTTTTGGGGTGTGTGTGTTGTCTATCTATTTAGTTATTTATTCTAAACCACAGCCACAGCAACAACCATCAAGATAATGCACACTCAGTCAGCTCTCATTGTAATGAATATTAATATAATTACTATTATTAGCCCTAGGGGACTACCAGAAAATTGCGGGGGGGAGAGAGAATCACAGCCAATAAGAGAACCTAGCCCTTGCTAAGTGGAAATGTGAACGCCTTGCACCCAACCAAGTTGGCTGACCACCATGAATTGAAGTCCCAATGGTGGGAAATGCATGTGCCAGGAAGAAATTGGTGTACTACTGACCAGCCACTGATGCTACCTGGTCACAACTGCTGCTTGGTCGCAATAGGCTGCCAACCATGTGATGCGCCTTTCATTATCATACAGGCAGGAGTGCATGCCTGATCTTCACTTCCCAGCAGCAATCACAAAAAAGAGGAAGAGGGGGGGTAGATCATACTGGTCTGTCTCTCCCCCTCCTATTGGGCACTTCTCACTTGGACTTCCAACCCACTGCCCTGGAAGAGAAATACTTGCAAGTCTTTTCCAGGCAGAGAAGGTGCGGCAAATCTGTCCCTGCTTAAGGCAGCAACTACATTACTGTTTTCTGCATTTTAATGTCTGCATTTAAACTGTTAATTTACGATTCTGTTGTTGGCTGCCTTGAGCATTTTATCAGGAAAAAGGGGGTAGAAATGCTTTAAATAAATGAATGCATGTTTTCCAGTATACATTATTTAATAACAGAGGGGAGCAGTTAAGTTATTCCGACACCAAGTGAAAACAACAAAGAGTTTTGTAGCACTTTGAAGTCTAACAAAGTGATTACAACATAAGCTTTTATGGACAGAGTTCGTGTCATCAGATACATGAAGGATTATTCTCAGTTGGCAGGAAACATATACATTTGGATGTAGACGGAAAAAACCTAAACTACGAGGTCAAATAGCAATGAAATTGAAAAAGTACAGTCTGCAATTCCATTAAGTAACCATTCAAAACAGTAATTAATGACAACATGATCATCCCATCATTGCTGAAGTACCTTGAGAGAATTTTGTTCATAAAGGCAGCCTATAAATATATTTAAAATTTAAAAAATCATTAAATTAAATTAACACTTATGTTGGAACAGGAAACTTATCTTCATTCATGCTCAGACAGAGAGAAATGATGCCTCACTCGCTGCGCAGCTGACGAGCAGGGCATGGTTGCAGATGGGGGCGAAGCTGCAGCCTCCATCTTTGTTAGGGGCAATGGCGCGTCACACCTATTGGGTGCATGCGATGTGCAGTGTGGAGGGGCGGGGCTTTTGGGCTTATTTAAGTCCAGCCGCCCCTCCTACCTTCCTCTTTGCCAGTGTGACATTGAAGGACGACAAGGGCCGAAGCAGAGCAAGGAGAAGAGCGGCAGCGGCCATTCTGGCTCGGCCGCATGGTCGGCGCCATTTCGGAGGCGCTTGTTTGCAGCGGCACAGGCCGCGTTTATGGGCCAGTTAGGCCACGTTTGTGGCCGATTAGGCGTCAGTTATTTTCCTCGGTGGGGGTAGTTTGAGGAGGCAGGCAGTCAGGAGCCTGGAGGAGTGGCGGAGGCTGGAGCAGGTCTTTTATTAAGGGCTTGCTGGGCCGAATGCTGTGGAAACCCCCTCCCCCTTGGCTGGGGGAGGTAGGCACTCAGTGTCCTCCAGCAGCGCCGCCTTAGGGCTATTGCTAGCCAGTTAAACAAGATCACACACACATTTAATATTGTATAAGAGCAGCGATATAATATAAAGTAATTGGAATAAATCAGTAATTAAAATAAATTAGAGCAAAAGAGCTGCAGGGTTTTGAATAAAAGGATCAGACCTTGCAGACAGTGACTTACTACAGTTAGTAGCTTACAATACTGGTATTTGTGCTGGTGTTTCTGCGGTTGGTGGCTTATAATAATAATAATTATTATTATAATTGGTCTCATAATTCTTATTATAGGCCAGGGAGGATTTAAGTAGTCATGCCAACCAAGCAAGGAAAAGAGGTGTGTGTGAAAGGTCCCCTCATAAAATGCAGGCCTTTGGGCAATTTTAAACCACCACCACCCCATACGCATGGGATAGGTTTTGATAGTGGTTGAGGTGTTTGGACTGCGATCTGGGAGATTGGGGTTCAAATCTCCCCAACAGCCATGGGCTGCAGGCTCAGAACTAATTATGGGAGAGGAGGCTGCACAAGCCTTTCGAGTCTCAACAGGCCCTATTTACCCCCCTTTGGTTGCCAAGGCTGGGTGTGAGTTCAGCCTAGGTAGGGGGCGCAAGACAGTGAAGGATGTGGGTGAGGCCTTGGCAGCCTCTCTTGGCTGTTGTGAAGGGTTCTTTGGTTAGGTTTGCGGCCTTTGCTTGACTCGGGCCTATATTAGGTTCAAGGTACTTTATTCTATTAATTTTATTACATCATGGTTGCTTGGGGGGGTGGAGCTCTTTGGTTAGGCTTTTGACTTCCTGCTAGGCCCAGGAATATAGTAGGTTGAGGTAGTTAATTCTATTATTATATTACATGTGGCCTTTGAGGGGCCAGGTGAGCCTTTTGGGCCTTTCATATTTGGATACTAATGGTGTGCACAGATGACAGGGTTTGCTGGGAAATGTCTAAATCACAACCACTACTTAGGTGACAGTGATCCTTTTCCAAGTGTCAGTTACACATTCCTTGTTAACTCTGAGACAGAAGTTGCATTTATTGGAATTTGGTCTCATATCAAAAACAAAGCATATGGCATTTGTTATATTTACAGAAGGACATGCAAACTTCTGCAGGGAATTGCAGGTCTCGCAGATGATAGTGTGGCTGGATGGGTGGATAGCAATAAAGAGGAAAGACAGATCACTTATCAGGATCTTATCCTCATTTCCAAGATCTTGGACTTTACTGAAACAAGGGCTGCCTTGATGCAAGCTTAGACTCTGTTTTTGACACAGAGGCTGCATTTTAAGATCCAGGCAGACTCTTCACCCTTTCCTGATGACTTTACAACAATAACAAAACCTTTCTTTGTTGGGATTTTTGATAACAATTACCTGAAGTCTCTGCTTTAAGGGAACTGGGTTAGCTGCAATGAACTAATAGTTGGTAAAGTGTACTTACTCATAAATGATTTCCTTCCCTTTTGCAGAAGGATATATGCAACAGTGAGATAGGAGGAAAGAGCCCTTCAAAGGGGTAAGAAGAAGCCCCCAGCATAAGCTGCTCAAGGACATGTGTCCCTCCCCGGTTAGACTCAAGGCACTACGAACTTTGCTTGCTGGCTACCCGGTTTAAGGGAAGGTTTGTCTGTGTTATGGTGTTTTCCTTTTGGTTTCCTAGTCCCATACTCCAACTCCTGACTGGCCTTCATGGCCTCCAACTCCAGGCTGGCCTTCATGGCCTACAATCTTTGATCTGTTTTCATTATGGCAGTAATTTGCCAGGGACAGAGTGTAAAGATGCAAATTACACCTGATTCACCACCAGTCTTATTGAAGGGGTTCGGCTGTAAGTGGTTCATACCTGATAGTCTAGGTACCATGCGCTGCACTTCATGTAACATGGTGCGCGCATGTGGCAGAGGTGCCTTATGCATTTATGCGGCAGAACATTGCCTATGGACTGCTATATTTCTTACATGGAGTGCTTCAGATTCTTCTGGGAGGGGGCAATCAGGAGACATGTGGGCCCAGAAGTAGTGGGGCACTATCCGTGTGATTGGCTGTTCAGGGGTATGGCAGATTTTGGGATGCATGTTAGCACCTGAGGTCACAGCTTATAGTATGGCTATGTACCTAGGGATTCCCTTGACAGCTGGGAGTAGGGAGGATCTGCCCCAGTCGGAGATGGCCATAAGCCTATCCATTGCCCTAGTGTGATCACCAGCTATCGGAATGCTGAAAGGGCTGTAGGGGCTGTGCAAAGATGGCCTATTCTTGTGAACTGCGCACTGGACTTCCCGTAGATTCCATTGCCCCCAGCATGCTCGCCAGCTACCACAGAGCAGGTAGGGCGATTCAGGAATTCTGGGCCGGCAAGGGCTATGTGCCAGAATGGCCTTTTCCGTTGTGTCACTTGCTGAAATTCCCGGTGGATGGCAGGAGTAGGGGCCTGTTAGTCCAAGCACTTCAAGGTAAGCTGGCGGAACTTTCCTTCATAGCTAGGCTGGTGGTTTTTTCCCTATCCCCGTCGCCCTTTCTCACTGGACATTTTATTGGGTATGGTGAGCTAGTGGGAATACAGTATGCTCCTCCGGCTATGAAGCCAGACTTTCCAGGCAGTAGCCCTTATGCTGGGCTTTTTTGGAGCTTTTAGGATAGGTAAGGTGATGGCTGGATCCAAGTGAGACCTGTCTCGACGTGCCCTCCAGCTATCAGGGAAACTGTAACAAATGGTGGCAGCGGTGAAGTTGCCTAGCAGGGGGATCTGTTGAGATCTGTGCTAGAGCGGGGAGAGAAAAAAATAAAATAAAGGACAGTCCGGACTGGTGGAGTCCCTGGTGGTGCCTAGTGACAGGCAGTAGCCACGCGCAGGTAGGAACCTGACAGGGAGAGCCAGGGAAGGGCGTCACAAGGACCCCCTCACAAAATACCAATTTTGGGTGCTCACAAAGCGGGCTTTTACAGCTGCTTCTACGGCAGCAGGTCTTGGGTTTTCCCAGGCAAAGGTGCAGGCTGTTGGACGCTGGTCCTCAGGTTTATAAGGGCTATATTCACCCCTTTTAGAGGGCCTGGGAATTCGGAAGCCTAACAAGTTATAATTATTTTGACAGGCTGCTGGATGGGGACGGAGCAGACGTGCATCCTAATAGGCAGCCACAGCATGGTCTTCTAGGCAGCCAGGAGGGCTGCAATACAGCCCTTATAATACAGCATGGGCTCACAGTTGGGCTGCAATACAGTGGCTTGGCCGGAGAGGAATGCGTTTGGATAGGCTCCTACCCACTTTGTTCCAGCATAATTCAGTACAGACGGTTTCACAAGTGGTGGTCCTTCCCCCGGGTGGGAATGACCTCAGTTGCTTGAGGCAAGACCCACAGATCGCTGGCAGGTGACGACATGCAGTTTGAGAGGCTACGGCAGCCTCTGTTATTTAAGGGCAAGACCCTCAGTTGGCAGGGATGGGACAACATGCAGCTTGAGAGGCTACAACGGCCTCGGTTACGTAAGGGCAAGGCCCTCAGTTGGCTGGCATGTGTGACATGCAGCGGAGAGGCTGCGATGGCCTCAGTTACTTAAGAGCAAGAACCTCAGTTGGCAAGCATGTGTGACATGCAGCGGAGAAGCTGTGATGGCCTCAGTTACTTAAGAGCAAGAACCTCAGTTGGCAAGCATGTGTGACATGCAGCGGAGAGGCTGCGATGGCCTCAGTTACTTAAAGCCAAGTCCCTCAGTTGGCAAGCATGTGTGACATGCAGCAGAGAGGCTGCAATGTTACTTAAAGCCAAGTCCCTCAGTTGGCAGGCATGTGTGACATGCAGCGGAGAGGCTGCGATGGCCTCAGTTACTTAAAGCCAAGTCCCTCAGTTGGCAAGCATGTGTGACATGCAGCGGAGAGGCTGCTACGGCCTCAGTTACTTAAAGCCAAGTCCCTCAGTTGGCAGGCATGTGTGACATGCAGCGGAGAGGCTACGATGGCCTCAGTTACTTAAGGGCATGCTCCCACGCAGGGTTTGGTGAACGAAGGCTAACCTGCAGATTCGGTTGGCTCTTCTTGGGCATGGGGGGTTAGCCATTCCGCATCCCCACATTCAGCATTAGAAGGGTGAATGATACAGGGCTGATGGCGTTTGTGAAGCGTCCTTCCCTGGCTCTCCCTGTCAGGTTCCTACCTGCTCGTGGTTACTGCCTGTCTCTAGGCACCACCAGGGACTCCACCAGTCCGGACCGCTCTCTCTTATGATTTCTCTCCCCGCTCTAGCACAGATCTCAACAGATCCCCCTGCTAGGCAACCACCAGTAACGTCCCAATACTAGTATTCCCAGAGACTCTGAATACTGGTATTGTTATTCTCTTCACCGCTGCCACCATTTGTTACAGTTCCCCTTCAGCCTTGGTCATTACCTTACCCTCCCTTCTGGTCTGTGAAACCCCAGCCAAGGATCAGGCCTTTGGTAAACCAAATTAAGTATTTATTACAGATAACAAAGCTAACAAGATTAACAAGATTTCTTCTTAAGGCACATAAGCATATGGTTTTACTCAATACTAATCCGAACTCCACCTCCCTCCTGGTAACTCTCTAAACCCCACCAAGCAATCCACTCTTTCTCTTCTCCCCCCTGATTCCACAGTTCACCACCTCACATTCACCCAGATTTACCTGTCATCCTTTCATTTATACTGTCAGCCATTTTAAACATTCAGCCAATCATCAAGCATTCTATTGCCCATTCACTCCCCCTCCTCTTTCACTACTTACCATGTATACTCTAAACAACCAGCACTTAGCATATATACACTAATATATAGGAACATCACAGCGTTCACCTGTCAGATGCAGGTAACAACATGTTTGGGAGACCTGCAGATGTGTCTGCGAGAGGTGCTTCTTGGCAGTGGGGTAAAGGGGGACTAAATAGAGATTTGTCCCCCTTTTGTGGCGGGAAGGTGTGGGAAGGGAAATAGGTAAGGACAGCTAGGTGGCCCCCTTAGGCACCTTTGGAGGTGATTGGTGGTTCTGGAGGCCTGTCTGTCAGGGCTTTACAGCTCGAGGGCAGGATATGGGCTGCTTCTGGGGCCAACTTATCCTCATCTACCCAGGGGTTATACGGCCTCGGGTGGGGATGACGTGGGAAGGCCCCCCTACTCACCTACAAGGTGTGACCAGGGTAAAGGGTAAGCAGATGGGCTTGCCCTTGCCCCAGCAGGGGCTGGTCGCCCGAGAGCTGTGTGGCAAGCTACTTGCTTATAGACAGTTCCCGCACCTAGGTTTCCCTCTGCAGGTCACTTTAAATTGGGTTTTGTTTGCTGTAATTTAATAAAGTGGCCCTTGTTCAACCCAAGCTGATGTCTCTGTGTCTTATTTCGCCCCTTGACTGCAATCAAATCCCTCAGTCTAAGTTCTAATTCGAGAGACAGTGTGGTGTAATGGTTAAGTTGTTGGACTACGACCTGGGAGACCAGGGTACGAATCCCCACACAGCCACGAAGCGCACTGGGTGACCTTGGGCCAGTCACTGCCTCTCAGCCTCATGAGTCAGAATCGACTTGAAGGCATTACATTTACATTTTAAAGTTCTAATTCAGTAGTTTCACACTGTGGTCTCCCTTTGAAACTCATTTGTTGGAGAATGGCCACTTTCAGGACAGCAATGAAGTTTCCTGGGAAACTAAAACGTTCTCCAACTAGTTTCTGAATGATGGCATTTGTTATATCAGAACTGTGTCCAATCATTCTTTCACAAAGAATCTGACCTGTTTGTCCAATGGAGAATGGAAAAGGGATTGCTAGCAGGTGTTAGCATATATAGATGAGCAGGCAGACAAGGCTTCAACCTTATAGTTCCTGTTATGAGATTCTGTAATGGTGTTGCCTGAGTAGATATGAGTACAGAGTTGGCATCTGGTTTTATTATAGTATGCTCTTTTTGTGTGTCTCTGTTGTGTAGCCTATTGATGATAGTGAGCGCCATTTTAGATTAAGAAGCTGTCTGTAAGCAAGGGCAAGCCTACAATCCAACACCTGTGAAGAAAAGGTTTACTAACAGTACAATCCTATGCATGTTTATTCAGAAGTGAGACTCACTGTTCATTGGAGTTGACTCTCTTATAAATATATTGAGGATTCCAGCTCAAGTTTATTATGCATTGGAAATGGCTTGACATTTGTAATTGATGTCTATAAATTTTAAAGATTATTTCAAGACTGCTCTTAAAAAGAAATGTAAATAATCATGCTTACCAAACTGAAAATTATGATGGTGTGACCATGAGGTCCCACAATGGACAACAGTCTAAACCATGGCCAAAGCAGAAAAACAAGCAGAATCCAATGCAGAGGAATGTCCACCAGAGCTAATCCGCACCAATATGCAGAAGGAAAGAGTCCTGAGACCCGCAGCTGAGAGCGAGTTTTTATCTAGCAAAGAAAATCACAAGAGATATTCATACCTTTCAGTATGTGACAGTACAGGTGATAGTACTAAATGGGTGAAGATACACAATGCTAATATTATCCATCAATTATTAACAATAATTTCCAATATTTTTTCTTCCCTTACTCTAATCACAGTCTCTTCATTTTTGGCCCCAGTAAAAACAATCAATTGTCCAATTTCTTTCTCCATATGAATCTTGTTCCATCTTTAATACTACACATCTCATGTCTCTTCATTTTTTAGATTAAAACTGCGTAAAGATTATCAGTAATGAGTTCTGGTGTAGGAGATCTAATGTTCATATGGGTCTTAACTAGGGATGTTGGAGAATTCCAGTGAAAGTGAAAAAGGGAGTGGAAATTGCTAATGTTTGCTTATTTTTCCTATGTCTGGAAAAGAAATCAGTCCAGTGAATACCACTGGTATTCGCTGTTGTTGCTGTTTTCAGTCCACAAAAGATATGTAATTGATTAATTTCCCCTACCATTTGCATTGTGTTTAGTTTGCATTGAAGTGAATGAAGTGGAATAACGTAAAGGCAATGTAATTTATTGTTTATGTAATTAATTACATAAGTGATGAAATTTTGCTACTGTGGACAGCAAGATGAATAATGTAGGTTTGGGCAGAAGAGAAACTGCAGTGGAACGGAAGTAGTGCTGCATGCAGCAAATACAGGGTGGAACAGAAAACAAATGTCTTCTTTCATCCCTTCATACCCCCTAAATCCATTCATACCATAGGTGTAGCATCTGTCCATAGTGAATCCTAATAGGGGTCACTACTGTTCTCTTTCCCTTCCTACTCAGCCATGTACAAATAGCATGATGGGCCACTGTGCAACAGCAACAGAATGTGGGGCATGTAAGGACCAATTGGTATCAGGTGCAGCAAACAAGGCAGGACTCTGGAGAGACCAGGGGAGGGAGGACTGCACTTCTGTCCAGCTTGAGGGTGAAGTCTTTTTCTTCAAAGATAGAAAAGTGGAAAAGACAGTAGCCAATAGACAGCCAGTTGGAAATAATTCTAAAAAATGAATGGCAGCAGCAGGAAAAACAGTAGGGGTAACTGTCATAAGATAGGTCCTATAATACAGAGATTGTTTTGTTTGGATAGTTGAGTAATCAAATATTCCATCCATTCCCCAAAGATTCAAATATTTCCAAATACATCATGCATTGCAAATCGTAATAAGACAACATGGAACAATAAGAAGATGACTGAAGACAGATGTTATACTGTATAACTCAAAAGAAAGAGGCAGAGTAGGTAGAATCTTTAACCTTCTTACTGAATTATATGAGAAAAATATAAAAAATTAGGAAAAGATTTAGGAACTAATATACTTGAAAATGTCTGGAAGTGGATAGGGAATATAATATGTAAAACACTGTTATCTATGAATTAATAGATCTCCTATAAATTAAAACACATGCATAAGTGGCCCTACAATAATAGATGGAGATGTGAGAACCACATATTTACATACTTTTTGGAAATGCCACAAAATTGAAAACTTCTGGTGTTTAGTGCTGGAATATATTAAAGAAATCACGGGTTGAAAATGGAAATGGACTGCCTTCAAGTCGATCCCAACTTATGGTGACCCTATGAATAAGGTTTTCACGGTAAGCGGTATTCAGAAGTAGTTTACCATTGCCTTCCTCTGAGGCTGAGAGGCAGTGACTGGCCCAAGGTCACCTAGTGAGCTTCATGGCTGTGTGGGGATTCAAACCCTGGTCTCCCAGGTTGTAGTCCAACACTCTAACCACTACACCACACTGGCTCTCAATCACAGGTTATGAATTACCAAAGAACGCAATAAATATACTATTAATTCTATTTGGAAGTATAATGGGCCAGCCGAGATATTGGATTAATATGTGCAGAAAAAGTGTTGAAATAATTATGTTGGTTATATTTGCTTACAATTGCTTAGTTTATAGCTTTTTAGTTGCATAGAGGAAAAATGTTCTCTTTTTAAAATGGGCTTTTCCAGCCCTCCCTTCTGAACAAAGCAATGTTTTCTTATGAAACAGAGTACAAAGAAATAAGGAAGACTAGGCAGTCAGCCCACATTGGCTGTTTAAATAAGGAAGTTCCATCTATGGTGAAGTTAAGATAGCTAGTTGAGGATAGGAGAGCCACTAGGAGCATTGGTTAATGACTTGAAGAACTTGAAAAGTTGTATAAAGAGGCACAGTGAATGGACAGTAGTAGATAAGGTCATGAGAACATGCCTTCCCTTTGATAAGAAAGTGTATAAAAGGCCAGGTTTTATAGCACTCATGACCCCTCAGCTCTGCTGGAGTGGGGGGAGGTCAATGATAACAGGGAAACCATCTATTCTATCCATTATATCTGATGGGTGATGTGTCATCACACGCATTTCATCTATTGTAACTTGTTTTAACTAAGATGTGCCTTTGAAGTCTTATACTTTGATGTTAAATGGATATCCAGCAACTTCTTTCATGCTGATATGTATTCCTATTTTTCTGTTTCTGCAATGATTGGTAAGGCCACCTTGAATATATTTTATTAGTTGTTGCGTGCAAAATATACAAAATGAATAAATAGCATATATTATAAAGATGATTCTGCTGTCTGAGGTCTGACTCCAAAATAGAAAATTTCTGGTATCTCCCTAGACTGAAACAAGCTTGAGTGGGACCTCCTCTATCCTCCGCCTGCATTGGATGACTGCTGTTGATAATCTGTGAGTTTAGGTGAACTCACATTCGACATATAAGAACTCTATGTAGATATGGAGGAAGGGAGAAGGTAAGAACCCTTGACTCTGGGTATTTACAAGAAGGGGGTTGGCCTTGCGGGTATCAGAAGCATATGTTGAAAATGTGGATATAGAAGTGGTCACTATTCTTTTGACCTCAGCTACAATATCAGTGTCTAGTTACTAGGGGGAATTACCCCTTCCCGTTTACTGTATTTTGTTTGTTTGTTTGTTTTTAGAATTTGGGATACAACTTACACCAATGTAAGAGAAAACATATTTTATGAGAACAAATTTGTTTAAAAATTTACAATTTTTTGTATCATTTTGGAACAAAAAGTTTGAGGGAGATATGAGACCATATTCATTACTTTCTTTGGTTTAAAGTTAATCATTCCTTATTTCATGTCTGTTTGCACTCCATCTTTTTCTGCATTATCTTTAGTTATTGAATTACTACTACCCTCATAGTAGTAATAGTAATAGTAGTAGTAAAACGTCATTATAGCACAGGGGTTGCAACCGCATTATAGAACTTCCACATTATCATGAAAACTGCACTGAAAGGCACTCAGAATGATATTTTTAAAATAAAACAGATGAGTGAAATGGGGCAGAAGCAGAAGATGCAACCAGAATGAATAAAAACAGTAACTGGGAGCAGAAAGAGGAAACCAGAAACAGACACAGGGCAGGAGAGGAAAAAAGAATGCTTGAAAAGAGGAAAATTGCTGCAACCGCTGCAGTTGAGGGACTGAATGGGAAGGGAAGAAGCGGGAAGAGTGACACTGAGGGAAGAATAAGTTAACAAATTAAACTCCACAAACAGTAACAAAAGAGCTTGAGAACTAACTAAAACAGAGAAGACTTGAGTGATGGACCCCTCAAAAAAAGCCACCAGGAAGGGAAAAGGGTGGGAAATGGGTTTGGGGGAGAATATCAGGAGAACAAATAAAAGACAGGGATGGGAATGGCTCAAAAACATCCAGTGAAGCAAACTGAAGGATTCACCATGGAAAGGAACACTGAGGATGAAGAACAAGGTAGAACACACAGGAAAAAATAAAGTAGAAAGTGAGGCTGATATAAGAGTGAACAAGAAAACTTCCCTGGTTGCATTTCAGCTCAAGCTCATCCTTAAGGGTTAAAGCTAGCGAGTAGAGTACTAGTTCCTAGACAGGCACCGAAGTGAAGAAAGTTGTTTGGAAGGACAGGAACCTACCTTGTTTTTCGATCTTGTGAGTTAAAAGATGTGTGAACTACTGTACTGTGGGACATGATCATAACCATGATATATCTGATTTTGCAGTACATTGAGATGGGTTATATCAAAGTTCTACAGTATTTCATTTTTTCTGTTATGTTTTTAATAAAACATTTAAAATGAAAAGGATGGGATCTTGATATGGCAATACCAGAGGCACCATCCCTGGGAAGGGGCAGCAGTTAAATATATATATTTATTTACTTAATGTATATCCTGCACCTTAAACATAGATTTATGTCCCCAAGGCAGCTAACAGAGTTGTTTGAAACAAAAAGTAAAATTTTAAAGTAATAAAAATCATTATAACATAGAGCACATAATGCATACTGCAGATTAAAACAAACTAATACAGTCACAGTCCATACAAACAGATGCTAACATCAAACTGCTCTCAAGTTAAAAACAGAGCTTGGAAGTAACTAGTTACAAGTAACGAATTACTTGTAATTCATTACTTTTTTGAGTAACAAGTGGGTAATTCCTTTACATTTTGATTGTAATAGAACTAGGAGTAATTTTACTACTTTTGCGGAGTAATTGTAACGTTTCCAGAATTACTTTTGGGTATTACTTGGGGGGGAGCAGGGTGATTTGTGGATGAAAATCATGTGCCTCAAACTGGGCTTCTGTGCAGTGTCGCTCTTTCCTCATGCTCTGTGGATGGGTAGGAGGCAACAAGGGAGGAAGCAGAGAGTGAGACGGGGTGGAGTGGAGAAAACAATTATTTAAAAAACCGGATAGTGGTGGTGAAGAATGAAGTGGAGGGATTTTTGATTCTAGATTTTATCTTCATTGTTTTTAGATTTTCAATGTCTAGGTATTATATGCCTATGTTGTACGTCGCCCAGAGTGGCTGGACAGCCAGCCAGATGGGGACTAATAAATTCTATAAATAAAATAAATATAAATAAAAAGGATCCGGAGGTCAAGAACATCGATAAAGGAGGAGAAGGAGGCAGCAGCAGAATGGAGATAAAGAACTGTGGAGGTGAAAGATGACAATGTGTGTGTGTGAATACTGTGTTTGCACTTGGCACACAAAGTGGCCTCCACCAGCCTCTCTGGCTACTGTGCTGCATTTGCAGTATTTTAACTTTTTTGCATCTCGGGGGAAAATGTTTGCTTGAGTGAGTGTCCCTTAGTTGGTGGCAGGGCAGGGTCTGGGAGGTGGTTAAGTGAGAGAGATGATGCTGGCTGGCTAAGTGGGGGGGTTGCACTTGGTTTGACATGCAAAGATCTGAGCTGTGGCCTCTGCCTCCCTCCCCACCACCCTTACCAGCAGAGAGACCACCATTGCTATCTTATGAATAAAAATAATTATTCTACTACCTCTGTATGTGTTTGTTTATTTTTAATGTTGTTTTAGGCTACTTAGATGTGCAGCAGCCAAGGCCAGCACCTTGTAGGTGTTTTTTTAAAGTAACTGAAATGTAATTGTAGTGATTACTTTGGAAGAAAAGTAAAGTAATCAGTTACTTTCAGAGCAACTGTAATTGTTACGGTAATTGCTACTTTTTGGGCCATGTAACTGTAACTGTAATTTATTACTTTTAAAAAGTAATCTTCCAAGCTCTGGTTAAAAATGCTTACATTAGTAGTTCTTAAACGTGTGGATAAATTAAAATGTTTCTACCTGGCACCTAAATTATAGCAAAATGGTCTCCAGTTGGGTTTCCTTGAGGAAGGCATTCTAAAGCCACCACAGAGAAGGCTCTCACCACCCGCCACACTTCAGATGGCAGGGACACCAAGAGAAAGACCTCAGATGATAATATCAGTGGACAGGTGGACTGATGGAGAAGATGGTCCAACAAATATTTATTTATTTATCACATTTATACCCCACCCAAGGCGGTTTTCATATGGTTCCCAGGCAGTCTCCCATCCAGGCACTGACCAGACCTGACCCTGCTTAGCTTCAGCAGGGAGCTGGCCTTATGTGCCTTCACACCATAACCTGGGACCAGTTATGTCTGGGTCCTAAGGCATGTAGTGTTATATAGCTTATGATTAGCATTTTGAATTGAACTCAGAAACTTACAGGGAGCCAGTACAGTTGTTTCAATACTATACTAGTATTCAATCAGTCTGAATTACCAATGTGAGTGTTTTGAACTAGCTGCAGTTTCTGAACAGTCTTTAGAGAAAGCCCAATGTATAGAATGTTGCAGCAATCCACCGTTGAAGTAACCATGTGTGGGAAACTGTGATGAGGTTATCTCTGTTCAGGAGGCAAGGTGGGGGGAGGGGCTTTGTGCTACTGAGGCTATGAGCCTCAAGAGAAAAAGACATATCTAATCACACTCTTGATGTTGACTATACACGTGCCTTAATGCCCATAAATGATAGAATCTTAGAAAGCAACAGGAGGCAGTAACCAGAATTAAACAACCTAGAAGACTGTGTGTCTTCCACCTGGCTGCTGGGAGCCCAATATTTCTTATTTTGACTATGGAAGCCGTTGAATAACCACCATTGACAAGGAAATTAAAAGTCCCTAATTTAGCTGACCTAGACCTTGTAGGCAGATCCTGTGCATTCAGCAGGTACAAACACCAATGGCACAGCAAGCTGGCAGTCTATGAGGCTCTTGAGAATTCTCTGCTGATTCTGCAAAGGAATAAGGCTGTGAGGGGTTGCCTGTATTTTTCCGAGCTCAATTCAAAGTGCTGGTTTTAACCTATAAAGCCTTACACGACTTAGGACCAAATTACCTGATGGAATGCCTCTCCCGACACGAACCCACCTATACACTACGCTCAACATCCAAGGCCCTTCTCCGGGTGCCTACTCGGAGGGAAGCTGGGAGTCTGGCAACAAGGGAAGGGTCTTCTCAGTGGTGACCCCCAAATTATGGAATGATCCACTTGACGAGGTGCGCCTGGCACCAACACTGTTACCTTTTGGCACCAGGTCAAGACTTTCGTCTTCTCCCAGGCATTTTAGCATGTGTTTTTAAATGGCTTTTAAAAAATGTGTTTTTAAATTTGTATATTTGTTTTTAATGTTTTTAATTGTTGTAAACCACCCAGAAAGCGTCAGCTAAGGGACGATATACAAATGCAATAAATAAATGCTGCCATGGCCAAAACCAAAAACCAAAAAAAGCTAAAAGTCTGACTGGAATATAAGAGAAAACAAGGAAAACAAGAGAGATGAGGGAGGGAGGGAAGGAGGGAGAGAGAGAGAGGGGGGGGGCAACAAAAGACTAAAGGAGCAGAAGGCTGAGGATGGCGCTTTGTTCCAGGGTAGGGCAGAGTAACTGGGCAGGAGCCTCCGGAGCTGGCAGGTTAGTCAAAGATTGATCACATGCTCCTGGCCTTCTCTGTGGGACAGTTAATCTTTTGTGGTCTGAATGCCTCCTGGTGCCTCCTGCCAGGGAAAATGGTGTAGAAATGCTGCAAATAAACACCAGCTCTCTCCATTGAAATGAATGGTGAAATCTACACACTGAATGCAAAGGTACCCAAAGATCACCTTTTGCTATATGTACCTATCTGGACCCAGACATCAGTGCTGGCAGTTCTCCTAGCTTCCACTAGGTGAGGTGCAGCAGATGGCCAAGAATGAAAGTGCCTTTTCAGTAGTGGCATCACAGTTGTGGAAAGATCACCCCAAAAATGCTCACCTGAGACCCAATCTAATACTCTTCCAGCATTTTAAAATCTTGCATACTACCTTTTCTCTCCTTTTTTTGTCTGCTCATTTTGTCTTAATTTGGAATGTGTTTCAATGCTGCGACACATATTGCATCACTCTTTTTATTACGGTTCTTTTCAACTTGTTTATTTTTATCCTTTATCCATGCAAAGAGAAATCTGGACTGGGATACAGTGTTAGCATAAAACTGAAATGCTGCTTTATTTCTTCCATTGTGGTATACTGAAGACACAGGAATCCTTTAGCTCCGTGTTGGGATTTTCCAAGATCTAAACATAAATGTATCTATACCCAACTGACATAAATTATCATAAACATGAAAATGCAGGGGTCATAGGCCCCACAGATTTTAACATCAAGGTTGCTGTGGATGCTTGGACAACCACATATACACAAACACAGCATTTAAATATCATCTAATGAGTTTGATTTCAACTGGAGTGGCGGAATCAAATGATTGTATTTGTTGCAATGGAATATGCCTCATGAGTGTTTAATTATTTTACCTTATAGTAACGAATGCTTGTCATTGCAAAGTGTGCTGGAAAAGCAGGGTATAAAAACATCCCAATCACGCTTAATTGATGAAAGAAGCTCCATAGCTCTATGCTACTGTGTTCCTGTGGAAAGAATTAGAAAGATAAAGTATATAACTGCTTTGTGACAGTATTTATTTATTTATAAAAATATTTGTATATTCCTATTTTATTTTTAAAAATCACAGCAGTTTACAACCATACACATATACAATAAGTACTACATAAACATTCAAAATCAGAGAATATCAATCAGCCATTGCAGAAAGATGTTCCCTTAATTGCCTGCATAAGCTTAGCATAGAAAAGTTTTCAGCAGATGTATAAAGGCTTAAACCGAAGGTACTTGCTGTATCTCTATGGGAAGAGAGTTCCACAGGACTGGGCCAATAACACTAAAGGCTTGGTTACATGTTGCTGTCAGATGTGCCTCGCTAAGTCTGGGGGTGACCAGTGTCACTCCTGCAGATTATCTCAGTGATCAGGCTGGAATATAAGAGTTCAGACAGTCCATAAGATACCCTGGATCAGAGTTGTTCAGGACTTTGTAAATGAATGCAAGGATCTTGAACCTAGCTCAGTAGTAGATGGACAGCCAGTGCAGCTGTTTTAACAATGGTCACACATTGTTGGCCATGTGCCCCCACCACAAGCCATCACACTCCACACTGGCTGAAGCTCCCAAACCATGCCCAAGGACAAGCCCAAATGGACCACATTGCAGTAATCCAGCCTCGAGATTACCAATGCATGCACTACAATGGTCAGGCTATCCCTGCCCAGAAACAGCTGTAGCTGATTAATCAGAGCTCATACACACACACACACACACACACACACTTAGGATAGCTAAGTAAACAGTATAATTTGTAGGCTTAAAATGATTAAGAATTGTAGGAATAAAGATTGTTCATTGCTTATTTAAAAGTAGTCTTTGTGTTGCTGATGTACTATTAGCTGTTACATATCCACAAGAATTGACTGAAGGTTATAGCAGAGCCTCTGATCAACTCAGGTGAAAGAGAAATGATGAGTATTAGTATACTGAATAAAAATTAAAATAACAAAAGCAATTAATATTAAGTGGACAGATATTTCTATCAAATACCTTGGAATATATTTTAATACCAACAAACAATAAGATATTGCAAACTAATTACATGTTTTTTAGAAATCATAGAAGATCTGAAAAAATGGACAAAATTAGAAATATCTTGGATTGGAAGATTGTCAATATTAAAAATGAATGTAAATCCACTCATATTCATATATTCTCTCATTCACTGCCACAACTACTTCCCACAGATGCTAGAGTAACTCTTCTTATAACCCAATTTAGACACTTACATACATAAATACTTGGCTCCAGATTCGAATATGGGCAGTAGAATTTAACATTTGCAGAAGTGCATTGCTGATGATGTTGACAAGCACTGGAAAGCAGTTAGTCACTTCCACGTGGCATATAAGTGTAAATCTGTATTTCTGAACCAAAGCAAGACAGGAGATGGAAGTTATTGTTCAGGTCAGTCAGTTAATAACTGCTAAAAAAGCAACAGCCCATTGTGAAAGCAGCGATTCTTCATGTGCTACTTTTATGAAGAGATAAAGTATGTAAAAAGGGCCACAGGATCATGCCAGTTATCCTGCCCCTGCCAATGCATGGCTCTTCCCAGCCTCGCCAATGCCATCTATACATCTGTGTGACATATGGGGTGGGGAGCCTACTTGCATAGACTTCTACATGGGTAGGCTTCTCCAGATCCTAGAACCCAGTGCAACCGGGGTTCCAGAACCTGGGGGAACCTCATGCAGACATCTATGCTCAAAGCCTTCCCTGGCACAGATGCCCAAATGTGGATAGCAGGACTGAGAAGAACCACAATTCAGGGGGGGGTACAGGCATGCCCTTATGGCCCCTTTTTACACATGTTACCCCTTCACACAAGTAACCCAGTAAACTGCTTTTACTGAGGACCAGTCATATGAACCCATGTGAGGCTCCTGACGGAGAAGCAGGCATGCAAATAAACAAAAACTATTAGGTGAATCACATTAAGTGTTCATTTTGGCTGGGGCTTAAACAGCTGCCTTCATTTGGCTGTCATTCAATGAAAAATTATTTGAGAAAGGTATTAAAAAACAGATTTGTGAAACAGCTTTGCCCAACAGCCTAAGATGCCTTTGATTTCCAGTTGGTATTATTTATTTTTAGTGTCAAATGTCATTTCTTTTCTCATTCATTGATGGAGAATGGTTAAAAAAAAACAGAATTTTTTTTAGCATAGTACAGATTTCAGGTGCCTGACCCATAAGGATAAGAGAGTACTGGAGACTTATAGTGTCCTTGCAACTGTTGTTTTAATTACAAATATACAAGCAGAATACAGTGAAGACCAATCTGCTAGCAAGTAGGAGAACCTCTGTCCCTGATTCTCGGAAAGCATTTTCAGATACCAAATTGCAACTCCAACATAGCCAGGCTCCCCCACTCCTAAGTCAAGATACGTAAGTAAAAAGGCTGGTTAAGTTATTTTGGCACCTGCACCAGAAAATCCCACAAGTGTCTTTCCCTGGCAGTAAAAATGCAATAATAATACATTGAAGAACCAATGATTATGCTCCCTTCTGTGACACCCTAAGGCAGCTACCTCACTGTACCTCATAGTAGCCCCCTCCCCCAGTTTCAACTAAGTCCAGGCACCCCAGTTAGTAATTCAGTTTGCAACTCTTTGTCTCTCCCTCCCCTTAATTTGAGGATGTCAACTTCACCATGCTCTGATAAATATTCACTTCCAAAGACTGGAGAGAGGTTCCCTAATATCAAGGAACAATACCATTCTCAAGTGTAGGACAGCCTGAGTTACCTTGTCTTCAAGGGCTATCTTTATAGCCCCATTGTGTACTAGTTGGTCACTGAGATTTCTGCCTGAGACAATTTCCACCAGGACATTCTGACTCTTTACTCCATGGATGAAATTGTCAATACTTGCACCTGATGGACAGGAAGGTTTGATAGAATTACCAGAGGGCTTCTCAAACAGGGAAGTACCAATATGAAGTGAATACAGAACTTGAATAATCCATGTGTGAAATTTAATACCTATTTATTTGTATGGCTGCCAAAATGGGTGGTGGTATAGTTAGGGATGGGGAGAAATTATACTCAGTTTACATTTAAAGGTGAATCTACCTAATTTGCACTTCCTGAAACAATGTGTGAACCAAAAGAGTCATCATTCAAAATTTGGCCTTGTGCCCATTTTTGGAAAATCATAAATAAAAAACTTTTTTAAAAAAACTCCCTTCTGTGAATTTTGCAGTGTAGTTCTCCAGCTAAGTACTGTGTACAAAAATGCACTAATTAAGGTACACTGCATAGAATGCATATATTAGTGAAAATAACACTAAGATGCCTTATACAAGGGGAAACATAGAGAAAATACGCTATGAAAAATTGGCAAAATTGTATACAAAAATATTCATAGAAATTCATATTAATGCTAATGAATTTCCATGAGGACTTTTAAAAAAATGCAAACTGATGTGGAAATGAGAACTGAAATTAACACTGGAAAAATGAGAAACTGAGAGAAATTTACATTAACAGATTTGCCCATTCCTAGTTATAGCTGAGAGTTACACTTATAATTCTTAAGATGTTTACTGTTCAGATAATATTCCACATATTTCACATCAGGAATCGTCTGAAGGAAATGGTTTTAGGATTGCCAATAGTGGGTGGTATTCAATGAAACAATTGTAGACGTGTAAGGATTACCATTACTGCAATGGGATTCCCCCCTCTCCTCCCCCCACTGTCCCGAAAGTTGTTCTGCGTTATGGAAATACGCAGAGATACTCAGCGGTCTGAGCTGCATGTGCCAGTGTGTGTATCTACCTACGTAGCAGGCTTTTACCTTGCATTTAAATCACTGAGACTTAAGACAGTAAAATAAGAAAAGCTACTTAATTTATAGAAATACATAGCAGATAGGAAAGGCATACCTAGTTTTAACCTAGTTAAGTTGGAGGGACAATGCCCGGATTTGGAAATTGCCCTCATGGCTCAGAAGAGAGAGCAAAGACAAAGATGTCTCTCTCTCGGATTGTCAAAGAAGAAACAAAGGAAGGAGGGGCAGTTCAGCTTCCCCGAGCATATCAGTTTACAATGGAAGGAAGTTAGGTAGAGAACAGGTAAAGATAAGCAAACCTAGCCAACTGGAGGACTCTAACTCTACCTTCCTTCTGGAATACAAACAAAAGAACCCAAATGGGAATTGCTGTTGCCCCACTTCCAACATTTGGTTCAGCCCATGAGGTTTGTCTTGTCTCACAGATTGCAGTATCTGACTTTGCCCAATGCCTTTGTCAGAGCATCTGTAGTCATGTCTTCTTTTGGACAATACTCCATCTTGCGTAGTCCTCTGCTGTAGGTATTTCTAATGAAATAGTGCTTCACATCTATGTGCTTGGTTCGTGAACTCACCTCTTCTGACTCTGAGTCTGATGGATCCTTGGTTGTCTTCATGCATCACAATAGACCCAGGTATAGAGGTGCCTAAATCTTTGAACAGTTTAAGTAGCCATTTCAACTGTCTGCTTGCTTCCGAAGCTGACACATACTCTGCTTCTGTGGAAGAGAGTGCTACAGTCTCTTGTATCTTACTTGCCCAGCTGATCACTGAATCTCCATAGTAGAAGATATTTCCACTGTTGGATTTTCGATCTGTAGTGTCTTCAGCCCAATCAGCATCTGCATATCCCACTAGTTTGGGATCTTGGGTAGCCACTAATGTCAGTTTCATGGTTGTGGTGCCCTTCAGATATCTCGCTACTCTCTTGATTGCTTCCCAGTCCTTCTTGGTTGGCAAGCTGGTTTTTCTGCACAAGCATCTCACTGCTGCTGCCACATCTGGACTGGTAACAGTGCTGATTTACAGAAGATTCCCAATGGATTGTCTATAGCTCTCATGGTCTTCCCATAGTTATTTGTTGTGGTCCAGTTTCAGGTGTTCTACTTCCATTGGAGTAGGTGCTGGATGTGCATCTTTCAGTCCTAGACTCTCAAGAAGGTCTTAGGTCTTTTGTCTTTGACCCAGCAAGAAGGATCCATCATCTTTTCTTTCAATTTGTATTCCGACGTAGTGAGTGACATCACCTAGGCACTTCAATCTCCTTGTTGAGATGATTCACTAGTTGTTGCTTATCCAGAGGGTAAGCCAACAGTAGATCAGTAGGTAAGTCCATCTGTTGTTCTTGAATCTGCTGTACAAACATGTCTCTGCTCTGCCTTGTACAAAGCCTTCCTTCAACAGCATTTTGCTCAGTTTCTCATTCCAGGCTCTGGCAGCCTGTTTAAGTCCATAGATAGATTTTTGAAGTTTACACACTAGGTCTTCTTTTCTTGGAACTTCAAACCTTGGTGGTTGTTGCATGTAGATTTCCTCTTCTATTTCCTCCATACAAGAATGCTGTTTTTATATCCATGTGCTCCACCTGCACTTTCTTGTTAGCAGCAACACTCAGAAGAGTTCTGATGGTCGTTTGACTACAGAAGCAAATGTTTGATAGTAGCCTTGTCCATACTTTTGAGAGTATGCTTTGGCTACTAGTCTTGCCTTGTATCTCTCAATGTTTCCTTCAGCATCTGGCTTTTTCTTGAATATCCACTTGCAACCTACAGCTTTCCTTCCTTGAGGAAGCTTGGTCAGTGTCCAAATTTTATTCTTGTGTAGAGCTTCCAGCTCTTCCTTTGCTGCCTGCCTCCACCTCTCATCTTCAGCTTTGGGTAAGACTTCAATCTCTTTCCAGGTCTCTGGCTCTGGAAGTTCAACTCTCACAAGGTAAGCAAGTCTGTCTGGTGGTACACCTTTGTTGGTGTATTCAGAACATCTGGGTGCTGCCCCTTCAGCTGCCCCTTCTGGCTCTGATGCCTCTTCTGGCTTAGACTCCTCGGCTTCTTCTGTGGGTGTATTATTGTGATCCTATTGTGGAAGAATAGCTCAGTTTCTTCTACCATTTCACTGTCATCTGTTTGGTATGGCGCCCCTTCTGGTGGGTGTGCACACTTTACTTCTTCAAAGTGGATAGTTCTGTATACTCCAACTTCGCCAGTTTTGGGATCTATGACTCAGCATCCCTTCTGCATTGAAGAATATCCAATGAATATGTCTTCCTTGGCAGTGTTGTCAAATTTTGACCTCTATTGTTTCAGGATGTGTACAAAAGTCTTGCAGCCAAATGTACAAAGGTGAGACATGCTTGGTGTCCGATCATGCCATAGCTTGAAAGGTGTTTTGTTGGTTGCAGTTGCCAGAATTCAGTTCTGCAGATGGGTGGCTGTAACTGTTGCATCACCCCAGTATTTCTGTGGTAACTGTGCATCTTCCAACAAGGAATGAACCATCTGTCCAAGAGTCCGGTTCATGCGTTCCGCAACCCCTGTTGTTCTGGAGTATAAACAGTAGTCTGGTGCTCTGTGCCTTCCTCATGTAGAAAGTCTTGCATAGCCCTGGATACAAATTCTCCTCCATTGTCAGATCTTATAATCTGTGGCTTTCTACCAAATTTGTTGGATACAATTCTGACATAGTCCTTCAAATTTTGAAGTACTTGACTTTTCTCTCAGTAGGTACACCGTAGTATATCTCAAGTAATCATCTATGAAAGTTAGCATGTATAAATTTCCACCCTGTGATGGCATTCTACAGGTCCACAAAGGTCTGTGTGAATTAATTCTAGAGGCTTTGTGGTCTTCCTTTCACTTTTCTTAGGAAATTTTGGTTTCACAATTTTTGTCTTTATACAGCGTTCACATTTTTCTGTAGATTTATATTGTCCAATTTTAATGCCTCTAGCCAAATTTCTCTAGAGGATTGATTCTGGCTAACCTGGCATGTCCCATTCTTTGATGCCAAACATGTAAACATCCAGAATCACAGGTTTCTTTGGCTGTATTTGCATGCATAGTTTCAAAATATTCCAAACACAATTTTTCAATTTTGCAGTACAACATAATTCTCCTTCATCTAAAATTGGCAAATTTTGTCACTTAAATAAAGTTCATCTCCAAGTTGCATTATTTTAGTGGCACTTGTTAAATTATCTTTCAATGCTGGGACAAATAGGCAATTTTTCAGTTCAAGTTCTCTGGCATTTTGCAAAGTAGCTCCACAGTGCCTACTCCGTGAGAACAGAAAATATTTCCTGATGCTGTAATTACATTCTGTGTATGGGGGCTAAAGTTCTTAAACATATTTTTATTATTTACCAAATGTGCAGTAGCCCCAGTATTGATTAAAAATCTGGTTTTATAATCATAATTCTTTCCAGCAGATACATAGTAACTGGAATGCTTCACTCTAGTTTGGCTATGTGTTTTTCTTTCAGACTGCTTCTGTTTAAATCAACTCTTTCTCCTGTCTCCCTTCTAGGACAATCTCTTCAAAGGTGATTAGGAGATTTGCATTTGAAGCAATTCTTCATTTATTTGTTTGTACTTTGCTGTGGCTTCGGGGCATAACTCATCTATCTGTCCTGCCTTTGGTTGCTGTTTCTGCTCACAGCAAAATTTGCTTTTTCAGACAGAGCTTGTTCCTGTCTCTTTATAGTACTGATCTTTCAAATATGCCATAATCTGAGCCAAATTCTGATCTGTCTATTGAAGTATGCAAGTCGTTATATAATGAAGTTGATTTAGAGAGGCCAGGAGTATGACCTTTTGTAAATCTTTGTCCAGCGATCTTCCACATCTTTCTAATCCTCAGAGCAGACTTGTAAACCTCTCCAGATTTGGATTCAGATCCTCTCTGTCAGATTGTCTCAGCGTGTACAATGACTTATAGAGAAACATCACATGATTTTTAGGTTTTCTCTGATATACTTTTTCAAGGTCTCCCCATATTTCTTTAGCATTCCTACAGCCCATGCAAACATTTAGTGTCTCATCTGATAAAACAGAAATAAGAAGAGACTTCACTTTGGCATGCTTATGCTTCCAGGAGGCAGTGGCTGCTTCATCCACTGCTGAGGGTTCAGGATCAGTCAGGACTCCATGCAGATCCTCCCTTTCCAAAAGTGCCATCATTTGGAGACTCCAAATCACATAATTGTCCTTCTCCAGCCTTGGGATGTTTGTCTTAAGTGTTGATTCTTCAGCCATGGTTTCCTATGTTTTCCTCTGCTTTTCTTTCTCTAATCTAAAGTCTCATTTTGATCTCTTTTGTAAATCACACATAGCTTTCTTTTAGCTTTCAGGCACAATTTGCAATTCAGTTTGGCTTACTGGGTATCCATAACCCTTTACTATGGAAATATATATATGCAGAAATACTCAGAGGTCTGAGCTATGTGTGCCACTGTGTGTATTTACTTTAGAAGCAGGCTTTTACCCTGCATTTAGATAACTGAGACTTAAAGACTTAGTAAAATAAGAAAAGCTACTTTATTTATAGAAATACATAGTAGATAAGAAAGGCATACCTTGTTCTAACTAAGTTGGAGGAGCAATGCCCAGACTGGGGTAATTGCCCTCATGGCTCAGGAGAGAGAGCAAAGACAAAGATGTCTCCTCTCTCCTTGGACAGTCGAAGAAGAAACAAAGGAAGGAGGGGCAGGTCAGCTTCCCTGAGCATATCAGTTTACAATGGAAGGAAGTTAGGTAGAGACCAGCGCCGGTAAACGAAGGCAAGCCTAGCCAGCTGGGCCTAACTCTATCTCCCTTCTGGAATACAAACAAGAGAACCCAAACGGGAGTTGCTCTTGCCCACTTCCAACATTCTGGAGGGTTAGGGAAAATCCCAGGACAGATTTGGGGAGCAGGGGGAGGAAAGGGGGCTAATGTTCTGTTGTGCAAGGAGAAATCCTTGCGCTGATGGAGTGCTTGTGTTAGCACTATACTGATACAACCTATAGCTACTCTCTATGTTATGACCTTAGTATATGAAGCATACTTAGAAGAAACATTTCTTGCTATGCTGCAGTCATTATTTTTGCAAACTGACCATATATAAAGTCTGCTGCTTCTAACAATCTGTTGCCTGAAACTCCTTTCAAGTCCCTGCTGGAGGAATACCCTCCAGATGAGGACCTGGTGCTCCTCAAAATGAACATTATGGAGAGTAGGCTGTGTCAAGACAGAGACAGTGGGACACAGCAGGGGAATCCAGGGCCCTCAAGGTCACAGCACCCAGACCTCCTCTGCAAGACACAGAGGGTCCAGGCTCAGAATCTGAGACGAAGGCTGAGATGCCACTGAGCCCAAGGGAGTGCTGGCTCCTAAAGGCACAGGCACAGTCAGTTCTCAGACACGGAAGTTCTCTCCTGAAGAACAAGGACTCCTCGGGACTAAGGGGCTACTCATGGGAAAGCTATTCCTCATGAGTAGACCAAACTCCTCAAGCAATCCTGATGGCCTGTATTGTATTATGGGTGGGTCTCTGAAGGTTCATGGTTTAAAGCCTTCAGTTTCTGACTATTCTTCTACCACCTCTGTGTTATTTATTGGGCTGCCATGTATTTGACCTTAAACTGCTCCTGGACTCTGCCTTTTGTGTTGTCCTTGGGACTTCAGACTGTGACTATACTTTGCCTTTTGAATTGTCCATGTGAGTCAACCTAGGACTGTTGGTTTCAGTTCTAACAGCTCCATCCTGTGTCATGATAGAACCACTTCAGTTCCCCTTAGGAAAAACAGTCCTTGCCCATAGATGGGGATGGGGGAGAAATTTGATTCAATGTGCACTTTCTGAAACAGTAAGTGAACTGAAACACAGTTATCCTTTGAAAGTTGCACTTCCCTGTATTTTGCAACATGGTTTTCCAGCCAAGTGAGGTATACAAAAATGCAGAGCTTGGAAAAGTTACTTTTTTGAACTACAACTACCATCAGCCCCAGCCAGCATGGCCACTGGATTGGGCTGATGGGAGTTGTAGTTCAAAAAAGTAACTTTTCCAAGCTCTGCAAAAATGTATATACTAGGGTGAAGTGTGCATTAATATATATATATATATATATATATATATATATATATAAGTGAAAATAACATTAGGGAAAATATGTTATGTGAAAATGTGTATATTAAGCAAGAGTGCATACAAAAATATGTATATTAGGAGAAATCCACAATAAAATGCTGATGGATTTTCATGAGGACTTGTTTAAAAGATGCAAACCTATATGGAAATATTGAGAACTGAACTTAAGCTTGGAAAAATGAGAACCTGAGAGAAACCAAAACTGATGTATTTGCCCACTCATAGCATATAGAAAACCTGTACGATGTAGCATAGTTTCCCAACCTGAAATCAAGGAAACTATTATGTATTTGTTCACTCTAGTTATTTTTAGCCTACCCTGCAATCAACTACCCAAGGTGGGGGGAGATATCAGATTTGTGATATCAGAAGTAGTACAGCGCTGTCAAGGATTTTATCGACTCATTTAACTACCTCATTCTGCATGATGGAACACAAGAAGCTGTCTTCTTATTCAGACTATTGATCCATCTAGCTCAGGATTATGAGGCTAGATACTGTATATGAGTGCAGGTAGTAATAAAATAGTAGAATACTTAGATGGTAGAATACATTGCATCACTTCAGCTGAGGCTGCAGTTAGGGGAATCACGTTTTGAATGTTCTCCTTCAAAACAAATATCCCCACCTAGCCTTCTGAAGTGATGCAATCCATTCTCCCACCTCAGGACTCTGTAATCTTATTCTTCTGCAGTGTATGCCAGGTCTCATGCCTAGAATAAACCACTCATGCCAGCTTCAGATTCAGCAGAGCTCATGTCGACTGAGAATAGATTGTGTGATACTCTGCAATAACTGCTCCATGGCTGCATTCTTTGCCCTTTCTTCTAGTATACCACTTCTTCATTCCTTTTTATTTTTTCTTATATTAAAAATGAATGTAAAGATTAATATTTTATTACATTTATATCCCACCCTTCCATTCAAAGAGCTGATAAACATGGTCCCCCCTTTATTTCTCACAACAACCCTGATATTAGATTGAGAGACAGTGATTGGTCATTCAATGAGCCTCAAGTCTAAGGAGAGACTTGAACCCAGGTTGCCCCAGTTCAGCCATAGACTATCACTCTCACTACAACACTGTGGTTGATCTTCATTAGAACCTAATGCATGTCTCAGTACTGTATACTTCACCCTTACCTGTATCATTAAGAATCAGGAGTCCAGCAGATCCCCCAAAAGACTCCTTTCCTGGCTCAAAATAAAGCTTGGGATGAAGCTCTTCATAATGCAGGTTCTCCCAAATAGCAAATGACACCAACTGAACAAGAAAAGGTGCTAGCAAAACTCCAGAAAGGAGTAATCTGTAACAAAGATGCACAGGACAATGGTACTATCTGGCTAGTTGCATCGTATTGAATATATAAAGTGAGGCAAAATAAAAGCAGTTCCATGGAGGGATAATCTGCATAATCTGTATGTGTATAACTTTAGGCTGTTACTTGAGAAATGTGACTGGCATGCATATTGGCAGCAAATATGCAGAAGCCTGACTGAACTGGGCTTTTAAACAATGATTTTGGCACTCACAGGGATCCCCAGACTTTGCCCTCACGCCTGAGATTTAGAAACTGCATTCTTGCCATGGCACAAACTTGTTGCCTCCAGAGTGCTGTGCCTCTCATGGTTGTCTTTCCTGTGTCTGAGAGCAATAGCAGATCTTGTTCCATTTCAGCTGCATCCTTTCCTCCCTCTTCATAATCTAGGACAATTTTCAAAATACAGAATCAGAACTTTGAAATCAGTTTAAGGAGAGAATACTTGCTTGTACAAACTCTGTTCTGACCTCTTCCCCTTTCTTCTAATGCTCATGTGCCCCCCTCCCTAATAATCATTGCTACCACAACTACGGCAGAAGTGCCACCACGCATCATTCAAACATCTTCCCAGATCTTGCTCCCAGATCTAAAAAGAGGCAACAATTGAGTTCTGATAACCCCACGGTACTCTTTTCCTCCATATTTATGGTCCCAGACTCACATTTTCCCTGCTACAGCATGAAGCATTCCTAGAAAATACATTATTTGGAACAATACATTACTCTTTCCATCAATTGTTTCATTCCACTCCAGCTTCAAGAAGACATCTTCCAGAGTTGTCATGGTAACTCCATAATTAACAATTCCTAGCTCTGTCTTGTGGTCCATGTCACAGAACAGATCTACATGACAAGGGGATTTTCAGTCTCAATTATGGCCTTGTGAAATTCCTTTTAATTGTAATTTAAGGAGAGTAACATTTTGAGCAACTACTCAACAATAGCACACTTATAGATGATAACTTAAATATGTACGTAAAAATATCATTGTTAATAATTACCTGGAAATTTATTCACATTTTCTAAGGGCAGTGTATAACTCAGCTCGTTTTCATGTTCTTCTGATAATTTGGCAGCAGGGATATATTGCTTAACCAGGGATGTTGTTCTCTCAGGGTCACAAAACTCATTTACATGCATCCTGTTCATATTAAAAATGGATTTAGACCAACAGCCAACTGTCATGAACCTGTAATGTTCATCAGTTATTAAAAATCTTAAAAGCAATACTTTGGCTCAAGCAAGGGGCTCTGGGAGATTTTGCAGTTAGAAAAAGACAGGCCTCTGCCAATGTACAATCTTGAGTTTCATTTTCCAGCTGAAGACGGTTAGAAGAAGCCTTAACAAGCTGCACCTGGTTATCTTTGCTGATTAGCAAGTGCCTGGTACCCAAGGTCATCCTTGGCCTGTACAGTTGGAAACACAGCTGGGAGGGGGGCCTGCAAGGCGCGAAAATGTGAGAAACATCGAGAAGAAAGTTACATCAGCCAATTCCTGATTGGTCAATTAATGTTGGACCGTTAGGATCCTTTTCCTTTAAGTATAGGGCTACAGACCCATAGCCTTTTTTCTCTGTTCTCTGTCTTATGCTGGTTGGGCATCAGAGTTCCAAATCCTTCTACCTTTATGGTTCCAGAGGGTTGCCTATGGGAGGTAACCTATGCCTAGTTCCATTGCTTCATGTTGAACATCCATCTCTCTAAGGAGAGGTGCCACTACAACCAACTACCTCATGTGTAAGTAGTTAGGTAAGCTAGTTTGTTATTTTCTTGTTGTGTCTGTGAATCCTCTTATTTGTACCTAAACCCCTGTTGGGTGTATGGTCTTAAAGGATTACTTGCTGCTATATATTTTATGTGCACTTATATATTTGAATAAAGCTACTTCTATTTAACCTGGTGTGTTCATTGAGAGAAAGGGTGGTTCTGGATTCAGTACCTTGACCATTCTCAGTCACTAACTACCAAAGAGGGTTAAGAAGTTAAAAGCTTGAATTTGAGGTGATAAACCAGAGGTGCCAGGCGAGGAGTGTAACTGTGACTCTTGCCCCATAGGACCTTGGTTTTACCTATCTTCTGGGCTCAGAGATCCCCTGGCTCTGAGTGGACCAGTAAACAGGGGTGGTGGCAGCCTACCTTCTACATTGCAAGGTTGTTGTGAGCGTACACAGCCTTGGCAAGGGTGAAGTAATAGTCTTTTCAGTTCCAGTCTCATTTCCCTAAGGGTGGGGGTCTGAGTCTGACGCATAATCCCTGTGCCTTGACGATAGGGATTCATGACACCAACCACTCATTTATTATGAGTATTTTCTGAATCAAGTATCCAAGACATAGTTCTACCTAATGTTTGTCTCAAAAGCAAACCAGAAGCATACACGTCTGCATGTATTGGAATATTTATTTATTTATATTATTTATTTATTGTATTTGTATACCGCCCCATAGCCAAAGCTCTCTGGGCAGTTTACAGTAACTAAAAACATTAAAAACAAATATACAAATTTAAAACACATTTTTAAAAACAATTTAAAACACAATTTACATTTTTAAAAACAATTTAAAAAACACATGCTAAAATGTATATTCCAAATGTAAGGCAGGAATGGGGAACCTCTGGCCTTCCAGATGTTGGGCTCCAATTCCCATTAACTAATGGCTAATGGTCCAGGACAGTGGGAGTTGTAGTCCAGCAACATCTGCAGAACAACAGGTTCCTCATCCCACAGTTAGAGAATTGTTTCCCAAATGTTATAATACTATGGGCAGAACATGACATTACTAAAACCATGGACATCTGCTGAAAAAACAACAGCTCAATGTTTATACAGCCTGATATCTCTCTCCTCTCCTTGGTATTGTGCAGTAAGGAAACATGCGATGTGACATCACCACACTGTGATTTTCTCTACCAGAATCCAGTCATGTATGGTGGGAAAACATATAATTTCATCACAGCACATATTTCAATACTATGCATTATGGGGAAACTAGATGTGGGACAGCTGTTTTTGTCCTTGTGAATGCACTAGGTTTTCTGGTCTTCCATCAACCAGGAACTCTTGCTAGGTTTATCCCTTCACTTTCTATGCTACTTGTATAGCAAATCATAATAGGAAGATATAGGTGCGGAGGGATTTCATTGACCATGCTGACCCCCCTCTCTGGTTAGGTGCAATTCAGGATTTCATGGCTACCAGAATAACCATGGTTTTGCCTCAAATAATGTCTCATTGAGCAGGACATATGTTGGGTTTGGTGTTTTCAGTCGGTTGGAGTGATTGTCACTGGGTATAGAGAAGTTTGAGACTGCTCTTTTGTCATGGACAGAACACTGACTGATAAAGGTTAGACTTACTAGGGTACCTAATAACTGGAATGATGAGGGACCTATTAAAATGGTCCACCATCAAAGGCTTATGCCTTCAAATGGATTCCTGAGGGCTCAGAGGGAGGGATTTCTGTTTCCTTGTTTGATGTGCTAAGGCTTCGGTCAACCATTAGAACAGCTCAGATCATTCAGGATACCTGAAAGAATGCCTCCTTTCATATGTACCTCCTTGAACCTTAAGACTCTTTTCAGAGGTCTCATTCTGAGTACACCCATCATACGAAGTGAGGCAGTTAACCACTAGGAGAGAGCCTTTTTGGTAGCAGCACCGTTTATAGAATAGTCTTCCCAGAGAGGCTTGCCTTGCACCATCTTCATGCTCGTTTTCATGCCCTTTTATTCACCCAGACTTTAAAAAACAGCCTGTATCTCTCACTTTTACATTGCAGTTTAATTGTGCTTCAGTTTTTTCTTTAATTTCCCTTTTTATTATTATTCTGCAACTTTTAATGATTTGTGTTTGGATTTTTGTTTGTTTGCCCTTTTTTTCTTTGCAACATGATCTGCCCAGAGTACTCTTTTTATGGGACAGCAGTTTAAATGGAAGAAATAAAATTAAGAAGTAAAATAATAAATGATCTCTCCTAAGCGTCCTCTTCCTCCTCCTCCTTAGATCCAAGTTAGCTCCCTAATTTTCTGGGGACCTGATAGAGATGAAACTATTGGGGATATGACTAGATCAGCAATGGCTGAAAACCTGTGGCAATACAACAAAGCACAGGCAACAATTATTTTGGCAATGACGGCGGATTCTTCAGTTGTGCTTGGGAGGGCTGAATCAGTCTGTTTCTGATTCATGTCACTTTTGCATGTTTTCACTGATCATATCCCATCATGGTTTTGGCTTAATCTGTTATTTCTTTTAATCTGCTTAAAAATTATACTATTTTCTCTTAAAGTGCAGGTTTCAATATGATTTTTGAGCTGAGAACTGCCTTAGAACATTTGGGAAGTGCAAAACTGAAAGATAAATAAGCTCTGATGCATATATTACCCTGGGAGTGGGGGGTGGTATGATTCAGGTCAATTTGCATAAGAATTCCCAAATATCAAATTCTGCAAACGTTGTATGTAAAGTCATCCATTCCTGCTTGGTCTTCACATTGGTAGTTTCAACTGATGTTCCTTCAATAGCATTTTGTCCTGATATTATGCAGTGGAAGCTAATTATAACATGGGTGTCAGGGGACAAAGGATGCACCCACATTATAGGGGTTCTGTGTCATAACGAAAACCGCAACACTGTATACAATATTGTACTCGGGGACATTGTCATACCAATGGTATTTCAAAACATGCAGTACAGCAAACCATGTTATAATGAGTTTCCACTGTACATTCTTTTCAGCTTGTACAACCTGAGGATATGGGCAATATTTTTGACAGGGTGTAGAATCCTTTGCTCTCAGTCTTTACCCATCCAGAAAGAATGACCACCACTACTTTGAATTCTTATCCCATCCCTAATCTGAGGAGACCCTGTTGCACATTTGCCAGCCTCTGAGGTATGAAGGGCTTTGTTGTTGTGGCATCCAGGATGTTTACCTCCCTTCCACAATAGGTTCTACTAAAGGTTGTGCTGTTCAAACTAGTTTAATGTTTACATGATGCACTCTCTCTCTCTCTCTCTCTTGCTCATATATTCTAGATTGTTACTTATTTTTGTCTGGTGCCTTTTTCTATATTGTTTTTTGTTTCTTGATTGATTTGATTTTTGCTTATAATTGTTAGTTCTGACTAAGAAATCATTACAAGCAAGTTCCCTTCAGCATTTCCATTTCAGAAATGGAAAGGCAGAATATTATTCTGATGAATAAATAATCCATAACATGACTGAAAATTATTTTATATTTTATGTACACCACTTAGTATTTTAATTAAATAGTTAACACAATTTTAAATAAATAACTTTAATAAATATCTGTCATTGCATATCATAGTTTGCAAATAGGTAAGAGCACAAGATTGCTAAACTCAAATTACCTTAAGTGATAGCCAATACCCCATTTTTTCTTCAAGAATAAAGATGAGCCAACACATTTCAGCCTGCCATGTGAGACAAATGCTTTCCGGTCTGGGTAGAAAGAGAATAACAGTTCTCATTTTAGATGTTGCATTCAGTAATATAAAAAGACACATTGCCATATCCCAATCACCAAACAGAAGTGTCTGAAAGGAAGTTACAGTGAGATGATATTTAAAAGGGGAAATACAGGGAATAAGATGAGTTCCAGGGACACGGCTTGAGGAATCATAGCTGGGCATTTCACACACAAAGAGGTAAGCTGTACAACAGTCATAGCAGGTCTTGCAAACAAATGTATTTCATTGGGGTAGGGGGTGAGCCAGCATAATATCAGGGCTTGGCCACAAGCACCAGTTTCAAAAAGCAGGAACTGGGGGTCAAGGAACAATCAGGATCTAATGGAAACTGCAAGTCAAGATCAAGAAGCCAGACAAGAAATACAAACAACACTTTTGCTCAGGCAGACCTTGTCAAGCAAGGCTCACCTGGAAAAGGAAGCCCTCTATACATATTATCCAGGTGAAGCCAGACTAGATCTGGAAGGTGCAAACACTTGTCCTTCAAGGAGTGGTGGGAGGGAGGGACCCTTTCATCCCAGTCATCCTGGTATACATGATTTTTATAGCCAAATGTAAAGTAAGGACAGAGCAGCTGATGCTATGCAAAGAGAGAAGGCAAAGGACCCAAAGCTACTGAAGGGATGGGACGGGACAGGAGATTAGTTGGCCTCAAACAGCTGTGAAGACTGGGTGGAAAAGTGGCAGCTGTAACCCATCAACAGATGTTGGAGAGATATAACCTAACATTTCACCAAAGTATTAGAATGCTTAAGGCCAGTACTGATTTATGTCTTTATTCATGGAATAATGGACACTTGGCCCATAGTGAAAGATGTGAAGGAACCAGCACCTGGGATGCTATGTTGACCAGCTGCTTTGTGCAGTGCAGTGGAAGACCTTTTTGTTAAAACAGTTAGAAACAGGAACAGTGCAGATTGGGGGGGGGGGTTGGGGGGGATAATAACACCATAAGTTCCCAAGTGGGATGGTCTCTGCCATTTCTCTCTTTTTATGCATATTCTTGTTAAACTGCTTTACCATGAGAAACTCTACTCACCAGCAAGAATATCAGCTTCGTCCATTAACTGAGTAGTGAGCAGAGTTACTCGACCTGCTTTCCGCTCGTTTAGGAGGGCCCACACTTGGTGCCTAGAATAAGGATCCAGCCCTGCAGTTGGCTCATCTAGTAATAAGACCTGCAAGCAGAAAATGTGGCTTTGTTTTAAAATTCAATCACATTCAGAAATTAGCAGTTAGCATTTAGTGTTGACATTGATTCTTTTTCTTTGAAAAATGAAATGGACTGCCTTCAAGTTGATCCCAACTTATGGCGACTCTATGAATAGGGTTTTTCATGGTAAGCTGTATTCAGAGGGGGTTTACCATTGCCTTCCTCTGAGGCTGAGAGGCAGTGACGGGCCCAAGGTCACCCAGTGAGCTTCATGGCTGTGTAGGGATTAGAACCCTGGTCTCTCAGGTCATAGTCCAACACTAACCACTACACCTTTTTCTTTATGGTGATATAAACACAATTATATAGCTTTGAAAAGAATGTTTTTTGGGGGAAAAGTTATAATTCTTTTTGGCTGATAGTAAATGTGATAGTAAATACTATCAAAGCTGATAGTAAATGTGAACACTTTACTTTCCACACAAAGCCCAAAAAGTTTTGAGAGTGGGTTCTCCCGAGGGAGGTAAAGCAAGAGAAGGACATGCTGGTAGGGAGGAACATACAACATGTATTCTTAAGAATCTGTTCCATGACCAACCATAGACCAGTAAGTAGACCCACTGAAATTAATGAACCTAAGTTATTTTTGTCTATTAATTTCAATGGGTGTACTCTGAACAGGACTAGCTTTGAATACCACACAGAGTACTTATGATTGTTATTTATTAAATGTATTGTTATGGGTTTGGGGGTTGAGATGATTTCTTTGGATCCCCTTCAGGTCTGTAACCTTGAATCTGGAAGTGGCATCTGCAGTGGGAGAAATCCACTCCACTGGTCAGACTAGTTTCTTTTGTTAATCTAATAGTTTAGCCAAGTCAGCCTGTGAGTTAATGGAGTTATTAAATGGTCAGCCTGCATATCCAAGGGGATTTGGTCAAGAGAGATCCTGTTACTGTTGGAATTCTTGTCAGAGGAGAGGCCCTCTTCCCCCCATCCTGGAACGAAGGAGAAACTTGTGTGTTTTAGTCTAGTGCTGGGGAGAGAAGCTTAGAACTAGGAAGACACACAGGGAGGCCTGCTGTCTGCACAATGACTTCAGGGTACCTCTCTATAAGCCTAATGGAAAAGCAAGGACTGTTAATGCTGTGAACCCCGCCATCTTACGCTCAGGCTGTGAATCTGTGTAAATAAACCATATATCATAAAGACATCACTGTCTCTACTGACCTTTCCAAGGAAACCAAACCCTGGGTAGGCACAGGAATCCCTGGAAGTCTTGCACTGCTTGGAGATTGGGGTGGCACACAACAATATATCATATCCTTTCTCCCCAAAGGTGTCCAGGGCAACATACAAATGCAATATGTACAATAAGCCTTTTTGTCTGATCTTGTTTTACCTACCTGTGGTTCTCCTAAGAAAGTAATCCCAAGAGATAATTTCCGTTTCTGCCCACCACTTAAACGATTAGCTTGGGTGTCTTGAATGGCACTGATATCCAAGAGAGTCAATAGTTTTTGCACCTGTAAAGTATATAAATACAAGTGTCAAGCACTGGGATGTTGGATCTTTTGGATTTCTTCCTGTCTTTCAGCCTCTTTGTTGGTTGAAAGCTACCAGTTATCTTATTTAGAATATTATTCAGCCTCTCATATTTGAAATATAGAGTACTTTCAGACTAGATGTTGTCCCTGAAACTGACATCATTTGCTCAGAACACTCAGGTTTTCTGAAGAATCCAGATGACATTGCTCCAGACTGTTGTATTCCAGGGTGCACACTTGCTTATCCTCCTACGTTTTTTTAAAAACAAATCAGCTTTTTTGGATGCATTGCCTGTCGATTACTCAAGCAGCCTTTAGAAGGTTTAAACTTCCAAAAAACAGCTGTTGAGAAGCAGGAATGAGGAACTAAATTAAGCCCCCCCTTCCCTACCAAACACAAGAACGCTATGGTTTTAATCTGCACTGACTATTTACACCGCTGCTGTCACACACCCTATAATATTGTTTTTCAACAGCCAGCATTTACCTTTTTCTCACCACACTGTGATATTTAATAACTAACTAAATAGGCATTGTACATAGCATCCCTTAGGTGGTTCCCTCTGCAAAAATTGAGTTCATAAGAACATAAGAAAAGCCTGCTGGATCAGGCCAGTGGCCCATCTAGTCCAGCATCCTGTTCTCAAAGTGGCCAACCAGGTGCCTGGGGGAAGCCTGCAAGCAGAAACACTCTCCCCTCCTGAGGCTTCCAGCAACTGGTTTTCAGAAGCATGCTGCCTCTGACTAGGGTGGCAGAGCACAGCCATCATGGCTAGTAGCCATTGATAGCCCTGTCCTCCATGCCTCATGGCAAAATACTACCTCACTTTTGCATTCAGTCATGCACAACATTATTTTGACAGTATTGTTTTCCATAGACTTAGTGGGACAGGAAAAGCTTAATAACTTTTGAACTGTTGATCAGGACTTCACCAAATCAATGAAAAGGTCTGCTCTGCAACAAGCCTGGATAAAGTACATCAGTAGTTTTCACCAAAATTTGAAAGAAATATACAATATGCTTTCTTAATAAATGGAAAAAAGAGGTCAAAGTGTCACTCTTCAGCACTATGTAATTTGTTGTATCAATGGTAATTTGTATTGGATCACTTTGAAATTTGGCATTTTCGTAGACATCACCAGGTAGATCATATGTGCCAAATTTCAAGTTATTAGCCCAACAGATGCCATTTTTTATTTTATTAATTACTTACAGTTCTACTTTTAGTTCATGTAATTGAAAAGTCTTGAATATAATGCTTAAATAATAATGTTTCGATTATCACAGTTGGTCCCTATAACATGTATGCCTTCAGCAAGAATCTCAATTCATCTCAAGATGAAGTGGAGAAAGCATCTTCAAATAATTCCTATGGCAGTATAAAATAATGCTCCATAGTATGATAACAAAGATGGTCCTAGAAGAATTCCCATTTGTATAAATCACTATGCTCACAATGCTGTTACATATATTGGTCAGATATTGAGTTAGCTCCAATCCAAAGAAAATTTATTGCACACCTCCCATTGAAATTAATGGGATTTAAGTTGGTTTCAACAAAATTGTCCCATTGATTTCAGTGGAACTTAAGCATAAATTACTTTCTCTGAATGCTGGCTAAGCATAAAATACAAAAGCTCAAGCAATAATCCATGCCATGAAGATGGTTTACAAACCTAGATATTTGTAGAACAGATATTCTTGCCAGCTGAATATATACCTACCTCATTTTCTACATCACTAGATGGAATCCCCTTTATTTTAGCAAAAGTCTTTAAATTTTCTTTCACTGTTAAAAATTCAAATTGAATGTTGAATTGTGGGCACACAGCACTTATTTCTCTAATTTGTTCCATATCTTCCCTTTCAGATATATTGTACTTGAATATAGCCGCAGAGCCTGTACACATAAATAAAGAAAAGGCATGGCAGATTTTAGAAGTAGGTAGGCTAATTCCATGTAGAAAAGCATTGTGACATACACTATTAACCACTGTCTGGCAAAGATGAGAGAAAGAAATGAGACCCGGACTGGAATTCTAGGTATGATTGTTTGAGAAGTCACACAACCTCACTGAAAATAATGAAACTCACTTCATCACACACCACATAATTCAGCAATGGAATTTACCACTATAAGACATACTGATGGCCACCAACCTCAATGGCTTTAAAAAGGGTAAGGCAGTGGCTACTAGTCATAATGGCTAGATCAAAACCAGCGTGCCTCTGGATACAAATTGCAACGATGAGAGGAAAGGCTATTGCCTTATGTTTAGCTTCTGGGCTTCCTAGTGGCATGCTGTGGCCTACTGTGGGACTGAAAGCTAGTCTTCAAAGGCCTTTGGAGTGATCCTGTTCCTGCTCTTGGCAGCCTCCTTCTTCTTAAAGCCTTAATTCTTACCATCAGATGGCTTCAGAAGTCCACTGAGAATGTTTAGCAGAGTCGTTTTCCCAGCTCCACTACGACCAAGTACTGCAGTGATCTGGCCTTCATAAATATCCAAAGACAAGCCTAGCAGAAAAAGTGATATTAGCTCTAAAGGTGACAGGTGTACTGAAGCTGCATTCCTAATTTCTCTTACTAAGTTCCATTGAAATCAATGGGTCTTACTTCTGAGTAAACCTACAGGATTGCCCCCTCAGCCCATCTTTCATTTCCTCTAATGCATCACATTAAGCATTAATAATGCTACCAAAATTCTCTCCATTTGACTTTTTCCATGGGTTTTGGAATTCCATACTATGGAGTCTTGTTTCTGCATGGAATCAAAGCATTAAGAAGGTATCCCCCCCACTGTTACATATTTTTATATCCAAATTATGTACAGAGAACTGTGCTTGTACAGTCTGGTGTCAATTTATTTGTCCTTTCCCTATTTTTCAAATACCAGCATGCCCTGGAAGCCCTGGAGAGCCACTGTCAGTCAGTGCAGACAATACTGAGCTAGGTGACTCAGGGTCTGACTCAGTATAAGGAAACTTCTTTTGTTCCATATGCATCTGTTTTACCAATGCACATGCACTTGTCACAAAATAATCCAGAAAAAACAAGCCTGAGGTGTTCATATTACTACATCCAATTAGATCCCAGTTTGCCTTCTCTGACCACCTCCACTATAGGTTTTCTCCTGAAGATGTCCAACATGGACATTGGGGGCAGTGCCAAGGAGCCATGTGGCCTCAGGGTTGGGCCAGTGCTACAGCCACTTTCTATACATGATGCCTCTTTGCATCTTTCACAAGTGAAAAGGTTTTTAATTTATGAAGATTATTTTTGTGTCTAGGGTTTTCATGTGCAAATGGGGGGAGCACAGAAAGAATCTTGATATGATCATATATATGTCATCATTTAAAAAAATAAATAAATTATGACTGATGCATACATGCATATCAGGACTGTGGGGGGGAGATTAATAAATTGAAGGAAATTATATTTGCAGCAAGCCCTTAGTCTAGCCTTGCTTTCCGGGTTAAAAGAGTATCGGAATTTATGCTGACGGCAATGGAGAGACAGGCGCTTATTCATGGAAGTAAAAAAAAATGCAACTGTTTATTGTGAATTTAGGATTGTGTATTTCTTTTTTTCTAACCCAAGGATATGATAGAGCTAAATTAATATTGATGCAACAGCTTACAGATACTAAGATATAATCACAGTTGGCTGGGATTGACAACTGCCAATCTAATACGTTTTATGCCTTTTTTGTTCCTCTGGATTTATCTTTCCCAAAATATCTGGTTGATCTTCCAAACATCAAAATGAGAACAGCATTCACTTGGGCAAGATTCTTGCCCAAGTCTTTCCTTTGGCAGATTGGGCACGGCGACTCAAGGGAGTCCCTAAGAAGAATAGAGTTTGCATCTGTAACCCTCTATCAATTGATGACTTTGTACATGTATTTCTGGAATGTCCTATTTATAATGATCTTAGGGTTAAATGTATCTACCCTCTGTTAAGTTCACTGAAGGAGAGGTAATATTTCGTAAAAGCGAGCTTTTTATTGTCTGATAATAAGGATAAATATGTATCTTTTAGAACTACCAAATTCCTTGTTAATGCTTTGCAGACACATGCTGCAAAGTTTAAGGGTTGTATGGGGAAAGCATTTAACTCCTGACTGACTATATTGTTTTAGATTTGTGCAATGCCTGGTTCATAACTGCTATTTTTTGTAATGGTTGATTTTAATTCATAATTATGTATAATGGCTAATTGCTATAACAATACACACTTTTTGTTCTGTTCTGATTTTCAGCAAGTTATTGTGGAAGTAATTAAAAAATTCAAAGTAATTTTAAAAAGTAATTCCAATGGCGGAAGTACTTTTAAAAATTCTTCTAGCTCAATGGGAATTCAGAACCAGTTGAACACAGAGCAGAGCCAGCCCATGGAACAATGAAGGAACAGAAGAGGAGAAATCCATTCACCCCTACAAAATCCCACACTGTAACAGTCAGTGTTAAATGTAGCCATACGGGATATGGTTAGACATTGGTCACAATGCTTAAAACAGGCAAACCAGCTGAAAAGTCTTAAGGTGAAGAGCTCATGAAGAATGTTCGGCCAAACTCTGTCCCCCACTCTCATGAAAATCTTCACTCTTTATGAAAGAGCTCCTGAAGCCCAGGGCTCTCCTCTCAAAAGCTTCCCTACTGTCAGCACTTCCTACGCTGATCATGTGATCGCACTGTGGCACACATGATCAGCGTAGGCAGTGCTAGAAATGCTGGCAGGTAAGCTTTTGAGAGAAAAACCCCACACTGCAGTGCACATGGGTAGGAGGCTTTTGAAAAACCAGAAAACAGACTTTTGCCCTTCTTGTACATTTAACATGGTAAGCACTAGTAAAAGGTTGTCTGTCAGATTTCTTCCACCTTCAGCCTCTTTGCAGGACAGTTCTGTTTGCCACACCCCTAGGTTGAATGGCCAAATAAGAAGATGAAAGGTTCCGCCCACCACTGCTAATAAGACCATCATCCTGGAGAGCTAAATCTACCATGCTTTCAAGCTCACAATCCATTGCCAGGAGATGGTGGACACATAGAATCTGCACACAGAACTTCATGCATGTAGCCCACTGTGAAACGTATGAGAGAACACTATGAAAAGTATCTCACCTCTCAAAGCTTCTGTTTCCATGCTCTTCACTTTATATGTTTTTTTAATGTTATTTAGTCTAAAAGATTGGAAGTAATTAATAGTACATTACTGAATTTTAGTCACAATTCTCACAATATCATTTCTGTACAACTTGTACTGCCTTGCAGCTATTTCAAAAATTCAGGCCAGATTTAACATATTTACTTTTCCTATAAATATTACACATGGGGTAAATACTTTTCTTAGACACATGTTCATCCCATCCTAATATACAACCTGATCCACACATTTCAATCTCCTTGGTGTTTTAGGAACAGCAATAGAAAGAATATAACCTTCCCCAACACACTCCGAAAGCAAAAATATTCTGGCTTGCATACAGATCCTTCGAGCAGCGACAGGATTTCTTAGTCAAAGAACTCTACAATTTGCTTAAAACATAATAATAATTAAGGACTATCTTTTACCTAATGGCTTCTTTCCCATCAAATTCAGGGGGCACAGGCTCAATGTTGTCACTGAAGATATTACCATGGCTTGGTTCATTTATAGGAACATTGCCAGTATAGCTGCCCCTTGATTTAAACCAGTAGGACTTCTTCAGGAAAAAGAAGGGAGGATAGGGCACTCCATATTTGTCTAATAGATTAAAAAAAACACCTCTTATTCTTCTGTAAATTCTCTAGGCTTGGCATTAAACATGTCACCTCCTTCAAATTTATCAGTCAACAATGACCCTCTATACTAGTATAGTCTCACTGACAAGTTGGAGAAATGGATGTTGTTGATTATTTAAAGAATCATTTGTTCAAAGAGTGATGGATAAGGGGAACAAGTTACATAACTGTACATGAAATAACTGTAAATGAGTAGATATATTGATTGCATTCAGGTGATAATATCTTGATTTATTAAGCCTTTTCCTTTTGCACACATCCCTTTTGGTCTCCCCTTCATAGGACAGAACCTCTTAGTACAAAGGCTGGAGTAAAAACTAGTAAGGTCTGGTTAGTCCAAAGCAAAGATCTCTGAATTAGCTACAATCTTGCCTGAAAGCAGTAGAGGGAGCTCATGTCTTATCTGAGGTCATCTCTAATTAATCATAGTTTCGTGTTTCATCTCAAGTAGGAAACTATGGTTACTAGCCTCAGAAAAAAACAGAATCATAAACCACAGTGACTGCATACACACCATACATTTAAAGTGCATTTAAAACACATAGTTCCCCCAGAGAATCCTGGGAACTGTAGCTTATTAAGGGTTTTGAGAATTGTAGCTCTTTGAGGGGCTACAATTGTAGCTCTTTTCTCAGGATTTTTGGGGGAAATCATGTGCTTTTAATGTATGATGTGTACGCAGCTAGTATGAAGGTTTAGGATCTTGCCTTGTTCTAAAGCTGGTAAACATAGTTTCCTAGTTCAAACAAAAAAAGAAATTATGGTTAATCAAAGACTTCCTAATTTGATTGCTTACATGTTGAAGGAAAACGCAGAGGGGCTGAATGCATGAGCAAAAGTCTCGTTCATCGCTTGGCTTTATACAATGAGATTATATAATCCAAACTAGATGTTTTTTAAACTGTGCTTATAGATGAAAGCAGGGCTAGGAACTAAAAGCTAACTGAATAATTTCTTTAAATACATCTTCATGGTGTCTATTTGGATAATACTTTTGTTTTCAGTATGTTAAACTGAATTTATAAACCAATACTTCCCAAGGAAGAGTCATTTCTGTAAAAAATGCCACTATGCACACCAAGGGGCTCCCTAAATTACAAAAGACAATCCCAAAGAGATGAATCTGAGATAAGAAAATACAATCTGCAGAGAAGCAATCTTAAAGCTACCAGGCATTTTCTATTTACTGCTGCTGGTAGTAGTAGTAGTAGTAGTAGTAGCAGCAGCAGCACCATTGTTATTTAATTAGCCACCCTTCAGCCTAAGGCCCCAGGCAGGTCTCAACAATTTAAAACATAACATTAAAAACAGTTTAAAACAAAATTCAATCATAAGAATAGGGTGGGCCCTAAAATATATAACTCAAGTGTCAAAGACGAGGTAAAGAGGTGCATCTTCAGTAACTACATAATGAAGGTCCAGACACAATTCTGTGGGGAGGGAATTCCACAACTTAGGGGCTGCCACAGAGAACGTCCTGTCCTGGGTTATCCCCCCCACTTCAGAGGGCAGTGGAACCACCAAGAGGGCTCCCTCTGCTGATCTTAACATCCAAGATGGTCTGTAGGGAAGTAGGCAGTTTTTCAGATATTTGGGATCTAAGTCATTTAAACAGTAACATGAGCATCTTGAATTGGGCCTGGAAACAAAGTAGCAAATAATACAAAATGTTTTAAAACAGGGGTTATACAAGTAGTATACTTATGGTATGCTTACCAGGGATGATCTTATCAAAATAGATGGCCAGCAGCATATATAAAGCACTGTCAAAAAGCAGGATATACATGTGTGATTCATACATTAGGCTAGACAAGTTGAAGTCTCTTCCATATTTTTTATAATGGAAAACCTGTATGAAAAAAGAACAAATTCTTGTGGGTCAAAGCCAGATGTAGAATGAGAAAAGTTTGAAATGCAATAAATTCCTTGCAAAGTCCATTTATTTTTCAAAAGCAACCCCCCCTCCCGGTAACTAAAGTGTGGATCACAGTTGAGAAAACGAGGCAATAAAATAAAATATGGGCTAGTACCAGCTGTATCAGTACAGATTTCTATACATTCATTCTCAAAACAACTTGGGAAGATGAATAAAAATGCCAACACTGGCCCAACACACTTGGCTGCCTAAGGCAAAGGGTAAGTTGGTGCTCTTCTGCGTACAGAAGCCATTTGGACCAGCAACTCTTACTTCAATACTAGTGACATGGCAGCAGGGTACTTTAGGAGACAGAGTACAGGCTATGTGGCAAAACACAGCACAACCTCCCCTTGAGGCAGCTGCTCACTCTGCCTATGGTAGGGCCGGCCTTGGAAAATGCCTGTGCTGTTACTGTGCCTGGGATCTCTCTCCACTGAAAACATGCCTAACAATAAGCTTCACCAAAATTAGGAGGTAGAATTTTGATTTCCATCCCAAATAAAACACAGCAGTCTACCTTTGAAATTCCAGCACCAAAGGCAAAAGGGCAGAAGAAGCTCAAAGTCCATTCCAAAGCTGCAGGAACTATATTGAAGAGTGAAACAATGCTGATTGCTCCAAACATAAAAATGGAGAGGAAGACAACAAATGAAGTGGTTTTAGGCTTCTTTAGGAGAGAACTCATCATGAAACAGAAGCATATCTGCAAAAGAGGAAACTACCAGTTCAGTAGACTGTGGGTTGTGTCCAACTAAGTCATGCTTCAAGCATATCTATTGAAATCAACACACTTAATCATGAATAAGGCGGCAATCCTAACTCCACAAACCAGCAACCACCACTGAATTAAATAGGACTTGCTTCTGAGGAGTAGAGATGCAGTTCACTATATGTTTTTTGTCCCGCATGCAGTCTGATGGACCATTTATATTTCCTGGTCTGTAGCTGTTCATGATTAGCAAATATTTACCTCCTGCTGAATTATAGTGGCGGAATTTAACATTACTACTCACATTTGGTCTCTAACAATAGTTTAATGGTCTCTTATATAGGCAATGTTGTAACGTCCAGTACTGCTGTTTGTCTCCATATGTTTCTTGATTATTTCTGTTCACAAATTAGTGAGCCAACCAACTGCACATCAAGTAGCCATCTGCCCATAGATTCATTATATGTGACATGAATTATGGAAGAACACAGACAGCATGGTTGGTCTTCCCTTCCATCCCCCACCCCCACCCCCAGTCACGATGATGATAATGAGGAGGAGGAGGAAGAGAAGACTTGCTGAGCTGAGCAGAATTATTTTTAAATATTTTGCGATGGTGAAACTGAACACACTAGCCTACCTTGCAGGTTTGTGGTGAATCTGAAAGGGGGACACATGGAAAGTTTACTCCTACTCCAACTTGATTATTATCAGCACCGGTACCCTGGCAAACTGTTTGGTGATTGTATGATTTTCCTAAATATGTTGTTCAATGTTTGGATTGCAATCCACTCATTGTGTTCTTACGACTTGACTCTTCAAGTGTGAACCCTTTTCCCAAGCATCCAACTGAGTGATACACTTAATAGTTCTCAAACATCCAGCAGCCACCACACATCATTCACAACAACCCTGTGAGGCAGCATGGCATGCTTCATTTGTTTAACCATCAGAAGGTCACATGTTGTGGTTGCATGTGCATTTATGCTGATGTATCAAGGACACAGTTTTTACTAAACAGTGGTTTTGGTTCCAAAGCATACCTTAATTTGGATATGTTAAATCAAATAATATATATTATCTAGAAATAATTATCCCTCAAGATCTTAAAAAAAAGGATTGTTCTATTGTGAACAGTCATGGAATATGGTTAGTGGTGATCAGTAGAATAAAAAAAATGCTGCAATTCTATATCGACTTACCTGGGAGTAATTCCAATTGAACACAATTGCACTGATATTCTAGAAGGAAAGGCATGTCTATGGCTACCTGTGCTATTTTTGTGATGGTACTCTTTGTTAGGGAGTATTGCCAACTCTTATTTTTGCTGCCCATGACAACCATTTTGTGCTAACACCCACAGCACTTTTATCACAGTATGAGTACCAGCACCTCTTTTTTTAACAATAACAAAAAAGCACTGATTACTACTAACTAGTAGTGTAGTGGCAAATTCAGAAGTGCAGGGTCCCTTCATGTTAGTCACAGCCATACCCCCCCTTTTTTTGTGGCAGGAATGAGAATAAGATCCTTGTTAATGCCTTCTCCCATAACAACAGACATCAATAGGAGTCAATAAGCATTAAAGAGGAGACTGTTAGCTACTGAGAAGAGCCTTCTCAGTGGCTGACTCATCTCCTTTCACTCTAATTGACTCCCAATCAGCAGGAAAGAACCAGGAAGCATGTTAGAAGATTCTTCTCAGTGGCTACCACACTCCCCTTTTATGCTGATTGGCTTGTAGGGTGCTGGAGACATAGCAACCCTGCTGGAACCCTGCTCCCAAAAACTTAAGGGGTCTAAGATCCCCTAAGACCCTGGATGACTATACCTCTGCTACTAACCAGAATGATAACATGCATGCATCCTGTTTTAATGTGTATTTTAATTGTAGATATTTATATGTTAATGTTTGTGTAATTAGTTTTCATGCTTGTAAACCACATGGAAGCCTATTTTGGCATTAACTAATATATAAATTAAATATAAGTATAATAATAATAATTCTGAAAACCTCAGGAGATCTATACTGAAGCTGGATGCAGTCAACCAGCACCCATGAACATTAATTTTTATGCTTCAGCTTCTCTCATTGCTATTATGTGATGTCCTGAGCCCCCCCCGCCGCCGCCGCCATTCAGTGTGGTCTGACTTTTTGCTTCAGGCAAACAACATTCTTATATTATCATTTGTGTTTCCATCCAAACTTATGCCTGCTCTGATTGTTTGGATTTGCCACAGTGCCAATGTGTCAGACACCCAGAGAAGTTAACATAATAAAATTGACCTCATTTCATTAATGATGTCATAACGTTTGGCAACTTTTTTAAAAAAAAATGGTTTCCAAATTTAGTCTAAATAAGATAATTCCTTTTTGAGATGAATGAAAAAAGAAAATGCCGATATTGTGTTGTTCGGGGGGGAAACCCATATACAGAAAGGTGAAAAAATGGTATTGGAGCAACTGAAACTGGGGGAAGTAAAGACAGCATGCTAGAAAGGAAGAAAGCTGGGGTTGCAATTTGTTATAAATAAAAATGTTCCATTTAATTTTTTGGACTGGGCATATGACCTAGAGAGGAGACATGTCTTTGGGACTGGGAATCTGGTAGGATGGAACATCATATTTAGATGCATATATGCACCTAATATTAATTTTTAAAAATATTTTAGAAAATAAACGGCATACTTTTGATTGAGGGTGATAAAGAACTGCTGTTGGGAGGTGATTGTAATGCTCTTATAGATTCTAGAATAGACCACTCAGGTGGACCTTCTTAAAAGATGTCAACAAAGGATTAAAGGATATATTTTACATGCTGGGAGACACTTTCATCCCTGTGTAAAGGACTATACATTCTTCTCAACCCAAATATCTCATAGTCAGGAATAGATTTATTCTTAGTATGCCCTCCTTTTATTAACAAAGTGGAAATAGATGCCCAGGTTTATGCGAATCATGCCCTGATAGTTATGGAATGGAAAGAAAAAAATCAAAAGAGTAAGCAGTGGAGATGAGATAATCTTTTACTACAGAACCCAGTGATAGTTCAATAAATTTGATGGATTAGGGAATATGTCTAATATAACAGTACAACTTAGGGTTGCCAGGTCAGAAGCATCCCAAAACCTGAGATTTGAGGGGCAGGCCCTAGTGATGTCATGGAGGCAGACCTGAGTAATGTCATGGGGCAGGCCTGAATGATGTCATGGGGCAGGTCCGAGTGATGTCATGGGGTGGGCCCGAGTGATGTCATTAAGCAAGATACATTAAGCATCAATCACAGTTGCTTGGAGCATATAATTTTTAAAAAATCTGATTGGAAATTAAGCTAGAAATCTTAGTTAAAAGATGGAGCCTGGGTAGGGAACATTTAATCTAGCCTACTTGCTTTCAGCAAGAAGGATTTAAGTGCCTTCAGGCCAGGCCAGTCACCAGAAGGCCACTGTAGGGACAAAGGAGCCTAGTGTTGTGGAGATGTTAGATGGGAGTATTGGGGAGTAAAGATGGATGCTCCTGAAGGCTACAATTCTAAACATACTTACTAAGGGATTAAGCCCCATAGAACTCAACAGGATTGACTTCTGAGTAGATATAGTTTGGATTGTGCTGTTGGTAAACCTTGACTAGGGATCCTCTGCAGAGACATCCATCTCCAAGCAGGCCCTGCCTGGAATGCCCTGCCCTTATCTTTTAATGTGGCTGCTCCAAACATCTTTACAGATTTGACCCTTCACTTCAGAAAGAGGTCTGAGAAATGAGTAAGACTAAGAAGTATCTTTTAAAATTGTTCTTTTCAATTCACTCTTGAATAAACATCATACCTAGGGCAGATCCGCACCATTCATTTAAAGCACATTCAACACCCGTTTGAAGCACATGAATCCCACCACAGAATCATGGGAACTACAGTTTGTTAAGAGTGATGAGAACTATAACTGTGAGGGGGAAATGACACTTCCCAGGATTCTTTAGGGGAAGTCGTGTGCTTTAAATGCGAGTTGGATGTGCTTTAAATGTATTGTGTGAATCCACTTAATAAATTTTGCCTGCATGTAAATTGTTTTAATTAATTTTTCAAAATGGAAATGAGCTATAAACTGTGGTGGGTGACCATGGGCTACTCACCATCTCTCAGCCTATCTGCCCCTCAGGATGAAAACAATGGAGAACCATGACCACCCCAAGGCATACTTAAAATGTAGAGGAAGTATTGTACAACCATAGTGTGAAATCGGATACTTATTGGGACACAGTATGACAAAATATTTATATAAGCATGACTATTGAATATGTTCATTATTTACACAACCTGTAAAGATATTTATAGTGCAATTCTATGTTTGTTTACTCAGAAGCAAGTTCCAATGTATTCAATGGGGCTTACTCAACCCAGGGAAACTACCCTCAAGTGATAAGGAACTTGTTTTTTTAACAAGCCTTTTAAGTTGAGACCTTATCCCAGTCTGTGTCTGTGTTGGAATTGCTTTTTAATATGTTTTTAAACCTTTTCTTTAAAAAAAAATGTTTTTAAAGCTTTTAAAAGTGTTTTTAAAGATGTTTTGTTTTAATATATTTTAAAGTCTGTTTTTATGATTTTTAAAGTGGTTTTAGTGCTTTTGTTTGCCTGCCTGCGCTCCTACTGGGAGGAAGGGCGGGATATAAATCAAATAATAAATAAATAAAAATAAATAAATAAACTTCAATCACCCAAACCAAAATTTGGAATCATGCCACTTTAAGCTGTTTTGCAACTGTTTATACTTGTTTTATGGTTATTGGTTTTTAAAGGGATTTATTTCTTATTGTAAGCTGCCTTGGTTTCCAATCACCAACCCTACATCACAGGATTGTTGGAAAGCCTCCATACACACACACACACACACACACACTTGCAGGTGTAAAAATACACCCCATATAATAGTTTATTTTCAAACCAGTTGGTCATTGAGGAACATTTTTTTAAAAAAAAAATCAGTATTAGTTTCCTACATAATAAAAACTGTGACACCTAGGTAAACCCTGCCTAATTGCTTTAAAAATAGGGTTGGAGAGGAAGAGAAAGATTTACAACACAAACACAAGTCTGTGCTATGTTTACTCAAAAGTCCCATTAATTTACAGCACAATCCTAACCATGTCTACTCAAAAGTAAGTCCTAATGGAGTTCAATGGGGTTTACTCCAGGTACATGGAAAGCAAGTATTGGATTAAATATTTTCATATTTCATAGCCCAGGGTCTGACTCTTGCACACAAGAGGAAAAAAAACTTTAAGCCATATTACTTACGCAAACTGCAAAATCTCAAAGCCACCATTTTCTGACGTTGAAATTAAGCCTAGGCATGCCTGGATCAACAAGTCACAACCCTGGCATCATTTATTGGCTACAATCCTGAAAGGGCGGGGTTAGAGCCAGAGCTTGGAAAAGTTACTTTTTTAAACTACAACTCCCATCAGCCCCAGCCAGCATGGCCACTGGATTGGGCTGATGGGAGTTGTAGTTAGACCTAGGAGCTGTTATAAAGATCTGTAAAACAGATTTAACAGTCGCGCAGGGGGGCGTTTGACGTTTTGTGTATATCTCAGGAAACAGACCACTTAGAAACTTAATTTTTTTTTAATTGAAGCTGAGAGTCTGGAGATTAAGAACTGGAGGGTACTCCCAAAAACCGGAGACTCTGGCCAAAATCCAGAGATCTGGTAACCCTAGTACAACTGGTCTAAGATAACACTCTGGGAAGCTGCTAAGACAGTTTTAAGAGGGTATTTCATACAACAAAAGAGCTCAGTTCAGGAAAGAATGAGAAAAAAGAAAGAAAGAAGTAAAGGATTATATTAGTGACCTGGACAGAATATATAAAATAACTAGATCTAACAGAATTTATAAAATATTGGAAGCTACACCAACACTTGGAACTTCTCAATTGCATTCAGACTGAGAAAAAAGATTCCTGAAACAGTGAGTTTTTGAGAAAGGTAATGAGGCTGATACATTGTTGGCAAACAAGATGGGGAAAAATAACATAGTTAATATAGTCCTGCCCCATATTGACTCCAAGTTTTACTTTATTTATTTAAATGTTTTTAAACCACACTTTTCATAAGTGTATATCAAGGCGGCATTACAATATACAAAAATATGATAGAATTAAAAACCAATAAAAACATTGTTAAAGACAACAATAAAAGCATCCATAAATACTCCATTGGTTGGAAAGAAAATTCATATTAGAAGGCCTATTTTAAAAGTTCAGTTTTCAGGAGACGCCTGAAAGAAAGAAGGGATGGTTCCTGCTGAATCGCTGTTGGTAGGGAGTTCCACAGGGCAGGGCCTGCCACACTAAAGTCTTGGTCCCTAGTGGAGACCAACCAAATCTCATGGCCGTGAAGAACCACTAAAAGTGCCCCAGCAGAAGATCTCAGTGATCAAGATGGAACATTGAGAGCCAGGCTTTGGGCCCAAGTTGTTTAAGGCTTTGTGAATTAACACAAGTAACTTGAACCTGGCCCAGTAGCAAATTGACAACCAGTGTAGCTCTTACAGCAGTGGGGTAACATGTTGCCAGTAATCTGGTCCTGTGAGTAATGTGGCCACTGCATTCTGCACTAGTTGCAGCTTCCAGAGCAGATACAAGGGCAGCCCTACCTAAAGCATGTTAGTCTTGAGATTACCAATGCATGGACCACTGTAGTCAGGCAGAAAACACTCCTGGCTACAGAGCTCACTTGAGCCTCTTGTGACAAAGACTGATCAAGAGGTACCCCCCAACTATGTACCTGCTCCTTCATAGGGAGTGCAACCCCATCCAAGACAGGCCATTGACCTATCTCCCAGACACAGGAACCACCCACTCACCCACCCACCCACAAGGCCTCCATCTTTCCAGGATTCAAGCTCAGTGTATTGACCCTCATCCAATCCACCGCTGCATCCAGGCACCGGTCTAGGGCTAGCACAGCCTCTTCTGATTCAGATGCAACAGAGAAAAAGACCTAAGTATCATAAGCGTACTGATGGCACCTTGCTCCAAAGCTCCTGATGATGGCGTCATGTAAATGATGAAAAGTACTGGGAACAAGACCCTATGGCACTGCAAAGTGTAAACACCAGCTGGCTGAAGAGTACTATCCCAATACTATTCTCTGGATATGACCCTGCAGATAGGAATGGAGCCACCACTGCACAGTGCCACCAATGCCCATCCAAAATGATCAGCGCCCATCCACCAATGCCAGTCCAAAAGAATATCATTGACCATGGTATAAAAAGCCACAGAGAGATTGAGCAGAGGAGCAGGGTTGCACTCTCCCTGTCCTTATCTCTATAAAGGTCATCCATCAGGGTGAGCAAGGCTGATTGGGTCCCAAGCTTGAACCCAGACTGAAATGGATCAAGGTAATTACTCTCATCCAGGAATATCTGCAGCTGTTCCACCACAACCCTCTCAATCACCTTTCTCAGGAAGGAAGGATTTGTGAATGAACAAAAGTTGTTACGATCCATGGGGTCCAGGGCTGGGTTTCTTGGTTTTTTTTACAGTAGTGGCCCACTACTGCCTCTTTTAAGGCAGTAGGCACCGCCCTCTAATGCAAAGAGGAGTTTGCCACTCTCTGGACCCACCTGGTTAGCCCTCCATGATGGGCAGGGGTCGAGAGGGCATGTAGTTAGACAAGGGATGAAAAGGTCTGTCAATTTGGTTCTCTCAGTTTCTCTTTTTTCCAATCTTAAATTCAGTTCTCCACATTTCTGCAGCAATTTGCAATTTTTTAAAAAAAATCCTCCTGAAAACTCTTCAGCGTTTTAGTGCAAATTTCTCCTAATAAACACATTTTTGGCTAATGTATACTTTTTTGAAAGCAATTTCTTGTCATATAATGCATTTTTGCATGTTATTTTCAATCATATTTTCATTTTTAGGCACACTTCCCTCTAACATATGCATTTTTGTAAACATTGGTTGGTTGGTGAACTGCATTGCAAAATTCAAATTATGCAAATTTTGAAGGATGGCTGTTTCAGTTCTTATATTGTTTTGGAAAGTCTGAATTTGATAAATGTGGCTTGAAATGTGAACTGTATCGAAATTCTTGCCCATCCCTAGGTTGGCTTCATTTCTGCAAGCATCCTGTCCGTATCATCAGGCTTATAAAGTGAAAGTGATCCCACAAAGTTGGAGAAGCACTGGACACCTCCGCTGGATCTGGAGCCGAACGGTAGCATCTAAATTGCTGTAGAGCTGAGGAATGTTATTCTCAAAATGATGGGCCGAATGGTCACAGCAGGCTTCTGTTGCCTTCAGAGGCCCCTCCCCACCAGCAGGTGAGACCAGATTCTGCATAACCCAGAAGAGCTCTGCTGGACAGTTATCTGAGGGATGCAATAGAGGCTGCAAAGTAAACCTTCTTCGCTGCCTCTATTGCCACAGGTGTGATTATGCTCTCTAACCAGTGTTCAGTCAGCCTCAGGGTGAGTTCCATGTCATCAGTGCTCTAGCCGTCATCCAGCCTGTTTCATCATGTGCAGCTCCCTAGAATACCAGGGGGCATGGCAAGCTCCACAGTGCTGGAGAGGGTGCTCAGGAGCGATTGTGTCAATTGTCCCCCACATCTCACCATGCCGCAGTGAGATGACAGTCTCAACAGGATCAGTTCTTTCAAACAGTTCTCAAAGGGGTGTTTGCTTGTTGTTATTTTTAAAAGAGAGAAACAGTGGGAAAACCTTTGAAAGGAACATTTAACTTACCATACGTTTCAACAGTGGATGGAGGGTATCCTTGCCAGTAGGACGAAGCCACTCTGGATACCACCCTCCAGTGGAGGAGAAAAAAATATTTGGAATGTTTCCCAATCATGACAGATAACATTTTGCTGCCCTTAACTGCAGCTATTTTAATTCCCGAATGAAGTGCTTTTAAGGATTATAAAATAAAGTCCATAGACTTACGGATGATATGCCATACAGGAAGAACAGAATAAATAGCGCAGAAAAGCTGCTCGTGGCCAAAAAGAAAAGGCTCAAAATAAATGCCAGTGGACAGGACATAATTGTAGTGTACACAGCATACAGCAAACCCCAGGACAGCCTACAAACAAAAAGACATTGTTAGCCTTCTGGACAATTTGAACTCTGGCCCATTATTAGCATAAGGCACTGCAGAATGAGAGAGGACAAAGACGACACTCAAAAGTAGTGCATGTGAGCAAAGTACAGCAACATCCTTGAACATTCTGTTCTAAGAATGTGATAGAATGTTTAGGCAGATTTCACCATGTTCTCCACCCTTGCCCATGGAAGCCAATGATGTAGAGTGGGAAGAGGAAAGTAGGCCTAAAGGTGATGGGGAGGGGAAAGATCTCAAATGAGGTCGCCATTTTCAGCCACAGCTCCACATCCTGTCTATTTTCTTATTCTGCCCTAGAAGTGCCCAATGCAACAGCAGTCTAGTTTTTATTATTATTAAGAAATAATAGTATGAATGAATGAATGACCCCCTGTATAAGTCCCAAGGTTAAAATTTATTTCCTGTATCCTTTGCTCCTTGTCCAGGAGACCTTCCCTGGAGCAGATATGCATTCTGCTAGCAGGCAATGGTATATTTATAACCACCCAGGTGGCAAAATTTGCTCTACCTGCGGGAAAATTAAGAGTTAGATACCAAAAACACCTTGTAGGGTGAGTGGGATGTGCCCTGGCACTATTATGACTGTAGGATATATACATTAAGTCATGGGGTGGGTCAGTGTATCTTTCACTCGGGAGAGGAAATTTTATTTGAAATGTATTGTTGTTCCTTTACTGTACGTTGAACTGTGTTTTGTTGAAATATGACTTGTATTTTAATATGTATTTTGTATTTTCCCTTTACATGTGTTGAATTGTGGTAGCCTATGGCTCTGAGCAATAAAGATTCATTCGTTCATTCATAGTAAGAAATAATAGTATAAAGAACCTAAATTCAGTTATAATGGATTCATATCATTCTTTTCTCCTTTTTCTCATATGAAGCTATTGGCTGAGAAAAGTCTATTATAGCCAGCCTCATAGCTCACCAGAATGCTGTGTCGCGTAGCCCCATTGTCTTCATCATCTCCTTTAATTTCCTTTTTTCTCTTGAAACATTTTGTGACAAGAAGTACATAAATGGAGAAAAGCACATGGTTATAAGCAAAAAGGGCCCCTCTAGTTCTATTTCTTCTATAGGTGTAACAGATGTCGTTCTCATACGTATGCCGCTAATGGATTTCATTTCATCCCAAACAGAATGACTGGTGACAAGCTAAAAAATAAAAAGGGGCAAAATTTTTAGAAAAAAATATTGATCATTTCCATACAAGTTGTTATTCATTTCACAATCCTCATTGCTAGAAGAGCCTGCCAGTATTCCCATTTTACAGAGATGTATCAAAGGTTAAGAGGTCTGCAGAATGTGTGAGATTATATTACCATGTTTAACAAGAAAATATGATGGTTTCCCCCTTCTGATTACACCTGGGTGCTGCAGTCATTGCAGAACACTCTGAAAGTGTCAGTTACTTTGGGAACTGCAAGAGAAGCCTCAGCTAGAACACCCTGACACAAGGCTGGAAGGGGATGAAAGCTGGTGAAGGTCCTGGGGAAGCAAGAAGCCTGCTGGAGCACTGATGCTGCCACAGTCACATCAACATCTCCCTCAGTACTTCTGTTTAAATGCTGTTCAGGGTTTTTTCCCTCACTGCTTCCACAAATATATCAGATGCCTCCACTCCACCACAGCTAAAATTAGTGGGTTTCTGGGGGCCCAAAATAAAATTTGTGGGGGTGGGTGGGAGAAGAAGTGGGAAGAGGTCCCCCTCCCCTTTAAGGAGAAATGTGAAGACATCATTTATGCTATTTTATTCTACTATAATCGTTTTTATCTATTGCGGTGACAATATTTTTTAACTGTGTTTGTATGTTTCAGATTATGCTTTTATTATTTTGTGTTTGATTATATGTTCTTATAGATTGCATTTTAATATGTTGTGAGCCACCTTCAGAAAGTTAACCCTGAAAGGCAGCCTTTAAATATTGACATAAATAAATAAAATAATAGGAAAACCCCCAGAAAAATGTGGAAAATGGTGTTTCCCAGTTTTCCTGTCTGAGGTTCAGTTTGGGGGAAAATATTACTGCTTTCAAATCATTTTTAAAATAAAAGTTTAGTGATAATTGCCTTTCATTTTGTCCACTTTTCCCCACTATTTCACATTCTCCCTAGGTCCTATGTCATACTATGAGTCAGCAGTAACAAAGTCTAAACACATGAACCTGAAACAACTATATGACCTGCCTCCCCTTTCTTTGTTGTTTCATCTGTGCCAAATTTTGGATGGTAAGCTCCTCAGGGCAGGAACCTGCCCATTATGCACTCTCAAGAACCATGATGTATTATAATAATTAGACAGTCAGACTTCTATGATTGATTTAAGAAAAAATATCTATTTTTTTACTTATACTGTATGCCACTATCAGTGTGCAAGGTACTTGCAGCTTAAAATATACAATTCAGCCATGGGGTAATAACAGAGGAAGGAGAGGAAAGAAAGAGCAAACAGGGAAGGAGTAGCCAGTTGTTTCAGTTTCATATGCTTAGGTTTCGTTCCAGGTTTAGTTGCGGCTAGATAAGTGGGAGAAATTTTATTCAATTTGCATTTAAAGGTGAACATACCTAATCCTCACTTTCTAAAACAATATACAAACTGAACTACAGCCATCCTTTGAAATTTGCATTAATTAATTAATTAATTAAATTATATAATTTACGTTGTCATTATGTTATTCCACCCCATTCGTTTCAATGCAAAGGAAACACAATGCAAATGAGAAAAACTTAATCAATTAAGCATCATTTGAAGACTGAAAGCAACAGTAGCAACAGCAAATACCAATTGTATTCACTAGATTTATTTCCATTGTGGCCCTGGAACAAATAAGCAAACATCAGCAATTTCTGTTCCTTTTCATCAGAATTCTCTAACATCCCTACTTTCATGTGGTTCCCACTCCTTTCACATAACCTCATCCGTGGCTAGTTCCTACCAAAATCCCTTGCACTTCCCTTTAAGTGTCTGAGAGCAGGGACTTAAGGGGGAGGGGAGAGACTTGCGAAAGCCTTTTTCTTTTCAAGCCCACAATCAAGACTTAAATAGGGAGGGGTAGGAGACTTGCAAAAGGGAGACTCGGCAAACAGGAGCTCAGGAGCTGTTTTACAGCCTTTGCAAAAGCCTCTTTGAATTTAGCTCTCATGCACACTACTTCAATCTATAATCCCTGCTCATCTGATTAGTGGGGATTAAATCCTGTTGCCTTGGCTGCATGAGATTGTTCCCTACTGGAAACAGGATTGTGCAGCCAATGCAACATTAAACCCTGTTTTCCCTTCCATCAGCTACCGTCACTAGTGGGTGTGGTTTGGAGAAAATGATGTTGTGGGACAAATTGGACCCCCTGGGGATCCATGATTGGCCTGGAGGTCATCAGTTCCCCACCCCAGTTTAGGAATTAGGTTATAGGAAGACTTGGTTAACACAAAGACATTCCACTATTAATATATTTAATGTATAATTTAATATGGAGACTAATCTGATAAACAACAAAATTTATGTATCAAATTAAAAAAATGCAATTGAAATAGAAGATACACACTATTCTCTCAAATGAAACAATGCTACTTACTTCAATAAGAGCACTATCAATGCTAGATTGCAATGACAGAAATCCTTTGAACCAGTATCTTGGACTACTACAATAAGATGCTGTATAGTTGTAACAGACATCTACAAGCAAGAGAAAAGAAGTGAACAATGTATTATACGCATTATCTTGAAAATTAATGATGCCACTGTAGCTGGAAAACTTTGATCAAACAAGATTTAATTGCAAAGGAATATCATACATTCTAAAAGATGTTTTAGCTCAATAAATCCTCTTATGAACAGTCAGAAGGCTTCCAAAATTAGCCTATTCTGAATTTTTCTTTGGATTTTGAAGCCCTGAATTACCTAGTCTCATTTCTGAAAAGGTCCATATACATTAGAAATCCTATACTGTTCTCTTTGTTATTGCCAAATTTCTGACAGAGCAGTCTGCATTTAGTTTCAGTTCCTTCAGTTCATTTGTCTCTCCTTGCTTCTACAGTTCTTATGTATATGTGAAATTAATAAAAACTCTGCAAAAAAGTAAACTTGAAATGATAGTATGTATGGATTGCATTAACGTTCTTTGTGTGCAGTGTTTTACCAATGCACATGACTGTGCATATCAGTTAAAACACTTCATACAAATTATTATTCGTAGTAGTAGTGGTAGTATTTGTAACTGCCTGTTCATCTTGCAGGGTTACAGTGTAGTTAGTATACAATAAACAAATAAAACAGATAAAATCAGTAAGCAAAACCAAATTCAAAAACTCAGCAACAGCATTTTATGTTTTGAGCTCTTGGAGAAAAGAAATCAACCAAGACAGCTGTATTCCACAGGGACCGAGATCAACATAGAATGATCTTTCACATCACTGCATAATGAAGCATAATGGGAGCATGAAAAGAGCCTCTCCAGCAGATTATAAGGCTCAGTCCAGCAGATATGGTGAGGGGCACTCCTTCAAATATTTGAGATCAAAATCCTTTGGGCTTTTTGTAGTATATTGGCCCTTCTGACTTGCCATACCAGGAACTGCCTGAATCAGCTTTCAGACACTGTGCTTTTAGTTTCAGTTCTCCATTACAAAGAGGACCACACAGATGATACATAACCAAAATAATTTTAATGCAAAACTGTTACAGGAGGGAAAACCTATACAGCAGGCTGCTGCTTGTAATGCCAAATTTATTTATTTATTTTATTTTATTGCACTTGTATACCGCCCCATAGCCAAAGGTCTCTGGGAGGTTTACAGCAATCAAAAACATTAAAACAAATATACAATTTAAAACACATATTTTAAAAACAATTTAAAACACAATTTTAAAATTCAAAACAAAATAAACACATGCTAAAATTCCTGGGAGGAAAGTCTTGACCTGGCGCCGAAAAGATAACAGTGTTGGCGCCAGGCACACCTCATCAGCAACTTCATTCCATAATTTGGGGGGCCACCACTGAGAAGGCCCTCTCCCTTGTTGCCACCCTCCAAGCTTCCCTTGGAGTAGGCACCTGGAGGAGGGCCTTTGATCTTGAACGTAGTGTATGGGGGGTTCGTATCGGGAGAGGCGTTCCATCAAGTATTGTGGTCCCAAGCCATGTACGGCTTTATAGGTCAAAACCAACACCTTGAATCGAGCTCGGAAACATACAGGTAGCCAATGCAAGTGGGCCAGAATCGGTTTTATATGTTCGAATCGTCTGGTCCCTGTTACCAATCTGGCCACTGCATTTTGCACAAGCTGCAGTTTCCGAACCGTCTTCAAAGGCAGCCCCACATAGAGTACATTGCAGTAATCTAATTTGGAGGTTACCAGAGGTTACAACTGAAGCCAAGTTATCCCTGTCCAGATAGGGACGTAGTTGGGCCACCAACCGAAGTTGGTAGAAGGCACTCCATGCCACCAAGGCTACCTGAGCCTCAAGTGACTGAGATGGTCCTAGGAGAACCCCCAAGCTACGAACCTGCTCCTTCAGGGGGAGTGCAACCCCACCCAGGACAGGTTGGACATCCACCATCTGGTCAGAAGAACCACCCAGTAGCAGCATCTCAGTGTTGTCTGGATTGAGCCTCAGTTTATTAGCCCTCATGCAGTCCATTGTCGCAGCCAGGCACTGGTTCAGCACATTGACAGCCTCACCTGAAGAAGATGAAAAGAAGAAATAGAGCTGCGTGTCATCAGCATACTGATGGCAACGCACTCCAAAGCTCCGGATGACTGCACCCAATGGTTTCATGTAGATGCTGAACAGCATGGGGGACAGAACTGACCCCTGCAGAACCCCATACTGGAGAGTCCAGGGTGCCGAGTAATGTTCCCCAAGCACCACCTTCTGGAGGCGACCTGCCAAGTAGGAGTGGAACCACCGCAATGCAGTACCTCCCACTCCCAACTCAGCTAGTCTTCCCAGAAGGATACCATGGTCGATGATATCGAAAGCCGCTGAGAGATCAAGGAGAATCAACAGGGTCACACTCCCCCTGTCTCTCTCCCGACAGACAGGGCCGGTTCCAATGGGCGGCCATGTTGGGCACTGGCTCAAGGGTCCCGCAGCTACAGGAGCCCCTGGGGGACCCCTGACGAGCCCTCTACTCCCCTTCCACGATCCGTAGCATGAGCCGTGCCGTACATAGCAAGACAAGAGCTTCCAAGCCACCTGCTGCCACCGCCCGCTGCCTGCCACCATCCCCCTGCTTCACCTACCTTTCTCTGCTGTTCTTTGCAGCTATGCACACTGAGCACACAGGGTTGCCATCGATCAAGATGGCAGCCGAGGCTTCCATAAGGGAATGAAGCCTCTGCCGCCATCTTGGTTGATGGCAGCAATGCACGCACTGCGTGCCATCAACCAAAATGGCAGCAGAAGATTCAGGCCCTTAAGGAAACATCGGCCGCCATATTAATTCATGGCAACCCTGCGCACACAGCACGCCCAGCTGCAGAGAACAGAGAAAGGTAGGTGAAGCGGGGGGATGGTGGCGGGCGGCGGGCGGCAGGCAGCGGTGGCGTGTGGCTCGGAAGCTCTTGTCTTGCTATCCGCGGTGCAGCTCGTACCATGGATTGCGGAAGGGGAGCAGAGAGGCCCAGGGCAGGCTGATGCCCAAGGGCCCCGGCATTCCTGGAGCCGGTCCTGCCGACAGAGGTCATTATACAGGGTGACCAAGGCTATTTCCATGCCAAAACCAGGCCTGAAACCTGACTGAAATGGACCCAGATAATCAGTCTCATCCAAGAGTGTCTGGAGCCGGCTTGCAACCACTCATTCAAGGACCTTGCCCAGCAATGGAACATTTGCTACCGGCCTATAGTTATTAAGATTTTCTGGGTCCAGGGAGGGTTTCTTCATGAGTGGTCTCACTACCGCCCCTTTCAGGCAGCCAGGGACCACCCCGTCTCGCAGAGAGGCATTAATCACTTCCCTGGCCCAGCCAGCTGTTCCATCCCTGCCAGCTTTTATTAGCCAAGAAGGGAAGGATCCAGCACAGAAGTGGTTGCACGAACCTGTCCAAGCACCTTGTCAACATCCTCAAGCTGCACCAACTGAAACTCATCCAAGAAATCGGGACAAGGCTGTGCTCTGGATACCTCGCTTGATTCACCTGCTATAACACTGGAGTCTAAGTCGTGGCAGATGCTAAAGATTTTATCCTGGAAGTGCCTAGCAAATTCATTACAGCGGGCCTCAGATGGTACTACCATGTCCCTGGGGCCAGAGTGTAATAGCCCCCGGACAATTCTGAAGAGCTCCACTGGGCGGCAGATTGATGATTTGATAGTGGCAGCAAAATATTGTTTTTTCGCTGCCCTCACTGCCCCTAATACAGCTTACCATAGGCACTTACCAGTGTATAATTGCATACACCAGGAGTTCGCCTCCATCTGCACTCAAGCTGTCTCCTATATTGTTTCATTACTCTCAGCTCTGGGGTATACCATGGAGCCGTATGAGCTCTACACAGGAGAGGGGGGAGTTGGTAAGATGGCAGCAAGCATCACTGGTTGGTTTATTTTTCCTCCATCGCCTGGAAGATTTTAACAGCTCTATCAATCTCAATATTTTCAACAGTCCGTACCAGTAGATCTGTCTAAAGTGGCCGACACAAGCCAGTCTTGTTTTAAAAGGGACTGTTCTCTTGCCTGCCTGCTTCTTTGTTTATCTGCCTCACCAATCTCCAAGGCCTCTACCCCCACGGCTTCCCGAACAGCCTTTGAAGTCTTAATAGCTATCTACCCTCCCATTCCGGCTAGCAAGTTTACACGCTGGGGAAGAAGACTCGAAGGTAAGAAAATAAAATTAATTTGGTATCAGCTGTAGGGTGAAAAGTGAAAGTCAGCAGAAAGAAAAGCTTTTAATTAGCAGAATCGATGCAGAAGGACTCCCACTCGGCTATTATCGTAAGACAGCTAAAGGAAAAGACAAAGTTTCGCCACACCCTAATACAGTTTTCTCCTATTCTTTTCTGTTTGTATTCCATGCCGACTTTCAGAGAGCCAAGGGCTCAATATTACTATGGTACTTACAAGAAAGAGGTATAAAGATTTAGGCATAATGCCTCAAACAGGAGAGGCCCTTTCAAACGATCGGCAGGCTAAGATTACACAATTTTTTTCACCAAAGCACGAAGAGATTCAACCCAAGGAGGAGCTGCAGCTCTCTCCTCAACCGGCACTGGGCTCCATTCTTGATTGGTCCTTAAATTATAAAAGTGATAATTTCAGGCTAAGTGATGACCCCTCCCTATCGAACTTAGCTAAAGAAATAGCGGATGCAGATTTCCAGCCTCACTTCCAGGTCAAGGAGAACGTACACATAGAAGCTTTGGCCCCAACAAATTCTGTACCTACAAGGACTGATTCATTTAAGGAAACCCCTAAAACTCCAGAAAAAATGCCGGGCTCTCCTCCACCCTTTACAAAAAACTTCCCCCTAGCAGGCTGGTCTTTCCTGATCTTGGAGGAACTTGATCTTATTAAATCTTTAATTACTGAATGTAACAGCCTGCTGAGTACCCTGGTAAATGCCATCGGGAGGGTCCCCCAAGGGAATGGAGATAGAGAGGCGGTCCCTACCAACAGTCAGCACTCACAAACAAGGTTAAGATCTCCTAAGTACAAAATCAACTATGGACGCCCAAAGAAAATTTCAAAAAAGTCAAAGAACATAAAAAACCCAACATTACCCCGGTACAAGAAATTGAATTATAAACCACTTTTCAAATTAATTGATCCTGCCAACCAGCCCCCCAAGACACAGCCAGCTGAGGTTCCCAAAAAGCCGCTAAAGGGGAACGTGGAAACTAACTCCTCGGAAGAGGCTAACCTTCTATCACCCTTGCAAGCGCTTGATTCCCCCTCTTTACCACCTGTCCAAGCATTGGGGCATTCTCAGGGTCATTGCACTCCCTCCATCTCTGGATCAGACATGGCGGAGGACCAGAGATGCCAAATTAAAGCACATTGGAACCTGACTTTGATTCCGGATACGCTAGTTCTAATAAACTACCCAAAGCTGCCCGGCTTCCAAATACAACACCATTGGAAACTTCATTTTCTGGACCTCCTGGAGACTATTCTCCCTGGGCAGTTTCGCACATCCCACATCAAACACATTGATTATCTTTTTAATAATTATAGGACTGCTCGTGCCGTCTCAATTCAAGCGTAGCCAGAATGGTCTATGATAGCAGGGCCGCTTTTGTGGATAGCAGGATCTCAATCACATGGTTCTTCATAAACGTGGCTCCTCCACAACCACTAGGAGTTGTTGGCCTAGCTCCAACCACCCACAGGAGTGTCATGGCACTGGCAGCCAGTCGAAGCCTGTCCAGCCACATGCCCCACACAGAGCCGGCTCCTTGCACTATTCCCTCATCGGAAGACCCAGATCCCGCATCTGTCTGCTTCACTGAGGCACTCCACCCGGAGGAAACTCAGTTGATCGAGTCTTTCTGTGGCTTACCAAAGAATGATCAAACAAACATCGTACTTAGATTGGTTCGCCTTAAAATGCTCCTGGGAAATCTGCAAGTTGGTAACAACACTCCCTCCCATAGTGGAGGGCTGTCGCACTTTAAATCTCTGACACCTTCTGCCGCTCAAACTGGAAACTCGGATAACCCTCCGAGCATAACACCCCCAAGCCGTACAATCCATCAGGTAATGGCTGAAATAAATTCAATCTCTCTTAACAACGCAGCCCAAAGCCCGGTGAGCCTGACCTTGGCCAGGCACTCAAGCCTTTGAGTTAAGCCCCCTGGAGGCCCCTCCTGGCTCAATATGTACTATTTGGACACCGATGAACTGGGATCCCCAGGGAAGCCTGTGCCTCGATCATGCCCCCCCGGCGTGCCCTCATGGCCCAATCTCCTCAAATGTCAGCATCCTAAATCCGGACATTGAGCAAATCTCGGTCTTGAGTAACCCAATGCAATGACGGAACCAAACATTTAAAGATTCTACCCTTCCGCTGACCCCTCTTGGGCTGCTATCACCGCCAGAAAAACAAAAAACCTCTAAGAGCTGTCCTGAAATGCAGGGCCCTTATACAAACTTTCTCTCGTGGAACATCACAGGATGGAAAAACAAGGTGGCGGACTTGGAGCTGATTGGCTTTTTACAATCATTTGATATTCTCTGTCTCCAAGAGACATGGCTCTTAGACACTAACTCCCTCTCCCTCCAGGGTTCCAAGATCTGGGAGAAGCCGGCAAAGAGAACTGCAGCTGTGGGTCATGGTAGTGGCAGCTTAGCAACTCTGATAGCTACTACATTGGACGTACTTGTCATAGAGCCTCAGGGAGCAGCCCCTGACATTTGCCTGCCTTTAATAATACGTGCCTCTGATTTTCCCCCCCTTATATGTCTAAATGTATATTTTCCTCCCCTGCATTCCTGTCTAGCTTTGTCCATCTGGTTGGAACTGGAGAACTATTTGGACAACCTTTTATGCGATTATCCGTCCCACCTTTTGCTTATTAGCTGGGACTTAAATGCAAGAATGGGTGTCAGCTACCCCTGCTTAGAAAATAACTTTTGGGCCTCATCGGATGATCTGACCACCTTACCTCGGTTGTCCCGGGATAAGACTATCAACAAAAATGGGTGCGCCTTGTTTCACTTGATTGTTAGATCCCAGTTAATTTGTTTCAACGGCTCGTACCTGGACTTCTCTTATGGGTTTTATACTTTTATTTCAGGGAAAGGCGCCAGCGTAGTGGACTATATCTTGGGTCACCTCACTTAGTTGCTTTCGTCAAAGAATTTTCTGTCGAAGCCAGACCGGATAGCGACCACCTCCCCCTGAGACTTGTCCTCAGTGGCCTTTCCCGCCATTCACATTTATTCACATCTGTCCCAATGCTGGACAGTCTGCATGGGTCAAAGCACCTTAAATGGTCAATAGGAATTGAGTTGGCAGTAAGACGATTATTAGAGTCAACCACTTTGTTAGAGCTTCACCTGTTGGCTTTTGACACCCCAGCCGACATCTTCAGGATATATGAGAATACCATCAACGTGCTCAAACCACTGGTAACCCAAATAGCCCCAAATAGAAAATTCAATAAATAAATACATAAATAATGAGGATGCCTCAATGATTAAATAAAAATACGCAGAAACAATGGACGTTCTTAGAAACATCTTGCAGTTCCTAGAAAGCACAGAATAGGGCTGAGGTTTAAAAGTCTGTCTGTGTTTTAGCCTCTGTGAATAGAGGTTTTTGGCAACAGAGAAGGAAGGGATGGTTGTGGATGAGCATACAGGAGATGAAACAGGCTTCCTAATCTGGTTGATATACTATATGGTGTGTACTCCCCTGCATGTGCACTGAGAGTCTGAGAGCAGACCTGAGCGAGGAAGGGAGGGAAGATGTTTCAACTGAGCTCACTGTTGATAATTTCCCGTGCGCCAATGATTGTGCCCTACTGGGTTTGGACAACTAGTATTTCCAGTCTCTCTATTCTCCCACACTAGCTGAAAATTCCAATACTTCATACTCATTTTTTCAGCTGGGAAGCAGAAGATATTCCCTAGTAATTTGGACCACTTCACAGTTGAGGCAGGCACAAGATGTTTGCTCCCTGGCTTGACGAATTTGAATGCACTGACGTGGCCAAGACTTGACAGCTAGCAGTGACCAGATACATCTGTAGGCAAATCTTAATCCACAGAAATACCTAATCCACACCTTCATCTTTAAAGGCATAAACCATATCCTTCACTCTCATGAGCATTGATTGGCACCCTCATTCCCTCTCTTTAGGCACATCATATGGAGCAGAGCTTGGAAGATTACTTTTAAAAAGTAATAAATTACAGTTACAGTTACATGGCCCCTCAAAAGTAGTAATTACTGTTACAATTACAATTGCTCTGAAAGTAACTGATTACTTTACTTTTACTCAAAAGTAATTGCTACAATTACATTTGAGTTACTTTTTTAAAAATTGCCTACAAGGTGCTGGCCTTGGCTGCTGCACATCTAAGTAGCCTAAAACAACATTAAAAATAAGCACACACACACAGAGGGTAGTAAATATTTTTATCCATAAGATTAACAGAATGGCATAACAGAATCTCACATCCCCTCACCCCACCCCCAGCAATGATGATACTCCAACACACATATTTTTTGTATATATCTATTGCCTCCAGCTCTGTTCTCCTTCCACTCCTGTCAATTTTTAAACAATTGTTTTCTCCACCCCGTCTCGCTCTCCACCTCCTCCCTCGTCGCCTCCTAAGCATCCATAGAGCATAAAGGAAGAACAACGCTGCACAGAAGCCCAATTTGAAGCACATGATTTTTATTCACAAATCAGAGGAGCAGAAGACTTCCCCTGCTCCCCCCCAAGTAATGCACAAAAGTAATGCTGGAAACATTACAATTACTCCTCAAAAGTAATGAAGTTACTACTCGTTCTATTACCAGCAAAATGTAATGAAGTTACCAGACCATAGACTGCCTACTCTACTCTTCCACAGATCTGTGGCCTACAAGTTACACACGCTCAGAGCAGGGACAGAGGAGAGGAACATGTAGGTGACATTACAGGAGGTTCACCCCAGTTCCTATTGTAAGTAATGGCCGTGTACATGTCCAAGCAGGGGTTAGTTCCATGCTGACCCCTCCAGCAGAAGAAAGGAAGGTTGAACTGTCTACTAAATTGATATCAAGGTCACTAATATTCATACACTGGTCAGTGCTTGATCAAAGGTATCCTGAACTACTAGGGAAAAGGTGTGCGTGTGTGTTCATGGAAGAGTTTTAAACATGTTAGAATTTTTATTTGTAGGCCTCAGCATAGTGTCAGTGCATACAATATATAGATCATATGCCATAAGATATTCCATAGGATAATCAGATAAGGATAAACCCACAGATATGTAGGATTCAGCTTGACATAAGCAGAGACATGCTGGAAATGATGCATAAGGTACATTTCCAGTCACTCTGACTGACAAGAACAAACAACTGGTCAGGTGTCATGTCCAAGGAACATCTTTTGGTTGGCTGTATCATTAAATGGCTCCAAGAAGAAAAATGGAGAAGTAAGGAGAAGTAGGCCAGTAGTAACTGGTGCTGTGGCCAGGCAGGACATTTTGTGACTTTTTGTGATAAACAACCTGTGTCACAAGATGGCTGGTTTTACTGGAATAAGGGGAAGAATTTTACCAGAATCAAGGAGGTATTATATTTTAGCCCATCAGTGTAAACCACATAACTTGCAAAATCATGAATATTGATATGTTTAAATAAGTATGGAATAGTATAAGAAAATGTTCCTGGGGCTATTTTGCCACTACTCTTTGGTCATCCGGCCTTTTCCCTATTCTGTTCTGCTGGGTGAATCTGGGTGTGGTCCTTTTTCCTTTGCTGGTAAAGTCACCTTCTTTTCTTATCCCTCCTTGAAGACTTGTAAGTATAATTTTTTGTTAGCTTTCTGAAAGAAGTGAGTGTGTTTGTGTTTGTCTTCAACATTTAATAAAAACATCCTTTTTATGTTAAAAATTACATAAAATTTATTTTGCTGCCAAAACAACAACAACCGTGGATTGAATTGGCAAGTGCAAAAGCAAGCAGGAAAAAAAGGCAGCTCAGGATTGAACAACGAACCATCAGAATACAAGCAGATTGGAACTAGGCAGCAAATCCTATCCCTATTCATTACTTATAGATCTATGTGTAGAATAAATCCGTATACCTCTAATTCTATATTTAAAACTCAAAATGATTTACTTAATGATGAGGTTCCAGATCTGCATCCAATTTCACAGTATACCTATGGATATCTAAGAAATAGCACATAAAAACAAATTCATCTTGAATTACCTATTTCCTTGATATTACTGTTTGGAGAAACCACTCTAGAAAAAGGAAATCTGAGTTGATAGGAAGTGTCATCTTGAAAAATAACTCCAACAAGTTCATCATCCTCCTTTCGTGCTGCTTCCATCGCTTTTTCATCTTCCACCATTGCTACTTTTATACCTTTAGTACAGAAATTTTGCCATTACTACATGAGACTTCATACAGAGAGATTAAGAGAGAGAGAGAAATCACTTCTTGTGTAGAGGTTGCAAGCAATGCAGGTGTAACATTATTCCATGTCTGTCTCACAAGATATAGGGATTAGCCAAGGCATCACTTCTGGAACTAATAGATTAGCTGATGTAAACTGTTATCCTGAATTCTGACCTATTAAACTGTAGCTAGTTAAAGCAATGAAAAAGAGTTAAACTGTGAAAAGGAAGAGTCACAATAACAACTGGAAGCTTGGAAAGGCAGGCCATTCTGGTCGGCAAAATCTTCCTATTCAACTACCATCATATTTTTTCATCCCAAAGACAATGTCTTATAGATGCACATATTATTATGCACTGAGCCCTTGTTCAATTTCTTGTTCAAGCTGAAAAACAAGCAAGGGGACCATTAATTTTATTAAAATACAATTACATAATTCAATAAAGTTTGTTTATTAAAACTTTTACAGGCTGCCTTTGGGGTCATAGCTACTCAAGGTCATTTATCCATCATAAAAATACAATACAGACACAAGCTACAAAGGTAGCAGTATTAGTAGTCATTTAAAGGTATAAAGCAAAAACATGTCACAGCAGAAACAAGCCATCCTTTCTAAGAAAGGTTTCTAAAAAAAATTAAAAGGAAATGAATAAAATGAAATACAAAGGCCTTTTCAAAAACAACATAGCCCCAAATAAAAGTTTTTTAAAAGCTGCTTAAAAGTTTGCAGCATCAAAGCTATATGCACAATAATATACAGAAAAATGTCTTAATAGATATTACATACCTTTCATAACAGAGATTATTTCTACTTTTTCCATTATTTTCCTTGCCATCTTTGTTCCGGGAGTATAAAGAATTTTTAAGTCAGTAAAATTGAATGAAGGATCATCTAGCTGTCCAAGGAATGCCTGAGGTATTTCATGATTCAATTCAAGGAAGACCATCTGTGATGTTAGTAAAAATACCAAGACAAGAACCAGTGACGAGAACCACTCCTGGAAAAAACAAACAAGTCAGTGACAACACCTAGAACAATACATTGAAAGCCTTATGCTATGAGATAGCTCATATTATAGGCATTAAGTTGGGGACTCATGATTATACAGCCACAAGAGTGGCTGTATACTATAGTCAGCATGGATTTTTCACATTCCACAATGTTAAATTGAAAATACCCCCATGCCATTCTGATCCTTTCCTGTTTAATTTTTTTGTTACTAATTGAGCGATAAGCTTTATGAGAAGGCAAAAAAATAAAAACTGAATAAATAATTAATACTGTGTTTATTATACAGCCACGAGAATGGCTGTATATAGCCAGCATGGATTTTTCGCATTCTGCAATGTTAAATTGAAAATACCCCCATGCCATCCTGATCCTTCCCATAAGCTCATTTCAAAACAAAACCTTACAAAACGTATAGTCCTGAACTCAGAAACGCTTGCTTAACAACCCTCTAAATTTTCATGGTGATACACAAAACAGTCAGAGAGAACTGAGAGTTCAAAGTGTAAAGAAAGAGAGAGAGAAACCAGACCCCTTTTGGACTGTTTTCTGTCACAGTTCTCATAATTTGTTGAAATTAATTAAAAATCAGCAATACTCACAGAGTACCCGTAATCCTTACTGAATTTGCCCCATACTCTGACCTTGCCCCATACTCTGACCTTCATCATCTGCAGATTAAAAGTTTAAAAAAATGCCAGGCTGATTTTTAATTAATTTAAGAAATTCTGGCTTGAATGCAATGGTAATGTCAGGCATGCTCAGTAAGAACCAATTGTCAGTGTTCACAGCTGATTCGCTTGGCTAATCAGGGGGCCACACCCACACCAGACTTTGATTTCACTTGAGACAGTCAGGGCTTCCCCCAAAGAATCCTGGGAATTGTAGTTTATGAAGGGTGCTGAGAGGAGACTCCTATTCCACTGACAGAGCTCCAGTGTCCAGAATGGTTTAACAGTCAGCCACTCTGATAGAAACTCTGTGAGTGGAAAAGGGCATCTCCTAGCAATTCTCAACACCCTTCACTAACTACACTTCCCAGGATTCTTTGGGAGAAGCCATGACTGCCTAAAGTGAAATAACAGTCTGGTGTGGATGTGGCCAGGGATAGCTTTGGTTTAAATTTGGGTGGGAGGGTACAATGTGCCTGCTGTAGAATAAAAAGCTGGGGGAAACCCTGAAAAAGAATGATATTGTTCACAATGTTTTCCTTTTGGAATGGAGAGAGGCTTCCCCTCTGCCCAGTGCCTGCCCACGCACCCAAGCTCCTCCCCCTCCCCTCCCCTCCCCTCCCCTTCCCCAGATCAGTTTTACCTATCCTAAGCATGATTGCACGGGAGCAAATTCCACTGAACTCAAAAAGCATGCCAATGATCAAACCTGCCCTTCCCTCCTCCTCCCTCCTATCCTTTCCTCTTGCCCCTTCCGGCTCGCTTCCTTCCCCCTCCCTTCCCCTCCCCATCCCCTTCTAATCCTCTCCTCCTCCTCCTCCCCTCCTCCTCCCCATGGCCAGTTTTACCTATCCTAGGACTACAACCTGGGAGACGAGGGTTCAAATCCCCACACAGCCATGAAGCTCACTGGGTGGTAGGGTTACAAGATCTCAGTTTTTCAGCCTGAGACTCTGGTTTTTGGGGGTCCCCTCCAGGTCTCCGGGTGACTCACTTGAATCTCTGGACTTTCAGCTTTCATTTTAAAAAAATTAAGTTTCTAGGTGGTCTGGTTCCAGAGATATACACCAGAATGTCAGCTGCCCCGGCACAAGTTCCTAGTTGCTCTAAATTCTGCTCTAATCCCTGTCCTTTTAGGTTTTTAGCCAATAAGAAATCAGGGTTGTGATTGACAAGGAATTATAGAGCCAAAAATGTAGAGTCAAATTGAATTGTCTGCCTTCAAGTCAATTCTGACTTATGGCGACCCTATGAACAGCATTTTCATGGTAAGCAGTATTCAGAGAAGGGTTTACCATTGACTCCCTCTGAGGCTGAGAGGCAGTGACTGGCCAAGGCTCAGAAATGTGCTTTTTCCTGCTTTTCTGAACATCTCATAGATTGAAAAAGTAAGCTTTCAGTCTTTTTCTCTCTTGTGTGTAGGAGTCGGACAGGTTTAAATTTTGAAGAGGGTAATGTTGACGCTTTAATCCAGTACTTGCTTTCCAGGGTAAACCCCATTGAATTCAATAGGACTTCCTTTTGAGTAGACATGGTTAGGATTGTGCTGCAAATTGATGGGACTTTTGAATGAACATAGGAAAGAATTGTGTTTGTGTTGTATATTTTTCTCTCCCTCTCCAATCCTATTTTGTAAATTTATTTTATTTATTTATTTATTTTTAAAACTTATATACCGCCCGACTAGCAATAGCTCTCTGGGCGGTGAACATAGATACAATAAAATACAATATAATACAAAAACATCATTCTAAAATCAAATAAAGTAATTATGCAGGGCTTACTTAGGTATAACGGTTTTTATTATGTAGAAAACTAATATTGATTTTTTTTTAATGTTCTGCAATGATCAACTGGTTTTGACAATAAACTATTATATGGGGTGTATGTATTTTTACATTTCCAGTATTTGTGTGTATATTTCCACAACCCTGTAAGGTAGGGTTGCAGTCTGGAAACCAAGGCAGCTCACAATAAGAAATAAATCCCTTTAAAACCCAATAACTATAAAAAAAGTATAAACAGTTGCAAAACAGCTTAAAGTGGCATGATTCTGAATTCTGAGTTGCGTGAATGAAGTTGCTCATCACTTGAGGTTGCATTTCTGTCCCTGTTTGAGTAAGCCCCACTGAATACACTGGGACTTGCTTCTGAATAAATAAATGTAGGATTGCACTATAAATATCTTTACAGGTTGTGTAAATAATAAATATATTTGATAGTCATGCTTATACAAATATTTCTTCATTTTTCATATTTTTGGTTTTTGGTTAGGAATCCTAACTGGTTGTGAGACGCTTACTTTTCTGCCTTATTCATAGGAATCTTGTTGCGGTTGGTATGCTATTGCATTTAAGAAATCATCACTGTCTTTTGTTCTTTTTCTATTTGCATTTCATTTACCTTTATCCTCACTCCCTTTCATCCATAGAAGCAACAACAGTGGTTCCATGCGCTCAGCTCAACCGTCTTAAACCCACTGATGATGCACCTTGTTGTTTGTTTCTTGTCCAACAGTGGTAAAAGAGAATTCACTTACTGGGCAGCGTGGCTGCAATTGTTCTTGTTCCCAAGCTGCTGCCTATGAAAGTAGACCAAATCATGTGTGCTTTCTCTCTGTCAATTATATTCACTGGAATTGGGTTGGCTGATAAAGTGAGTTTATAGCAGCCCACAGGGAGACAGAAAAGGGTAGAGAATCTTATTACTCAGACCTCTTTCTGAAGTGAAGGGTCAAATCTGTAAAGAAATTTGGATGTTAAAAGGTAGGGGCAGGGTATAACAGGCAGGGGGTTGCCAACCCTACTTGGATATGGATATCTTTGCAGAGGATCCCTAGTCAAGCTTTACCAACAACACAATCCAACCCATATCTACTGAGAAGTAAGTCCTATTGAGTTCTATGGGGCTTAGTCCCTTAGTGAGTGTGTTTAGAATTGCAGCTTTTGGGGGGTATCCATCTTTACTCCTGAGTGCTCCCATCTAACATCTCCACAACACTAGACTCCTTTCTTCCTACAATGGCCTTCTGGTGACTGGCCTGGCCTGGCCTGAGGGCACTTGAACCCTTTTTGCCAGAAGCAAATTGGCTAGATTAAATGTTCCCTACCCAGGCTCCATCTTTTAGCTAAGATTTCTATCTTAATTTCCAATCAGATAAATGTTTTTGTATGAATTGTATGTGCCAAGCAACTGTGGTTGATGCTTAATGTATCATGCTCAATGATATCACTTGGACCCACCCTGTGACATCACTTCGATCCTCCCCATGATGTCACTTGGACCTGCCCCATGACATCACTTGGATCCGCCCCATGACATCACTTGGGCCCGCTCCCAAAATATCAGGGTATGGGATGCTTCTGACCTGGCATCCCTACTGGGTAACCGTGGGCCAGTCACTGCCTCTCAGCCTCAGAGGAAGGCAATGGTTAACCACCTCTGAATACCGCTTACCATGAAAATCCTATTCATAGGGTCGCCATAAGTTGGAATCGATTCCATTTCATTTTCAAGCATGAGTAAATCCCATTGAACTCAATAAATATCCAAATGGTCAAGCCTGCTCTCCCTTCTTCTCCCTCCCCTCCCCTTCCTTTTGCCCCTTCCCTCCCCTCCCCTTTCCTCCAACACTCTTTCTCCCCTTCCAATCTCCTCCTTTCCCCCTCCCACTCCTTCTGCTCCCCTCTCCTCCCTTCTTCCTTTCCTCTACTCTTCCCTGCCCCTCCTCCTCCCCCATGGTCAGTTTTACCTATTCTAGACATGATTGCACAGGAGTAAATCCCATTGAACTCAATAAGCATGCAAATGATCAAACCTGCCTCTCCCCTCCTTCCCCTCTCCTCTCCCTTCCTCCTTCCTTCTTCCTCCCCTCCCCTCTTCCTTCTTCTTCATCCCCTGCCCACTCCAGGCTTCCCTCCTCACCTATTCTAACCTACTTATCTATTCTAAGCATGATTACATGTGAGTAAATCCGGCTGAACTCAATAAACATGCAAATGATCAAACCTACCCTCCCCCTCCTGCCCTATCCCATTCCCCTGCTCCCCTCCCCTGTGGTCAGTTTCACCTATCCTAGGCATGATTGCAGAGGAGTAAATCCCACTGAACTCAATAAGCATGCAAATGATCAATCCATTCTCAGCAAACTTGCACAGGATCCCATTTCTTACCTCCCGGACTACAAAGCAGGGAAATTCACTCATAGGCAAAAAAGCCTTGCGGTTTAAGAATGTACTTATAGCCAACAGATATTTCTATCAAATTTTAAAAAGCAGGAAAATTGGGCAGCTATAGTGATAGCACAGTAGGGAGGAGAGCTTGGCTGGAAGTCCAGAATCTGTGAGTTCAAATCCCCGCTCGTGTGTCCTGGGTGTAAAGGGCCAGCTAAAGATCACTCCCACAATGAGTGGCTCAGGGGTTATGTGCCCTGCCACCTGTGCAGTGGTGGGCAAGCTGCATAGTCCCAAGGAGCCCATTTGCCCCCCCCAGCTGGCAGTTGCAGACAAGGAAGGGGCTGTCTTGTGCAGCTGTGGCAAGCTGAGCAGGCCCTAGCCAGCTGGGGAGGACTAGCCTCAGAGGGAGGCAATGGTAAACCCCCTCTGAATACCGCCTACCATGAAAACCCTATTCATAGGGTAGCCATAAGTCGGGATATACTTGAAGGCAGTCCATTTCATTTTTTCATTTTCATACTGAATGCACCAAGGGAGCAGGAGACCTGACCTCCTGTCTGAGATATTGAACTGCCCTACAAATTTGTAAAAATGCAAACACAATTTGAGTTGGTCTTTCACAGGCCAATCCACTTTCTGTGCAGCTTGGAAGAATTTGGTTCTTAAACCGCAAGATTTTTTGCCTATTAATGAATAATTAATTTACAGTAGTGGGGCGCAGCCCTGCAACAAGGGTGGGGCAAATGGGTGCACTGCCTCCCCCCATTTGTGCTTTGCCTCCCCTAGGATGTTTTTTTTTAAGTTTTAATTTTAATGTATGGCATGACAGACAATTACATCCTCCATTTAAAGAATGACAGCTTGTTTGAAGAACAGGAGCAATTAAAGAGTAGGGCCCTCTGAAAAAATAAGTGAATAAGGCAGGCTGAGTACACAACAAAAACCTCATCTGGAAGAGCCTCCCAAAGTTGGCTCACTCAAGACCTTCCCTGGCTGACTTCCCGGAAGGAGTGCTGGCTGGTGGTTGTCTCTGAGGGAGCTCTGCCTCAGAGGAAGCTTTTTTCAGGTTAAAAGCCAGCCAAGAGGAATCTTGGACTGGCTTAAATGTTCTCCAAGGTATAGGAGAACCGATCAGATTTTCCACAAGACTTCGTTGAGCTGTCGGCGGCTGGAATTGATCAGGAAATTCCTGAGATAAGAAGGCATGCCGATCGGCTGAAGACGGAGTCAGGATTTCCACGCAAGCTGTACTGGAAAAAAGCGAAACGTTCTTTTTTTTCTTCTTAAAAAAAACGTTCTTAACCAGCGAGCCTACTTCTGTCTAAATCTTATCATTTGGCTTAAATTACTACAATAAAAGGGATTTGTTTATGAATCAGCAACTGAGAAACCTGGGTGAGTCATACTTTTTCTCTTTTAAATATAATTAAGGAAGAAAGAAAATGTAAACAACTTATATACTTTTTTTACAACAAAAAGCTGGCCTGAATTTGGAGTTTTAAAGTTTAAAAACGGATGAGAGGTAATTATTATATTTTGGACTATTTTTCTCTTTGGACTATTTCTTTTTGGACGAATCTGCTGCTCGTATATGTTACTAATTGTTTGGTGTTGGCAACCAGAATTGTTTTGCATTCTTGGATGTAGATAAGAACTGTGCTGTGCTGGCTGGACTTCAATAACAGGCCTGGAATATTAACTTTTTTGTTGGTGGAGGAAAAAAAAAGAAATAGACTGCCTCTAGGTTTTGGAACAGTGATTAATATCAGAAATTAAAGGCTTTTCTTGAAAATGACAACTAAAAAAGCAACTAAGACCCAGGAGCGAAGAAGAAGTTCTACTGATCCACAGGAAGGGGTTATACCCCCAGATATGTTTCAAAAAATAATGGAAGGGATTAATGATATAAAACAGGAAATGAAAACTGAATTGACAGATATAAAAGACTATATTAAAACACAAGTGGATGAGATTAAAGGGACAATTGGGCAAATAAAGGAGGATGCAAAAAACACTAAAGAAAAGGTACAAATCTTGGAGAATAGAACAGATATATTAAATCTGGAATTAGAAAAAAACTTGGACTATATGGCTGTGACTGAAATGAAAAATAAAGAACATTGTTTGAGATTCCGTGCAATTCCTGAGGAAACAGGTGAAGACATCAGAGATAAAATTGTTAATGCTCTAGTAAAATTTCTGGATTTGAATGAAGATCGGATGGAATTTGAAATAGATAAAGTGTATAGAATTAATTCCAGATATGCAACAATGAATAAAATTCCAAGAGATGTGCTTGTTCATTTTATAAAGAAGACGACCAGAGATATGGTATTACAGCAACACTTTAAAAATACCTTTAAAATTGATGGTAAGGAAATACTGGTGATGAAAGAAATTCCTATTAGACTTTTACGTAAGAGAAAATAATATGCTTTCTTTACAGAGAAACTTAAGCAACGCAAAATTCAATTTAGATGGGATGTTCCAGAAGGAGTGATCTTTACATTCAGACAACAGAAATATAGATTGAATACTGTTCAAAAAGCAAGGGACTTCTTGAGAAAAGCTTCAAAAGATATGGATGAAGATAAACTCAAAGATATGGATATAATTCCTGGGGAACAAAGTCAACAAAATATGCAGAGGAAGGGAAGGAAGATGATGGACTAAAAGGAGCATCAGGCACATTTTAAAATACACTCTTAAAGATGGATTACAAATATCTAACTTGGAATATAAATGGAGCCAATACGGCGCAGAAGAGAAAGAAAGTGTTTCATTATTTGAAAAAATTAAAATTGGATATAATTTGTTTACAAGAAACTCATATTAAGAAGAAAGATTCCAAATATTTGATTTGTAAAAATTTGGGTGAAGAATTTATTTCGGCTGGACCAAAAAAAAAAAATGGAGTTGTTCTCTACATTAACCCACAATTGCTTCCTAAATTGGTATTACTGGATGATAGTGGTAGATTTGTGGGGGTCGAAATTACTCTACAGGGTACAAACATTTTGATAGTGGGTATCTATGCCCCCAATGAAGATAAAACAAGGTTTTACACAGGACTTATGGAAAAATTGTCAGAGTTTTCATATGACCATTGGTGTGTTATGGGTGATTGGAATGGGGTAATCTCACCAAAAATTGATAGGCTTTCTGAAAAAAATATCAAAGAGACACAGGGTAAATTACCGAAGATTTGCTTTGAACTGATGGAACATTTAGAATTGGTGGATACCTGGAGATATATAAATGATAACGCAAAGGAATTTACTTATTTTTCAGAAAGACACAAAACATTCTCGAGGATTGATATGATTTGGATGTCTAAAATTTTAGCGAAGGACACTTTTAAAATGGATATATTACCAAAAACTTTTTCGGATCATAACCCTGTGATATTAACTTTAAAAAAGAAAAATCTTGGATTTAGATGGAGACTAAATGAATCTTTATTACAGAATGACAAAGTAGTACAAGAATGTAAGAAGAAATTAAAAGAGTTTTTTGAACATAATTTACATAAAGGAACAAGTGAAAATATTGTTTGGGATACAAGTAAGGCATTTATGAGGGGATATCTTATTAAATGTAACTCTGAATTAAAAAAAAAGAAACAACAGAAAATGCAATTAATCTTGGAAGAAATAAAACAAAAAGAGGAAGAATTGAAAAAGAATCCAACTAAAGTTTCTATTGTAAATGAAATCAAAATGTTACAGAAGCAAGTATCAATGCTGACAGTTAGAGAAATTGAAAGAAAACTAAATTTTGCTAAACAAAGGACTTTTGAATTTGCAAATAAACCTGGGAAATGGTTAGCATATAAATTAAGAAAAGAACGCCAAAAAAATATCATTTTAAAGATACAAGAAGGAGATGAGACGTTGACAGATAATGTAAAAATTAAAAAGATTTTTCATCAATATTATTCAACATTGTACAAATGTCAGGAAATTCCATCTGAAAAAATAGAAGAGTATATATCTAAACAGAATTTGCCTAGAATTACAGACTTTCAGAGACAAGCTATTAATGGTCCTATTACGTCAAGAGAGATATCTAAAGCTATAAACAAAATTAAATTAGGAAAGGCACCAGGACCAGATGGGTTATCTGCAATGTATTATAAATGTTTGGAGGAAGAACTCTTACTATCTTTACAGTCTACAATGAATCTTATTCTGCAAGAGGGAAAGATACCGGATAGTTGGAAAAATGCTAATATAACATTAATACCTAAAGAGGAGCAAGATTTAACTAAAACAAAAAATTATCGACCAATATCTCTATTGAATAATGACTATAAAATTTTTACAATGATCTTGGCAGAAAGATTGAAAATAATATTGCAACAATTTATTCAGGAAGATCAATCAGGGTTTTTACCTAAAAGACAATTACGTGACAACGTCAGGAATGTCTTGAATGTCTTGGAATATTTAGAACAACGAAATGATAAACAAGCAGCTTTGATTTTTTTAGATGCTGAAAAAGCATTTGATAATTTGAATTGGAAATTTATGTTTCAGGTTTTGGAGCAAATGGATTTTGGAGACAATTTTATAAAATGGATTAGATCGATTTATACATCTCAGAAGGCTCAGATAATTGTTAACGGAGATTTAACGGATTCATGTGAAATACAAAAGGGTACAAGACAAGGATGTCCTTTATCTCCCCTTTTATTTATTTTGGTCTTAGAAGTGCTGCTTAGAGATATAAGGCAAAATAAAAGAATTTCGGGATTAAAGATAAAAAAAGAAGAATATAAATTGAGAGCATTTGCTGATGATTTGATAATTGTACTAGAAAATCCTTTGGAAGGAATTAATGTATTGATGGACAAATTAAAAGAATTTGGACCGTTAGCAGGATTTAAGATCAACAATCAAAAAACAAAGATGTTGGTGAAAAATTTAACTTTAAGGGAACAGAAAGAGTTAATGGACAAGACAGATTTTACAATAGAGAAAAAGTTGAAATATTTAGGTATCATTATGACAAATAAAAATTCAAAGTTGTTTCATAATAATTATGAAAAATTATGGACAGAGATTAAGAAAGATTTGCTAAGATGGGATAAACTACAATTGTCATTAATGGGTAGAATATCTGTGATAAAAATGAATGTATTACCGAGAATGATGTTTTTGTTTCAAACAATACCTGTAATATCCTCTGATTTACCTTTTAAACAATGGCAAAAAGATATCTCTAAATTTGTATGGCAAGGAAAAAAACCAAGAGTTAAATTTAAACTACTACAAGATGCCAAAGAAAGAGGAGGACTGGGATTACCAAATCTGAGACTTTATTTTGCTGCCTGCTGTCTAGTCTGGATAAAGGAATGGATTTTATTGAGGAATAAAAGACTATTGGATTTGGAGGGCCATAATTTGAAGTGGGGATGGCATGGATATCTATGGTATGACAAAGTAAAAGTAAATGTAGACTTTAACAATCATTTCATAAGACGTCCTCTGTTGAAAATATGGAATAGATATAAACCAAGGTTTTATTCGACAATACCATTATGTGTCTCAAGTCAAGAAGCGTTTTATAGAAGAGAAATGGCTGGAAAAGAGAAATGGTTAACTTATCAAGAACTATTAGAAAATGTACATGGAGAATATACAATGAAAGAGAGAGAACAACTGACAAAGGAAGGATATAGTTTTCAATGGTTTGCCTATTTACAATTGTTAGAAAGATATAAAATGGACAAGAAAATGTATGGGTTTGAAATAAGTAAATCTGATTTTGAAATAGGATTGTGTACAAATGATGAAAATATAATTGCGAAAATGTATAAACTCTTATTGAAAATGGATATGGAGGAAGAACAAGTAAAAGAGTGTATGGTAAAGTGGGCAAAAAATTTTGGTCATAACATACAAATGGATCAATGGGAAAATATGTGGAAAAAAGGTTTGAAATTTACACTATGCTATAATCTTAAAGAAAATTTTTATAAAATGATGTACCGTTGGTACATGACTCCAGAAAAGTTGTCAAAAATGTATAGTAATGTTTCTAATGTTTGTTGGAAATGTAAACAACAAGAAGGATCATTTTATCATATGTGGTGGTTATGTAAAAAGGCAAAATCATTTTGGGCACAGATAGGTAGGAAGATGCAAAAAATTCTAAAGATAAATATTCAGTCAAAACCAGAATTTTTTTTATTGGGTTTTATGGATAAACAAATAGAAAAGAAATATGGAAGAATAATATTATATATGATTACGGCAGCAAGATTATTATATGCACAAAAGTGGAAAATGGAATCAACACCAACAATGGAAGAATGGTTATTGAAATTAATGGACTTAGTAGAAATGGATAAATTGACATGTTTACTTAGAGAAAAATCGACAGATACATTTCTTAAGGAATGGAAACCTCTCTTAGACTTTTTGTTGAAAGATCAAAATAAAATGATGATACTGGGATTTGACGATTAATTAAGACAGCCTATGGAGAAAAGGGACTCTGTATGTATACATTAAGGGACAGGTTTGATGTATATTATATACTTATAGCTGATCTGCGACAAATCGGAAGTCAACTATTTTATTTTCATTTTTTGTTGATGTATTGTTATGTCTTTTTGACTTTGTTTTGTTTGTTTTTGGAAAAATTTGAATAAAAATTATTAAAAAAAAAAAAAAAGACCTTCCCTGGCTGAGGGGGGTTGCTTCATGCTCACAACATTTTATATAATTACTTAAATAATCCTGGGGGGAAAACAGCTTATATAATAATATGACCTTTGAAGAGTTAAATACTAGAACTTTGTATTATGGGCTAGAGTTAGACTCCACCCCTTGGACTTTCATTTGCTTTGCTTTTCCGTTTCAGTTGTGTTCTCTACCCAGCCAGCCATAAAGAAGCATGTTTGTTTGTCTGCAGTGGGAAGAGTTTATTTATTCTGCAGTTCAGAGCTTGGAAAAGTTACTTTTTTGAACTACAACTCCCATCAGCCCCAGCCAGCATGGCCACTGTATTGGGCTGATGGGAGTTGTAGTTCAAAAAAGTAACTTTTCCAAGCTCTGGTTTATGATGAATAGAACAGGATTGGGTGCTTATTGCTAAAGGGTGAAATAAATTACATGTTCTCAAATAATATCTACCCTAAGTTACTGTTTACTCTTAAAAGCACTCACTATCTCCAAAATCATAGTGGCTATTTTTTCTTGAGTACTTGATGGCAAAGGATGAAAACAGCCCTAGAGGAAAAGAAATATTGCTGTGTACACTACAGTTAGCTAGCTGGGAGGCTGGCCACCTAGGCTGTAACTCAGGCCTTACTTCTGATTTCCCCAGTGTGTGCAGCTCAGCATGAGGCTTTTTCAGGGTTAACAGGTGAAAAATTAAATAGGGCACAGGATAGCAATTCAGAGAGGCCAAAGTAGTGTGGACCAAAAAACAAGTACCAAAGGTCCTTGAAGAGAGACACTGTATACACATGTTTATATGCTAATGCTAGAACGGGCCAACTGTGCCCGTTCCTGGAGACACCTGATCTGGCTACGGTGATACATGCCTTGGTTACATCCCGTTTAGATTACTGTAACGCGCTCTACATGGGGCTGCCTTTGAAGACTCTTCGGAAACTTCAATTAGTACAACAAGCGGCAGCTAGGATACTAACTGGGGCTGGCTACAGGGATCATACAACTCCCTTGTTGCAACAGCTGCATTGGCTGCCAGTTTGTTTCCGGGCACAATTCAAAGTGCTGGTTTTGACCTATAAAGCCCTATATGGCTTAGGCCAAGGCTATTTGTCAGACCGGGCCCTGAGATCTTCAGGAGAGGCCCTCCTCTCAGTCCCACCACAGTCACAAGTGTGATTGGTGGGGACACGAGATAGGGCCTTTTTGGCAGCTGCCCCTAGGGTTTGGAACTCCCTTCCAAGGGAGGCAAGAATGCCCCCCTCTTTACTGTCCTTTCATCGACAGGTAAAGACTTATTTATTCCAGCAGGCTTTTGGAGTAGAAGTTGTTAAGGACAGGACTTAGAGGTATCCCGTATTGTTTTACGGTTTGATCACATTGACCTCTGTCGGAAGAGAGACAGGGGGAGTGTGACTCTGTTGATTCTCCTTGATCTCTCAGCGGCTTTCGATATCATCGACCATGGTATTCTTCTGGGAAGACTAGCTGAGTTGGGAGTGGGAGGGACTGCATGGTGGGGTTCTGCTCCTACTTGGCGGGTCGGCTCCAGAAGGTGGTGCATGGGGAACATTGCTTGGCACCCTGGACTCTCCAGTATGGGGTTTCACAGGGGTCAGTTCTGTCCCCCATGCTGTTCAACATCAACATGAAACCGTTGGCTTTCGTCATCCGGAGCTTTGGAGTGCGTTGCCATCAGTATGCTGATGACACGCAGCTCTATTTCTTCTTTTCATCTTCTTCAGGTGAGGCTGTCAATGTGCTGAACCAGTGCCTGGCTGCGACAATGGACTGCATGAGAGCTAATAAACTGAGGCTCAATCCAGACAAGACTGAGATGCTTCTAGTGGGTGGTTCTTCTGACCGGATGGCGGATGTCCAACCTGTTCTGGATGGGGTTGCACTCCCCCTGAAGGAGCGGGTTCGTAGCTTGGAGGTTCTACTAGAACCATCTCTGTCACTTGAGACTGAGGTAGCCTCAGTGGCACGGAGTGCCTTCTACCAACTTCGGTTGGTGGCCCAGCTACACCCCTATCTGGACAGGGATAACCTGGCTTCAGTTGTCCATGCTCTGGTAACCTCCAAGTTAGATTACTGCAATGTGCTCTATGTGGGGCTGCCTTTGAATATGGTTCGGAAACTGCAACTTGTGCAAAATGTAACAGGGACCAGACAATTCGAACATATAAAACCGATTCTGGCCAGCTTGCATTGGCTGCCTGTATGTTTCTGAGCTCAATTCAAGGTGCTGGTTTTAACCTATAAAGCCTAACATGGCTTAGGACCACAATACCTGATGGAACGCCTCTCCTGACATGAACCCACCCGTACACTACATTCAACATCCAATGCCCTCCTCTGGTAGGGTTGCCATATTCCAGTTCCACAAATCCGGGCAGGTTAATTTGCATATTATGTAAAGTATTTGCGTATTATGCAAATATCTGCATATTATTTGCATATTATGCAAATATCTGCATGTTATTTGCATATTATGCAAATATCTGCATATTAATATTTGGATTGTCCAGTTGTTTTGTTTTTGTGCCTAGGAATTACCACCAAAAGCTAGGGAAAGATGTGAGAAATCTTTTTTTTTAAAGCAACATTTTCAGCCTTAAATGCCTAGACTCTAGTTTCCAACACTATGGAGTATTTATTGATTGATTAAGAGAATTTATATCCTGCCCTTTTGCTGTTAAAAACAGAGCTCAGCACAGCTTACAAATATAACAAAAACAATAAAAATACACAATCAATATAAAAACATAATAAAAACACAAAATAGCAACAAACATAAAGTAAGTAAGGGCAGCAGTACGGTTAACCATATACGATATATTTCAGCGATGTGGTGGGTGGAGAAAAACAAGAAGCCAAAATGTTAGGAAAAGGAGTCTTTCACACCACATGCTCAGTTCTAAATACTGTTGCAGCAAGTTTTACAAGTTCCTCCAGTATTCCACTGATGCAGGCACTCAGACATTCAAAGTATCTGTATGTTTCTTAGGTTTTATAAAAGCAGAGCTTTGCTTAACTCAAAATTTCTCAACCACATCTACACAGGTTCCACCTCCATACTCAAAATGAAACTGGGCCTGGAAGTGTGCAACAACCCCACACATACCTTGCTAATTAGATTACCAATGCCAGGATGTCTGTCTTATCGACTACTCTCCTGCTCCCCCCCCCCCCGGGCGTCATAAAAGACCCAGTCCTGGGCTCAGAAAGAAAATAAATATCTGATCCTCTTCAAAGTATTGAGAAGCCTCTTGTTTTAATTGAAATAATAATTATAAATTCTTGCTCTTATCACTAATGGGAGTTAATTATCTTGCATATGCTGCTGTTGCTTCTATGGCTGTAACGGAGTGAGGTTAAAGATAAGTGAAATGCAAATAGGAAAAAAAAACACAGAAAGCAGTAACACTTTCCTAAATGTAATACCATACCAACCACAACAAGATTCCTATGAGTAAGGCAGAAAACTAAGCATCTCATAACCAGTCAGTATTCCTAACCAAAAACCAAAAAAATGATAAATGAAGAAATATTTATATAAGCATGACTATCAAATATATTTATTATTTACACAAACTGTAAAGATATTTATAGTGCAATCCTAGGTTTATTTATTCAGAAGCAAGTCCCAGTGTATTCAGTGGGGCTTACTCAAACAGGGACAGAAATGCAACCTCAAGTGATAAACAACTTTATTCACGCAACCCAAAATTCCGAATCATGCCACTTTACGCTGTTTTGCAACTGTTTATACTTGTTTTTATGGTTATTGGATTTTAAATGGCTTTATTTCTTGTTGTGAGCTGCCTTGGTTTTCAACCCTACCTCACAGGGGTGTTGGAAAGACTCCATACACACACACGCACACACTGCAGATGTACAAATACATACAGCCCATATAATAGTTTATTGTCAAACCAGTTGGTCATTGCAGAAAAATCAGTATTAGTTTTAAAAAAATCAGTATTACTTTCCTACAGAATAAAAACTGTAATACCTAAGTAAGCCCTGCCTACTTGCTTTAAAATAGGACTGGAGAAGGGGGCAGAAAGAGTTAGAACACAAACACAATTCTTTTTTACATTCACTCCAAAGTCCCATTGATTTTGAGCACATTCATAACCATGTCTACTCAAAAGTAAGTCCTATTGAATTCAATGGGATTTACTCTGGGCATATGGGATTAGCATTGCTTTTACAAAAATCAAGCATTGGGAAGGTTTTCAAAACACTGCCCAAGATCTGACTCCTGCACACAAGAGGAAAAGAAACTGAAATGTATATACTTGCCCAATTTATGAGATTTTCAGATAAACGGGGGGGGGACCACCATTTTGTTTTCTAGACACTGCCTCAGGTCAATGAAACTGAAACAATCCTGGCTTCTCTGATTGGCTGCAATGCTGAACGGGTGGGGTTAAAGCTAGAAAGTGATGTAGTACTGTATACAGTACTGTTTAAAGAAAGATTTAACAGTCGGGGGGGCGGCTGATGTTTTTATGCATATCTCGAGAACCGGACCAACTAGAAACTTAATTTTTTTAAAATTAAAGCTGAGAATCCAGGCCACCTAAGGGGCTAGCCGGGCTCCAGGTGGCATGCATAGAATCCGGGTAAAACCCAGCTAACCGGGCAATATGGCAACCCTATCCTCTGGATGCCTACTCCGAGAGAAGCTTGGAGTCTGGCAACAAGGGAGAGGGCCTTCTCAGTGGTGGCCCCCAAATTATGGGATTTTTTTGTGACGAGGTGCACCTGGTGCCAACACTGTTATCTTTTCGGTGCCAGGTCAAGACTTTCCTCTTCTCTCAGGCATTTTAGCATGTGTTTTTAAATGGCTTTTTAAAAATGTGCTTTTAAATTTTATATATGTTTTTAATTGTTGTAAACTACCCAGAGAGCTCCGGCTATGGGGTGGTATACAAATGCAATAAATAAATAAATGACAAAGAGGTAAAATTCCTAGATACCTTAAATACTGTATCCTAGAACTGTTGGTCAAGGAACTGACCAGAGGGATGGCAACTCTGGACTTAATCTTGAATGGTGCTTAGGACGTGGTGCGAGATTTAAGTGGTCACTGCTCCTAATCAGTTTGACAACATAGTGCTATTAAATTAAGCATGCATAGCCAATTGTTAAGAAAATTCAACATAGTCAGTTTTGACTTCAAAAGAAGACACTTCCCAAAAATGAGGGGTTAGTTAAAAGTTACTCTCTGGTCCCATTGTGAACGTTAAAGCGGGGTATGCCTGTAAATGTTAAAGATCAGTGCAGGTTCCTAAAATGTGAGTGCTATAGTGTGAGCTTCCGCCGGGCCTTGAAGACCTGGCTCTTCAGACAGGCTTTTGGGGTGGGTTAGGTTTTATTATTATTGTTGAGATTTTTAATGTTTTAATGTATTTGTATGTTTTCATTCTGTACGTCGCCCAGAGTGGCTGGACAACCAGCCAGATGGGCGACTAATAAATCTAATAAATAAATAAATAAATATAAAGCTTAAACCCCAATCCTCAGGTTTTTGGGCAAGGAACCTTGGCTTCAGGCCCAAGGGTAGTTTTACTATCTATTCCTAGGCCCATCCTTGTCAGCACATTAACTGTGGCTAGGGAATCATGTCCATCTCACCCCCAACTCCAGCCTTGAGGCATTGAGTCTGTGATCTGGGCAATCCTCAAGAAGGGCTCCTGTCCCCAGCATCTGGCCTTGAGGCTTTGATAGACACGTCTGAGGAACCCCCCCTCCACCTTCTAGAAGGTGCCTCAAGGTTCTCACCAATTTCCCCACGTACTCCATTTTTCCTAACCCTGCACTGACCATGCCAAAACAACCTTTTAACCTAACCCTGCCACCAATTCACAATTCAGTGTTACACAGGCAAAAAACCTCCCCAGTCAAAATGACAAAGGAAGGTAAAATGTCTGTGAGGCTCCCTAGTGGCAATCAGCTAAACCCACACTGAAAAGGTCATGGGTGGCAGGGCGGGCGCTGCCGAAAACCACAATGAGCGGGAGAATGGGTGGGGTGAAAGAGCTAGCCAATCAGGTGGCTCTGCACATCACCCACAGCAGACTAAACATCTGCACCCGGCACCAGGGGTCATGCCCCATCAAGGTAGGAGCCAGGTGCAAAAGACAAACCATTCTTCCCACAGCAAAGCTGGGAGAGGGGATCAGGATCACAGATGGGTGCACAGAAAACAACTTCTAGGCACTATCTGATTTCAGGTGAGGAAAGAAGCATCCTGATTGCTAGGGGAAAGGGGCAAACTAAGGAGATTCCAAGGACTAGAAAATAGAATGGAAGCAGGAAAAGTGCACTTTTCCCTTGAAAGGAAAGGTAAAACAGTAGCTCTTTAGGATCCTGGGAATTCCAGTTGTCTGGTGTCAGAACAACTCACTTGTCAGTCACAGTTCTGATTTCACTTATTGGCGGATAACACTGACAGCCAGGAGCAGCCAGGCTGGCTCATGTCACAGAAATTGCTTAAAAGGGTACCTGCACATTGTGCCCTATAACTTTATTTCTAGGAGGGCAAGAGACTTTTTTTTTTTAAAAAAAATGAAAACTCAGATTCTGGATTACCTGCTGGAGTCATCACTGAAGGCCTTCATGTATGCCATGGAGCCACAGATGAGTTGGTGACCCCTGATCTAGCAAGTATAGTGCCTTAGCCTCCCAACCTAAAGACTGGGAACAGTAGGCTGGGAGACCCCTATATTGCCTCCACCTAGGTCCCTGCCAGAACCACAGATGGTTCAGAAATTGTAACATTGTTTATTCATTACATTTATATCCCACCTTTTTCTCTAAAGATCTCAAGGTGGCATACATGGTTCTCCTCCTCCTCATTTAATCCCCACAACAACCCTGTGAGGTAGATTAGGCTGAGAGGCAATGATTGGCCCAACGTCACCCAGTGAGCTTCATGGCTGAGTGGAGATTTAAACTCTGGTCTCCAAGGTTCTAATCCAACACTCTAACCACTACACCACACTAGCTGTCATTGGGGCCAGGTTCTGTGCCAGACACTTCACCCACCTTTGCCAGGCTTGCATTGTAGTCCCTGAGAAGAGGTTTTCCAGTGCCAAAAGAACAGAATGTCTTGGAGACATTTCTGTTTTCCCTGGGGGCACTTCTATTTCCACCCAAGAAATTTCTGGGGTATTGCAGATCATCTGGATTAACTACTTTATTGGAGCCACAACAGAATATAGTTGTAAATTCAAAAGGTTGACATCCCTCCTCCTCATGTTTTGTTTCTGTGTAAAGTTTGTTTATCCTAGTTTTTCTGCCTCGGCACAATGTGCTTTAGCAGTCTGTCCCATCAGTGTTAGCCAGAAGTTGTACAGGGAGAGACTGGGATACAAATAATTTTTTGTCAAGATCATAATTTTTATGGTAGCAACTCTACCAAAGTTAGAGTGGTGCCTCCTCCACCAGGACCTTAGTTTCTGTCTAACAGTTCTCTAAAGAGTATAGGTATAGTTCCTTTTCAATTGCCTCAAGACGTCTGTGATTACAGTCCTCAGATATTTAAAACTGTTTGGTTGGAGCAGCAGTCCTGACAGCTGCTGTAGCTGCTTCTGTTCCTCTAAAGGAGTGTTGCTATGTGCCTTCAAGTGAATTACGACTTATGGCCACCCTATGAATCAGCAACCTCCAATAGCATCTGTTATAAACCACCCTGTTCAGATCTTGTAAGTTCAAGTCTGTGGCTTCCTTTATGGAATCAATCCATCTCTTGTTTGGCTTTCCTCTTTTTCTACTCCCTTCTGTTTCTCCCAGCATTATTGTCTTTTCTAGTGAATAGTGTCTTCTCATTATGTGTCCAAAGTATGATAACCTCAGTTTCATCATTTTAGCTTCTAACAATAGTTCTGGTTTAATTTGTTCTAACACCCAATTTTTTGTCTTTTTTTGCAGTCCATGGTATCTGCAAAGCTCTCCTCCAACACCACATTTCAAATGAGTTGATCTTTCTCTTATCCGCTTTTTTCATTGTCCAATTTTCACATCCATACATAGAGATCGGAAATACCATGGTCTGAATGATCCTGCCTTTAGTGTTCAGTGTACATCTTTGCATTTGAGGACCTTTTCTAGTTCTCTCATAGCTGCCCTCCCCAGGCCTAGCCTTCTGATTTCTTGACTATGGTCTCCATTTTGGTTAATGACTGTGTCAAGGTATTGATAATCCTTGATAAGTTCAATGTCCTCATTGTCAACTTTAAAGTTACATAAATCTTCTGTTGTCATTACTTTAGTCTTTTACGGTTTCTTCAGTCATCCATTGAGATCTGTCTCTCTTTTTAACTAGAGGTATTCCCTTTTTGCATTGTTCCCTGATAATGTCTCTGACTTCAACCCGTAATTCTTCTGGTTCTCTATCAACTAAATTTAAAGCCTCAAATCTGTTCCTTATTTGATCTTTATATTCTTCTGGGATGTTATTTAAATTGTATTTTGGCATTATGATTGCTTTGTTGTTGTTCTTTAGCTTTACTCTGATTTTTGATATTACCTGTTCATGATTTGTACAACAATCTGCACCTGGTCTTATTTTTGCAGAAAGTATGGAACTTCTCCATCTTCTGCTACCAATTATATAATCAATTTGATTCCTATATTGACCATTTGTTGATGTTCGCATTTACAGTCATCTTTTTGGTTGCTCAAAATATGTGTTTGCAAGAAACAAATTATTGGCTTCACAGAATTCAATAAGCCTTTCCCCTGCTTTATTTCTATCTCCTAAGCCCCATTTCCCCACAATTTCTACTTATTCTCTGTTCCCTACTTTTGCATTTCAGTCCCCCATGATTATCAGCACATCTTGTTTTGGTGTGTGATCAATTTTTTTCCTGTACTTCTGCATGAATGCTTTCCAATTCCTCTTCTTCTGCGTTTGCCGTCGGAGCATAGACTTGGATGATGGTTATGTTAATAGGTTTCCCATTTAATCTCATTGATATCACTCGCTCAGACCTTGCGTTGTACCTCCTAATTGCTTTTGCTACATCACTTCTCACTATTAAAGCAAACCCGTTTCTTCTTGATTTCTCATTTCCTGCATAAAATATTTTGTAGTTGCCTGATTGAAAATGTCCCATTCCCGTCCATTTTAATTCACTCACACCAAGTATTGTAATGTTGATATGTTCCATTTCTTGCTTGACAATTTCTAACTTTCCCTGGTTCATGCTTCTCACATTCCATGTTCCTATTGTGTAAGTCGTACAACTCCGGACTCTCCTTTTGCATCTGTGCGCATCGGCCTCTGGGCTTCCTTTCAGCTTTGACCCAGCTGCATCATTAGTCACAGTGCTACTCGTACTTGTCCTTTGTTCTTCCCCAGTAGCTCATTGAGTGCCTTCTGACCTGGGGGTCTCATCTTCCAGCACTATCTCGTGTTGCATTTTGAATACTCTGTACATAGCGTTTTTGTTGTAAGAGATATTCAGAGGTGGTTTACCATTGCCTTCCTCTGAGTTTGGATGCATCTTAGTCTGGTGTTTTAGCTTTGACCATTTTGTAGTTGCCTGATTGAAAATGTCCCATTCCTGTCGATTTTAATTCACTCACGCCAAGTATTGTTGTGTTGATGCATTCCATTTCTTGCTTGACAATTTCTAACTTTCCCTGGTTCATGCTTCTCACCTTCCATGTTCCTATCGTGTGCGTCGTACAACTCCGGACTCTCCTTTCGCATCTGTGAGCATCAGCCTCTGATCTTCAAATCACACTTATAATTAATTTCTCACCTTGCTACCTTGTGAAAATCTGTCAGCATTTTCTTCAGTTCCAGAATAGCCACTTTTAGATATGTTGTCTACAAACCAATTTATTCATTGTGGATTCCCATAATTTCTACTGCTCTTACTCTTGGATTACCAAGATGCCGGGGGTTCAATAATCACTGTGCAGAGTAAGGGAGAAAGTGGGCATCATTGCTAGATCCCCTTCTTCAAAACAAATGGCTGGGAACCTAAAAAAGTTCCCAACATTTCCCCCCCCCAATGGTTCACTTGAAATTTGCTGAGGGTCTTGGTGGGCCACTTTTTCTGCCTCATGTAGCAATTGCAATGCGCTGTGCTAGATGCGGTATGCTTGTTAATTTTGTTTTTATTGCTTCTTTTATTCCTTGTACTGTATGTCGTATTTTATTGTAAGACAATCTTGCCTGATAGAATGATAACTGTACGCTCAAAAAGGTGGTTTTGGCTGTTTAAAAATGACCATTGCAAAGAACAACATTTTATTTCATCCTTTGTACTTGGAATCCCACTTTAAATTTCTAGGTTCTATTTGATTGGGAATATACTCAAAACCCATTGCAGAAAATTATGTTATCTATTGTCACACACTAACGTTTATGTGACTTATAGGGTATTTCTTCTTTGCATTGACTTCTGCAAGGATCTGTGCAAAAGAGCTTTCAGAGACAGCAATAAATTGTCATGGTAATGCTCTGGTTTGATGAAGATTTTATTATTTATTTTATTGCTCAGGGTTCCCCCCCCCCCAATCCTTTGTTGTATTGCCTGGTTTTTCAAAACCCTTGATCCTGGCTTTTATGTACTGTTTTTTATATACCTAGTATATTTCAGTATTTGTATACTATATCTTTGAGATTGTTTTTGAGCTTTTTTGAAAAGGCCTTTGGTCATAAGAAATACAATTTTGACCTCAGCTTGAATTGGAGCCAAAGTGGCATATTTCAAGATCTATATACCACTCATATCTGACTCCTTAAAAATTCTACCTACTTTTCACTGTTTCAGTCAGGACAGCTTACGGCCAGTACAAGAGAGAAATATTCCCCCTATTTTTCTTTTCTTTTTTTACATTGTTTGCAAAACCACAATTATACCAATATTGTGACTTGTGTATAATAATATCTTGACAGTGTTATCATAGCAGCGAAGGCATACTGAACAGAACATTATCAGTGCTTAATATTCTTTTTTTAAAAATGACATGGGAAGGGGGTGAAATTGCAGATATGTCAAAGTTAAGAACTAAATTTATCCCAATAAGATAAAAAATTTTTCATATCTTGTGCTTTGTTATTCCAGAATAAAATTAAGGAACTCAAATTTCTCAATTAATTTTATTATCCTGCTATCCACCTTCTTTAACTTTTACCACTTTTGTTAACCTGATCATGTATGCTATGGCCCACATTCATAGGATCCATTTATTTGAGAGTGATTTAACTATAGAAAGGCAGCATACAAACAGATGATGATAAATTGTAATTGAACTTTTTTCCAATTATAGCAAATAGCCATACTGGTTGTTGTTTGCTTTTATGATTTTTTTAACTTATCAGTATTAATATGCTTATGTTTATTGTATCAATATTAATATGCTGATCATTGCATTGGAGGCCTTTGGACCAAAAAATGGTGTATCAGTAAATAACAGTAAAATAATAATAAAAATATCATTTCCCCCTCCTTTTCTTGTATGCTTACTAGAACATCCTTGGAATGACATGCAGTGGGTATTGGGTCAAACAAACCTTCTGCCATTAACATGGTCCTTTGTACAAAGATAACTGAACACTGAAGGCTAGTTATCTACTGTAACTTCATAAATGAACTTCTATTTCTGACATAATTGAAAATCAAAACAAAACAATAACAGAATAATAACCACTAGCAATAAACCACAAAATTAGCTGTCTGTATTCAAACTAACAAATTTTCACAACTTTAAATTTAAAAATATCAGAAGAAATGCTGAATATTTTTACCTCAGTTGGCAATTTATTTTCTTTCATCTCAGTTAGCAATTTATACTTGCCTGAAAGCTTTGCATTTTCATCCTCCATTTCAGAATTATATTTTTCCACAATAGTGCTATCGTTTGTTGACACATGGTTCTATTTCTCTGGTGTTGTTTTTGCATTTTCAGGCCTGCTTGAAATGAAAAATAAGCCTGTACAGTCAGAAGTCATTTACCCTAGGCAAAGTGCATCACTGGGCAAACATTTCAACACAGTTCTCCCTTATTTGCACAGTGTTCTGTGTAGGTTTGCTTCCCTAATCAGATCAATACCTGGATATGGGAAGGTACCATGCAGTGTCTCGAACAGACTTTCTCAACTTGGTGTTTTTCAGATATTTTGGACTACAACTCTCATCAGCCCCAGGAAGAATCAGGGCTGATGGTGGTTACAGTCCAATAATCTGGAGGATACCAGGCTAGGGAAGGTTAATATGGATTTCACAGATGCCACAGTCTGGCCTAGACCATTTAGGATGCCTGCAACAATTGGGGATAAACTGAACAATGACCAGCAGGCCTTATGATCTAAAGGATGCATTAGGATCTCCATCAAACATGTTGTTCTACTTCCCCTGGACCTATTGCTGCCACTTGAACCTGAGTTATTTCTCACCCATCCACAAACACAACTACAGAATGGTTGAGTATCAGATATGAAATAATAGTCTGAGAGAGAAAGGAAGGCATCAGAGCTCTGGCATTCTTCTCCCCTGTTCCCAATAGTGTTTCAATCTCTAGGTGGAGACCCTCTTTGTCCCTTTAAATATTCCAATGCACTGACATTGTATGCAATGGTTCCCATCCTATTTCTCCACTGGCCTGACCAAAAGTCATTTTAATTTGAAAACGTTTAGGCTGACATATTTTTAACACCTGATTTTATCAGTTGTGTTACATTTTATGTAAAACAGCAGTATATAAATCCTGTTTTGTGTTTTTTTAATGTGGATTTTACCCAGCAAAAGGCAGTGAATAAGGAACATACACGAGGGAAAGAATGGTTCCGTAATCCCCAACTGTCTTGGAATATTCAAAGGGACAGAAGTGATCTTGGGTTTGTGATCTTGCAACCCCATCCTAAGGAGATGAAAGGTTCACCCCACATGTTGGCCAGCCTGTAAATGATTGCACACACAGCATCAACAAATCTACTTCAAACATTCAGCCACCTGCAGATTCTATTAAGGACAGGGAAGGAAAAGTAGGAAATATAACTTGAGAGTACTATTTCAAACAAATTCATAAATGGGCCAGAGATCAGCTTCAACCAATCAAGTCATGTTGTAGAGAGCCAAATAAACACAGCTGTCAAAACTGTGCAGTGCTTTGTAAAGCTGCTTAGGGATTGCAACACTGAGGGTAGAATTCTTGGCTGTCCTTGGCATTTGCTGTTTCACAATAAGGTTAACTCTAGCTTTGGTCTTATTGTTCAAGTTGACAATGATATCACGTGTTAACATATTTATATGCATGAAAGAATCCTAGCTCAGGATATTGTTTCAATGTTAGGAAGGCAAAATATTCATGTATTTTAGACTGACCTAAATAAACAACATCACAAACATTCCAATCACCTTTTGCAGCTGATTTCAAAGGGTTAACATGTGCTATCCTATGCAGATATACTCAAAGTAACTCCCACTAAATTTAATGAAAATTATTCGCAAGCAGAAGCATATAGGAATGCAACCTTAATCCACAAATGAGCCAAGTTAGACTGATTGAGTTGGTACGTGTTCTTTAATAGATTCAAATCACATATCAGTTGAGATCCAACTACTCTGAATAACTGTGTTTCAGTTCAAGCAATAAGTGTTCTTCTCACTCCTCATTCCCTTTTCGCTTCTAAAAGCCTAGGCTGAGATAATATCAAGAGAGGGTAACTTTGAAAAGCTTACCTTAAGCAATCAGTTTAAGCTAAAAGTTCAGCAAAGGATTCAAAGATGACTGCAGTCTTTTCTTTGTCTGGAATATGATTTATGAAGTCTTCAGCTCCTCTTTCTGCTTCCTTTTTGCCTTTATTCTTTCTATCCGTTAAGGCAGCCAGAAAAGCTACAGTCGTTCACAACCACTTCGTGTTTTTCTCCAGTGTTTCCTCCCCTCCCAAATCTTCTCCCATGACAGTGAAACAGATTCCTTTGTTCTGCCAGCTCTTCATTATTCCTTGTGCAGCTGGACTATTGAAGGAAAACTGTGCTCCAGAGTTTAGCAGAGTCAAACCGCTTTTAAAATACAATCTGACGGCACCAAATTGAAAAGGAAAGTGTATAGTTTTCTAATGCAGGATATTTTTTTAAGTGCACCTCAATCTCTTAGGGTCCCAAAGCATACTTTGGGTTTGGTTTCCTTGGAAAGAAGGTCAATTTGGACAGTGATATAAGGGTTATTTACTCATATATATATTCAAGCAGAGCATAAGTAGCTAAACATCAAACGAACTCTTTGCTCACCACAGGAAAGCAGGGTTCATTGTATTTAATCCTTGAAGTTTAAAAATATTTAGCATAAAAGCTATACACCGAGATCTACTAATAGAGCGTCCATGTCAAAAAAGGCTCCCGTACTGTTAACGGTTGTGTAGAAAAGGAAACTTCAACAGATGTAGCTTATGATCTTTTTCACCTGGCCATCTTACCCAGCAACCACAAAGTTAAGTTAATATTTGATCCAGAATGTTACTTAAGAACATAAGAGCTGCCAGCTGCATCAGGCCAGTGGCCAGTGCCGGAGTTAGACTTGGTAAGGCCCTAAGCTATATAAAGCTTGGAGGCCCTTTGTTAAAAAATTACACCATATATATATATATTATTTATTTATTTTATTTATTTATTTTCATTTCTAGACCACCCATAGCTAATAGCTCTCTGGGCGGTGTACAAACAGGATTAAAATACAATATAGAATAAAATCAGTAACAGAGAAACACATTAAACTAAAAACATTAAACATAAAGCATTAAACATTAAAATGCCTGGGAGTACAGCCAGGTCTTAACCTGGCGCCTAAAAGAAAGAACCGTAGGCGCCAGGTGTATTTCCTCTGGTAAGCTGTTCCACAATTCGGGGGCCACCACAGAAAAGGCCCTAGATCTAGTAACAGTCCTCTGGGCATCCTGGTGAGTTGGTACCCGGAGGAGGGCCTTAGATACAGAACGAAGTGAACGGGTAGGTTCATAGTGGGAGAGGCGTTCCACAAGGTATTGCAGTCCCACACCGTGTAAGGCTTTATAGGTCAACACCAGCACCTTGAATCTAGCTCGGAAACAAATAGGTAGCCAGTGCAAGCGAGCCAGGACAGGTGTTATATGCGCAGACCGATTGGTCCTTGTCAACAGCCTGGCAGCCGCATTTTGCACTAGCTGAAGTTTCCGAACAGTCTTCAAGGGCAGCCCTACGTAGAGCGCATTACAGTAATCCAGTCTAGAAGTTACCAGAGCGTGAACAACCGAGGCGAGATCGTCACTGTCCAGATAGGGGCGTAGTTGGGCTACTAAGCGAAGGTGGTAAAACACATTCCGTGCCACCGAGGCCACTTGAGCCTCGAGCGACAAGGAAGGGTCAAAAAGGACCCCCAAACTAAAACACATAAAAAATTTTAAAAAACCCAAAAAAATTCTGAAAATTTTTGAAGCCCCTGCGGATTGTGAGGCCTTAAGCTGTAGCTTGTTTAGCTTATGCCTAAATCCGGCACTGCCAGTGGCCCATCTAGTCCAGCATCCTGTTCTCACAGATGCCTGTGGTTAACCCACAATCAGGAGCTGAGCACAAGAGCAATCTCCCCTCCGGTGGTTTCCCTCAGCTGGTATTTCAAAGCATGCTGCCTTCAACTGTGGAGGCAGAGCAGAACCATAGTTGCAAAGTTATGCAGGGAAGTAGGAATGCTCTAGTAGAATCAGTACAATTTCTCCTGAGCGATACTAACAGCCACGTGACATACAAAGTGGCTCTTTTTACGCTTTCTGCAAAAAAGATCAGAAAGAAAGAACTAGATAAAATGGCAATAAACTGTTTGGGAGATTCCGATTTTTAAATTGAGCTAATTTGGGGGGGGGAAGTATATTACAGTTCGCAACAACTTGTTCTTTGAATACTTTTACATACTTCTGTATGTTTTTATATTTTATGTTTTCACATTATAATGTATTTGTCATGGCCTTTGGCTAGTACAATAAATATTTTTGAATTGAATTGAAATTGCAAAGTTATGTCACCTATTTATGGAGAAAAGCATAATTTCTTCACATGACATATGTTGTAAGGGGAGTGTTAAGAATGGATAGGGTTTTATTCATTGTAAAATAATTTACTGTGTGATATACACGAAATATGTTGCTTTTGCAGGATGATTTATAACTTTGTCTAAGGCCATAGTTAAAATAGCTTTTCATGCAGTGCTTCATAGAAATGTGCCTTCTGTGTAGCTTGTAGTTAGAAGTTGCTCACAATGTAGTGCTTTATAGAAAGATGCCTTCTGTGTAAATATAGTTAAAAGCTGCTAGAAAAGACACGTAGTTAAGTAGAACAGAAGGGGATTTCTGCCTGAAGTCAGCGAAACTAAGAGACAAGCAGAAATAGACAAGAACCAGAAGAACAGGTGCAGTTTAGACGTTTGTGGTTAGAATTCATCTCGCTTGACCAGCATAGAAGAAGACGTGGCTTAACAAACATAGAAGGGGGTTTTTCTTTGAAAAACGTCAGAAGGGGAAAACCAAGGGAGGAGGAGACATACCAAATATGGATAAAAGTAAATAAGAGTATAGGGGAGGTAAAATCCGAGTAGAGGGAGATGTAAACAGGGGCAGGACTTCATGTGACATGAACAGGCGGCACGGATAGGCTGTAAACCCTGGAGAACTTGACCAATGAGGAAACAGGGGAGGGAACCAAATGGCCGGGCATTAGGATAAAAGAGCTGTACCAATGTCAGTTGGGTGTGCCTACCTCGTGGTGGACACCCGTTCTTGCAAGAATGTATAATAAAAGCTTTTGAAACTGCTTCACTAAAAATCTTGTTGTGGGTCTCTTTAGGACCATTGTTTCTTACAACTGCCAGATACCATTAGAGACCACCCAACAGTAAGTACAATTGACTTCTCACAGAACATAATCCTGGCATCACACCTTTGGATCCTGAGGTGCTTTCACCCAACACAATCAGATATAACCCTGGACAACAGAGCCCATTCTGATGAAAGAACATGACTCTCTCAGGAAAAGTCTTGCTAATTTGCAATGTGTTTGAAATTTATGTTTTTCATCCCACTGACTGCAACACTGAATAATGAATATTTCTTAGAGCCCAATAGGAATAACAAGGACAATATGTTATTCTGTGGCAGATTTGTCATGTACCAGTGAATCTTAACTTTTACGTTACCTGCCTGATTCTACTTCCCATTTTGCCACATTTCTTTTTGCTGCCATCACTCTTGTTAGATAATTAGAGAGAAACAGAGCCTGAAAGTGTACTTGGGTGATCCAGATGTGCTAGGATTTATTAGCAGGGTGACATTCTCAGCAAATTGGGATATAAAATGCAGCTTCAAACTGACTACCCTGATAGAACCCCCGCTCTGCGCTCGGTTTACTTACCGGGCTGCGGGGCGAGATTTGCGGTCTGGAGTGAAGCCAAGCCGCCATCAACAAAGAGGGCAGGTGCGCCTGAACTGGCATGACGTCATCAAGACACGCCTCAGAGGATGAGCGGCCTGGCCTATTTAAGCTCGTGCCGGCTCCTCCTCTCCCTCTTCTTTATTTGGCACCCACGTACCCTCCCTCTGCTGCAGATTAATTTGGTCGCTTTGGGGCCGACTAGGAATTTTTGGCTTGCCTGCACCTTTAGCCGGCGGGTTTCTTTTGCCTACTCCACACTGTGGTTAGCAGTGAGGGTGCTCAGGGTTAGCATGGGTGTTGTTCTGTGTTTATTAGGTTGATTTGGCTGTTTGACTTAATATTTTAATTGGTCGCTTTATGGCAAGGAAGTGTGGAAATGTTAAGGGTGAAGGGCAGCTAGGTGACACCTTTAGGCACCTTTGGAGGTGATAGGCGATTCTGGAGGCCTGCAGCTCAGGGTTGTACGGCCCGAGGGCAGGATACGGGTCGCCTTTGGGGCCAACAGGTCTCATCCACTCGGAGTTTCAGGGGACCGGGGGAAGGCGGTGACACCTGTTGGCCTTCCTACACACCACATGGGTGTGGTCAAGGCAGGGGGTTGGCAGATTGGCACCCCCTTGCCTGGCAGGGGTTGAATTGCCCCAATAGCTGCAAGCAGGCCTTGCCTGACTCACCAAGATAATCCCACACTTATGTTCCCCTCTGCAGGTTCGTTATTCTGATATGGATTTGGTTAATAAAGTGGCCCATTATTTAACCCAATGCATATTGTGTCTGTGTCTTATTTCACCCCTGGGCTGCAAAGCCATTGCTCAATTAACGTTACAATTTTGCTCTAGGCAACTTGTGTCAGAAATAGTCCTTTGCAAGGAGGAATAAACTTTTAAGAGGTTGCAGAGAATTTTGTGTATGACTAAGGATGTAGTTTGCTTGTGGGTGCCAGTTTGGTTGTCATTGCCAACTTGGAGCTGGTTACGGTTCATATTATTTCATTTTCTATGATCTGCTGCTTTTATCTCTTCAACCTTTTTCATTGCTGAAAAATAATGTTATTGTTTTCATTCTTTCTACTGATAGTCTGCATGTGTTTTTAATTCAAAAGTAAATGAGCTATGTAATTGCTCATCAAGTAGGTCTCTTGCCTCATGCTTACTATTTGTCTGAGGACAGTCAACTAAATCTGCCTCCCCTGCCACAATTAAATGACGTTTGTGCAGTTGGATTTTCCCCCAGCTATGTTATTTAATTTTGGAAGTTGAAAACTGAACCCAATTTATCTTGAAGTCTTCATGTTTCTTCTCTGTTGAGTTCTTGCCCTTACATATAGCCTCTGTAAAGTTAACCATCTGAAAACTGATAATGCTGGATCCACCAGCAACACAGCAATGATTACCATGTTTTAAAATTATATTTCTTCCCTCTCCCTGCTGCCCCCTCCCATACCTCGCTTAGGTCAGTTTTTCACTGTGCATTGGCCTGATTGATTTTTGCTTGTCTGAGGCAACAGACTAGTAAACAAAAGAACAAAACTGAGCCATTTGATTAACTCAAGTTTTAAAAAAAGGTACAAAGGGAGACAGGTTAAGAATCATATAATGAATGTTAATGGTGATCATCATCACCTCAGTGACAGAAAAGTTTAAGGGAATATGCATTACAGGTGTTTAGATCAAATATGTCACCGATAACAATGTTGTATTCACTGCTTTAAAAAAAAAAAATCCAGCATCAGGATGCCTCAGAAGCTCAAAGCATACAAGACTGATCCACAAAGATAACGAACACACAAACCAGAGGGGGTGGTACTCCAATGTCCAGTTAGAATTTAGTGAAGCAGCACCAGCTAATGGATCCCAATTCTCCCCCTATCCCAGAAGACATGATTCACTAGAAAAGACAATAGTGCTGGGAAAAACAGAAGGGAGTAGAAAAAGAGGAAGACCAAACAAGAGATGGATTGATTGCATAAAGGAAGCCACAGACCTGAACTTACAAGATCTGAACAGGGTGGTTCACGAGAGATGCTGTTGGAGGTTGTTGATTCATAGGGTCGCCATAAGTCGTAATCGACTTGAAGGCACACAACGACAACAGAAACACAGCATGAACTGAATATTTAATCTCTGGAAAATGCTTAGAGCTATCCACCAATTTGGCTGTACTTATTTAAAATATTTGGCTACGGCCATACTACCCTGAACATGCCCAATCTCGTGGTAAACCACCTCTGAATACCTCTTACCATGAAAACCCTATGAATACATCCAAAAAAAGATAAGTTCGCCATAAGTCGTAATCAACTTGAAGGCATACAACAACAAATTTAAAATATTTACATCCTGCATTTAACAACAATGCAGAACAAACATTACATTGTTTTCTAATAAAACAAGAATTACTAGAAGTGGGAATGGCACTGAATCCTTGCCCAACTGCAACCCATGCTGGATTTGGGGACTTTGTTTAGAGATGGATTGTTTCAGGACTTGTGCAGGAATTTCTCAATCTCTGCAGGGTTATAGTCCCATCCTACAGATTTTCAGATCACATTAAGCCTGGCTCCATGTGCATAGAAGGTTGTCCATGCTAATATGGCACAAATACATTTTCACATTATCTCAGAGAATTTACCTGTTTTGTTTCAGTCTTGCTACACACATAGTCTCCACCATAGTGGTGAATCACTGATACCATTAACCTGATGCTCTCTCGCACAAAGGGGTCACACATATGGGTTAAGTGACATGTGAAAGTTCCCTGTAGCATGCCTTGGTTTGTGTACTTGAGGGCCTGGATCCATGCTTATTACAGCCATTATATTTAGGCTTGAATCTGCAATTACAGCTATTAATAAGATGTCTTTCTAAAGGAAGGAAGTGCTTTCTTGAAGCTCTAAGTGTTCAGCTGTAAAATAAAGGTTCATTTCACAACCTGGGAAAACCAGACTGGATAAATGACAAGAAAACAGGCATCTAATTAGTAGCACCAGTTTTTTCAGTGGTCCGCATATTCTCCATCTTTACAGAGTGATCCTGTTTGCTCAGAACTTCAGTGGCTTTCCCTCAACACCATTTCCCCCCCTTGAATATTCCCTCAAATATATTGTTTTACTGTTTTTACTCACAGCACAGCTCCCTCCCGCCCCCTCTCTCTGCTACCTCCACCACTCCAATAATTCATCCTCAAATGGAAGGGAAAAAACCAAGTCTCAACCATGTTGACTCTAGGGGCTTATCCACACAGCAGCCTAACTTCGTACTAAAGAAGCTGCTTTTACCATCGCAATAGCTTTTCAAGGTCCAAAGTTCTTGCTCAATGGTAGCTTCCAATCTGCTGTTTTCTTTCACACAAGTAGGCGGTCCTCTGGAAAGGTTTAGTATCACTGTTTCCTTGTGGTCCCGCCCCCAATTTTACATGTTTACTCTCTCCGGAGTATCAATATGGCTAATGGAGAAGGGGGGTTGTCAGTTTCATTGTTTCTTGTCAATTGCATGCTTCTCCTGGCTGAAGCCAGAAGAGTGTTGGGGTGCAATTGACATGAAACTATATGAAACTGATTAGAGGGGAGAGTGAGTGAAAGGCAAAGTAGGTAGCAACTGCGGCAGCTTTTGCCAGTGGCAGAGAGAGAGGGAGCGAGCAATGGTGCATAAGAGAGCCCGCCCACTAAAAAAATTGAAGCAAAGCACCTACATGGAGGAGCGTAGCGAAGCTGAGACAGTTTTTCCTTTCCTTTTCACATTATAATTGGGTTGATACGGATTTAAAGGGGAAAACTGTGTTATAACTACTGCTTGCCTGCAACATCATGTGAACCATGTGAATTACAAAGGGATGCAAGTAGCACCAGACACACACTAAATTGCTGTGTGGATGAGCCCTAGGAGGAGGGGAGGTGCACTGAAAGCTGTTTTTCTCCTTAGACAGTCTCTGCTTGTATGCTAACATGAAAACTGACCAGCCTCAGTCACAGCAGAGGAGGAGACAGCAAAAATACTTTCCTTTTTTTAAACCAATCTTTACTTTCAAAATATTGATATTTTATTTCATTTATCAATATTTCCTTTCAAATATTGCTCAGAGGCACATGTTACCAAATTCTTCCACACTAAATAGGAAATGGATTGGACTGTGAAAGACCAACCCAAATTGTGTTTGCATTTTGACAAATTTGTAGGGCAGTACAATATCTTAGAGAGGAGGTCAGGTCTCCTGCTCCCCTGGTGCAGGATCCCCCTGCAATCATGCTTGGATAGGTGAAACTGATCAAAGGGGATGGGAAGGGGAGGAGGGGGACGGCAGGTTTGAACATTTGCATGTTTATTGAGTTCAGTGGGATTTACTCCAGTGCAATCATTCTTAGGATAGGTAAAAATTGTCATGGGAAGAGAAGCCTGGAGTGGGCAGGGGAGGAGGAAAAAGGAAGAGGAGAGGGAAGGAGGAACGGATAGGAGAGGGGAAGGAGGGGAAAGGCAGGTCTGATCATGTGCATGCTTATTGAGTTCAATGGGATTTACTCCCATGTAATCATGTCTAGGATAGGTAAAACTGACCATAGGGGAGGAGGAGGGGGAGGGAAGGGTGGAGGGAAGGAATAAAGGTGAGAGGGGAGCAGAAGGAGTAGGAGGAGGAAGGAAAGGATTGGAAGGGGAGGGGGAGGGGAGGAGATTGGGTGGGTGGGCAGGGAGGAGAGGGGAAGCCCCTTTCCTTTCCAAAAGGAAAACATTGTGAACAGTATCATTCTTTTTCAGAGTGTCCCCCATCTATTTATTCTACAGCAGGCACATCATCTTGGATGAGACTGATTATCTGGATCCATTTCAGTCGGGTTTCAGGCCTGGTTTTGGCACGGAAACAGCCTTGGTCACCCTGTATGATGACCTCTGTCGGGAGAGAGACGGGGGGAGTGTGACTTTGTTGATTCTCCTTGATCTCTCAGCGGCTTTTGATACCATCAACCGTGGTATCCTTCTGGGGAGACTGGCTGAGTTGGGAGTGGGAGGGACTGCATTGCAGTGGTTCCTCTCCTATTTGGCGGGTCGGCTCCAGCAGGTGGTGCTTATGGAACATTGCTCAGCACCCTGGACTCTCCAGTATGGGGTTCCACAGGGGTCAGTTCTGTCCCCCATGCTGTTCAACATCTACATGAAACCATTGGGTGCAGTCATCCGGAGCTTTGGAGTGCATTGCCATCAGTATGCTGATGACACGCAGCTCTATTTCTCCTTTTCATCTTCTTCAGGTGAGGCTTTCAATGTGCTGAACCGGTGCCTGGCTGTGACAATGGACTGGATGAGGGCTAATAAACTGAGGCTCAATCCAGACAAGACTGAGATGCTGCTAGTGGGTGGTTCTTCTGACCGGATGGTGGATGTCCAACCTGTTCTGGATGGGGTTGCACTCCCCCTGAAGGAGCAGGTTCATAGTTTAGGGGTTCTCCTAGAACCATCTCTGTCACTTGAGACTCATGTAGCCTCGGTGGCATGGAGTGCCTTCTACCAACTTCAGTTGGTGGCCCAGCTATGTCCCTATCTGGACAGGGATAACCTGACTTCAGTTGTCCATGCTCTGGTAACCTCCAAGTTAGATTACTGCAATGTGCTCTATGTGGGGCTGCCTTTGAATATGGTTCGGAAGCTGCAGCTTGTGCAAAATGCAGTGGCCAGATTGGTAACAGGGACCAGACGGTTCAAACACATAAAACCGATTCTGGCCCACTTGCATTGGCTGCCTGTATGTTTCTGAACTTGATTCAAGGTGCTGGTTTTACCCTATAAAGCCTTACACAGCTTAGGACCACAATACCTGATGGACGGCCTCTCCCCACAGGAACCCACCCGTACACTAGGCTCAACATCTAAAGCCTCCTCTGGGTGCCTACTTGGAGGGAAGCTGGTAGTCTGGCAACAAGGGAGAGGGCCTTCTTAGTGGTGGCCCGTAAATTTTTACAGTGGTTCCGATCCTTTCTCTCTGACAGGCATCAACAGGTAGCATTGGGGGATGAGGTTTCAGACCCTTGGCCCCTCATTTGTGGAGTGCCACAGGGCTCTATCCTCTCTCCCATGCTATTTAACATCTATGTAAAACCGCTGGGAGCCATCATCAGGAGTTTTGGGCTGCGGTGTCACCAATATGCTGATGACACGCAGCTCTATCTCTCTTTTAATTCCTCACCGGAGTTGGCTGTGGAAACCTTGTCCAAGTGCCTGGAATCCGTGAGTGGGTGGATGGGAAGGAACAGGCTGAAGCTCAATCCTGATAAGACTGAGGTGCTGCTTGTAGGTGACAGGGGAAGGTTAGGTGTTGTTGACCTGAGGCTTAATGGGGTGAGTCTACCCCTGAAGGATCAGGTCCGCAGCCTTGGGGTTGTTCTTGATTCCAAGCTGTCCATGGAGGCTCAGATTTCGGCAGTGAGCCGGGCAGCTTGGTATCAGCTACACCTTATACGGAGGCTGCAACCCTACCTCCCTATTCATCAGCTCCCACTGGTAGTACATGCTCTGGTCACCTCTCGATTAGACTACTGCAATGCACTTTACGTGGGGTTACCCTTGAAAACAGTCCGGAAATTACAACTGGTGCAGAATGCGGCGGCTCGTCTGCTCACAAACAGCCGCCGCCGTGATCATATTACACCAGTATTATTTCATCTACATTGGCTCCCAGCTATTTTCTGGGCCCAATTCAAGGTGTTGGTGTTAACCTTTAAATCCCTATATGGTCTCGGCCCAGTTTACCTGAAGGAGCACCTCCAGTACCACCAACTAAGCCGCCTGACTAGATCAGCCACGCAGGGCCTTCTCTCAGTCCCACCGACGAAAACAGCTAGGTTGGTGGGGACTAGAGAGAGGGCATTTTCAGTGGCGGCCCCCACTCTGTGGAATTCCCTCCTGTTCGATCTTCGCCATGCTCCTTCCCTGGATATATTTCGCCGAGCCTTAAAAACTTGGCTCTTTGGACAGGCCTTTGGGATCTCCGGGATGGGCTAAAATTGTTTAAAATTGTCTATTGATTGGCCTACATTGTTTATACTGCTGCTATTTAAAATGGTTATTGTTGACTGCATTGTATTTTATGCTGTATTTATATTGTATTGTATTTTATTCTATTTTAACGTGTATGTCGCCTAGAGTGGCTTCGGCCAGATAGGCAACACAAAAATTAAATTTATTATTATTATTATTATTATTATTTGCGTATACCTGCCTGGGAATAAGCTCCACTGAAAACAATGACTTTTTTTTCTGAATAGACATGTTTAGGTTTGCATTGTAAAATTATTATTTGCTGCCAGAATTATATGCTTGGAATGGCCTTGCATAATATCATTATCATTTATTACCCGTCCTTCACCCAAAGGTCCCAAGACAGGTTACAACAATTTTAAAACACAATATTAAAAACAAGTTTAAAACAACCTAGAATCCCCAATAGGGTGGGTCCTAAAAATACATGGTAGAGTCAATTGCTTTTATTGTTCAGTAGTGTCTGCTATGTAATGCATAGTGAATATTTATTTGGTTTGTAGCTTTGTTTATAATGAGTTTATGTGAAAGTTGTCAAGGCAAATCACCAAATCAGCATTAAACTGGACTTGACCACAGCAACAACTTGCCAAGAAACATCAAAAATGCTTTCTGAGCTTAGCAGTGCTGAAAGATTACCTCAGCCCAAAGGGTGAAGGGAGGAAAAAGCAGCCAGCCACCTCCATGCAGCATTGATAGTGCTTCCTTGATTATCTGTCATTTACTTGGATGTATGGGCTAAAGCTGTTCTTAACATATCCTAGCCCTGCGTTATTCAGGGCACTGTACCCTGGTACAAGAACTTTGAACCTGAGCTGGTAGCAGATGGGAAGCCAGTGTAGGTCTTTCAGCACCAGTGTCATGTGTTGGCAGTATTCTCTTCCCATCACCTGTCTAGCCGCGGCATTCTGCACTAGCTGAAGCTTCTGGACCAAGCCTAAAGGCAGTCCCACAGAGAGCACATTGCAGTAATCCAGTCTTGAGGTTACCAGTGCATGAACAAGAGTGGTCAAGCTTTCCCTGTCCAGGAACAGCTGTAGCTGAAGTACTAGCTGAAATTATAAAAGAAACTCCTAACCACAAAGGCCATCTGTTCCTCAAGTAACAAAGATGGTTCAAGGAGTACCCCCCAAACTATGTATTTGCTCCTTCAGAGGAAGTGCAAGCCTACCCAGGACAGGCAATTGGGTTATGTCTCAGAGCCAAGAACCACTCTGTTGAGCCCCAGCTCTCCCAGGGGGATCAGGGAGGGGAGTTGGTCAAGCCCCAGCCTCCTCAGATACAGCAGGAAGAGGAATCAGAGGTAGACGAGACTTTCGAGGACAATGAGGGAAGGGGAGTAGTTGACAGCCTGCCAGTTCCCACAGACAGCTCTCCCACCGAAGCAGACCATGCTCCACCTACAGACGTCCCAACAGAGCCATTGGAGGATGACCGGGCGGGCGCACCAGCTCCATCCCCCCAGGATTCCCTGCCTGGCACTCCAAATGCCTTCCCGCCTCCTGAGGCACCTATAGAGCCTGTACTGTCAGATGAGCCGGTGGAGGCTCGCCCACCTTTGCCCCGCACGAGATGCCATAAGAAGGTGGGACTTCGAAGGAGTCAGAGATTACGGGCGAAGACCTTCCCTACTTAAGGCGGAGCCCCCCTGACACGGTTGCTGAGTCAACTTTCTTCACATGCTGCAGAGTATGCTTAGGTAGCTTAGATAGGGACTGTAGTAAGTTAGCATCAGAGCTTGGAAAAGTTACTTTTTTAAACTACAACTCCCATCAGCCCCAGCCAGCATGGCCACTGGATTGGGCTGATGGGCATTGTAGTTCAAAAAAGTAACTTTTCCAAGCTCTGGTTAGCATAGCTAAGTCTATGAAACGCATTGCCTTTGATGTTACTCTAATAAGACAGGAATTAATTCCAGTCTCGCCTCCATCTCATGATTCACACTTTGGGCAGGACAGCTTGACTCAGCCACCATCCCTCTTCTCCGATGACTCCATGACCGAGAACATGGAGGCTAGCGGCACTGCCGAAGGGGGAATCCCAGTGACTCTCGAGACCTTGTACACTGAGCTCCAGAACCTCCAAGCCATGACCCAGGACTTCCAGTTAGAGAACCAGAATCTCTGTGCCTTGATTGCCCAGGGAGGCGTGGCACCAGCGGGCATGTTGCCCACTAGAATCAAGTCTCCCATGGGGATGCCCTCCCGCTATGGTGACCAAAGTGACCAGTTCTCCATGTTCCGCGCCCAGTGTGAATTATACATGTGTGTAAGGGAAGCCAAGTTTCCAACAGAGGACTCGAAGGTGGCATTTCTCATCAGTCTGCTAGAAGGGGAGGTTGCCATGTGGGTCACCCCATATCTGATCTGAAACGACCCCACCCTGGGACAATACAATGTTTTCATTGCAGCCATGGAAGAGATGTTTCGAGATCCACAACAGAAGGAGATGGTAGCCCACCAACTAGGAACCCTGAAGCAAGGGAGAGGATCCGTGGGGGTCTATACTAACACCTGCCAAGTCTTGGCCCAAGAGACTGAATACAACGACCTGGCCCTGATGTATTTTTATCGAAGTGGGTTGAACCCTGAGGTGTTAGATGAACTGGTGCATACTTCCCCACCAGGCACCTTGGCCCAGCTAATCCAGTTGTGTCTGTAGATAGACAGTCAGCTTGAAGGCCGTCGGTTGGAGTGCAGAGCTGATCCATTCCCAGGCACCTCTTCCTCTCCCCCACATTTGTCACTCACCTAGCATGGGAACCTCAACTTCGTCGGGGCAGGAGCCCATGCAAATTGGCGGGGCCCGACTACGCTTGTCAGAAGAGGAAAAAGAGCACAAGAGGAAAGGGTTATGTCTGTACTGCAGAAAGGGGGACAGCTGGCCCGGGGTTGCCCCTCCAAGACCGAGAAGACTTCGGTACCGGAAAACTCCAAATCCCAGCTCTTGTAGAGGCCCAAGAGCTGGGAGCGGAGTCAACAAAGTGGTCTCATCAACAGCCCCTGCCAACGCAACCCGCCCTGCTCATGCTGGTCTGACTGAAACTGCCCACCGGACAGAGTTTCCAAGTCAAAGCCATGATTGACAGTGGGGCATCGTCAAGTTTCATGGACTGCAATTTCCCCTGCAAGCATGGCTTTCCAATTCAGATGCTGGAACAGCCCTTGTCTATCAAGACCATTGATGGGCAGCCTTTAAAGTAGGGAACTGTGACTAGAACGACCAAGTTGTTGGAAGTGGAGATCCCAGGACACGTAGAGGAGCTGTCATTCTATGTGGCTTCTCTGCCACACTTCCCAGTGGTGTTAGAGATGCCTTGGTTGTCCAGCATAACCCGACCATCTTCTGGGACGAGGCTGTGGTGGCATTCACCTCAAAGTACTGCCAACAACACTGTCAGCCCCAGGGCGAGCCTGGCCCTGAGATAGTAGCCAGCGCGATATTGCCAGAGGAAGTTTATCTACCGAGAAATACATGGAATACCGGGATGTGTTTGACAAGGGAGAAGCTGACCAACTGTCCCCCCACCGACCATATGCTTGCGCCATCAACCTGATGCCAGGAGAGCCCATTCCATCTGGGCACATTTATTCCGTCAGAGGTGGTGGCACTGAGGGAGTTTCTGGACACAAACCTGAAGAGAGATTTCATCCAACCCTCTCAGTCCCTGGCTGGAGCACCTCTGCTGTTTGTTAAGAAGAAGAATGGAGAGCTACATCAGTGTAATGACTACAGAGCACTAAATGAGATCACCATCCCCAACAGCTACCCCCTGCCTCTCATCACAGAAATGCTCAAACGTTTGCGCTTGGGCAAGGTCTATACGAAACTCAATCTGAGAGGGGTTTACAACCTGGTGTGAATAAAGGAAGGAGATGAATGAAAGACCGCTTTTAAGACCCTTTATGGACAGTTTGGGTATCCAGTGATGCCCTTTGGATTTTCCAGGGCACCAGGGGTCTTCCAAAGTTTTATGAATGACATCTTTAGAGACTATTTGGACCGATTCATGACTGTGTATTTGGATGATATCCTGATATATTCGAACTACCCCAAGAAGCACAAAGAACATGTGAAAGCGGTGTTGCAGCATCTCTGAGAACATCGCCTCTATGCTAAGTTGGAGAAGTGCGGGTTCGATATGGCCACATCGGACTTCTTAGGGTACCGTATTTCACCAGGTGGAAGAGATGGACCCAGGCAAGGTTCATTGCATTCTCACGTGGCAACCTCCTCGCACCAAGAAGGATTTACAGCACTTCCTGGGGTTTGCCAATTACTACCACCGGTTCATCGCAAACTACTCTGACAAAATGGCACCTCTCATGGACTGGAGTCCAGGTCCTTTTCGCTGGACAGAAGCTGCGCAGCAAACTTTTGAAGAGTTGAAGGGGCAGTTTGCTTTGGAGCCCATCCTACAGCACGCAGATCCCCTTTGTGGTGGAGACAGACACATCGGACGTCACCATCGGAGTGGTGCTTTTACAACCAGCACAAAAAGGGAGAGGTCTGAGACCTTGTGCCTATTTCTCACAGAAGTTGACCAGGTCTGAGCAAAACTACACCATGTGGGAGAAGGAGCTGTTGGCCATCCAGGATGCCTTTGAAACTTGGAGGCATCATCTAGAGGGAGAGCAGCACGAGCTCTAAGTGCACACCAACCATCAGAATTTGGAGAGTTTGCAGACCGCTCGCAAACTAAACCAGAGACAGGTGCGCTGGGCACAGTTCTTCCCTCGCTTCCATTTCAAAATCCACTACATCCCACAAGCGCAGAACAAACAAGCAGATGCGTTGTCCCACAAGCCAGAATATCTAGAGAGCCCACTCCCAAAACTCTCACAACTGATCATCCCCCCCGAAAAGATATTGGTGGGGGCATGTCAAGAATCCTGGGTGTCAGAGCTGCAAGCAGAGCAACAGCAGGATGCCTTTGCCAAAGAGATGTGCTCCAAGCTGGCAACACAGACCGCAGAGAGTAGTGAAGGGTTTGCTCTGAGGGATGGGGTGCTATACTGGCATGAGGCCGTGTATGTGCCACCTGGGGAGGTGAGAGCCAAGGTGCTGCATTAGTGTCATGGCCCCCCCACTGTGGGGTATTTTGGAGTCTCCAAAACTCTACAAGCCGTCATCAGGGATTTCTGGTGGCCTCGGATAAAATCAGAAGTGGAGCACTATGTCCAATCCTGCCCCACTTGCGCCCAGGCCAAGCATGCTACTGGGTGGCCAGCGGGGCTTCTAGAACCCCTTCCAACTCCCCAAGGCCCCTGGCAAATGGTCACCATGGAATTTGTCACCTATCTGCCTTCCTCACAGGGCAAGACCACGATGTTGGTAGCAGTGGATGCCTTTATGAAAATGGCACACTTCATTCCATGCTCAGGACTTCCAAATGCTCAAGAGACAGCCCGACTCTATGTGCATCATGTGTACTGCTTGCACGGATTCCCAGACAGCCTGGTCTCCGACCGAGGAACTCGATTCACAGCCTGTTTTTGGCGGGCGATGTGGCAAATTCTGCAAAGTGAACTACGGCTGTCCTCTTCCCATCATCCGCAGACAGATGGGCAGACGGAGAGGGTTAATGCGATGTTGGAGCAATACCTGCATTGTTACATTAACTACCAACAGGATAACTGGGTTTCCTGCTCCTGGCGGAGTGAACATATCCTAGGCTTGCGGAAGTGCCGGGGTTGACTCCAGTATCTAACACACTGGAAGGAGTATGATCCATCAGAATGTTCTTGGGAAACAGCGGAGGACGTTCATGCACCAGACTTGGTGAGAGAATTCCATGCCTACCCGAGAAAGCCTAGACCTCGGGGTTGGAGGGGGATGGTGCATGGAGCCCCAGCTCTCCCAGGGGGATCAGGGAGGGGAGTTGGTCAAGCCCCAGCCTCCTCAGATACAGCAGGAAGAGGAATCAGAGGTAGACGAGGCTTTCGAGGACAATGAGGGAGGGGGAGTAGTTGACAGCCTGCCAGTTCCCACAGATAGCTCTCCCACCGAAGCAGACCACGCTCCACCTACAGACGTCCCAACAGAGCCATTGGGGGATGACCGGGCGGGCGCGCCAGCTCCATCCCCCCAGGATTCCCTGCCTGGCACTCCAAATGCCTTCCCGCCTCCTGAGGCACCTATAGAGCCTGTACTGTCAGATGAGCCGGTGGAGGCTCGCCCACCTTTGCCCCGCACGAGATGCCGTAAGAAGGTGGGACTTCGATGGAGTCAGAGATTACGGGCGAAGACCTTCCCTACTTAAGGCGGAGCCCCCCTGACACAGTTGCTGAGTCAACTTTCTTCACATGCTGCAGAGTATGCGTAGGTAGCTTAGTTAGGGACTGTAGTGAGTTAGCATAGCTGAGTCTATGAAACACATTGCCTTTGATGTTACTCTAATGAAACACTCTGGGAAGGACACACTCGCCCAGAAAGCCTCTTTCTTCCCAGGGTTCAGACTCAGCTTATTGGCCCTCATCCAGTCCACCACTACATCTAGGTGCCAGTTTTAGTCTTTCACAGCCTCTCCTGAATCAGATGTAAAGGAGAAGCAGAACTGGGTATCTTCAGCATATTGATGACACCTTGCCCCAAAACTCCTAATGACTATTCCTAACAGCATCATATAGATGTTAAATTGCACTGGGGAGAAATAGTGTCCTGCAGGACCACATAACATAACTGCCATGGGCCCAAGGTGCAGTCTTCCAATGCTATCCTGGACACAGCCATGCAAATAGGAACATAACCACTATAGCACAGTGCCCTTAATATCCATCCCACAAAGCCAGTCCAGCAGGATATGGTCAATGGCATCAAAAGACTTACTTGAGATATCAAGTAAGAGGACTTCCGGGAAGTGGTGCTGGCTGGTGGTTGTCTCTGAGGGAGCTCTGCCTCAGAGGAAGCTTTTTTCAGGTTAAAAGCCAGCCAAGAGGAATCTTGGACTGGCTTAAATGTTCTCCAAGGTATAGGAGAACCGATCAGATCTTCCACAAGACTTCGTTGAGCTGTCGGCGGCTGGAATTGATCAGGAAATTCCTGAGATAAGAAGGCAAGCCGATCGGCTGAAGATGGAGTCAGGAATTCCACGCAAGCTGAACTGGAATAAAGCGAAGCGTTTTTTCTTCTCTCAAAAAAAAAACGTTCTTAACCAGCGAGCCCACTTCTGCCTAAACCTTATCATTCGGCTTAAATTACTGCAATAAAAGGGATTTGTTTATGAATCAGCAATTGAGAAACCTGGGTGAGTCATACTTTTTCTCTTTTAAATATAATTAAGGAAGAAAGAAAATATAAACAACTTATATACTTTTTTTACGACAAAAAGCTGGCTTGAATTTGGACTTTTAAAGTTTAAAAACGGATGAGAGGTAATTATTATATTTTGGACTATTTTTCTCTTTGGACTATTTCTTGTTGGATGAATCCGCTGCTCGTATATGCTACTAATTGTTTAGTCTTGGCAACCAGAATTGTTTTGCATTCTTGGAAGCAGATAAGGACTGTGTTGTGCTGGCTGGATTTCAATAATAGGCCTGGAATATTAACTCTTCTTTTTGGTGGAGGGAAAAAAAGAAAAGAAATAGACTGCCCTTAGGTTCTGAAACAGTGATTAATATTAGAAATTAAAGGCCTCTTTTTGAAAATGACAACTAAAAAAACAACCAAGGCCCAGGGGCGAAGAGGTTCTATTGATACACAGGAAGAGGATATACCCCCAGAAATGTTTCAAAAAATAATGGAAGGGATTAATGCTATAAAACAGGAAATGAAACAGGAAATGAAAACTGAATTGACAGATATAAAAGACTATATTAAAACACAAGTGGATGAGATTAAAGGGACAATTGGGCAAATAAAGGAAGATGCAAAAAATACTAAAGAAAAGGTACAAACCTTGGAGAATAGAACAGATATACTAAATCTGGAACTAGAAAAAAATTTGGACTATTTAGCTGTGACTGAAATGAGAAATAAAGAGCATTGTTTGAGATTCCGTGCAATCCCTGAGGAAACAGGTGAAGACATTAGAGATAAAATTGTTAATGCTTTAGTAAAATTTCTGGACTTGAATGAAGATAGGATGGAATTTGAAATAGACAAAGTTTATAGAATTAACTCCAGATATGCAACAATGAAAAAAATCCCAAGAGACGTGCTTGTTCATTTCGTAAAGAAGACGACCAGAGATATGGTTTTACAGCAACACTTTAAATATACCTTTAAAATTGATGGTAAGGAAATACTGGTGATGAAGGAAATTCCTATTAGACTTTTACGTAAGAGAAAAGAATATGCTTTCCTTACAGAAAAACTTAAGCAATGCAAAATTCAATTTAGGTGGGACGTTCCAGAAGGAGTGATTTTTACATTCAGACAACAGAAATACAGACTGAATACTGTTCAAAAAGCAAGGGACTTCTTGAGAAAAGCTTCAAAAGATATGGAAGAAGATAAACTCAAAGATATGGATATAGTTCCTGGGAAACAAAGTCAACAAGGATATGCAGAGGAGGGGAAGGAAGATGATGGATCAAAAGGAGCATCAGGCAAATTTTAAAATACACGCTTAATGATGGATTACAAATACCTAACTTGGAATATAAATGGAGCCAACACGGCGCAGAAGAGAAAGAAAGTGTTTCATTATTTGAAAAAATTAAAATTGGATATAATTTGTTTACAAGAAACTCATATTCAGAAGAAAGATTCCAAATATTTGATTTGTAAAAATTTGGGTGAAGAATTTATTTCAGCTGGACCAAAAAAAAAAAATGGAGTTGTTCTCTATATTAACCCACAATTGCTTCCTAAATTGGTATTATTGGACGATAGTGGTAGATTTGTGGGGGTTGAAATTACTTTACAAGGTACAAACATTTTGATAGTGGGTATTTATGCCCCCAATGAAGATAAAACAAGGTTTTATACAGGACTTATGGAAAAATTGTCAGAGTTTTCATATGAGCATTGGTGTGTCATGGGTGACTGGAATGGGGTAATCTCACCAAAAATTGATAGGCTTTCTGAAAAAAATATCAAAGAGACACAAGGTAAATTACCGAAGATTTGTTTTGAACTCATGGAACATTTAGAATTGGTGGATACCTGGAGATATATAAATGATAATGCAAAGGAATTTACTTATTTTTCAGAAAGACATAAAACATTTTCGAGGATTGATATGATTTGGATGTCAAAAATTTTAGCGAAGGATATTTTTAAAATGGATATATTACCAAAAACTTTTTCGGACCACAATCCTGTGATATTAACTTTAAAAAAAAAAAATCTTGGATTTAGATGGAGACTAAATGAATCTTTATTACAGAATGATAAAGTAGTACAAGAATGTAAGAAGAAATTAAAGGAGTTCTTTGAATATAATTTATATAAAGGAACAAGTGAAAATATTGTTTGGGATACTAGTAAGGCATTTATGAGGGGATACTTTATTAAATGTAATTCTGAATTAAAAAAAAAGAAACAACAGAAAATGCAATTAATTTTGGAAGAAATAAAACAAAAAGAGGAAGAATTGAAAAAGAATCCAGCTAAAGTTTCTATTGTAAATCAAATTAAAATGTTACAGAAGCAAGTATCAATGTTGACAGTTAGAGAAATTGAAAGGAAATTAAATTTTGCTAAACAAAGGACTTTTGAATTTGCAAATAAACCTGGGAAATGGTTAGCATATAAATTAAGAAAAGAACGTCAAAAAAATATTATTTTAAAGATACAAGAAGGAGATGAGACGCTGACAGATAATGTAAAAATCAAAAAGATTTTTCATCAATATTACTCAACATTGTATAAGTGTCAAGAAATTCCATCTGAAAAAATAGAAGAGTATTTATCTAAACAGAATTTGCCGAAAATTACAGATTTTCAGAGACAAGTTATTAATGGCCCTATTACGTCAAGAGAGATATCTGAAGCTATAAATAAAATTAAATTAGGAAAGGCGCCAGGACCAGATGGGCTATCTGCAAAGTATTATAAATGTTTGGAGGAAGAACTCTTGCTACCCTTACAGTCTACAATGAATTCTATTTTGCAAGAGGGAAAGATACCGGATAGTTGGAAAAATGCTAATATAACATTAATACCTAAAGAGGACCAAGATTTAACTAAAACAAAAAATTATCGGCCAATATCTCTACTGAATAATGACTATAAAATTTTTACAATGATTTTGGCTGAAAGATTGAAAATAATATTGCAACAATTTATTCAGGAAGATCAATCAGGGTTTTTACCTAAAAGACAATTACGTGACAACGTCAGGAATGTTTTGAATGTGTTGGAATATTTAGAACAACGAAATGATAAACAAGCAGCTTTGATTTTTTTAGATGCTGAAAAAGCATTTGATAATTTGAATTGGAAATTTATGTTCCAGGTTTTGGAGCAAATGGATTTTGGAGACAACTTTATAAAATGGATCAGATCGATTTATACATCACAGAAGGCCCAGATAATTGTTAATGGAGACTTAACGGATTCATGTGAAATACAAAAGGGTACAAGACAGGGATGTCCATTATCTCCCCTTTTATTTATTCTGGTTTTAGAAGTGCTGCTTAGAGATATAAGGCAAGATAAAAGGATTTCGGGATTAAAAATAAAAAAAGAAGAATATAAATTGAGAGCATTTGCTGATGATTTGATAATTGTACTAGAAAACCCTTTGGAAGGAATTCATATATTGATGGACAAATTAAAAGAATTTGGACCGTTAGCAGGATTTAAGATCAACAATCAAAAAACAAAGATGTTGGTGAAAAATTTAACTTTAAGGGAACAGAAAGAGTTAATGGACAAGACAGATTTTACAACAGAAAAAAAGTTGAAATATCTAGGCATCATCATGACAAATAAAAACTCAAAGCTGTTTCATAATAATTACGAAAAATTATGGACAGAGATTAAGAAAGACTTGCTAAGATGGGATAAACTACAACTGTCATTAATGGGTAGAATATCTGTGATAAAAATGAATGTATTACCGAGAATGATGTTTTTGTTTCAAACAATACCTGTAATATCCTCTGATTTACCTTTTAAACAATGGCAAAAAGATATTTCTAAATTTGTATGGCAAGGAAAAAAACCAAGAGTTAAATTTAAATTACTTCAAGACGCTAAAGAAAGAGGAGGACTGGGATTACCAAATTTGAGACTTTATTTTGCTGCCTGCTGTTTAGTCTGGATAAAGGAATGGATCTTATTGAGGAATAAAAGACTATTGGATTTGGAGGGCCACAATCTGAAGTGGGGATGGCATGGATATCTATGGTATGACAAAGTAAAAGTAAACGTAGACTTTAACAATCATTTTATAAGACGTTCTCTGTTGAAAATATGGAATAGATACAAACCAAGGTTTTATTCGAAAATACCATTATGTGTCTCAAGTCAAGAAGCGTTTTATAGAAGAGAAATGTCTGGAAAAGAGAAATGGTTAACTTATCAAGAACTATTAGAAAATGTACATGGAGAATACACAATGAAAGAGAGAGAACAATTGATAAAGGAAGGATATAGTTTTCATTGGTTTGCCTATTTACAATTGTTAGAAAGATATAAAATGGACAAGAAAATGTATGGGTTTGAAATAAGTAAATCTGATTTTGAAATAGGTTTGTATACAAATGATGAAAACATAATTGCAAAAATGTATAAACTTTTATTGAAAATGGATATGGAGGAAGAACAAGTAAAAGAGTGCATGGTAAAGTGGGCAAAAAATTTTGGTCATAACATACAAATGGATCAATGGGAAAATATGTGGAAAAAAGGCTTGAAATTTACATTATGTTATAATCTTAAAGAAAATTTTTATAAAATGATGTACCGTTGGTACATGACTCCAGAAAAGCTGTCAAAAATGTATAGTAATGTCTCTAATGTTTGTTGGAAATGTAAACAACAAGAAGGATCTTTTTATCATATGTGGTGGTCATGTAAAAAGGCGAAATTATTCTGGGCACAGATAGGTAGGAAGATGCAAAAAATTTTAAAGATAAATATTCAGTCAAAACCAGAATTTTTTTTACTGGGTTTTATGGATAAACAAATAGAAAAGAAATATGGAAGAATATTATTATATATGATTACGGCAGCAAGATTATTATATGCACAAAAGTGGAAAATGGAATCAATACCAACAATGGAAGAATGGCTACTGAAATTAATGGACTTAGTAGAAATGGATAAATTGACGTGTTTACTTAGAGAAAAATCGACAGATACATTCCTTAAGGATTGGAAGCCTCTCTTAGACTTTTTGTCGAAAGATCAAAATAAAATGATGATACTGGGATTTGATGATTAATTAAGACAGCTTATGGAGAAAAGGGATTCTGTATGTACATATTAAGGGACAGGTTTGATGTATATTATATACTTATAGCTGATCTGTGACAAATCGGAAGTCAACCATTTTATTTTTATTTTTTGTTGTAGTATTGTTATGTTTTTTCTTACTTTGTTTTGTTTGTTTTTTGGAAAAATTTGAATAAAAACTATATATAAAAAAAAAAAGAGATATCAAGTAAGAGAAGCAGTGCTGTGCTCCTCATCTCCTTCCTGATAAAGCTCATCCATAAGGGCAACCAAGGCTGATTTAGTCCCAAACTGAACCTAGATTAAAATAGATCTAGATAATCCATCTCTTCCAGAAACGTCTGTAGCCGTTCTGCCACGACCCTCTCCACACCTTAACCCAAAATGGAGTGATAGCAACTAGTTGATAGTTATTGCATTGCATTGGATCCAGGATTGGCTTTTTAAGGAATGGACACACTACCACCTGTTTCAGGATGGAAGGGACCACCCCATCCCAGAATGAAGCATTTACCACACTATTAACCCAAGTAGTCACATGCCCCTGGCTGGCTTTCACCAGCCACGAAGGGCAGGGATCCAGAGGACATGTGGTTGGATGTAAAGCCACAAGTATCCTGTGCATCCCTTCCCCACCCACAGTATCTATGTCATGTCCACTGATGAGTATGGAACATAGTAGGATGAACATGCATAAAAGGTACAATATCCCCAATAGTGTGGAAAGCAATTTCCCTTGTAATGTACAGCAGAAGAAATACTTTTATTAGTGCTAGGAGCTGCCTGTCTGGAAACAGCCTTAATAAAAGCATTGCTTTTATTTTATGTCCTTTTAATTTCAATCTCCAGAAACAGAAATCCATCAATAACAATAACAAAAACATTTTTTAAAAACATCAGTACTGTTTTATGCAGGGTATATATTTGAAGACACACGTTGTTACAAAGTCTTGATTCACAGACTCATACCAATTCAGCATACCTTTAGAAAAGAATGCAGATATACATTTTTTTCAGATAAGTATCCAGGAATCTAAGAAGCTAACACATTTATTCTATATGCTTTGGTATTATAGATTAGTAAACTATTATTCCAATATAATTTTCAAATATTATGTTTTTCATCCTGAATTTCATCTACACATGACTACACATATAAAGTCTAAGATTGGGGGGGGTGGAGGGAGAAATCCTGCAAAAACTGGAAGTAGAACCACTCCAACCAAGGGTCTGTCTTCTAATTTGGGGGATGGGGAGACATCCTTACAAAGAAGTGCTTTACAAAGTTTTGAGAATGAGTGGAATGGTTTTTAAGGCAAGGTTTTAAAATGTTTTTACATAATGCTTTCCTATTCATGTTTACAAGGAAGTAAGTCCTATTGTATTCAATAGGAATTATTCCCAGTAAGTATGCGAAGAATTACAGCCTTAGCTGTCCATTCCTCCATCCCTCCCTCTAATAATGATGTAAGTAAAGCAAGCTACTGCGTGAAGCAGTTACAATTCTTGTATTTTGCAGACATGTACGATTCTTTACTCTTCTTTCTTGCTTCACATATTCTTCCATTTTCCACAGCTTTTCAAACTAAGTAGTCTATATTTGGAAATGTACACACCAAATCAAGAGACATCCTAACATGTGAAATAGCAGAGAAGCTGTTTTTAATCCATGCAAGCTATCAGTTCTTTGACGCCTATGGAGATAAAAATGAAAAGTGGAATCAGAAGCAACTGGTCTTTTAGAAAGTGGCTCTGATTAAAGAAGGAAACTTGAGATAGTAGGTCTTCACATGTATGAGTTATACCCAACAAAATCATTACATGCAGATAATAACTTCCATGAGCACAAAATAACTTCCCTTCCATCTCTTCCTCCTGTACACCCCCTGCATCACCCCCAAATCTGCTCTGGAGGTTTGAGGTTTGGGGTTACCGACACAGCAGATGTGGGAAGGGGAGGGAAAGTCATTCCATGCATGCGTTGATTTAGTTGGATACAAACTGATTCACACATGACGCTATGCCAAACCAGGCCAATGTGCATGATAATGATACACTACAAGGAAGTTTGATGTTGTTATAAAGTTGAATTCAAGATCTGGATTTACTTAATACAATTTTGAGGCTGGAGGTGGACACTTTTCAGGGAGTTAGAAACATTTTGAGGAAAGGGTCATTGCTTGTAATATGCACAGTCATCCCAATGTCATCTCTGATAAATGAACATTGCAGATTTTTGTATAATTTCTTCTGTTTCTGGTTGGTTTTAACTGTATGAAGAGGAGAGTATTTCTAAGTTCAGACAGTAAAAACTGTTTTTAAAACTGCAGTGTTGATGGCTTTTATGTTCAAATGGAAAAATAAAGAGCAGGGCGAGAGAGATGCCTGGGTGCCTTAGTTTGCACCACTTTGCTGATCCATCTCTGACACTGGATACAATTTGTAGTTATTGTTTAAATAAAACTAAGACATTTATTCATTTCAGATTTGATAAATATACCAACCATGTAATTATATGTGCTAATACATTTATGTCCTTAACTTAAGTTCAATGTAAGCTTGGAGAGAATTGTCCTGTTACTAGACCAGGGGTGGCTAACCTTTTTCAGCCCAAGGGCTGTATTGACAGTTAGCATCCACTCAGAGCACCACATGCCTATGGTAGGCATGGCCAACACTCTCATGCGCATGTACACATGCACACACAAACACTCAGCAGAAGAGGAGAACTTTCAGGAAAGAAGAAAGGAACTTACACACACATTTTCAAACAATTTGCCTGTTGAGAACCCCCATTTCATTTTGGTCTTGGCAGAGAGGTTGAAACAAGGGCTATGAAATCAATTCGACTGAAACCCAGTTCCCACTCTGAATCAGGCTGAATCCAAATCACATCAAGGCAATTCCAAATCAGTCTGAATAGAGTCAGATTGATCCAGAGCAACTTGGAACTTAAAGCACTATAGATAGCTTGTCTTCAACGAGTTACAAAACACCATATAAGGTGAATGCAAGACAGAGAGGGAGTGGGGTGGAGTGGAGCAGAGCCAGAGATTGCTCATGACAGCTCTAGCTTCCTGTGCAGGGCTAATATATATATATAATTTTATATATATAATTTTTGGGGGGGGAAATCAAACTTTAAAGGTGGCTAGCAGAAAAAACCCTGGAGTGAAATTTGGTAGGGATAACCCCCTTTTGAGGGCCTACCACATCTCCACATCTCCTTTTTGGGGGGTGGACAAATACAGTGCATGGGCTGCAGCTTCACCATCTTTGGTCTAGACTTCAAAACTTTCCTCCAAGAGACTTCCCATCTAATGGCCAAACTAGACATGATGTTATTCAGACAGTCCATTCTCTCCTATCTGCCTGAAATCCTTGTTTAATTAACTATAAAGGGATGAGCACTTACTTCTGAAAGCATCAATTTTTGGACTAGGCCACAAACAACTTAGAAATCAGCCTGCTGCAGTAGTTTCCATTCAAAAGTTGTGTCCAGAGCTGTATCAAAATAATCACGCTCTTGCTCTTTGCAAAGTTCTAGGAACACCTGAATAACACAATAAAAGCATCATTTCTTCAAGTAGAAGAGTGCTTGAAGGAATCACATATATCTTCCTTGGGTCATTCTGAAGAAAGTGCAACAAAATTAAAGTTCAGTCAAATTGTTTATGGATTGATCAAGATCTAGTTTTTGATGATGTATCATACTCGAAGATGCCAGATGCAGCTCTCTTTAAATTTGGCAAATTGTGGTCTTGATCTAAGGCATGTACCTAGTTGCTCAACAAATCATAAGTGCTGTCAGCGTTGATCATCCTGAAGTTGAAAGAGAGGCTGAATGTAGGCTTCAGCCATCCTATGACAGTATGAAAAGGGGAAATCTGAATTTAACTCCCACTCCTCTGAAAAAAGGCATAAGCCTTGGGCAAACTTTCCAGCTCCTCCTGGATCGACTTGGACATTATCTGAATTCTTAGAAAAAAAACTGGGAGAACTCAGGGTTTTTTTAAGTTAATCTAAAGGATGAAAAAAATGACACTTCCACATCTCCAAGGAAGAAACTAAGAGTAAGAGGAATCGACCTCCTGCAGGTGGACTTTAGAGAATGGGCTCCCCCCCACCCCAGTTTTGCCCCAGAAGAATCTCCATCATCCCCTATTCAATATGTTAGAGCAATGCTGCTCCACTGAATTCAATAGGGCCAAACTGAGAGATCAGGAAAGCTGGCAATATTTCAATTGAGTTGGAAAGTTCCCCTGCCCTTGAGCCAGTTTTAATGAGCTCCTTCCAGTTCTTTTCTGAGCTAGGCTCAAGAGAACCTCACCGGCATCTGTAGAAATGGTTATGTACACAGTTCCCAATATAGTAGAATGAATCAGGACAATAAGCCTTGGTTCCAGAGATCCAGCACTGATTGGACTGACACCTGCATTGGTTCTTTTGGCACTAGGTTTCCAATCCAGCACAGGATGCACACATGAAAACTGAACTGTGCCATTTACCCACTCAAATTAAAAATCTTTTCATTTGGAAGTATGACATAGGTGCTCCACGCTATAACCACCACCGTGTAGTTATATTTTAAAATCATATTACCTGTTCCAGAGTGTTCAAAGAAAAGCTGTACTCTTCAAAGCTGAAACTTTGTTTAGCTGTGCGGATATAAAGTTAAACCAGTTACTTTTGTTTGAATTGAATAAGATGATCAGCGGAAGGGCTGTAGCTCAGTGGCAGGCATCTGTTTTGCATGCAGCAGGTTCCAGGTTGAATCCTTGGCATCTCCAGGTAGGGCTAGGAAACACCTGGTCTGAAATTCTAGAGAGCCACTGCCAGTCTGTGTAGTCAGTGCTGAGCTAGATGGACCAACGGTCTGACTCAGCATAAGGCAGCTTGCTATGTTCCTATGGTACGTTTTTTCATCTTTTTTCTGTGTACGATGGGAGAGAAGATCCCTCTCCATGCCAGCTATGCAAGATGCACTTCCCTCCCTCTAATACCCCCAGATGTCTACATGTAGGTGTAGAAGGCACACACATGTAGAATTCAATATACATCTACCCATTCCCTTGATGTGCTGGATGTTACCATGCATATTCTTGTCAAAGGTTTACAACCGTATGTGGATGTCCAGAAACATTGGAGGTAGGGAAAGGTTACCTAGTGGGTGAGAATGCATGATGTCTTTTCTCCACTGAGCATAGAGGGAAGGAAAGGGGACAAAAACCACTCAAACTGGGCCTTAAAATATCTTCCTCCACAAATAACTGCACAACGTATTTGGACATACCTTCCTCTAGCATGGAGAAGGCCTTTGATAGAGGCAGTGCATCTTCCATTGGGACCTTGTAGGCCAACAAAGTGGATATCCTAACAGGAGGAAAGCAACAATCTTGTCACTTGCTTTGATCCAAGCAGTCTACATGTACATAGTCCTGCTTAACAACACAAATTCAAGTTTGGCAGGGAAGAGGAAGGGGGGAGGTTGAATCCAGTGTACATGTGCACACACACACCTCCTCCTCCTCCTGAACAATGGGACTCCAGGGTTTGTATCTAGTGCTGCCATTCCACTTACACAACAGACATTTGCTTGTGCAATGGAACTTCCTCGCTTCTCCCCTCTGTAGCCACCTGCACACCCTCAAATTCTGCTCCAGAAGGTTGGGGTCATGCAGGGAGAGGACAGGAAGGGGAAGTCATGAGCAAAAAGCCACTCATGCAGCCCTGGATACAACCCTACATTTAAAAAAAGATATTTATTTAAAAGCATTTGTGAACCGCTTAATATTTTTAAAACCTCTAAGTGGTATACAATATATAAACCATATTATTAAAAGAAAAATACAACATGAAACCAATAAAACAGTAGTGTAAAAACATGTAAAACAAATGAAACAGGATTTCAGGAAATTCAAACACATAAAACAGAGTCTGATGTTATGGATCATGGTCAGCCTGGAGAAAGCCTTGGCTGTTAGGCTGGGAAGGGAACCACATGTGAGGTTCCTCATCCATCAAGGGATACAAACACGGAAACCAGGAGGGGGCGCATGTGCACGATCTCACCTTTAGCAAGGTAGTTCTGTTGCTCCATCCCTCCCTGATCCTCTAAACAAAAATAACACTCTCGCCAGGTGGAAATACTTGTAGCTCTAAGTAGATAGTAGCTGGCTATGCTATCTGGCACTGCCGGGATGGGAAACTGTGACTTCTCTTTTTTTTTTTAAGCTGATTACTGGCAGCTTGGACTGTACCGCAAGAGGTCTATTCACCCAATATGGCGACCAAGATAACAAAAGGCAGGAAAAATGATACATTTATGCCTTCTCCAGACCTCACTGATGTTGTTACTGCACAAATTACTAACCTACATACTGAATTAGTGAAGAAATGGGAAGCAAGCTTCAAAGCTTTGGAAGATAAAATTGATAATCTTACACAGAGAATGGTAAACACCGAAAAAACAGCAAACAAAGCTATGGATCTCGGATTATGCCATGCCACTTATATCACGCAGCTAGCCCGCAGTCATAAAGAACTCCAGATTCGGCTGGATGACCAGGAAAATCATGGGCATTGCAAGAATATTCAAGTCTGTGGCCTGATTGAAAAGGTTGGACAAGATGATTTCTTTTCTGACTGATTGGTGGAAAGATGTCATCCTGGAAATAGAATTTCCAAATTGGATATTGAGCGAGTGCATAGAAGTGTGGGCCCTCGTCCAAGAGAAAACGCACCACCCCGGGATATTATAATTGCCTTCCATAATTTTGCAGTTAAAGATGACTTAACTAAAGCTCTCAAGTGCAAGTGTACGATTGAATATGAAGAGAAAACCATTCTATTCCTGCAGGACTTGAGTGCTGATACACTTCAGTGACGTAAAGCTTTTAAACCAGCAACGGACCTTTGAAGAGAGGCAAATATCAAATACAAATAGGGCTCCCGTTTGCCTTAATAACTGAGGTGGATGGCATGGTACATAAGGCTCTCACCAAAAAAGATATAGCACATATCCTCACTCTCCTAAATATACCAGTTCCGTGGGGTGAAGAACATATGGATGAGGAAGACTTGCGAGATATCTCCACACCATGGGAAGATTAGCAACAAACCCATGTACCGCAGAAAAGAAATCAATCTAAATTAGGTCCAGCCATGTCTCCACCATGCACTTCCAGATTCACTAGGTCCACCAGTATCAAAAGAAAATGATATCCTGCCCATGATGTTAATGAGCTGCACTTACCTTAGTTCATGTGAGACTGAGGGTGTTTTATTCATCTATATGTGGTAATCCTATCTCTTGTGTTTTTGCTGTATGAATTGCGTTCTTGCTTGTTGTACCCCATAACAAATTCATACTCTGTGCCGGTATAGTGGGAGTGCCATTTGGTTCATACTGCATAGCTAGGGATCCTTTATTGGGTGTTGGGGAGGGGAGGGGGGAGGGGGAGAGTGTTTGTTGAGAATGTTGGTTTACTTTCCCTGGAATATGGGATAATTATACAATGTAGACCAGTTCATAAAGTATATGGTGATAATCTCTGACAAGGCATTTAACATCTTGCCCTCTGGTTATCATATCTTTTCTTTCACTTTTTTTCTTTCATCCCCCCACCATGACTGATATTAGGCTTGTCACATGGAATGTTCATGGCTTGGGTGATGTAGTGAAATGGCGGAGGGTCTCTGACTATCTTCAAAGGCAGAGTTCCTCCATTGTCTTTTTGCAGGAAACACACCATGATACTATTACCACTAAACTGTTGTCACACTTTTATTTTGGAGATCAATATTTGGTTCATGGCACTAAACATTCAAGAGGTGTTGCAATTATTCTGGCCAAATCTTGTGATTTTCAGGTACATAAAATATTATGTGATCCATCGGGTAGATTTATATTTGTGGCTGGGCTCTGGGGAACTCAATACCTCACATTGGCATCCATTTATGCTCCCAATGCACAACAGCTATCTTTTTTGACCAAGACTTTTAAAAAGCTTCATAAATTTGCTGTCAAGCAGATTATCATAGCAGGAGACTTTAACACTATTGTAAACAAACATCTTGGTAGACATCCCTCTTTGAACTCTAGAAAAACCCTGGGTAATGCCTCTATCTTCTCACTCATGCTGAAATATAAGTTAATAGATGTTTGGCAGTATTTGAACCAGGAAGTCAGAGATAATTTTTTCTACGCGGCAAGATATCATACATATACAAGGCTAGATTATATATTAATCTCTGACTCCTTGCTTCCTGACCTCTTCATCTGTTATGAGTCCTATAGTTATATCAGACCATGCATTGGTGTAAATGGAATTGTGCCCACAGTGTAATATACAAATGACTAGTCCAGCATGGAGACGTGACCCTTTGCTATTGACTTCTCAGATTTCAAATGTGGCTATTAAATCTGCAATTGAGGAATATTTTAAATTTAATAACTCTCCTGAGATAAGACCTGAAATACTATGGGATGCTATGAAAGCTAGTGTGCATGGTAAATGTATTGTGGAGTATTTGAGAATTAAAGAAACCCGTGATATAGCATCACAAATACTATTACAAAATATCAAACAATTAGAGGAAAAACATAAAAACCTGGCTCTTCAGGCAGGCTTTTGGGGCGGGTTAGGTTTTAGAGTTATTGTTGGAATTTTAAGGTTTTAATGTGAATTATATGTTTTTATGTTGTACGTCACTCAGAGTGGCTAGTAAGCCAGCCAGATGGGCAACTAATAAATTTAATAAATAAATAAATAAATAAATAAAAATACAGGGTCTCACAAAATCTATGCTAAACTCCTGGCCAAAAAAGCAGAATCAAATGTCATGGAATTGCAACAAATTGCCAAATCTCTAATCTTTGCCAAACAAAAACATTATGAATTAGAAAATAGAAATTCTAAACTTCTGGCCCATGCCATAGCAAAAAAGAAAAAGAGTAGTAAAATTGGTTCAATTAAATTAGATTATCGTACTTTCACCCAGGACTCAAAATCCATTAATACAGCATTCACACAATTCTATTCAAATTTGTATTCTTCTTCCAACCCAACCCAAGACTCTACAAACTCATACCTTGATAAATTGAATCTTAAACTGGTTTCAGATACAGTAAGAGCATTACTTAATAAACCAATTACTGAGGAAGAAATCCTTACAGCTATCAAAAAAATAATAATAATCGAGCCCTAGATCCAGACGGATTTGGGAGTTCATTCTATAAGAAGTATAAACTACTTCTGATCCCACATTTATTTGATTTATTCAATTCTATTTGGCAGCAAGGTCAGACTCCAGAAACCTGGATCACCTCAAGAATTGTTGTAATTCTTAAACCAGGTAAGGATGGTAGGGAATTGGGGTCTTATAGACCCATAACCCTATTAAATCAAGACCAAATTTTTTTAATTCCATTTTAGCAGCCTGTTTGAACACAGACATTGCGTCAATTGTTCATATCAATCAAACAGGATTTATACCAGGAAGACATATTGCTGATCCGATCCGTAGAGTATTAAATGTTATTCATGCTGTTAATAAGAAAAAACCCCATTAGCACTTCTTTCCTTAGACACTTACAAAGCATTTGATTGCTTAGAATGGGAATATTTATTTTTGTTTTCTGAGAAAGTATAAACTGGGTGACCAACTTATAGAAAACATTGCTAAATTTTGCTTCTGTGCATATAAAGAATTTAGAAACCTCTCCTTTTTCTCTTTTATGGAACCAAAATGATGCTCCCTGTCCACATCGCTCTCACCCTCTCCTTGGAGCCCCTGGCTTCAGCTGTTGAGACAAAATCTGGATGTCGAGGGTTTCCAAGGTGAGGGAGAAGACCATCTTATAAATCTTTACACAGACAGCATCATCTTGATGTTGCGAGACCTGAACAAAGTTATTCCAGCTGTGCAATTCAAATTTCAACAATTTGAAAGCTTGGCGGCACTCCGAATTAATTTTAGTAAATCTCTCATGATTTTTTTTAATATTAAACCTAAGGATCGGGTCAAATTTCTAAAGGTAGTCATATCCCCATATGTCATAAAGTATTTAGACATCTGGGAGTATAAATTCCACAAAATTTATCTAAACTCTTCCATTTGAATCATGGCCCAATTCTCCGAAGTATGAAGAAAACAACAATGAAAAGTTCGAAAAGAAGGAAGCTAAAACTTTCTCTGCTTGGTAGGATTGCTGCAATATACATGAAAATCATACCATCTCTCCTTTTTTGGTTTCAAGTTCTCACCATCCACCTGGACACCTTGAAACACTGGCAACAACAAATCCTTTAACAAATTTATTTTCCAAGCTAAGAAACTGCGGTTGGCACTTAAATTATGCTACAGAAGACCGGATAGAGGGGGGTGGGGATTACCAAATCCAGCCGAATATTATGATGCTTTTCAGTTAAGATAATTATATTTTATGATAATGAAAACACATAAACAGTGGATCTCCCTGGAAGATGAAATGTCAAACTTGGACCCTTTATGGGTTCTTCCTTTTGAACAAATTACTCTGTCTCAGTAGAGAAAAATAAGTAATGCTTTTACTTTAGGCACGTTCCAAGCATGGAAACGCTGGCAACTTTGGCTTTTTCCTGTCAATCCCCCCCTGAATCCTTTAGTGACATACCCTGTCATTATAGATCCAACACTTAAAAAATTATTACATCACCTAGACAATAAGGGTTATTTCAGATTGCAACATTTCTTTCAGAATGGCATACCAATCACACAGAATCAATTTCGGATAGATTTACGTGACTTAAAAATCAATTGACTCCACATACAACAAGTTGTGCACCTTCTCCAAGACTCCAATATTTGCACACATGCAACCTTACTCAATTTGAACTTATTATGATGAATAACATGTCAGGAAAAGGGCTGGTTGCTGAACTTTATACCAAAATTATAATCATACAAGTTGGGCAACTAACAGGATTAAAATGCTTATGGGAGGACAATCAAGGGATGGAGCTGGAGGAAACTCAATGGTCAAGTCTCTTGGCTGGAAAACCAATTAAATCAGTCTCCACATATATTAGGAAAACCACGCTGAAAACCTACCATGGGTAGTACAGGGTCCCGGTGCAAATTTCACACATATCATCAAAGGTCTCCTCAGAATGTTGGAGAAAATGTGGTCAACGGGGTACCTTTTTCCATGTGTGGTGGGTTTGCCCCAGAGTAAAATCTTTTTGGTTAGCAGTGTTTAAGGAAACTTCAAAAATTATTTGATATGAAGTGAAGGCCCTACCTCAACTAGCTTTACTTTTGATCTTTGACCATTGTAACATGGACATTAAATGTAAAGATTTAGTCATTTTCTTTCGGCAGCAGCACGGCTTTCCATTGCTCAAACGTGGAAGCAGCTGGAAAAGTTAAACCTTTCCTTGTGGTACAAGAACATATGGAATATTGCTATTTTGGAAAAAATTATGATCTCTCTACATTCACTTCAAGGTCAAGCAAAACCTGATGGGTTTTATATGGTTTTGTGGAACTTTATTTCATATACATGAGAGCATCAACTACATCAGCAACAATCATCTGCTTCTCAGGAAATTTGGAAATCTTGAACTGGTCTCGGAATACAGGCATACCCCGCTTAACGTCACTTCACTTAACGTCGCCTCGCTATAACGTACATGCTCCATATGCCTGTATTTCTCCAGAAACACAGCTAGCAAACCACTTACAGGGTTAGGGTTAGGGTTAGGGAGAGGCGCGGCAGCGCAGCAGCAGAGGCTTTAGCGCGGTGCTTTGAGGCTCCGCATGAAGGAGAGGTAAAAAAAGTTTTACTGTAAAAGGTAGTGCTTCACTTTAAGGACATTTTCGGTTTACTACTCACTCTGGTCCCATTGAGTACGTTAATGCGAGGTATTACTGTATTTGTTTTACTTTACAATGATACATATCATCCTGTATTTTTGGTTTCTCTGTATACCTGTTATGAAAAATTAATAAATATACTTTAAAAAAACATGGAAGCCAGCTGGATTGGGAAGTATGGGGTTGTCCCCAGAAATAACAGCTCCTGCTTAATATGTGGTAAGTCCATCTGTTGGTTAATAAATGAGACCTAGAAAGTTGAGGGAAAGGAAAGGACAGGTATTTGCTCAGCATCATCCCAATCTGACCCATCCCAACAGCTCAAGAAGAGTAAATAAAATGTGATACAAACCAAACAAGAACATAAATATACCAGCTTAAATAATTCAAGAAATTTTGTGTCAAGCTGCAGAAAAATGCTGCAGTTACCTTTCTTGACGAGCTGCACGTGGGAAGATCTGCAGAATATGAGTATTCAGAAGCTCCCCTTGGTCTACTCCCTTGACTTTTATTTGCAGCAAGTAATTTTTGCCAAATTTGCTTTTCAGATACTGAATAGAACCAAGGCACCTGCAGCAGAAAATAATCAACATAATGTGGATGTAACTCATGCAACAGTTCCATAGTTATTCTTATCTTGGACATCACTGCAGGCTTTCAGTATTCAGTCTGACACATCATAAATGATATTCTTCTTAATGTGTGCTATTGTAAATGTGTCCACAAATTGAGAACTTTTAGTTTATTAATATATCTTTAATTGCTTACATTTGAATAGATCTGCATATTACTTGCCATATACTTCTATCAATAGCTTTAAAAAGTATCAGAAATAACAAAGTTTAATAGACCAAAGCTTTCATTCATTGTTATAGGGAAGGGTCAACACTTTTTTCAATCCTTGTTATTATAGTTAAGAACAAATAACATAATAATCTCCAAAAAATAAAAAGTGTGTCTTTAAATTTCCGTCTCAGCCATTCAAATATGACCTCAGCAGGCCCCTGCCAATACAGAGGATCTTCACACATGCACATAAGTGCACATATAGAGCTTCTTCTCATATGAACTGAATGTATGGAGGGCATGGCTGCTGAGTGGGTCAGTGGTAAGACTAGCCTACTTGGCCTCATGATCTCCTGCACCTATTCCTAGAATACATGGTCGCATTGTCTGAACCTTCCTATTCATTGCTCTGTTTCAGCATTTACCTCTTAGTCCTCATGATCAGTACAGAAATGGGTTATCCATACAGAAAACACTTTGGCAGTCACCATCAAAAACATTCAAAATTGTCATTTGAACACAGCAAGCTTATTTTTATTAGGAGGTAGAAATGGAATATGAAGAATCTTTCTCCTCATCGGCATGTTGTCTATTTATGGTATCCTGGTATCCTGGAAAATAAAATGCACAATGAAGCTCACCTGAGCTGTCCAGTCACCATGATAGCTACTCGGTCACAGACTGCCTCTGCTTCTTCCATGTGATGAGTTGTCAAAATGGCACCTTGCTCTTTGTCTCTCAGTACAGTTTGAAGTGCTTTCCTGCAGACAACATAAGATTTACTAGGATGGAGGACTGCTGAAGCAGCCAAAAGGGACTGTTCCTATCAGATCGTTTTGGTCCTGCTATAATCAACAGATGGAGTACCAGACACAGTAGAACTGAGTACTCCACTTGTGGCCAGAAAGCAGCCCAAATGAATAAGAGGCAAAGAGAGCAGAAGACGCACCAATAGGAAAGAGCCTGTGAACTACAAAGAGAAGGAGATGCTGAAGAAGCCACAAGACAAAGAGGAGCACAAAGTTGTCCATGGAAAGCATGGGGAGAGGGGAATCAGGTAGGAGTCCTCAAGCCTGCATCTGCATATAACTGCTAAAGGAGAAGTATGGGTTTAATGTATTCTAGAGCAGAAGTTACATCTCCTATGCTGCACAAATAGTTTTACACCGTAAATGTTATAGGTATTTTGTTGCCCAAAGAAAGATATTAAAAGGTTATTGCCATCCAAGTGTATCTGGTTGCTTATCTTCACCCATCACATCAGGTTCCACAACTTTATGAAACCCAGAGGAGTATCCTTACTACTCAGTTCCCACTGCCAGTCCTGGCTTGCTGTCAGAGAGCACTGACACCCCTCCTCCTGGTCTCAAAGGGTTTATTTTTTATTTATTTATTTTTAAAACTTATATACCGCCCGACTAGCAATAGCTCTCTGGGCGGTGAACATAGATACAATAAAATACAATATAATACAAAACATCAGTCTAAAATAAAATTTCACAATCTAAAAACAGCAAAGGCTAAAATCAAATTACAAACATTACAATCATTAACAAAAAATTAAAATGCCTCGGAGTAGAGAAAGGTTTTAACCTGGCACCGAAAGGATGATAGTGTCGGCGCCAGGCGAACCTCCTTGGGGAGACTATTCCATAGTTCGGGGGCCACCACTGAGAAGGCCCTTGATCTTGTCACTGCCCTCCGGGCCTCCCTATGAGTCGGGACCCGGAGGAGGGCCTTCGTAGCAGACTGTAGTGTACGAGCCGGTTCATAGCGGGAGAGGCGTTCCGATAGATATTGAGGTCCCGCGCCGTATAAGGCTTTATAAGTTAATACCAACACTTTGAATTTGACCCGGAAGCGTATTGGAAGCCAGTGCAAGCGGGCCAAAACAGGTGTTATATGGTCAGACCGCTTCGTTCTTGTTAGCAGTCTGGCCGCCGCATTTTGCACCAGCTGTAGCTTCCGAACCATCTTCAGAGGTAGCCCTACGTAGAGCGCATTACAGTAATCCAAACGTGAGGTTACCAGAGCATGTACTACTGATGTAAGATCCTCCTTACTCAGATAGGGATATAGCTGGGCTACCAATCAAAGTTGGTAGAACGCATTCTGTGCCACAGAGGCTACATGAGCCTCAAGTGACAGGGAAGAGTCTAGAACGACTCCAAGACTACGAACCTGTTCCTTTAGGGGGAGTGTAACCCCATCCAGGACAGGATATGTATCCACCATCTGATTGGAAAAACCATCCACCAACAGCATCTCAGTCTTATCAGGATTGAGTCTCAGTTTGTTAGTTCTCATCCAGTCCATTGTCGCATCCAGGCAACGGTTCAGCACATTGACCGCCTCACCTGAGGAAGATGAAAAGGAGAAGTAGAGCTGCATGTCATCAGCGTACTGGTGACAACGCACTCCAAAACTCCTGATGACCGCACCCAACGGCTTCATATAGATGTTAAAAAGCATGGGAGATAAAACCGAACCCTGCGGGACCCCACATTGGAGTACCCACGGTGTCGAGCAATGTTCCCCAAGTACTATCTTCTGGAGACGGCCTGCCAAGTAGGAGCGGAACCACTGCCACACAGTGCCTCCAACTCCCAACTCCGCAAGCCTCTCCAGAAGGATACCATGGTCGATGGTATCAAAAGCCGCTGAGAGATCAAGGAGAATCAACAGAGTTACACTCCCTCTGTCTCTCTCCCGACATAGATCATCAAACAGGGCGACCAAGGCCGTCTCAGTGCCGAAACCGGGCCTGAAACCCGATTGAAATGGATCTAGATAATCGGTTTCATCCAATAGCGCCTGGAGCTGGTCAGCAACCACTCGTTCCAAGATCTTGCCGAGATATGGAACATTTGCCACTGGTCTGTAGCTGCTGAAATCCTCTGGGTCCAGGGAAGGCTTTTTCAGGAGTGGTCTCACTGCTGCCTCCTTCAGAAAGCCAGGGACCACTCCCTCTCGCAAGGAGGCATTTATCACTTCCCTGGCCTAGCCAACTGTTTCCTCCTTGCCAGTTTTTATTAGCCAAGAGGGGCAAGGATCTAGTACCGAAGTGGTTGCACGTACCTGTCCAAGCACCTTGTCCATGTCCTCGAACTGAACCGACTGAAACTCATCCAACAAAACATGATAAGACTGAGCACCAGACACCTCACTAGGGTTAACTGCTATAAAATGAGAGTCTAGGTCCCGACGAATGCGTAAGATCTTATGCTGGAAGTGCTCAGCAAACTCATTGCAGCGGGCCACCGAAGTATCTACAGTGTCCTGAAGGCCTAGATGGAGTAGCCCTTGGACAACTCTAAAAAGCTCCGCTGGGCGGGAGAGAGATGCCTTAATAGTGGCGGCGAAATATTGTTTTTTCGCCACCCTCACCACTCCTATATACCGCTTAGTGAAAGCACAAACCAGCGTATAGTTGCATTCATCAGGAGTTCGTCTCCATCTCCGCTCAAGCCGCCTCCTATCTTGCTTCATCGCCCTCAACTCTGGAGTATACCAAGGAGCTGAATGAGCTCTGCAAAGGAGAGGGCACGCAGGAGCGATCGTATCGACAGCCTGGGCCATCTCCGCATTCCACAGATTAACCAGGGCTTCAACAGGAGCGCCGGTCCTATCAGCCGGAAAATCCCCCAGAGCCCTTTGAAAACCTTCAGGATTCATTAGTCTCCGGGGGCGGACCAATTTAATAGGTCCCCCACCCTTGCGGAGGGAAAAGGTCGCTGAAAGTCTAAACTTCAGCAAGCAGTGATCTGTCCATGACAACGGGAGAGATGTAAAACTCCCCACATCCAGATCACTATCCCCATGTCCAGTAACAAAAATAAGGTCAAGTGTATGCCCCGATATATGTGTTGGGCCACTAACATATTGGGACAGCCCCATGGTTGTCATGGAGTCCATGAAGTCCTGAGCCGCCCCAGACAAAGTAGCCTCGGCATGAATGTTGACATCCCCCAGTACTAATAGTCTAGGGGATCTCAACAATACCTCCGAGACCACTTCCGTCAACTCAGTTAAGGAAGCCACTGGGCAGCAAGGTGGGCGGTACACCGAAAGGATTCCTAGTCTGTCCCTCTGGCCCAACACAAGGCGCAAACATTCCAGACCAGTAGTTGTATGGACATGGTGCTTGGTGAGTGAGATGGAACTCTTATAGACCACAGCAACCCCACCTCCCCGACCCTCAGATCTACCATGATGCTGAACCAAATACCCCGGTGGGCAGATCTGGGAGAGACTAACTCCTCCCTGTTCGCCCACCCAGGTCTCGGTTATGCATGCCAGATCGGCTGCCTCGTCCATAATCAACTCATGGACGAGGGGTTTTTTATTATGAACCGATCTGGCATTAAAAAGCAGCAGCTGGAGATCTGAGAGTTGGCTGAGAGGACAACCAACAACCCTGCGGGTATGAGAAGGACCGGAACAAGGCACAGCCACAACATGTCTGGGCCGCGTCCCCCTTACCTGGCACATCCTTCTCATAACACCATACCTCCCTCTGCCCGTCACTACGGCAATTGGGGCCCCCTCATGTCTCCCCGCTAGATGGAAAGATCTCTTCCCCAGGCACATTATAAACTATAAATACAAAAAGAAAAATACAAAAAACTCAAATACATAAAATACACACTCACTCACAACATGCATTCATATAAGCACCCAGAAAGAAAGCAGCAAGAGCAGCAACCTCTCCTTCCGTTGGGCGATGGTCTCTTCCTCCTACAGGCACTGGGTCTCCCAGGCCACCTCAGCCAGCCGGCTTATGTATCCCTCCAGAGAGGGACAGGTGGTAAGAATCAGTCCTGGCTGGCTGGGTACCTGGGGCCTGGTCCTGCCAGGCAGAAGTCCCTCAGGGAAGGGTGGTGGAGGTGGTGGTCCCACAGCAGCAGCAGCAGCACAGCAGCAGCAGCCTCTCCTTCCCTTGGGTGATGGTCTCTTCCTCCTGCAGGCACTGGGTCTCCCAGGCCACCTCAGCCTACTTGTTTCTCACAGCCAGAGCCTGGGTGCAGTTTTTCTGCAACAGAATTAGGGGTGTGCACTGAGCAGACCATAATCAGCACTTCAGAAAACCACCCACACATGCAAACAAGTTGGACGTTTTAAAAAGGTTAAGCCTTTACGAAGTACATGGGAATTTCAACAAGGATTGTGCTTCATGTTTCCTCTAGGGTGGTCTCCCTCTGGTGTCCATCTGTGCGGTTCCCCCCCCCTCCAATAAAGGACCTGTTAACACCTTTTATCTCTTACCTGGCCCTACCTATTTTTATCTGATTAAAAACCGAGTATCTTCCCATGAATTTCTGGAGTCCTTCAACATGTATGTGACATGATGGTATCCTGCAGATACCATCTTATCAGGAGGTACGTTCTGCACAACATAGGAAACGGACCTTTAGTGTGGCGGCACCTACCCTGTGGAATTCCCTACCCTTAAATATTAGGCAGGCATCATCTCTGTTATCTTTTCAGTGCCTTTTGAAGACTTTCCTCTTTCAACAAGCCTTTTAAGTTAAGACCTATCCCAGTCTGTGTCTGTGTTAGAATTGCTTTTTAATAGGTTTTTTTAAAAAACAATATGTTTTTTAACCCATTTTTAAAGATGTTTTAAAAGATTTTTTAAAAAAATGTTTTTAAAGTTGTTTGGTTTTGGTGTATTTTAGGGTCTGTTTTTATGATGTTCTGATGTGTTTTTAGAACTTCTGTTTACCGCCCTGGGCTCCTGCTGGGAGGAAGGGTGGGATATAAATCAAATAATAAATAAATAAATAAATTATGGTAGCATGGCAGCCTCTGAACTAACAATGAATGGGGAAATCCTCATTCTGTTCTGGGCTAAACTGATATTACATGAATAAAAAAAATCAAATCCTGAAAGGGTGGATTAGGCATCTTCTGGATACAGAGTAATTGTGCAAAACAAAAGTGTACGAACAACCCTAAGATTTTTGTTTTTATTACCCATAAGGTGAAAGACACTGTGTCAGAACCCTTTTAAGCATATTGGTTTATTTGATATTCCAAAAAAACAAAAAAGCATTAAACAATTCATATTATTTACTTAGCACATCATAATAGGTATGCACAATGTCCTATGTATTGCAAATTTACAACTCTGGTTCTAGATAGTAAATGTATGGGTCACTCACCATACCTGCCGCTTTCCTTTAGGATCCATTCCTGCTGTAGGTTCATCTAATAGCATCAAGGTAGGATTACCCAGCATGCTCAGGGCAAAGCATAACTAAAATTAAGGAAATGGTATAAAGTGTTTCAAGTTGCTTCAAACATTTGATAGAAATGTAGGACATAAATTTGAAAAGTAAGTAAAAATAAAAGAAATAATATTTGCAGGGGACTCTAGATGTCTATGGTGACAGCTACCCAGATGCAGAAACCCAGTTAAATTCTAGCAAAATGCGAATCAGAACAAATAAAAACATGCTGAATGTAAAGGCAGGCAAATAAATCAGCAAGAGATTTTGATAATGTATTTCATTTTTAACCCCTTTCCTTCAGGGTGGTGAACAAGGGTGCTATCTCACTGTAGGCCACAACAGTTCTGTTGACACCCAAAGCCACCCCACAATCTTGGTCACAGAGTTGAACATGGGATCCCCTCTTTCAGAACGTACAATTCCCAGGGAAAGGATATTAGAGTAATAATACAAGCAAGCATTACAACGTGGAAATTTGCATTTCAAACTAGGAATCTCTAGCATAGCCTCCCGTTATTCATATCAGACTAATCAAGTTAACTCCAAACATAGGCTTTCCCCCCAGCTAGCATAACATAATATGAATCCCAATCACACATACCTTATGATGTATATATAACAAACCAGGAGCTAACTCCAAGTTGGTGGGGGGTCCTTGTTTTGCCCCCTGTGCCAGTAGTCCTCCCTCCCCTCCTGGTAGTGGGCTGCAGAAGTCCTTTGCTCCTCTCTCCCACCCTTCCACTTCTCTCCTATTGAAGTTTGATTTCAGCAGACAGGCAGGTAAGTTGGACTTCCCTGCAAACTACTGCAGGGAGGAGGAGGCAGCAGCTGGAGTAGGGAGGAGAAGAGGCAGGCAGTGGCAAAGAGCTGGCACTTACTGAGCACCACACCAGGTGCCCAACAACGTTGCTTGGCCTGTACTATTTAATATTATTGAATATTTGGCCATTGGTTCAGGACTGATTAACAAAATATAGACCTTACCTTCCTACTAATTCCAGCAGGTAATGTCTTAGTTGTCTTTTTTAAATGGTTCCAGAGTCCTAGGGCTTGAACTATTCTGAAAGAAAATGAAGGAACAATGATTGGTGTATTCTGAAACTGATCTCTTTTACATGAGAATTACAACAAAGGTCGCAACAAAATATCAGGAATACTACTATAATACTGGATGGAGCCTCGTAGAGTTACCATCATTCTGTCATTTCAAAAAGAGTACATTTGGCTTCGATAAGTGAAAAATAAGAGTATGCTGTTGCACCATCTCAAAAAGAGTACATGTACCCTAGATGGAGGTGAACTATATGCATTATTTGAAAATGTAAGAAAAATCAAAACTGAAAATGACTAGCTCCCAGAATTTGACAAATTTGGAAAGTATAGAATAAGAAGTCTTATTCTCAGTACCCCAAAATTCTGAGACAAGAATTGTACAATGAAAGCAGGGTCTTGTGCTGCCCTTACCGATTGATGGCAATAGCAGCTGCCCCTTTCTGTATCCCTTTCACGGCTGCAAAAATCTCCAGATGTTCTTTCATGGTCAGGTTGGACCAGAGGGCATCCTCCTGGGGACAGTAGCCAAGGAAACCAGCAGCATTTTCTTCTGTTGCAGCTGCATCAGCCCCTTTTATCAGCACCTGTCCAAAATATCTGGAATTGTGACTTTAAATTTGTTCAGTGTAAGTGCAACTTTTGAAATACAGAAGAAAAATGTATATATTTAGGAAACGTGTACATAAAAATGCTTAAATATTGGTGATAATAACGTACAAAAATGGATTATGTCAGGGGGGAAATGCTTGTAAAAGGCAAAATTGCATACAAAGACATTTATATTAGAATAATTGAGCACTAAATTGCTAACAAATCACAATAAACTCAATGACATTTTTAAAGTTGTTATTTTATTTTAATGTTTTGTTATGATTTGTTATCCTGGTGTGTACTGTATATATATTATTATCAGCCCTGCAGTTTTTTTATTTTGCTTCTGCTTTCCATATACTGTATTTATGATGTTTTCTATTTTATATTCGCTGGTCTCTGGCTGAAATAAAATTACTACTACTATTAACTATGTAGATTAACCTCGGTTTGGGATTTCTATAATTCAGTTTGGTTGGATTTTGGATTTCAGACTTAATGAGAAGCATCAGGCCTTTCAGCGAAGAAGCTACTGGCTAACAGGCATGTAGAAAGATGCACCGACTCTTTAAAGTAGGGGAGGGATTAGCAAGAATGAGACTAAGGGCCAAACTTGAGGTGACATTAAATGTGTGTATACATCTAGCATGCTTCATTTGTGCTCTTTACATACAGTAGGACCCTGCTTCCCGGCGCTTCGCTTCCTGGTGTTCTGGCAATAAGGCAGCTTTCATTCCCCATTTTAAAGCTGATTTTGCCGCTTTTGCGGCATTTTGCAGCATTTTCGCACGACACACTTCATTATACTCTATAGGGTTCCGCTTTATGGCGATTTCCGTTTTATGTCAGGGGTATAGAACGGAACCTGCCGTATAAGTGGGGCCCGCCTGTAGCAGCTATGGCAGAAGGACTTGATCAGGATTGGGACCAGAGTGCATGGAGAAGGAGTCTGTCACCCTTTCCCTTCATGCTGCAACCACAATAAACACCTCCCCCACTCTTATTAGCCCTAGATGGGAAACTACTATTGATGCTAATGAAGCTTACTCTGGTACTAACAGCAGCTTGTACTTTCATTAGGATGGAAGAAACTCTCAAAGCCTCCAAAGTTTCTATCATCTCACCCCTGCTATGGCTGCTAGTGAAATAACAAAAGGGAGGCATGTTAACTAGTTTGGCCCTAAGATAGCAGCTGGGAAGATGGCAGGAGTCCTGGAGAAAGGTTTAAGATGGCCATCCAATCACTTCCAAAATATGAAATACAGTGTGAGACTGTAAGAAAATGCTGTGTGATGCATCAGCATGTTAACAGGATTTCATTAGCATACATATTGCCCTTGTAATGTCTTTCATTAAAATTGGTCTTTGCAGCCATGGTGCGTATCTTCTCAAAAAGGAACACTACATTTTAATACTAAATAAGGAACAGCTGGCAAGCCTAGAAAGGTTATAGGCAGAGGTGGGGAATATTTACCTAAACATTATCATAACAGGTTTCACAGTTACATTTTTACAGAGACTGAAGAATAGTTATTTTTAAAAAATTAAAAATGTTAAATATATCATTAATTTTGTATTTTAAAGTAGCTACACTTACCTGTCCAGCAGCTGGACTTGTGTCTGCTATTATCATATTCATTGTGGTACTTTTACCAGCTCCGTTGGGCCCCAGTAGCCCCAAAACTTCTCCTAGAAGGAACACATGTATCCATTTTTTTTGTGAGGATACTACTAGATTACACCCACAACAAACAAAGGAAAGAAGATGCTGCTATTAAAATAGGGCTAGCTAGATTTAGAAGAAATATTTCATTCTGAGTTTTTTAAATCAGGTACCTCAGTGATCACAATTGTTGTCGTTGTTGTTTTAATTATCCTAAGAAGTAATAAAGTTTTATCAAATGTATATGGGCATTAATTCTCAGCTCAATGAGATTTACTTCTGAAACAGTGGTTTGCAGGGGTTTTTATTTTGTTTTACTATTAAACAGTGTGATGTGGCTGCAAAAAAGGCAAATGCTATATTAGGCTACATTAACAGAACTATAGTTTCCAAATCGTGTGAAATATTAGTTCCCCTCTATTCAGCACTGGTTAGGCCTCATCTTTAATACTGCATACAGTTCTGGTCTCCAAACTTCAAAAAGGATGCAGACAAACTAGAACAGTTTCAGAGGATGGTAACAAGGATGATCAGGGGACTGGAAACAAATCCCTATGAGGAGAGACTGAAAGAACTGGGCATGTTTAGCCTAGAGAAGAAAAGACTGAAGGGAGATATGATAGCACTCTTCAAGTACATGAAAGGTTGTCACACAGAGGAAGGCCGGGATCTCTTCTCGATTGTCCCAGAGTGCAGGACATGGAGTAATGGGCTCAAGTTGCAGGAAGCCAGATTTCAACTGGACATCAGGAAAAACTTTGTAACCATTAGAGCCATATGAGAATGGAACTAATTACCTAGAGAGGTAGTGGGCTTTCTGACACTGGAGGCATTCAAGAGGCAGCTGGACAGCCATCTGTCGGGAATGCTTTGATTTGGATTCCTACATTGAGCAGGGGGTTGGACTTGATGGCCTTATAGGCCCCTTCCAACTCTATTCTATGATTCTATGATCTTATCAGTAGATAATTGCAGTTGCAAGGGAGAAAGAGGGAGACAGGCAAAGACTGATGCCTGTTTTTCCTTCTGCTGGGTTGCTTTTTCTTTATTTAATGTGTATGGTCTTTAACGTATCAGTCAAAAAGTGGGATACCAATCTAGTAAGTTAATAAAAAGTGAGCTGGAATGAACATTAAAACAAAATCTAAAGCACAATATGATAAAAAGAACACAGTGCGCAACAATATGTGGCAAATATCTAGCCAAACACAATAACAGAAATTTATAGGAGCAAAGTGTGAGGGGTTCATGTTCAGAATCTGCTATCAACAATTCAACATTGGAAAATTGGAATTTGGCGCGGGGTGGGGAGAGAACCTGCTGTTTCTGAAACAATGTAGTTGTTGATCAAACTTGAACAAGGTTTACACAGGGCACAGTACAATGATGTAAAAAATATTTAAGGCAGCAATTAAACTTACTCTTCCCCTATAAAGCATGTTAAATGGATTATTATTCCACTCCCTCTATGATTAGTTAATAGCGAAACTGAGATTCTGAGAGCCACATCATTCAAGAAATGGGGAAAGCAACTTTGATTTCCTCTGTTTCTTCTGTAAATGTCTTAAGTAGGATTTGTACATCATTTGTTTTGTTTTGCCCTTCTGCACTAGCACAATAATTTGTCTTAGGTGCGCTGGATAGTAATGTGACAAATCAACCCACTACTTCCGAAGCCCTATCAGCTTACACTGGCCAGGGTGGGAGACAGGTAGACATATTTCTCACTTTCTGCCCCAATTATTTTTTTTAAATATCCTCCCCACATCAAAACCAATGGAGGTGAAATTACCCAGCTTCAGTTTGCCATAGGTAACAGGCCAGATCCTGGAGCCTGTTAAGGGCACAGAGGGACTTTGGACTTAGCAGATCCAAGTCTGCCTTTGTCTGTCTTCTGGCCTGCTCCTGGAACAACCTGTTTTGAGGTTCAACAACACTACTGTTGGTGGAAACACTACTAGTGGTAGAGATATACCCGTGGAACTTTCCATGTGTCCTGCCCGAACACCCTGAAGTCAGTCACGAATGAGGAGCTGTGCTTTTCTTTAATAGGTTTATTGAGAGATTTCAGTTCAGAGCGCTTGGTTCAGCATCATTACTAGGCTTGACTAGTCACAACTACACCACTTTTAAGACATTTTTGCAACAACTAGTCTCACCCCCTCACCAGGCTTAAATAAGGTTGTGCGGGCACCCTACTTGCATAAACTGAGAGTCACTGCTGGGTGTGCATTCACACCCAAGAGCTCTGCCTCAGGGGAGCTATTGGCACGCATTGTTCTTGCTGGCACAGGTGGCTGCTCTGCCTCAGCAGCACCCTCCTCGTCAGGGGGAGGTGTGATGCACTGGGGAGGGGGCAGAGCAGGTGCTTGGGTAGAGCAGGTGCTTCAGGCAGTCGGCCTGACTGGGCTGGGCCTCCTCGTGGGTAACCGGAGCTTCAGGGGCGGAACAGTCACTGTCCAGAGTGAGAGAGTTCTCAGAATTTTGCATGTCCAATGGCTCAACATGGGAAGCAACAGTCCATTCAAAGTCCTCCTCCTCCTCTGCCACCTTGCCGCTCCACCTCCGTTCTGCCGGGCTCATGACATCATGGCAGGTGTAGCCCCCTGCCAATAGAAGGACACCTCCACCACATCCTAACCCCCTCCAGCCAGCATATATGGGGGCTAGGATGCCTTTGCCCCTATACTTTCTTTCCTTATAATTTGAGTCAACTACAGCACAAAGAAAACCAATGTTTTCATCAAATGAGTACAAAGCAAAAGCATTTTTCCCAATTATAGTTATAAAACTGTAAAAAAAAAAGCCATCTAACCTTTTTTAACACAAAAAGAGACATTTTTGGTGGCCACTTTTCCCCGTGCCTTGTTTTTCTTGAAACAGGAACAAGCCTTTTCACTTTTGTATTCCTTGTGCAGGCTGTGGACAAGGATAACTGGTCTCTAAGTAGAAAGCAGAAGAAAGAAGCTTACCTATGGCATATATACATAGCTATTCCCCCTGCTCCTCCTTTGATATTAAGTGATCAAAGCTGGAGGTACATAAGACATTCTCCTTCAGACAGAAACATAGGAAGTTGCCTTAGACCACACAGTCTTTGTCCATCTACTCTTCAAGGTCTCAGGCAGACGGTTTCCACATCCTCCACCTGAATATTAGGGCCGGTTTACACAGTGACTTACTGTGAGATTGGTGCTACTTGCATCCCCATTTAATTTGCATGGTTCACATGATGTTGCAGGCAAAAAGAAGCTAGGAAGCAGTTTTTCTCTTTCAATCTGCATTAAACCAATCCGGGGATTATGTGAAAAGTGAAGGAAAAACCGTCTCCACTTCACAACGTTACTCCATGTATGCACTTTGCTTCGATGTTTTTTGCTGGGTGGGTGAATCTTTACTTTCAGAAACTCCCCTTTCTCTGCCCACTAAACTCTCCATGAATTCCATTTTGTTTCCAGTGGCTTCACCAGCCACTTCTGCCTCCCTCTCTGTCCTCCTACATCAAAGTTTGTTAAAACCTTCCTTTCCTCTCTCCCCACTCTAATCAGTATCATGTCAATTGCACCCCCATGCACTGTGCTTCAGCTGGGAGAGGTGTGCAATTAACAAGAAACAATGAAACTTACAAACAAAACCATCTCCCCTCTCTAATCAGTATTCTGTCAATTGCACCCCAAAACTGTCAGGTTTCAGCAGGGAGAGGCATGCAATTGACAAGAAATACTGATCAAAAAACCCCTTTCCCTTCTCTGTTAGCAATAGCGATACACCGGAGGGAGTAAACATGTAAATTTGGGGGAGGGGGCACCCCAATTCTTCCCAGAGGAATGCTGACTAGTGTGAACGGAAAACAGCGGATTTGAAGGTAGGAAGTGTGAACCTTGCAAATCTATCACTATGGCAAAAGCTGCATTTTTACTACATCTCTTAGCTCCCGTGTGAATCAGCCCTTAGTTGAAGAGGCCAAAGATCGAAGCTGGAACCTTCCTGTATTGATCTCTTATCAATGAACTACAGTCCCACTCCAAAGTGCATACATAGTCAGATAGTTGTACCTGTACCAGCACCAGTCACACACATTACCATGTAAACAACCCAGTTACCAGAAATGCTGCATACGGAGAAATCAAACAAAGATGGAGGCAGAAAAGACGTGGCTTCAAGAACTGCATTTTTATTACTGCAGAATTATGCTAAGATAGACAGCATGCCACCAGGCTGTCTTGCCATTAGTATATTATACTGTAATAAGCAATGGGGTTTTGTAGCCGTCGGTGAACCCTAGGGCAACAAGGGATCTAATGGGATGTTGAGATATAGGGTGTTTTCACACTGTACTTTATTCCGTTATTCTGACAATTTATTTCCTGTTAATTTGTGCATACAATTTGAGCTTTCACATGACATAACGGGTAGCTCCGGAATTCTGGTGGAATGTAGTGGAAGTTTAGAGCTAAATTCCACAATAAATGATACCTGAACAATTCCGATAGCAAGGCCGGGACATGGAAGATTGCAGGAGTTTTGCGCTACTGCCGCTGCTCATGTGACAGGCATCCCAGCATGCAGTGTGTTCCCACCCTTACCAACTGCCACCGCTGCGCCTCCCAGCCGATCCCAGCTGCTCCTGGAGAGCAGCCTATGCTGCTGCTGCTTAACCAGAGCCTCTGCTGCTGTGCTGGCCCACCTCTCAGCTGATCGCGATCACGATCATGCCTCCTTCAAACCCCCCCACGCACCGAAAGAACAGGCGTCAAACCGGTAGGTGAAGACCTGTGTGAAAGACTGTTTCGCAAAATGCCGGTATAACAGGTACTGCAGTGTGAAAGGGATTTTTGAAATCTGGAATGAAGCGCTACCTTTTTAATCCGTTAAACTAGCGCTATTAGCCCCATGTGTGAAAGCAGCCATAGTCCATCTATTGAAGTAAGTTTCTCAGCAATAGAAGGTGGGGATAGAATGTGTTCCAACTGCTATTACATTTGGGGTCAGGCATTTCCATTCCTAGTAATTCTGTAGAATTTGTTCCTCTTAGGTTTTCCAGTTCATTTGACTCTACATCCTTTTTTAACATATAGAGAAAAAATGCAATCCTTCCTTGTCCTGTTAAGCAAGGATAGATGCTGATTCCTTTTGGTACCAGTCACTCACATTTTCTCACATTGGCTTGGAGTCTTCTGGCATTAACTTAAACTATACATCACATCCTTCTGCAAATGTCCTTTTTCTATGCAGTTTCTCATGTGACTCTGGTTTCTTGAAACAAGCTGCATGCTAGCTGCCAGATTCTACCCTTTCTCTATTTTGAGAACTTGAAGGATTTACACCATCATATTTCAAGGGATGAAACATCCTGAATTGATGCTGCTCAGGTCCTGTCAATGTTCTCCCATAACTTATTTTAAAAGTTGCTCTGTTGTTGGGTTTTTAAAAAAAATACAATCAAAAGTCTGGTTTTGCTGTAGGTCAGTTATAGTCCATCTCTTTTGGACACACTCATCTCGTCCCAAAATGTTTCACAGGGCCTAATAAATGGAAATCCTGCTTCCCAATATGGCTATCTCATTCCCATACAGAGCTCTGCCTATCTAAGTGGCCTTGCATGTAGGACAGGTAGCATTTCTGAACATGTTATCTTGGAGGCCTCGGACAATCACTGTGCCTCAGTACTTTTGCAAAGCCTTTTTAAGCAAGTACTTGTGCAGTGCCAACGCTGTCAACACTAAAAACAAGCATCAGATCAAGCTTTTTAAAAAAATTTAAAATGAGAAAAGCTCGCCAGTTATGTTTTACCTCTTCCTGATTTGCAGAGGCCAATGCACTCTGAACTCTTGCCCTTTCCTCTTGAACGTCTCTGTCATCATCTTCATTGGGCTCTTCAGGATTCTGATGACTGTTCTTTCTCCGCGGAGAAATCCTACAAGTCAAAGACACCACAAAGAGTTTAAAAGCGCTGCATACCAAAGAATAAATGTAGTTTTCAACTAAGAAAACAGTGAGTGGCCCATGATAAAACTAGAATGCAAACTAATATGTAAACTAACAACTCAGAAAAAGTTCACCTTAGAAACATAGGAAGCTGCCTTATTCTAGGTTGTAGCCAGTTAAACCATAGTTTGTGTGGAATGACTTCCACAAGAGCAACAGAACTTCCCCTTACTCTCATTCCCATGTGTACCCCCCCAAATACACATTGGGGGGAGAGGAAGTTCCATTGCACTCATGGATATCATTCACACCACTTAGAGATTTTTTAAAATATTAAGCAGTATGTAAATGTTTGAAAATAAATAAATAAAATATATGACATCAGGCATGGGAAGACTCACCATAGCTAAAATGAAAAACAAGTGGGAGCAATCTCTAAATGCACTTCAAAGTCTTCCTTTGAATCACTTGCTTGAATTCAAGTTGGCAATGCCAAGGATCTTTCTTTGCAGGCATACCTCAAGCAGCACCCAGCAAGGAAAAATGTTCCTTGGCATTGCCAGCAAGCTCTGTTTCTTTTGCTTCCAAACTAGGGTTTGCTGTTGCTCATTGTTAGAGTATCTGCCTGGTATCTTGAGTCAGGGGTGGGAAAATCTCCCATCTGAAATGCAGTAGAGCTGCTGTCAGTCAATGTGGACAACAATGAGCTAGATGGACCAAGGGTCTGACTTGATATCAGGTAGTTTCCTACAGAGTTCCCTTACAAAAATTACAAAATCTGCTTTTGTGGATAAGTGTGATGTCACTTTTTGGGCTAGGCAATAATATCTGGATAATGAATAGCTGTTTGTATATCCTTATTATTCATGGTTGTTATTCTGCCTGCAAGAATCCTTGGAGTCTACCTAAATCCACCTACTTTTTGACGACTGCTGTTAGAAACCTGTGAGCTTAGGTGAACTAACATTCAACATATAAGGACTCTGAGTAGATATGAATAAAGGGAGAAAGCAAGAACACCTGACCCTGTGCATTCACAAGAAAGAGGGCCAGCCTTACTGGTATCAAATCCAAATCCTCAGATTTTTGGGTGAGGAACCTTGGCTCTAGGCCCAAGGGTAGTTTTACTACCTACTCCTAGGCCCATCCTTGTCACCACATTAACTGTAGCTAGGGAATTCTGTCCGGGTCACCATCAGCTCCAGCCTTGAGGCATGGAGCCTGTGATCTGGGCAATCCTCAAGAAGGGCTCCTGTTTCCACCAGTTGGCCTTGAAGCTTTGATGAACAGGTCTGAGAAACCCCCCCCTTTCACCTTCTAGAAGGTGCCCCAAGGTTCTCACCAATTATTCCATTTACCCCATTTTTCCTAACCCCACTCTGACCATGCCAAAACAACCTTTTAACCTCACCCAACCACCAATTTACAATCCAGTATGATGCAGGCAAAAAACCTCCCCGGTCAAAATGACAAAGGAAAGTAAAATGTCTGTGAGGCCCCATAGTACCAATCAGCTAAGCCCACACTGAAAAGGACATGGGTGGGAGGGTGCGTGCCACTGAAACCCACAATCAGCAGGAGAATGGACTGGGTGCAAGAGCCAGCCAATCAGGCAGCTCTGCACATCACCCACAGCTGACTAAACATCTGCACCCAGCACCAAGGATAATGCCCCATCAAAGTTGGAGCCAGGTGCAAAAGGTGAGAAACCATCCCCACAGCAAAGCTGGGGGAGGGAACCAGAAGCGCAGTTCCTAAGAGCAGAAATGGGGAAATTGGTTAAAAACAAAAAGAGTAGAACCTGTGAATATAAAAGTGCTATATGTGTTTGGAAGACATTATTTCATAAGGAAAGCAGGAAAACCTGCATTATTAAACTTGTTGGCATATGCATGTTCATGTATGCATACTAACCTAAAGACAGGATCTCTTCTCATAACTGGATTGCTGTATTTCATCACCAGATAGCGAAGTAAAAAAGTAAAAACTACACTGTGAAAGTAAGGCTAAATAAAAGAACAGAAACAGCCAATCATGTTCAAGAAGTGCACACATAATCAATTTAATTTAATATATTTAGACTGCAATGCTATGCATAATTGCCTGCATAAATGTCTCATTGAATTTGTTGGTACTTGCTTCTGAGTAGGCATGCATAGGATTGTGCTTGGTTTCATTCAACTATAGTCAGGGAACAAATAATTTGGTGTAAAAGTTAGGGCCATACTGGACATTACTTTCAATATGTTGCTGGCAGCTGTATCTAGATTTCAAAAATTTGAAAACAGGTGTGCAGGCGAGTTTTTCATTAGGGCTGCAGTACTATGGGACGCAGGGTTTAATTCTTTCAATGAACATCATCATCCCCCCAAAACATCATTCCCCACTTTATAATTAGCATAAGGAAAAAAGCTTCCATTGGCACTAAAACATACACAAAAGGTACATGTTGTACAGTCTTCCTTGTGATTTCAACAGAGGATGTAGTGCTTTATAACTTCTGTATTTTCCATTCAATTGGCCTGACAGTGTCTGGCATTCTCCTGGCCCTCCGAAGGTTCAGACCTGCCAGATTTAGTACAAAAGGCCCTATTTTACAGACAATAGGAAACTGATACTGTGAGAATCTTCTGAGTGAAACTTCTCACAGCACCAGTCACCTAACAGGAGGCAAAGGTTGGGAGAGTGCGTTAAGATCTGACAGTTTCAGTTCTCTAAGTTTCTCATTTTTCCAATCTTAAATTCAGTTCTCTGCATTTCTGCAGCAATTTGTGGTTTTTTTCATTAAAAAATCTCACAAAAATTCTCCAGCACTTTAGTGCAAATTTTTCCTAATAAGCACATTTTTGTAGGCAGCTTTGACTAACGTACACAATTTTGCAAGTAATTTATCATTGTACAATGCATTCCTGTATGTTATTTTCACTCATTTATTCATTTTTATGCACACTTTCCCTTAACATATGCATTTTTGTAAACATTGGTAGATGATCTGCATTGCAAAATTCAAATGAGTGCGAATTTTGAAGGATTCTTGTATTTTGGTTCTCATATTGTTTTGGAAAGTGCAAATTGTACAGATTCATCTTGAAATGCAAATTGAATTGAATTTCTTGCCCATTCCTAGTTAAGACTGACTCTAGGTGCATCTCTGTCACACACACACACTGTGCTCCTTTATTTGGGATCTGGAGATATTTCTGCCTCCATCCCCTAAATCCCTGCCAAAAAGTTACATCTTCAGATTTCTCCTGATCTGGATTTCAGGAACTGTGAGCAGAGTTTCACTAAAGAGTTCCACTTCAGCCACTTACACTCCTTCAAAGGTCATCCCTGTGGTAAGGGGACCCTCCAGAAATTGTTCTTTATACAGGGGGCTATAGCCGTGTGGCAGGAGAAAACAGCAGATATAGTCTCTTCCACCTGTACAAAGCCTTTGTTGAATTACAAACTGAGGATCAGGGCTATTATTGGGATATTGCATTCAACGTTCAGTTTGATTGTATTCAACCTCATCTGGTCACCTCACCTCAAAAATGATATTGTAGAGTTGGACAAGGTTCAGAAAAGGGCAACCAGAACAATCAAGGGGATGGAACAACCCTCGTATGAGAAAACATGGGACTTCTTCATTTAGAGAAAAGGTGAGTCAGAGGCGACATGATAGAAATGTATAAAATTATGCATGACATGGAGAAAGTGCCTAGAGAAACGTTTTTGTTTCTCTCATAACACTAGAACTTGTGGACATTCAATGGTGCTGAAAGTTGGAAGATTTAGGACAGACAAAAGGAAGTACTTTTTCACACAGTGCAGAGCTAAACTATGGAATTCACTCCCTCAAGAGGCAGTGATGGCCAGCAAATTTAAAAGAGGATTAGACAAATGGAGGATAAGGATATCAGTGGCTACTAGCCATGATGGCTGTGCTCTGCCACCCTAGTCAGAGGCAGTATGCTTCTGAAAACCAGTTGCCGGAAGCTGCAGGAGTAGAGAGTGCTCTTGCAGTCAGGTCCTGTTTGTGGGCTTCCCATGGGCATCTGGTTGGCCATTGTGAGAACAGGATACTGGACTCGATGGCATGATCCAAAGGGCTCTAATGTTCTTGTAATATGTTAGACATTCAGATTTTACTATCCAATGACACTAACTTCCCTTTCTTTTTTTTCATGACAACAAGTTTATGAAGCAAGCTAGAATTTCAGTATTTTTGTTGAGGAACAAGGGTATGGTCAAAGTAACACTGCAAGTCCAGATATGAGCTGCGCTTTTTGCCAGTGACTCCCAGTACCCAAAACTGGGTACTGTATATACTGGAGTATATACTGGAGAGAAGCAGTTCTATTTATCAGCATGGTAAGTTCTATTTAACAGCATGGTAAGTGTTGTATGACCACAGTTTTATTGCTCACCACAAAAAAAACCCATAAACTTTTGGAACAGCTGAGTGGTGGGAGGTAAATTTCCTATGTTCTTTTGAGAAATGATTTCCAACAACAACAAAAACAATGTGACAGTGAAACTCACTGCTGCACTGAAAGATGATAGTATATTTATTACTCACGTTATTTTAGCTACTTTGAAATTGCTGATAGCAAAATCATCAATGCATTGTTTAAATTTTTTTTTATAAATATTGATGTATTCTTCTCTTACCGCAAAGGAAGACACCAAGAGCTGTTTCAGATATTCAGCCGTCATAACATCATGTTCTTCATTACGAACATACTCACTCATTGACTATAAAAAAAGGAGGTGCTGAAGTAGATTGTTCCCTCTAATACTGAATATAGGTAATGCCCATATCTTCTGTATCACTTTGAAAGTGAAATGAAGCCACCCAAATCTAAGCAGTTTCTGTATACTCTGGGAAATTGCCAGGTATACATAAGAATTTTTTTAAAATGGCCTGTGAGTTTCTAAGACCTATATAATGTTGAGTGTGTCTCTTTTTAGGAGAAAGGAATAATGGGGATCCTTCAGTGAGGCAGTAGCAGATTTGTATTGTGAGGTTAAAAAAAAACCCCACTCTCCTCTCACACTTGAAGGGCAGATTTCAAAGCGAAGGAAAGGAAAAAGGACACTTTCCTCCTTTCTCAGTCCCATCCCCATTAGGTTTAGGACAGGGATGGGAACCTGTGATTCTCTTCCTACACCATCAGCCATACTGACTGGGGGTGATGGGAGTTGAGTCCAACAACATCTGAAGAACTATAGATTCCCTAGACCTAGTTCGGGGCTTCAAACCTGAGCATTTTAATAATTGGTGCAGCTAAGGCTGGACCTTGGGGCTGAAATCTGTGGCTCCACAGCCCAAGGAGCCACAAATGATGAGCCAGAGAGTGGCAGATAATGGGGGCAGCAGAAAACAGGTCCCACATCAGCACATGGGCTGACATGGGCATGCTGGGGTCCACTGGAGCTAATGCTGGTCACTGCAGCATCTTTTCTTCTTATTTTTGACTAAGGGTTGTTGTGTCCCTGCACACTTCCCTCTGCTCAGAGCTCGCCAAGTCCACCTCTCCCCTCCCCTTAGACCTTCTCCTGCCCCTCCTGCCCATACTGCTTGCCTCAAACCAACAATGCTGTTCCAGCCTCAGCAGCAGAGGGCAAGGAAGAGGGAAATAGCAAGCAGCAGCAGAGCAGGACTGTTGTTGCCCTGAGGCATTTCCCAAATTAGGAGTTCCCTTTTCTCATTAAAAAGAAATAGAATCGTATTATACCATCTTCATCACAAACAGTGCTATGCATTAGAACCTGCACTGTGATGGTGGAAAGGAGTTAGGGGGTGGCCCTAATACATCACCTCTGTGCTAGCTCTCAGTAATAACAAGGCCAACATTGCTTCAAAGGCAAGTAAAGACAGGATTAAAGATTAAAGATCAGGAGAGTGAACTTTTATAGTTGTGATGGCCAAAACCCAAGCTATTTTTTGCTCCACTATCAGGATGCAGTTCCATAGGAATAAGCTGTTGATAAATGTGCTGTTAACTTACAATTGTGAAGGAAATTAAAAAACCCATTACTGGATATATAGGAAGAAAAAAAGTCAGCAAATATCCGCTAAAAGTTGAGTAGGTGATAAAATGGATAATGATGACTATCGCAATCACCTGAAATGAAACAAGATAAAGTATCTTAAAATTTTTAAACAGAATAAACTTCTCCCAGTTTCCTTTTCTATAAAGCCTGTGGCGTAACTCTTTAATTACCATCCCCAACTGAGACAAAACCAGTGTAAGTGTAACTGTGTTTTTTCATATTTTGGGAGTAAAACACCAATGCTTGTAACAAGTAACATGAACCAGTGGGGGGGGGTGATAGAGAGAAAGGCAACCTATTTTCCATTCTTGATTCTTTCTTCAGTTACTACCTGGTGTTTGTTTTTCTCACACTTTACTTCCTTCCTTTCTAGCTAGCTAGTGTTAGTGTGCGCGCAAGTGTTAGCCTCATGACTCTATAATGGCCACATGGGTGTATTCAGAATGGGTTTATTTCACAGGAGTAATAAGCCTTCTTCCAACCACTAGGTTTTACTAGAGTATTAATTTCTGCACTTCGCTCCTATTATACAGCCAGGAGAGTGGCTGTATACTATAGTTAGCGGGGATTTTTCACATTCTGCAATGTTAAATGGAAAATATTCCCCCATGCCATTCTGAGGCTTCCCATAAGCTCATTTCAAATCAAAACCTTAGAAAACGTATAGTTCTGAACTCAGAAACGCTTGCTTAACAACCCTGTCAATTTTCATGGCGATACACAAAACAGTCAGAGAGAATCGAGAGTTCAAAGTCTAAAAAGAGAGAAAAAAACTCAGAGCCCTTTTGGACTTCTTTCTGCCAGAGTTCTCATAATCTGTTGAAATCCATTAAAAATCAGCCATGTTGACAGAGTACCTGTAATCCTAATACTGACCTTGCCCCATACTCTGACCTTCATCTACTGCAGTTTAAAAGTTAAAAAAATGCCTGGTTGATTTTTAATTAATTTAAGAAATTTTGGCTGGAAGCCTATTATAACATGGGGCATGCTCGTAAGGACCAACTGTCAGTGTTCTAAAAGCCTCACAGCTGCTGGGCTTGGCTAATCAGGGGGCCACACCCACACCAGACTTGATTTCACTTGAGACAGTCATGGCTTCCCTCAGAGAATCCTGGGAAGTGTAGTTTGTGAAGGGTGCTGAGAGGAGACTCCTATTCCTCTGAGAGAATGGTTTAACAGTCAGCCACTCTGATTAAAGGTCTGTGAGAGAAACAGGGCGTCTCCTAGCAACCCTCAGCACCCTTCACTAACTACACTTCCCAGGATTCTTTGAGAGAAGTCATGATTGACTTTGAGCCATGGCTTTGAGAGAAGCTATGATAAATTGTTTTAAAAGATGTGTTTTTAAATTTGTATATTTGTTTTTAATGTTTTTAGTTATTGTAAACCGCCCAGAGAGCTTCGGCTATGGGGCGGTATATAAATACACTAAATAAATAGATAAATAAATAATGATTGTCCAAAGTGTAATAGAGGCCTGGTGTGGATGTGGCCAGGGACAGCTTTGTTTTAAATTTGGGTGGGAGGTAGCGTTGCCAGGTTCAGGGCCTGAGACTGATCCTGTATCTTTAGGAGAAGAGAAAGTCAGCCAAGTGCTGGTGTTCTTGCAACATTGTAATGGGAAAAACCACAAGGTAGAATTGTCCCTTCCCCCTGCCCAACTGTGAAAGATACAGAAGACGTCTTGGTTGGCAGGCCCAGCCTGGTCAGTTTTACCTGTCCTAATCATGATTGCATAGGAGTATATCCAATTCAACTCAATAATCATACAAATGATCAGACCTGCCTTTTCCCTCCTTCCCCTTTCCTCTCCCTTTCTCCTCCCCTCTTCCTTCTTCCTCCTTCCCTGCCCACTCCAGCCCTCCGTCCCTCCCCCCCAGTCAGTTTTACCTATCCTAAGCATGATTGCACGGGAGTAAATCCCACTGAACTCTATAAACATGCAAACGACCACATCTGTCCTTCTCCCCTCCCCCTCCTGCCTGCTCCCATCCCAGTCCTCCCCTCTCCCTTTCCACCCCTCCCTCCCTCCTCCTCCTCCTCCCTTCCCCATCCCCTGTGGTCAGTTTCACCTATCCTAAGCATGATTGCCATGTGTGTGTGTAAATCCCACTTAACTCAATAAGCATGAAAATGATCAATCCATTCTCAGCAAACTTGCACAGGATCCCATTTCTTACCTCCTGGATTAAAAAGCAGGGAAATTCACTAATAGGCAAAAAACCTTGCGGTTTAAGAATGTACCTAAAGCCCACAGATATTTCTACCAAACTTTAAAAAACAGGGAAATTGGGCAGCTATAGTGAATGCACCAGGGGAGCAGGAGACCTGAACTCCTCTCTGAGATATTGTACTGCCCTACAAAGTTGTCAAAATGCAAACACAATTTGGATTGGTCTTTCACAGTCCAATCCACTTGCTGTGTAGCTTGGAAGAACCCTAACCCTTTGTTAAAATAAGTATGTATCTGGTGGCTTAGTAGCTGACATGGGCAGGGGAGGGAGGGTCTCTTTGCATGCCCATAGTCAACTCTCCTTGCTTATCATATCCTGTGTGACTCCCCAACTCACCACCCCATCCCACCCTGAGTCCAGCGTCAGAGGCTGGCTACCATAGGGAGCTGCCCCACCACTGGTGCCTGGCCTGGGGCCCTTGTATAAAACCCCAAATATTCTGGCTGCTAATAAAACCAACATTCAAAACATTCAAATTAATAAAACCAACAATGAGTTAAAAACAGATTTAAAAACATAATAGCTTCTACATGCCTGGATAGGCTTGCCTAAACAAAAATGATTTTAGCAGGTGCTGAAAAGAGGCGTCTACCTAATGTCAATAGGCAAGGAGTTCCAAAGCATAGGCGCTGCCACTTTACAGGACTGATTTCTTACAAGAGCAGAACAAGTACTATGTGGCACCCATAACATGGAAAGCACAGCTTGAACTTCGCCTGGTAGCAAATCAGCAACCAATGCAGATTTCAGAGCAGAGGTATTATGTGCTGATAGGATCTCACTCATGTCGGAAATCATGCTGCAGCATTCTGCATTAACTGACTGGCTGCCAGGATTTTTTTAGTTTTGGTTTTCGGTTATGAATCCTGACTCGAGCCCACCCCTGTGACATCACTCGGGCCCGCCCCTAAAATCTCAGGGTTTGGGATGCTTCTGACCTGGCAACCCTATTTAAGAACATAAGAACATAAGAAGAGCCTGCTGGATCAGGCCAGTGACCCATCTAGTCCAGCATCCTGTTCTCACAGTGGCCAACCAGGTGCCTGGGGCAAGCCCACAAGCAGGACCCGAGTGCAAGAACACTCCCCCCTCCTGAGGCTTCTGGCAACTGGTTTTCAGAAGCATGCTGCCTCTGACTAGGGTGGCAGAGCACAGCCATCATGGCTAGTAGCCATTGATAGCCCTGTCCTCCATGAATTTTGTCTAATCTTCTTTTAAAGCCATCCAAGCTGGTGGCCATTACTGCATCTTGTGGGAGCAAATTCCATAGCTTAACTATGCGCCGAGTAAAGAAGTACTTCCTTTTGTCTGTCCTGAATCTTCCAACATTCAGCTTCTTTGAATGTCCACGAGTTCTAGTATTATGAGAGAGGGAGAAGAACTTTTCTCTATCCACTTTCTCAATGCCATGCATAATTTTATACACTTATCATGTCTCCTCTGACCCGCCTTTTCTCTAAACTAAAAAGCCCCAAATGCTGCAACCTTTCCTCATAAGGGAGTCGCTCCATCCCCTTGATCATTCTGGTTGCCATCTTCTGAACCTTTTCCAACTCTAGAATATCCTTTTTGAGATGAGGCGACCAGAACTGTACACAGTATTCCAAATGCGGCCGCACCATAGATTTATACAACGGCATGATGATATCGGCTGTTTTATTTTCAATACCTTTCCTAATTATCGCTAGCATGGAATTTTCCTTTTTCACAGCTGCCGCACACTGTGTCAACATTTTCATCGTGCTGTCCACTACAACCCCGAGGTCTCTCTCCTGGTCGGTCACCGCCAGTTCAGACCCCATGAGTGTATATGTGAAATTCAGATTTTTTGCTCCAATATGCATAATTTTACACTTGTTTATATTGAATTGCATTTGCCATTTTTCCGCCCATTCACTCAGTTTGGAGAGGTCTTTTTGGAGTTCTTCGCAATCCCTTTTTGTTTTAACAACCCTGAACAATTTAGTGTCGTCAGCAAACTTGGCCACTTCACTGCTCACTGCTAATTCTAGGTCATTAATGAACAAGTTGAAAAGGACAGGTCCCAATACTGATCCTTGAGGGACTCCACTTTCTCCATATATCTCCAGGGGGTGGAGGGATCCTTGTAGTGGGTGATTCGATCATTAGGAACATAGACAGTGGGGTGTGTGATGGGCGTGTAGACCGCAAGGTGTTTTGCCTGCCTGGTGCGAAGGTTGCGGATATCGCCCGTCATTTAGATAGTTTGGTAGACAGTGCTGGGAAGGAATCAGTGGTTGTGGTGCACGTTGGCACCAACAACATGGGGAAATGCAGCCGTGAGGTCCTGGAAGCAAAATTTAGGTTGCTAGGTAGGATGCTGAAAGCCAGGACCTCCAAGGTGGCTTTCTCTGAAATGCTACCAGTTCCACGCGCAGGACTAGCCAGACAGGCCCAGCTTCGCAGTCTCAATGCGTGGATGAGACGATGGTGTCGGGTGGAAGGGTTTGGATTTGTTAGGCACTGGGGAACATTTTGGGACAAGCCGGGCCTGTACAAAAGGGACAGGCTCCACTTGAACCAGAATGGAACCAGACTGCTGGCACTTAAATTTAAAAAGGTGGCAGAGCAGCTTTTAAACTGACTGAGGGGGGAAACCCGACAGGAGCTGAGAAAGGTCCGGTTCGGAATTAACCTCCCCCCTGGGATAAAAACCAAAGAAATGATGAAATTTTAAAAGGGGTAGGCCTAGAAGTAGGCATTGTGAGAGCAGGGGCACAGGATATAAATTCAGAAGAGCAAAATTACCACAGGCCTAACCACAAGTGCCAAAGACACTTGAAGACAGACACTGCTTACAAGTGCCTGTACGCTAATGCTAGGAGCCTGCGAACCAAGATGGGAGAACTGGAGTGCTTGGTCTTAGAAGAGAGCATTGATATAGTGAGCATAACGGAGACCTGGTGGAATGGAGAAAACCAGTGGGATATGGTTATCCCTGGATATAAACTATATCGGAAGGACAGGGAAGGACGTATTGGTGGCGGAGTCGCTCTATACGTGAAAGAAGGCATTGAATCCAGCAAGCTCGAAACCCCAAAAGAGGCAGACTCCTCCACAGAATCGTTGTGGGTGGTGATACCATGCCCCAGGAGGGACTTAATACTGGGAACGATCTATCGTCCCCCTGATCAAAATGCTCAGGGAGACCTGGAGATGAGATATGAAATTGAGGAAGCATCCAAACTAGGAAATGTGGTAGTAATGGGTGACTTCAACTACCCGGACATAGACTGGCTGCATATGTGTTCCAGTCATGACGAAGGAGCAAAGTTTCTAGATATTCTAAATGACTATTCCCTAGACCAGTTGGTCATGGAACCAACCAGAGGGACAGCAACCCTGGACTTAATCCTCAGTGGGGACCGGGACCTGGTGCAAGATGTAAGTGTTGTTGAACCGATTGGGAGCAGTGACCACAGTGCTATTAAATTAAACATACATGTAACTGGCCAATTGCCAAGAAAATCCAACACGGTCACATTTGACTTCAAAAGAGGAAACTTCACAAAAATGAGGGGATTGGTAAAAAGAAAGCTGAAAAACAAAGTCCAGAGGGTCACATCACTCGAAAATGCTTGGAAGTTGTTTAAAAACACTATATTAGAAGCTCAACTGGAGTGCATACCGCAGATCAGAAAAGGTACCGCCAGGGCCAAGAAGATGCCAGCATGGTTAACGAGCAAAGTCAAGGAAGCTCTTAGAGGCAAAAAGTCTTCCTTCAAAAAATGGAAGTCTTGTCCAAATGAAGAAAATAAAAAAGAACACAAACTCTGGCAAAAGAAATGCAAGAAGACAATAAGGGATGCTAAAAAAGAATTTGAGGAGCACATTGGTAAGAACATAAAAACCAACAACAAAAAATTCTATAAATACATTCAAAGCAGGAGACCATCTAGGGAGACAATTGGACCCTTGGATGATAAGGGAGTCAAAGGTGTACTAAAGAACGATAAGGAGATTGCAGAGAAGCTAAATGAATTCTTTGCATCCGTCTTCACAGTGGAAGATATAGGGCAGATCCCTGAACCTGAACTAACATTTGCAGGAAGGGATTCTGAGGAACTGAGACAAATAGTGGTAACGAGAGAGGAAGTTCTAAGCTTAATGGACAATATAAAAACTGACAAATCACCGGGCCCAGATGGCATCCACCCAAGAGTTCTCAAAGAACTCAAATGTGAAATTGCTGATCTGCTAACTAAAATATGTAACTTGTCCCTTGGGTCCTCCTCCGTGCCTGAGGACTGGAAAGTGGCAAATGTAACACCAATCTTCAAAAAGGGATCCAGAGGGGATCCCGGAAATTACAGGCCAGTTAGCTTAACTTCTGTCCCTGGAAAACTGGTAGAAAGTATTATTAAAGCTAGATTAACTAAGCACATAGAAGAACAAGCCTTGCTGAAGCAGAGCCAGCATGGCTTCTGCAAGGGAAAGTCCTGTCTCAGTAACCTATTAGAATTCTTTGAGAGTGTCAACAAGCATATAGATAGAGGTGATCCAGTGGACATAGTGTACTTAGACTTTCAAAAAGCGTTTGACAAGGTACCTCACCAAAGGCTTCTGAGGAAGCTTAGCAGTCATGGAATAAGAGGAGAGGTCCTCTTGTGGATAAGAAATTGGTTAAGAAGCAGAAAGCAGAGAGTAGGAATAAACGGACAGTTCTCCCAATGGAGGGCTGTAGAAAGTGGAGTCCCTCAAGGATCGGTATTGGGACCTGTACTTTTCAACTTGTTCATTAATGACCTAGAATTAGGAGTGAGCAGTGAAGTGGCCAAGTTTGCTGATGACACTAAATTGTTCAGGGTTGTTAAAACAAAAAGGGATTGCAAAGAGCTCCAAAAAGACCTCTCCAAACTGAGTGAATGGGCGGAAAAAAGGCAAATGCAATTCAATATAAACAAGTGTAAAATTATGCATATTGGAGCAAAAAATCTTAATTTCACATATACGCTCATGGGGTCTGAACTGGCGGTGACCGACCAGGAGAGAGACCTCGGGGTTGTAGTGGACAGCACGATGAAAATGTCGACCCAGTGTGCGGCAGCTGTGAAAAAGGAAAATTCCATGCTAGCGATAATTAGGAAAGGTATTGAAAATAAAACAGCCGATATCATAATGCCATTGTATAAATCTATGGTGCGGCCGCATTTGGAATACTGTGTACAGTTCTGGTCGCCTCATCTCAAAAAGGATATTATCGAGTTGGAAAAGGTTCAGAAGATGGCAACCAGAATGATCAAGGGGATGGAGCGACTCCCTTACGAGGAAAGGTTGCAGCATTTGGGGCTTTTTAGTTTAGAGAAAAGGCGGGTCAGAGGAGACATGATAGAAGTGTATAAAATTATGCATGGCATTGAGAAAGTGGATAGAGAAAAGTTCTTCTCCCTCTCTCATAATACTAGAACTCGTGGACATTCAAAGAAGCTGAATGTTGGAAGATTCAGGACAGACAAAAGGAAGTACTTCTTTACTCAGCGCATAGTTAAACTATGGAATTTGCTCCCACAAGATGCAGTAATGGCCACCAGCTTGGACGGCTTTAAAAGAAGATTAGACAAATTCATGGAGGACAGGGCTATCAATGGCTACTAGCCATGATGGCTGTGCTCTGCCACCCTAGTCAGAGGCAGCATGCTTCTGAAAACCAGTTGCCGGAAGCCTCAGGAGGGGAGAGTGTTCTTGCACTCGGGTCCAGCTTGCGGGCTTCCTCCAGGCACCTGGTTGGCCACTGTGAGAACAGGATGCTGGACTAGATGGGCCACTGGCCTGATCCAGCAGGCTCTTCTTATGTTCTTATGTTCTACAGCCCTCCATTGGGAGAACTGTCCATTTATTCCTACTCTCTGCTTTCTGCTTCTTAACCAATTTCTTATCCACGAGAGGACCTCTCCTCTTATTCCATGACTGCTAAGCTTCCTCAGAAGCCTTTGGTGAGGTACCTTGTCAAACGCTTTTTGAAAGTCTAAGTACACTATGTCCACTGGATCACCTCTATCTATATGCTTGTTGACACTCTCAAAGAATTCTAATAGGTTACTGAGACAGGACTTTCCCTTGCAGAAGCCATGCTGGCTCTGCTTCAGCAAAGCTTGTTCTTCTATGTGCTTAGTTAATCTAGCTTTAATAATACTTTCTACCAGTTTTCCAGGGACAGAAGTTAAGCTAACTGGCCTGTAATTTCCGGGATCCCCTCTGGATCCCTTTTTGAAGATTGGCGTTACGTTTGCCACTTTCCAGTCCTCAGGCACGGAGGAGGACCCAAGGGACAAGTTACATATTTTAGTTAACAGATCAGCAATTTCACATTTGAGTTCTTTGAGAACTCTTGGGTGGATGCCATCCGGGCCCGGTGATTTGTCAGTTTTTATATTGTCCATTAAGCCTAGAACTTCCTCTCTCGTTACCACTATTTGTCTCAGTTCCTCAGAATCCCTTCCTGCAAATGTTAGTTCAGGTTCAGGGATCTGCCCTATATCTTCCACTGTGAAGACGGATGCAAATAATTCATTTAGCTTCTCTGCAATCTCCTTATCGTTCTTTAGTACACCTTTGACTCCCTTATCATCCAAGGGTCCAGTTGCCTCCCTAGATGGTCTTCTGCTTTGAATGTATTTATAGAATTTTTTGTTGTTGGTTTTTATGTTCTTACCAATGTGCTTCTCAAATTCTTTTTTAGCATCCCTTATTGTCTTCTTACATTTCTTTTGCCAGAGTTTGTGTTCTTTTTTATTTTCTTCATTCAGACAAGACTTCCATTTTCTGAAGGAAGACTTTTTGCCTCTAAGAGCTTCCTTGACTTTGCTCGTTAACCATGCTGGCATCTTCTTGGCCCTGGTGGTACTTTTTCTGATCTGCGGTATACACTCCAGTAGTGCTTCTAATATAGTGTTTTTAAACAACTTCCAAGCATTTTCGAGTGATGTGACCCTCTGGACTTTGTTTTTCAGCTTTCTTTTTACCAATCCCCTCATTTTTGTGAAGTTTCCTCTTTTGAAGTCAAATGTGACCGTGTTGGATTTTCTAAGCAATTGGCCATTTACATATTTGGGATAGTCAAGACCACGGTGACTACAGGTGGAAGGTGACCAAAATAAAGACCTCAGTAAATAAAAAAGGTACCTGAGAGAAGAGGAAAGACTTCAAGTAAAGTGCTCTTGACAAGCTGTGAGTGAACTGGGAGTGCAGTTAGAGGGATAATTGGGTGAGGTTACTATACTGGGAACGTTGGAAAGTGTCTGGGGTTGTGAGTGGGGGAAGGGGTTGTAAAGTGCCTGAGGGAGTGAAATTACTAGGGCCCACCACTAATATCTCAGGGTTTGGGATACTTCTGCCCTGGCAACCCCAGTTGAAAATGATGGCAGCTGGTTTGATAAAAAAGCACCAGGGCCATATTTCTTCATAAAGAGAAGGCTGTTTTGTAGGATGTAAAGGTCTAGGCCACCACATCCTGTTAAAGAGACTTCTGTTTTTCTGTGATATTTGCAGGGTACTTAAGAGTTCTTTTATAATTTTAATTGATGTGTGGTTCCATTTACCTTATGGTTACAAGACGAATGACAGTGGTATGTGTCTTTTGCTTTCCTTTAAGTACTATGCAACCTCCATGGCTGCCTGTGCTTCCTGATCTTAAAAAGCCCAGTGGGAGGAATTGCCTCATGAAATCTTCACTAGGGTTTAACTGAAAGCTGGGGAAGCTGGCAAAAGTGCCTGAGATTGGTGTTTTCACTGATTTCAAGTACTTGAAGCACTCTTCAAGTACTTCAAAGGTTGTCACACAGAGGAGGGCCAGGACCTCTTCTCAATCATCCCAGAGTGTAGGACACAGAATAACAGGCTTAAGTTGCAGGAAGCCAGATTTTAACTGAACATCAGGAAAAACTACCTAACCATTAGAGCAGTACAACAATGGGGCCAATTACCTAAGGTGTCATGAACCACTGCCAAATATGACGACTGGATCCTTTTCACACAAATGATAGTGGCTTTCGCTGACACTGATATATATATCCTGGCAAGAGCTGAGCAAACCAACAACAACCCTGTAAGGTAGGTAGACTGCCACCCCCCATTAATCTGGTTACACACTCTGGGCCAAGGGGAAACCCAAAGTGCCAGAAATAAACCTTCTCCCCTAACCGAATCAGAGCCTCAACCGGCGGGACCACCACCCGCCCTTCCCCAATGCAGTACAGAGAGACAGAAGGAGGGGATGAAAGCTGAAGGAAGCACTCCAGGTCTCCAGGCTGCTCTCGCTAACTCCCTTTCAGGGAAAGCTCTCAGACACCCACCCTTCCTTGGAAGAAGGCTGTGAGAACCTTGCGTCAGGGTGAGTTGCTGCCACCATTATCACCACCATGGGTGTGGAGGTATGCAGGCCTAGCCCTCAGGCGCTGACTTTCTGGGACACAGAGGAGGCCGAGCTGCTGGGCACCAACACCCAGGGCTCTGAGTCTGAGGTCCGAATTTGAGTTTACCGACTTCACCCTGCCCAGCTAGACTTGGATGCTGCCTGAAGCGGGGGGTGATGTGGACAGCAGCAGAAGCAGTGGAGGAGGAGGCAGAAGTTCCATGCAAGGAACCCCTGGATTCCCCAGAGGGGCAGTGGGGTTCCCTCTGTTGCCTCGCCGGGGCAGCTGGACACCCAAGAAAATCAGGACATTCCCCTCCCAACAACAAACATATGAAACTATAGACCTGGTTGCAAATGCAATTCAGCTGGCTTTGAGGATATTGGAATTTAACACAGAAAATGCAGTTACTTGTACCACGGATAAAGCCACCATTAAGAGCTACTATATGTATTGTTATTTAACTTTTGCAATTGTATTTTGTATTCTTTTATTGATGCATTTTTATATTGTATTCTATATTTGTGTTTTTTGTAAGCCGCCTTGAGGGCCTTTGGCCAAAAGATGGGAAATAAATAAATAAATAAATAAATAATAGACCTGCCAAGGATTCCAACAGACAAGAGCCAAAGGTGCACTCCTTGCCTCGGAGGCTTAGGCAAAATATCCAATTATATGGTAGTCTGTGGTCAAGGTACTGGATTCAGGGCCCACTACCCCTTCAATGAACACACGCTGGTAAATAAGAAGTAGCTTTATGAAATAAAATATAAGTGCACAAATATAGCAGCAAATTGGTTCCTTAAAACCCACACTTCTGAGGGCCAGGTAAAATACAGAGAGTTAGGGTCATAGACAAAAATAACAAAACTGTCTAGCCTAGTCTATACTAAGAAACAGATAAGCAGCAAAATAACCATGGTTCCACATCTCCCCAGAGATATATAGCCTGGGTAGCGGGAGGTAAGATGGAACCTCAACATCAGCTAACACCATCACATTGAGGAACAAAGGCTAAGGTTTGAATCCTTATGGAAAAATTCCCAGCAACAGCCAGGAATTAATTAGCCAATCAGGGGGCTTTCAGATGATGAAATACTTCTGGAGTTTTCGCACCTAATGGTCACATACTTCCCAAACCTTCCCAGGCCTGTGGCCTTGATGTACCAGTCTCTGCTGATAAGCAGGTGTTCTTGCTTGGGCCTAACTAACTAGCTTCAGCTGTGAAAACTGCAAAGTCATTGCCTTCACAGAGGCCCCATTTTGAGCAAGATGTTTCCCTCAGAATTCAGGCTTTCTTGACATAGGGAGGTGGTGGGCTCTCCAACACTGGAGGCCTTCAAGAGATAGTTGGACAGCCACCTGTCAGGTATGCTTTAAGTTGGATTCCTGCATTGAGCAGGGGTTTGGACTTGATGGCCTTACAGCCCCCTTCAAATCCTACTATTTTATGATTCCATGGATTTATTTACAGGAAGTCCTTTCTTTTACAGTAGAGCCCTACTTATACGGTAGGTTAGGGATCAGACCCCTGCCAGAAGGCGAAAACCGCCAAAAAGTGGAACATCGATGAGCTGTAGTGCAGGGAGGTCCAGCTGACAACACTTGGCTCCTGAAGCTCCCTGCGCAACAGCTGATTGATGTTCCGCTTTTCCGTGCATCACCCTCTCCTCCCCACTCACTCGCTCACTCACCCTCATTATGGTGGGAGAGTAGTGCTCCCCTTGCGCGGCAGGCTCCCTGCTGTGGATTGCAGGGAGGGAGCTGCCCACCCGCGCCTGCTCATTCTTCCTCTGCCGCCTCCCTCGCTCATCCCCCCTTGCCTGCTTGCCCTCCCCCTGCCTGTTTGCTCACTCGCTCACTCACTTCCACTGCCTCCCTCGATCATCCCTTGCCCGCTCGCCCTTCCCCCTGCCTGTTCACTCACTCACTCGCTTGCTCACCCTCCACTGCCTCCCTCGATCATCTCCCCTTGTCCGCTCACCCTCCCCCCTGCCTGCTCGCTCACTCGCTACTGCCACCTCCCTGGCTCATCCTCCCCCTTGCCCATTCACCCTCCCCCCTGCTGGCTCCCTCAGTAATCCCCCCTGCCCACTCACCCTCCCACTGCCCCACTGCTCACTAGCTCACTCAGTGCACATACATTGCTTACCTTAAAATTTTAGAGTGTAAAATGGCGCCAGATGCTCTTCTCGGATTCAGCTGCTGAAAGAGTCATCAGAGCTTGGAAACGTTCCTTGTTTCAACTACAACTCCCATCAGCCCAACTGTAGTTTAAAAAAGGAACATTTCCAAGCTCTGACGATGTGCTCAGGGCATCGGGCGCCATCTATTTGTGCACTCAGCGTCTCTCTTTTCTAAGCTCTTCGCGTCATGCTGCAAAATCACAAAATCACCGCAAAAACAAAACAAGCGCCAAACATATGGAACATGGATACAATTCAAAACCGCCGCATTAGCGAAGTGCTGAGAAGCAAAGCGCCGGAAAGTGGGGCCCTACTGTACCTTTATGAGTAAAAAAATCCACTCATTTCTTTAAAATATAAAGACTTTACTTAAAAAACAGCAACAATGAGCAGCTGTCTGGAGCACAGCAGAAAGCCTCCCTGGCTTACTATGCTTACTTATAGGAAAGTCCAGCCCACAATGTCACCAGGTTTTCAGGAAGTGTGCAGATCATTAGAGAAATTATTTGTAAAATGAAAGATGGAATGCACACAAACTCCCCTTGGTGAGCAAAAAGTAAGGTAACTGCAAAAAAAAAAATCACACAAATTTATCTCACCTTTGTTAATTTTCAAATGCAATTTCTTTTCTTATTAATTGACAGAGAATAGTTGGGGGGAGGCAGGAAAAAACCACTGCACTAGTTTGAAGCTCATGTTCTGAATATTGCATAGTATGCCATGCTGTACACTAGTCACACATAAAATATCACTATTCATGCTCCTTTCTGCTGAACACTTGATCCAGCACTTGATCATTTCACACTGAAGCATCCCTTCTCCCATGTATTTTTTTCTTTAATGGACAGATTATGAATATAAAGATATCAGCACATCAGTGCTCTAGTCATATGCTTACCAAGATGAAGATGAATGACCAAAAACTGCTAGAATGCCATTTTTTTGCGAAATATGAAGGCAATTACATATATGAATAACACCACTGATATACTGTAGCCAAACAGAAATGACACCTGTTAGAAAGAAGATGCATGTTAACAGAGAGCTAATGTTCAGAGCCATTCACTTTTAAGTGGCAAATATGTGTAATGTTTAACATTAACAATTGTACTCATATCAGCGTTACTCAAGTAGTCTAACATTAGAAATGATTGTTAATTATTGTGAATACCAGTGTCTGGAGGATACCTGGGAACTAATTTACATGACCAAACTGACAAAAGGTTGGCTGAGTGAAACTGGCCTGAGGTTAGCACATAGAGATGTAGTCATGTGATTGTTTCACTAGACATACTGTGAGTAGCTGCATATATTACAGAGCTGTCTACCCCATGACCTTTTAAGACCAGAGAGAAACCACCTGCAGACATCCTAGCAAGATTTGAAAGGTATGAATAAGCAGAGTGGGTGGAGAACAGCACAGACAGCATGAAACTGATGGTTAAGGGATTTGACTAAATGAGAGTTGGGGTTTGTTTTGTTTTGTTGCTGGAAGCAATTTAGGTATGGTCAAAGTGCATAATTTCCTTCTTTGTTTGAATTTACAGGATTACCTCTCCACCCTTTTTTGGTATTACTCAAAGCCTGCTTTGTTGTTATAGAGTTGATCTGCTGGCTGGAGGGATCTCTAAGGAATAAACGTCTATTTTATGCTTTTAATAATATTTTCATGTATGATGTTTTATAGATGTTTTGAGCTGCTGCAAGCTTGAGAAAGATGGTATGAAAATGTTTTAAATAAATGAATTAAATAGTGCATCCTGAAGAATATTTTGGTTGCAAAGAGAGCTTCAACTGTTCCCGTTACCACCTTCAGTCCCCATGGAATCATCTGTGATCAAGGGGTGGCAGCGATGATCCAATTCATGTGACACCATCCATGCCAAGGGGTTCATGGAACAAACTGGGTCTACCCCATTTATCAGATCAACCTGTGTGCCACAGCTTGTCACGATGGTTCCAAATTGGTTCCAGACAGGGCCCGTTGCAACATTTGGTAAGTACCACTGTGTTCCACAATCCATTACTCCCTCTCAAATACTGGACTGGCTGTGAAGCACAGAGAGAAGAATGAGGATTCTTGTCTTTTTCAACCTGAGGCCCTGTTTGGGTCATATGGTCACCTTTTGTGCAATGCTGGGCTATTTATGAGCTATTATCCCCCTCCCCAATAGACCCCAAGTGATGATCTGTCAAATCCATCAGTCAAACTTGGAATACAAATCAATTTGATAGGGAGGGGACAACTCTTGCATGACCCTCTGCCCTCTGTGATCCCAATACCTTTCCTTGCCATTGATGGAACACAGCGTTGACTGGGTCTCGCTAACTGCCTCATTCCCTTTTTCGGGACTCTGCCTTTCAGTTCATGGACCAGTGGGTACCATTGATGTCGGTGGACTTTGCTCCAGCCTTATATAGAGGGAGTCTCTCTCTCCTATTTAAGCTTGTCCAGTACAATTCCAACTTACCAGCAGCTGAGTCACCCATTACAGCTGGACTTGAAGTATTCATGTCAGTGGGGAACATGACACTGTAGTACTCTGACCTCCAGGCCCTATCATAGTCTCTAATCTCTCCTTTTTTTGTTCTCAGAGATCTGCAGTGCTTTAAAGAATAGGTGATATGAAAGAACAAAGAAAGCCAGAGCATTCCAGGCTTAATTCTAGTTCTAATTCACAAATCAGTGCAACTCTGCTGGTGGCCTATCTATCAAAACAAGGCAGGACAGGTTCTCTCTCTCATGATGAGATGTGTGATAAAAAAAATATTTTGCATAGCGCTGCCTAGTGGGGTGAGCAGGAGAAGCAACCCATCCAAAGATCTGTTCCTCCACTGCAGGAAAAGAATCATACTTACCAAACAGAAAATTTGGACGGCCTTTCTCTGAGGTCCCATAAGGGCTAACAGATGAAACCATGGCCAAAGCACAAGAACAAAGAGAAAGCAATGCAGAGGAATGTCCACAAGAGCTAATCCACACCAATATGCAGAAGGAAAGAGTCCTGAGAATCTATCAAATTCACACTTTCTGAAACAATACAAGAACCGAAACAACAGCCATCCTTCAAAATGTGCACATATCCAAATTTTGCAATGCAGTTCTCCAACCAACCAATATTCACAAAAATGCATATATTAGGGGGAAATGTGCATATAATTAATATTAATATACAAATGTAGTATATTAGGAGAAATTGCTTTCAAATATGTTTACATTAGTAAAAATGTATTTATTAGGAGAAATTCACACTAAAACAATGAAGAATTTTCATGAAGATTTTTTTTTAAAAAAATGGCAAATTGCTGCAGATGAATTTAAGATTGGAAAGTTGAGAAACTGAGACAACCAAAACTGACAGTTTCCATCCCTAGGTATTACAGATGAAATCATATTTTGAGAGGCAAACAGAAACATTGAAAAGCTTACCTTAAGCAATCAATTTAATCTAAAAGTTCAGCAAAGAATTCAAAAATGACTGCATAACAACAGCAATGTCCTTTCTGTGTCTGGAGTATGATTTCTAAGTCTTCCAGCTTGTGTCTTTACTGTTTCAATCCATTAACGCAGCGAAAAAAAGCTAAGATCTTTCACAAGCAGTTTGTTGTTTTTTTCCTCCCTTCCCAGATCTTCCCCCAGGACAGTTGAACAGATTTCTTTGTTCTGGTAAGACTTAGCCAGTCTTTATGCATCTCGACCACTAAAAGAAAACTATGATCCAGAGTTTGGCAGAATCAAACAGCTTTCTAATAATACTCTCCATCAAACTGAAAAGGACAGTGTATTGCCATCTATTTACTGAGACATTTGTGGGTACTAAAGGGGGTAGAGTCAAACAGCTTTCTGATTATGCTCAGCACCAAACTGAAAAGGAAGGTGATCTGTCTTCTACTGTAAGATGTCTTGTTTACACAGACACTTTGATTACTATATACAGTAACCACGGGAAGGCAGAGATCATCGAATTTATCTCTGTAGTTAAAAAAATATATGTTATTTTGAAATACAGCATGAAAACAATTTCCCAAGATCTACAAACAGGGTGGGCAGGTGAAAAAGAGGGCAAGATTCCTGCACATTTAAAAGTTGTATAGAAGAAGGTATTTCTGCAGGTGTAATTGCTTACCATGCTCTTTTTTATGTGGCCACTTTATCCTGCAAGCTCACAAAGTTATTATTCGATCTGGAGCATGAGCTGAGGTTATATCCTAATCTGTCAATGCCATTAAACACAAAGGAGGTTACGTTCCCCATCTTTTTTTTTAAAGCATTTCTTCTCATTACAGATGTGGTAAGTAATAAGAAGTGGTTGTTTTTTGCTCATGGGCTCATTATATTTGTTTTAAAGTTTTATTGATTCTTATATATCTTTGTTTTTAGTGATTATGATTTTGTGTTTGTTTTTTGTTGGTTTATGGATCTTAATTGTGTTTTATTCATAATTCATTCTGTACATCACTTGGAGCTTTATTTTTTGTGAATCAAAGAGTTTATAAGCTCTCTAAATAAATAAAAATTAGTGCCAACTACATTTAGAGGTAGTTTGGAGGCCAGCTCACAGTAAGCACAATTAACGTCATATGGAACATAATCCTAGTATCACAGCTTGAGATACCTTCACAAAACACTATCAGAAATAACCCAGACAGACAGAGCCCATTCTGATGAAAGACTATGACCCTTTCAGGAAAAGTTGTATTAATTTGCTGTTCTGTATTTTATTTTTATTTTATTAGCTTAGAGAATTCATAAAATGTTCAATTAAAAAAAAATTCTCCAACTGGTGCGCAGATAAACCTATGAACGAAAGCACAGCTAACATCCCTAAACCAACTAAACAAATATACATAAAATCATCATGATTAAAAACAACTATAAAGACTTTAAAACAAATATAAGGAGCTAAATCATGAGTCTGGATACACTTCCTGGAACAGAAGTGTTTTCAGCATCTGTCTAAAACGATATAATGAGGGTGCCTGCCTAGTGTCAATAGGCAGGGAGTTCCAGAGCACAGGTGCTGACACAGTTAAGGAACAGCTTCTCACAGATGCAGAATGGATGTTATGTGGCACTTGTAAAAGTGCAAGTACTGCAGATTGAAGGCACATACAAGGCAAGGTGGTCGCTTAAGTAAAATGGTCCCAAGTCATTAAGATCTTTATATACCAATAGTAACATTTTGAACTTGATCTTGTAACAAATTGGCAGCTGGCATACAGTGGTGTACCAAGGGTGGAGGGGGTGGAGGGGGTGGAGGGGGTGGAGGGGGTGGAGGGGGTGGGCCACCCCAGGTGCAGACAATAAGGGGGTGCACTACAGCCGCCGCTCACTTCGCCATGTTGCTGCCCCCTGCCTGAGGTAGCCACCAGATTGCAGGAGAAGAGGATCCCCTGGGCTGAACGACTGGAGCAGAGACCTCAGCAACAGCCTCCCCAAGCAGGGCAGATCATGGAAGAGGAAGAGGAGGGCCATACAGTGTCAGGCTTAGGTGGGCAACACAGCCAGTTCCAGACAAGACTGTTAGGAGTTAAGGACAGAGTGAAGCCGTTAATTAAAAGCACTGGGGAGAAACGCCCAAGGTCAGGCTGCAGCTGTAACAGATAAGAGAAGCAGCAATAAAAAGGCTTCAATGAGCACACAGAGGTGTGGGGGGAATAGGATTGTATTGAGACGGAGCACGGTGTGTTAAACTGCCTATTGCAACAGTAAAAAAACGCTCTTACTGAAATCTTGGCTGGTGGTCTATTCTTTCGGTCGGCGGCAAGCACTAATAGGCAAGTAAAAAGAGCTACTGGACTACTGGTTATGCTGGTTAATAGGTGCTGCACTCTACAAAGGTTTATGGGCCCAGCTCCATACCAGTAAACACCAGTTTGCTACCAGTAAAGAAAGCTTGTGCAACACCGGACAACCAAAGGAAGCTGAGCCGGAGAGCTGGTGAGCTGTGGGAGAGTGGCAAAGCAGAGGCAGAGGATTGTGTTGCCAGGAAACCAAAGTGATAAGGAAGTCTGCGAGAATGGCTGGAGTATCTTTGGCTGGCATTCCACTGGAACGTCTCTCGGAACGAAATTACTCATGCTGGCGGCTGCGGATGCAAGCCTATCTAAACAGAGAGGATTTATGGAAAATAATTGACCAACAACCCCCCTCCATTCCACCACCTGCAGAATGGCTACGCTGGGACCAAAGAGCGAAGTCATTAATAATCTTGGCTGTCGGAGACTCGCAACTATTGCATTTAAGAGGTAAAAATACTGCTAAGAAAATGTGGACTGCTTTAAAAGACTATTATGTTCAGGAAACAGCTAGCAGTAGAATAAGTCTCGTGAGAAAACTATACAGGATGCAGCTAACAAACGAAGTGACTATGTCAGAACACTTAATGAATATTGCAAGCTTGTTTGCAGAATTACAGGAAAGGGGTGTGGAACATTCAGAAACACAACAAATATATATCACTCTTTCAACACTCAATGACTCTTGGAATCCTGTCATCAGCGCACTTGAAGCGATGCCCAATTCTGGACTTTCAGTTCAATATGTTGCTGACAAACTGAAACAAGAATGGGAGAGAAGAAAAGAAACTAAACAAAGGCAAGAGGGATGGAACGAAAAGAGTGAAAGAAAAGAAAAAACAGAGATAAAGGCTTTTGGGACTAAAGCATGTTACAACTGCGGCTCCTTGCATCATCTAAGGCGGGACTGTGACTTACTGAGAAGGAGGAGGGACGGAAGAAAACCCTCACACGTGCAGTTGGTGAGTGCAAAGACAAAGAATGAAAAAGACATTGTAAACAGAGACAATAGTATGTGGGTCTTGGACTCAGGCTCCACCCATTCACTCATAAAAGATAAAAGTTTATTTAAAACAATGGTGCCAGCTGATGAAGAAGTGAGTTTAGCTGATGGTACTAAACAAAGGGTGATGGGTAAGGGTACTGTACAGATGTGTGCCTTACAGACAATAATGACAAATGTGTTATTTGTGCCTAATGTAACTCAAAACATTCTGTCAGTTTCAAAACTATTGGAAATGGGTTATAGCGTGTTATTCAGTAACAGGAAATGTGAAATAATGAAGAAGGGAAAAGTGTGCCTAAAGGGATATTGTAAAGAATCCATGTTCTATGTAAATGTAAACCCTACAGCACAGGCCTCACTAGTAACGCATAAGAAAACCCATGATAAATGTATCCATGAATGGCACCGAAGGCTGGGGCATGTAAATTATGAGACTGTGAAAAAGGCAGCTCAATTCAGTGCTGATGTACAACTAAAAGACTTCAAGCAATACATGCAGTGTGAAGTATGTCAGCAAACAAAGACCACTGTAGCTCCTATTAACAAAGTAGCAGAAAGAAATACTGATAAACCTTATCAGACTATACATGTTGATTTAGCGGGACCATTTCCCAAAACGTAAGGTGGTGCTAAATATTTTCTTGTGATTGTTGACGATTATTCAAGATATTGTCATGTAAATTTACTAAAAACAAAAGATGAGGCTGCAGAGAAATTAAAACGTTTTCTAAACAGAGTGGAAGTGCAGCATGGCACACAGGTGCAACAGATTAAATCTGACCAGGGAGGGGAGTTCACAGGAAAGTCCCTGGAAGAATATTTGGAAATGAAAGGAATAAACCTTGCTGTAAATGTGAATCAGAATGGGACAGCTGAAAACAAAACATTGCAGGATGCTATGAGAGCGATGTTGAAGGATTCAGGCCTTGCTCAAACTTTCTGGGGGGAAAGTTTAATGTATGCTACATATATTCAAAATAGAGTACTGCATAGAACTATTGCCATGTCACCATATGAAATGTTGTATAAAAGAAAGCCTAGATTGCAACACATACTGAGATTTGGTTCTCCATGCTGGGTGCATGTTCCCAAGGGAAAGAGAAAGGGAAAATTGGCTCCCAGAGCGAAAAAGGGATATGTGTTGGGGTTTCAACATGTGAATTACCGCGTGTGGGTTCCACAGGATGGTAGTGTAACACTCAGCAGGAGTGTTAGAACACAAGAACAAGACTCAGAGAACCACAAAACATATGTAAATCTAGATTGCAGTGACACAAATGTCATAAATGCAACAGAGCCTGCTCAACAAATAAAACAGGAAAGGGAAGAAACAAAACAGGAGATAGAGACAAGCAGCTCTGATTCCAGTAGCAGTGCATCAAACACAGATACAGAAACAGAACAGGAACAAGAAACAGAAATATTAAGGAGGTCAACACGACAAAACAAAGGGAAACCGCCAGAACGTTTCCAAGTATCAGCCATACAGGGTGAGATAAACAATGAGGAAAACAAACAGTGCAAAGTAATAACAGACAGTGATACCCTGTTCATAAATAGCATAAGAGAACGAATTGCTTAACATGCCTGAAGACTGTACAAATGTAAAATTGTAAAGCAATGTAACTGTGTAACCAAAGAAATGTATACTTGTAACTATATTGTATTGCAATGTCTGTCTGGAAGGTGGGGGCTGTCAGGCAACACAGCCAGTTCCAGACAAGACTGTTAGGAGTTAAGGACAGAGTGAAGCCGTTAATTAAAAGCACTGGGGAGAAACGCCCAAGGTCAGGCTGCAGCTGTAACAGATAAGAGAAGTAGCAATAAAAAGGCTTCAATGAGCACACAGAGGTGTGGGGGGAATAGGATTGTATTGAGATGGAGCACGGTGTGTTAAACTGCCTATTGCAACAGTAAAAAAACGCTCTTATTGAAATCTTGGCTGGTGGTCTATTCTTTCGGTCGGCGGCAAGCACTAATAGGCAAGTAAAAAGAGCTACTGGACTACTGGTTATGCTGGTTAACAGGTGCTGCACTCTACATACAGCAGGGAAAGAAACATGCTGCAGGCTGGAATGTGTGAAAAACTGGGGAGGGTTGGAATTAAGTGGGTATTTGCCCACCCAAGCAGGTAGCCTGTGTTTTGCCCCACTGTGTGGTGCCTCCTCTTCCTGTTTTTCTTTCTCCTCCACAGTATGGCCCTATTAGGGAAGCTATTGCTGAGGCTTCAGCTCTACTGTTTGGTTGGGGGGCTCCTCTCCTGCCTCCTTCTCTATGGTGGCGGTAGCAGATTGGCAGCAAATCCATAGTGGCTGCCATAATAGGAAATTTTAGGTATACATACATGTATAGCTAATGGGGAATTCAATATACATAAACAATAAGCAAAATGTATTCTTCTGTAAAGCTATAAAGGTTCATAACATTTTAATAGTTTAGTAGGAAGCCAGACCCTTTCCTCTTTGGAGCTGTCTCCCCTGACCATGCTGGTTTGTTTGGAACTACTTGTACTCTAAATAATTGATAACACTGTGCTGAACATCTCAGTATCCCTAAGATGTAGAAAGAAAGAATTGCAGTAATAAAATGCGTAACTAAATTGCTTTGCTCATTAGCTGGAGTGCTTAGCTCACTGTGAAGATGTATCATGGGACAGTTCTCCACTCACTCAGAGGGAGACTGACCAAGTGTACACTTGTCATCCAATAAAGGCCTACCTTTTTGCTCCAAGCCTGTGTCTTCAAAAATTTTCTTTAAGGACCCCCAGCAAAAGATCCCAAGGAGAAGAAGAATTCTTCAACAGCCAATCTCATCCCTACAATCCCCTTGCATGCTGATTGGCTCCCACCATCTGTTGTGGGACGGAGAGAGTCAGGAAGGAGAGTCATGAGCAGTTGGAGTAAGAGGTTTAAAGAGAGGCAAGGAGGGCAGACTCAAGCCCAGGTATTTACTTTAATTCTTTAAGCAGAGGTTCTCAAACTGAGAGAGACAGTGTGGTGTAGTGGTTAGTGTTGGACTATGACCTGGGAGACCAGGGTTCGAATCCCCACACAGGCATGAAGATCATTGGGTGACCTTGGGCCTGTCACTGCCTCTCAGCCTCAGAGGAAGGCAATGGTAAAACCACCTCTGAATACCACTTACCATGAAAACCCTGTTCATAGGGTCGCCATAAGTCGGAATTGACTTGAAGGCAGTACATTTACAATTTTTCTCAAACTGTGGTCTTCGCCTCCTTTGCCCTGTGTCTTGGAATTACTTTAAAAAAACTGTGCTGGGGGCTGGGGCTAGCTGGGAGGGTGGGAAGGGATATCACAGCATGCTCAGGGTACCAGCCAGCAGCAAACTTTTGGTGAGATGGGGGCTTGCTTTTTAAAAAAGTTATGGAGGAAAGGATGGAGCAATGGGTGGGTCTCTGCATGCTCAGAATGCTGTTTGTTGCTAGTAAAGTGGAGCTGGTGGCAGGTGCTTCCTTGCTCCAGGGAGGATCTTTGCTGAAGAGTGTGTGTGCTCAAGTAGAGGGGGGAGAGGTATGTATGCAGGTGTGCTTACTTACTGAAGGGGGGTTGCTCAAGTAGTGTGAGTGTGTGTGTGAGTGTGTGTGTGAGTGTGTGTGTGAGTGTGTGTGTGAGTGTGTGTGTGAGTGTGAGTGTGTGAGTGAGTGTGTGAGAGAGAGATTGAGATTGAGATTTGCCACTACACTACTGTTTGAAATTCATCATCATCATCATGTTTGTATGCCTCCTTGAGCTTGTTGGAGAAAAGGTGGGGTAGAATATAATAAATAAATTAAGTGGTCCCCAGCGAGAATGAGTCCCTTGGGCTGAAAAAGATTCCCCACCCCTGCCTTAGAAAAAGGGAAGAGAACCTCCAGCAGTGGAATCTGCAACAAAGAATTCTCTATAGCAGGGATAGGGGCCATGTCATCCTCTAGATGCTGTTGGACACCAACTCCCATTATTCCCAGACAACATAGCCAATGGTCAGGAATGATAGGAGCTGTAGCTCAGCAGCACCTGGAGGGCCATTCCTGCTTTATAGTGCTGCTGCCTTCTTTTTAAACACAGGCGATGCTTTCCCCATCACTGATGTTGGAAAAAGAGCTTCATTCTTGCCTGCCATAGAGCTTTTAAAGCAGGGTTGGGCAGCATGTTAGGACTTGTTATTTATTGCAGGTGGGGAAAGCTTGGAGAGGGAGTAAGGGCTGGAGGGGGTAAAGCTGAGTGGATGGAGTGATGGAAGGAGGAGGGAGGGGGAAAGCTCGATGCAAGTGATCGGTTCAGACCTCTGGCAGAGTGATTTACTCCTCTCCTGGCAATCTGCTAAGGGTAACCTGCTAACCACAAGTTTTAAATTTATTCATCACCTTTTAATGCCATCCTTTTTCTACGGAATTCAAAGTAGCATTTTAGCCACTGGCGGAGGAACATTTCCATTCACCACACCTGAAGCGGAAACAGATTGATCTGCCAATCAGCTGAATGAATGAATGAATGAAATTTATTTCGGTCATAGACCAGCCGAGTTTATATAAATACCATACAGAAATTACATTTTACAAAAGGAAACCACAAGATAATAACATGGGAATAAAATAGTAAGAATTAAAATACTTGCTCCATGTCTAGTATCTTTTTCCTGCAAATAATGGCAGCTGCACAAAATTTGGCTACCTTAATGGTGACCATTGGATTACAGTCAGCTAACAGGAAAGAAAGATAACCAGCTTCAGAATCCTTTGGAAGTGCTTGTATGATAGGAGTAATAAAAACATAGCGGAGATCTCGATAAAAAGAACAATACAGAAGGACATGCGCTATTGTCTCTACCTCCCCATTCTCACATGGACAGACCCATTCACAGTAGGGAATTCCATTATATTTGGCCTCAAGCAAAGCGGAGGGCAGGACATTGTGTCTAGCCAGTGTGAACGCTTTCCTATACTTAGCGACAGTTAAGTTTACCAGATAGGGCGCAAGAGAGAAAACTCTATGATTCAAACCCAGGTTAGGATATGCTGCAACCAAACTTAAAGTAGTTTGGAGTTTGACATCCTTAATACGTTGAAGAATAGCCATTTTGGCCTTAGAAAACCCGAGTTCAATAAGCGCCTCAGGGGAAAAACCAAGGGCATAAATTTTATTATATAGTAAGCGCTTCCACTTGGTCTGAAAAGAATCTTCTAATGTCAGAGGGGCCAACCCTAAGGGGGTGAAAATCATCTTGAACCAGTAATTAAATCTGTAGATCCAAACACGGGACTCTAAGAGAAGGAGACCAGCCTCGAGGCGAGCAACTACGTTAGGTACACGGGGAGGGAGGCCAAGTATGGATCTAAGGAATTTAGATTGAATAGCTTCCAAAGCCACAAAGTCCTCAAAAGCACAAAATTGCGCACCATACAACATTTGTGCTATTACCTTGGCACTAAAAACCTGTAACGCAGAGGGAATATGTTCTCCCCCTTTACTATAAAAGAAGGACAACAATGCCTTTAGATTCCTCTGTGCGTTCGCAATGGAGTTGGTGATTTGTGGTTTCCAGGAGCCAGTAGAGTGGAAAATAATTCCCAGGTACCTATACACAGTAACCTGCTGAATCCGATGATCATTTATTTGCCATCGGTGATTGACCTTCTTTTTAGTGAAGATCATAACCTTAGATTTGTCATAATTTATTGTCAGCCTTTCCTCTTTACAGTAGGAAGCAAGTGCCCTCAACAGGCGTCGAAGGCACACACTGGTTTGAAATAAAAGAACAGCATCGTCGGCATATAATAATATGGACAGGGGTCTATTAGCCAATTTTGGGGGATGAGAATTTACCAGCGCCAGGTGGTTGACTATCGAGTTGATATATAAGTTAAATAGGGTGGGTGCAAGGATGCAACCCTGTTTGACCCCATTAAAGTTGGGAACATGCTCCGACAAGTGGCCAGCGCAATCAAATCTAACCCTTAGACTCGTGTTCTCATGCAGGATTCTGATTAGATATAGCAGCCTTCTATCAAAGTTAGTACTCCCCAACTTGAGCCAAAGTCTGTCCCTAGAGATTGAGTCGAATGCCGATTTGAAATCAATAAATGCAGCAAATAACCTTCCACTTGGAGTAGTGGTATATTTTTCGGCCAGGTGTTGAAGAACTAGCCCTTGGTCTGCGGTCGATCTCCCTGTCCTGAACCCGCTTGTTCGTTTACTAGGATTTTCTCCTCCTCCAGCCAAGTAGTTAATTTTTCAAGGAGGTGTTTGGCGTATAGCTTACTAATAACGCACAATAGGCTTATGGGTCTATAATTTGCTGGGTCAGCTCTATTTCCTTTTTTAAAAATGGGCACAACAATTGCAAATCCCCAGTCAGTCAGGATTTGCGCGGATTGATCAATAACAGTAAATAGAACTGCCAGGATTGGGGCCCACCAATCTATATTCTCCTTCAGTGCCTCAGGCACGATGTTGTCACTTCCGGGGGCTTTTCTGGCTTTAAGCATGTTGATAAGGGAGATGATTTCAGGGATAGTTACCGGAGGCCATTCCAGGAGAGAATGCAGCTCCTCCCTCATGATGCACAGATGGCTATGTGACTTAGCATAGATATCACGAAAATATGATTCCCAAACACCTACCAAATGTGGGAATCCAAGGCCCTTAGGTTAGATTGCCAGCCCTTAGCCACCAGTCTCCAAAATGCGGCCAAATCTTTCAGCTTGGAGGCTTTAATTAAATTTTGCCAGGCCACGCGTTGCAACCTTTTTCTTTTTTTCAGATAGCAGGATTTTATAACTTCTCTTCAGCGCCAAATAATCTGAGGGCAGAGACGGGAGATCAAGGGCTCTATAAAGCTTATATTTTGCCAGAAGGGAATTTTTCAAAAGAACACATTCTTTATCATACCCTGGTTTGGATACTAACCACAAACCAGGGTGTCTGTCTGCTTTATTCGTGCTCCCAGTGTATCCTAAAGCAGTGATATTGTGCTAGAACAAATTCCAGGCAGTTTGCTGACAGCAGAGCATAGCGCTGGCTAAGGGCCTCCTCTGAGTTAAAAAACTCAGAAAAGGCCCTTGCTAATTTAGGTGTCCAATTCAGGCGCAGGGCTCTTTGTGACATCCTTTGCTCTGTTGCGGAATTTAACATAGGTTCGCAAATAGCAGAGCACGTTTGGATGCCTAAATTAAGAGAAAGAGACAAAGGGAGGTGGTCGCTTTCAACTCGGTTAACCACACAACAGCTATTTACCAGGTCAAACATGTTAGATGAAACTATAAAATAATCAATTGTTGACGCACCTTGTGTAGTTATAAAGGTAAACTCACCCGACCTGTCTCCCTCTACACCCCCATTGAGTATTCTCATATCTAGTTTTTTAACCACCTGAAGAAGACAGAGCCCAGCAAAATTGCACCTTGTGTCTTTAGATTGTCTAATAGGAAAAAGATGGTCACTCTCAGTACTCGGTTGGAGTAGGTGGAAATGGGAGTAAAGAGTTTCCTCATTCAGTCCAGTTCTGGCATTAAAATCACCTGCTAGAATGACAAGAGATTCTGGGAGATCAATCAATAAATTGAAAATATATTCTTCTAATTTAATCCAGTTGGCTTTTATTAAAGTTTTTTGAGAAAGGCGTGGTAAATACACATTAATCACCACCAGTGATCTTAAACGGAACTTTAGGAGTATTGCAGTGGCCATATTATCGAGATCCGGTAATCTCGTATTAATACCTCCCAATTTGGTTGACACCAATGTCACTAAATCACCTTTAGGACGGCCACCGGAATCACTGGGGACTGCCACAAGCGAGTACCCCGCAAAATCACTTAAATCTAGGCAGCCTGTAAGCCAAGTCTCCTGGAATAAAATAATGCCCTGCTTAGTAATATAGGCTAAAAAGAGGGAGTCTGAGCACTTGTTTGTCCATCCAGCAATGTTCCAGGACAGCATAATCAAGGGGTGTGTGTGACAACTTCTGTCAATTAGACATAGGGGGGTGTTTCCGAGTCAATGTGTAGTTATGGGGACTCATCCCCTCAGAGCCCAGAAGGCTCAGTGATGAATTAGCATCCGTAAATTTTTCAGCTTCAGCCAGACTAGGTTTCTTACTACACTGAAGTGTAATTAATGTGCCCTCATGTGTTTCCACTGCCTCAAAACCCTTTTCTATGGGCTCAATAATATCTAGAAGAGGATTTTGGCTGCTAACATTGGAGGACACCCAGGGAAGCATCTCTTTTAAATGGTATGTAAGGGGAGGAGGTACTTCCGAAAGGCCCTGTTCGTTTTCGCCTAAGAATCTCATCTCTGTCCATGAAGGAAGGTTAGGTACGATGGTAGAATTATTCATCAGAGCTCTACCTTCAGCTGGCCCCTCAGGGTCTCTAAGATCCTGGGAGTTTGTGAGGGGATTAACTTCCACATTAACCCTAATAGAGGTAGAGCCCAGGATTCCACCAGGGAGGTACTGCCTACCTCCCGGTGGAACCTCCAAGCTGAGCCTCCCCAGGGTTGCCATGGGATTCCCCACCAGCTGAGAGCGCTCCTTGCTAGGGGCGCCCTGGTACGAGCAAATGTCTTCCAGTCGGGATTTCAAGAGCTCTAGCCTTACTAAAATTTCCTTTTGTGCTTCTGTCGGTAGGGCTGAATACGAATTGAAGAGCAAAGTCTCTTCTGGCTCAAGGAGATCCTTGTTAATACTGAACGAGTGGCCCTGGTTTAAGTCCATCCCATGTTTAAACTTCCCGTGTGTTGGGTCAACCAGCTCCAAATCTGGAGCTGGTAGTTCCTCTGTTGATTCCTGTCCTATTAAAATCCTAGAACAGATTGGCGCCTCCTTAGGCAGTTTTTCCCCCCCGTTCTTTAATTGGGGACCCAAAGCCCTAGGAGAAGCTACATCTTCGAACACTCTTAGCAAACAAAACCCCCTGCTGGCTAGCACATCTCTATAAGAGTATAATATATTAGCAGACTCCTGCACCCTAAAAGTAATCATAACATGCACATACGGTCCAGGGGAGGTGAAGTACTCTACGCAATCTAAAGGCTCATCCAGACGACTGCAAAATGTGATACACGATCGCTTTGTGTTTTCATTATTTTTCGGTCGTCCATATGACATCGTGTGCTGTTGCACTTTTTTACGGGTTAAATCTGCTCCTGACAATACCACAAAAAATGCAATTTGCCTTTTAAAATCGGGAATCATCCGCTGTGCCTTCAGGAGCTAGGACGCAATACAGCAGACTTTACAGCTGATGGGCAGTTCTTGGGCATTTCCCTGAGCCCCTTCTCCTCATTCCAGCCAATCACGTATCTGCACTTTTGCACATGTGCGTGAATATGGGGGGGGGAAGCCCGGGTAAATTGAACCAATCATCACAATGGTGGGGTGTTGGGGGGGCTCTGCAACTACTGTGCAGATGCAAAATTCCAAGTTTATTTTTAGCCAGCCTGCGAACTGGGCGGCCGCTCTGGGTGAGATCTGCAATTGTGGTTGTGTGTAAAGCCCCCCTGTTCCTGGCTGGTCTCACTGAAGTGTGGCTGGTTGGTGCAAGGAGCCGCTCTTGGATTGGGCAGGGAATGTGGGCAAACAGCCCCGCAGCGCTGAAGCCCATCCTGGAGATGCCATAGACTGAATTTGGGACCATTTGCATGTGAGGCAGATGCTCTTAATATGTATAAAGGTAGAAAAGCAGAGAGCAGGAACCCCCTTTTGGGGGGCCCTCCTCAAGCAGTGTAGTCCCTTCCTGTATTTTTGTTAGCTTGCATTTGCGGTATAGCACAAAAGTGGCTGTATGCTTTTCTACCTTTATGCATATCATATTAACATTTCTGGAGATACACAGGGCTGACAATTCCACTTATTTCTACAGAAACGCAGGTAAATGGGAGGGAGGGGTGGTAGTTAAAAACTTTCTTATTTCAGCAAGCCTTTGATTCCGAAGGCGGCCAAGGATAGGCCCAAAAGGATGTTATATTGTTCTTGCCAGTTTATTTTTTAATTATTCTGATTTTATGATTATGTTTTTTAATTATTAGAAACAGTTTAATGCTGTTTTAAACTAGAGTTCATTTTTTAATTACATCTGTTTATACTTATTCATTTATGTATTATATGCTTTTATTTTTGATAGGTTTTTAATTGTATGTGTCTTTTATCTGGAAGCTGCCGTGAGTTCCAATTTGGAAAAACGGCAGGGTATAAATAAAGTTAATAATAATAATAATAATAATAATAATAATAATAATAATAATAATAATAATAATAATAATAATAATAATAATAGTGGTTGTGACAAGGTTTTCTCAAAAATGGAAGGGCAGGGAGCAGGAACCCCCCTTGCTTTTGGAAGGCAGCTGAGTCCCGGCTTTCCAGCGCAAAAAGAAGGGAGCCAACAGTTTTGTCCCTTCACGTCTCCTCTCCTGCTCCCCAGTTGGTTATAACCCAGATAAAATGAATTATAATTGTGATGGGTAATAACAGAAGAAAACATGAATTGTCCCTGGGTGGGCTTGAACCACCAACCTTTCGGTTAACAGCCGAAGGCACTAACTGATTGCACCACAAAAAGACCTGTAAGTAGCAAGCAGCAAGGAACTCCTTTACAGCCACAGGGAAATTCAAACTTTTGCGCTCTAACGTTCAAGCGCATGCATGATATTGTGTGTTGCAAAGGGGGGGAGCATGTGTCATTTGTTTGTGAACCAATTGGCTGATGGAGGTGGTTTTACAGGCGGGGCTTGGAAAAAGCGAAAAGGATGTACGGATCTTTCCGCTGCATGGGCGGGTGCAAAAAACAGGTATTCTTTAAATCGGAAAAAGCGGGGGGGAAAGACAGTGAGGACTGTCAGATGGCAAACCGGATATGAAAAACATGGATTAGCATGCTCTATTTGGATGAGCCCTAAGTCTGTAGCTTTGAGCAGTGCCATAGGCATCCCTATCAGGACATTAAGGAGATGTACTTTCCGCTCCTCTTGCGATAAAAAACCTCTTGGTTTCGGGTAGTTGGAAAGCACTAGCTTCTTGCGATTTAGTACCAGGGAATAGTTAGTGACTTTGGGCCGCATGCAGTGCGACAGAGTGTGGGTGGGCACAATATGTTCTTGAATCCCCTGGGGATGGTTCCACTGTGGGTCAGCTGAGGACAGTAGGCATAGGGAGGTCAACGAAGTTAGAGCCCGTGCCAGCTGTGAAGCAAGATTGTCTTTATTCCTACTCTTCTCCGTAGGAGGAGACTGAGGCTGGGCTCTCCGGGAGTTACCCCCCTCAAGATGTCTGAATAGTTTATCGTAATTCATCTTCCTGTAAGATGGAAGTTTTGGATTGATAATGTTCTTAGGTTTCTTGCATTCCGGAACTCCCTTCTTTTTAGCAGCCCTCTTCCTCTTCCTGGTGTTCACTACCAATGAGTTGGTGGGTTGAAGCTTGTTCTCCTTCCCCAGGCACCCTGATTTCCCTCTTACCGGACCCGTCTCAGCTTTTGCTATGAGTTCTGCTAGCGTTGTGAGCAAGGTGTTACTCTTATCCAGATAGGATTTGATGAGATCAATATCTTTCTTCAGTAAAAAGAGCCATCCCTCTATTGGCAGGCCCTCTGTGTTTGGTGAGGTAAGAGACTCCAGAAGGTCCTGAGGATCATGGGTTTGCTCAGGGGGGGCTTCCTCAGCGGATTGCTTTACCCACAAGTCAGGACACCAATTTGCCAGTCCATTGTTTATGGAAAGAGAGACGTGTTCCGGTTGGATCTTATCCTCCACAAGGGAGAGTTAGAAAACAAGGTTGAACGCTGTTTCCTCAACTTTTGGTGTTTGCATAACACATTTAGTGTCAATAGACCAATCCAAACTGAGGCACTTCTCATCTGCAGTCGATTTACTCTTTAAGTCTGGAAAACTGAGTAATTTTTGTTTGGGAGTGTTGCAACACCTGGGGTAATACCCATCGCTCTGTATCCTGTTCTTGTAAGTACCATGACTAAGTAACTTTAAAATAATTATAGAAGGAAACAGGAACACAAGTCTATCAAGCTCAAAGCTGGCGTAATAAAACAGAGATAGAAAAGATAGTCATAAACATGCCACAGCTGCACAATGTCAGTATAACCGGAATACTTGTTAACACCCAGCGTAGGAGTGAAACAGCAGTAATAAAGCCAGTAAGCATCCAAATACCAGCAGTGGGAAGATGAAAGAAATAATGAAGCTTCTTGTTGCTTTTTAGCAGCAGCTTACTTGAAATGGTTCCCTTATCAGAACTCTGTAGAAGAAGATTTGATGGTAGGATGCAGGCAAATTTCCTAAAACCACCAGCAGTAATTATCAGGAGAAGTCAGTAGGTGATAACATTAAGTTGTTGAAGTTGTTGAGACAGCAGTCCAAAGATAGCGAATACTAGATAAAATTAATAGTTAAGAGCAAGGTCCCACAGGGAGCTCCCACAGCAGCGTCCTCCTAGTTCACCATCTTGCCCATCAGCTGCAAAATCTCTTTGAAGCTAATTTTATTTTTTTTTAAAACGCACTCATGCTGCTCCCAGGAGGTTTAACAGTAAAAAGGGACAGCATTTCACTCACATTGTGTGCCCCCATTTTCAGAAAAGAGAGGTGCAGACACACTGGAACCAGCAGAACAGGGAGTGTGTTTCTGTATGTTCCTGAAATGGCTGTTTTAGAACTGCAACTCCCTTGCAAAAGCAAAAAATCTTCTACAGCCAGATCCCAACCAAGGCCAGTGGAAGTGAATCCTATTTATTTCCAAGTCAACATGTTTAGGATTACATCCTAGCAATCCAATCCCAAGCATGTTTACTCAAAAAGTAAGTTCTGTCAGTAGTGCCTGGAGTCTTAACGGGATTCTTATTGTTTGTATTGGTTCAGCCTCTCCCTCCATTAAGACAGTCTCTCCTCCACTTTTTTACCTCAGCCTCTCCCCCATTAAGCCACTCTCTCCTCGACTTTTTCACCTCAGCCTCTCCCCCCATTAAGCCACTCTCTCCTTCACTTTTTACCTCAGCCTCTCCCCCATTAAGCCACTCTCTCATCCACTTTTTTACTTCAGCCTCTCCCTCCATTAAACCACTCTCTCCTTCACTTTTTTACCTCAGCCTCTCCCCCCATTAAGCCACTCTCTCCTTCACTTTTTTACCTCAGCCTCTCCCCCATTAAGCCACTCTCTCCTCCACGTTTTTACCTCATCCTCTCCCTCCATTAAGCCACTCTCTCCTTTACTTTTTTACCTCAGCCTCCCCCCATTTATACACCCTTGCTCGCCACCTCCACTTTTTATCTCAGCCTCACCTCATCTCCCCCATTTCACGTCTCCCCTCACTTTTCTCCCTCAGCCTCTTTTCTCTCCACACCTATTTGCCCAATTCCATTTTACCTCTATGTCCCCTCCCCCACCTTAATTAAAAAAAACCTGAAGCCCCTGAAGGATTATACAATGCGCAGGGTTTTGTTTTTGCTTTTCTGGCTTCCCCTGCCCACCTGCCAGAGAGACAGAGACAAGTCCCCATTTTCCCCCATTGACACAGCAACTGCCATGTGAGAAGACATGGAGGCAAAAGATGTCTATAGGAAGCAGCTGGTCCCACCTCACTACGAGGGGGGTGTTAAAAAATGATCCGCTCTGGGTGTCAAATACGCTAGGTGTGCCAGTGATGTCATAGATTTTTCAGCACAGATGTATTATACTGACAGAATCTGACTTCTGTCAGCAATTACACCATAGCATTCTGTGCTAACCATAGTTTCTGGATCAAGTGTGAGAGAAGCCTCATATAAAGTGCACTGGCAGCAATCCAGTCTTGAAGTTGCCAATATCTGAAATCAGTAGTATATAGCATGATGGAACTGCGCCACTTTCCTGATAGCTGAGTTGCTACTTCATACCATGATGGAGAGGGAAAGGAGTGAGGCGGCAGTAAGTTCAACATGGTACAACTACACTGGCATAGCCAGTCCAGTGCTCATGACAGTGCATTTGCAGCATGCTGATGTTGCTGCTGCCTCCCCTCTCCCCTCCCCTCTCCATCCCTATATACAGTAGCAACTCAGCTGTTGGGAGGTCAGGTGAGCCCCACCATGCTGTACTCTATTTCCTGAACTACAGTGTCAAGCTACTCCAGTCCAGGAATGGTTGCAACTATTGTACGAGCCAATACTGGTAAAAGGCACTACTAGCTACCAAGGCTGCTTGGAAGTCCAGTGACAAAGCTGGGTCCAGGAACACTCATAGACTGCATACCTGCTCCTTCAGAGGGAGTCCAGCCCCATCTAGAACAGGCAATCCAACCAATTTATTGGATATCAGAACTACTCACCAACACAGCATCTGTCTTGCCAGGATTCAAGCTCAGGTTATTTCCCCTCATTTAGTTCATCCAGGGCCTGCACAATTCAGATGTTGAGGAGAAATAAGCCTTGCCTCCAAATCCCCTAGTGACGTTCCCAATGGCTTCATGTTAAACAGCATTAGGGATAAAACAGTGTTATGCAGTACCCCATACCATAACTGTCAGGGGTTCCAAAAGCACTCTCGCAATATTATTATCTGGACTCAGCCCTGAAGGTAAGACCAGAACCACCATAACATGTTCTCGGCAAAATTGGGATATAAAATACAGTTCCAAGCTGACCGTGGCAGAAAGCCATTACTCAATTAATGCTACAACATTGCTCTGTGCAACATGTCTCGAATGGAGTTTGTCACAAGGAGAAACTTAGATTTGTATGCACTGAAGCACTAAGGAGATCATTCATTAGCACAAGCATTTCTGCTTGCCTGGCAGAACGACCTCCCGTCTCCTCTCCCTGTATGCTATTCTAGGGGTTCACCCAACTGGACTAGATTTGGGGGGGGATGGGGGTGTGCAGGGAGGGAAATCCCTGTTGAGCTAGCAGGAATCATTGAGCTGGCTTCCACTAGCACAACGAATACAGTTGAATACAGCTCTAAGCATTCAAAAGACCCATGTTGCAGGCAGTTGTATGTGTGACTCATTATTACCTGAAATTGTAACACAGTATGAACTTAACATTTCATCTCTGGAAAATGCTCAGAACTGTCTGCTGATTTGTTTAAATTTACTTATGTATTTAAAATATTTATATTCTGCATTTTGATCCACTATGACTCTCTCCACAAGAGGCTTAACAGTAACATAGGACAAACATTACATCAAGGGTCATAAGTGTGGCATCAGCAGGTGTCAGTGTGTCCACCCATACATCCTATGGCATCTGTAAAAGGTTCCAGGACCCACCCATACGACTGTATAATCTGCAATGTTATAGTTTGTGTCCTCATTAATTCACCGTCATCCATATGACTTTGCAAGCTAGTATTGAAAGAACTGGCTGAAGAACTCTCATAACCGCTGTCTATTATCTTTGCGAAATCACAGAGGACCGGTGAAGTGCCAGATGACTGGAGGACAGCTAATGTTGTCCCTTTCAAAGAGGGCAAGAAGGAGGAACCGGGTAACTACAGACCAGTCAGTCTAACATCAATCCCTGGAAAAATTCTAGAGCAGATTATAAAGCAGTCAATCTGTAAGCACCTTGAAAACAATGCAGTGATTACTAGGAGCCAACATGGATTTATGAAGAACAAATCCTGCCAAACTAATCTCATCTCATTTTTTGATTGGGTAACCTCCCTTGTAGACTATGGGAATGCTGTGGACATAATATATCTCAACTTCAGCAAAGCTTTTGACAAAGTGCCCCATGATATTCTGATTAGCAAGCTATCTAAATGTGGGCTGGATGGAACAACTATTAGATGGATCCACAGTTGGCTCCAGAATCATACTCAAAGAGTGCTTATCAATGGTTCCTTCTCAAACTGGGCAGAAGTAACGAGTGGGGTACCACAGGGCTCGGTCCTGGGTCCAGTGCTCTTTAACATTTTTATTAATGATTTGGATGAGGAGGTACAAAGCATGCTTATCAAATTTGCAGATGATACAAAGTTGGGGGCATAGCTAATACCATGGAAGACAGAAACAAAATTCAAAGGGACCTTGATAGGCTCAAGCATTGGGCTAAAACAACAGAATGAAATTCAACAGGGATAAATTCAAAGTTCTACACTTAGGAAAAAGAAACCAAATGCACAGTTATAAGATGGGGGATACTTGGCTCACCAGTACGACATGCGAGAAGGATCTTGGAATTGTCGTTGATCACAAGCTGAATATGAGCCAACAGTGTGATGTGGCTGCAAAAAAGCAAATGCTATATTAGGCTGCATTAACAAGTATAGTTTCCAAATCGTGTGAAGTACTAGTTCCCCTCTATTCAGCACTGGTTAGGCCTTATCTTGAATACTGCATCCAGTTCTGGTCTCCGCACTTCAAGAAGGATGCAGACAAACTGGAACGGGTTCAGAGGAGGGCAACAAAGATGATCAGGGGACTGGAAACAAAGCCCTATGAGGAGAGGCTGAAAGAACTGGGCATGTTTAGCCTGGATAAGAGAAGACTGAGGGGAGATATGATAGCACTCTTCAAGTACATGAAAGGTTGTACATACAGGTGGGCCAGGATCTCTTCTCGATCGTACCAGAGTGCAGGACACGGAATAATGGGCTCAAGTTGCAGGAAGCCAGATTTCGACTGGACATCAGGAAAAACTTCCTAACTGTTAGAGCCATACAACAATGGAACGAATTACCTAAAGAGGCAGTGGGCTCTCTGACCCTGGAGGCATTCAAGAGGCAGCTGGACAGCCATATGTCGGGAATGCTTTGATTTGGATTCCTGCATTGAGCAGGGAGTTGGACTCGATGGCCTTGTAGGCCCCTTCCAACCCTACTATTCTATGATTCTATGAATTTTTGCTTTCAAAAATCTGCATTAGAAATACCACAAAAAAATCGATATGCTTTTCTGTATCAATAATCAATCGCATTAAAGTCCGTGCACTCAGAGACAATGCTGCAGACTTTCCTGCAATAGATGGTCCACGGGCATTGCTCCATCATATACCAAGCCCCTTGTCTCCTCCCACCCAATAGCACATCCACAAACCTGTGCATGAGTAGGAATTTTAAAAAGATATACGTTTCTGCATTCTTCCAAAAAAGTGTGTGAAAAACAAATAACCGTTATGGACCAATTACTCAAATGAGGTGGACTTAGGGGAGTGGCCAATGCTAAAGCATTTAGACCAAAAAAACCCAACACCCTCACATATGGATGCTTGATAATCGGGTTTTCACAATAATCCGACCACAAACAAGACATGTATGGATCTCAAGGACACCAATCGAATATGGAAAATGTGGATTTTGCAGTTAGGTATGGATGGTCCCTCAGTAATTGTCCCCTCAAAAATCCACATTGCACAAGAGAATGTTTGCTCTTTGTGCTTAGTTCCTGTTGGCACTGGCTCAGCCTCTCCTATATTGAACATGCCCCTTAAACATGCCCACCTTTTTCTAGATGCCAGGACTGGACACCTACATTCCTATTTGTTCTATCTGGAATTCAAAAGATAAATTTTGGGCTGAAGATGATTTTCTTTCCTATGGGATTGGCACCATTGACTCCAACCGAGCTTTTTCTGACAAAAAGAAAAAGGACACTGAACAAGAAATTTTAGAATCTTGGATTCACTCTTGGTGTTCTTCTAGCTTTTGGATATACCAAAGCTAAGGCAATGAATTTAGGATACAGAACTGCAAAACTGTTGAAGTATGGCCACAATATACCCTGATTTCAGGGACAATGGGAGGGCGTTATGTGCCCCCAAATTACTTGGCAAACTTGACAGTCCCCAAAGACAGAAGAGCATTTACATTAGCTAGATTCAACGTCCTGCTATCTGTACTTCTGGAGGGAAGATTTAGGACAGTTCTCTATAAAGAGTGAACGTGCCCTTGTTGTGGGAAGGGGTGTGTGGGAACAGTTGGGCATATTTTATTATTCTGCTCCTTTTATCATGACATCTGATTCATCTTTATTACTGTAATTTTACAGAAAATTCCTGGCAGATCCGACAAACTATTTATTGTATCTTTGGTCAGACCAGAATCCCCAGGGTACAGCTAAAATGGCCAGGTTTTGCACTGCTGCCGTTGCCTGCTGTGGAATGTTGATAAGATTATTTTAATATCAGGTTTCCATATGAGGTCTGAGAATTTTAGTAATTTTATATGTATAGTATTCTATTTTTTACTGTTCTGGTTTGCTATATTCTATATGTGCTGGTCTATGACTGAAATAAATCTATCTGTTCTGAAAAGAGAAAAAGTGCAAAAAACATCTCTGTGACTCATCATGGTAGTAGCTGATATAGATGATGATGATGATGATATTTCCATTTGTAGACCGCTCACTATCTGAAAAATCTCAAAGCTGTTTACAATAGAATACCCAAGGTACAATAAAACCATATCAAATTAATTTACAAAGCAAAATATGTGAACAATATATATGTACATAAACACAATATAGAAGTCAGAAAATTACAAGCAGTATAATATGAATAAAAACCAACATAGTACAATGTTGCCATTCTCCCCATTGATGAGATAGCTGATGGGAGGGGCATGCCCACATCAATTTGTGGTCCTCTCTCATTTAGATGTGGCAGCCATTTTGTATTATGCCATGCATAATATGCCAGAGCAGCCATTTTGTGAATGGCACCCACAGCACTTTCTCAACATTCCAAATTTGTCCACTGGCTCAAAAAAGTTGGTGATCCCTGCCTTAGGGTCATTGGTTTGTACATAAGGCAAGCACTCCCAGTAACCCTTCCTACAAGTCTGTATGGTGAGCCAGTATTATATGTGTCCAGGCATTTTGAGGCAGTATGAGCTGGTGTTAATAATGGCCATGTCCACTCTGCTGAATTTTTACTGTTGTTCTGTTAAGCTGCTTTGAGGCATAGCTTTCACCAGCAGGTCAGGAGAACATAAATAAGTAAAACTCTAATCCCAGCAAGAAATGGATTGGGCAACAGACCAGGAAAATATTCCTTTCTCCCTCCCCCTCAAATCTTTCCTCAGCCTTGGGAGCAACTGGGAGCAGAGAGAGAGAGTGCTCCAGAAATCAGGAGGCATTGTCCAATTTTGGAAAGTGCCTGTCCAACACTCTCTTCATTTCTTCAGCCCAAGGATTGTAATAATACTTTTAAAAGAAAAAAGAAAAATCCTTTCGTTATGCAAGAGCACAGTTACAGTGAATAAAATAATAAAAATAGAAGAGAGCTTTCCTGCTGCTGAAGCCACTGAAAACAACTATAATGTTTTTTGCAGATGCTGGTTGCTGAGAGAAGGCTGCAGTCCTAAACAAAGAGAGGCATTTGTGTACAGAGGAGGAAAAAAAACTTTTCTTGCTTTCTTTAAACAGGTCACTTATTTGTGTTGGTGCAGGATCACCTTGTGCACCCTACTTTTTGTATTTTGAGCATGGTGGGGAAAGAGTAGCAGCTGCGGTTTCTTTAATCTCTTGCCACGGATCGCAGGGAGGGAGCTTTCAGGCCACCCACCCGTTCACTCGTTCCACCTACCTCTCTCTCCTGTGTTCTGAGCTTGCGCGCACAGCGCACACAGGGTTGACTTCAACCAAGATGGCAGTGGAGGCTTTTTTAAGGGACTGATGTATGTGCACGTGCATGTAGTGTACTGCGTACACATGCCATCAACCAAGATGGCGGCAGAGGCTTCAGCCCCTTAGGGAAACCTCGGTCGCCATCTTGATTGATGGCAAACCTGCACGCGCCGCAAAAAACAACAGGAAGGTAGGTGAAGCATGGGGATAGTGGGGGGATGGCGGGTGGCACAGAAGCTCCTGTCTTGCTGTCCGCGGATGCTTCTGCGGATCGCAGAAGGGGAGCGGAGGGGCCCAGGGCAGGCTGGTACCCAAGGGCCCTGGCATGCCTGGGGCCGGCCCTGGAACCCAGGACTGGTGTCTTTCATGACTAGGGCTGGGGGAGAAGAGAGCAGGAGAGTAGTTGATAACACAGATATCTTGACATTGGTAATCCAATCAGCAGAGCATGTGTGAGGTTGTTGCACATTTCCAGCCCGAATTTCACTTTAAGTGGAGAGGTGGAATGTGTGTAAATGTGGTTGATCAAAAGAAGAAGAAATTTTGAGTTAAGCAAATCCCTGCTTTTATATAAACCAAGAGACTTAAATATATTTTGTATGAATGTCTGAGTCCCCATACCAGTGAAATACTGGGGGACCTTGTGGGACATCCTGCTGCAGTATTCAGAACTGATCATATGGTGTGAAATACTTGTTTTTCTAACATTTTTCCCCATCTGCCATATCTTTTTCTCTGACTAATAGGAACTTACAGTTCACAGGATTGGTTTTATTTTTTAAAAAAGAAACTCTAGATATTTTTAAGCAATAACCATTGCCCATGATACTGCTGTGACAGCAGCGGGAATCCCCTCTGAACCAAAGCAATACACTTTACAGGTTGGTTAGGTGCTGTGTGCAAAATATCCATAGTATGTTTGCAAGGGAGGAGGATGGGGAGAAAACCAAAACTTGGCCACTCCTCCATGACCTCATTGGCCACACTCCCGTAGCAGCCTTGCCAGGTCTAGTGGGCACCAGTCGCCACTGCATGTAACCTATATGTATTTTTAAAATTTCTGACATAGCTAATGTCAGAATATGTTAAAGAAGTTTCCATCAGGGAATATGGTTACATGATGAGGAATAAATGTGTTTCAATGTCTTCCGTTTGAGGCACCTGCACTTTGGACATGCAAGTCCTTCTATGTAATTTTGGAGGGTCCAGCTACAAAAAATGCAGGTGTGTCTGGTGGACCAAGCAGAATGCACTAATGTGTAAATTTCCTCTACAGAGCCAATAAGAGGAGAATATCACCAGACTGAAATTTGAAGGATCTAAACCTATGGTTTACATTGTCACCCCCCCTCTCCCTTTCTTTCATTCTCCCTGCCCCCCAGCTCCATTTAATTTATGGGTTGGCATTTATCTGATCTTAAGTTATGTGTCAAAGACAAGCTTAGTTTAAAGAACATAAGAATTGTCCTCTAGCCCAGTACATGTAAAGGCACTTTCCAAGTGCTTAGGAGGAATTCTGCAACAGTGAAAGGGAGAGGATTACAGCATTTCCTGTTTTGATTCATAAATATATAATGTCCATATGGAGGTGTTTCTGGGCTTCCCCCCCCCCCACAAATGCATATCTTGCCTGCCAATAATCGTTCCTCAACTCTGGACTCTCTATTGATATAAACCATGCATCTGTGCCAATTTACATCTTCTGGAGATGAGGACTGTTGTAATTTGGGGTAACTGAAAATGATGCAATACAAGACCAGTTTCTTTCATCAATTTTTAGTGTAGTTGGAGGACAAGTGGGTTCTATAACTGAAAATCTGCCCAATATCTCCATCTGCCCTTTTTTGCTTCTCTGGTATTTGAGAGGGCATCGTTGCCAAAGACTAGAGAAGGGCAAACACAATCTCTGGTTTTAATCCAGCTGAATGTTAATTATGATCCAAGTTCCCTTGAAACCATTGAATTGACTAACTGTAGCTGGATTGGAGCCACTGTGTTTTGAAAAGTATGAAGTCCCAGAGGATTACTGAATTCTTGGCTTGTCTTCCATTCCTTGTAAATTTCAGACAAACTAAAGCTGGGTACAGGGTACAGCCAAAGTTAAGCACATTTCAGCTCCATTGATTTCAGAGTCCGTTGTGTCCTAAATGCACATGAAAAAAATGCTTAACATTGGTAGGATTGTGGTCTTAATTTTTAAGCATGCAAGAAAATAGAGTCAAGACAGGGTGCTTACACACTACATGTTGACTCTGGAATAACCACATTATGTTCATTCTCTTCTTCAGAGCATCTACATAGTCTCATCATCAAATTGTTATTGTTCTGTGTCTTTCCAGGGTTTGTTCATCTTTTTCCAAACTTCAGAAAAGCTGACTTTTTGGAAGACAAGAAAAGTGTTGCACCATCTCTGCAGATGTGCATTTGTGCTGCTCTTCTGTCTTTTTATGGAGTGTGGCTTTGAATGTGTGGAGTAATCCATTGGACTGGCTTACCTAGCCTATCTCCATGCATCCGCCTTTGACATACCTTCTACTAGATGGGGGTCTCCAAGTTTCCAGATGGGATTTCAAAAGGGAACACTTTGGTTTGTTTTAAATATTTCTAGGCCATCTTTAAGGGTAATACCCTCCCAAGGCAGCTTCCAGTAGAAATATAATAAAATACACAACAATAACAAACCATTAATAGAAGCCAGCAGGAATAACACAACATCCAGCCCCAAAATACTGAAATACAAAGCATATCAATCACCAAAATCAGCAACAGAGCAACTCAGGAAAAAGCCGACAAAAAAACAAGAGGGTCTTTAGTACTTTCCTAAATACCTTAAAGAACAGAGCCAGTCATAGTGCAGTTGGTAATGTGTTCCCAAGATGTGGGGCCACTGTAGTAAAGGCTCAATTCCTTATGCCTGCTAGCCTGATAGCTCTCGAAGATAGGTAGGGATGGGCAAATCTGTCAATTTTGTGTGTCCCAGTTTTTCATATTACCAGTCTTAAATTCAGTTCTCCACATCAGTTTGCAATTTTTTTAAAAAAAACTTCATGAAACTTAATCAGCATCTTATTGCAAATTTCTCATAATGTACACATTTTTGTATGCAATTCTTACTAATATGCACATTTTTGCAAAGCAATGTTTCCTATTATAATGCATCTTGCATGCTATTTTCACTAGTATATACATTTTAATGCATACTTTACCCTACTGTACACATTAGTTGGCTGGATAACTGCCTAGTTTCATCTGTATTTTAATGTTACCATTGGAAATGTATAGTCAGGGCTGGCGCCAAAGGGCGGCCAGGTCAGGCCCTGGCTGAGGGCCCCTGGGACCACAGGGGCCCCTGAGGGGCCCCTCAATAGGGTGGAGGAGGAGTAGCACTCCCCTTCCACAATCCATGCAGGGAGGGAGCTTCCAAGCCACATGCATGTTTTCTGGCTCCACCTACCTGTCTCTCCTGTTCTTTGTGGCTATGCGCACAGAGCTGCCATTAACCAAGATCGCAGCTGAAGTTTCCCTAAGGTGCTGATGCCCCTGCCGCCATCTTGGTTGATGGCAGGGATGCACCCACATAGCACACATGCTTTCCATCAACCAAGATGTCAGTGGAGGCCTCAGCCCCTTAGGGAAACCTCAGCTGCCATCTTGGTTAATGGCAGCCCTGCATGCACAGCTGCAAAAGACAGGAGAGACAGGTAGGTGGGGCGTGCATGTGTGCATGCAAGAGTGTGTGTGTGTGCGCACGTGTGCATGTGCACACCGGGGCCCAGGGCAGACTGGTGCCCAAGGGCCCCGGCATGCCTGGTGCTGGCCCTGTTTATAACCATCATCATGGTTTATTTATATGCTGCTTTTACATGGTGATCTATGCTCAAGATGGCTCACAACATGACAAAGTTACATAATTCACTGTTAAAGTTCAAATAGTCGAAACAATAACTTTAAGAAAACATCTCATTAAGATATATACATTAATTGAAACAGTACCCTTAATAATTCATAATAATAATAATAATAATAAATTTAATTTCTTCGTCACCTATCTGGCCAATGGCCACTCTAGGCGACTTACAAAATTGTTAAAATACAATTGATAAAATACAGTAATACAATATAAAAACAACACATCTGCAGCAACAATATTAAAACTGGGCAGGAGGCATTTCAGTTATAACAATTAACCCTCCCCAGATACCCCGAAGGCCTGCTGAAAGAGCCAGGTCTTTAAGGCTTTCCGAAACACATTTAAAGAAGAGGCGTGCCGGAGATCTTGTGGGAGGGAGTTCCAAAAAGTGGGGGCCGCCACTGAGAATGCCCTCTCTCTTGTACCCGCCAATCTGGCTGTTTTTGTTGGCGGGATTGAGAGAAGGCCCTGTGTGGCCGATCTTGTCAGGCGGCATAATTGGTGGCGTTGAAGGCGCTCCGTGAGATAAACTGGGCAGGAACCATGTAGGGATTTAAAGGTCAATACCAACACCTTGAATTGGGCTCGGAAAACAACTGGTAGCCAGTGTAGGTCGAACAACACTGGTGTGATGTGATCTCGGCGGCGACTATTCGTAAGTAGTCGAGCCGCCGCATTTTGTATCAGTTGTAATTTCCGGACAGTTTTCAAGGGTATCCCCACGTAAAGCGCATTACAGTAGTCCAAACGAGAGGTGACCAGGGCATGTACCACTAGTGGGAGCTGGTGAACAGGAAGGTAGGGTTGCAGCCTTCGTATGAGGTGTAGTTGGTACCAGGCTGCCCGGCTCACTGCCGAAATCTGAGCCTCCATGGACAGCCTGGAATCAAGCACAACCCCAAGGCTGCGGACCTGGTCGTTTAGGGGTAGACTCACCCCGTTGAACTTCAGGTCAATGTCGCCCAACCTTCTCTTGTCCCCCACAAGTAGTACCTCGGTCTTATCAGGGTTCAACTTCAGCTTGTTCCTTCCCATCCATCCACTCACGGATTCCAGGCACTTGGACAAGGTCTCCACAGCCAACTCTGGTGAAGATTTAAACGAGAGATAGAGCTGAGTGTCATCCTCATATTGATGACACTGCAGCCCAAATCTCCTGATGATTGCCCCCAGCGGCTTCATATAGATGTTAAATAGCATGGGAGAGAGGATAGAGCCCTGTGGCACGCCACAATTGAGAGGTCAAGGCTCTGATACCTCCTCCCCCAACGCTACCTGTTGGTACCTATCGGAGAGAAAGGAATGGAACCACTGTAATACAGTGCCTCCAATTCCCAATCCCTCCAGGCGAAGCAGAAGGATACTGTGGTTGACAGTATCAAAAGCCGCTGAGAGATCGAGGAGAACAAGAAAGGTGGATTCTCCCCTATCTAATCCCCTCCTCAAATCATCTACCAGAGCGACCAAGGCTGTTTCAGTTCCGTGACCAGTCCTGAAACCCGATTGGTATGGATCCAAATAATCCATTTCATCCTAGTGTGCTGACAACTGGTTGGCCACCACTCGCTCAATGACCTTGCCCAGAAATGGCAGATTCGAAATTGGGCGGACGTTATCGAATACTTGGGGATCCAAGGAGGGCTTCTTTAAGATGGGCTTTACAATTGCCTCCTTGAAGGCTGATGGCATCACACCCTCTTTCAAGGATGCGTTTACCACCACTTTGATCCCCTCGCCCAATTTCTCTCTGCAGCTCACAAGGAGCCACGAAGGGCAAGGATCAGTAAGACAAGTGGTTGGCTTCACAGATGAAAGCACCTTGTCCACTTCCTCAGAAGGGAGAAGCCAAAACTGATCCCAATTTACCGGCATGCAACTGGCCAACTCTGGTTCATCCACTGTGTCCACGGCGCACGGGATCGAGCTCCGTAAGTGTTCGATTTTATCGGCGAAGTGTTTTGCTAATAAGTCACAGGAGGCCTTTGACTGTTCCAAGGGTTCCTGAGCAACTGGACCGACCAGACTTCGGACCACCTGGAACAGCCTCCTGGGACAGCACTCCGCAGACGCAATAGAGGCAGCAAAGAAAGCCTTCTTTCCTACCTTTATTGCCACTTGGTAGGCAGCTACTGCTGCTCTAACCTGTGTCCGGACATCTTCGGAGCGGGATTTCCACCACCAGCGCTCTAGTCGTCTCACCTCCTGTCTCAGACTACGCAACCGTGGTGTATACCATGGTGCTAGCTGAGTTCTATTCAGGGGGAGAGGACGTTTCGGAGCCACCCGGTCTAATGCCCTGGTGATCCCCACGTTCCACTCCTTCACCAGGGTTTCAACCGGGCGACCTTCAGCAGGTTCCAATTCCCCAAGCGCAGTCAGGAATCCATCCGGATCCATCAGGCGTCTGGGGCGGACCATTTTAATAGGTCCTTCACCCCTGCGGAGGGGGCATGGCAACGAGAAGTCCATATTTACCAGGTAGTGGTCTGACCATGACACAGGAGTGGCAAGAATCACTCCCAACTTCAGACCACTTCTCTCCTCTCCCAGGACAAATACTAGGTCGAGACCATGACCGGCTACATGGGTGGGCCCAGTATTACTTAGGTACAGTTCCCAGGAAGCCATGGTTTCCAGGAAATCCCGAGGGGCTCCTATGAGAGCGGCCTCGGCATGCACGTTAAAGTCACCCACAACCAACAGCTCTGGGGACAATGCCCGTACAGACGAGACCACCTCCAGCACCTCGGCCAGGGAATCTGCCGTGCAGCGGGGTGGGCGGTACACCAGCAAGATCCCTAAACTGCCCTTCGGGCCCAACCTCCAGTACATACAATCAACAAATTGAGTCCTATGGAGGGGAGGTCTGGCAAAAACCAAGGACTCTCGATAGATGACTGCCACACCCCCTCCCCGCCTTCCCACCCTCGGCTGCTGTGCGTAACGGAAACCTGGCGGACACATGGCCTCAAGAATTGGAGCAGAGGCTTCGTCCAGCCAAGTTTCCGTAATACATGCCAGGTCTGCGCGCCCATCCAAGATCGTATCATGGATGAGCGAGGTTTTCTGAGCCACAGACCTGGCATTACATAACAGCAGTCGAAGGTCAGTAGGAACCTTGCGTCCCCCAGTTTTTGTCTGGTTCTGAGCAGACCTGGAACATGGGATGGATATAATGCATCTGTCCCGTGTTCCCCTATTCCGGCGTGGTCTGCTAGCAGCACCCTTCCGGCGCCTGCCGCCCAAACTTCCTATAACTTGGCCCCCCACCTCCCTCTCCGGCTTGCACATGCCTCTATCTTTATCTGCTTATCAGCAGGCCACCCACCCTAATAAAATTCGTCCGGAGACCCACCTCCATACCCTATAGCAGCAGTATTTACCAATTTAAAACAAATTAATTAAACCAATTAATTAATTAATTAAACCAATTAAATTACATCAAATTAAGTTAATTAATCAACTAAACCAATCAATTTATATCAAATTAAGTTAATTAACTAAATCAATACAATTCAACTAAATCAATACATAATTCATAATACATAATACATAATTCATAATAACGTCCAACAATAAAATACAAAAACATAATCCCAATAACAATAAAAATAATTGACCTCCAGAATTAAATTTTGGCCCAAACAAAAGCCCACAGTCAAGATGGTATTTTGGTACTAGCAGCTTTTATAGCGGCAGTCAGTCAGGGCCCCACCCTCCTGGGCCAGGTGGAAAGAGGCCAGCAAGCAGGGAGAGGGTCTTGCAGCACTCATAGTCAAAGTGGTTTCTCTGAGTAACCTGAGTAAAAGCAGGTATTTTAAGTTCAGAAGCTTTTTTATGTTTAATGAACACTATCCTGAAATAGTGATTTCTGAAACAAATAATTCTCTTAAATTACCCCTTACACCTTTAAGCACTTGCAATGTTTAAATGCCCACTCCAAGTTTTTCTAGCAGTTCTACTCTGCAGTAGTTCTAACCCAGGTGTCTATTAAATATTCTGTGGGCCTTTCTCTAAATATGTGATTATACTGAACTGAAGTCAGTTGATAACAAATATACTTTACCCTGGCCTGAACCTTTCTCTGTGGTATGTTTTTTCCTGAATCTCTGAAGGAATTTTAAATTGTCACAGTCATAGTATCTAAAGAGATTTTTTTCAGAACCATTAAAGCACAATAATGGCAATTTAAAAAATGCAGCCTGAGCACTGATGAATCTTGACTGGACAGAGCTGCGCAGGCCAGGTATGTGGAGTTTTGAGCACTACGTCTTTAGTAGGGAGTAGGAACACAAGCCACCATTGATTTGTTAAAAACTACAGCACATTTTCCTATTCTAAAATTACGATGACATTCTTCAAGTGGAAGCTGTTATGCCACATATTTATGTCACCATTTTAATAAGCTGGTATTTGAAAAGTTCTTTAGCTAGGGTTGCCCCACAGGTTGCACCCTGGCTATGACCCTGTTTGACTTTTTCAAGGCAAAACGCAAGTCCTTGATACCCAAAATACAAGGATGGTGTTCTCTGGGGGAAAAAATGCTCCGTATTTAAATGGGTCTTCAGCGGGTGATGAACTGAAACAGACAAATTCCAGCTTATTATGGGTGCAGAAATTAATCTGAAAACGTTAGTAGCAATGTTTTGCTGCCTGACTCTGCTAAGATCTTGTCATTTGTTCTTTGCTTCTTTTTCTTAACAGATATCCCTTGCAAACTGAGATATATTTTCTCAGAAGTAAGCTTCACTGAGTTCAATGGGATTCTGCCCAGGCAAGCAAGTGTATGTGATTACAATCTTATTCAGATATATGCCTTATATGACAATAATGCTGCAGCAGCTGCCGGAAAAAAATGTACTATCTGTTGCTCTATGTTAGGGTAATCATCTTATATAAGCATTCAGTGTTAAGTTAAAAATGCTCTTTCACAGCCTATTCACAGCTACTGCATTTTTAATTCTATGCATGTTGTATTAATTGCAGGGTATATTGTGTATGAATTGTAGGGTATATTGTGGTTTACTAGTCTCACAATATCTCCATTATTAAGATGTCCATCAGAAATGAATGTTTTACATTAGATTGAGTCATCTTTTTACAAAGGTTTTGACAGTTATCAAGTTTTGGCTTACCTTTTCAAAAAGATAATTAACATTTTAGATGAAAATGTTTTTAATGTTTTTAATTGCTGTAAACCGCCCAGAGAGCTTCGGCTATGGGGTGGTATATAAATAAATAAATAAATATTCACAGGCTGAGAAAGTGAGAGAGTATTTTGTCAACACTCTCAGAGGGACTGGCAAAAGTGCAACTATTTTCAGAGTAAAAGTGAGGTTACCCAAAAGCAGAAAATTACTGGCCACTTAAAGGAGCCAGGAGCAATCGCAGCCATCTGGGCTGCCATGTTTCCCATAATGTCATGGAGATGTAATCTTGTCCTCAATGTGACATTGTGGCAAAAACATGGTGGCCTGGCAACCAGCAGTCACTTCAAGTGGCTAAGGTATTTTTTATAAAGAGAGAGAAAGGACAGTGCTGGCTCCACCTTCCATGATAATCCCTCCCCCTTTCTCCAAAAAACTATACACTTTCACCAGCCCTCTGGGGGGGGGGAATTGCACAGTGCTTCTTGTAGTTTTTTATTCATTCATTTTTTAAGTATTATTGTGGGCGATGATTCTGCTGATGCAGTATTAGCACCTCCATGTTTTTTTTATCCCACTTTCCAAAGCAGCTAACATCCATCAGATGAAATAGTAAAAGCAAACCAAACATTAAACCAACTGAAAGAGGGCATTAATAATGTCAAAAAGAAGAAGAAATACCATGGGCAATAATGTATTGTTGCTTTATGTAGTAAGTGTAATGACACAGATATTTTATCTCATTTTATTTATTTATTTTTATCCAGCACAGGGGGAACCAACAATTCTTGGCAGACTTGAACATGCTAAAAACACAGAACAAAAGCACAGCACGAAACAAATCCATCTCACTGGGTGGCCTTAATCTGGCTCAGAGAAGACCTGGACAAACAATTTGCAACAAAAGCATATCTTACACCAAAATGCTTGGGTAGATGTGCTCTATATCACATCAAAAAAACCTCCTAGAATGGTGCCTGATCCTGCAGGAAAAGTTGCCCCTCTATTTTTATTGCAAATTTCTTGCTTTTCAACTTGCCTTTGTATAAAACACTTGAAATAGTTAAGATAGAAGGATGAATCAAAAACCATTTGAAATAACACATAACAAGCTTCACATTGTTAAATACAGTTCAAGATGCACTATGGCAAAATTGGTTGAGATTTGGTGTTTAAAAACAATTTAAAAATCAATGTTTAGGCACTAATGTTTTCCATGGTAGGATTAAAGATCACACAACATAAAGCATAATTCACAGGAGAAAAGCTAAGAAAACTCTTACATTCATATGCAGTTTGTTCTGTCCGATGGTTATATGCATTCATAATAGGGTTGCCAGGTCTCTGGTTTTTGCCCAGAGACTCTGGTTTTTGCCCAGAGACTCTGGTTTGGGGGGGGGGTCCTCTCTGGGTCTTCAGGTGAGTCACTTCAATCTCCAGACTCTTAGCTTTCATTTTAAAAAAAAATAGTTTCTAGGTGGTCTGGTTCAAGAGATATACACCAAATGACAGCCGCCACCACAGAACTTCTAATAGAAGTCGGCTGCTCTATTTCCCACACTTTCAGGTTTTTAGCCAATAAGTGAAGTCAAGCTTGTGATTAATGAAAGATTTGCTGACCTCCAGGCAATGGCTAAAACCCACTGCAAATCCTGAAAACGGTTTCCTTTTCCTGCTTGTCTGCACATCAGAAGTGAGTGAGTGTAAAACTTGCAACACCAGCAACATTGCCTTTCTCTCTACAATAATATAGCAGGAAATCTAGAACTGAAGATCACAGCAGGTAGGCATGCACAGTAAACAATTTCAGTTATGACTATAATAGAAGTGTACTTGTAGCTTTTTTTAATTACTTGCAAAAATTGCATATTATACATTCTATCTTTCAAATAATTTTGAACAGAAATTTGAAAAAGTGTACATGCTGCAGCTTATGATGCCAATGTATTCTATTTTTCTAATTATAAGGAATCAAACAAGTTTAAATTTTCCTGGGCTGTTGAAGAGGGCAGTTTATTTGTCTAATTCATAGCCTGTTTTGAAAACCTTCCCAATATGAAGCTTTAATCTTATAATTTTTTTCTGGGAGTAAAGCTGCAATGCTAATCCCACGTACCTGGGAGTAAACCCCACTGAATTCAGTAGGACTTACTTTTGAGTAGTCATGGTTAGGATTGTGGTGTAAACCAATGGGACTACTTTATTATTATTATTATTATTATATTAGAATTTATTACCTGCCCTTTACCCAAAGGTCCCAGGGCAGGTTACAACAATATTAAAAACATATAATTAAAAACAATTGAAAACAACCTAAACAGAAAATATACATCTCAAGTGTCAAAGGCCAGGATTAAGAGATGTATGTTCAGCATTCACCAAAAGTTGTATGTCGTGGAATTTACGACTATGTTCTTTTTGGAGGAGACTCAATAACGAAGCCAAAGCCTGTTTTAAAGTTATTTATTCAGCAAAGCTCTTTACTGGAGCAAAGTACATAACTCGACTAAAATGGCGGTTGGGTACAGACATATATATACCCTTACATTTGCCATAGCCATAGCAACAGTCTCATCAAATTATTCTATGCTACTGAGATGCTCTGCCCTCATACTAGCCACCCTCTTCTATGCATTCCTGTGATATCAGTATCCTTGGCACATGTTCAGTCTGCTACAGCAGTTCTATTCACTATTGTCTACGTGACTTCCCTGCCTAGAAGGAGTGGCGGCCAGAATCCTCCTCATGTACAATGAAGTTGCCAGATGTACCTCAGTGAGGAGGGAGTTCCACAGCTTAGGGGCTGCCACAGAGAATGCCTTCTCCCAGGCCATCACCCCCTGAACTTCAGAGAGTGGCAAAACTACCAAAAGGGTCCCCTGTGCTGATCTCAGCACCTGAGAGGGTCTGTAGGAAAGGAGGTAGTCTTTTGATATTTGGGACCCAAGTCATTTAGGGCTTTATACACTAACACGAGCACCTTGAACTGGCCCATAAACAAATTGGCAACCAATGCAGCTGGTTAAAAACTGGTTATATGAGTTTTAACGGGAACCTCAGCCAATAATCTAGCTGCTGCATTTTGGACCAGTTGAAGTTTCCGAGTCATATTCGAGGACAGCCCCATGTAGACAGGATTTCAATAATCCAGTCTGGAAGTTCCCAGAGCATGCAACACTGTGGCCAACTCTTCTCTGTCCAAAAGTGGCTGAAGCTGGTGAACCAGCCATAGCTGGAAAAAGGCACTCCTACCCACTGAGGCCACCTGAACCTTCAGTGACACTGTTGGATAAAGGAGTACCACAGGCTGCAGACCTGCTCCTTCCAGGAAAGAGCAACTCCATCCAGAACAGATCATCTTTCCACCTCCTGGACATGAGACCTCTGGACACATAACACCTCTGTCTTTTCACAATTCAGCCTATTTATTGGCCTACATCCAGTCCATCAGTGGTTCCAAGCATCAGTTCAAGCATCAGTTCAATGCCACCCTGGGTTCCTATCAGGAGAAAGGGTGAGAAATAAATCTAATAAACAAACAAACAAATCAATTGCCTCTCCTAATTCAGATGGAATAGAGAGGTAGAGCTGAGTGTCATCTGTATATTGATGAACCTTACTCCAAATCTCCTGATGACAACTCCCAGTGGCTTCATATAGATGTTAAATAGCTTGAGAAACAAAATGGTGGTGAACCCCACAGGATAATTCCCATGGTGCTGAACAGTAGCCTCCCATAACTACTTTTTGGAACCAGCTCTGGAGGTATGAGTGGAACCACTGAAGCACAGTGCCCCCAATCCCCACTTTGTCAAGATGTTCCAGAAGGATATTATGGTCAACAGTATCAAACATAGCAAAAAATTGAGTGAACATAGCAAAGGATTGTGGTTAATCTTTCTCTTCCCTTCAATCCTTTTTTTTTAAAGCAATTAGGCACGGCTTACTTAGGTGATAGGATTTGATGGGAAACGAATACTGATTTTTTTAAAAAAAAATGTTCTGCAATGATCAACTAGTTTTGACAAACTATTATATGGGGTGTAGGTATATTTACATCTCCAGTGTGTGTATATATGGAATCTTTCCAACAGCCCTGGGAGGTAGGGTTGGAAACCAAGGCAGCTCACAACAAGAAATAAATCCATTTAAAATCCAATAACCATAAAATGAGTAAAACAGTCGCAAAACAGTGGCATGATTCTGAATTTTGGGTTGGGTGAGTGAAGTTCCTTATCACTTGAGGTTGCAGCCCTGTGCACACTTCCCTGTTTGAGTAAGCCCCATTGAATACATTTGGACTTGCTTCTGAGTAAACATGCATAGGATTTCACTATCAATATCTTTACAGGTTGTGTAAATAATAAACATCTTTGACATCAGCACTTATATAAATATTTCTTCATACTATGTCTCAATATCTATCTGGTTTCCCACTATGGTTGTACATAATTATTTCCTCTACATTTTACCTGTGCCTTTCGTCCTTGGAGTAGCCATGGTCCCCTCCTGTTGTTTTCACCCCGAGGGGCAGATTAGGCTGAGAGATGGTGAGTAGCACATGGTCACCAGGTAAACTTTATAGCTGATTTCCATTTTAAAAATTAACAAATAATTTATAGGCAAGGAAGTTTATGAAGTAATGCAGATCCACATAATACATTTCAAGCACATCCAACTCGCATGTAAAACACATGACTCCCCCCCCCAAATCCTGGGAAGTGTAGTTTCCCCCTCACAGTTACAGTTCCCATCACCCTTAACAAACTACAGTTCCCATAATTCTGTGGTGGGATTCATACACTTCAAATGTATATTGAATGTGCTTTAAATGTATGGTGTTCGTCTGCCCTAGGTATATTGTGCATTCATTAATGAATTGAAAAGAACAATGTTAAAATAAACTTTTTTAAACAGGGGAAGGCTGTAGCTCAATCAGCTGCAGTTCAGTGGTAGGGCACATGCTTTGCATGTAAAGGTCCAAAATTCAACCTCTGGAAAAAGCTATTGCCTAGAATGCTGGAGAGCCAATGCTAGTCTATGTCTTCAGTACTGAGCTAGATAGTACTAAATGGCCTGAGTCAGTATAAGGCAGATTCCTTTGTTGCTAAAAGAGGAAAGAGACCCAGGGGCCACAGTGACACTGAAATCTATTCATGTATTTTACTTACAACATTTATATACCACTTTATTGTAAAAAAAAAAACCAAAGTGTTTTACAGAAGGAATAAAACAATAAAATTACTTGCAAAAGCAGTTAAAAACAGGTATTTAAAAACATTCAGAATAATAAAACCAGCAATAAGTTAACAGATAACAAACATCATAGCTTCTACCATGCCTGGGTAGGCTTGCCTAAACAAATGTTTTTAGCAGATGCCAAAAAGAGTACGATGAAGGTGCCTGCCTAATGTCAATAGGCAAGGAGTTCCAAAACATAGATGCTGCCACACTGAAGGATTGATTTCTTACAAGAGCAGAGCAAGTACTATGTGGCACCAATAAAATGGAAAACACACCTTGAACTTGGCCTGGTAGCAAATCAACAACCAGTGCAGATTTCAACACAGGTGTTATGTGCTGAGAGGGTCTCACTCATGTTAGCAATTGTGTCACAGCATTCTGCACTAACTGCAGCCCCCAGGTCAGGTTGTGCTGCATGGGGATATCTGTGACCATGGCTGACTGGCTGCCAGGTTTTTTTAATTTGGGGTTTTGGTTAGGAACCCTGAGTGGTTGTGGGATGCTAATTTTTCTGCCTTACTCATAGCAATTTTGTGGTTTGTATGGTATTGTATTTAGGAAATCATCACTGTCTTTTGTTTTTGTTTTTCTATTTGCATTTCATTTACCTCTGATCTCACTTCCTTACTTCCATAAGAAGGAATAACAGGGGTTCCATGCGCTCAGCTCAACCCCTTTAAACCCACTGATGGGACCTTGTTGTGTGATGATGATTTGTTTCTTGCCCAATAGTGGTAAAAGAGAATTCACATACTGGGAAGTGTGGCTTCAATTGCTGTTGATCACAAGCTACTGTCTGTGAAGGTAGGCCAAACCATGTGTGTTTTCCCTCTGTCGTTTATTTTTCACTGGAATTGGGTTGACTGTCAAAGTGAGTTTATAGCAGCCCACAGAGTAGGCAGGAAAGGGTAGATAATCTTCTTAATGCTTATTCATTTCTCAAACCTCTCTCTGCAATGAAGGGTCAAGTCAAGAAGTTTGGAGCAGCCACATTAAAAGGCAGGGGCAGGGCATTCCAAGCAGGAAGTTGCCAATCCTGCTTTGATATGGATATCTTTGCAGAGATCTCTAGTCAAGCTTTATCAACAGCACAATCCTAACCATATCTACTCTGAAGGAAGTCCTGTTAGTTCTGTGAGGGTTAGTAAGTGTGTTTAGAATTGCAGCCTTCAGGGGCATCCATTTTTACACCTGAGTGCTCCCATCTAACATCTCTACAACACTAGGTACCTTTCTTCCTACAGTGACCTTCTGGTGACTGGCTGGCCTGAGGGCACTTAAACCTTTCTTGTCAGAAGCAAGTAGGCTAAATTAATTGTTCCGTATCTAGGCTCCCTGAGCAGGTGAGAAGAAATGATCCTGTCACTTCAGCTGGACCTGGGAACACCCTCATTTAGCTAAGATTTCTATCTTAATTTCCAATCAGAGAATTTTTTTGTTTGAATGGTATGTTCCAAGCAACTTACTTAATGCTTAATGTATCATGCTTAATGACATCACCAGGGCCTGCCCCATGATATCATTAGGTGCTGCCCCTGAAATCTCAGGTTTTGCGATGCTTCTGACCTGGCAACCCTAATTAATGAATGATACCACAAAGACATACAGATGCCCTTGAGTTCAGATAAATATTTATTTGTTTGTTTATTCATTTATTTACATATATCCCACCCTTCCTCCCAGAAGGAGCCCAGGGTGGCAGATAAAAACACTAAAAACACTCTAAAACATCTTTAAAACAAAAAACTTTAAAACATATTAAAACAAAATATCTTCAAAACAGCTTTTTTGTTTTTTTTAAAAAAACAGCTTTTAAAAAGGTTTAAAAGCAAGTCCAACACAAATGCAGACTGGGATAAAGTATCTACTTAAAAGGCTTGTTGAAAGAAGAAGGTAGGCACCGAAAAGATAACAGAGATGGCACCTGTCTAACATTTAAGGGAAGAGAATTCCAAAGTGTTGGTGTCACAGCACTAAAAGCCCACTTCCTATGTTGTGCAGAATGGACCTCCTGATTAGATGGTATCTGCAGGAGACCCTCACCTGCAGTGCACAGTGATCAACTGGGTATACAATGGGTAAGACTATCTTTCAGGTATCCTAGTCCCAGGCTGCATAGGGCTTTGTACACCAAAACCAGAACCCTGAACTTGGCCTGGTAGCTAATGGGCTGCCAGTGCAGTTCTTTTAGCAGCGGGTCACATGTTGGCAATACCCTGCCCCAGTGAGCAGTTGCACCACCACATTTAGCACCAGCTGTGGCTTCCAGACCAACCTCAAGGACAGTCCCACATAGAGCACATTACAGTAATCCAGCCTGAAGATTACTAGTGCATGGACAACAGTGGCCAAACTATCCCGGTCCCAAAACGGCTGCAGCTATCTTACTAGCCAAAGCTGGTAAAAGGCACTCCTAGCCACTGAGGTCCTCTGGGCTTCTAGCTACAAAGATGGATCCAGGAGCACCCACAGACTAATGTAATTAATTAAACTATTTGATCTAATATTATAGACAAATGTTTAATAATAGCTCTAAACAGTTGAAATAAACTATTCTAATATTGCAGTTGATTACGAATGCACAGAACAGGTGTAAATTGTGGATAGCAATAGTTCTTTGCTCACTGTGACTTTTTCAAAAAGGACACCAAAATGGGTTATCTATATGGACTAGTTCATTAATTATAATATCTTCACATTCATATATGCACCATCTTGGAAAATGTTGGCTACAGAAACGGCACCACAGAGTGAGAGTGTCTACCCATATGAAGTTTGTGCCTAAATTGTCCAGATACACAAACAACTTAAAGAAACTCTGCACATTTACTTTTTTATGGGGATCTATTGTATTGTAGACCCAGAACTATTTATCAAGAGGATGTACTCCTTCTGCTGCTGCCACCCCAGATGGTGGCTCAAGGTGAACATCCATTGATCCTACTCTTAAGCATTCCTGGGTATGGAAGAATGATAGCATAGTGCAACGGTAGCGGCAGGAAAAGGAAGCCCACCTTACGGGAAAATATCAAGCAGTACAAGGGATATAAGAAAGGGGCAGAGGAAGCTGGTAAGAAACTTTAAGTAGGGGGTCCCTCTTTCTGGTACACTCCCACTGACTTTGAAAACATTAGCAGAAAGGTAATAAGGATGAAGACTGTCCCATGAGGACAGCATATCTAAAGAAACACAACACATCAAAACTTTTTTATTCCAAACCAATTCATTCCAGATCCCCTCAACCAATTAATCCTGGATTTACCCTCAGAAGCATACAATAGAATCCTCACTCCACACACATAATTAATTGATGGTTGGATTCCAATGACCAAAGAGTATTTACAATAGATTCCTTTGAACAAAACTTCCTGAATGACATTTACTGAAATGAGGACAGAAATGAATATGCAGGAAAGGAGCAGAAAAATATATGTTTGGGGTCATTAGGAAGCCAGCTTTCCTACAATAACTGAAAGGCCATGGAAACAGAATGTTCCATAGTAGGGCTCTCTCTCACACACACAACCCCCCACCTTTTTCTGGCATTGTTTATTGTCCTCTGTCAGCAAAAACATTCTTGTGTAGCTGCATTTGTTTTTAAGGAATATTGCACAATAAAATGCTGCTATTTCCTAGAAAAGTCACAGGGGACTTTCTTTCATTTCTGGGAAGAGAAATGATCTCTAATGGATAAAATTGGCTCTTTTACAATTGAATACTGGATTTTGCAGAGAGGAGTGAGTGTTAGGCTGCATTTTGAATGTCTTCTCATAGCTGCTATCTAGTGGCGGTATATTAAAATTGTAAGGCATTTTGATTGAGCTTTCAGATATTTCAGATTATTGTATGTATATTCCTCTTCTCAGTCATGATTTCCAACATTACTAATAACAAAACAATATAATACAGCACAGCTGAGGCCTTTTATGTTGACTTTAGATTTTGTTGCTTTTATCTGGTGTGCATGTGACTGTTTTATTGTATTCTGATTGTATTTATGACCTTGAAAAGTGCCCAAAGAATTCGTTTGAAGGACTGGGTAAAATTTGCCAAAGTAAATCAATAAATGATAAAGACAACCATTAGTAAATAAATAAACTTGCAATGGTCAGTGTCGGGGAGAAAGCAAAATAAACACACATCAGTTTTTAGAAGGAGCAGAGAACAGGGATCGCCAACCTTTCTAAGCCTGTGGACTCATTTTGAACAAGGGCTGTGGGCACAACCTTTTCTGGTCACTTCTCTCCCGCCTCCTCAGTAAGCCTTCTTCCAAACAGCAGTGGCGTCACTAGGGGTGTGTGGACTGCACCGGGTGACACCATCAGAGGGGATGACACCCAGAGCCACCCCTAGGCACTGGGAAGCGGGGCAGTTGCCCCGGGCCCTGCTCTTGGCGATATAGAGAAGCTGGACTGCGGTGGGGGGGTTTCTCTATCTTCAGCCCTGCAGCAGCCATCTCGCCAGCCACTTCCCTCTTGGGGAATCTCCCGCTCTTAGGCTACAGAGCGGTTTTCCCCCCCATCCTGCCTGGTCTGCCCACTCATCAGCTGTGAAGAGGCACATGTTACCAAATTCTTCCAAGCTACACAGCAAATGGATTGGACTGTGAAAGACCAACCCAAATGGTGTTTGCATTTTGACCAATTTGTAGGACCGTACAATATCTCAGAGAGGAGTTCAGGTCTCCTGCTCCCCTGGTGCATTCACTATAGCTGCCCAATTTCCCTGCCTTTTAAAGTCTGAATTTCCCTGCTTTTTAATCTGGGAGGTAAGAGATGGGATCCTGTGCAAATTTGCACCAGCAGTAACAGAAATAGTTCAGCAGTGTATTTTAAATGTTATATTACCATCAAGAATGCCTTTACTTTTACAAGAGGGCCATGGCTTAGTGGCAGAGAACATGCTTTGCATGCAAAAGTCCCCACATTCAATACCCAGCATCTCCAATTAGGTCTGGGAGAGATACTTATCTGAAACCTTGTCAGTCAGTACTGAGCTAGATGGACCAATGGTCCGACTTGGTATAAAGCAGCTTCCTACGTTTCCTATACTCTACAGGGGATACACAAAGAAATATGCTTGAGACCCTTTCTTTAAACATTGTGCATCTTGCAATCTATATTACTTTGCAAAGTATCAGCAGTTACTACCTCTTCTGCTTTAATCTCTGAATGCCAGTCATAGGGCTCACTGTGACAGATTATACACTTAAGAAGCAACTGTGTGTTCTGAGATTCTTAAACCTGACTTTTTAATTTGCTACTACACTACTGGTCACAAACAGAAAAACCACTTGGCCACCTCATTAGTGTAATATGGTATTACACTAACTGCAAATGTTTGATGCCCCTGCAAATGTTTGATGCCCCTGCAAATGTTTGATGAAGACCTTCTGTTCTCTGCAAAAGATGAAGAGGAAAATGCCTCTTCCCTATACAGCAAAGGCTTTCACAAAAGCGGAAGGCAGTGGCTAACACAGGACTAATTTCAGATGGGGGCTTCAACACAGGACTAATTTCAGATAGTGAGTGAGTGAGTGAGTGAGTGAGTGAGTGAGTGAGTGAGTGAAAGAGATTTAAGATTAAACAACCAAGAGCTAAATTCTAGATTAAAGTGTTAAAAACAAAGAGTAGCATCAAATCTCAAAATAACTACAGCAATGTTATGAGCACAGGTCAAACAGCCACACACACTTTAAACAAAAAGTATTTGAGCATTTGTCATTTATAAACCCATTTAAGGATTTATACCACCAGCATCAACCCAAACACAAAAAGCCTCTATTTTTCTCCCATGAGTGGGAAAGCAATGATCCCTCCACCCATTGCCTCCCTGGGCTCAGTGGCATAGCTAGAGCTTTTGCCGCCCGGGGCGGTCCCTGAGTTTGCCACCCCTCCCAATACACTCCAAAGTCCAGGCTCGACCCTTAGCACCTCCAGTTCACAATGATTATGCACAATGTTTTCCCCACATAAGGTCTCACACTGGCTATCACCTCATCTCAGCAAAAATGGCAAGCATCTTGCACAGAAACAGACTTTTCCATTGCAGTCATCCATTTTAAGTCACCATGGCTGCTCTGATATTTGCTGGATTCAGTGGCTCACTGAGGCTGGGAGGAGCAGCATAAAAAAGGGTATTAAGCAAGATAGTTGAACAGAACACTTCTGAAGGCCAGTTGTTAGGGGAGGACTAGTGCCCTCATGTCCAGGTCTTGGGCTTCATGAAAGCATCTGGCTGCTGACCACAGTTTGGAAAAGAATGCTGATGAATCCTTGTTCTAAGGCAAAAGGGCTCTTCTTAGGTTTTCATGTAAGCTTTCATAGATTACAGTCTACGTAGTCAGATACATGAAGTGTTATCCCCAGATGACAGATCTAGATACACAGATTTTCTTTAAAAAACCTCTCACGTAGAGAGCAATCCAACTCAGGGGAAGCCAGCATAAGTTGTGCTGGAGCAAGAGAAGCTGGTGTAAAGTTTCGCTGCATCCCATTGCCATTCAGGAGCCTCTGGGTTGGCTGAATGCTGGCTCAGCTGGGAGCTGTGCACGGGATCCAGAAAGTAAAAGCTTGCTCACCCAAATATCCCTACTGGTGAGTAAGCCCTCTCCATTGACTTCTATTGCAATTATTTTCTTAGTCTGACCTTTTTACTGGCATAACTTTTGCCTGGATTGGGACCTGCAGGAGCATCTCAAACACAAGTTGGATGTGGCCTAAGTCCTCTCACTTTGGCCCCTCCCCTGACATTTCCCCAGCACACCTGCTTTGGACTTTATGCCAGCTTACACCAACTCCACTTGCACTGGTCTCAGCTGAACCACCTGCGTCCCAGCTGAGCTGGGCTGAGGGACTTACGCCAGTATAGCCTAGCTGATCCAAGACCCAGCCAGCTCAGCTGGAGATCCACTGGATCCACCTCCCCTCAGCCCAGTTTAAATGCAAGTTGGATTGCACATTTATTCATCCATTCCAGACTCAGAGTGCTTTACAACTATTTTTACAAATTTTAATAGTCCTATCACTATGTTTTTCTTGGTAAGAGAAACCTTTTTCTGTTAATGCAGCCTAAGATAGCATTTGTGTTTTTTCCAGCCACAGCACACTGATGGCTCGTATTCAGTTTGTGATCAACAACAATCCCAAGATCCTTCTCGCATGTAGTATTGCTGAGCCAAATGTCCCCCATCTTAAAACTGTGCATTTGGTTTCTTTTTCCTAGGTGTAGAACTTTGCACTTATCCCTGTTAAATTTCATTTCGTTGTTTTCAGCCCAATACTCCAGCCTATCAAGATCCCTTTGAATTTTATTTCTGTTTTCCAAGGTATTAGCTATCCCTCCCAATTTTGTATCATCCGCAAATCTGATAAGCATTCCCTGCACCTTCTCATCCAAGTCATTAGTAAATAAGAAAAGATGAGTCAATGAGACTCTAAGAGAACAGCAACTAGGTTGACTGGGCACACCACTGGGAATACTGACTTTGCCCTCCCCCACCTTCGGAAAAATTCTGTAGACACCCATGCCTAGTCTGGGGGATAGGTCTTCATAACAATGGTTTGATCCTTCTGAATGCAAGTAAAGCCAAGATGGTGAGTCTGTAAGACTCAACTGGGCTATGTTCTAGTCCTGCGATGGCACTAAAGCCACCTATGGCTGGGATGGAAAGAGAATACTGAAGAGCAACCAGGACTGCCACCCGGTAATGGTAATGGACTGCCTTCAAGTCCATCCCGACTTACGGCGATCCTATGAATAGGGTTTTCATGGTAAGTGGTATTCAGAGGGGGTTTACCATTGCCTCCCTCTGAGGCTGAGAGGCAGTGACTGGCCCAAGGTCACCCAGTGAGCTTCATGGCTGTGTGGGGATTCGAACCCTGGTCTCCCAGGTCATAGTCCAACACCTGAACTTAACCACTACATCAAAACCTCACTCAGTGGCTGTGGTGCAGCCCTGTGATTACATACACCAGCAGGTCACAGCAGGGCTGCAGTTGTGTGTGTGAGAGAGCACTGTGTGGCCATTATGGAGGAAGAACGGGGTTGGAAGGAGCCATATGGTAGCAGCCCACCGCAAAGGCGAGCTTGATCCTTGCTCTTTGGCAGTTCAAACCCTTAGACCTGAACATTGGCCTGACGTTTTAGCTATGGGGATTTTCGGCCGCTAAATTTTGCTTGCTGTTACCCCGGGGCTAAATGCTGCTTGGCTCAACAAAAGTAGCAGATAATTAGCGTAAAAAATTCCAGGGCAGTCCCAAGTAGAAGAGCCCAGCTAAACAGGAGACAAGCAAAATGCAGCTTTACGCTTCAGGAAAAGCAGGCGGGAGGTAGCAAGGGCCACAGAAGGGCGAGTCATATTCGGTCTAATTCTCATCATCGGCTCTGCATGAGGAGCCACGGAGCTCAGCTGCCCACAGGGAATCTGCCAGCAGGGCTTGCCCTGGCCCAGTACGGTCGGATCTTTCTGGAATGACAGGGCACAGAAGCGGCAGCTGGCACCCAGCGCTTCCACAGGGCAAGAGCCAAGCCCTGGGGAGGGCTTCATAGCCCCCACCAGAGTCTGTCCGACCTCCGCCAGCTACAACCAGGACGGCCAGGGGTCCTGGGAGCAGCAGCCACGGAGCCGCAAGTCCCCCATTCCCGGCAGGTGTCAGGCTCAGGACAGGAAGCTTCGTCCGCTGTGCCGGTAATGCCCCCGTCGGCAGCAGCAGCGAAGCGCCACCTGAGAGCAGCTCCAGGAGCAAACGAACTCGAAGCCAGCACCGCCACCTCCTCCCAGGTTGCCTCCCACTGTAGTTTCCTCCAGCCAGCCCAAGAATGTGCCGCCCGGGGCAGACCGCCCCCTCCACCCCCCCTAGCTACACCACTGCCTGGGCTCCTGGGAGGAATGTTGGGATATAAATTTAATAAATTAAAGAAATAAATGCTGCTGCTACAGTCAATTTAAAAGTTCTTTTCAAAAAAGAAAAAGAAAAAACACAAAACCAAGAGACTGAACAACGCTGGACTACACTTCAGGGTTGTCATACACAACTCCGTCTCAGCCCCCCCCATATCTGTACAGCCACACTAGGCTACTGTGCAGGGCCGCTGTAACCTATCCAGCACTATATCCATCCCTCCCCACTGCTGCACTATGCATATACTAATGATTGTGTGCGTGTGTGTGTGTGTGTGTGTGTGTGTGTGTGTGTGTGTGTGTGTGTGTGAGAGAGAGAGAGAGAGAGAGAGAGAGAGAGAGAGAGAGAGAGATTTAAGAACCAAGAGCTAAATTCAGGATTAAAGTGTTACAAAGAGTCTCATACAATCTCAAAATAACTACAACAATGTTATGAGCACAGGTCAAACAGCCACACACACTGCAAACAAAAAGTACTTGAGCTTTTGTCATTTATAAACCCATTTAAGGATAGGGGTGGGGGGTGGCAGGGCGATTGAGCCAGCGGAAAGAGCAGGCTGCAGGAGACAGCGGGGGTGGGAACACACACGCACATCACTGTCACTTACCTCCATTCTGCTGCTGCCTTCTCCATCATCCTTGCCCTCTGGCTTTCTCCCTCCACCGTCCATTTTCTCTCTCTCTCTCTTTCTCCTGACTGTCTGGCTCTTCATTTCCTCCCTCATGCTTCCTCACACAGAGCACGAGGGAAGAGCAACGCCGAGCAGAAGGCCAGTGTGAGTCACATGTCTGTTACCCACCAATCACAGGAGCAGAAGACTTCCCTGCTTCCTCCAAGTAACTGGAAGGGGAGGGGGAGGGAGGAAAAGAAAGAACTCCTGGTTTCTACCATGCCTGCATGACTTTATAATCCATGGTAATGCATTTTTTTATCTATTAATTAAAAGCAAACCATGCCGTTTTTTTACTTTAAACCTACTGAAGATGAAGGTCTGTGTTTGGGGCAAGCTCAGGGATTTGATTAGAGATACCTTACAGTCATCTCTGAGTTTTAATGAATGACAACAGATTATGAGAACTTCTCAAGAAAAAAGTCCAAATGGCTTCTTGTTTTTTTCTCTCCCGTTTTTCACTTTAACCTGTGAATTCTCCATGGGGGGGGGGGTTGTGTATCACCAAGAAAACTTTCAGAGTTGTAGAGCAAGCGATTCTGAATCCGACAGTATAAGACTTGTTTTTGTTTTGAATTGGGACTACAGAAAGCACCAGAAAGGTGTGGGGAGGTATTTTCATTTAACATGGTAGAACGCAAAAAATCCCTACTGACTATAGTATACAGCCACTCTTGCGGCTGTATAATACAGGAATACCCCGCATTAATGTACGCAATGGGTCCAGAGCGAGTATGTAAACCGAAAATGTACTTAAAGTGAAGCACTACCTTTTTTCACTTATCGATGCATATACTGCACTGCAATCGTCATATATGGGCATAACTGATGTAAATAACGCATTTATAACTAAAATAAACACAGTAGGCCTTATTTTAAGAAAAAGTTTGTGGTTGGAAACTGATCGGGCGGTGGCGTCATGCCGTTAAGTGTCCGTTCTTGCAAAGCGAGCATACGTAAACAGGGGAATGGCGCTACTGTAAATATGTCCGTACTCCCGAGTGTCCGTAAAGTGAAGGCCCGTATAGCAGGGTATTCCTGTAAGGTGATAACGGTGTATGTGTGCAAAGAGGGGATGCAGAATAGGAGAAGGGGGAGGAGGCAAAGAAATGTGGGTTGTCTGTGTGCAAGGGGGAGTTGAGAAAAGGGAGGATGAAAGAAAGGGGTACAAATGGGGTTGCAAAAAAAGAGGGAGTAGGAAGCATGGGAATCAGGGTAAAGATGAAAGCAGGAGTATGAATGGGGCTGTAGAATAGAATGGGATAGTGGCTTCATTATTTTTGGAAGGTGAAAAGGATGCTTTTCACCAGTATGTGGCAGGAGAAGATGCAAGAGGTTACCAAGGGGGTTATCTGTGTGCAAGGCAGAATTGCACAAAAGAAAGGGGGAAAGAAGGGATGGACATGAGAGGGATGATGAAAACAGGTGTGCAAAGTGGGGCTTCAGAATAGAAGTGGCTTCAGAAATGGGGTTGGGAAGGTATAAAGGGAGCTTAGTAGTTCCATGGGGTGGGAAGGGGAAGCTCTAGGGGGTTAATGTGGGAGAGTGGCAGGGGGTTGGCCAGCAGTGGCACAGCCCCTAGTATTACATACTAATGGACTAACTAGCTAGTTAATAAGAAACTGACTTCATGGTTACTTACACTGACCAATCTGCATCCCAAGCTGGATTTATTCTACGTGTGATATGTTCCCTGCAACATTGCCAAGTTCCTTTCCAAAGTAATTATATAAATATAACAGTTTCAAGCATGACAGATCAAGCTAAAATGGTGGTGTTGCATGACATTCCCTTAGAAAAGCAACAAACAGATGGTTTTGGGGGAGAACTCAGCAATTCTCTGTTTTCTTTGAAAGTCTTTGTCTAGTGTGCCATTAAGTGCTTTACTTGGTTTGCTGGCTTGTGCAACAAACATTCTTTTCTGTATTATAGAAGAAATTATATTTCTGACCCTCCCATAACAATGTTGACATTTACTGCTTGAACATCATTTAAATTGGTAGCAAAGGAATTGTCAGTTATTACTCTACTATTTGATCTGCAAAATATATTGTTTGAGTAAAACTGTCACCTATGCAGGTCATTGTGAAATGGAAACACATGGTCTAAAAGGATGTTTGGTTGTTTGGTGGGTGGGTGGGTGGATGGATGGATGGATTCCATTTATGAATCACTTTCCATAAAATACCTCAAGGCTATTGCACACAGAAAACATCAACAATGAAAACAATTCATAATGTAAAAACAATTTAAACAATTTAATATATAAAACCATTCCATATATATAGATGACAAAAAGCAATTTCATATGTTAAAAACAAATTCAGATCCAATACTAATATAGACTGTGATAAACAGGTTTGTTGAAAAAGGTCTTCAATAGGTGCCAAAAAGACAACAGAGACAGTGCCTGGGAGGGAGTTCCAAGGTCCCACCAAACTAAAGGCCCAATTCCTATATCATATGGAACTGACCTCCTTATGAAAAGCCCGCTTCTGCAGAACACAGTGATTTGTTGTGAAATGATATTTTAGGTATCCTGATCCCAAGCTATGCACAGCTTTGTACACCAGTGCCAATGTCTTGAACTTAGTTCAGTAGCTAATTGGTAGCCAGTGCAATTCTTTCAGCAGTGGCATATCATAGTGGCAATAGTCTGTGCCAGTGAGCAGTTGAGCTGCTGCATTTGCACCAGCTGCAGCTTCTGGACTAATCTCAAGGTCACCCCACACAGAGCACAACCTGAAGGTTACCAGCACATGGAGGACAATGGACAGTCTAACCCAGTCCAGAAATGGCCATACCAGCCGAAGCTGGTAAAAGGCATTGCAAGCAGGCAGTTGACAAATTTTTTGAAATACTTCAAATATTTATATACTGTTTTTCATCAAATTGATCATGAAGTGGTTTCCAGAAAAAAGATCAAACAGAGCAAATAACTGTATTGTACAAACCGTCCTAAATGCCTGGTTCCAAACATCCTAGACATTTCTCATCAGTAGTAAGATTTAACATAATGAGGGGGGGGGGTAAGTGAAAAAGGACATTTGTTCAAACTCAATTTCCACCAAGAAGTGGATAGTTAATTTTGTGCTTCACCTTTTCTCCCAGAGAATTCCCCCTTATGTCTTGCCAACCGTGTGCACAGAATGCCCAAAGGAATATAGACAAGAATACAGATAAAAGGCAGACAGTGTAAGAAATAAAGGCCAAATTATGAAGTGATTCTACTTAGGACTGTCCAGATATGATGGTTTTCCCAGACAGAATCAGCAGCAATTATGAATCCACTTGAGACAGTGTTCCCACAGCAAACACTCCCTTGGTTGGGAAGGTGTCGATTGCCAGCACCCGAGCTACTAACTGTAGTTTCTGGAAAAGTTACATTTATTCATATATTTATTTTGCCTCAGCAACTGTTGTTGTGTGTTCTGAAAGTTGCACTGGAGTCATGAGTTGCCATGCACATGAATGACAGATCCCTCTCTCTCCTGTTGGTCAGCCATGGGTTGAATCTAACTAAGGCCACATTTACACCATACATGTATTCCACTATTATTCCAATTTAAACACTCAAGGCTTCCCCCAAATAAACTTGGGAACTGTTGTTTGTGAAGGGTGTGGAGAGTTGTTAGGAGACCTCCTATGCCCCTCACAGAGCTCCAATTCCCGGAGTGGTTTAACAATCAATCTCTCTTCCCAGGGGTCTTTTGAAGTTGTAGCTCTGTGAGGGGCATAGGACGTCTTCTAGTAACTCTCAGCACCCTTCACAAACTACAGTTCCCAATATTCTTTGGGAGAAGCCATGAGTGTTTAAAATAGAATGATAATGGAATAAATGTACAGTGTGAATGCAGCCTAAATCATTGCATAAACGCAATAACCTCCATGAACGTAGCCCAACTTCCTCTCCTCCTCCCCTTGCGCATTGCCCACACCACCCCCAAATCTGCTCTGGGGGAAGCTGCCACCACAAAGACCTTTTGAAGGGAGAAATAAAGGGGATTGAAGGAGAGACATGGATGGATAAAGAGCAAGAGAAGGAAAATAAAGAAAGAGAGAAAGCATTCTAATAATAGATATAGTAAACATAAACAAATGCATTATAAAATTAAAGGTGGGCCTCAAGTTGCAGGTTGGCATTCACAGTTGGTCCTGAGTCTGGAGAGGTAGAAGGCCACTATTTTAGCTAGCGTAAACCTTTCTGCTGTCCTGGCTAAGGAAGTGATTCCAAGACAGAATCTGCATCTGGTGACTGTCTTCTGTAGGGATGTCATATAGGCAGGACGAGAGGTGGTTATTTCCCGCAAATTTCCATCTTGTCGCCCACGCTATTCAACATGTACATAAAACAGCTGAGCATGGTCACTCAAGGGTTTGGAGTATATTGTCATCAATACGCAGATAACACACAGCTCTATTTCTGCCTCTCTTCAGAGGCAGGTCAGTCATTGTGAAGAGCAGGGACATGACAACATACGGGCATAATGACTACAAGGACATGAGCATTCTGAATGTGTCTGAGCCCCATGTCCCTGTCTTTCTTCCACATTTGCACAAATGTCTTTCCTTTAATTCCAGATTTTACAGATGTATTACATTAGGAAAATTGCATAATAAAAAAGAGCATGTATAAAGAATGGAAGGAAGGACGCATCACCAAGGAAGAGTACCGATGAGCGGCTCGGGCTTGCAGGAATAGCGTAAGGAATGCTAAAACCCAGAAAGAGCTGAGGCTGGCGAGGGAAGCGAGGAACAACAAAAAGGGGTTTTTCAGATATGTTCAAAGCAAGAGAAAGACCAAGGAAACGGTGGGACTGTTGCTCAATGAAGATGGCAAAATCTTGACAGATAACAAGGAAAAGGCAGAAATGCTCAACGCCTATTTTGCCTCCGTTTTCTCCCAAAAAGGGAACAGTGTGCAACCATGCATCGGTAGCAATCTCAGTAAGGGGTCGGGATTGCAGTTCAAGATTGATAAGGAGATAGTCAGGAAATACCTAGTTAACCTAAATGAGTTCAAATCTCCAGGGCCTGATGAACTGCATCCCAGAGTATTGAAGGAACTTGCTGATGTACTCTCGGAACCTCTTGCCATCATCTTTGAGAAATCCTAGACGGGCAAACGTCGTCTCGCTCTTTAAAAAGGGTAAAAAAGAAGATCCGGGGAATTACAGGCCGGTCAGTCTGACTTCAATACCGGGAAAGATATTAGAACAGATAATAAAAGAGTCCATTGGCAACTATCTAGATGACAATGCTGTGATTAGAAGGAGCCAGCATGGGTTTGTCAAGAAAAAATCCTGTCAAACTAATCTCATCTCTTTTTTTGATCGGGTCACTAGCTTAGTAGATGGTGGAAATGCTGTAGATGTCATCTATCTAGATTTCAGCAAAGCGTTTGACAAAGTCCCCCCACGACCTTTTGATTAGCAAACTGGTGGAAATACTGTCAGGTGGATTCACAACTGGTTGGAAAACCGTACTCAAAGAGTGGTCGTCGGTGGCTCTGCTTCGGACTGGAAGGAGGTTTCGAGTGGAGTGCCACAGGGTTCTGTCCTGGGGCCGATACTCTTCAACATTTTTATCAATGACTTAGATGACGGGGTGGAGGGAAGCCTTATGAAGTTTGCAGATGATACAAAACTGGGAGGGATAGCTAACACAATGGAAGACAGGAATAAAATCCAAAGGGACCTGGATAGACTAGAAAATTGGGCTGAAATTAATAAAATGACATTCAATAAAGACAAATGCAAGATTCTGCATTTAGGCCACAAAAACAAAATGCACGGGTACAGGATGGGAAATACCCGGCTTAGCAGTAGTGCGTGTGAGAAGGACCTTGGAATTGTAGTGGATCACAAGTTGAACATGACCCAGCAGTGTGATGCTGTGGCAAAAAAGGCAAACGCGGTTTTGGGCTGCATAAACAGAGCTATAGTTTCCAGGTCGAGGGAAGTAATAGTCCCACTATATTCTGCATTAGTCAGGCCTCATCTGGAATACTGCGTTCAGTTCTGGGCGCCTCATTTTAAGAAAGATATAGACAAGTTGGAGTGGGTTCAGAAGAGGGCGACGAGGATGATAGCCGGTATGGAGAACAAGTCTTATGAGGAAAGGTTGAAGGAAATTGGCATGTTCAGTCTGGTGAAGAGAAGGCTGAGGGGTGACATGATTGCACTCTTTAAGTACCTGAAGGGCTGTCACATAGAGGAGGGTACAGATTTGTTCTCTGCTGCCCCAGAGGGTAGGACTAGGTCTAATGGTTTTAAGTTGCAGGAGCGTAGATTCAGATTGGACATTAGAAGGAACTTCTTGACAGTAAGGGCAGTTCGGCAATGGAACCGACTGCCTAGGGAGGTGGTGGGATCCCCTTCGCTGGATGTCTTCAAGCAGAGGCTGGACAGCTATCTGCGGGAGATGCTCTAGCTGTGGATTTCCTGCTGTGAGCAGGGGGTTGGACTCGATGGCCTACAAGGCCCCTTCCAACTCTATGATTCTATGATTCTATGATTGTTCTTGGGATTGGGAGTTGGTTTGGGTGATGCCCTCCAAGCCTGTGATTTTGTATCTGTAAGTTGGGTATCCGGTATCCATGTAGTAGAAGGGGATGCTGAAGTGGTCCAACCAGTCTCTTGTTAAGAAAATGGTTCTGGCAAAGTCTGTAAAGCATCCTATCTGCATGACTAAAGAGTTGGCCATGTTGCCATAAGAAAAAATGACTGGTGACACTTTTTCCCCTCCCCTCACCTGGCTGTAGGCCACACCATCCTCGAGGTGGGAGAACAATAGGTCAGGAGCTAGCTTTTGTTTTAGTCTGGTCTGGAGCTGGAAAGACACAGACAGGTTGAACTTACTTTCTGTGCTGAGGCTGAAGCTATGGCTTTGGGGACCCTCCCTGGAAACCTAATGGGGAAGCAAGATCTTTTGGAGTGATGTTAATGCTGTGAGTCATACCATCTTGTGCTCAGGTTGTATATATGTGTAAATCTATGTCCTAAAGGCACCACAGTCTCCAGTGACCTTCATTCCAAGTAAACTGAACCCTGGGTAAGCGGTGGAACCCCTGAAGTCTCTCACCACTTGGAGATTGGGGTGCACACAACAATATGCAGATATGAACAAATTACATCTTTTCTATTTCAGAATTTGGATTTTGTGACTGCAGAATGTTGAAGGGGTATGTTGGACTTATAGAAATCTAGCTCTGGTAATATTCATTCCCTGCTCTCCCTTTCTGCTGTATCAGGTTGACACATCATTCCACATCTTTATCATCTGGAGTGAATTTTGTACACACATGCAGAACCATCAGTAGCTGGTCCATTAGGGCAAACATGGCACTGCCCCATTACCTTCTCCCCAATCATACCCTCTCTCCCTAGGTCACATCCCTCACTGCCTGGCTTCGCACCCTCCTGGCTGGAGTGCGTCCTCAAACTCTGATAATGAGAGAGAGGTATGCAAATGTGCACCCCTGACCGCAAGCAAGGGATGAAGATAATAGCCCACTCTCACTGTTGCTCCCCAGAAACCAGTATTCAGTGGCATACTTTTACCCACTTGTTGTTTGAAATGAACATAAAGAGCCGGCAAGAAAATGACCATTAATGCACTAGCACTTTATAATGGGAGAAAATCAGACTCGAGTCTGATGCATGGTCAGGTGTCTTGTCTGTCTATTTTCATATTAAAGAGATTGATATCTTGACCTTTTTCGTTTCTAGACATTTTTATAATACCTGTCAAAGAAATGTAAGTTCACACAAATACAGGTTTATAGTTTTGCAACCTTCTTCCCTTAGAAACTTACCAAAGCCTAAGCAGTGTTCACACTTCTATTTTCTGCTGGAATTCTTAAGATTGGGTGTCTTGCTGATAGAAGGTTCATGTCATTGATTAAAAACCTCTGTTTCTAATTTAACTTTTATATTTTCTTTGAAAAATAGTTTTAAAAATCTGTATTTTGGAAAGAAAGTTGAATGTTATCTGTAGCTCGTGTGCAGAACTCTCTAAAAGATTATCTTTCTGATTTCAGCAGAAGAGGGCGCTAAGATGTTGCATGCAAAAAGAATGTCCTTTACTTTCAAAGCTCTCCACTGGTTGATGGCTTACAGGTTACAACAGATTCCAAGGAGCCTGATGTGGGGGAAAAAGGAAATCTGAATCTTGAGCAACAAATGCTGCATACATGGCAAACATCCACAGAATCCCAATGACAGCTACCAGAAGGAATAGCCACTTTTTATATGTGTTTACCAAAACAAAAAGAAAAACTCTTTGAAGAATTTCATTTATTTATTTGGTACATTTTTATCAATAGGCCATTCCTGACAATTTTGGAATGACTGGGTATAATCTAATTGGCATATTCCACTAAGTGTGTTTCCCACATGAATACTTCATGTGAATATTTCATATTTGTATGTTAAGAATTCAAATCTAAAATTCAGCACTCTGAACGTGTGAAGGCCCATCATATACTCAGGATCCCCCATTCACAGCAGCATCCCCATTCCTACTAGGGGGAAGGGTGGGATATAAATCTAATAAATAAATACATAAATAAATTTCAATAGACGGGGTAACTCCATTCTTCCAAATAGATAAGCAAAGAAGAAAGCCTGTATGCACCAGAAATTTATATGTACAACCCATGATTTCAGCACTTGACTAGCTGCACGTGTAGATGAGTCATCGAACACCAGAGACCAAATTTTCATATCATTCCATATGTAAGCAAATCATGTGTCTGGATAGGCCCACCAAAACAGAAACATTTTCAGCAGGTGTCTAATAGAATACAATGATGGCACCTGGCCAATGCCAATAGGCAGGGAGTTCCAAAGTACAGGTGCTGCCACACTAAAGGAATGACTCCTTATAAATGTAGGACGGACATAGAGGGGCACTTGTAGAAGTGCAAGTTCTTCTTTTTTTTTTCAATTAATTTTTATTCTAATTTTCAAAACCAAAATAATACAAAAAGAAAACAACACAAATCAATAACTAATACAATACTAAAAAAAAATACATATATATAAAAATATTGACTTCCGATTTGTCATAGTTCAGCTATAAATCTATAATATATAACAAACCTATCTCTTAATAGATTATAAAATCACCTTCCTCCAGCGGTTATCTTAGTTGGTTTCAAATCTCATTAACATCATATCATTTTAATATTCCACAAAAAGTCAAAGAGAAGTTTCCAATCCTTGAGATATATATCAATCAATTTTTTTCTAAATAAACATGCCATTTAATCCGGCTCATCAAATCTACTAAATCCAGTAATTTCAAAACACTATAATTCAACTATAAATCTATAATATGTAACAGACCTATCTCTTAATAGATTATAAAATCACCTTCCTCCAACAGTTATCTTAGTTGGTTTCAAATCTCATTAACATCATATCATTTTAATCTTCCACAAGAAGTCAAAGAGAAGTTTCCAATCCTTGAGATATATGTCAATCTTTTTTTTTCTAAATAAACATGCCAATTAATCCAACTCATCAAATCTACTAAGTCCAGTGATTTTAAATCGCTCTTCTGTCATTATCCATATTGGGTCCATCTTCCATCATCCATCTTTACGCACCCGAAAATCTTGCTGTCATAGTCATATAATAAAAGTCTGGTAGGAATTTCCTCCATCACAGATATTTTCTTGCCATCAAATCCAAACATATCACTAAAGTATTGTTGCAAAGCCGCATCTCTGTTCCTCTTTTCCACATGATACACTAGTACATCTCTTGAAGGTTTTTCCATTGACACAAGACAGGGATTAATTCTGTTAACTTTCTCCATTTCAAGTTCCATCAAATCCTTCCAGTCCAAGAATTTTTTTGAACCGATAATATCTTTATCTCCAATCTCTTCAATTCCTTCAGGGACAGCGCTGAATTCCTAACTGTAATATTCGTCTCCAGGATCCATCACAGCCAGGAAATCCAAATCTTTTTTCATGTCCATAATTAAGCCAGTCTCCTTAGTTTGAACCTTGCCTTTAATTTCTCTTTCATCCTTTTTTTGTTTTCCAGATCTATCTTTATTCTCCTTTCTCATAGAATCCTGAGTTTCTTTCAGCTCCTGTCTCATTTCGTAAAATTCAATTCTCCACGCTTGTCTATTATTTCTCAGTTCTTGTTTTATTGAGTTAATCCCATTCATTATTTTCTGAAACATGTCTAGAGATAAAGTCCCTTCTTGTACATCCATGGTCTTCTTAATTGTCATTCTTAAAGCCAAAGGAACAAAACTCCTTCAATTTTCAATGTCCCAAACAAAGAGCAGCTTATTTCTTTAACCAGTTACAAAGGAGTTAATTTTTCCAACAAACTAACGTCACACGCTAGACAGCCCTGAAAGTGTAAGAACAGCTTTAGTTCACAGCGTCGAAATAGCTAGTAGCAGAGAGAATGAGCAGATTCGTCAAAAAAAAGTAGATCAGGAAAAATAATCCCAACCATAGATCAAAAAGATTTCTTATCTCCTTCAATCAGAAATCTCTCGCCCGTTGTAATCTTTAGAATGCCATTTTCCATGTCAGCTTTTTGCAATAAAAAAAAAAGATAAGCTATTTATATTTTCTTCCCCCCTAGCTCCGCGAACAAAAAAAGGAAAGTCTTACCTCACCTAGGTTATCTCAATTGCTGTTACTTTGACAAATCTCTTTAGCTGTATAGATAAGAAAATGATGAATGTAGACAGGAGGATGTTTGCCTGTTAATCCGTATAAAAAAAAACGGGTCACTTATCCAGCTGAGCTAGCATAAAAATCCTCGCTCTGTCTGAGCTGCTGGAAGACAGACAATTCTGACGAATTCCAGACTCCAACAATCAAAACAAAGCTAAAGTGGGAAATCTCACGTTTCTTCTTTAACCGGAAGAAATTATTCCCAGTCAGAAAAGAGCCTTCTGACTGGATTTAACCTGGATAAATTTCATCCAAGGCGGGAGCCCGTCTCGGAGGCTGCACAGGCGTAGGGATCCTCCTGGGAAGTCCAGAAGTGCAAGTTCTTCAGATTGAAGTGGTCGAGTTGGCACATATGGGGTAAGGTGATCCCTTAAGTAAACTGGTCCCAAGTTGTGAAGGGCTATATATACTAACAGTAACACCTTGAACTCAGCCCAGTAACAGATTGGCAGCCAGTGCAGATCTTTGAGCACAAGTGTAATATGCTGACAGACTCTCACTCCTGTCAGCAATTGTGCTGCAGCATTCTGCACTAACTGCGGTTTTCACACCAAGCACTAGGGAAACCCTACATATAATGGGGAATTTTATATATCCATACATATATGATCATAGCTATTAAGAAGGTACAGTAGGGCCCCGCTAATACGGCGGGTTAGGGACCAGGCCCCCGCCGTAAAGTGGAAATCGCCGTAAAGCAGAACCCTTTGACTATAATGGGCCGTGTCACACGAAAATGATGCAAAAATGTCGCAAAATGCCGTACAAGCGCAAACTCAGCTTTAAAATGGGGAATTTCCCTGAATTGAAAGCCGCCGCATGAGCGGAATGCCGCAAAGTGGAATGCCAGTAAGTGGGGCCCTACTGTATATGTTTTATAATCATAAGGAATTAAGCATATGCCTGATGAGAACAAGCTCACAGAGAATCCTAAAATCTATAGAAAAAGCAGGCAAATTAAACTTAGTTTGAACTTTTGTGTTCTTGCCAAATTGGCCGGTGCATGACTGGCAGATATTAATTAGCCTATTGTTTAAAATCAAAAGACCATTTAACCTGTGACAAGCTATGATTTATACAGATATTGTTAATCCTGGGAAACTGAATTTTAGTGATTCTTGGTTTCGTATGCTGTAAGGCAATAGCCCCATCTAGAGGAAAAGCTTTACAGCATAATCCAAGGGGTTTAATGAAGGGAGACTGTGAGATTTTATAATGATTGTAAAACAACCCAGTGTGTTATATTTACAACTTTATAAGTGTGTTTTCATTTAGAAAAAAGGTGGTGTTTTCATTAAGAAAAAAGGGGTGGCCTGCCTCCTCTATGTTTCTGAGGCTGAAATATACTAGTTAGCCAGAGTCACCCAGTCTTTTCCTTTGTCTGTGTGGTTTCACAATGTAGCTCAGGGGTTTAAACAAAATCCTCTTTCATGAGTTGTGTATTTTATAAGTAAGAAAATGGGATTTCTGAGAAAAGTATAAGAACATATAAGAACCCTATAGCTATTAAAAACCTGTGATGCTCATGAGATTTCAGTTACCCTGAGTTGAGGTAAAACCCAAGCAGGTGTACCTGAATCAGCCTGAGCCATCAGAAACAATGCAACAATGGATGTACCAAGTATGCTTGAAAGCATATTCACAATAGTAACTGTTCCAACTAGTCCCAAAATTCATTCATTAGTCTTGAAAAGACAGTAGAACAATGGAGACATTAATGAGATTGACCGAATCTTGGAATCACCACTGGAGTTAGCTAATACTTTGATTGGTTTGGAACGATTGTAGAGAAGAGGAACTGTGATGTTGGGGGGGGGCAGGAACTGATGAGATTGGTGAAATCATTGTCACATGCTGTAACTGTACTCTATAAAAAAGCTTGCAACACAGTGCCTCAGTGCAGTCTCTCCTAGATGTTTCTGGGGGGCTGACCCTGCATGTGCTTGTAGAAAATAAAGGCCTACCTTTTGCTCCAAGCCTGTGTCTTCCAATTTATTCAAGGACCCCCAGCAAAAGATCCCAAGGAGAAGAATTCTCCAAAACATAGAGTGCACTGCAGTAGTCTAGTCTTGAAATTACCAATACCTGCACCACTATGGTCAGCCTGTCCCAGACAATCACAGTTGTCTTACCAGCACTCCTAGCCACCAAGACCACTTGGGCCTCCAGTGACAACGCTGGATTCACAAGTACCCCCAGGCTGTGTACCTGCTCCTTGAGAGGCAGTGCAATCCCATTCAGAACACGCAATCAACCAATTTCTTGGGCACAAGAACCATTCACTGACAGAGCCACTGCTTTGTCGGGATTTAAGCTCAGTTTATTTTCCCTTATCCAGCCCACCACTGCATCCAGACAAAGGTCCAGGGCCTGCATGGCCTCTCCTGATTCTGATGTTGTGAAGAAACAGAGCTGGGGTCAGCAGTATATTGATAGCACCTTGTCCCAAACTTCCTAATGACCACTTCCAATGGCTTCATGTAGATGTTAAATAGCACTGAGGATAGAATAGTGCCCTCTGGCACTCCACAGCATAACTCCAATACTACTCTCTGAACTCTACCCTGTACATAGGACTGGAACCACTGTAAAACAGTACTCCCATTACCCATTCCATGGAGCCAATCCAGGAGGATTCTATGGTCAGTGGTATCAAAAGCCATGGAAAGATTGAGAAAAAGGAGCAAAATTGCACTCCCTTTGTTCCACTCTCAATAAAGATCATTCATCGGGGCTACTAAGACCAATTTGGTCCAATTTGGCCACTCTGTTTCCGGACACAATTCAAAGTGTTGGTGATGACCTATAAAGCCCTATATGGCTTAGGTCCAGGCTATCTGTCAGACCGTATCTCCCTATATGAGCCTGCCCGGGCCCTGAGATCCTCAGGAGAGGCCCTTCTCTCAATACCTATGTCCTCACAAGCACGGCTAGTGGGGACGCGAGATAGGGCCTTTTCGGTGGCTGCCCCGAGGCTTTGGAACTCCCTTCCTAGGGAAGCAAGAATGGCATCCTCCTTGCAGTCCTTCCGTCAGCAAGCAAAGACTTTTTTATTTCAACAAGCCTTTGGAACTGAAAGCTGTTAAGGACAGGTCTTGAAGGGTGTGCATTGCTGTTGCCTAATTGTATTATTTTAAACTGAGTTTGAATTATTTTAACTGTATGTATGAATGGTTTTAATCAGAGCTTGGAAAAGTTACTTTTTTGAACTACAACTCCCATCAGCCCTAGGCAACATGGCCACTGGATTAGGCTGATGGGAGCTGTAGTTCAAAAAAGTAACTTTTCCAAGCTCTGGTTTTAATACTGTAAATTGTTTGATTTGATTTTAATCTAGACTTTTGTATGTTTTTATTATATGTGTGCTTTTATCTGGAAGCCGCCGTGAGTTCCAGTTTTGGAAAAAGGGTGGGGTAAAAATAATGATAATAAATAAATAAATAAATAAATGACCAGGCCTGAACCCAGATTGAAAAGGATTTAGATAATTCATATCATCTAGGAATGCCTGCAGCTGCCCCACCACAACTCTCTGCACCACCTTCCCTAAAAGGGGGGTATTTGTGACTGGTTGGCAATTATTTCAAACCAATGGGTCCAGAGTCGGCTTCTTTAGAAGTGGCCACATTACTGCCTCTTTCAAGGCAAAAGGAACCACCCCCTCATGCAAGGTACCAAGCAATGTGCAGCCTGCCATTTTACACACTGCAACTGCTAAGGAAAATCTGGACTGTCATCAACCTGTTGTAGGACAATTAGGTTTTTCTTGTATATAAGCAAACACCTTTCTGACATTTACATTTGTCACAGAAAGATAACTGCATAGTAGGGATGAATGAAGCTATCAGTTTTGGTTTCTTCCAGTTTCTCATATTCCCAATCTTTAAGTTCACTTTTCTGTACACTTTTTCCTAATATACACTTTTTTTTTACTTTTAAGTTGGAGAACTGGGGTTTGGCCAATAATCTTCCATATGAGGACTGGAATATTACAAATATGGTTTGTTTTTCCTTTCTGTTTGGTCTGTAAAATATTGGAGGATATGGGTCAGCTGGTTATCTGGTCAATGAAAACCTACTTTAAAACATTAAATGAAGTAATGTATTGCCTCTAATCAGAGTTCTGTATACTCTGGGCAGAGCCATTATTTTCCAAGAAGCTCAATAGATCTATAAACATAGTCTGCATTTATTTACTTCTTACTTAGAGAAGTAAATAAATCCTGGGTTATATTTGCTCACTTTTATTGCATCCCAAACTGACTGGAAGAATACAGAGGAGCTCTGCTGCCCTTGAAATCTGGACCAAATCAACATCAGAGAGCAAAGTGCTCCAAATTTGCCATTTGGGTAGATGTGTTCTTGTGGCAAAAGGCAGGAAATACAATGTTAGAAACATCCTTTTATTTTTTATTTTTAAAAATCCTTCCTGCCAATTTATCCGGATATCAAATCCAGGAACCCTTTTAAAATCTGCTCCCCCTCTTCAGGCCATTGAGTTCATATTGTGGTTTGGGTTTTATGTCATCCATGCTTGGCTCCATCAAGCAATTCTGGGTCTTATTTTGGGGATTTAGGAAGGGAGGGTTAGGTAGAGCCAGGAAACACTGAAGAGACTATAGAAAGCCCAGTGTATGAATTTTCCACTGGTGAAGGAAAGTATGACTTAACACTGATGTTATGAGCACCTTCACTTAAGCAGTTTTAGTACTTTTCAGCCTTCAAGGCCAGGCTGCCCTTGTCATCAACTATCAAGAATATATGACCCTCATCCGGCTGCATCACTTAACCATCTCTGCTTTTTTATGAAGCCTCTTCCACAGTTACCCTTTGATGCAAGCCTCAGTGTCATCCTTTTACTTTGCCAAAGCAGCTGCTATTACTCCAGCACAGCTGACCAATCTTTTTAAATATAATACTCCCCAACCACAAATACACCTCCCCTTGTCTGCTGGATCATCCACTGCCTTTTGCGGTTCAGTTCTCACACCCGTTCAAAGTGTGTCGAGTGCCAAACAAAAGCTCATTACCAGACCCAACACATGCTTTCCATTAGTAAAGTTATTAAATCACACAGATATTGAATGTACTCACTACAGGCTTTCTCATGTGAGCAATCAGGAATATATTTTAATTTCACACTCCTCAAAACTTCATGCATCCCCAGCTGACCTTCCCATTGCTGGGCTTGATTCTTCAGTATTGAGCCTACATGTGGATAGGTTTTACCAAATGCTTAGCACATAAACTTTTGGGAAGGAGGTTTCCATAATGGGCTGGTCCAAGTAAGCACAGCCAAGGACAACAAAACAGATTATAATTCCCTTTGAGCTTTATGTGGCCATTAAAGAAGCTTTAAAAGCACAGCTTTAAAGACTTGGTTGCAGAGGTTTTTCCCCCTCTCTCCTCTTTGACAGGGGAAAAAAGCAATGTTTTTATCTCCTCCTAATTTACAGAAATACCAAAGGGAAAATCCTGTCTCTTCCCTGCAGCCTTCCCTCTTACTGATGTACGTGGTCACTCACTGCTCCATATCACGGGAGTCTTTTGCAATATTTCTTCTGTCCCCATTGGCAGCTCCCCTCACGCTCATGGCAGTCAGACTGGATTGGCCACCAAGTGGTTCAAAATCTGTTTGTCGAGGACCAGAATGGGGAACCTGCAGCCCTCCATATATTGTTGTTGTTGTTGTTGATATCACACACTTCCTTCCGGAGGCGGGCCGGTGAGGATCCTCCCCCGGGTAAGACACTTATCCAGCAGCTCGTGGAGCTAGTAGCAATTATATCTGAAATAATACCCAACATAACTTGGAATTTTGAATTTTGAGTCTCCTTTGCCAAGCTGATTTGCTGAGGTTCTTTATTACTCAAGACAGCAGTTAAAAGTAATAAAAGAGAGGCAGCAGAGCGAAGCCTCATATACTTGGACTAATTGCCGCCATTAACCTGACTAACTGCTACAATTCACTGCTATAATCTATGCTGCAATCTATGCCAGAGTAATTAGAACGCCTTCTAATTTGAGTACAAAGCGGTGTGAGGCAAACATATCAACAGATAGATTGGAGTGAGGGGTGTAAGAACCCCAGTGCATTGACTGCAAGTAACGATTTAAAGGAAGATCTTTGCTAGTATAAATATAAGGAAGTGGGGAAGTGCTCAGTTATGGAGGACGGAACTGGATTAAAGGATCGACAAACAAAGATAACTAATTATTTTCCCCGTGCTCAAGAAATACCCTGTCCTTTTAGGACTACACAAATCTCTCAGTTAAAATACCCTACACGGGCAATGCCTCATGAATGGCCATTGGGAAAATCCTTCTTAGTAAATAAATATACAGAGAATGCTGCTAGAATATCAGTTACAAACTTAGAGGAGGAGCTCATAGATGCAGGCTTCAAATGTTCTTATGACCCTTTTAACTTATCTGACGATCTACCACCCTCGGAACCTGTCACTATTGACTCTTATCATGAGCCACTCAGTGGAAACTCCTCCATTTTCAACTCTCCTGGATCCCTTGAATTATGTTCTTCAGTATCTGCGGCACTTGATGATTCTAAACCAGCAGAACCTGACTGGCAACACATTATCTTTCAGGAACTGAGATTAATTAAATCCTTTATCACTGAAACTAACAACCTACTTACCACCTTGGTGAAATATAAGGGGTCTCTTACTGCATGTGATAATGTGGAGCAGTCATTGCCGCCCGTGGTGGATCCTGTCTCTTCACAGCAGCAGCCATCTGTAAAAGAAACAGATAAAAATAAAAAAAAAGAAGAAGAAGAACAAACATCAGCAGCCCAAGGTCATTTCTGGTGGGAGAGGAAAGTTAAGGCAAACAAAGAATACAAAGAAATCTAAAAACTACAAAAACTCAGAAACCCCAGCACCGGCAAAAATGAACTTTAAACCTTTATTTAAACTGCTTGAACAACCAAGACCGGATCCCAAGCTAAGAGAGCATGTTTTATCTAAACAAAACAATCATCAGACTGTACCCTCCACATACTTCATGGATAACTCTGCAAGCGAAACTACAATAACATCGGGGAACGAGAGCCTTACCTCAGAGCTCACTCAACTGGACAAAAAGACATGCTGTACCAAAACGTATTCCAGACCTTGGGAACTAGTTTTGCAACCTGATAAATTGGCAATAACGTACAACTCTAGGACTTTAAGAAGATGCCCCCCCTTTCCAAGTGTGCCCTTTCTGGACAATTATTTTGCTCGCTTTTTACACCCTGGACAACCCACTAACTATGTCAGATCTTTGATTAATGAATCTTCTAAATCTGGAGTGTGGCATTTGATTGTGACATTCCATTCCTCGATAATAGCTAATCAGATATATCGTGTAAGAGAGGAGCTACACTATAGCAGCCTCTTAATACAACGTTATTACATTAACGCCTCTGCCCCAGTACCCTTATGGACTCACACAGGGAGACCAGTGAGTTCTTCCTCCGCAGAATCTGAGATAGATATGAACTATGCTTATTCTCAAGACAAGGAACGATCTCCTGTTGCACCACCTGTTTCGGCCCTATCGTTTTCGACCTTGCTGGGTGAATTGGAACCGGAAGAGATCCAACTTACTGCATTATGTTCTCAAATATCAGATCTGGAAAGAGACATGGTTATCCAAAGACTATATGGCCTGATACAACGTCTTACAACTACGAACCAACAAAAGGGCTCCATTGGGGACAAGTCTACTTCTTGCAATTCTGGGAGGACTACGTCCTCATATGTAGTACCCCGATCCCAGGTTGCAACTCGGAAAATGTGCCCATCTTCAGGGGCGGTATTTAATGACAATCTGGGCATTCTGAATCACATAGAAGAGTTACATTGACAGCCCCAGATTATATCACCCTTGCCAGCTGGGGACTCCAAGCCCATCCGTAAGTGTATTACCTCAGTGATGAATGACACTCCATTACACCTGCTGTCCTGGAATATAGCAGGATGGTCATCCAAACAAAATATTCCAGATTTTATTGATTTTTTAAATCATCAAGATGTAATTTGTTTACAGGAAACTTGGTGTATTAATGACCTAAACTTAGATGGTTTTAACTCTACAACTTTACCAGCTGTTAATCAAATAGACAAAACGAAAGGACGCCCTAAAGGAGGTCTGGCAATCCTCATCTCTACAGGGCTAAATGTACACTGTAACAGTATCCCAGCATGCCATAACTTAGCTATGGCAGTTCACTTGACATTTGACAAACTAGCCTTTCTATTAGTAAACGTCTATATTCCCCCTGCCACTTCCAGAATAATTATGGATCAAATATGGGAAGAATTAGACCACTATATCACGGAGCTGGAGTCCCGATTCCCCAGAGCCTTGGTAATCATCATGGGTGATTTTAATGCTAGGATCGGCCAGGATAATGAGAGTCTCCTGTCCTCCAGATTATGGAGGGGGGAAACTAACTCTCATTTAGTTATGGACCTAGAGAGAACCTCAAAAGATCATACTGTGAGTTATCAGGAATTTGTTTAACTCGTACTGTCGGTAGCCACAACCTTGTCATCTTAAATGGACTAAAGCCCCTTGATGCCTGTGCGGAATATACATACATTTCAAATAGAGGAAGCAGCGTGATCGATTATGCTATCACGTCCCCCCATCTCCTGAATTTAATTACAAAATTCTCGATTGGCAAGAGACTAGACAGCGACCACTTACCTATTACCCTTCTACTACAACCAAAGGTGAACTGTAGGTTAGTGGCAGAGTATAACCCGGTTATTAACCAAATGTATTTTAAATACAAACGGCCCATGTGGACCTCATTAGTTGCCGCCAAAATTGAGAAATTCATAGATTCTCCCCTGGCCAAGAATATACAAGAGTCTATTGAGAATTCTTCCAATCTTTCTCAAACTTTAATTATATTTGACTCCTTGGTTGAGACTCTCCAACCTTTGCTAATCCCGAATAAAGTGCCCAGCAGAACAAATATTTACAATGGCCCACATAAATGGTTTGACCAAGATTGCCTAAATCTAAAAAGACAACTCAGAAGCATATATCTATGCTATCGCCATCAAAATGCTAAAATCTTGCCTGAGGCCTACTATAAAACCAAAAGGATCTATAAAGCCCTTATAGCTAATAAAAAGAGACAAGCATTACAGCTGGGATGGGAGTCCTTAAGACAGGCAGCCAAAGATAAAAATTCAAAAAAGTTTTGGTCACTAGTTAATGGCTCTATCAGACCCTTTAACCTTGCCACCTGTAACATCCTCCCAAGTGTTTGGGAACAACATTTCGCCGACTTCCAAATGGACTTTCATTATTTTCCTTTAAAGTCCCCTCCTGTAGCTGATCACGGATCCCTTCCCATCTGGCCGCCGGTCACACAGATAGAAATACTCGATTTGATTAAAAACTTAAAACTGGCTAAAGCTCCTGGTGGAGATAATCTCCCCCCTGAGCTTTTAAAAACACATCCAGATTGGTGGGCGCCTATTTTAGCAAATTTATTTACTTTGATTAATAACAAGGGTCACTTCCCACAGTCCTGGAAGGAAGCCATAATTGTGCCAATCTATAAGAAAGGTTCCAGGACCGACCCTGCCAGTTATAGACCAATCAGCTTACTTTCTGTGATTGGAAAGCTATATGCTAAATATTTAAAGAACAAATTGGCCAACTGGATGGAGGAAGAAAATGTCCTGGGTGCGGAACAGGCAGGCTTTAGGAGTGGTAGATCGGTTATGGACCATTGCCTCCTTCTTAATCACCTTGCGGAAAAATATAGCAATCACGTAGGGAGTGGTTTATACGTCGCTTTTATTGACCTGAAGGCTGCGTTTGACTCAATTCCACGGGATTTGCTGTGGGCAAAACTGGCTAAATTGATGGATAAAAGATTACTGTTTTTGATATATAAGTTACACCAGAACACTTCCCTCCGTGTTCGCTGCGGCCAAAATGGTGATCTCTCCAACTCAATCATCACATCAAAAGGGGTCAGACAAGGCTGTGTGTTGGCCCCGCTCCTTTTTAATCTTTTCCTTAATGATTTGGCCTCCAATTGTCTCTCTGCTGACCTTCACTCGCCTAAAATTAAAGGAAGTAGATGCCCCATCTTGCTTTATGCTGATGATGCAGCCTTGCTCTCCTTTTCAAAAGTTGGCCTAAAACGTTTGATTAGAATTTTTATGAAATATTGTTCAGAGAATGTATTAACAATCAACTTCTCCAAAACTAAAATTCTAGTCTTTGCAAAATCATCATTAACTCCGGAATGGAAAATCAATGGCCATGTAATTGAGCAAGTTAGAGCATATAAATATTTAGGCATCTTATTCCATTCTTCCCTTTCCTGGGTGCCTCACATCAGTGCGGCTGTTGCAACGGCCCGAACAGCGATGAAGAGCATTGTCCGATATTATTATAATAATGGGGGGCAATACATTCCAGCAGCATTACAGGTGTTCAGAGCTAAAATATTACCCCAACTTTTGTATGGTGCCCAGATTTGGATATATGCTTTCAACCCTAAAGTGGAGTCAGTGCTATCTATTTTTTTGCGTCGAATTTTTGGAGTCCAAAATTGTGTTCCTAACGCCGCCTTGAGAATGGAAGCGGGATCTTACTCAGTCGAATGCTTAGCATGGTTATTTTCCTTTAAGTTTTGGACCAAAATCATGTATGCATGCCCGACAGGTTATCTTTCATCTCTTGGGGAAGAAGGTCACCTATCCACTTGGATGAAATGCTTTTTGGACAAACTACCCTATTTAGGCCTTTTGATTGAATTTCTTTCTTCTATAGAGTTTAGTAAGGCCAGACAGATTATTAAGGATAGGCTTAAGGATATTGATAGACAATCCACAACACAGGCGGCAGCTAAAACATGTTCCCCTTCCCAGCATAATCTCGGTTTTCACTTTCCAAAATACGCCCCATACCTAGATGTCCTAACGAATCCTAAATTCCGTCTAGCCTTTACCAAGGCTCGTTTCAACTGCCTGGAGTCTGCGCTCTTGGAGGGCAGATTCAAGGGCATGCCCTTAGCCCAACGTTTCTGTATATGCAGAAAAGGACACTTAGAAACACTTCACCATGTCCTGTTTGCCTGCCCACTTTATATTGAGGAAAGGGACTTATATATTGCACCCCTTATACAAAAACAATCCAATAGATCTCCAGAACAGTGGTTAACATGGCTTCTATCTGGCAAAAATAGCTCTTATTTGATTCCAGTCGCTAAGTTTTTTTATACAGCACAACGCAAACGTATGTTATCTAATCCTATATTGTAATGTCTATTGCTTTTTTATCTTGTATGTAACTGGCTGTAATTTTATTTTCTTGACGGGTCATTGACCGTAATAAACGTAACGTAACACACTTCCTTCCAAAAGAATCCCAGTGCAATGCTGTTGCACTCCACCTCCCATCAGCCCCAGCCACTATTGCCAATGGTCAGGAATGACAGCAGCTGGAGTCAAGATAGATGGGGAAGGGAAAGAGGAAAAGGATGGTCAGAATAAGGATGAAACAGAAGGAAATGGAAAATGATTGGTACATGAGTGCTATCTCACAGTTTTAAAACTTTGGTTCCAATGGGAACTAATGTATTATAACTGTGAACATATGGAAATATATAACATTGTGCCAAAATTTTATTCATCATTAACAACCATCTCCATTAATTAATGAGAAGAGAAACTGCATTCAAAAAGTATCAAAGGGGAGAGAACATTCTCATGGGTGAGTGACAGGTTGTTGTTTTTGTTACCTTAACTTTGAATAACTATTGGATGTTTTGAGTGCCCTTTCTTCCATTCTACAAATCAACACACCAGTAGTCTGCATTCTGCAGCCTTCCCAGGAGCCTGTGCTTCAGTCAAAGCCTAGGAGAAGACATCATGAACTTCTCTCATGGGGCTTTTTCAGATCAGAAAGCCTTAGTGGCCCTTGAGGTCGCAAAGTGCTAGAGAAATGTTTATCAGAAAGAAAAATACATACATCACCCTTGGCCATCTCACAACAATAGGTAAGCACCAAAATTCTAAAGCAATTCTCATGGTCCCTGAGAATGAGAATTGAAAATGGAAGCATTTTTTACAGAGGAAGAAAACCTCTGAGAAACTAGAGGACAAATTTCAGTACAACACTAATATTTTAGAAAGTTAAGAACATAAGAAAAGCCTGCTGGATCAAGCAAATGGCCCATCTAGTCCAGCATCCTCTTCTCAGAGTGGCCAATCAGATGCCTGTGAGAAGCCCATAAGCAGGGCCTAAGCACAAGAGCACTCTCCCCTCCTCCGGTTCTGCTTCTGACAGTTTCCAGCAACTAGTATTCAGAATCATGCTGCCTCAGACCATAGAGGTAGAGCATAACCATCATAGCTAGTAGCCAGTGATAGCCTTATTCTTCATGAATTTGTCTAATTTTCTTTTAAAGTCATCCAACCTGGTGGCCATCACTGCCTCTTGTGGGAGTGAATTTAACAAGCAGTTTAACTATGAACTGTGTGAAGAAGTACTTCCTTTTGTCTGTCCTAAATCTTCAGCATTCAGCTTCACTGGATGTCCATGAGTTCTGGTGTTATGCAAGAGAGAGAGAAACTTTTCTTTATCCACTTTCTCCATACTAGGCATAATTTTATACACTTCTGTCATGTCACCTTTTGCTCGTCTTTTCTCTCCCCAAGTGCTGCAACCTTTCCTCATAGGAGAGTTGCTCCATCCCCTTGGTCATTCTGGTTGCCCTTTTCTGAACCTTTTCCAACTCTACGATATTGAGGTGAGACAACTAGAACTGTACACGTTATTCCAAATGCAATCATACCATAGATTTATATACGGCATTATATCAGCAGTTTTATTTTCTGTTCCTTTCCTAATGATTCCTAGCATGGCATTTGACGTTTTTGCAGCTGTCACAGCTGGGTTGACATCTTCATTGAGCTGTCCACTACAACCCCAAGGTCTCGAGGACTTCCGGGAAGGGTTGCTTTGCCTGTGCTGCCTCTGAGACGAGCTCTTGTCTCAGAAGAAGCTTTTTCAGCTTTAAAATCAGTCACAACGCTCTTTTTGACTGGTAAAGATTTTCTCCCGGTCAGGGAGAAACGTAGAGATCAACCACAAAGCCTGTTTTTGTGGGGAGGACTGGATTTCATTTATTTATGAGAGAAGGTTCAAACTGCAATGCCGGACGGACTTTCATCAAGCTCTAGCTGATTACAGCGACACGTTTATCTTTTCTTTAAAGAAAAACGGACTTCAACAGGCAGATAAGCATCCTTCTTTCTATTTTCTTTTTTTACTTGGTTTAAATTGGTGTAGCAAAAAAGAGATTTGTCATTGAATCAGCTGTGAAGAACTTCTAGGTGAATTTATGGCTTTTCTCTTTCACTAACGAAATTAAGGAGGAAAGAAATCGAAAAAGCTTATCTTTGTTTTTATCGCAAAAAGCTGTCCTGGAGGTGCATTCTAAAGATACCAACGGAAGAGGGATTTCTATTTCGAGGAGGGGGGAACAAAAACTTTTTTTTTGGTCTATTTCATTTTGACGAATCTGCTTGTTCACGACACCACTAATTGTTTTGATGTTGGGAACTAAGTTTGTTTTTGTATTCCTGAATACATAGAGATAAGGTAGGCTGTAATGTCTACACTGATATAAGCAAGCCTGGAACATTAACATTAACATTAGCCTGAAATAATTTTTGTTTCTGTGGTTTTAAGAAAGACAACCAGGAAAGTGATTGAGACCATGGAAGAAATTATGTTTCAGAAAATAATGGCTGAGATTGAGATAATGAAACAAACTCTGAGACAGAGTAGACAGGAGATGAAAATTGAATTTAACAAAATGACGCAGGAGCTTAAAGAAACAATGGATTCTGTGAGAGAGGAGTTTGATGGGATAGGGAAGCTACAAGCCCTGGAGATTGGAACAAATGTGAAATTGGAAAAAGATTTGGAGTTTATGGATGTTAGAAATAAAGTTTACTGTTTGGAATTCAACGTTGTCTCTGAAGAAATTAATGAAGATTTTGGTGGTAAAGTTATCAATGTCTTGGATAATTTTCTGGACTGGAATGATATGATGGAGCTTGACATAGAAAAAATAATGGAGTTGGCTACAGATATGTGACAGTGGAGAAACTCTTAAGAAATGAGCCAGTGCATTTTGTAAAAAAGAAGAACAGAGATATGACTTTGCAGCAATATTTCAGCAACATACTCAGAATTCTTGACTGGAATGATGTGATGGGGCTTGACATAGAAAAAAGTTATGGAATTAACTACAAATATGTGACAGAGCAGAGATGCACCCAGAGCAGAGATGTGACTTTACAACAATATTTCAACAACATATTCAGAATTGATGGCAAGGACATATTTGTGATGGGGGAAATTCCCATCAGACTCTTGTTATATGACTATGGCTATGACAGCAAGATCATCATGGGATACTGATAATGGATGAATGGATACTGAAACCACTGGATTTAACAGGACTATTGAAGATGGAAGATGGAATTAATATTGATAATGGAAGAATGGTTGTGGAAATTATTGGACTTGGCAGATTTGACAAGATGGATTAATTGATATGTTTGCTTGGACTATGGCTATGACAACAAGATTATTATGGGATACTGATAACGGAAGAATGGCTACTGAAATTACTGGACTTAACAGGATTATTGAAGATGGAAGATGGAATTAATATAGATAATGGAAGAATGGCTATTGAAATTATTGGGCCTAACAGATTTGAATTAGATGGATTAAGCGATTTGTTTATTTGGAGAAAAATTGAAAGATATATCTCTCAAGGAATTGAAACCTCTCTTGGACTTTTTGTGGAAAGAATAAAATAATGTTTATGAGATTTGATGATTAATTAAGATAACTACTGGAGGAAAGTGATTTTATAATATAATTTTAGAGATAGGATTGTTATATATTGTAGACCTATAACTGATCTGCGACAAATCGGAAGTCAACATTTTATTTTATTGTTTAATTGTTTTTGTTTTGCTTTGTTTCTTGTTTTTGAAAATTTGAATAAAAATTAATGATAAAAAAAAAAAACCCCAAGGTCTCATTCCTGGTCATTCACCCCCAGTTCAGATCTCATGAGTGTATAGGTGTGATTAAGTTTTTTGGCCCCAATATGCATCACTTTATACTTGTTTACACTGAATTGCATTGGCAAGTTGGACCATTGTTTCGTCTAGCCCTGCATAGTCCATCCAACAATTCTCCAGGCTCTTAAGCAGAGGGCTTGCCTACTCCTGCTACTTAAGATCCTTACAGCTGATGATGCCAGGGACTGAACCTGATACCTTCAGCATTATCACTAAGCTGTGGCCCCTCTCCAACCATTAAAATGTAAATTTATTAAAATGTCCATCATTCTGAGAAATTTCACAGGAGATTGGAAAGGGCCTGCTGAAATGCAAATGTTAAAAAACATGCTATACTATTTGTTTGCTTTTCAGCTGGAATGGCACAGCTGAAGCTTGCTGGATATTTGTCCATTTTTATTTCAGTGATTAATTTTGCTCTGTAAATAAGAAAAAACAAGAAACAGGCATCATTGACATGATCAGTGGTTGAACAAAGAGACTTTCCATCTATTTGCTTGATGTAATAGAGCAACAGATACACTTCCAAAAAGCTCTTGGAACAAGGCTTTTCCATACCCTTAAAAATGATTGAGGGATTTTCTATCCAAATAATAATAAGCATTATTTCCATTTTTATTTCTGGAGGATGTGAATAGAAATACAATTTGAAAATAGCATTTTAAGTAGAACAATTTTGGCATGTTGCCATTCTTGGATTGCAAAATCCTTTCACATGCAAGTTAACTTTTTTTGCATCTTAAAAAACTTGATTTCTAAGGTTTACCATGCCAGGTTTTTGGAGTTACATCCATATAGTTTAAAATTATGCACTTGATATGTTACTCCACTGAAATCACTAAACTAACTTTTTTTCTTTTTAGCAAATTGTATTTCAAAACCAGCAAATTATATTTTAGAACAACCCCACCCTCAAGGGAGAGAATGCGTGGCTTGTCCAAGGCAGAAATACCAGGGGAGTGGGGGGTAAGGTACAAAATAGGAACCTTAGTAAATATTACCTCTGTGGTGTGCTGACAATACATTATTTGTTAACTAGGCCCAACATGTTTCAAGAAAATGCTTCCTCAAGTTCATATTCTAAGGCAGCCAAACCGAACATGTTATCATTCCCTCTACAATAAGGCAATATCAGCACCTTCAGGTGGAGGTTGGACATGAACCCAAATCTCCAAACTGCAAGATTTTACTACTTTTTAACTCCCCAGTATATTTTCACTGGATTAAAACAGTCCAAGCCCATTCAGCAATTTAATCTGTTAGCTGCCACCAGCCTGTATTTTATTACATCAGGGAGGCAGGCAACTCGCAGACACAGTGCTTTCAATGGAGGCAGTTTGGTTCCAATGGGAACTAATGTATTGAGAAAGATGGCGGCACGTAGGGTCACCATCATTTTGTCATTTCAAAAAGAGTACATTTGGCTTTGATCAGTGAAAAGTAAGAGTATGCTGTTGCACCATCTCAAAAAGAGTACATGTACTCTTAAAAGAGTACGGTTGGTAACCCTAGCAGCACGGGAAGTAGTTTGTTTTTATCTCCGTTGTTTGTTTTAAATATTTTAAATGTTATATCCTTTTATATCCTTTTATTGTTTGCATTCTTTGATATTTTAACAATTTATTTAACTCTCTCGGACTCCAGAAGTTAATTGTTCCATCCTTCAAGGCTTCTAAGCCTTTTAAGGGCTCATTGCCAGAGCTCTGACCTCTCAGTTGTGAGGGGTGTTGCCTGATAAGACAGATAAGACTAACTACCGTGGATGAATATCCAAGTTTTAAGAGGCATTTGGAGGAGGTATTTTGTTAACCCAAAAGAGCAGCCAAGAGAGAAGACAAGGATTTCATTGCCCCCCTCAGATTGCACGTAAACGGGATGGCTTTGACTAAAACAAAGTTTTATTTTTATCAAAGCCAAGAACCTTTATTTTACCTTTTTTTCCCTTTCCCCCCTTTTTTCCCTTTTACTGCAATTGGGACCCATTCCTATATAATGGTCCTTACAAGAAGGGGTTATAGGGATCTAGGCATTGCCCCTCTTGTGGGAGCGGCTCCCTTAAATGTACATGAACATCAAACAAAAATTACTCAGTTCTTCACATCCAGGGAAGAAGATAAAGAGATTAAAGAGGCTTCTCTGAATGTACATACCTCCCCTGGAGGTCTGGACTGAACCGTGGATTTTTACAGCAATTTTTTTTATTTAATCGAGGATCCTGCCCCAGTGGATGTAGCCTCTGAATTGGCTGCAGCTGAAGATGGTACATCGACAGGCCCGGCATTGCAATCTGAGAAAGATAAGCAGCTAAATGACCTGATGCTTAGACAACCTGCAGCACTGGCAGGCAGCGCAGAGGCAAGAAACCATAAAGAGCCCACAGCCCCTCCTGAGGCTTCAAACATGATATCAGCTCTTAAAGCCCCACTAGAAGGCTGAGTTCTCCTGATGCTGATGGAACTTGAACACATCAAATCCTTTCTCTCTGAATGAAATAACCTCTTAACTACACTGGTAGAAATATTCAAAAAGGCCAGCCAGGTTACTGGAGGTGTGGACCTAGGAACTGAACTGAGAAATGCTGGGTCTCAGACAACCAAGCCCAACAGTGCAGGGCGGTGTGCAAAAAAGCGACTAATCCTAAAGGTGATAGTAGTTTGAGGAAGAGTATCCTAAAGAAGAGCAAAAATGTTAAAAATCCTAAGCCTTTGCGATACAGGAAAATGAGGTTTAACCGTCTTTTCAAATTGTTAGATTAGATGGAACTCCAACTCAAAAAGCAGGACAAAATCTTAAGAAGGAAACTAAGCACAAAGAAACTCATAGTGACACTGCTTCATCTTCATCTTGCCCTACTACACACAATTCTTCTTTACTACCCTCCCCATCTTCACCATCTCAGCAATTGCCCCAAGATGCTGCAATCCAAGATCCATGGTCTCTAGCCTCTTTGACGGTGCATTCATTGTAGAAGCGAAGTGAAATTAATAACTGGAACCTTATATTGAATCGATACAAGCTGGCCCTAGTGAATTACCCCAAGCCTGATGGTTTCTTATTCCAACATGAGTGTAAACTTCATTTGATGGAAATTCTGGAGGCAGTACTTCCTGGACAGTTTTGCATAGTGTTGTAAAAACTCTTATGGTTCTCTTGGGTAGAGAAAAGATCAAACAAGTAGCCAGCGAATTCAAGGCTTTATTCAAAATCTACTGCAGTAGGGCTAAACAACATACATTTCACAATGAAGCATGGGTCGTGCACCCCTTTTTTTGCTTCCCCTTTTTATATGTTTTTGAAGATCACAAAGCCTTACACAGAGAGGCGCTTATCTAACCAGGCGCTTATCTAACCAGGCAGGAAGAAATGTACAGAACAAGACATACACAGTTGCTATGTGAGTGTAGCTTTCTAACTTGACCATTTGCAAGTCTGCTGTTGTCATGGGATACAGCCTTGATTTTACTTACAGAGAAAAGAAGAGCTTACAGAGAAAAGCTTATCTGTTTTACCACAATAGCTAACATCGTCCACATTGATTACTTATTCTGCAATTACACATGTGCACGAGCAGTGGTCACTTTCAGGGATTGGAACCTTGCCAGATTGGTGTATGGTTGCAGAAATGTTTTCACTGTGAGTGAGATAGCAATTTTTTGAGAATGTAGCCCCTCCACAGGTCTTGGGCTACTCCTATCCTCCTCCTCTAAAAATGGTTTGGAAAATGAGTCCAACATCTCCACCAATCTGATTGAGTTAGACACTCATAAAGGCTCTGCTCCCTCGCCTCTGGGCAGAGATGATTTTTCTATAACTCAGTCGAGAAGGTGTTCCACAATTAAGGGAAAGGAATTACTCGTTAAATTAGAATGCCGACTAATATATTCCTTTCAAGTCTTGCCCTCCGATCATCAAAACGAAATCGTGAAAAGGCTGGACCTGTTAAAAACTTGTCTGGAAAATCTGCAAGCAGAACAAGCTAGCCTATCTAACAAAAGGAGTATATATTGGGGCCAGATAAAGGCTGCACCAATTCCATGGGTATCCGAGGAGAGAACCCACCAGGTGGAAAAACGCTCTTTAAACCAACAGACAATCACAGAAATTAATTTAGTGGCCTGCAAAAGTGAACCAAGCAGTGACAGGAGCAATTTAGCCCCTATTGCCGTTAAAGACAACCTTGGGACAATCAATTGCACCTCTTGGCTCAATATGCATTACCTAGAGAAAGATGAAATGGGTTCCCCCGGCAGGAGCATTGACCCAGATGGCCAGGGCCGGTTCTAAAGGGCAGCCACGTTGGGCACTGGCCCAAGGGCCCTGGAGCTACAGAAGCCCCTGAGGGGCCCCTAAGGGGCCCTCCGCTACCCTTCCATGATCCACGCCCCCCCCACACCCCCCACTTACCTGTCAGCTGGCTTTTTAGCATTGCCCTTAATGAAGATGGCGGCCGCAGCTTCCCTAAGGTACTGAAGCCACTGCCACCATCTTAGTTGATGGCAGAGATGTGCACGCATAGCACGCATGTGTGCCATCAACAAAGATGGCGGCAGAGGCTTCATTCCCCTTAGGGAAACCACGGCCGCCATCTTCATTAAGGGCAATGGTAAAGACTAGACAGGTAGGAAGGCCGTGGGGTGGGGGGCACGTGCACGCATATGTGCGCACACGCACACCCACCGGGGGGCCAGGGCAAGCTGATGCCCAAGGGCCCCCACATGCCTGGACCCGGCCCTGCAGATGGCCAACCACTAAATCCTGTAGGCCGAATTATTTCTAACGTCAGCAGATTGAGTCCAACTTCAAAGGCAATTGTCTGTCTGGAGAAAGCTGCAGAGTGACAGGAAGAGTATTTCCCCAATATTGCTTCAACCAATCTACCACGAAACAGCGAGCGCGAATCTAACATCCATGCTGCACAAAGTAGAAAATATCTAGAGAATAAAACACCTATGTCTGGAGCTAAACTGCCCTGTAATCACAAACTTGAGGATACAGACAAAAGGCAGACTTACCTGCCTGACCAATACAAATCCCCCATGCAAGTGGGAGAATCCAGGTGTAACTAACAATGTGGCCTCAATCATGTGCCTCTGCTTTCTTTTGCTGAGGGCCAATTAATGGACATTAAATGCCTTGATCCACCTATAAACCTCCTGTCTCGGAACATTGCAGGATGGAAGAATAAATTGGCGGATTCCCTTGATATTGTTTGCCTCCAGGAGACTTGGTTCCTGGAAAAAAATTATCTCAATCTACAAGGCTTCAGGATCTGGGAGCAACCCGTCCTGCAAACCTCTTCTCTAGGCCAAGGCAGTGGAGATCTGGCCATTTTGATCTCCTCAACCTTAGAGGTACAGATCTCTGAGGTAGTTGAGTCGGTTTCCAACTTCTGCCAGGTCTTAGTCATCAGAGGATGTAAGATGTACCCCCTTATATGTGTTAATGTTTACCTTCCCCCTCAAACCTCTAGATTTGCAGCTGGGTCTTGGAGCAAACTTGAAGCCCTCCGGACAACCTCCTGCCCGATTACCCCTTTCATTTTCTCCTTATTTCTGGTGATTTTAACGCAAGGATGGCAAATGGCTATCCTCTGCTGGAAAAGGCCCTGGGTGTTGACCTTGGGGAAACAGTAAAACTTCCCCGATTTTCACGAGACAAGATAATAAGTATGGACAAGCTCTTTTTTCTTTAATTTTTAAATTTCAGCTGGTTTGTTTTAATGGCACTTACTTAGATCACTCCATGGGATACTATACTTACATTTCTGAGAAGGGAGCCAGTGTTCTTGATTATATAATATGGTCACTTTCTATTGTTCCTTTTGTCAAGTGTATGACATTAGAAGGCAGATCTGAAAGTGACCATCTTCCACTTAGGCTCATTCTTAATTTACACAATTCATATCTTAATGTGTCGACAGATTCCAAAATGCCAGGTCATTTACTGGGAGTGAGGTGGCTAAAATGGTCTCTGGAAATTGATTGCAACATAGGGTGGATGTTAGGGTCGGATAAGCTTTTACAGCTTCGACAACTTGCCCTTGAAAGCCCCTGGTCTATCTCCCAGACTTAGCAGGATGTAATCAATGCACTCAGACCTCTAGCGACCACCACTCTAGTAGAGAAAACCCCTAATGCTTCTCGGTCTTGGTTCGATAGAGAATGTAAAGCTAAGAAAAGGGAGTTGCATAAATTAATAAAACAGACAATGCACAGTGGTTCTGATGAGGCCACTTTTCTTTTGCAGTTACATCGGAGAGAGCATAAAACAATGCTCAGAAAGGGGGGGAAAGGCCTTCTTTACTAATAATTGGAAGACCTTGGGCCTTGCCTTAATTGAAGGGAACGAACCCAAATTTTGGAACCTGATCCAGGGAGGCCTCTCTGAAAACTTTTTTGAGGCTGTCCCCCCAATCCCTCCTGAAACCTGGGTCTCCCACTTCAGCAATATCTTTGGTAGCAGTACAACCTTACTTTCAGATACAACGGGGAATCCTCCTAACCTCCCAGCCTGGCCACCTGTATCTAACACTGACATAGAGGATTTGATTTTGTCTCTCCGCTCTGGCAAGGCCGCAGGAGAAGATATAATTCCTCCTGAGGTTTTCCTTTTAGATGTTAACTGATGGGTTCCAGTCTTAGCAACGTTAGTCACTTACATTAACTCAGCTGGAGACATCCCGCCTGGTTGGTGCTCCAGCATTGTTGTGCCCGTCTTTTAAAAAGGAGACGCATCAGACCCTCATAATTATAGACCCATCAGCCTCCTAGATGTGACCTCTAAACTATATGGCCGTTATCTTTTAAACAAGCTTCTTGTTTGGGACTCCAACTATGCAACTATCCACGAGGAACAAGCAGGGTTTAGAAAGGGAAGAAGCACCATAAATCAAGTATTTGTCTTGCAGCATCTAATTTACAAAACTATCAAGGGCCCAAATAAGTCCATATTTGCTGCTTTTGTAGATTTCTCTTCTGCCTTCAATTTAATAGATAGGGACCTTTTATGGCACAAATTGGCCAAAACAAACATTAATAAAAGACTGCTCTGGCTTATTCAGTCTTTACATCAGGCCAATACATTGCAGGTACGATTGGGCCTCCAAGGTGCCCTGTCTTGAGTTATTCATATCAAACGGGGGGGTGAAGCAAGGCTGCATATTGGCACCATTTTTATTCAATTTTTATATCAATAATATAATTCCTGGCATGGCTTCCCCTTCCTTTTTTCCACCATCAGTTGGCAATCGTAAGATCTCAGTATTGCTTTATGCTGATGATCTAGTCCTTTTATCTCTTAATAAAATTGGTTTTAAAAGGATGTTAGCTAACTTTGGAAAGATCTGTAAAGAGGAGAAACTATCAGGTAATTACTCAAAAACCAAGATCATGGTTTTTGGCAAGAGGACCCCGAATTCCAACTGGGTCCTTGATGGGCACCAACAAGAACAGGTTCACTCGTTCAAATATTTGGGCTTGTGTTTCAGTGAGAAATTGTCATGGAAACACCGTTAAGGTATGATTAAACTTTCATGTGCCAGATCGACTGGCCAAATACAAAAGTTTTTTTATACCAGAGGGGGTCAGCTAATTAATCCTGTGCTCAAAGTTTTTGTTGCCAAAATCATAGCCCAAATGCTCTATGGTGCAGAACTTTGGGGGGAATCAGCCAAATGTGAGATACAAGTTTTGCAAAATAAGTTTATGAGGCAGATACTGGGGCTTCCCCCTGGGGCTCCATCAGTCCGCCTTAGAGCAGAGGTTGGTTTACCCTCAATTTCAGCAAGGATTGATTTATCCTACGTTAGATATTGGTGTAGATTAAACAGGATGGATGATCAGTCCCTCACCAAGCTCTGTGGGTTTGAGCAACTTAGGAATGCGGAATGGGCCCACCAGTGTCAAGCAAAGTTAGAGATTTATAACCTCTCCATGGAAAAATATTTAACCCTTAACCCACTCGCATTAAGGAATTGGATATTTGACCATGAGGCAAGCCAAGACAGGGCAACAATAGTTGCTGCGCCCTTTTCTATCTGGTACCCCCAACTTAAGGTCAATCATGCGAAATCCAATTATTTTGAGGTTTTGACCTATGCACAACTTTGTAGGGCATTCACGGAACTTAGGTTTCAAGTGATACCCTCTGCATATCTGGAGGGGAGATACCTGGGAATCCCAACTAATGAACGGAAATGCATTTATGGGTGTGACCAGATAGAAGACATAATTCATTACCTGTTGTATTGTCCCTTGTATGAGGATCCCAGAAGGAAATTCTTGGCATATTATATTCAGCTATACTTGGATAGACCAGCCCAGGAGCTGGTAGTGGAACTTTTAGCAGACAATTTTTAAAAAGTAACAATCCCAGTCGCCAATTTTGCCCTGGCAGCCAAGAAGCTGTGGGCTAGCCATATTAAGAACTATGAAGTATAATCAGTTTTAAATTGGGTATAACTAGTCCTGCTGTTGTTTTATTTGTACTTGGATGTTTTATTTATTTTAATTTTTTTCTCTGTATTTTGCAAAGGTCTATGGCTATATGCAATAACGTTCAAAGTAAGTAAGTGATTACATCAGGGAGGGAGGCAACTCCCAGACACAGTGCTTTCAATGGAGTCAGTTTATACATTCTGCAGTGAGCCATCAAGTGACAAGAGATCCCTTGATCTCACATGCATTGTGGACCAGACTTGAAATGACAAGCAACTCTATGCGAAGCATATTTGACCCTACCTTTTGTACTGAACCTTTCAGGCAGGTTTTCTTTTCAATCCTACCTAATTTCTATTTGTCAGGTAGTGACAGATCATCACAACTCCGCTATTGTTGTATGTGGGATGTGGGAAAAGGCATCAGATATCTCGTGATAAACAACACCCATGGAAATAAAGAAATAACAAGAATGGCCTTCAGTAGTTCCTAGCAAAGTCTTCTTACAGCAGTAAGGAACAGAACTATAAAGGTTCTTTATAGTTTGTATACTGAGGGGTGTTCAAGCTGATTCCTTTAACCTGTTGTAGGAACCCTTAGATAGATTAGATAGATAGATAGATAGATAGATAGATAGATAGATAGATAGATAGATAGATAGATAGATAGATAGATAGATAGATAGATAGATAGATAGATAGATAGATAGATAGATAGATAGATAGATAGATAGATAGATAGATAGATAGATAGATAGATAGATAGATAGATAGATAGATAGATAGATAGATAGATAGATAGATAGATAGATAGATAGATAGATAGATAGATAGATAGATAGATAGATAGATAGATAGATAGATAGATAGATAGATAGATGCATACACACACAAATACACACATGGCCCTCACTGCCTCACTTATGGAGCTATCAAAATTGTTAGGTTACTCACAGAAGAAGGACCTCAAAGGTTAGTCGCGTATGGTGATGGTACTTTCAGATCACGCAGAATCAGAAAGCTGAACCAAAAATGCACCAGACTCAACAATGGTCCTAACATGTTTTTAAAAATTCATCTTGTCATCAAGGGATTATATATCTTAGAAGCCTTCCCCTTTCTGAAGACTACAGCTTTCACACTATCTCCTTCAACAATTTCACTCTGAAATTCTGGTATTCAGAGGCAGTATGCCAGTATACCAGTTGTTGGGAATCACAAGTGGGAAGAGCGCTATTGCACACATGTCCTGCTTGCAGGATTCCTATAGGCATCTGATTGGCCACTGGGAGAACAGAATGCTGGACTACATGGACCTTTGGCCTGATCCTGCAGGGCTCATCTTATGTTTTTCCAACCCATCTTATGTTATTCCATTGTTAAAGAAGCAATCATTTGAAGGAGGAGGCTATTGCTGTTGTTGTGCACTCATTAGACTGCCTGAAAGAACTCCTCCATCGTCAGATGGGTGGCTACATCGCTGTCTCCGGAGAAGGATTTGGAGAAGGGTCTTCTCTATAATGATGCCCCAGTGGTGTAACTTTCTGCTCTTGGAGACATGGATGGTTATACATTGATGGGACTCTACTATATATTAGTTTTCTTTCTCTCTATGTGTGTGTGTGTGTGTTTCTCTAGATTTTGCAGACTAGATTGATTTGAGATCTCAGCCTGTTTTGTGATATTTTGTGATGTTCTTTATTGGTACTGTCATGAACCTGTAATGTTCATGAGTTATTAAAAATCTAATAGCAATACTTTGGCTCCAGCAAGGGACTCTGGGAGATGGTTACAATTAGAAAAGACAAGCCTTTGCCAATTTGCAAATTTGAGTTTCACTTCCCAGCTGAAGGTGGTTAGAGAAGCCTTAACAAGCTGCACCTGTTTATCTTTGCTGATTAGCAAGTGCCTGGTACCCAAGGTCATCCTTGGGCTGTACAGTTGGAAAAACACAGTTGGGAGGGGGCCCCGCAAGGCGCGAAAATGTGAGAAACATCGAGAAGAATGTTACATCAGCCAATTCCTGATTGGTCAATTAATCTGGGACCGTTAGGATCCTTTTCCTTGAAGTATAGGGCTAGAGACCCATAGCCTTTGTTCTCTGTTCTCTGCCTATGCTGACTTGGCACCAGAGTTCCAAACCTTCTGCCTTATGGTTCCAGGGGTTGCTTATGGGAAGGTAACCTATGTCTGGTTCCATTGCTTTATGTTGAACATCCATCTCTCTTAGGAGAGGTGCCACACAACCAACTACCTCGTGTGTAAGTAGTTAGGTGAGTTTAGTTTGTTATTTTCTTGTTGTGTGTATGAATTCTCTTGTAAGAACCTAAACCTCTGTTTGGGTGTATGGTTTTAAAGGATTACTTGCTGCTATATGTTATGTGCACTTATATATATCTTAATAAAGCTACTTCTATTTAACCTGGTGTGTTCATTGAGAGAAAGGGTGGTTCTGGATTCAGTACCTTGACCAATCTCAGTCACTAACTACCAAAGAGGGTTAAGAAGTTAAAGGCTTGGATTTTAAGTGTTAACCAGAGGTGCCTGGCAAGGAGTGTAACTGTGACTCTTGCCTTTTAGGACCTTGGTTTTATATATCCTCTGGGCTCAGAGATCCCCTGGCTCTGAGTAGACCAGTATACAGGGGTGGTGGCAGCCTACCTTCTACCTTGCAGGGTTGTTGTGAGCGTACACAGCCTTGGCAAGGGTGAAGTAATAGCTTTTTGGTTCCAGTCTCATTTCCCTAAGGGTGGGGGTCTGAGTCTGATCCATGAACCCAGTACCTTGGGGGTCCGGGAGTCATGACAGGTACTATTGTAGTTTTTTATTATTATGTTCTGAGTTGTTTTTATTATATTGTTTTGTTCTTTCTATGGAAGCTGCTTTGAGGTCACCTGGTGATGAAAAGCGGCATACAAATATAAGAAAGAAAGAAAGAAAGAAAGAAAGAAAGAAAGAAAGAAAGAAAGAAAGAAAGAAAGAAAGAAAGAAAGAAAGAAAGAAAGAAAGAAAGAAAGAAAGAAAAGCCTGCAGACAACTAAACCTGGGACCTCAGTTTGGATACTGGGGTAACTTCACAAGCATAGCTGAGATGTGACCAAACAGTATTTTCATATTCAGATTTAGAAATGAAAATTAAAAGCACAAACAAACCCACAAAGATATTCCAGAAGTTCCCCCATTTTCTCCAGAAATCTGCTTTGACTTTCTAGGCTGTTGTTTGAGGTTAACATGCATGATTAAGGTTGATTTCTAAGATGTGTATAGCCCAGCAAAAATCCACAGATTTTATTTGTTATGGTGCTTCCCACTAAGTATACCAAAATTTGTGGACTATGAAATTTGGTACATGTATACAGAAACCTAAGTCATCCTTAGGTGGGATATGTGACCTTGGTTCCCAGATACATAAAAGTCCATAACCAAAGAAGAGTTTAAAATAGATTCATGTTGAAGTCTCAATGTCTAAAATGTTAGTATATGTTCCATGCACAGCTGCACATGTTGTGCTTCACCTTATTTAACATGTTCAAACTGCTGGGATGCTGTGGGAACTTTTTTTTCTAAGCAACACTTAAAAAGTTAGGTGTTTTCCTCTAAACAACCTTCATTGTTTTTTTCCCCCTTTGACAGCACTTCAGCCTGCTGGGTAAATATTGTTCTGCCAATATGTTTTCATCATCGTAAGCATAATGAATGTTTGCAAAATGCTTTGAAGTTGAAAAGAGAATTTATAGGTGTTCGCTGTTGTTATTATTATTACTGAGTGACAAATCTGGGAAAGGAAAGAGTGCCTGCATTTTGAAAGGAGTCGCATGCTTTAAAAAAAACAACTCTCTGTAGCCTTCAAGCAACCAAGTGGATTTAGTGAATGAGTGGAGGGCAAGGGAAGTGAGATGATGGGCAGCAGCCCATGTTCCCCCCACCTTCACATGATGATGGACAATCCTGCATGGAGTTTACATGTATACAACTTATAATTATATTCATATAGTCTCTGTCCACACAATAGGAATTCTCACTGTATCTATGAACATAGGAAGCTGCCTTACACGGTACCAAATCAAAACATTGGTCTACATAGTCTGGCTGTGCTGGCTGTGGGGACAAATGGGAGTTGTAGTCCAAAACATCTGGAGGGCACAACATTGAGAAAGGCTGGATTACATCAGCTACTTTGGCTTCCAGTTCATTTCCAAATCCAATCCAAACGCCTAATTTTGACCTTTAAAGCTTGAACTGGATTAGGATCTGTGTGCCTGAAGGACCATTTCCTCCAATATGAGGCTGCCCAAACATCAGGTTCAACAGATGTCAAGTGGCATTTGGTGGGAATGCAAGAGACTCTCTCGTGCAGACTCTGGAATTTCCTCCTTCAGGAGGTATGCCTCATCTTCTCTTTAATAACATTCTGCCAGAGAGGAAGTGCATGAAAACCTTTTGGCTGGCATTCAGTTGGCAGATTTTAACTGGATAATTGTAATCTCTGCTGCCTGTTCTGTCCTTGCTTTTTTACAGCTGTTTTACTTTTTGGTGCTTTGATATTATTGTGCAATTTTTAAATGACAGTTTATACTGTGCTATTTGATTAATTTTTATTGTTAACCACATTGGGTACCATTTTGTTGGAAAGGCAGGATACAAAGGTTCTAAATAAAAACACACACTCCATATGAAGAGAAAGACTAGGTGCCTTTCTTAGGTCTCAATGGCCTTGGCAGGATAAAGGAAAAAATTGTCCAAAGCCCCAGATAGTTTGGAAGAACTGCTGCATCTAATTTTGTGCATCCCACAAGGAAAACAAAGGAGTCACAAAACTGTATCCTATCTTCTATTTAAAAAAATGGAAATTGTCTGCCTTCAAGTCAATCTTGAGTTATGGCGACCCTATGAATAGGGTTTTCATGGTAAGTGGTATTCAGAGATGGTTTACTATTGCCTTCCTCTGAGGCTGAGAGGCAGTGACTGGCCCAAGGTCACCCAGTGAGCTTCATGGCTATGTGGGGATTCAAGCGCTGGTCTCCCAGGTCGCAGTCCAACACCTTAACCACTACACCACACTGGCTCTCGGTGGTGTCCATTGTCAGACTTTGCATTTATAATGATAAAGAGAAAAATATTAAGTTTTATCAGAAGCAAGAAAAGAATTGACAGCTTTTTTACAGAGCTTTTGTCTGTGGCTGTAAAAAAACTGTTGCATTAAGAAATTCACCAGGTGAAGCTTTTCCCAGCATGTGATTCGCCTGCTTAAAGTACTGCCAGGCTTCTCTTAAAGGCACCAGGGTAGGGTTAATAAAATAAAAATAGGGACCCAAATGACAAACAGGGTAGAGCAAGAAGCAATCAAGAATTTCTTGGCCATCAACATTCTGTCCATCAGCGCTAGGTATTAGGAATCTATAAGTGTCTTTTTGAAATATCAGGCCACAGTTCGAATGAAACCAAATATTATACCGATTTGGTGACCTGAAGGTTTATTCTGTCTATTACTGGCTCCATATATGTACTATGCTCCAGCTAAAAGAGACCTGCCAGTCACTAGATTTATCTACTAATTAAAGGAACACTCTCCTTGTGTCTGGAGATACCAGTGGATTCATTCAGGTTTGGGACATTTGGCTATGTTCACAGAACTCACCATTCATTCACATTATATTAAAATAGCCTCAGACTATAGAAATCAAACTGTTCAGTTATGTTATTTCTACATCCACTAATTTCTGCAGCAGGAATTTCCCTGTTTCTGAGGGATGTCACACATTAGATAAGTTTCTCTTACTCTGGGTCAATATATTTTGGAATTTTATTTTGGAATAACTGCCATTCTTTGTTTCACAGTCTCCAATAATACAATTACTAAAATCTCTTCAGTACCATACTCCACCCACAGATATACATTGAAAAAGTGACATTTCAGATTATCATTCTTTACAAAATACATGTGCTTCTCATTCTGAAGGGCATGTGCCAATAAGATTTGGTATGTGTCCCTTTGAAATACTCAAACCCAAAAAGATCTTCACTTCTGAGCTTAAAAAGGATACACACTCAGTTTGCATGTACTCAGATACCTATGCTTGAAATGTAGCATGAGAAATGGTTCTGAGAAAGTTGGGCATATGCAATAGGAACTTCACAAACCAATGTAAGAATGAAGAAATACAAATTAATTCAGGCACAGTAGCAAAAGATATAACGTATACAGAGATATATATGGGCAGGTTGTTAGCAGGCTACATCACAGAAGCTTGAAAGGAAGGTTCTGGAAGGTTCTGGTAAGTGGTCTGATATGGCATTCTAGGAAGCGTCAGTTGGTTCAAAGTCACAAAGCCATATGAGTAAGAAAGGATTTCCAGATCTTTCCTTTAAACACTGAGACATAATGCTTTTGTGTTAATCATCATGCCACCTTGCTTACTGCTACAGAGATTTTGAACTGAATCCAGCCATCGTTAATAACATCTGGTGAGATCTATGCACTCTAATGCTCTTGCCAAATACCCGGTTTACAAAATTATTTGATCCTGTGAGAAATGAAAGAAATACATGATAGGTGGGGAAGAAAAAGTATTTCTCCCTCCCTCAATAATAGTTATTGTTTTAAGCATGGAGACCAAAGGCCTAGAGCAGGGTCAGGCAAGCTTTTTTGTTGAGGGCTGGAGAATGTGCTGTTGTAGACTTGCCGTTTTGAATCCTTTAGGAACATATGTTTTCAATGTGTTATATCTGAAAACCAGTCAACAGTTGTTTATGGAAGAATTCACAATCACCATGGGAGGCAATACTTTTTCCAAAGTACTCAGTGCTTAGAAGCATCATTTCCTCTGATCTACTGAAATAATGTATCTCTGCTCTGTGGGTCATGAAACTCCTCAGTTTAACCACAACATATCCAGGCCCATACTTGTATCAATATTTAAGAACTATGGCTCGTACTGCTGGCTGCCCAGCTATTTTTGCCATCTTAAAGTCAACTTGGCCATTTCACTGGATGAGGACATGATGAACTTGTCTTATGAATTGATAGCCAGTGTTGTGTAGTAGTTAGAATATTGGACTAGGACTTGGGAGACCAGGGTTCAAATCCCCATTCGACCATTAAGCTGACTGGGTGACCTTAGGTCAGTCACAGATTCTCACCCTAACCTACCTTACAGGGTTGTTATGAGGATAAAATTGGGAGAGGAAGAGCCATGTTTGTATGCCACCTTGAGCTCCTTGGAGGAAAAATAGGATATAAAAGTGGGAAATATAAAATATAAAAGTTGTACTTGCCTTGGGACCTTATGGTGAAGAGCAGATAAGAAATCATCATCACTGTTGCTTTATCCACCCTGAGACTGCACTCTGTTTTGTGCTTTCACCTGTGAAAATCATGCCTTCCAATGTATGTTTGCATAGTGGGAAGCCTGCATTTTTGTGGGATGTGATGATAGGTGTGTTGGGGTGGGGCAAGGATTGTCCTTACATGCTCATGTGTGTTTTCACCCTTTACCACCCCATTTCTCCTGAAATTAGCCACCATGGTTGCAAGCATAGCAGGATGCTTTGAAAGAGTAATGGATAAAGTACTTTAGGGCAGGCCTTGTTCATGATCACTGTGAGATACCTCCACTTTAAGTTCCCTGCTGCTCTGTGTGGTAGTGCTATCAGAACAGCTAACAGGATTTTTCTTTTTTAGGAGGATCCCAAAACAATAAGGGTCATTTGGTCCTGGAGGAAAAACACCCTGAACCAAGGAACACCTTAAGTCAGTAAGCCTGTGCAGGTCAGGATAAAATTGGGAGAGGGTGGAGCAGGACTCACTGTGGAGGAAGAACCACCGCGCAGGGGGAAAGCCATGTTTGTACACCCCCTTGAGCTGCTTGGAGAAAAGGTGGAATATAAATGCAATAATAAAAATAAAATAGTTCATGTGCACCATGGTCCTGGTTGAAAAGGTGTGTTGCATCATGACCATTCTAGGTGCATGTTGGACCATATGTCAGGCCTATACAGAGAGAACCGATCTAAAGGGCAACTCATATTGATTTCATTATGTAATTTAAAAAACAAACAGGTAAACTCTCCCTTACTTGCATTAAATTCATTTCATAAATGAAAGTCCTTAGTTCTGTAGCTAAGCACTAGAGCATCTGCTTTATTATTATTATTATTATTATTATTATTATTATTATATCCCACCCTTCCTCCCAGCAGGAGCCCAGGGCTTTGCATTCAGAAGGTCCCAGATTCAATTCCCCAGCATCTCCAGGTAGGGCTGGGAATGTCCCCAGTTTGAAACCTTGTAGAGCTACTGCCAATTAATGCAGACAATACTGTAGGCATGATTGAACTAGACAGGCCAATGGTCTTACTCAGCATAAGACAGCTGCCTGTGTTCCTATGTATATGCCACTGAATTGATACATGTAGCATGGTTTGTCAATGAGACTGGAAGGCAAGGTCAATTGGAATTTCATCTGACATTGACCAGCTGATACTGCCATCTCCTTATGACTTATCACTGACATTTTTCAGGTGAGGTCAATTTTTTATTACATACAACCAAAGGCATAAGCCAACTTCCTATGTTCCTAACGGCCTCTCTATCAGGCTTAGGAAGTGGGCAAGATTATATGGAAGGAGGCAGTCCTTAAGGTAACCTTAACCCAAGCCGTTTAGTCTGCAATTTATTTTCAACTAGATACATTTTGCTTTTATTTGAAAGTATTATTACAGCATTGCCATTATTTAGGACTGGATAAGCTAAAAATTGACATTAATTAAAACACATAAATAATAACAGAACTTGCTAGGTATTATTTTTATTATACAAATTTATGAGACACTTCTATATAAAAATGCACAGAGCAACTTACAAAAAGATCAACAGCATAGTTAATACAGCTAAAAAATAAAACAATACAAAATGCTAGACCAATGAAGCACCAGTTAAAATACAGCATTGCAACAGTAACAATACTCATACTGAGGAAATGTTCTTATAAAAATAAATGTTTTCACCTGTACCTGAAACAGAAGCATAGAGAGCAGTCTTGGCAAATCATCCTGGGCAGACAAGTTTGAAGAGGGCATCACTGCAGAGAAAAACTTGATTCATATCTCCCAATAATCAACCTCTGGGAAAAGAAAGCAAAGTCTCACTTCATGATCAGAGGGGGCAGGAAGGGAAGAGTGGAGGTGTCCCGTTAAATATATGAACGTATCTCATGTGTTCACCTCCCTAGGAAATACTGGTGACGCCTCTTTTACCTTGTTCCTGGAAAGCCCATCACAGCACTATAGTGAGAGTTGACCACTTCATGTTTGGTTCAGGTTCCTTCATCCTCCGTGGCTCCTCTGATAGAAATGCCAGGCTCTGGACCCCAGAAGCAAAATTTGTGAGGAACTTTGGGCGTGAAAAGAGATGGAACCTGAAAAAGCCATCGGTATATGCCCATTCCAAGTAAGTTTTCCTTCACTGCAGCTTCTATCACCTTTTCTATTGCATTGTTCCATATCAGTTCACATTCCTTCCACTCTATAGATGTGTTTAGCACAACAATCTACACAGTGGGATGTTGGGGGCAGGGCTTGCCTGCATGTCCTTGCCCCCATCTATGATTTAAGCATTCACGTGTTCAGGCAAATACCTGAATATGCCTGCTGTTAATCCTGTGATACACTAGCAAAATCCTGTAGAGCAGTATTCTTCAACCTGAGTTTCCCAGTTGTTGGTGAACTATTGATTGATTGATTGACTGATTGATTGATTGATTATATTTATACCCCATCTTTCTTTTCATGATAGAAACCCAAGGCAGCTTACATACAGTTCCGAGGCAGTCTGTGCCAGACCTGACCCTGCTGGCCTTATGTGCCTTCAGATCATAGCCTGGGACCGCTGCAATTAGAAAAAAATGCAATTCCCACCATCCCTGACCATTGGCTAAGCTGGCTGGGATGATGGGAGCAGCTGTCCAAAAACTTCTCAGATCCTGTTGAAGAACACTGCTCTACAGCACTGTTTTTCAACCTTGGATCCCCAGTTGTTGTTGGACCACAACTGCCATAATCCTCAGCCAGTTTAGTCAGTGGTCAGGGGTGATGGCAGTTGTAGTCCACCACATCTGGAGACCCAATGTTGGAGGGCACTGCTGTAAAGGAATACTGCAGATACAGAATCACTGTACTCTATCCCCAGTTGTAGCCCACAAACACTACAGAAATGTGATGCAGAGTTACAACATATATTCACTAATATGCAAAAAACCCTTGCGGTTTAATAACTTACCTATAGCCAACAGATATTTCTATCAATATATGCTCACCATATGCTCAGAGGCTCATGTTACCAAATTCTTCCAAGCTACACAGGAAGTACATTGGACTGTGAAAGACTAACTCAACTTGTGTTTGCATTTTTACAGAATTGTAGGGCAGTACAGTATCTCAGAGAGGAGGTCAGGTCTCCTGTTCCCTGTTGCATTCACCAGAGCTGCCCAATTTCCCTGCTTTTTAAAGTTGGATAGAAATATCTGTTGGCTACAGGTACATTTTTAAACCACAAGGGTTTTTTTTTGCCGATTAGTGAATTTCTCTGCTGTTTAATCCAGGAGGTAAGAAATGGGATCCTGTGCAAGTTTGCTGAGAATGGATTGATTATTTGCATGCTTATTGAGTTCAGTGGGATTTACTCCCCTGTAATCATGCTTAGGATAGGTGAAACTGACTGTTGGGATGGGGAGGGAAGGAGGAGGAAGGGCAGGGGTAGGGGAGGAGGAGGGAGGGGAGGAAGGGCAGAGGGGATGAGGGGGAGGGGAGCAGTCAGGAGGGGAGAGGGGAGGAGGGCAGGTTTGATCATTTGCATGCTTATTGAGTTCAGTGGGATTTACTCCCATGCAATCATGCTTACAATAGGTAAAACTGACCATGGGGCGGAGAAGGAGAAGTGGGAGGGAGGGCTGGAGTGGGCAGCAGAGGAGGAAGGGAGAAGGAAGGGGAGGAACAAGGTAGGAGGAAGGGAGAGGAGAGGGGAAGGCGGGGAAAGGCAGGTCCGATCATTTGCATGCTTATTGAGTTCAATGGGATTGACTCCCATGCAATCATGGGTAGAATAGGTAAAACTGACAATGGGGAGGGGCAGGGGAGAGAGAAGGAAGGAGGAAAGGAGGGGAGAGAGGAACAGAAGGAGGTGGAGGAAGAAGGAGGGGATTGGAAGGGGAGAAGGAGGGGCAAAGGAAGGGAAATGGCAAAAGGGAGGTTAGGGGAGGGGAGGGGAGGGGAGGTTTGATCATTTGCATGCTTATTGGGTGCAATGAGATTTACTGCCGTGCAGCCATGCTTAAGATAGGTAAAACTGACCATGGGGGAGGAGGAGGGGGAGGGGAAGGAGGGAATTGGAAGGGGTGGGGAGGGGTGGGGAGGGGAAGGGAGGGGTGAAGGAAGGGGGAGGGAAGGGGCAAGAGGGAGGGGATAGAAGGGAGAAGGGGAGAGCAGGTTTGATCATTTGCATGCTTTTTAATGGGATTTACTCCTGAACAGTCATGAGGATAGGTGAAACTGACTTGGGGGAGGGGCAGGGAGGGGGAAGAGGGATGGAGAGGAGGAGGAGGGCAAGAAGGGGAGGGACAGGGAGGAAGGGGAAGGGGAGGGTAAAAAATTGGGTGGGTGGACACTGGGCAGAAGGGAAGCCCCTTTCCTTTCCAAAAGGAAAACATTGTGAATAGTATCATTGCTTCCCCACCTGTTTATTCTACAGCAGGAACATGCAGTCTCCTACCCAAATTTAAACCAAAGCTGTCACTGGCCACATCTGTACCAGACCTTTATTTCACTTTAGACAGTCATGGCTTCTCCCAAAGAATCCTGGGAAGTGTAGCTAATGAAGGGTGCTGAGAGTTTCTAGGAAATGTCCTGTTCGCCTCACAGAGCTTCAGTCAGAGTAGCTGTTAAACCACTCTGGCCACTGGAGCTCTGTCAGGGGAACAGGAGTCTCCTCTCAGCACCCTTTACAAACTACACTTCCCAGGATTCTTTGGGAGAAGCCATGACTGTCTAAAGTGAAATAAAGGTCTGGCGTAGGTGTGGCCCCCTGATTAGCCAAGTCAAACAGCTGGGAGTCTCGCTTTTAGAACACTGACAGTTGGTTCTTACTGAGCATGTCCAGGCTTATCATTGACTCTAATGCTAAATTTCTTAAATTAATTAAAAATTGACCAGGCATTTTTTTAACTTTTAAACTTCAGAAAATGGAGGTCAGAGTATGGGGGGAAGTCAGTAATTGGATTACAGGTACTCTGTGAACATGGCTGATTTTTAATTAATTTCAACAAATTATGAGACCAGTGACAGAAAAAAGTCCAAAAGGAGTCTGGGGTTTTTTCTCTCTCTCTTTTTACACTTTGAACTCTTGATACTCTCTGACTGTTTTGTGTATCACCATGAAAATTTAGAGGGTTGTTAAGCAAGTGTTTCTGAGTTCAGGACTATAAATTTTGTAAGGTTTTGTTTTGAAGTGAGCTTATGGGAAGCATCAGAATGGCACAGGGGTATTTTCAATTTAACATTGTGGAATGCAAAAAATCCATGCTGGCTGTCACGATGCAAACTATGCAAAACCAGTTTGGCCTTCCAGTTCAATTGCAGTCACTTTGTTCATACCTGTCTTGAAGAGTTGTTCAGTAAATCTGGAGCTGATGAAGAATACATTGAGTCAACACACATTTCCAATTTGCAGACCATGTAATGTGTTAAGAGTATGTGTGCAAAGAATGTATCATTTAAGGCCATAGAACATTCTTTTAAAGAGAACAAATGTAGACTACTAGGAGCAAAATCAGTATACAAACTTAATTTGACCCATACCGGCTATCAAAATGATCTAGATCTGACATGACTTGGACTTGTTTATTGTGCTATTCATCATTTTCAGAGACTGTTCTTTCTATGAAAACAACCAAGGCTGCTTGTGCATCCATAGAGCATTAAACAGAGTCCTATAATTCTAAGTTCTTTGTGTTCCTTCCCACAAATTCTGTTGCATCAAGGAAAAATCAGCATCATACGTTTACAAAAGAAAAGGTCAGTTTAAGAAAATGATGCCAAAGCAGTCTTAAAGAAATGTGCTCTGAGAAGTTTGAAATAAGTCGATTGTGGTCATGCTCACACAAAGGCAGAGAAGAATCCATGAAAATTTTCCTTTCTTCCTAGGAGGCCCCATTGGTCAAATTATCTGCTGGTATTACCATCCCTTCCTTAAAAGACATGCACTTCCTAGCATGGAGATGCAAGAAAAGTACTTCCAGAAAGTAGCAGAAAGCCTTATGGATCCTTGTTTCCTACAAGGAAAAGTCTTCAGGAATAGGATGATGGTGCTGTTTCAGAGTGACCACCTTTCCTATTTCAGTCCAAACTACCTCCCATTGTACTGACCATGTTAGGGTTGCCAGCTGTCCAGTTTTCACCTGGAGACTCCAGTTTTTTAGGGTCCTCTCTGGGTCTCTGGGTGAGTCCACCTAATCTCCGGATACTCAGCTTTCATTTTAAAAAAAAGTTTCTAGATGGTTTGGTTCATGAGATATATACCAAAACGTCAGCTGTCCCATCGCAACTTCTATGAAATGATCTCTTAGCTCTAACCCCGCCCTTTTGGGTTTGTAGCCAATAAGTAAAGTCAGGCTTGTGATTGACAAGGGATTTCTGGCCCCCCAGACTGTACATAGACCCCATTGCAAAGGTAGGAAACTGTTGTTTTTTCCTGTTTATCAGAAAATCTCATAAATTGAGTTAAGTATATAGCTTTCAGCAGTACCAAAAGTATTTTTTTTCTCTTGTGTGCAGGAGTCAAACAAGTTTAAATTTTCCTGGGCTGTTGAAGAGGGAAATGTTTTGAAAACTTTCCCAATATGAAGCTTTAATCCAATACTCACTTTTCTGGGAGTAAAGCTGCAATGCTAATCCCACATACCCGGAGTAAACCCCATTGAATTCATTAGGACTTACTTTTGAGTAGACATGGTTAGGATTGTGCTGTAAATTAATGGGGCTTTTGAGTGAACATAGCAAACAATTGTGCTTTTGTTGTGAATCTTTCTCTCCCTCTCCAATCCTATTTTTAAAGCAATTAGGCAGGGCTTACATAGGTGTAATTGCTTTCATTATGTAGGAAACTAATACTGATTTTTTTTTAAAAAAGTTCTGCAATGACCAACTGGTTGCGACAATAAACTATTATATGGGGTCTTTGAATTTTTACATCTCGTGGGGGGGGGAGTCTTCCCAACATACCTATGAGGTAGGATTGTTGAATGGAAACCAAGGCAGCTCACAACAAGAAATAAATCCATTTAAAATCCAGTAATCATAAAAAGTATAAACAGTTGCAAAAAGCTTAAAGTAGCATGATTCTGAATTTTGGGTTGGGTGTGTGTCCCTTATCACTTGAGGCTGAAGTTCTGTGCACGCTCCCCTGTTTGAGTAAGTCCCATTGAATACATTGGGACTTGCTTCTGAGTAAATAAACATAGGACTGTACTAAAAATATCCTTACAGGTTGTGTAAATAACAAACATCTCTGACAGTCATGTTTATATAAATATTTCTTCATACTATGTCCCCATAAGTATCTGATTTCACACTATGGTTGTACATTATTATTTCCTCTACATTTTAAGTATACCCTTCTTCCTTGGGATGGTCATTGTTCCCCTCTGTTGTTGTCATCCTGAGATCAGATTAGGCTGAGAAATGGTGAGTAACCCATGGTCACCAAGCATACTTTATAGCTCATTTCCATTAAAAAGATTAATTAAAATGATTTAAGTGTGGCTGCAATTGTTGTCTGTGAAGGTAGATCAAACCATGTGTGTTTTCTCTCTGACAATTATTATTCACTGGAATTGGATTGGCTGTCAAAGTGAGTTTCTAGCAGCCCACAGGGTAGACAGAAAAGGGTAGAGAATCTTCTTACTCTTATTTGTTTCTCAGACCTCTTTTGGAAGTGAAGGGTCAAATCTGTAAAGAGTTTTGGAGCAGCTACGTTAAAAGGTAGGGGCAGAGCATTCGAGGCAGGGGTTTGCCAACCCTGCTTGGATATGGATATCCTTGCAGAGGATCCCTAGTCAAGCTTTACCAACAGCACAATTCAAACCATACCTACTCAGAAGTAAGTCCTATTGAGTTCTATGGGGCTTACTAAGTGTGTTTAGAATTACAGCCTTCAGGGGCATCCATCTTTACTCCTGAGTGGCCCTATCTAGCATCTCCACAACACTAGGCTCCTTTCTTCCCACAATGGCCTTATGGTAACTTGACTGGCCTGAAGGCACTTAAACCCTTCTTCTTAGAAGCAAGTAGGTTAGATTTAACGTCCCCTACCCAGGCTCTATCTTTTAGCTAAGATTTCTATCTTAATTTCCAATCAGAGAAATGTTTTTGTTTGAATTGTATGCTCCAAGCAACTGTGGTTGATGCTTAAGGTATCATCCTTAATGACATCTCTTAGGCCCACCCCGTGACATCACTATGACCTGCCCCCATGACATCACTAGGGCCCATCCCTGAAATCTCAGAGATTGGGAAGGTTGGTTACTTAAGTTCACAAAACAAAGGGAAGGGGTGGACACAGCTTTATATAAAATCTGCACAGGCTGATTTATACATTTTGGCATACATTCAGAAAAATTTTACTACAATTAAAAAATAAATACATCTCACCATAGTGGGAAAGACTATGACCAGATGACCTGTGTACCTGCTCAGTCTATTGTCCAGGTGCTAACCATCGATGGGCAATTTCAAGGCCCCTGCCCCCCACTACTCTATCTTTAAACTGGACTTGGACTGGAGTTGCTGGACAGCCTTTCAAATAGAGAATGCCTTCAAACAAATGACTTTCTGTTGTAAAGTAGGCCATCCTAGTGCCACCAATCCCCAGCCGCCACCACACCCTCACCTCAGAAGGTGGAGGTATCTGGAGAAGGGTGTCTATTAAAGATCTTAAGGTGCAGACAGGTTTATATGCAGCGGACAGCCCTCAGTTCAAACAAACCACTCCATGGCTCAGAGAAAGCAGGAATGCTCCAGAAGCTGAAGGCAAAGTGGGGTTAAGGAGCAATTTCTGACGTTAACTTTCTCCAGCCACCCTCTCATTTCAAAGCTGTCGTCACTACTGTCCATGCGCTTCCAAACTTACATCTATAAATAACTACTACATAATCATTGCTTTCCAAAAGAGTAAGTTCAGGTTTTGGAGTATTGCAAATATGGATCCTACTACATGTATATGGAATATATCCAGCCATACCTATTGCCATACTATAAAACTGTCGAAGTGTTTCTGTGTGTTTAATAAATTCACTTATTCCCTGTAATGCAAAGAAGTGTCATAGCCCAGATTTGCTAATAAGGAGTCCTGCAGAAAGAATAGCTTTCATGTTTTAACTAATTGCACCTATTTTCAATTTAAAATATTCTGCAGGAAGAAATGTACCATGAGCCATTTGATAAATGCATTGGACTTCAAAGACTTAGAATCATAGACTAGTAGAGTTGGAAGGGGCTTATAGGCCATTGAGTCCAACCCCCTGCTCAATGCAGGAATCCAAATCAAAGCATTCCCGACAGATGGCTGTCCAGATGCCTCTTGAATGCCTCCAGTGTCGGAGAGACCACTACCTCTCTAGGTAACTGGTTCCATTGTTGTATGGCTCTAACAGTTAGGAAGTTTTTCCTGATGTCCAGTCAAAATCTGGCTTCCTGCAACTTGAGCCCATTATTCCGTGTCCTGCACTCTGGGACGATCGAGAAGAGATCCCGGCCCTCCTGTGTGTGACCACCTTTCATGTACTTGAAGAGTACTATCATATCTCCCATCAGTCTTCTCCAGGCTAAACATGCCCAGTTCTTTCAGTCTCTCCTCATAGGGCTTTGTTTCCAGTCCCCTGATCATCTTTGTTGCCCTCCTCTGAACCCGTTCCAATTTGTCTGAATCCTTCTTGAAGTGCGGAGACCAGAACTGGACGCAGTATTCAAGATGATGCCTAACCAGTGCTGAATAGAGGGGAACTAGTACTTCATGCGATTTGGAAACTATACTTCTGTTAATGCAGCCTAATATAGCATTTGCCTTTTTTGCAGCCACATCACACTGTTGGCTTATTCAGCTTGTGATCAATGACAATTCTAAGATCCTTCTCACATGTCGTACTGGTGAGCCAAGTATCCCCCATCTTATAACTGTGCATTTGGTTTCTTTTTCCTAAGTGTAGAACTTTGCATTTCTCTCCATTGAATTTCATTCTGTTGTTTTCAGCCCAGTGCTCCAGCCTATGAAAGTCCCTTTCAATTTTGTTTCTGTCTTCCACGGTATTAGCTATGCCCCCCCCAATTTTGTATCATCTGCAAATTTGATAAGCATGCTTTGTACCTCCTCATCCAAGTCGTTAATAAAAATGTTGAAGAGCACTGGGCCCAGGACCGAGCCCTGTGGTACCCCACTCGTTACTTCCACCCAGTTTGAGAAGGAACCATTGATAAGCACTCTTTGAGTACAATTCTGGAGCCAACTGTGGATCCACCTGATAGTTGTTCCATCCAGCCCACATTTAGCTATCTTGCTAATCAGAATATCATGGGGCACTTTGTCAAAAGCTTTGCTGGAGATATATTATGTCCACAGCATTCCCACAGTCTACAAGGGAGGTTACCCGATCAAAAAATGAGATGAGATTAGTTTGGCAGGATTTGTTCTTCATAAATCCATGTTGGCTCCTAGTAATCACTGCATTGTTTTCAAGGTACTTGCAGATTGACTGCTTTATAATCTGCTCCAGAATTTTTCCAAGGATTGATGTTAGGCTGACTGGTCTGTAGTTCCCCGGTTCCTCCTTCTTGCCCTTTTTGAAGATAGAGACAACATTAGCTGTCCTCCAGTCATCTGGCACTTCACCAGTCCTCCATGATTTCGCAAAGATAATAGACAGCGGTTCTGAGAGTTCTTCAGCCAGTTCCTTCAATACTCTAGGATGCAGTTTATCAGGCCCTGCTGATTTGAACTCGTTCAAAGTGATTAGGTATTCCTTGACCATTTGTCTGTCAAGCTCAAACTCCAGTCCTGCCCCTTCTACTTCATGTTTCCCGGGAGGGTCATAGACCCTTTTTTGGGAGAAGACTGAGCCAAAGTAGGAATTGAGCACTTCTGCCTTTTCTTTGTCGTCATTTTGCCATCCTCATTGAGTAGCTGTGCCACCATTTATTTTCTCTGTCTTTTACTATGGACATACCTGAAGAAAGCTTGTTTGTTGCTTTTAGCATCCCTCACTAGCCTCTGCTCATTCTCAGCTTTAGCCTTCCTGACACCGTCCCGGCAATTCCATGATACCTGCCTGTTGTCTTCCTTTGTGGCCTGGCCTTCTTGCCACTTCCTGTATGTCTCCTTTTTTGTTTTCAGGTCCTCTCTAAGCTTTTTGTGAAGCCGCATCGGCTTCTTCTGCTGTTTCCCCCCTTTTTTCTTGTTGGAATTGCTTGCCATTGTGCTTTTAGAATTTCCTTTTTTAGAAACTCCCACTCATCTTGGACTCCTTTTCTCAAGGGTGGCTTGCCATGGAACCGTACTTACAATTGTTCTGAGTTTATTAAAATCAGCTTTCCTGAAGTCCAGGGTGCGTGTATGGCTACTTTCAGCTTTTGCTTCTGTTAAAATCAAGAATTCAAATATGGTGTGGTCACTTTCACCCAGAGTTCCCGTAACTGCCACTTCATCTACCAAATCGTCTCTATTGGTTAGAATCAAGTCCAGGATAGCTAATCCTCTGGTTGCTTCCTCCACTTTCTGTAGGAGGAAGTTATCTCCAACACAAGTCAGAAATTTCTTGGAGGGGCCATGTCTGGCAGAATTTGTCTCCCAACAGATATCGGGATAATTGAAATCCCCCATTACTGCTACATTATGCCTCCTTGAAACATTGGCAATTTGCTTTTCAAAAGTTAGATTTTCATCTTCTCCTTCATTGGGTGATTGGTAATAGACTCCAAGCACCACATTCCTTTTATTATTTGCCCCATTATTTATTATTTGCCCCATTAATTTTAATCTCTCAGTGGAGCTACCAAGCTCATCTTCCTGTAGTTCTGTGCAGGGATATATATTTTTAACATTTTTATTCATTCTGTTCTTCTTGAACAAGTTGTATCCTTTAATTGCTATATTCCAGTCATGGGAGCCATCCCACCAAGTTTCAGTTATACCTATCAAGTCGTAATTACCCTCCTGTATTAAGAGTTCAAGTTCATCCCGCTTGTTTCCCATGCTCTGTGCATTAGTATAAAGACGTCAAAGACCATGTGATTTATGGCTTGGCTTCCTTACTACATTTTTCTGAGGGCTGTTACTGGGCCCTATTAGAGCCGATCTCTCTGGTCCCGCTACTGTGCATAAGCCTTCATCAGTCGTTACCACCAAGTTTACGTCTCCCTCCCCTTTAGGATTCAGTTTAAAGCCCTCCTGATGAACTTCTCCATGCTGTGGCCAAACACATTCTTCCCAGTCCTTGTGAGATGCAACCCATCACTTGCCAGCAGTCCATCTTCCAGCAAGCATAGCCCATGGTCCCAGAATCCAAATCTCTCACATCTGCACCACCTTCATAGCCATTCACATGGAGTATTTTTCTTTCCCTTTCTATTCCTCTTCTAAGTACGGGAAGGATGGATGAAAAAACTATCTGGGCCCCAAAGTCCTTGAGTTTCCTTCCCGGAGCTTCAAAGTCTGATGTGATTTCTTCATAGCTCCGTTTGGCAGTGTCATTTGTTCCCACATGGATGAGGAGAAAGGGATACCTGTCGGTGGACTTGATGAGTGATGGCAACCTTTCCGTCACATCTCTAATCCGTCCAGAGCTTGGAAAAGTTACTTTTTTGAACTACAACTCCCATCAGCCCAATCCAGTGGCCATGCTGACTGGGGCTGATGGGAGTTGTAGTTCAAAAAAGTAACTTTTCCAAGCTCTGAATCCGTCCTCCTGGTAGAAAGCATACCTGGCGAGTACACAGATCTTCTCGGCATACTTGGGTTTCGATCCCTCACAGTAGGGAGTCTCCCACTACTAGTACTCTTCTCTTCTTGTTGCGGGGCATGGTTTCATTGCCCCTGCTTGATTGAGCTTCACCCTCTTGCTCATTGTCACACGGGGTCTCCTGTAATTCTTCCACCACAAGCTGCCCTCCAGTCTCATCCTCGAGTGGTTGAAAGCGGTTCCATAGTTCCACTGGTGAAGGGTGTCTTCTAGCTTTTCTGCTCCTGTCACCCTTTTCCACGGAGTTTCCTCCACTTTGCTGCTCCTCTCCAAAGCAGTCTCCTCTTCTGCTACCACATGCTGTTGCTCCTCCACTTCCACTTCTCTTTGCTGCTGTTGTTCCAGTGTTCTGCCTAAGAACTTTTCATCTTCTCTTACAGTCCTCAGTGTGGCCACTCGCCGTTCCAGGCCTCTCACTTTTTCTTCCAACAATGCCACGAGCTTGCACTTGTTGCACGTGTACGCCATGTTGTTCTCAGGCAAGAAAACAAACATGGCACACACCTTGCAGATCACAACCACTGGAGAATCTTTCCCATTCATACTCTCTTCTACCTTTTGTTTCTTTCTAACTACTTGTTTTGGAGTGGCCTGTGCTTTGTCCTGCCCTACTTCAGGGTAAATTTGAGAATCCCAGTAGTATGCAGTGCGCTGCACAAGGAGAATTAGTAATTTGTTTGGGGGGGGGTTAGGGACCTTCCCCTTGACCTCCCCTGTCAAACTCCTTTGTCAGACTCCTGTTTACTCTCCCTGTTTGCTCGCTCTGTTTGGTCTCTCTCTGAAAGCTGGCTTGCTTGTATGTCCTCACCTGTAGATCAACTGAGACAGCTCCCTCTGCTCTGCTCTGTTCAAAGATCAAATCCTACTTCAGTCACAGAGTCACTTTGGACAAGTCACAATTTTTCAATCTCAGTTATCAATCCATTAAATGAGAACAACAACGGTGACCTTAGAGGCATGTGGTTGACAAATCTATACAGAGACACAGAACATTGGGTTTAGCAACAACAACTGTTGGGAAATAACACATGCAAAAAAACCATGCTGCTCTTCAGACTAAAAGAATATTGGAATCTCTGCAGAATGAAATGTTAGATATATGACGTGTGCAAATCCCATAAGCCTCCTGTTATAGGTGTGCTTCAGGGTACTCCAATACATGGATAAGTCTTTGAAAAGATGAATGAAAAACACATATCATGACATCTCCATCTCTGTCAGTGTCCATAAATAGCATTTGCAAGAAGGCCTGATCTGGATTGGGACCACAGCACTGCACCAAGGAGGTGTGTGTTTTAACATCTTTCCCCACATCGCTTTTCCAATAAAAATTCCTTTTAAGCTCTTGCCTTGTTCTAAAAAAATGAACAAATGGGTCTAATGGGGTCCATTAGCAGCACTGGGGACAGCATTTTTATTGGGAAATGGCACAGGGGCAGTAGTGGAGTGAAAGGCTGCATAGCTGCCAGCCTCCTAATGCCGGCGTCACAGCTGCTGCCTACCTAGATGGGGATAGGGTGGGGCAAGGCAGTGGTGAGTGTACCGGCAAGAATGCCGGATTGGTTCTGCCAGTGCATCTCCATGACCCCAGTCTCTCCACCTGGCTCCATCCAGGGAAGCAGGAACAGCACTGGTGGTGTCACGAGGGCAGCTCCATGGCTCCACCCCACCACCACATGTGCCACTAGGGCAGAGGTTTCTATCCTGCTTGTGGTGTAGTTCCAAAATGCATTGGGCTGACCCGTGTCTGCTTTTTGTTAACATTTAAAGAATGATCTCATCTCACTTTGGCCCTCCATGATCTATATATGGTACTTTACTCCCTTCATGTCCATCTTCTCTCGTAAGGCAAGTTATGAGAGGATGGTGGCTGACCTTCTAATCTCTTCAGGGTGGGGCTAGCACAATTCAGCTTTGCTTTTCTCAGCTCCTATTTTATGCTATGGAGCAGGAAGGAAAGGTGGTTGGATCGAAGCTTGTTTGCAGTAATGATGGCTGGTGTGACATTGGGGCTGGTAGGGCGGAAAGCAGAGAGCCCAAATGTAGGTGGAGTCAGTGTCAATGACAGATGGAGCCAATTCTGGTTTTGTCTCCATCCTTGTCTCTGCTGAGTTCTACCAGGACAACTCTGAGACTAAGGAAGAGAAGGAAGCTGACAGCCAGTGCCACCACCTCCTGGACTGGATGTAAGTAAGATGGCAGGCAGGTAGAGGCTGGCTGGCTGAGGGCACACTGATTTTGGTGGGGAAGTGGCCTATTTGGCCTAATTGACCAGCTTCCACTGGTTAGCAGTCACTCTAAATCTCTTCAGAAATGTTTGCATCGGTTATGAACATAAATAATAACCTCTCTTGAAGATCAGAGTCTACATGACTTGGCCCACACAAATAAAAATATATTAGAACACACAATTGAAGGGGAAATGCCGGGTTAGCTACAAAACCATCCCACCATGTGCCTGCTTATCTCATTCTGGGAAAACCTTCCGGTGCTTCTCTTGAGGAAATGGCAAAGAGAAACACATGTAATGCCAGATTGGAACAAGAATTGGGAAAAAATGTACTGGAGGACCAGTTTACACATGAAAACAACCCTGCAACAATTGCCTCAGGAACATGATTGTGAGACTCCTGACTTGGCCAGGCTGTGCTCTTGTGGAAGTGCTGCCTGTGTGTTGTAAATTCAGTTTCTGCAAGGTTATCAGCTTGAAAAATGCTGTTGCTGTCAGAGAAACCTCTTCAGCTGTTGTGTATGTGCCACCCACATGCAGCTGCAGGTCACACAGTGAGCACATTCAGAGTTGAAATGAAAGTTTACAAAATGTTGAGAATCTTTAGATTTTGTTCTTTGGATTTGTTGCTTCACTTAGACCTCATGATTCAACATTTAAATTTCAGAATCAAAATCTGAATCAAAATTAGTTCCAAAAAAGTTAGGAATCAGAACATCAGCTTGGTTTAAAAAAAGTCTATGAAATGTACAATCAGTATTCAACTTCACACATTTTTGTACACTTTTTTTGCTGAATGCTGGTGGTTGTCTGCTAGTTTGTGCTTTTTTTACTCTGTTTTTTAGTTGGCTCCTTTTTCCTTTTGTCATGTTGGAATTGTTTGCTGTTTGAGGCAGTGTAAACACCATACATTTAAAGCACATTATTTTTTCCAAAGAACCCTGCAAAATTGTAGTTTGTTAAGGGTGCTGGGAATTCTAGCACTGTGAGTATTCTGCAAACTACAGAATTCTTTGAGGAAAATAATGTGCTTTCAATATATAGTGTGTATGTTGCCCGAGAGTTTTATGGTGACCCCTCTGAGACATTTCCAGCTTTTTCTTGCAGGCACAGCTTGCATGGTTTGATGCATGTTTCAACTGCTTTCCTGAACAATTTATGAAACCTAGTTGGCAGCACTAACCTGAAAAGCTGATGATTTTGAAAGGCTGCACTATAAAATTTGCCAGAGGGTCATACTTGCATAGTCTATTCTCATATATCTCTTACAGTCATTAAATGCAAATTGTGTGCTGTCCATTACATGGACTAGGGTTGCCAGGTCAGAAGCATAGCACAAGATGGCATCTTGAGTGTGAAGTGCTCCCCAGAGACACTTGTCAGGCACTTGCCTTTTGATCTATTGAGCAACAGGTTTAGACATTCTCCAAAGCTTTTAATGAGAACGTTTTGCTGCTGTTTGTGGTTGTTGTTCGCTATTTCTTAATCATTGTTTTTATTAGTGTGCTAATGAGAGACATTTCTTTTCATTGTTAGTGTTATTTTTTATTATAGATTGTTTATTTGTTATTAATGTACAAAGGCTGCCAACTGAGTGCAGGCAAGGCCAGCATCAGGGGGAGGCATCGTTGGGCACCTGCTGGGGTCCACTCTCCTGAAAGGGGGTCACTTTTGACACACACACCTGAGGTTCCTGGCCCTGCTGCTCCTCCTCCTTACCATCACTGTTCATCTCTGGGGACTCAAGGAGTGCCAAGAGTGAGGAGACAGAGCAGAATCCTCAACGCGCTTTACATTCTCTCTCCGGGTGGTTGAACAGGTTGGACCCAGAGGTAGAAAGCAGTAGAATGGGTGGTAGGAACAGCAGCAAAAAGGAGACTGGCCCTCTCGGGGAGGGGGCACACTGCAAATATCTTGCCCAATGGCTCCCTGAAATTTGGAATCTAAATCAGTACCCTGTGCAGTGGGGTGAGGCCACCCTCTGAACACCAGCACTGCTGCAACTTATCTGGATGGGGCTGGGGTGGGGCAGGAAGATAGAGAGGCCAGGATTGCATGGGTGCACCAATGGAAGTACCGTATTGGCTCCTCTCGTGTGTCTGTGCAGCCCCATCCAGGGAAGCTACAGTAACACCCATTTTCAGGAGACTGCTCCATCCCACTACATGGACTGCTACTGTTGGAACTGGAACTGCCTGGATGCACAGACATAAATTTCTGTGTGAGAAGCAGCTCACACTTGGGAGTGGATGTGGAGGATGTATAGGCATCTGGATTATGCCTCTGTTATGCAGTATAAGCCCTGTTTCTATAACCTGTTTGTAAGAAAATAAATATAAGTTTTCCATAATCTAATAACTCATGTTCAATAAAATAAAAATGCTGGACTAGGTGGCTCTTTGTCCTGATCTAGCAGGCCTCTTCTTATGTTCTTACCTATCTTCCTGATTCTTGCATCCATGTGTGACTTCCCTTCTTGCCTCAAATCTTCTTTCTAATATTCACGCACTCAAGTGTGAATATTGTGCCAGTTACGCATTCACCAATGAGTTTAGATGTTGATACCCCTTGTTGTACAGATGTTCCACCATCTTCCTGGTCCTAGTATATATAAATTAAGCCAGATCACATGACAGGAAGAGAATTTTTTTTTGTTTCCCAGCAGAAGGTCAAACCACAAAGTACCAGTGAGAATACCTACCCATCTCCTTTAGACCTTACCACTGTGGCATGGGACCAAGGTAAACAATGAGAGAGGTACAGTTACCTAAAAACTAAATTAAATCAGTGGCATTGCACCAACCTGGCTCCACTTTAAGCATCAGCATTTTGCTTTAAAGACAGAAAAAGAAATACTCATTTGGAGAAGCTGAATTATTTCAAGGCTTCAGAATGAACATAACTAATGCCAATGCCCTGAACAGGTCCAGAGAGAGAGTGCTTAAGAAGCTTTGAATTTAAAGTGTTTTGTTTACTATTGACATAAGTACTATTAATGTTGCCCTTCTTCACTACAGCCATGCTCATTTACGGTGACATTGTGCATGGCTCAGTGAGTGGTTTGTTTTTTATTGTCACATCAAAATTTCATCCTCTTGGCTGCTTTTAGCTGGATGGGATGAGGCTGGAGATGTGGAAGAATACAGTGCATACTACCATCAGTGCTGCCAACAACCACCATCGTTGCATTTCTATTTTGATTACTTTATGCCAAGGATGGGGAACCTGTGGCCCTCCAGATGTTGTTGGACTCACAATTACTCCAAGTCCCAAGGTCCGGGATGGTAAGAATTGGAGGTCAGCAACATGTGGAGGATATTGATTTATGCAATATAAAGGTTTTCCCAAAAATAAAATGTTGTAAACTGAAAAATTGGTAATTCTCCTTTGAAATCTGCTTCTATTTTACAAAATCCTTCACTTCTAAAACTATTTTAGCTTTACTGAGTTCCTTCTTTTACAACATGAGCATTTTACTGAACTTATTGTTTTTCTTGCTCATTCATATAAGCCAACAGTTTTCAAAGTTTCTGTCTTCAAATAACACTTTCCACTTCGACCCCTGCACAGAACCCCTGTGCATTACACAGAATTTCAGGGGAAAGGAAGGGTATTCCAGAGTGCACACTCTGTTCTACATGGACTGTTGTCAGAATTGATGGGTATCAGTGTTGCCATCAGTACAATGACCCACTGCTCCGTTATGGCTCCACATTGCGGGGATGATGCATAAAGGTAGCCCAACTGTCTGCCTGGTGAATAATTGTTAGCCATGATGGATCTCTTTGTTAAGGAACACCGGATATACTTCAAAGAAATCCCTGTCTTCCCCAGAACAAACACAGTTTGCAAGCTAGCAATGTTAGCCATCATACAAATTTACATGTAATTGTTGACATGTACTTTTATTATATATAATTGTTTTTTAATTGTTTGTTTTATTTCTATATCATACTTTTAATGTTTGCTTTTATCAAAATTTTCTAAGGAATATTTTAGGGTTTTTTGTGAACTGCTTAGAGGTATTTTGTCAAGTAAGTGCTATAAATAAAACACATTAAATCCCTGTTGGAAGTACAACAGCATGGATCATTCCATTAGTAACCTAGGGGTTAATTCTGTTTATAGTTGGTCAGCTACCCAAGAGGAAGACTGGAGAAGTTGCCTAGCGGCCAGTCAGAGTGGGATGATCCTTGCTGAGGTAACTCATGCTCTGATAGGCTGTGTAGTTCTGCAGAAGTTTTTCTCTGTATGTGTTAGTTGTTGACTATCTTCCTGTTACAAATCAGGCCTGAACTGTTTATTTCTCATCAAGTTATATGCTGTTCCTGTTCTGTTTACTCGGTATTACTAGCTTCTTTTTGCTCTGAGCTATATCTGCTTTATTCAAGTCACTCTGCTAACAATCCCTCTCCCTCCCCCTCCATTCAATTAGAAACCCATGGAGTCACATCCAAGGTGAGAGAAAAGATAATAAAAAGAAGAGGGCATCAGCCACACTGCCGGTATTTGAGGGTGAACACCTCTTCAGTACAAGTGAACCTCTCAAAAGTACAGACCAAGAGGCTGTTGAGCAAGCAGATCATGGGAGCAGCAGTGAGGGTACTAAGGACAGCAAGGTGGAGGCAAAGGAGCGGCAGACACAGGGTAAGCAAGAGCACAATGTGCCCAGAATCTTCCTCATGGAACTGGTATGTATTCTCAGGAGAAGTAGCCTCCATGTGCTTGCCTCACCAGTACCGTAAGGTTATGGTATATGAGTGGAAATAAAAGTGCTGGGTTTGTTTAGCTCAGTGATGGGCAACTTGTGGCCAGGAGGCCACATGCAGGCCTCCTGCCTAATCAGGTAATCCTCCAGACACTTCAGGGCCACTCTTGCTCTCCTGACCACCTTTCTTGGCATCACTTCCTCTTCCGTGTTGAGAGCACTGTGCAATCTTCCGAGCATTGCCCACTTTGGACTCTGACTCCATACCCATAGCTAGCATGTGGCCCCTGACAGATTGCCCCCCTCCGAGGGAATTCAACCCTAATCAGAAATTATGTCCCCCACGCTTAAAGAAGTAAAGACTGAAAAGGGACTTGATAGCAGTCTTCATAGTGAAAAGGTGGTCTTAAGGATGAGAGGAGTCATCCTCCATGTCTACTCTGGACAGGGCAAGAAACAATGGTCTGTAACAGTAGCCAAGATTTAGATTCAGGGCCAACAGCATGATTCCGCATGATTAGGCATCTGCCAAGGGTCCACACCCAAGGGTCCTCCTCTTCATTGTGCAGCCTGCTTTTTAGTCTTCCTCTCTCGCAGATTATGGTGGTAGTGATAAGGAAACGTAGATGCCACTGCCTGCTTGCTCATTGACTCTTTGCCCGGCAAACAAACTGGTTGTAGTGATGAGGAAGAAGAGAAGGAGCAGCTGTGATAGTGCTAATGAAGTAAACTCGCTGAGGTAGGAGGGCCCATGGAGAATGCCTTGCTCAAGTGTACTCCAAAGCCTGGAGCTGGCACTGTTTTGGATGGTCATTAGGAAGAACTTCCTAACTGTAAGAATAGTGAAACACTAGAACAAGTTGCCTAGGAGTGTTCTGAAATAATTATCAGTATTTTGCTCTTTGAAAGCAGATCGGACAAGTGTGTTTGGTCTGTTGTAGGTGGTCACGAAACAGGAAGAATAGCTGAGTGATTGCTAAAAGTCACTTCTAGCTCACACCCAGTCATGTTTTTTGTATGGGTGATGCCAAGATGCATGACTTTGAGCATATGGGGCCAAGAGTTATGTATATGTTAGGGGTGATGTAAGTTGAGCAGTTAATGTGCATAACAACCAGTCATTCCACACATTCACCAAGCCTCATGGAGAACCATCCGTGCGATCTGTCCATGAAGAGTAAACTGTGCACATTTTCCAGTTTCCCAGTCAATGTACATAATCTCCAACAGGCCTTGGGGAATATGTATATATTGACTGAATTTTGTGCATTATCCAGTCATTATGCACAATCTCCAACAGGCTTTGGGGAATGTGCATCTCAACCACAATCCTGTGAGGTAGGTCAGGCTGAGAAAGGATGACAAGGTACCTCTGTGGCTGAGCAGAGATTTGAACCAAGGTCTTCCCAGTCTCATTCTAACATTCTGAACATCACACTGGACAGGAAAGAGGAGCTGTTGCCACCCTCAGCAATAGCAACACCCATCGTTTTGAACAGTAACCCAGACAGCAGATTTTCTTCCCTGAGCAAATAGCAGGCAAGACAAGAGGAAGTGTTGCCTTTAAAAAGACAGGTGCTTCTGATGTGGCTACAAAGACTGGGTTAGCGCATGGTAACAAAAATCAGTTCTTTTCTCCTTACTAACATAGTGCAGATGAAGGGTAATGCCAGTTCTTCAGTCTTCTGCAGTCACTGTCATCTATCCTGGCAGCTGGTGGAAGAAAGCCTTTTAGCTGCCAAAACTGGCAGAGCAGGGCTCAAACACAAGTATTCCTTTATTGGGAGACATTTTGTGCTTCCCCCTTTGCTAATAGGAATATGTGTATAGTGGGGGGGGTGCTCTGGCAAAATATTTTCAGGCTTATCTTGGTAATGGGTCTTTCAGTACAATGGCATCAGCAAGGATGGTTGAATCAGTCTTATTTCCAGTCCACACCACTTTTGCATGTGTTCATCCAGAAGTCCCTTTTATTTCTGCAGGGTGTTGTTTTTTTTAATCCACATAAAAATTCACCTTCAGATCAGCCTTGGAAATGAGCCTATTAAAGTAACGACCCTGCACCTTTTTTACTAGTCTGCTAAAAGGATAGTAGCCTGCATGTCCATGCTCACCACATGGTGGAAGCCCTTTTCTCTACAACCAGTATGAAAGTGCAGGCTATTAGCCTCCTAAGAGCCTAGTAAAAGTATTTGCATTTTATGAAGCAAGCTGACAGAAGAGGGACAGATTGCTCCATTCCTTCTCCACCAGTCCACTGGGTTTCTGGGTCCTACCTCCACCAGCCTGTTCACTCACCTTCATAGAATTTCTTATCACCAGGTGCTGTGTTACATACAAAGCTGATGTAAATACATATTTTACAGACATTTTTTCTCAAAACATGCAGTTCTAAACATATTCTCAAACTATTAATTATTCTCAAACTAATAATTATTGTCAAGTTATGCCATTTTAAATGGTGTTGATACCTTTTTTGAGCTGAGAACCATCAGTGGAACATTCAGGAAGTACAAAAGCCAGTGGATAACTAAATTCCAACCCGCACATCAGCCTGTGGATCAAGTCAGTTTATGTCAGATTTCACGAAGTCTGAATTCCTCAAGTATCTCTAGACATCAGTGCTTAGCTTGCTTGGAAACCTCACTTGTAAGCAGGGATGATGAACTGGGCAGCCAGCCACAGCCAGCCAGTCTCTGAATAGCTGTACCAACTTTCACCATATTGGAGAGGTCAGCATCCTTAACAAGCTATAGTTTCCAGGATCTTCCATGACTGTTAAAGTGGCATAAGAGCGCTTATGTGGCCTACCACTGAGAGACACTATTTCAGATTAAGGGGTGGAGGGAGAGGGAAAGTTCAGTAGAGGTGGGTATTTACAGCAAATTATAGGGGTCAGTTCTTAAATATATTTTATTTATTTATTTATTTATTTATTATTGAATTTATATCCCACTTTTTCTCAAGGGTCTCAAAGTGACGTACATAGTTCTCCCCTCCTAATTTAATCCCCACAACAACGCTATGAGGTAGGTTTGGCTGAGAGGCAGTGACTGGCCCAAGGTCACCCAGTGTGCTTCACAGATGAATGGAGATTTGGTTTCCCAGGTCCTAGTCCAACACTCTAAGCACTACACCACATTACATATACAGATCAAAAAGAAATATATTTTAAGGGCACCTCATGCTAATTATAGCAATGGCATTATCATTTTTTTTTACAATAATTTTTATTCAAATTTTCATAAAACATAGAAAACAAAATCATAAAACATTCAAAGACAAAAAACAAAACAAAACAAAAATGATTAAACAAAAAAAATAAAATGTTGACTTCCCATTTGTCACATATCAAATCAGTTATAGGTCTACAATATATAACAATCCTGTCTCTTAAATCATATTATAAAATCACTTTCCTCCAGTAGTTATCTTAATTAATCATCAAATCTCATAAACATTACTTTATTCTTTCCACAAAAAGTCAAAGAGAGGTTTCAATTCTTTAAGAAATATATCTATCAATTTTTCTCCAAATAAACATGTCAATTAATCCATCTCGTTAATAATTATAATAATCTTATTGTCATAACCATAGTCCAAATAAACATTTCGATTAATCCATCTCATCAGAATCTGTTAGGTCCAAGAATTTCAATAGCCATTATTCCATTATCCCTATTAATTCCATCTTCCATCTTCAAAAGTCCTGTTAAGTCCAGTAATTTCAGTGTCCAATCTTCCATTATCAGTATTCCATAATAATCTTACTGTTGTAGCCATAGTCATATAATAAGAGTCTGATGGGAATTTCCTCTATCCCAAATATTTTCTTGCCATCCATTCTGAATAAGTTGCTGAAATACTGTTGTAAAGTCATATCTGTGTTCTTCTTTTTTACAAAATGCACTGGCTCATCTCTTAAGAGTTTTTCCATTGTCACATGGCTGCAGTTAATTCCATAGATTTTCTCTATATCAAGCTCCATCACATCATTCCAGTCCAGAAGATTATCCAAGCCATTGATAACTTTATCTCTAATATCTTCATTAATTTCTTCAGAGATAACGTTAAATTCCAAACAGTAGATTTTATTTCTAAAATCCATAAACTCCAGATCTTTTTCCAATTCCACATTTGTTCCAATCTCCAGGGCTTGTATCTTCCCTTTATTTTTTCTTTTCTCATCTCTGATCTCATTCTCCTCTCTCACAGGATCCCCTATTTCTTTAAGCTCCTGCGTCATTTTGCTCAGTTCAATTTTCAGCTCCTTACTACCCTGTCGCAGGGTTTGTTTCGTTATCTCAATCTCATCCATTATTTTCTGAAACATAGTTACTTCCAGATTCTCAGCCACTTTCTTGATTGCCATTTTTAAAACCACGAAAACAAAGCAAAACAAAAATAAAGAAGAACCACTTCTTATTTCAGCAACAATTGGGTTAATATTCCAGGCTTGATGACATCACAGTATAAACAGAGCAACCTGCCTTATCTCTCTATGTTCAAGAATGCAAAACAAATTTAGTTCCCAGCATCAAAACAGTTAGTGGCGTCGTGAAGAAGCAGATTCGTCAAAATAAAATAGACCAAAAAGAGAATAGTCCCAGACAATATAATATTCCTCGGAATAGAAATCAGGAATAGAAATCCCTCTTCTGTTTATATCTTTAGAATGCACTTCCAGGACAGCTTTTTGCGACAGAAACAGAGATAAGCTGTTAATTTCGTGAATAACAGAGAAGAGTTATAGCTCACCCGAAGTTGTCCAAAGCCGATCAATCTGACAAATCTCCTTTTGCTGCAACAATTTAAACCAAGTAAAAAAAATAATAGAAAGAAGGGTGCTTGCCTGTTAGTCCGTTCTCTCTTTAAAGAAAAGATAAACGTATCGCTTAAACAGATAGAGCTTGTTCGGAAGTCCGTCCGGCATTGTTGGCTGGACCTTATCTCATAAATTAATGAAATCCAGTCCTCCCAACAAAAACAGGCTTTTGAGGTTGATCTCTACGTTTCTCCCTGCCCGGGAGAAATTTCATCAGTCAAAAAAAAAATGTTCTGACTGATTTATATCTGAATAAGCTTCTTTTGAGGCGGGAGCCCGTCCCAAAAGCAGGCACAAGCGAAGTCACCCTTCCCGGAAGTCCGCAATGGCATTATCATAAGGTCAGTCACACACGTAGGCCTGGTTCACAGAACACAGTAAGCAAAACTATGGCTTACCAAGACTACGCAAATATGAAGGTTCCAGAGAGGATCTTGCAGCCACTTTGCTGCTCCCCAGCCCTTTTTATTGCCATGCCACACTGTTTGTTCTTGGTTATAGTTTATTTATTTATTAAATTTATATCCCACCCTTCCTCCCAGTAGGAGCCCAGGGCGGCAACCAGTTTGTGGTTGATGAGGAGATAGCTTAACCAAAAGCTTGGGTTTGGATGACATGCTAAGCCAAAACGTGGCCTAGCTCAGCATAGCACAAGAGCAAAAAGGACCAGGAAGAAGAAGAGCAGCTGCAAGCTCCTGTCCATGAGCTTGCACATTCTCACCCTGCCATGCAAACGAAAGCACACGCTTCTTTAAGCAAAGGCATCCTTTTAACATACATGGCTAATTTATGGGCCTATTTGTTTGTTTCAAACACTTAGTATGTACAGCTTGTGATCAGGAATAGCAACTGCTGAAGAATAATCACATAGCATGACAAGATGAGGAGGACTGCCCTCTAAACCTGTCTTTTCAGCTGTTGCATTAAAATACAGAAAGGAGACAGGGATCACTCACACCTGACCTTCACACTTTCATTACCAGGTCTGGAAGATTCCCCTGCTTATTCTGGGTTGCCAGTTGCATAGAGATGTGCACTCACACACACAAATATCTGATATATAACATCAGAAAAGAGATTAATCTTCTGAAAAAAGGCATAGAAGCTGAAATTAGGGCTCAGTTCAGACGTAACTATAAATCACTGTGTGTTTTGAGGATAAGTAACCACAAGCCTTAGGTTCACATGCTTCTTCTCATCTTTCTGTCCTTGTTTGCATGCAAGAGGAAGAGATTGAAAGCATATGCTTCCATTTTACAGCAAAGATCAGTTACTGTTGCATCCAAATGTGGCAAACTGTTTTGTAGAAATCACAGTGTTTTCTCAAAGCAGGATCTGAATCCATTATTTAAAAACAAACTGTGGTTTTCACAAACCACAGTTTACTGCATTTGGAAACAACAGCAAACAGTAACTTGCTGAAATTAGAACCAGAAACTTCTGATCTGTACTCCATGCACACAAAAGATTATCAGGAAAAAGAAGAGGAAGGAGCATTTGAGCCCAAGGCTTGCCACAGCTCATACTCATTAGTATCTGTACTGGGTCTATGTATTATGGGGAACATGTGAGCATGGGTGCTTCCAAAAAGCTCCATGTCTCTTGTGTTACATCTTCCATGTAATGCTACAAAACTTGTGCCATGACACCATCATGCCTTGAGTCTCCCTGTCCCCCATGAGCAGTAGCCAATGTTATGGAACATTTAGAACAAAGGGGAGAGAAGACAATGAGGGGCTGCTGCTTTCAGCAGTAATTGTGCATTCTCCATAACATACAGTTTTGGCCAAGCTAATCAAATTCCAAAAGGGGATTGATCTCAGATATAGATAAATAAATCTCAGATATAGATAAATAAAAAAATGCCCAATCCCAGTGCATTGCTCAGTTTGTTCCATCTGACAGCAGTCTGACTGCAGGGTTGTTGTGTGTTTTTTAAACTACCCAGAAAAGTAGCATTTCCCAAGGCCTTCGAGAGTAAGGAATGCAGTCTCCATCTAGATCGCACGTCCTTGTTCATTCAGAACTCTCATGGCAGCCAACAGGCAAATATTTGAAATATTAGACATATGAAACGGTAGGATTTCACACCAGGACGGAGTTAGCAACAGATGGTTCTAACAGGCAGACAGCTTCGTACAACTGCCAAGCTATTCAACAGATTGCAAAGGCCTGACATATTGCTAAGAAAGACAGGGACCACACTGCCCTTTTTACTTAAGGAATGTGCAGCTGCAAAAAAGGTTTGGGTTCATTTTGTACAATGGAGTCTCTAGGTATATGAATTTCATATAAGCCTCCATGGCCATGCTGTACAAAGGATCCCACTAATAACTGGCATAAATAATACAAAAAATGTTTCTCTCCATTATGTGTGCTGCCAAAGTTGTCCAGGCACCTATGAGCAATGTAATCAAACACATACCAAGGAATAAAGGAACACTGCCTGGTAAAATTCTTACCCAGGGAACACAGAGAAAGGATATCCATACTTGTATTGAACTCAGCACATAGCTATTAGCCAGGCAGAAAAAAGAGTTCTGTAATTCTCAAATGCTTGTAAACTTCTTTAGGGCAATCCTGAGATGATGTGTAAATTAGTCACACTGATTTGAACAGACACCAGGACAACTGGTAATCAGAAATGCTTTCATCAGAACAAAAGAGTTCCCTACTGGGAGAAAGGGTGGGATATAAATCTAATCATAAATAAAATTAGCTTTTAAGGTTGGTTTTTGCCTTCAAAGAAAACTGTCAGTGGGAGAAAGTCTTGGGTGGGTGGAAGTTACATATTGATAGGATTATTTTATTTTTATTTTTTACAGTTTTATCATGCTGAATGGTGTGAATAAAAAAATCAGGGCCAAATAAAACATCACAGCGGCTACCCATGCTACTGCTATTCGCACTATGGGAGGAGAGGTGCTTTACCTGCATTTTTCCTCCTCTGCAATTAACAGCAGTTTCAGGGGAAAGGTGATTTAGATCAGGGAAAGGGCAAAGGAGGAAAAGTTTCAACACCCTCTCCCTGAATGCTCTCTCGCCAGTCTTCAAAATAGCCACGTGGGGCTGCTAATTAGCACTAGTTGTACTAGGAGAAAATTGCTCATGAAAGATCCTAGTGACATATCTCCCTTGTTATTCTCATTTGGCCTCAAGTCTCAGATGTGCATAAGCAAATGAAACATTCAGGTATGTAAGATTTGATCAAATTCAAATTTTCACTGAATATCCCATTCAGTCCGCACTAACTTTATCTTATGGAGCTATTTTGATCATTTTGCAAACTGCCTACTATAAACTCTGTTCTGGGGCTGGACCAGTTAGGGTGGGGAAATGTAAACATTTTGCTTTGTGGCCATCAATACAAAACCAACAGTGGAGAAAGGATAACAATTAAGAGAAGAAACTTAGCCCAAAACAACTTGCCTTGGTACATGCGGAAATCCCAACTCATTTAAGAGTATAAACAGCTTTGCAAAGTCAATAATCCTTTAACATATACTTAAGAAACTGGAAAAGATATATAAGTAGCAGGCAGATGATCATTTATGAAAAGTGTAACCTCAAGGTTTTTGTCACTATAACCGATGGGGACATTTGTTACTTCACAATAGGCCATCCCTCCAGGCTGTAGAGAGCAAACGGGCAACATTACCAGCTGGTAACTCAAGACAATTGCTTAGTGCATGTGTATGTCTCACATTATGAACTGAAGGGCAGAGGCTCCTCACTCCCCAAGAAAGCTGAGAATGAAGAAATAAATTTCAAGATACCTGCCTCACCATGTTTGTCAGACATGGGAAGGGAGCCTATGATGACTCTCTAGCAGCTGACTTATCTTTCTGTGGAATGTGGTCAGACAAGCCCCTCCCACATAGTGGACCTATTTTCCAAGCCTTCACTTTGCAGCTAGAATCCTGGCTGCCTATTGGTTGCCTGTTGGCTCCTCTTCCTCCTCCTCCCATTTGCAAGGGCAAAGTCAATAACTGCCTCCTGCATCTGAGAGAATGTGAGAATGCTTCCCTGCTCATTGGAGCTAACTGTGTGAGATGGACATTGCCTGGCTACAGTCCAGAAAGCTTGTTTGTCTAATCGCAGATATGACAGCAACAAAATGGCTTCTACTGTAACAACCATGAAGTAATCTAGGCTGCAGGAGCAGCTGTGCGGAGGAGATCAAAAGCTTCCACTTCCAGTTTTAAAGATAGCAGGGTTCCCTGAGATGCCCAACCTCAGGGAACTGTGGTTTGCTTAGCTCTAGTTAATGAAAACAAACCAGGATCAAACTAGGGTTTAAACAAAGTTCAGTTTCCAAAGTTGGGACAACATTGGGAACTACGTTTTGTTTACAACTTAACCTGAAATCTTCCCATCCCTTCCTCACAGACAGGGCCGGCTCCCGGAATGCCAGGGCCCTTGGACATCAGGCTGCCCTGGGCCCCTCTGCTCCCCTTCCACAATCCAAGACACGAGCTGCGCCGCAGATCGCAAGACAGGAGCTTCCGAGCCACCCACCATCCCCCCCTTCACCTACCTTTCTCTGCTGTTCGTGCAGGGTTGCCATCAATAAAGATGGCGGCCAAGGTTTCGGTAAGGGACTGAAGCCTCTGCCGCCATCTTGGTTGATGGTACGCAGCGCTCGCATTGCTGCCATCAACCAAGATGGCGGCAGAGGCTTCAGTACCTTACCAAAACCTTGGCCGCCATCTTTATTGATGGTAACCCTGTGCGCGCAGTGCGCGTAGCCGCAAAGAACTGTAGAGAAAGGTAGGTGAACCGGGGGAATGGTGGGCGGCTCAGAAGCTCCTCCTGTCCTGCGATCCGGAAGGGGAGCAGAGGGCCCCTCAGGGGCCCCTCAGGAGCTCCTATAGCTGCGGGGCTCTCAGGCCAGTGCCCCACCTGGCCGCCCCTTGGAACCGGCCCTGCTCACAGATGTAAAAGATGAGGATGGGGATAAGGGAGCACACAAGTCCGAGTCTTGTGCATGGCCATTTGTGTAGTGGGAAACCATTATGTCTGAACCAGGCCTATGTCTCTGCTTTGGAAAATGCAGCCTGATCCCACCCCATGTCCCTGAAATGCATATAGTTTTGGAAGTGAATGTTGCTGACTGCATGTTGTAAGTTCAGTGCCTCAACAGAAAAAAACTGTTAAGTGTGACAGGAGTTCGAGTCTTGGTAGATCAGTTGAAATTTTGGCAAAAAGCAGGCACACCCAGCTTCCATTCAGAGGAAGCACTGATCGATATCATGGCAAATATTCAAACAAGAGTGTTGTGCACTGTTGGTTTATGAAGTCTCTAGACAGCTGTGTTTTCTTACCCCCTACACAGCCCATTGTTTCAAACTCATTTCATATCAGAAGCATCTGAAATGAGAAATGAAAAAAGGGATATCTAATTCCCTTGTTCAAACAGATACACTGCATAATTTTCTCTTTCAAAATACTATCTTCAAACATCAACTAGGAGATCAGTTGCTGCCTGTCTTTTACACATATCATAGCATAATTAATCTATTGACATTCAGTCTACCCTGGGCTGTCAATCACCTTACTGTATCTGCTTCTTTTCTCTGATCAGAGACTAGAGAAAACAACCTGAATGTTGCCCATATGCTATATACTGAGCCTGCAGGCCTTTCAGAACAAAATATGTTTGCTAAGTGTCCTTGAATAGGTCTTTGACCTATGGCAGGGATGAGGAAATTGTGGCCCTAAGTACATAAAAGGAGCCTTATTGAATTAAACAAGAAGCTCATCTAGTCCAGCATCCTGTTCTCCCAGGGGGCCACCAGATGCCTATAGGGAGCCCAGAAGCAGGACGTGAGTACAACAGCATTCTCCCCACTCTTGTTCCCCATCAACTGGTATACAGAGACATACCATCTCTGATACCGAAGGTAGCACACAGTTGTCATAGGGATGGAGAGGAATTTCGCTAAAGTTGAACTGGGCATCGGAATACCCCATAGTTCACACATTTGCTATCTTTGCAGACCAGTCTTGTTTGCTATGAGCTTCTGTGCCTTTTTCTGATACCAGTACCTTTTTTCTTAACTCACAGACACAGCATAGCAGTCACTCATACAGTCAGTGTCTGTCAAATACGTCTGCTTAAAAGATGCAGATTAGCATAAGTTCTCTTGTCTCTGTCTCTTTAAGAAACATATTCATAGTATCATTCAGGTGGACATTTTAATATACCTCAGAGAGCATCATGATCATTGTTTTTTTTAAAAAAACCTGTGTGTGCATTATTTTGTTAATAAAAATTAGAATATATGATGATGATTTTGTAGCGGGGGAAAATCAACTGGCAAGTCTCCTTTAAAAACAGTCATCATTGCTGTGTGTTAATGGTGCTGGATCCAACAATATCAATTTTTGGTTGGTTAACTTAAAACAGGCTAAATGTAAGGACAAGAAGTCAGCAGTCGTTCAGTTTTCAACTTTCAAAATTACGTCGTAGAGCTGGAAAAAATTCAACTGGAGAAGCCTTATTTAATTACAGGGGAGATTAATTGACTGTCCTAGAACACACAGTACAGCTGAGGCAAGAGACCTTGATGGGCAATTACCTGCCTCATTTACATTTGAATATAAAAACACAGAGACCATTGGTAAAAAGAATGAAAACAATAGTGTTATTTCTCAGCAATAAAAAAATGAAACTGTAAAAGCAGAAGGTACCAGAAAACAAACTAACATGAACAGTAATTGGCTGCCAATTCAGCGAAATGAGAACTGAACCAACACCAACAAGCAAACCACATCCCTAGTCATGACTATTTATTTATTATATTTATATACCGCCCCATAGCCAAAGCTCTCTGGGCGGTTTACAGCGATTAAAAACAATAAAAACAAATATACAAATTTTAAAACACAAAAAACAATTTAAAAACACAATTTTAAAAAAAATTAAAAACAATTTAAAAACACATGCTAAAATGCCTAGGAGAAGAGGAAAGTCTTGACATGGTGCCAAAGAGATAACAATGTTGGCACCAGGCGCACCTCGCCAAAAACATCATTCAATAATTTGGGGGCCACCACTGAGAAGGCCCTCTCCCTTGTTGCCAGACTCCCAGCTTCCCTCCAAGTAGGCACCCAGAGGAGGGCCTTAGATGTTGAGCGTAGTGTACACGTGGGTTCATGTCGGGAGAGGCGGTCCATCAGGGTGTGTGGTCCTAAGCCGTGTAAGGCTTTATAGGTTAAAACCAGCACCTTGAATCAAGCTCAGAAACATACAGGCAGCCAATGAAAGCGGGCCACAATCAGTTTTATGTGTTCGAACCGTCTGGTCCCTGTTACCAATCTGGCTGCTGCATTTTGCACAAGCTGCAGCTTCCGAACCGTCTTCAAAGGCAGCCCCACGTAGAGCGCATTGCAGTAATCTAGCTTGGAGGTTACCAGAGCATGGACCACTGAAGGCAGGTTATCCCTGTCCAGATATGGGCGCAGCTGGGCCACCAACTGAAGTTGGTAGAAGGCACTCTGTGCCACTGAGGCTACCTGAGCCTCAAGTGACAGAGATGGTTCTAGGAGAACCCCCAAGCTACGAATCTGCTCCTTCAGGGGGAGTGCAACCCCATCCAGGACGGGTTGGACGTCCACCATCCAGTTAGAACAACCACCCACTAGCAGCATCTCAGTCTTGTCTGGATTGAGCCTCAGTCATCCAGTCCATTGTCACAGCCAGGCACTGGTTCACCACATTGACAGCCTCACTTGAAGAAGATGAAAAGGAGAAATAGAGCTGCGTGTCATCAGCATACTGATGGCAATGCACTCCAAAGCTCCGGATGACTGCACCCAATGGTTTCATGTAGATGTTGAACAGCATGGGGGACAGAACTGACCCCTGTGGAACCCCATACTGGAGAGTCCAGGGAGCCGAGCAATGTTCCCCAAGCACCACCTTTTGGAGCCGACCCACCAAGTAGTAGCGGAACCACCGCCATGCAGTCCCTCCCACTCCCAACTCAGCCAGTCTTCCCAGAAGGATACCATGGTCAATGGTATCAAAAGCCACTGAGAGATCAAGGAGAATCAACAGAGTCACACTCCCCCTGTCTCTCTCCCGACAGACAGGGCCAGTTCCAAAGGGCGGCCAGATTGGCACTGGCCTGAGGACCCTGCAGCTACAGGAGCCCCTGGGGGGGCCCTGAGGGGCCCTCCACTCCCCTTCTGTGATCCGTGGCACGAGCCGTGCTGTGGATAGCAAGACAAGAGCTTCCAAGCCACCCGCCACCGCCCGCTGCCCACCGCCCGCCACCATCCCCCTGCTTCACCTACCTTTCTCTGCTGTTCTTTGCAGCTGTGCGCACTACGCGCACAGGGTTGCCATCAATCAAGATGGCGGCCGAGGTTTCCGTAAGGGACTGAAGCCTCTGCCGCCATCTTGGTTGATGGCAGCAATGCACGCGCGGATGCTAAAGATTTTATCCTGGAAGTGCCAACAAATTCATTACAGCGGGCCTCAGATGGTTCTACCATGTCCTTGGGGCCAGCGTGTAATAGTCCCCAGACAATTCTGAAGAGCTCCACTGGGCGGCAGATTGATGATTTCATAGTGGCAGCAAAATATTGGGTTTTTTGCTGCCCTCACTGCCCCTAAATACAGCTTACCATAGGCACTTACCAGTGTGTAATTGCATCCACCAGGAATTCGTCTCCATCTGCACTCAAGCCATCTCCTATATTATTTCATCGCTCTCAGCTCTGGGGTATACCATGGAGCCATATGAGCTCTACACAGGAGAGGGCGCTCAGGAGCAATCACGTCAACCGCCCGGGTCATTTCTGTATTCCACAGTTCAACCAGGGTTTCGACAGGAGCGCCAGCCCTATCAGCCGGAAAACTCCCCAGAGCCCTTTGGAAACCATCTGGATCCATTAGTCTCTGAGCCAGAGCTTGGAAAAGTTACTTTTTTGAACAACTCCCATCAGCCCCAGTCAGCATGGCCACTGGATTGGGCTGATGGGAGTTATAGTTCAAAAAAGTAACTTTTCCAAGCTCTGCTCTGAGCATTAATCCATATTTGTTTGTGGGGAAATTAGACAACAGTTGCATTAAGCAAGTGTTGTCTCAAACACTTTCCCATCACTTGCCTTATCAGAAAAAAATATCTTTTGGAGGGGAAGTGGGATTGTTTGCAAGAGCTTCAAATCAGCTATAAATACGCAGCCTGAATCTGCTGATATATGATTGACTCACTTTCCAAAATAGTGACACTCTGGAAACACCCAAATTGTCCACCTACAAAGGAACCTGCGTATTTCGCCCAAGAATGGAGAACAGACCTGAGAAATGGCTGGTTTGTGTATTTGCATAGATAAGGGGAACAGACTTCGTATATTTGTATTTTTACTGCTTCCAAAGAAGCCTTGGTGCAACCTGATACCTATATATCACCTAATACAGATTCATCTGACTCGTACAAGATGTAAGCAGAGGCAGCTTCACCACCAGCATTTTCTCTTCTACCCCCCCCCAACAAACATCTTTTTGCTTTTTTTTAACCAGTTAGCCCAATAAAGAGTTCTGGAGAACTGAAATGCTTGCAAACAATTCTGTAACATTTTGTTTGGTCCAATAAAGGTATTGCCCTAATGTAGGTTTATAAATATTGAGAAATGTGTACAGTAAATTATGGTCTCCCGCCAGAATCTCCCTCCATTGGGACAGCTCAGAGAGATAAGCTTGCCTTTCTTTAAGAAGTCTGATCTAACACCGAAACACACTTAAGCACATTTCAAACACTTTCTAAAGAATCTTAACAAAAGCATTTGAAGTCTGTTTATTACAACTATATCGTGGTTTTTGTCTATGTACCCATACCATACCTTGTTAATATATAAACATTGTTTTGATTAGTTTTTATAAAGGTCTTTTTGCACATCATTTTTCCCCTTAAAATGTTTTTTGTCTGCATGAATCCTGTTAGAACTCATGGTGAAGGACAGACAGGTACACTTCCTTCATAGGAGATCCTATGTTGCCTAGGAAGCTGACTTATAATTTAGTAGTATCTAAATACCAGGGATAGAGAGCCAGTGTAGCATAGTGGTTAGAGTGTTGGACTACGACCTGGGAGACCAGGGTTCGAATCCCCACACAGCCATGAAGCTGACTGGGTGACCTTGGACCAGTCACTGCCTCTCAGCCTCAGAGGAAGGCAGTGGTAAAACCACCTCTGAATACCACTTACCATGAAAACCCTAGTCATTGGTTCACCATAAGTCAGGATCGAAGGCAGTCCATTTTCATTTTCAAATACCAGGGATATGTAGTGGTATGGAAACATGATACCACCAGTGCCAGCCAGCATGGCCAATGGTCAGGGATGATGGACACTGAAGGCCACAAATTTCTATTTCATGGCCTTTGGCAGGGGTTTTCAGTCCAAGGGCTACATTCCCTTCTGGGCAACATTCTGAGGGCCACATGCCAGTGGTGGGTGGGGTAAATGGCAAAACTGGATGGACCCATGAATGTACATGATACCTTTGTACAGTAAGACACACACACACCTAGGGTTGCCAGGTCAGAAGCATCCCAAACCCCGAGATTTCAGGGGCGGGCCCGAGTGATATCATCAAGCATGATACATTAAGCATCAACCACAGTTGCTTGGCGCATACAATTCAAACAAAAACATTTCTCTGATTGGAAATTAAGATAGAAATCTTAGCTAAAAGATGGAGCCTGGGTAGGGAACATTTAATCTAGCCAATTTACTTCTGGCAAGATGGTTTAAGTGCCCTTAGGCCAGGCCAGTCACCAGAAGGCCACTGTAGGAAGAAAGGAGCCTAGTGTTGTGGAGATGTTAGATGGGAGCATTGGGGAGTAAAGATGGATACTCCTGAAGGCTGCAATTCTAAATACACTTACTAAGGGACTAAGCCCCATAGAATTCAGTAGGACTTACTTCTGAGTAGATATAGCTTTGATTGTGCTGTTCATAAAGGGTGACAAGGGATCCTCTGCAAATATATCCATATCCAAGCAGGGTTAGCAGAGCCAGTGCCAGCCATGCCGAGGCCCTTGGGCACCAGTCTGCCCTGGGCCCCAGCACACGCACACATGGCTCACCTACCTATCTTCCCTTGCGGTTCCCTTCCACGATCTGCGGATTGCAGGGAGGGAGCTTCCGAGCCACCCACCTGTTCCCTCGCTCCACCTCTCTCTCTCTCCTGTCTTTTGTGGGTGCGCACACTGCGTGCGCAGGGCTGCTATTAACCAAGATGGAGGCCAAGGTTTCCCTAAGCGGCTGAAGCCTCCACCGCCATCTTCTTTGATGGTAAGCAAGTGTGCTGTGCACACGCATCCCTGCCATCAACCAAGGGAAACCTCGGCCGCCATCTTTGTTAATGGCAGGGATGCGTGTGCAGCGCGTGCAGCTGCAAAAGACAGGAGAGAGAGGTAGGTGAAGTGAGGGAATGGGCAGGTGGCTTGGAAACTCCCTCCCTGCGATCCGCTGCAGCGATCCTGCCTCGTATTGCAGAAGGGGAGCTCCACTATCCAGGGTCCCCCAGCCAGGGCCTGACCTGACTGCCCTTTGGCACTGTCCCTGAGGGTTGGCAACCCCCTGCCTGGAATGCCCTCCCCCTACCTTTTAACATGGCTGCTCCAAACTTCTTTACAGATTTGACTCTTCACCTCAGACAGAGGTTTGAGAAATGAGTAAGAGTAAAAAGATTCTCTACTCTTTTCTGTCTACCCTGTGGGGTGCTATGAATTCACTTTGACAACCAACCCAATTCCAGTGAGTAATAACTGACAGAGAGAAAGTACACATGGTTTGGTCTATCTTCACAGGCAGCAGCTGGGAACAACAGCAATTGCAGCCACACTTTCCAGTATGTGAATTCTCTTTTACCACTATTGGGCAAGAAACAAACCGTCATGCAACCAACAAGGTGCATCATCAGTGGATTTAAGGGGATTGAGCTGAGCGCATGGAGCCACTGTTGTTGCTTCTATGGATGTAAGGGAGTGAGGTTAAAGGTAAACGAAATGCAAACAGAAAAAGAAAAACAAAAGACAGTGATGATTTCCTAAATGCAATACCATATCAACCACAACAAGATTCCTGTGAATAAGGCAGAAAACTCAGCATCACACAACCAGTCTGGATTCCTAACCAAAACTTAAAAAATCCTTGCAGACAGTCAGCCAAGGTCACAGAAATCCCCATGCAGCACAACCTGATTTGGGGGCTGCAGTTATTTATTTATTTTATTATTTGATTTATATCCAGCCCTTCCTCCCAGCAGGAGCCCAGGGCAGTAAACAAAAGCACTAAAAACACTTTAAAACATCATAAAAACAGACATTAAAATACATTTAAATCAAACAACTTTAAGAATGTTTTTTTTAAAGCTTTGAAGATTTTTTTTTTTAAAAAGGTTAAAAAACATTGTTTTTTTTAAGGGTTTAAAAGCATATTAAAAAGCAATTCCAACACAGAAGCAGACTGGTGCAGAATGCAGTTAGTGCAGAATGCTGTGGCACAATTGCTGACAGGAGTGATACCCTATCAGCACATAGTACCTCTGCTCTGAAATCTGCACTGGTTGCCAATTTGCTACCTGGCCAAGTTCAAGGTGTGCTTTCCATGTTATGGGTGCCACATAGTACTTATTCTGCTCTTATAAGAAATCAGTCCTTTAGTGTGGCAGCATTTATGCTTTGGAACTCCCTACCTATTGACATTAGCCTTCATTGTACTCTTTTCAGCACCTGCTAAAACATTTTTGTCAAGGCAAGCCTACCCAGGCATGTAGACACTATTGTGTTTTTTATCTGTTTTTAACTCATTGTTGGATTTGTTATTTTGAATGTTTTAAAATATTTGTATTCAACTGTTTTTGCCAATAATTTTGTTTTAATTCCTTCTATAAACCGCTTTGAGGTTTTTTACTATATAGCAGTATATAAATGTTTTAAATAAAATACATAAATAAATTTCATAGTCACTGTGGCCCTTGGGTCTCTTTCTTCCCTTACCCCAAGTCAGGCCATTTCGTACCATCTAGCTCAGTACTGATGGCATGGACTAGCATTGGCTCTCCAGAATTCCAGGCAATAGTCTTTTCCAGAAATTGAATTTTGGACCTTTGCATGCAAAGCATATGCCCTACCACTGAGCTACAACCCTTCTCCTGTTTAAAAAAGTATATTTTAAAATTGTTCTTTTCAATTCAATAATGAATGCACAGCATACCTAGTGCAGATCCACACCATTCATTTAAAGCACATTCAACAACATTTGAAGGATGTGAATCACACCACAAAATCATGGGAACTGTAGTTTGTTAAGGGTGGTAGAAACTATAACTGTGAGGGGGAAACTACACTTCCCATGATTATTTAAGGGAAGTCGTGCTTTAAATGTATTGTGTGGATCTACTTAATAAACTTTGCTTGCATGTAAATCATTTTAATTATTTTTTTAAAATGGAAATGAGCCATAATTTTTACTGGGTGACTCACCGTCTCTCAGCCTAATCTGCCCCTCAGGATGAAAACAACAGAGGAGAACCATGGCCACCCCAAGGAAGAAAGGCACACTTAAAATGTAGAGGAAATAATCATGTGCAACCGTAGTGTGAAATCAGATACTCGGGACACAGTATAAAGAAATATTTATATTAGCATGACTGTCAAAGATGTTTATTATTTACACAACCTGTAAAGATATTGATAGTGCAATCCTATGCATGTTTACTCAGAAGCAAGTCCAAATGTATTCAATGGGGCTTACTCAAACAGGGAAGTGTGCACAGGTCTGCAACCTCAAGTGATGAACTTCACTCACCCAACCCAAAATTCAGAATCATGCCACTTTCAGCTGTTGTGCAACTGTTTTACTCGTTTTATGGTTATTGGATTTTAAATGGATTTATTTCTTGTTGTGAGCTGCCTTGATTTCCAACCCTACCTCCTAGGGCTGTTGGAAAGATAGATTGTCAAAACCAGTTGGTCACTGCAGAACATTTTTTTTAAAAAAAAAATCAGTATTAGTTTCCTATCAAATCCTGTCACCTAAGTAAGCCGGGCCTAATTGCTTTAAAAAAAAAAAGGGTTGGAGGAGGAGGAGAGAAAGATTTACCACAATCCTTTGCTATGTTCACTCAATGTTTTGCTATGTTTGATACTGTTGACCACAGTATCCTTCTGGAACATCTTGAGGAGGTGGGGATTAGGGGCACTGTGCTTCAGTGGTTCCGTTCATACCTCCAGAGCTGCTTCCAAAAAGTAGTTATGGGAGGCCACTGTTCAGCACCATGGGAATTATCCTGCGGTGTTCAGCACCATCTTGTCCCCCATACTATTTAACATCTATGTGAAGCCACTGGGAGTTGTCATCAGGAGAAATTCAGAATCATGTCACTTTAAGCTGTTTTGCAACTGTTTTATACTTGTTTTTATGGTTATTGGATTTATTTCTTGTTGTGAGCTGCCTTGGTTTCTAACTGGCAACCCTACCTCACAGGGTTGTTGGAAAGACTCCAAATATACACACACACTGGAGATGTAAAAATACATACACCCCAACTAATAGTTTATTGTCAAAACTGGTTGCTTGTCTCAGAACATTTTCCCCCCAAAAATAAAATCAGTATTTGTTTCCTACATAATAAAAGGCATGATAGCTAAGTAAGCCCTGCCTAATTCCTTTACAAAATAGGATTGGAGAGGGAGAGAAAGATTTACAACACAAATAGAATTCTTTGCTATTTTCACTCAAAAGTCCCATTAATTTACAGCACAATCCTAACCATGTCTGCTCAAAAGTAAGTCCTATTGAATTCAATGGGCTTTACACCCTGCAGAGCTTGGAATATTACTTTTAAAAAGGAATAAATTACAATTACTGTCACATGGCCTCAAAAAGGAATAAATTATCATTACAATTACAATTGTTCTGAAAGGAATTGATTACTGTTACTCAAAAGTAATCACTACAATTACACTTAAGTTGCTTTTTAAAAAACTAGAGTGCCTGCAAAGTGCTGCTGTTGGCTACTGCACACTAAGTCGCCTAAAACAACATAAAAAATAAACACACACAGAGGTAGTAGAATTCTTTTTATCCATAAGATAGCAATGGTGGTCTCTCCGCTAGTAAGGGAGGCAGGGAGGGATGCAGAGGCCATTGCTCAGATCTTTCCACGTCAAACCCCAAGTGCAACCCCATACACACACACACACTCAGCCAGCAAGCATAATCTCTCTCACTCAACCACCTCCTGGACCCTGCCCTGCCACCAGCTAAGGGACACCCACCCAAGCAAACATTTTCCCCTGAGATGCAAAATGCAAATGCAGCAAAGTAGGCAGGGAGGGTGGTGGAGGCCACTTTGCATGCCAAGTGCAAACATAGTATTCACATACACACATCGTCATTTTTCACCTCCACAGTTCTTTCTCCATTCTGCTGCTGTCTCCTCCTCCTTCATCCATGTTCTTGCCCTCCAGCTCCTTTCTCCCTCCACTCCATTCTTATCCACCACTGTCCATTTTTTTAAACAATTGTTTTCTCCACTCCATCCCTGTCTCACTCTCCACCTCTTCCCTCGTTGCCTCCTACCCGCCCACAGAGCACAAATGAACAATGATGCTGCACAGAAGCCCAGTTCGAGGCACATGATTGTCACCCACAAATCAGAGGAGCAGAAGACTTCCCCTGCCCCCCCAAGTAATGCCCAAAAGTAATGCTAGAAACATTACAATTACTCCTCAAAAGTAATAAAATTGCTCCTCATTCTATTACAATCAGAATGTAAAGGAATTACCCACTCGTTCCTAAAAAAATGTAATAAATTACAAGTAATTCATTTTTTGTAACTAATTACTTCCAAGCTCTGACTCCTAGTATGTGGGATTAGCATTGCAGCTTTACTCCCAGAAAAAGCAAGTATAGGATTAAAGCTTCATATTGGGAAGGTTTTCAAAACACTGCTCTCTTCAACAGCCCAGGAAAATTTAAACTTTTTTGACTCCTGCACACAAGAGAGAAAAAGACTAAAAGCAATATACTTATTCAATTTATGAGATTTTCAGATAAGCAGGAAAAAACAACAGTTTCTGAACTTGCAATGGGGTCTAGCTACTGCTTGGAGGTCAACAAATCACAACCCTTACTTCACTTATTGGCTGCAAATCTGAACGGGTGGGGTTAGAGCAGCCAGCTACAAGCTCATTTGACAGAAGTTGTGAGGGGGGTGGCTGATGTTTTGGTGCATATCTCGTGAACCAGACCACCTAAAACTTAATTTTTTAAAAAAAATGAAAGCTGAGAGTCCAGACATTAAGGTGACTCACCCTGAGACCCAGAGAGGACCCCAAAAAGCCAGAGTCTCCAGGTGAAAACCAGAGACCTGGAAACCCTACACACACCCCTCTCTATTCTTTATCTAGACAAGCAAAATACGTTAACAGAGTTCAAGAGCCCTCACCCCTTAAAGCCTGTGAGGGGTGTGGCATGGGGCAAGGATGGTGGCATGGGGCAAGGGCCAAATAGAGAGGCCTGTAAGGCTGCATTTGGCCCTGGACCTATGAGCTAGAGTCTAGCTACACTAATAGCCCAAATCTAAACAGTGACGATAATGTCTAGTAGGCTGCTTCTTTCACAGGACTTGTTTGTTGCATACAGCATGTCTGAATCTCCGTATGGTACCAATGCTCCCATTATTAATACTAAATGTTGTTATTTATTTGTTTATTATACTTTTATACCACCCTTCATTCTGTTGGCAATTTGCACATAAGACAAAACCCACAGCAACATAACATTAACAAATACAATTCAGTACTGAGGGGGACAATCATATCTCCACAGAGAGGGAGTTCCATAACTGGAGCACTGCCACAGAGAAGGCCTCAACCTGCATCACAGTGCAAGGTATTACTGCCTGTTAACGGGACTGCAAGGAGGGCCTTCCCTGCAGAATGCAAGGCCTGAGCTGGCAGATATGGGAGGAGGCACTCTTTTAAATATCTGTGTCCTAAGCCATTCAGGGCTTTATATGCTAAGGTTATAATGCCACACGATTTGGACTTGGTAACGAATTGGCAGCCAAGGTTGCTCATACAGAATCGGGTTTAGTGATTTCTCATTGCTGCTCTGCTCAAGGCTCTTGTAGCCACATTCTGCGCTGCAGCTGCAGATTCTGGACTGTCTTCAAGGATGGCCACACATAGGTCACCAGAGCATGGATTAGTGTGGTCATAATTCACAGTAAGGGCCAGTCCAGAGCTGGCACACCAGTTAGAGCTGGGAGTAGGCCCTCCTAGGCAGTGAAGCCATTTGAGCCTCAGGTGACAGAGCTGGATACAGGAGTGTCCCACAGCTACACACCTTCTCCTTCAAGGGGAGTGTGACTCTTCCTAGAACAGGTCATCGTCCCAGTTCTCAGACATGAGAACAGCTCACCAACAGCATCAGCATCTCATTGAGATTCTGGTTCAGTTTATTGGCTGCATAAACTACCTCCAGACACTGTTGAAGATAAACATGTGGCATCTTCGGTTCACCTGAAATGGGGATCTTTGTGACCTTTTCAATAACTCAGCCAGACATAGTTTCTCATCTTCCAACTAATTGGTATGCCTGGAATGAGTCAGGAAAATTAGGGGAATTATGCATGAGTTTAAAGCTTTCATTGGTAGACTATCTGCATCCAATATCTTATAAACATACTGTGTGTATTCCTTGGTGGCATATGTCAGCTCCTTTGTTGTGTTTCAAATAGTAATGGGTGAGCTCTTTCCAAACTGTTTTGGAATGGATTAGCTAACTAAAAAAATTTCTGAAATAAATTGTTTTTGGCAAATAGATGATGTCCTAGTCTGAAGTTCAGGCCCCACCAAGTTCATGATGAGGTCTAAAGATTCTCCACTCCAAACCCTCCTTCTCTTCCCTGAGCCATTTTTAGCCAGTTGCAGTGAGGGCTCACAGCTGGGGCCTTCATAAGACCCTGCGTGCTGCCAAGGGCCAATGAGAACCATGGAAACTACATTTACCATGACTCCTGATTACCCCTGAAGCAAGCACTCACTGCATTGCTGACAAGTAAGTGTGAGTCAGGGAAAAAGAAGGTAGCAGCAATTGCAAAGCCTCATCAGATCTCTGGACTAAAACAAACCTATGTCAAGCTGCGCCCCAAATTCAGAGTGGCTTGACTCAGTATGGGCTCACAGGATGGTTGAATTACAAAATCACTCTCCAAAATGTCTTTCAGTGCCATCACTTATCAAATAACATTTATAGATCCAGAATCCAGAAAAATCAGGGTTCTGCTTCACACAGGGAACCTACACAAGTGGAGCAGACTCCCTCCTACAGATGAACACCCTCCAATTTTCAGAGGGTGGTGGAGGACAAGGGGGCAGAACTAGCAACACTCGCCCCCATTCTCCCCTCTTGCGTACTGGTTTAATCCACCAGGACATTTATGAGGCTCTAATTGGGAGTAAAGGACAAGAAAGAGAAAAGAGGCCCCTCAGCTCAACTATAAGCTAATGCCACTTAACAGAAGTGAAGGGCAGTATATAGGTGATGAACAGTAGACACAAGAGGGTGCCCATCATTTGCAAATACAAAAAAGAGGGTTTTACATTTGCCAAGCTGAGCATGTCTAAGTACTGAACACAGGTGATCTTTTCTTACCTTAATAAGGCTGGTAACAGCTTGGATCAATATTAACACACGCAGAGACTGGCAAATAATTTCCCACCTGCAGCAAATGTAGTGATGTCCCAAAAGTCAACAAGGCAACTGGCGTGAGGAATGTTTCTCATATGCCAGAAAGTTTAATCAATATAATAAAGAGGTGTGATTTTTGTTTGTTTGCTACCTCATAAGCCACGGAATGTGCTTCTGTGAGCGGCATTCCATTGTTTAAAGCCAGCCAGGCCATTTTGGGCAGAGCTTCCTCTTCCTTTAAGAATGATAGCATCTGGTCCTTGCCGATAATTGTTCTGGTGTTTCATGCAAGCCATTTCCACCAACTCCAGGGCAATATTATATGGTCAGTGTCTTTGTGAGGAAAGAGTACTGGACACTTATGACTTTTTAGAAGTGACTATTACAAATGTTTAGGTGGAGTAGGTGGGAAGCAAGCAGGCACACAGCAGGCAGGGCTGGTCCTGCAGAAGCATCAGTTGTCCCCCAAACAACATGAGCATCCTTGCACTTTTCCATGTCTGCTTGTTGTCAACCAGCTCCAACAATTCAACTTCTGTCTGATTTTCTGATCAGAAAAATGGTAAAAACTGTTCTTTTTACTAGGGTTGCCATATTCCAGTTCCACAAATCCAGGCAGGCTAATTTGCATATTATGCAAATTATTTGCCAATTATTTGCATATTATGCAAATTATTTGCATATTAATATTTGGATTGTCCACTTGTTTTGTTTTTGTGCCTAGGAATTACCACCAAAAACTTGGGAAAGATGTGAGAAATCTTTTTTTAAAAAAATTAACATTTTCAGCCTTAAATGCCTAGACTCTAGTTTCCAACATTATGGAATATTGATTGATTGATTAAGAGGATTTATATCCTGCCCTTCTGCTGTTAAAAACAGAGCTCAGCACAGCTTACAAATATAATAAAAACAATAAAAATACACAATCAATATAAAAACATAATAAAAACACAAAATAGCAACAAATATAAAGTAAATCAGGGCAGCAATATGGTTAACCATTACATATACGATATATTTCAGCGATGTGGTGGGTGGAGAAAAACAAGAAGCCAAAATGTTAGGAAAAGGAGTCTTTCACACCACATGCTCAGTTCTAAATACTGTTGCAGCAAGTTTTACAAGTTCATCCAGTATTCCACTGGTGCAGGCACTCAGACATTCAAAGTATCTGTATGTTTCTTAGGTTTTATAAAAGCAGAGCTTTGCTTAACTCAAAATTTCTTCTCCATTTGATCAACCACATCTACACAGGTTCCACCTCCATACTCAAAATGAAACTGGGCCTGGAAGTGTGCAACAACCCCACACATACCTTGCTAATTAGATTACCAATGCCAGGATGTCTGTCTTATCGACTACTCTCCTGTTCCCCCCTCCCCACTGGGCATCATGAAAGAACCAGTCCTGGGCTCAGAAAGAAAATAAATATCTGGTCCTCTTCAAAGTACTCCTAAGCCTCTTGCTTTAATTAAAATAATGAGTGGGGGTGTGCAGATGGTAAAGAATCAACCTCTAGCAAGCATTCTTTTGAGATCATGGTTATGAGTCCCCCTTTAGGGAGACCTCTTCCCAAAGTTTTAATTGCTGGGCTTGAAAAAACATGATAATCAGTAAAATTCAAATTATTTAATGAGATGATCCATGTTTCCTGTAGACAAATAATTTTAAATTCATTTATGAAAGTCAAGAAATCTGGATCCTCACATTTATTAGCCCATCCATTGATATTCCATGATAACAAAGATATCCGTCATTCGACAGAAATCTCTTCAAATGGGAGTGTGTTAACTATACATCCATTAGAAGTGGTAAGATTCGATTTTGGTGCATAGAGTTACTTTTGTTTTTAACCGAATGTATGATTTGGGCAGTTTTTCTTTGATTAGCATGCTGTGTTTCAATTTCCCTAGGCTCTGGGATGCTAGACGGAGACCCTAATTCCATCACTTCCAGTGCACGCATTCTTTCCCACCTCCCTGGAGAATCTATTTTTGCCTGTTTGGCAAGTTTATAACGAGGGGAAATTTCCCATTGGGTTTTTTCTTCAATAAGAAAAATCAATCAGGGACTCTTACTGCTTGATCTTGTGTCATCATATGCACTGGAAATTATAAACGGCTCCGCAATTGATCTCTCCGCTGGATCGTTTACTTACTGGTCCCCCTTTGGGGCAAGTGTAATTGATTACATAATTGCATCCCAATCACTGTTAATGGACATTACTAATTTTAAAGTACTTTATAGACCTGAGAGTGACCATTTTCCTCTACAATTAATCTTGTTGTATCCAGTCCCCACTGTATGCTCAACTTTTGAACAGGTGAACTCTAGTCCCTTAAAAAGAGTCCGATGGTCCGAAAAAAAGAGGGAACAGCTAGCTAACACTCTGTGGTCCCGCCTTGGGATCCATTCGTCAGGGAATATTAGAAAATGTTCTAGATCCGATATTGGCTTTTCAAAACATAGTTTTATCACTCAAACCAATGCTGACACAGAAGGCTGTGACAACAAACAGATTTCAAACTGCTTTTTTATGGTTTGATTCAGAATGTAGATTAGCGGGGGAAAAAACTCAGAGCCCAACTTCGCCTAATATTTAAACAGAATTCTGACAGAACCCATACTCTTTTATTCAGATCAATGAAGATTGCATATAAAAATCTGTTGAGTCAAAAGAAAATGGATTTTGCAGCCTCCTGTTGGCTGAAATTGGCTAATGCGATCTCCTTAAACCAAGACCGTCTATTCTGGGACATAGTTAAACAAGGGATGGGCTCGTCAAAGCAAAAAAAAGTATTTCAAATTCCAAATTCGACCTGGTATACTCATTTTCATAGTTTATATTCCTCTTTATCATTCTCTCAAACTAACATCCTGGAACTAGATATTGGAAATCTCCACCAGTGGCCCCCAGTCTCTGTTGATGAGATCACATTATTAATTCAATCGTTGAAATTTGGGAAAGCTCCGGGGGAAGATTTCTTACCCCCTGAAATCTTTAAACACTTCTCCGACTGGTGGGCCCCTTTATTGGCACGTTTATTCACCAAAATCAATAATACCGGTGTCATTCCAGATGGATGGAGATCCAGTATCATCGTTCCAATATATAAAAAAAATGATCCCTTTGACCCGACCAACTATCGTCCCATTAGTTTAATAGATGTGACAGCTAAGCTATATAGCAAATTTCTCTTCCAGAAGTTAGAACATTGAGCAGATGTAAATCAGCTTATATCCCCTGAACAAATTGGCTTTAAAAAAGGTTCCTCTGCGACAGATCATTGCCTTACTTTATATTTCTTGGCAAAAATGAATATAATGGGTCCTGTAAGACATCTTTATGCGGCCTTTGTTGATCTGGCCACAGCATTCGATTCAGTGGACAGAAATATTCTATGGTCCAAGTTATACAACATGGGAATTGATCGACGGCTATTACTTCTCATAAGGGCTCTATACACTGATACCAAGGCGCAGGTTAGGGTAAACATTCAGGGAAATATGACTCCTTCGATACAGATAGAGAGAGGAGTCAAGCAGGGCTGTCCACTAGCTCCCCTTTTATTTAACCTGCTTGTAAATAAAATAATCCTAGATCTCTCAGACAAGCAATACTTTCCCCCTTCTATCGGACTAAGGAAGGTATCAGCATTATTTTATGCTGACGATATGGTCTTACTTCCCTTAGCCCCTATTGGCCTAAGAAAGATGTTGAAAAGACTATACGTACTCTGCAAAACAGACAGGCTGAATATAAACTATGAGAAAACAAAAATCATGACCTTTGGTAAAAGACCAGCGAACCATCAATGGTCATTGGAAAATCATAAACTAGAACAATGCCGAACATTCAAATATTTGGGTGTGACCTTTTCAGATACCCTTTCTTGGAAATCTCATATCCATTTAATAAAACAATTAGCAACAAAAAATGTTGGGGCAATCCTAAAATTTTATCGATCCGTAGGGGGCAATTTGATCATGCCAGCCCTAAAGATATTCGAGGCCAAAGTAATTTCGCATGTAATATACGGTGCACCGGTCTGGGGTTGGGAAGCTGCAACAATTCTAACCCTAGAGACTATTCAGACAAATTTTCTAAGGCGCCTACTTTTCCTGCCACCTGGAATGTCTGCAGCTATGCTCCGGGTGGAGACTGGTATCCTTCCAATTAGCGCCCACATACATTTAGCTCTTTTAAGATTTGTGAGAACTTTTACCTCTATGCAAGGTAAAGATCTACTAAAATGTTGTATTTGTCACCCTTTTTCACACAAAATTTGGGGTTGTAAAATAGAAGAACTGCTGCACAGATATCATTTAACTACTCATCAATTTTATACTATAGATACAAACAAGAGGCTTTGTGAGGTGATTTTTAATCATTCTAAATACTTAGATAGACTTACCCTACTCAACTCCCGTGTAGCTCCATGGTATTGGAGATTCAAAACTGATTCTATCTGTTCCCAATATCTTTTACAGCCACTTCGCATTAACCTAAGACACGCATTTACTGCAATTCGTTTTTTTACACTTCCAAATGCTGGCAGATTGGGCAGAATAACAAATATCCCCAAGAACCTGAGAAAATGTGCTTGTGATAATAATGAGGAGGAGGACCTCTTGCACATTTTGCTCTACTGCCCAATATATCAAGACCTCAGGCTTCACCTCCTGCAGGAATGGTTGGTTGCAGATAGGTTGATTACGGATGACGAAAAAGTAGTTTTTTTAATGTCAGATCAAAACCTTCAAGTAACGCGTAAGGTAGCTCTATTTGCTCTAACAGCCCAGAAACTGAGAGCCAAATTTATTACAGAACTATCTTCCAAATAATAAACTAAGGCTAACAAGATAAAGATAACAAAGGACTACTTGAGAACATGGTTTTTTTAATCTATTGATTGTTCTTGTTGTTTGTGAATAATTTTAAAAATTATTTTTTATCCCAACTTTCCTTTTTCTTCTTTCTACATTTATATTTGTATATTTAATGTATTGAATCTGTATATTTGTGTATATCTGCGCTGGCCTATGGCCTTGCAATAAAGTATTTGAACTATTTGAATTAAAATAATAATTATAAGTTCTTGCTGTTATCACTAGTGGGAGTTAATTATCTTGCATATGCTGCTGTTGCTTCTATGGCTGTAACGGAGTGAGGTTAAAGATAAGTGAAATGCAAATGGGGGGAGACACAAAAGGCAGTAACACTTTCCTAAATGTAATACCAAACCAACCACAACAAGATTCCTATGAGTAAGGCAGAAACTCAGCATCCCACAACCAGTCAGGATTCCTAACCAAAAACCAAAAATATGATAAATGAAGAAATATTTATATAAGCATGACTACCAAATATATTTATTATTTACACAAACTGTAAAGATATTTATAGCGCAATCCTAGGTTTATTTATTCAGAAGCAAGTCCCAGTGTATTCAGTGGGGCTTACTCAGACAGGGACAGAAATGCAACCTCAAGTGATAAGCAACTTCATTCACACAACCCAAAATTCCGAATCATGCCACTTTACGCTGTTTTGCAACTGTTTATACTTGTTTTTATGGTTATTGGATTTTAAATGGCTTTATTTCTTGTTGTGAGCTGCCTTGGTTTCCAACCCTACCTCACAGGGTTGTTGGAAAGACTACACACACACACACACTGCAGATGTATAAATACATACAGCCCATATAATAGTTTATTATCAAACCAGTTGGTCATTGCAGAAAAATCAGTATTAGTTTTTTAAAAAATCAGTATTAGTTTCCTACAGAATAAAAACTGTAATACCTAAGTAAGCCCTGCCTACTTGCTTTAAAATAGGACTGGAGGGGCAACAGAAAGAGTTAGAACACAAATACAATTCTTTTTTACATTCACTCCAAAGTCCCATTGATTTCACTGGTCAACATTAATTTTATTGCCAATGATGTTTGATCGATTTTAGGGTAACTTTGTGTCGCTGATTCCGAATATGGCATCGGTTTTGCTAGATTGGCTCTAATTTTTGAGATAATGGATGCCCCCATTGAAAAACATAACAAATTCAAAAAATTTAATGGTCAGGCATAGCCTACCCACAAATGACATGGAAACTGTCTCAAATCATACAAAAGTAAACACATGAAATACCTAATGGCGTTGTATTCAGTACAATAACATTAATACAAAGTAAGCTGATTCAGATAATCACAATTAATGCATAGAAAAATGCTATGTGTACAATTTTCTTTTATGTGGGGCATCAGGACAATCACGTTGGAGGCTCCAGCAGTAGTCTGCCATCATGTGTCTGTCCCATCTGGCTTGATACCTTTCCTCCATCACCTTTATATCCTGATGGAACCTCTCCCCTTGTTCCTCACTAAAATCACCAAGATTATCCGGAAATCTGTCTAAGTGGCTATGGAGATAGTGTACCTTTATGCTCATATTAGTACCCAAATGTTTAAAGTTGGCGAGCATGTTTTGCACCAATTCTTCATAATTGTCTGCTTTGTGGTTACCCAAGAAGTTCTTGACAACTGAGACATAACTGCACCAGGCAGAAGCTTCAACATCATTCATAAATTTAGTGAAATTCAAATCATTGATGAGTTTACGAATTTTAGGACCATCAAAGATTCCTGCTTCTAGTTTTTCCATAGTCAGTCCAAGGAACGATCTACAAATGTATTTGAAGCAATCACCATCTTTGTCCAAGACCTTAACAAATTGCTTCATCAGTCCAAGCTTGATATGGAGTGGTGGGAGAATGATTTTTTCTCTGTCAACCAACGGCTTGTTAATGATGTTCGCTGCACCTAGTCATGTGTTCCCTTGAAGGCCATGTCACTTTTTTCCAATGATCTCGCTTTGCCCTACTATCACACAAGCAGATGAAACAAGGGTACTTTGTGTATCCACTTTGCTGCCCAAGCAAGAAGTTCACCATCTTTAGATCAACACAAATAGACCACTGGTGCTCATGATAGCAAGACCATTTTGATATTTTCATATTCTTCTTTAAGTTTTGTTGAGTGAGCAATTGGAAGAGATGCATAGCGGTTACCATTGTGCGATAAAACACATTTCAAGCTTCTGGTGGAGCTGTCTATAAAAAGCCGCCAATCTTCTGGTCGATATTCCGGTAGTCCCATTTGGAGAAGAAGTCCAGGAATGTTATTGCAGTATACAAGTTCTTCATCTTGGCTGAAGTATGGAAGAAGTCCCTCCTCTCTTGTTCGATAAGCTGTTATGTTAGCTTCCGGCTGTAGACAGTTCTTTTCCATTAGCCTGGATGCTAAAAGTTCAGATGCTTGCTTTGACAGACTGAGGTCTCGTATCAGATCATTGAGTTCTTTTTGGGAGAACTGCTCAGGTGTTGAAAAGCTTTCTTCATATCCACTTCCAGGGCTACCACCTGTGCTACACTCCACGTCCAGCATTTCTTCAACATCTGACAATGGAAGGTCAGGCAGTGAGGTAAACACTGGTATGGGAACATCTTCGCTGTGTGGCACAGGTCGCCTTGCTAAGTCCAAATCAGGATACTCCCACTTACGTTTCTTGTAGCAATTGAAGCATTTCACATTCACAACACAAAAATAACAATCATCATGATGGTTTTGCAGCTCTCTCCACACCATAGGCACACCAAAGTTTAAACGTTTCCTTTCTCCATTTTTCCACTGTCATAGGCACTCTACACAGGTTTTGCAAACCTTATGGGGAGCCCAAGACTTATCTTGATCTCCAAGCTTCACTCCAAAATAAGCAAGATATGCTTGTTTTACAAAGTCAGTGATGTTTTTTCTTTGTTTTTGCAGAGTGTATTTGCCACCAGGGCCGGCTCCAGGAATGCGGGGGCCCTTGGGCATTAGCCTGCCCCGGGCCCCTCTGCTTCCCTTCCACGATCCCGCAGATCGCAAGACGAGCTTCCGAACCGCCCGCCATCCCCCGCCATCCCCAGTGCTTCACCTACCTTTCTCTGCTGTTTGTGCAGCGTTGCCATCAATAAAGATGGCGGCCGAGGCTTCAGTCCCTTACTGAAACCTCAGCCACCATCTTTATTGATGGCAACCCTGCGCGAACAGCAGAGAAAGGTAGGTGAAGCGTGGGGGATGGCAGGCGGTTCGGAAGCTTGTCTTGCGATCCATGGGATCACAGAAGAGGAGTGGAGGGCCCCCTAGGGTCTCCTAGAGCTGCGGGGCCCTCAGGCCAGTGTCCAACCTGTCCGCCCTTTGGAACCGGCCCTGTTCGCCACAAACATAGCAGAATGCATTAGGATTGTTTAAGCAGCCTCTTCGTGACGAACTCATATTCCTCTTCAAAAAAAAAAAGTATCAATATGATATTATATGCAATGGATAAACTTGCAAAACAATGTTCAAGAGTAAAAAGACAGACCAAACCCTGCTGCATATGTCAGCAGCTACAGGTCGTATTGGGGTACAATTGTCATTTGAGGGGTATCCATTATCTCAACAACTAGAGCCAATTCGGCAAAACTAATGTCATTTTTGGATTTAGCACCCCCAAAATACCCTAAAGTCGTTCAAACATCCTTGGCAACTAAAAAAAAAAATTTTTTTTTTGGGCTGTGTTTTCAGCACATTCATAACCATGTCTACTCAAAAGTAAATCCTATTGAATCCAATTTACTCTGGGCAAGTGGATAGAGAAAAGTTCTTCTCCCTCTCTCATAATACTAGAACTCGTGGACATTCAAAGAAGCTGAATGTTGGAAGATTCAGGACAGACAAAAGGAAGGACTTCTTTACTCAGCGCATAGTTAAACTATGGAATTTGCTCCCACAAGATGCAGTAATGGCCACCAGCTTGGATGGCTTTAAAAGAAGATTAGACAAATTCATGGAGGACAGGGCTATCAATGGCTACTAGCCATGATGGCTGTGCTCTGCCACCCTAGTCAGAGGCAGCATGCTTCTGAAAACCAGTTGCTGGAAGCCTCAGGAGGGGAGAGTGTTCTTGCACTCGGGTCCTGCTTGCGGGCTTCCCCCAGGCACCTGGTTGGCCACTGTGAGAACAGGATGCTGGACTAGATGGGCCACTGGCCTGATCCAGCAGGCTCTTCTTATGTTCTTATGTTCTTATATGGGATTAACAATGCTTTTACCCCCACAAAAGCAAGTATTGGGAAGGTTTTCAAAACACTGCCCAGGATCTGACTCCTGCACACATGAGGGAAAAAAACTGAAATGTATATACTTACCCAATTTATGAGATTTTCAGATAAACGGTGGGAAACCACCATTTTCTGGCATTGCAATGAGGTTTTCTAGACACTGCCTCAGGTCAACCAAACACTTCACTGATTGGCTGCAATCCTGAATGGGCGGGGTTAAAGCTACAAAGTGCTACAGTAGTTTAAAAAAAGATTTAACAGTCGGGGGTGGCTGACGTTTTTATGTATATCTCGAGAACTGGACCACCTAGAAACTTAATTTTTTTTAAAAAATTAAAGCTGAGAATCCGGGCCGCCTAAGGGGCTAACCAGGCGCCGGGTGGCATGCAAAGAATCCAGGTAAAACCCAGCTAACCGGGCAATATGGCAACCCTACTTTTTACCCACTCACCCCCAATACTACAAGGATCCCAAGCATAGAGGCCACTTTACCCAAGTCCAGGGGTCCTGGGCTGCAAACCCATAAGGGAAAATTGAGGCTACATTGTAGATCAGGCAAACTTATTTCCCTATAACTGTTTAGGCTGCCCAACTATTGTGATACTTGCTGGTAGGTGCTTCCAATCAGGAGTAGGACAGTACAAAGCCCTGGCTGAGCATTCCATGTATTCATGTAATTCTGCATCCTGTGAGGAGGGTCAGCCACACTGTCTAGCCCCGCCCCCTCCATCATGTCACTGTTCCCATTCACACTGCCCTCCAGCATTGTGGAGCTCCTGTACTTCTGGAGGCTCTCTATATGGAATCCTGATTAATCAGAGTTCTAAATTGTGTGGCGAGTCTCCATGATCTGATGGAGGAGGCAGGGCGAGATGATGTGCACACACGCACACTGCACTTTCCTCACAGGAAGTAGACTCATGTGAGTAAAATGAAAGCCCAAATAGGGGTCAAGTGGTAGTCCAAACAATGACCTTCTGTACCTGGAAGAGAAAGAGAAGGAGGAATAAATAAATAAAATGCTTGAATTCCAAGACTTAAATAAAATAAATAAATAAAATGACCTTGTACAAGAAAGGGTGGGAGTGGTACTTTTTGAGAAAAGATAGCTATAGTTCATGAGAGAGGGGCTTACAACAGTAGCCCAGTAATCCCAACCCCATCATCAATGTGACCACTGGCCAGACACCCCACCAACTGCATATTTGGTGGCCACATGAAGAGGCTATACATGCATGCAAAAATATCTGTACAGGTAGCCCCACACACACACACACACACATTGAAAGAATGCATAAGTAGGTCTGTGTGAGACTTCTGTAGGTTCTACCCCGATGGCTGTGCTAAGTTCTCCCTCTACTGCTGGAGGAAGTGTACCTCTGAATACTAATTGCTGGGACTCACAGGTGGGGAGAGTGGTGTTGCGCTCAGGTCCTGCTTACAGGCTTCTCAGAAGCATCTGGCTGGCCACTGTGAGAGCAGGATGTTGGACAGGATGGCTCTTTGATCTTATCCTTTTTATGTTCTTATGTTATCACAATATAGAGAAATAAATCTACCTTTTTCTCAAAGTATGTCCCAGGGCCTGTTTACATGCCCAAAAACTCTGCATCTGATGCTTTTTGCAGATCCTTTTAATTTGGACGTTTTAGCCAAAGCGCGTGCATTCTACTGCTTTTGCTTTTAACTACGGATTAAATGGATGCGACAAAAACCCGAAATTGCTTTTAAAATCCGCACCTGCTTCTACCGTGTATTACCTTTTAAAGTGCCTTTTTTGCCTGCACAGTTTCTTTGCCATTAGATCCTCCCTTTTCTCTGCCCCTTTAAGTGTCTCTGGGTGTCATTTTGTTTCCTGCCCTTGACGAAGCAACTTCCGGTTGCTCTCACCTTCCTTTCTCCCGCTTTCGCCCACTTCCCCCCAATACATTTCCTCCCCCGCTCCTTTAAACAAAATCACATTCCCCACCCCTTCATTCTCTCTCTTCTGCAGTGAAACCAACAACTCCCTGAGGGTAGCAGGGCTGGAGCTCGTAAAATTCCTTCCTCGGAGCTGTGGTTGTGGCACTGTTGTTTATGTCTAGCGTGTGTGAGAGAGAGAGTGTGTGTGTGAGAAAGTGTTTGTGTGGAGGACCTCTTCTGCCTCGTAGCATCCCTCCGCTTCCCCCAAATCTGGATTTCTCCCCCCCCCTCGGGCTGATGCATGCACCCTTTTTGCAGCCACGGTGAGAGGAGGCTGGCGAAGGCACCGCTGGGGTAATTTATAAGCACCCAAAAGCGCGGGGGATAGGGGAGCTGCCTTGGTGTCTTGTCCTAGCATCTGCTCCACTCACGGAGAGTGATAATATTAAACGGTCAATGCTTCCTTTAGTAGCTGCTTTTAATGTCTCTCTAAAGATAATTGGGGTTTTTTTTATGTTTCCCAGAACGCATGCTGAGGCTTGTCCCGGGGTGCCAAAGGCACACCAATCTCGCGCAGGGACAGCCTAACAGCCACGGGTGGGAGCGATTCCCTTTCTTTCAAGTGCCTATTCCTTCGTTTAGGGAAACACCACCCCTCCCCTGCCTCCTCAGTTAACATGCTAATGTGTGGGCTCAGCAACAAGGAAACGCTGATAGCAATAAACGCACACGCGTGTGAATGCTACGAAGAAAAACAGCCAATTTATTCTTAGCAAGGGCGGAAGTATGCGAACTGTCAAAATCAATCGCGATGGAAAAAGCAGCATGTTTAATGTGGATCTTGGGTCCCATGTAAACAAACCCCCAGAGTTCCCTACTTGTGGTTACATAGTAGGAGCCATCAGGGTGTGGTAGAGAAGGGAAGAGGAAGAACAAGTGCCATAATAGCCAGGGAGCATTGAGATCCCAGGTACAGTTGAAGGGAGTGGGATCTCTACATGATTGCCATTAACTCAGAAGGAGAGCAAGGGGCAGCTGTGAGATAAGTTCAGGCCCAAAGACTCTGTTCCCATGAGCTTCTTCCCCCAAGAGCTGCTTGGTTTTTATTTTATTGTATTTATTTCAACAAAATTTCTATACACTTACTAGAACAAAAGACCTCTAAGTGGTTTACAATAAACCAATGTCCAGACACACACCTGCTCATCAAATCTGATGGCACATTAGTAGCAGAACATATCTGTGGACCTTCTACTACATCCTACTTTGTTTTCTTTCCCCAGAGCCTCAGTTACCCAGAATTGATCATCCCCAACGAGCATCTCCCAGTCAGGCTGCTTCAGAGGACATGGTGCAAAACCGGCTGACAACACCACAGTTGAGCAGTATCCTATCACAAAGGAACCATGAGGTAACTGCAGTGACACAGCATTGATTCTTCCTGCTGTCCCTGATGATGAGCTGACCTCCCGTCCCCCAGAGAAGGTTAAAATTCACTTCAAGATAAAAGGCCCCTGATATGAGCACTGGGCCTTCAAGTCAAAAGGGCTTCACGTGCTAAAGAAATGTTACTGAAAGTAAACCAGGATTGATCCAAAGAACTACACAAATAGTTCCATATGCCAAAGTGAGCTTTTAGCTTGTGTTTCTTGAATACCAGCCTTCTCCCTAATCCTCTTTTGAAAGTGAAAGAAACCTTAGAAGCAGATTGGGATATGGCACTGCTATATATATATATCTGCTAAGGGTGTACACAAAAGAGAATGTTTGCTACAGATTCCACTTCAACACATCGGAAAGCAGGCCACTTCACCTGGGACAGCTTTGGACATAACCTGTTTCCACTTGAGTCTGAAGCAGAGCCTCACTTTGGAAATTTGAGGTTTTGTGCATCTCCCCATTGACTAACATGGGGAAATGAATAAATAGTATAACATTTTTACTTTTTGACAGAATTGGATGAAATTTGCAGGCATATATCCCCTTCTGAGGGGGTGGATCCTGGCAAATTTCAGACAGATATGTGCAGGGTTGTTTTTTTTTGTGCAAATGGATTTGTTTCTCCCCCTTAGCCACCGCTGCATGTTTTTTTAGTCAATTTGTATGAAAATGGACTAAAGCATAGATATATCCTTGGATAAGTAACTTGTAGAATCTCAGGAGAGTAAGTGCTGGATCTCCTCTACCTCTTCCCTTCCTCCGGCCTGACATTTTCCTTTTATGAACTTAGAAAAAAAGTGTAACTATTTCTAATAGATAAGCTGAGACTATCTGCATCCTCCAAATCTCTGAGATGGACCCATGGCTTCAGGAGCACCCCAAATCATTTCAAGCCACTTTGGGAAAGCCCTGCTTTGTCACAGACAAAGCTCCAAAGCAACCTGCTTCATTTCTGGATCTGAGCTTTGTCCAAAGCAAATGCAGTCCCCGCATGTCTGTTATTCAAAAGGTGATGTCTCTTTATTCTGCATACACAAGAATGTAAGTAGTATTGCTGGAGTGGCAACTTTGCAGAGAAACAGTTATTGATCATGTTCACGTTACAATGAAAATGATGGAGGAATAAGATTCCCTCCCATTCTACCTGGATTGTTGCTCTGGGCCCTGTGGTAGTCTATTAAGCCCTGGAGTGCACATCATAGCAACAGCCACTACATTGCATCGATTCGCCCATCCTTCTTTTGTGAAGCATTGTAACTTGTTAAATTGGCAGCTTATATTTCAAGCTGAAAAACAAATCTAACTTTGTGAAGGTCCATAACCATGTCTAGTAAAAGTGCGGTTTATTCTTGTTTTTAAACTAGTAACAGTGACACATATTCTACAGCAATTTGATGCTCTATATTCTTCTCTTCATTATGTGGTACCCCAACCTCCTGAACAATAACTAGTGTGATGTGATTGCCCCCTTGTTGCCATCCTGATCAATTAGTTTCACACCGTGCCTGCCGGCTATTATCACCTTTGCTCCATCATAGTTAGGGTATGTCAATAGGAATCAGTCAATAGTCCAGAAACACATGTATGTGCACAGGAAAATGTGAAAGGTGCTAGAGCAAATTCTGTGCAAACTCGATGCATATGTCTGCACCATTCACTTAAATTGGTTGATCAGTACTTCCCTCTTCTGTAGGAATGCTGGGAACTGTAGTTTTGTGAGTAGGGATGGGGAACGCCATACAGAGCTCTCAACAGTGGCACCAAATTACAGTTTCCAGGATTCTTTGGGGAAAGCAGAATTGTGATGGTAAGTCTCCACCCACCCACATTGCATGTCTTCACTGCATTGTCTGTATGGTTCCTATAGTTCATACAAAGTGTATATGAACAGACTCATACAAAGGTTCAACTATTCTGGGGGAATTACTGTATTTAACTGCACGTACAGCACCTATGTGTTTGCAGATGATAAACATGTAGGGACCTTTCTAACAGTCTAATGAATGAATGCAGAGTGGGGCTCAGACTGAGTCAGGCCATTGGTCCATCTCATTCTACATGTGTTCACATTTTTCAAGTGAAAAATGCTTGTGAACAATTAGTTGTCTTGGAAGATATGCAGACCAACTACTCTGTGTGGTCGTGATCTCCCAGTCTCCATTACAGGTTTTTTTTTAACAATAATCTATTTGTGGACAGACCTAAGCCCATTGTGGCTATTAGGCAGGCATAAAATATCTGGCCTGGGGAAAGTAGACTCCCTCAAATGAAGAGAAGAAGAGATGGTGTACAGACAGGTAGACGTCAGACATCTGAACAGCAGAAAGGGTGGATATAATATGGGATGGGTTAGAAGAAGCATATCCTTACCAAAGAGGGGCATTGGCCTAGTACGCAGTTGGGAAATCCAAAGACCCAGGGCCACATATGCAGCATAATGAAGTTGGATTGAGCTGGTTGAGTTTGTGGGTGGTAGAATGGGCTGTCCCATTTCAGGTGGGAGGAAACACATTTTTTTAATGTTCCCCATGTGTTTTCTTAAAAAAAACCCTCCCCTTAAGAAGAAAATTAGCACAGCAAAGCTAGAACCTTTCTTGCTAGTGTGCAGCTTTGTTGTGTGTTTATTTTTATGTAGGGAGAATTAAAAATGGCATCTCCCACTTACAGCCTGAAGTGATGCAGCCCTCAGGATTCTACTAGCTCCTTATGCTAAATTTGTGAAGCAGGCCTCACTCTGCCAGTACCTGACCAGAGTTACGCTATAAATATGACAGCTCTTATATTTTCTTTCTTTCTTTCTTTCTTTCTTTCTTTCTTTCTTTGCTTCTTTAATTTCAATACTAGAGCCTTTTCAAACACAATCTGGAAGAAGGACTCCTGAGAAGAATAGCAAGGAGAACAGTCCGTCGGCGTGTCTTTGGAGAAATCAATCCCCAAAAAGTCAACCAGTTTGGGACAGCCTGTTCACCTTTTCATGCGCTGGCAACTACGGTGTGTAAGACATGGACACACAAACTAATGCTTGTATAGTCTGTTCAGTTATCTGCACTTCTGACTGACTTGCCTGTTCTCCTTTGCTGACTCTTTACACTGTTCTCTTGAGCTCACCTGTTAACTTTATTACATACAAAATAAGTGATGTTTGTTATTTGAAATCCCAAGTATGTCAGACTCCTAGCATCATGTTACCATATCATTAGTCATCATGAATCATTGGTGATTAATACGTTAGGCTATTACCAAAGAAAATGTACCTAGTTGGGTGGCAGCCATTACATAGGATAGAAGCTCAGGCCTTTCCAAAATACCAGTCAGGTATGTGTCAGGCTCCCTTATCAGAATGTAGTTCTTCCTCTCCTGTTGCTAAATGGCCACTACAGCCCAGCCACATGTATGTAAGCACCAAGCCTCATTGATTTCAATGGAAGTTTGATTTAAGTCGGTGCTTTCAGAACTGCAACCTAAGTGTTGCTTCCCACACTCCCCTGTAGGCTCACTTAAACAAATCACGGCTCATGTGAGCAATCTAGTTGTGTGAACAGAGCAAGTAACATTGGGTCAGCAAACTTAGACAAAACATTGCCCAGTGCACAGGAGTCACACTCTCCCTTGAGTTTGCAGTTCCATTGTTATGTACTGCTTACACAAATAGACTGATCTTCTGTTTACAAATTTGCAGGAGTGAGTCAATAGCTGGATGTGGGAACTGACTAAAAAAAGCATTTGCTTGCAGTGTGGCCTGTCTCTTCTTTTCCTTCCATACACACCCTGTGGCTCCATCCCTGGGTTCTAGATCTTCCCTGACTATGCACCAAACTAACTGTAATGTTAATTGCTTGAATGCAAATGATGTGCTTTTTTCTTTTTCTTTTTGCTATGTAAATAACAGGCACAGGGAAGTTTCATCAGCTTTGAGAGACTAGGCTATGGCATTGATGAGAGAAAACATAACGGAAATGTAACTATTTTTATACCTGCCATAGTCCCAACAAAAATCACCCCTGCAAAGCTACTGTTTGCATTTCAACAGAAGATCAGGCTTCCCTGCAGCCACTATTTAATTTAAAAACAAATGCATGCCAGTTGCATTCACACAGTAAACATCATGTCTGCTTTGGCCCTAACAGATTGTGAGCAACTCAGAATAGTAATTTTATGCCCTTTTTTCTGTGGAAAGCACCATATGTATTGATAACACTGTGTCCTTAATCATGATCCTCCAGGAGAAGCTGGTCCATTAGGGCAAATGGGGAATTGCTCCACCCACCTCAGTCTGCCCTTAATCAGGGGCCACCTGCATGTCTCCCAACTCACAACCAGTCCAGGGGCTGGTCCTGCCTGTCACCTTCCTCTTCCTCCTCAGTCTCAGTGTTGCCCTTGTAGAACTTAGCATGGAAGAGGACGGGGGACCAAACTAGATTGAGTTGGCTCTGCCTGTCATTGGCTCTGGCTCCACCTACTGCTGGTCTCTCTGCCTTCCACTCTACCAGTCACAATGGGCACCTACCACCTCTGTGATCCTTCCTTCAGGGATGGTCTTTGTGATCATGGTATTTTCCTTCTATATCTGCTGTAGGAGATAGAGAATTTAACCTTTCCCAGCAACTTACCCATGACTGCACGGATGATGAGCAAGGGAATAGTTTGTACCACAGAGTCTGACTTAAAATCTATGCAACTGACATTCCCAGAGCTGGATGGAGAATCTGTAGAAGAGTCCATGGCAAGTGACAGAAAGAAAGCACTGGACCAAGCCAAAAAGTCTAAGCTGCCCCCCTTGATTAAACTTTCAAGATCTCAACTCTCTGAAAACAAGAAGACTTCAGGTTGCCGTCTTCCCTCAGTTCCCACAATAATTGCATCTGCATCACTAAAGTGGGGAAAGTATTAATATTTACTTAAGAGAGCCCACATGGTTTCTATCAAAGGGTGCCCAAATGCTCTGGTCTTGGTATTTGGGCACGGATCACAACGTTTCAGTCATTTTGAAGCTAAGCACTTCTTTGAAACATTAATGTTCTTGGGAAAGAACATTTTTATACGTTGTATCAGCAGTGCAAAAAAAAATCTAAATAATCAATTAATGCATGTGTGGGCCTCTTTGGTGGGCAAAACTGAAATCATTTTAATCCGTTGCATGAGCCACCTGGATAAAGCAAGCATGTTTTTCCAGGGGTGCTAAATGCACCTTTTAGTCTGCATTTGGCACTTGTGAATGTTGTCAAGAAAGGATACAAAACAGAAGAGAGCTGTTTTTTATTTATATATTTTTTTTAAATGATGTATATGCCAAGTTGAAATATTTTATTTTTTTAATTACAGACTTGGGAAATATTAAAAGCAATTTAAGCATCACTTGTGAAGACAGCTTGAGACTGTCTACATACAATTCTTGGGGCAGGTCTAAACAGATTTGCCCTAAAGGATTCTGGGAGATGTAATTACTCGGGTGGACAAAGCTCTTTCAGTATAAGATTTTCTGCAATTGAAAAAAACACACTTTTCTTCAGAAAATATTTAATCATAATGGCTTCATTCCCATGGAAAATCCATGGCAGTTGAAACTGGTTTAGGATTTAGTCTAAAGGTGCATGCAGATGGAATTTTAAAAGGTGGATGTAAAATGTACATCTGCTACATTCTGCACATGCCAGTAACTATCCCTTGCAGATTCTCCAACTGTTCCTACAGTTCTGTCCCACAGATGACAGTAAGCATAGGACCAGAGCATGACGTTATTGTTGTTATTGAATCACCTTTTATGTATGTGTCACAGCAATTTACAAACATGTAGAAACAGCTAAAAATAGTTTTTAAAACAGTACAAAAATAACCAAATATAAGTTTAAAAGCAATACAAAATGAAAACTTAAGGCAGAAATCTTTTCATCCAGCTGGAAAAGCTTGTGGGAGAAAAGTCTTCAATTGTTTCCAGAAAGTACAGATAGTGGGTGCCTGTTGTATCTCAGTAGAAATGCTGTTCTACAAACAACAGGGGCAGCCACACTGAAAGGCCTTACTGGGGAGTGGGCTTCTGACATTTTGGGGATTTGAAGGAAACTCTCCTTCAGAACACAGTGAACTAATGGATATATATGGTCTAAGGCAGTCTCTCAAGTAACCTGGACCTGAGCAGTATAGGGCTGATCTTGAACTTGGCCTGGCAGCAGATTGGCAGCCAGTACAAATCCTGCAAACAAGGCATTATATGCTGGTGGTAGTTTGCCCCCACAAGCAACCTAGCCATCATATTCTGCACTAAGTGCAGCCTCCAGACCAATCTCAAGGACAGCCCAACACAGAGCACATTGCAATAATCCAGTCTTGAAGTTACTAATACATGGAGAATGGTGGCCAAGCTATCCCAATCTCGGAATGCCATATCTGTCTTACCAGCTGGTATTGGTAAAAGGCACTCCTAGCCACCAAGGATGCCTGCGCCTCTAGTGACAGAGCTGAATCTATGAGTATCCCCAAAGAATGCACCTGCTCCTTCAGGGAAAGTGCAACTCCATCCAGGACAGACAACTTAGTGACTTCCTAGGCCCAGGAATTACTTACCCGCAGAGCTTCCATCTTGCCAAGACTGAGGCTCAATTTATTCGCCCTCATCCAGACCACCACTGCATCCAGACACTAGTTCAAGAATTTCCCAGCCATTCCTGATTCAGATTTACAAAGAAATAGAGTTGGGTGTCATCAGCATATTGATGACATCTCACTCCAAATCTCCTAATGATTGCTCCATGTGGCTTTGTATAGATGTTAAAAAGCATTGGAGACAATACAGTGTCCTGTGACACTCCATAGCTCAAGAGCCGGGGGCCAAGAAACACTCGTCCAATGCTATCTTCTGGAACCGTTCCTGGAAATAAGACTGGAGTAATGCTCCCAACATCCATCTTCCATAGACAGTCCGGATGGATACCATGGTCAATAGTATAAAAGATGAACAAGAAATTGAGCAGGGACACACTCACTCTGTCCCTTTTCCAAGGCAGATTCAGTCCCAAACCTGGGTCTAAACCCAGACTGGAATGGGTCTAAATAATCAGTTTCCTCCAAGCACACCTGCAACAGCACCACCACAACCCTTTCAAGGATCTTGCCCAAAAAGGGGTATTGGCAACCAAGCAGTAGTTGTTAAATAACATTGAATCCAGGATGGGGGGTTTTCAGGAGTGGACACACTACTGCCTCCTTCAAGTTGCAGGTACCATCCCCTCATGCAAAGACATGTTCAGCACATCGTGGATCCACCCAGTCATGCCCCTTTGATAAGTCATGAAGGGCAAGGGTTGAGAGGGCACATCATGCTCACGACATCAGGCTACAAAACCCAAAACTGATCCCGCAAAGCACAGCTCAATGGAGCATTGGAAACCTCACTCAGAGCTTAAGTATGGTATCTAGCTCACTATGGAGGCGAATGGCTTTGTTCTCAAAGTGCCTCATAAGCAAATCACAGAGGGTCTCTGAAGTGTCCAGTGCTCCATCCATCAGTATAGATGTCCACAGCCTTCGACTACCCTGAAAAGCTCTGCTGGACACTAGGGATGGGGTTTACTCTTTGGTTTGGGTCCGTGTTTTGGTTTTTGCAATTGGCTTGTGGTGCCGATCTGCAACATTCCCCCCCATATTTTTTTTATTTTTTTGCTATTTCTGATCTGCTTGTAATAGCTAATGAAATTGCTAATGCTGTTGGCGATCTTTCTACCAATGGTCTCTTGGGTTTTCTGTTTAAATTTAAATTAGGCAGATAATCTCTTGTCAATTCTGCCTCTTGCCTCAGGTTACTGTGGTGCTAACCAAAGATGTTAATAGTGATTGTTATCACCTCATTGAGACAGAACTTCAAAGAAATACACATTGCAGCACTTCATAGCAAAGCTGTTTGCATTAATAACTATGTCAAATTAGCTGCAGACTTGTTTTTTAAAAAAGCTGGTGTCACTGACAGTCACAAGCATTAGTCGTACCTGATCCAAAGGCATACAGGATTTATGGATTCTGACAGAATTCGATGACAAATCTGAAAATGCAGAAATTTGCCCCCATTTCTACTGAGCATGCTCTGACAGGATGGAAGCTGCAAAGTAGGCCCTTTTTGCTGCTTTTACCACCAAGCAGTAAGCATGGTTGGTTATGTGTTTAGTCTTCTTTGCAGTGGGCTTTCAGCACTTTATTTTATTTATTTATTATTTGATTTCTATTCCGCCCTTCCTCCCAGCAGGCACTTTGTCATCATCCAGCCATTGCATAGCACATAGTTTCCACAGCTATACCAGTGGCCTGAATGTTCTCCATAGCTTCACTGGCCCTCCACATCTTGTCATTCCATAGCGAGATAAGAGCCTCAGAAAGACCACCAGCTCTACCACTGGAAATCCTCCAAAGTGTTCAGAAATCCATCAGAATCCACTTGTCTGCAGCAGTTGACAAACTGACCCCACATCTTTGCAGAGGGAAATTGGTATCAATAGCCCAAACCTCACCAGGAAGTGGTCTGACCATGACAACAGGGTCACAGAATGCCCATCCCATTCCCAGACCACTAGCCTTGCCACCAGGGACAGAAACCAGCACTATGCATCCTGCACTATGCATCAGGCCAGTGCCCAATGGAGACCATGAAGTCCTGAGCCAGATCAGTGAGAATACCCTCCACATGGACATTGAAGTCCCCCAGGACAACAGTCCTAGGGTTCTCCAACAGTATGCCAGTGACCGCTTCCATCAGCTTGGTCTGGGAGGCCACTGGACAACAAGATGAGTGATACATCAGCAGCATCCCCAATCTGTCTCTTTGGTCCGACACCAGGTGAAGGCCCTCAAGGACAGTCAGGAAATGAGGAGGTCTCCTGGTGAGCATGATAGAAATATCTGAATTTTGAAGGCATTTTTTATTATTATTTAAACGTGTTAGTTACTTGTCACCTAAAAGTTCTCCAAGTAACTAGCCTATGCTTCTGGAATGGCTAATCAGATGCTTAATTGTGCCTTGGGTTTGTAGATACTTGTTCTAATGAGATCTGGACCAATCCGACCCATAGTCTAGATACCTCCAAGACCCTGATTAGCCAGTGAGCTCGCCTCCAGTGCTCTGTAGTTCTTGGGCTGGTTAGGAGTGAAGACTAGGCTACTTTGGGTGAAGAAGAGATCTGGAACTGCAGCTTCAAGAGATATTCTGTTAATTCTACAGTAGTTTGTTTAATTATACCTCCCAATACAGCAAAATGTTGCCACCTCAGTTTTTAAAAACACCCTACAGTTTACGAGACATTAATAATAAGTTATAAAGTAAAATCACAGTGTTGTGAGCTATAATTGCCCTGTAATCTTCACCTCATTACTATCTCTGCAATAGCAGTAATCACCCCAGGTAGGGTTTTGTATTCCTGCTTTTTTAGCAAAGGAAGGTGAAAATCACATCACAAATACTTTGGCCCGTGTTAAAGTCTATCTTCAAGTTTGAACTGTAGTCTGGAAGTAGATCTAAATATTAGAAGATAGTACCCAATGTTGCTTAAATAATTTGATTTCAACGTGCACTGCAGATATATAAGATCACATAGCAAGTACTGCTTCAAGACTAGCCTCCACATCATGAGATTAAATAAGCAGAACATAAGCAACCAGTCATGCCACATATTTGCCAAACCTACTGGGTGTTTTTCCCCAGTGCCAAACATATAACAATCATTATCAAGCCATTGGGGGGGGAGGACTGCTTTTCATTAGTGGTGGGTTTTATTTGGTGTGGTTGGTCATAAGCTGTGTAGATCTGTTTTAGGATTAGCTATGGGGTTACCTCCTCCCAAACAGCCCTGGTTTCCTGTCTCACTCAGAGAGGGATGGAATGATCTATCATTCTCTCAGTTTCTCATTTTTCAGTCTTAAATTCAGGTCTCCACATTTCTGCAGCAATTTGCTATTTTTTAAAAATAAATCCTCATGAAAATTCTTCAGCATTTTAGTGATTTGACTAATTTTGTCTGATATACACATTTTTTTCAAGCAATTTCTCCTAATATAATGCATTTTTGTATATTATTTTCACTAATCTAATATATTCAGTTTATCCACACTTTCCCCTTATATATGCATTTTTTTTAAAAAAAACACATTGGTTGGAGAACTGCATTGCAAATTTTGGATATGTGCATATTTCGAAGTATGGCTGCATATCGGTTCTCATACTTTAAATGCAAACTGAATAGAGGTTTTCCTCAATCCCTACTCTCTGGGTATATTAGATGTGGCTAATATCAGTTGATACCATTTAGCTTCCTTCAAAGAATCAAAACTGTAGGACAGTGAAGGTTGTGTCCACACAATACATTAAAAGCTTTCCTCAAATAATCCTGAAACTGTAGTTTATCCATCACAGAGCTACAATTCCCAGCACCCTTAACAAACTATAGTTCCCAATGTTATTAGGGGGAAGCCACATGCTTTAAATGAGAATGTGATCTTAGAGATTGTCTAAGTTCTTCATCACAGATCTATAGTTCCTTGGATTCCCAGTGGAAAAGGAATGCCTGCTAAATTAGTTAATGTTTATATGGTGAATAAACACTAAGAGCTGAATTGCAGAGTTGGGTTCTTCAGATAGTCATCTTTTCCCTTGTTGCATTGCTCAGAGTATCTATCCTCTGCCACAGGCATCCACTGTCATAGAATCATAGAATAGTAGAGTTGGAAGGGGCCTACAAGGCCATCGAGTCCAACCCCCTGCTCAATGCAGGAATCCAAATCAAAGCATTCTCGACAGATGGCTGTCCAGCTGCCTCTTGAATGCCTCCAGTGTCAGAGAGCCCACTACCTCTCTAGGTAATTGGTTCCATTGTTGTACAGCTCTAACAGTTAGGAAGTTTTTTCTGATGTCCCGTTGAAATCTGGCTTCCTGCAACTTGAGCCCATTATTCCGTGTCCTGCACTCTGGGACGATGGAGAAGAGATCCCTGCCCTCCTCTATGTGACAACATTTCTTGTACTTGAAGAGTGCTATCATATCTCCCCTCATTATTTTCTTCTCTAGGCTAAACATGCCCAGTTCTTTCAGTCTCTCCTCATAGAGCTTTGTTCCTAGCCCCCTGATAATCCTTGTTGCCCTCCTCTGAACCTGTTCTGGTTTGTCTGCATCCTTCTTGAAGTATGGAGACCAGAACTGGACACAGTACTCAAGATGAGGCCTAACCAGTAGAGAATATAGTGGAACTAATACTTCACACTATTTGAAAACTATACTTCTGTTGATGCAGCCTAATATAGCATTTGCCTTTTTTGCTGCCACATCACACTGTTGGCTCATATTCAGCTTGTGATCAACGACAATTCCAAGGTCCTTCTCACATGTCGTATTGCTTAGCCAAGTATCCCCCATCTTATAACTGTGCATTTGGTTTCTTTTTCTTCTGTGGACATGCAGATCCAGATATGTGACAAAGAAGAATACACACACTCATAGCAATGGAGGATGACATGGAAAAGTTTTTTTGCAGAAAGATTCTTTAAGACATAGGATTCAGCATACCACCTACCATACTTCCTGTAAGAAAATGAGATATAATCCGTTGCAGCCATTTTATATATATACCATTACAAAATTAGCTTTACAAGGTTAAATCCAGGTCTACTTCCTTCCCAAGCTGATTTGCCTTACAATTTAATTAGGTATAGTCTTTAAAAAAAAAAAAGCCCTAAAAACCGAATGGCTACCTGCCACCATGATGGGAACACTGAAAACACCAGGGAGAGGCAATTCAGAATTTTTTTTAAAAAATTGGAAGCTGTCACATATTGAGACATTTCCAGAAAAGCACAACTCATTTATTTGTACAGTGAGACAGCACTTGGCACTGATGATCAAAGCTGTGCTCGGATTTAAGCCTGTATAAGGGCAGGAGTTAAATGGAAATGTTTTCTGAATCAAACTGCCATTAGCAATGTCTAAACATTCCCCCAGCGATGCTGCTCCTGATAGCACTGTTGCAGTGCAAAACTATAGAAAGTGCTTAAGTCCCTGAGCGAAAGAAGGGCTGTAAATAGAACACACCAAGAAGACTTTGCTTCAAAAGGCAGCAATCTGGTTCACATAGCAAACGGAGCGGTGATGTGGCCTGAAAATGTGCCATTTGTTGAAGGAAGGGCAGTATCAGATTTTCATATTTTATTTTAAAGATAATTGTGCATAGTCTGCATTCAAACATTATGGCCCACCATAACAGAAAGGCCACATTTCTTCTTTGAGATGGCATTTATCTGATGTGTGAAAGCATGGTGGAATTCCCCGACCAGTCCACATAATTCCATTCATACAATAGGCATGGCTGGATTATAATGGGGCAATTGCACCAGATCCCATACCTGCAAAGAAGCCCAGTAAGTCTCTAGCCTTCCTGGAAGGACAGTTATAAAGCAAAATCTGCAGGCAACTTTCTCAGTGATTTCTGTGAGATGAGCAAGCATGACTGCACCCACCTTTCAGTGTTTTTAGAGAATGAGTGAAGTCAGAACTGTGACTGACGAGTGGGTTGTTTGGATCCCAAGAAATCTCTGGGATCCTAAAGGACTAATGTTTCTCCCCTCTTTAGTATACTTTTCTTTCTTGCTTCTGCGTCATTTTCTTCGAATCTCCATAATTTGCTCTTCCTTCCTTTCTAGCAACCAAAACTCATCTTTCCTGCGGTGGGTTTGCCTGAGATCAGGTACTCCATATATGTTATTTTCTACAAATACTACTACATAATAAATGGCAAATACAAAACGTGAAAAATTTGCAAAGAGGCATGTCTTCTATTGTGCAGGAGCTGAAGTCCAGGTAAATGTAAATGTAAATGTACTGCCTTCAAGTCGATTCTGACTTATGGCGACCCTATGAATAGGGTTTTCATGAGGCCGAGAGGCAGTGACTGGCCCAAGGTCACCCAGTGAGCTTCATGGTTATGTGGGGATACGAACCCTGGTCTCAGATGTAAGTTAACTATACAGTAAATTCTTAATGAGTACCTGGACTTCAGGTCCTGCACAGCAGGAGACATGCCTCTTTGCAAAGTTTTCACATTTTGCATTTACCATTTTTAATTTTTGTTCATATATGTAAGCCTTGCCAAAAACTTGCATATTTCAAACTTTTCAAAGACTGGTTTATTTCAACAAACCAGTTTCTTTCAGCAACATTTGTTTCTCAACATTAGCCAAATGTCTCTCATACTTTTTCATTTTATGGAAACAATTCTTGGCTGAATATAAAGTGCATCAGTGTCAGTTTATTAACACTGAAACAATGACATTTGTTTTACTTTTGGTTTTCAAGACTTTAAGAGAAATAACCTTAATCTAGTTTTATTTTCAGCAATGAAGACTAGCTTTTACCCCCGACTAACATAGGTCATTTTAGTAAATTATAGCAGACTCACAGCACAATCATTTATGTGTCTACTCAGGAGCACATTCCATGGATTTCAATGAGGCCTCTTCCCAGGTACGTGGGCATAAGATTTCAGCTTCAGCAGATCAGTCATGAAGGTCAACTGGAAATTATTCTCTGAAATTTCATAAAGTCAATTTCATCTCTATAAAGTTAATTATTTCATGAACATAGAAAGATGGGAGAAAACAGACAATGAACAGTGTGTTTGCATGGCAGGGATTGCCAGTCTTTTGGGGCTAATAGCCACATTTGGAATTTTGAGAAAGTGTCATGGATGCCAACCATAAAATGGCTGCCATGGGGATGTGCACAACACAAAAGAGCTGCCGCATCTAAAAGAGTAGAGAAAGAAACAGGATAGCAAAATGGTGCAGGCATTCCCTCCCCCTCTCATCAGCTCCCTATCAATGAGAGAATGGCACCTGCATCATCCGCTCACAGAAAGAAACTCCACGCACCTCTCATCTGTTCAGAACAAGGGAGAAGGGAGTTTACCAGTCCTGGCATCCAATGAAATGTGACAACTTTAAGGATATCTGTTCATTGTAGGAGAGGCTGGGCATAAAGAACAAACAGTCTGTCTTGGATTTGCGGGTGCCATAAGAGGTGCTGGTGGGCTGATTGGCACACACAGGTAATGCATTGGCAATTTCTGCACAACTCTATAACAATTTTGTGTAAGTTTAATTATTATGGCTATCATTTTCCCACCCCTGCCAAGAAAAACCTTGACAATGTTAGTTCGGCAAAGGTGCAGAGTATTTTCTTTGAGAGACACATAGCTCAAGGAAACGGAACTACTATCACTTGTGGTCTGTGGTGCAGATATGTCTCAAAAAGACTAATCAAAGAAGCAAAGAGCCCATGCATGTCAAAACTCCCTACAGAGACACATATCATCATCATTAAGTGCAGAATGTTGTTGTTGTTATGTGCCTCCAAGTCGACTACCACTTATGGCGACCCTATGCATCAGTGACCTCCAAGAGCATCTGTCATGAACCACCCTGCTCAGATCTTGTAAGTTCAGGTCTGTGGCTTCCTTTATGGAATCAATCCATCTCTTGTTTGGCCTTCCTCTTTTTCTACTTCCTTCTGTTTTTCCAAGCATTATTATCTTTTCTAATGAATCATGTCTTCTCATTATGTGTCCAAAGTATGATAACCTCAGTTTCATCATTTTAGCTTCTAGTGATAGTTCTGGTTTAATTTGTTCTAACACCCAATTATTTGTCTTTTTTGCAGTCCATGGTATCCACAAACCTCTCCTCCAACACCACATTTCAAATGAGTTGATTTTTCTCTTATCTGCTTTTTTCACTGTCCAACTTTCACATCCATACATAGAGATCAGAAATACTATGGTCTGAATGATCCTGACTTTAGTGTTCAGTGATACATCTTTACATTTGAGGACCTTTTGTAGTTCTCTCATAGCTGCCCTCCCCAGTCCTAGCCTTCTTCTGATTTCTTGACTATTGCCTCCATTTTGGTTAATGATTGTGCCAAGGTATTGAATCCTTGACAAGTTCAATGTCCTCATTGTCAACTGTAAATTTGCACAAATCTTCTGTTGTCATTACTTTAGTCTTTTTGACGTTCAGCTGTAGTCCTGCTTTTGTGCTTTCCTCTTTAACTTTCATCAGCATTCGTTTCCAATCATTACTGGTTTCTGCTAGTAGTATGGTATCATCTGCATATCTTAAATTACTGATATTTCTCCCTCCAATTTTCACACCTCCTTCATCTTGGTCCAATCCTGCTTTCCGTATGATATGTTCTGCGTACAGATTAAATAAATAGGGTGATACAATACACCCCTGTCTCACACCCTTTCCGATGGGGAACCAATCGGTTTCTCCATATTCTGTCCTAACAGTAGCCTCTTGTCCAGAGTATAGGTTGCGCATCAGGACAATCAGATGCTGTGGCACCCCCATTTCTTTTAAAGCATTCCATAGTTTTTCATGATCTACACAGTCAAAGGCTTTGCTGTAATCTATAAAGCACAGGGTGATTTTCTTCTGAAATTCCTTGCTCCATTCCATTATCCAACGTGTGTTTGTGATATGATCTCTGGTACCTCTTCCCTTTCTAAATCCAGCTTAGACATCTGGCATTTCTCGTTCCATATATGGTAAGAGCCTTTGCTGTAGAATCTTGAGCATTACTTTACTTGCATGGGATATTAAGGAAATAGTTTGATAATTACTGCATCCCCTGGGATCCCCTTTCTTTGGAATTGGGATGTATATGGAATGCTTCCAGTCTGTGGGCCATTGTTTAGTTTTCCATATTTCTTGACAGATTTTTGTCAAAATTTGGACTGATTCAGTCTCAGTAGCTTGTAGCAACTCTATTGGTATGCCATCTGTTCCTGGTGATTTGTTTCTTCCACGTATTTTAAGAGCAGCTTTCACCTCGCATTCTAAAATTTCTGGTTCTTCATCATATGGTTCCTCTGTGAATGAATCTGTCATCCTGGCATCTCTTTTATAGAGTTCTTCAGTGTATTGCTTCCATCTTCCTTTTATTTCATCTCGGTCAGTCAGTGTGTTCCCCTGTGGATTATTCAACATCCCTACTCTTGGTTTCAAGTTCCCGTTCATTTCTCTAGTCTTTTGGAATAGGGCTCTTGTTCTATCCTTTTTGTTGTCCTCTTCTATTTCTATACAGTAACTATTGTAATAGTTCTTTTTGTTCCTACGTGCTAGTCGCCGTATTGTTGCATTTAGGGTTCTGACCGTGTTTCTATCCCCTTTTGCTTTTGCTTTCCTTCTCTCTTTAACCATTTTAAGAGTTTCTTCAGTCATCCATTGGGGTCTTTCTCTCTTTTTAACTAGAGGTATTGTCTTTTTGCATTCTTCTCTGATAACGTCTCTGACTTTATTCCATAGTTCTTCTGGTTCTCTGTCAACTAAGTTTAAAGCCTCAAATCTGTTCCTTATTTGATCTTTCTATGCTTCTGGGATGTTATTTTAATTGTGTTTTGGCATTATGATTGCTTTGTTGTTCTTCTTTAGCTTTACTCTGATTTTCGATACGACCAGTTCATGATCTGTACCGCAGTCTGCTCCTGGTCTTGTTTTTGCCGAAAGTATGGAACTTCTCCATCTTCTGCTACCAATTATATAATCAATTTGATTCCTATATTGTCCATTTGGTGATGTCCACATGTACAATCGTCTTTTCGGTTGTTCAAAAAATGTGTTCTCAAGAAACAAATTATTGGCTTCACAGAATTCAATAAGTCTTTCTCCTGCTTCATTTCTGTCTCCTAAGCCCCATTTCCCCACAATTCCTAATTCTTCTCTGTTCCCTACTTTTGCATTCCAGTTCCCCATGATTATCAGCACATCTTGTTTTGGTGTGTGATCAGTTTCTTCCTGTACTTCTGCGTAAAATCTCTCCAATTCCTCTTCTTCTGCGTTTGCCGTCGGAGCATAGACTTGGATGATAGTTACGTTGATAGGTTTCCCATTTAATCTCATTGATGTCACTCACTCAGACCTTGCGTTGTAGCTCCTAATTGCTCTTGCTACATCACTTCTCACTATTAAAGCAACCCCATTTCTTCTTAATTTCTCATTTCCTGCATAAAATATTTTGTAGTTGCCTGATTGAAAATGTCCCATTCTCGTCCATTTTAGTTCACTCACGCCAAGTATTGTAATGTTGATATGTTCCATTTCTTGCTTGACAATTTCTAACTTTCCCTGGTTCATGCTTCTCACATTCCATATTCCTATTGTGTGCGTTGTACAACTCTGGACTCTCCTTTCGCATCTGTGCGCATCAGCCTCTGGGCTTCCTTTTGGCTTTGACCAGCGCTACTTGTACTTGTCCTTTGTTCTTCCCCAGTAGCTCGGTGAGTGCCTTCTGATCTGGGGGTCTCATTGTTGCGCTGCAGCCAACTCAGAAGGGACAGGAAGGGGGGAGGCATGAGTTTCAGGCACCTCCGCAGCCAGAAGAAGCCGAGTTAGGGATTGTTGTGTCTGAGCAGGATCGTGCGGGAGGGGGGCAGCCTGCTCTTCAGCCAGTTCCCACGAGTAACGCCCTTTCTGAGGAGCCGAGCGCACTGCCCCCAGTTGATGCAGAGGACTTGGGGGAGGAAGCTTCAGAGTCAGTGCCAGCTCCTCCTTTTCCAAGCAGTTCCCAGGAGGATTCCAGCGTGGCACCGCCCCCTGACATCGAGCCTGTTGCTCGGGAGCAGGTGTCTTCAGATGAGCTGTTGGATGCGCGTCCCCTGTCTCCTCGTTCCCGTCGCCGCGAGAAACGGACAGGGCAAAGACAGGAATTATGAAGGAGTCAGAGATTACGTTCAAAAACATTTCCTATATAAGCCTGCTGCTCCCAGGGGGGGGGGGGGGTCGTTGAGTCAACTTCCTTCACACGCTGCAGAGCATGTCTAGAGTATAGTTAGGGACTTTAGTGAGTTAGTGTAGGGTTTCCTATGAAGCGCAATGCCTTTGATGTAACCATTACTCTTAATAAAATGAGATTTACTTGCACACACACTCCAGCCTCATTCTTTCGGCTCTGAACGGGATACTCATCTTCCAGCACTATCTCGTGTTGCATTTTGGATACTCTGTTCATAGGGTTTTCGTGGTAAGAGATATTCAGAGGTGGTTTACCATTGCCTTCCTCTGAGTTTGGATGCATCTTAGTCTGGTGTTCCAGCTTTGACCATTCTGCCTTGGGTGCCCCTGCTAGGAGTCTAGCCTCTTTGTCTAGACTCCTGATGGCTTTGCTCTCAGCTTCTAGAGATTGCAGCAAAAAGCAGTGCACTCAAGAAAATTTTCTGCCTTGATTTTTCATTAACTAATTCCCCCCTGTATTTGAAGGGCACCATTCAGGCCTTTGTATGGAAAAAGGAAAGCTGAATGAGCAGTCTGAACAGAAAAATTAGTTTGTTCATAACTTTTTTTAAAAAACAGACAATTTACACAGTTTGCAGAAACAGTGGTAGCTTGCCTGGATGACAATTAAACTGGCTCATTCAATTGGCATTAAAAAGGCGAATGATGGTGATTGTGTGTCTTTTTTTCAGCTTCAGTGGGAAGGCTCTCAAAGATGGACAACACTTGCCCTTTTGTGCTTCAAGCAAGATGTGCTCAAAGAACAATCCCAACCGTCAGTCTCAGCATTCAAACCACTCATCTGGCACAGGTCCTGTGCTGTCTTCCACAGGCTTGCTCCAAGAGAGTGCTTTGAAGATGATTATTTATTACCTTTGCATCCAAGAAGTTGAGGATGGCATAAGATATGATACATATCCCATTTTCTCCTCTCAAAAATTGGATTTGAGGTAATTTGGGATGAGAAATAGCAACAACCCAAAGCCATGCAGGAAAACTCATGGCTATGGGCCAAATTATATGTGCGATATAGGAGAACAATCACAGGACCTTCTGGCTATAAGCTCTGGGAGCTGGGGTGGGGGGCTGCCAATTAGATTGGGGTTGTGATAGCAGGTATTTATCCCTTATCCCAGGCACCACTTTCCCAGGCTCCAGGGGTGGGGGAGGATACTGAGCCTATATCAAGTCAATGACTCTCTCTCTCTCTCTCTCTCTCTCTCACACACACACACACACATACACACTACTGTTCCAATCAAACTTGGAGGCCCATTTTAAATTTTAAAAAGCAAACACTGGGGGACCTAAGCACAGATCTCTCCCTTCATGTGTAATTGGCCCTTAGATTAGAGAAATGCTATACAATTGGAAAGGGCCATAGTAGCTCAGTGTTAGAATTCCAAGACTTGCTTGAATTCCAGACTTGAAATAAGCATTATGTCACCAGACAAAATGTTCCCCTATACTGAGAGATAGCACTGTCCCTTTAGGTACCACATACTGAATCCAAACAGAAGATGGCTAACTACATCATGCCATGCCTGTGAACTTCTCAGAGTGACCACACTGCACATTGGCGGAGACAGGCCAGCAATGATCTAGTAAATGCAATCTGATTCAGCAAAATATTTATGTTCTCCTGCATCAGATTCCAGAGCTCTGAGGAATGGCAAGATCCCCCTTACCCTTCTCACAGTGATAGCGCCAGAGGTATGCCTCCCTCCCCAATGTCAGCTGACCACCCCACCCACATCCCCTTATCTTTCCCTGCCATCTTTTCTGCTTTACTTGCTGCCAGCCCCTTTTTCTCTTCTTGCCTCCTTTACTAGGGATGCTCCTCTGCTGCAGATGTAGATGCACAAATGCAGCATTAACCAAGGAAAGTTCCCTGTGTGTGCAGGCATTACAATCCCCTGCAAAGCAGCTCTTTCGGTATAGGCAGTCTGGGGGTAAGACAGTTCTTGATAAGAAGAGCCTTTCTGGATCAGAGCAAAGGTCTATTTGCTAGTTCCACAGTGACTGACCAGATGCCTCTTGGGAAGCCTACAGGCACGACATGACAGAAATAGCCTTCCCCTGCTCATAATCCTTGACAGCTGCCTGTGATATTGGAGATAACGTGTAATCATCATAGACTAGTAGCCAATGATAGCCTCAGTGTTTTGGGGGATAAAAAAATGAGGTGCTGGTACTGATATCTTGCTAAACATGCCATGGGTGCCATCAGAGAGAGAGAGAGAGAGAGAGAGAGAGGTGACGGTACTCTGTATTGGTGAATACCATTACAAAAAAAGGACTGGATAGCCTTATCCATGAATTTCTCTAATCCCGTGTTAAAGCCGTCCAAGTTGGTGGCCATCACTGCATCTTGCGGTAATGAATTTCACAGTTTAACTATGAACCGTTTGACAAAGTCCTTCCTTTTCTCTTTCTGGATCTCCCACCTTCACCTTCATTGGATAATCCAGGGTTCTAGTATTACAAGGGAGGGCTTCTCTCTGTCCCACTTTGTCCAAACCATGCATCATTTTATGCACATATCATGTCTCTCCATTACTCTTTTGTTTTTCTAAACTATAAAACTCCCTAAGTTGGTGGCCATCACCACATCTTGTGCTAGGTAATTCCATAGTTGAGCTATGTGCTGAACCTTTCATGAGTGAGATGAAATGCGCCTATTCCAAAAGGTTGAAAAAATGCATAAAAGATCTCCAACAATGTATAATTGCATGATATGCTAAAGATGTCATCTGTGAAACTGTCCTTTTGACCTCCAGCGAACTTCAGCAGAAATAACATGACCTGTATTATAATTCATTGCCTCATGGTTTTAAATGTAGGATGCCCTGATCTAGACATATGGGGTGATCCACAGCCCCCTTTTTAAATGCAGCTCAAATTACTATAATTTTCTACCTGTCTCCTGCCTTGCTCCTAAATATACAGAATTTCTCCACAGTACTTTAATGAGTAGCTTAATCAGAGGTATAATTTACTAAGATTTCAGAGAGGCTCTCTGCATACATTTGAAAACTTTTAGTGTTGCCTTTGTTTTTCTCCATTGCTAGTTTTATTTCTTCTTCTTCTTCTTCTTCTTCTTCTTCTTCTTCTTCTTCTTCTTCTTCCTCTTCCTCTACTTCTTCTTCTTCTTCTTCGAAAGGCTTCTGTCTTCTCCCACCCACCATATTGCAGCTCATTAAATTTCATTTCAGTTGTATTGGTTTGTCCTCTGAGCCACCATTTCACAAAATCCCTGGGTGTTTTTAGGGAGTAATTTAAGAGTTTCATTGTTCAGCATTCCAAATTTATCCCTGAATACAAACCTGAATACAAACTTTGCAGCATCTAAGAGGTTCAGATAATTTTGCAACTGGAGGGGAAAAGTCTATTTTTGTGCATTTCAAGTGCTTGAGTAGCCACATCCTGTTTGTGGAAGAGACAACAAAAGTTAAACTTTGAGTAACCTTGGAGCGTCGGGATGGGGGAGAGAGAGTTTAGAGTCTGGAATAATAGTTTGGGTCATCTTTTACATTCCTCCATAGCAACTGACCACAAACTTATTCACTGTTTTGGGAAGGTGTCTGTTTTACCAGCTAACATGCCCACATGTCAGTTCTTTACAGAGATGATGGGCAGAATGGTTTTGACTCTCTTCCTCTCTCTCTCTTTGTGTTTTCCCACAACCCATTTCTGCCTGGCACTTCTCATTTCTGAGGAGGATCGTGCACTGTGCAAGGACCAACTTGAAGGATTCGAAGCCTGAGTCCAGTTCAGTCTTTGCCACCAGCTCTTTCTCTGCCCCATAAACGTGATTAGATTCCACAGTCAGACAGATTTCAAATGGGCCAACACCCCCTTTGTACTTGCCTAGGCTGAAGGTATTTTAGGGCAATGGGCAGGATCATTTTGCTACCCAAGATGAAACAGCAAGTGCAGCCCCCACCCCTTGTCAAGGTACATAATAATCAAGTAATTTTGGCACTTGAGACAGAAAATCCACATGCTCCTCTTCCTGGGAGTAAAAAATACAAGTAAAAACAACTAATAATTTGCTGTCCTTTCATGACACCCCAAATCAACTGGCTGGAAGCAGGTGCCTCACTCTGCCTAATGGTAGAGCCAGCCCTGGCAATGTGGCTGAGGACATTACCTATGAAATCTGTAACACCCGAATGACTGTTGGTTCCCCACAGGGCCGGCGCCAGACATGCCGGGACCCTTGGGCACCAGCTTACCCCGGGCCCCAACACACACACACACCTACCTGTCTCTCGCAGGGAGGGAGCTTCTTCTGCCTGCCCGTTTGCTGGCTCCATCTCTGCTGTCTTTTGTGGCTGCGCGGGCTGCTACATGCGTGCATCGCTGCCATCAACCAAGATGGCGGCGGAGGCTTCAGCCCCTTAGAGAAACCTCAGACACCATCTTGGTTAATGGCACTGCTGTGTGCACAGCCCACGCAGCCGCAAAAAATAGGAGAGACGGGTAGGTGGAGCCAGCCAACAGGCGGGCAGAAGAAGCTTCCTCCCTGTGATCCGTGGCAGCTACTCTGCCACAAATTGCAGAATAGGAGCACTCCTCCTCCACCACCCTATCGAGAGGCCCCTTAGGGGCCTCTGTGGCTGCAGGGGCCCTCAGCCAGGGCCTGACCTGGCAGACCGGCCCTGGTTCCCCACCCCTGGCTTAAATGCTGTTCCAAGCATGCATGTGCATCACTTGATTTCTTATTTATTTAAGACCCCTCTACACAGGTGTTTTATTGTGGGTGAATTCTGCAACATGTTCTTGACCCAATTATAGTGCATTAGTGGAGGATTAATTTTGGTTTATTAGTTGTTCAGCAATGATTCCCCAATGCTGCTACATTATTGCTGTTCAGAGGGGCTACGCTGCAACAGAAGTGGGACAGAAATAACCCAGAACATTTGTAATGTAAAACACTGTGGGACTTCAGCAGGAAGTTACACGATATGCACTTACTGGAAATGAAGCAGTGTGGCTGCCCCAAAATGTTTGCAGGCACAAACAGTATTAAAAGTGGGATCGCATGCGACTGCCCTGATAGCATCAAGAGCAGAAATAATCATGAATGAACCATGAAAAGGACACCTGGAGGGGGCCATAGTCAATTTATAAACCACCCTTCAGGATTTTCCAGGCAGCACACTAAAAAACAAATACCATAAAATCATTTTTAAAAAATCACTGAAGTCACAGCAAAAAAGGGACTAAAAGCCAGTGTGATGTACTGGTTAGAGGACCTGGGAGACCAGGGTTCAACTGACGACTCAGCCAGGAAGCTTCCTGGATATCCTTGGACCAGTCACAGTCTCTCAGTTTAACCTATCTCACGGAGGGCCCATCCATACCTAACTGCAAAATCCATGTTTTCCATATTTAGTTGGTGACCTCAAGATCAAATCATGTCCTGTTTGTGGTCAGATTATTGTGAAAACCCGATTATCAAGCATCCATACATGTGGGCTTTTTTTGTGTCTAAATTGCTTTAGCATTGGCCACGCCCCTAAGTCCACGCCTTTTCAGTGATTGGTCCATAATGGTTGTTTGCTTTCTGCATGCTTTTTTTGGAAGAGTGCAGAAACATACTTTTTTTTAAATTCCCACGCATGCGCAGGTTTGTGGATGTGCTATTGGGTGGGAAGGAGACAAGGGGCTTGGAATATGACGGAGAAAATCCCATGGACTGCCTATTGCAGGAAAGTCTGCAGCATGGCATCTGAGCACACAGACATTAATGCGATTGATTATCGGTTTAGGAAAGAATATCGTTTTTTCAGTGGTATTTCTAATATGGATTTGTGAACACGAAAATCCATACTAGCTTGCAATGTCATATGTATGGTGGTGATTAATGAGGACACAAAGCTATAACATTGCAGATTATACTGTTGTATGGACAGGCCCTGAGTTGTTGTGAGCATGAAATGGAAATGGGGTGGAGCATGTATAACACCTTGCGATCATTAGCAGAAAAGTGAAGAATAAATAAAATCCAGCAAAGGTATAAGCAACAATAAAACATGCTAACACAATAAAACAATGCTTAATTGTAAACTGCCCAGAGAATTTTGGCTAAGGGGCGGTATACAAATGCAATAAATAAATAAATAAATAAATAATAAAACACCTTGATTTTTTTTTAAGTATTTAGCTAGCACCAAAGACATCAAGATTGGTGCCAGGTGGGCTTCTCTGTGAACGATATTCCATATCTAAGGTACAACAGCCAGGAAGGGCTTCACTCTGGTCACTATCTGCCAAGCTAAACTTCAGATGGGATTGGAAACCCAGAGAAGGGCCTCTAAGTGAAATATGAAGAGTTCATGCAAGCTTATGCAGAAGAAGACAATTCTTTAAGCAGCCAGGCAAGCCATAAGCCTTGCAGGGCTTTATAAGGAACAACCACCAAGCAGCTGCACTGCTTAAACGGATTTCATGGCAATATCTGTTTTATCACTTGATGCCTCAGAGATGAATGTGTGAGTTAATTCTGACATAAAATGTTGTGTGGGAAGTGATATAGGTGACATGAAAGTTCTGTCATAGTAATGCCTGCTCTGTGATGATTTGCACGTGTGATTACAACATTTGAAGCTATAGTCATCTAGAGACAGTTCACGTGTGAACTAGCGTTTAGCCTCAGATCTGAACACTCCCTTTCTACGAGATCTAACCACAACAGTTCTCTGTACTGGGTCTCTCTCCAAGACACAGTGGCTAAGTTTGGCTGGCGGCATAGGTTCCACTACCAGGTAAATGATGAATGTAAAAGTGCTTGCAGAACATTGGTGTTAACAACATATCCAGTGCTATTGTTATTCTAATTTTACATGAGTCACAGTACCATGTTGGTTCCAAACATTTGGCTGCCATTAAAATCCCCAATGGAATACTTAAAAAAAAATTGAAAAAAGACTTGATGGCCTATTCAACCCATACTCTGGATGTTAGGCCTCTCGTTTTGCTCTTTGTGCCATTTTAACCTCAAAACTCACTAGAATCCTTTCAAAAGGTCACCATTACCTGCCAGTTTAGAATTACTCAAGAAATTTAGGACCGTATGGAGACTTCTGACATGTACCTTGGTATTTCCAGGGCTTCGTGTTGTTTTATGTTGTAATGTTTGCATTTTGGTATAAATAATAACAATTTAAAAAGAAAGAAAAATATAGGAGAGAAGGGAATAGGAACAGCTTTCACTCGCACCATTGAGCTTCCTCCCTCTCCTCCCTCTGTACCCTTCCAACCCAAATCTGCTCTGGGGGTTCCCCCAACCCTCCAGAGCAATGCAGGGGGAGGAAAGGGAGGCGGAGTTGGATAGACGAGTGGAACTTGTTCCACTCACACAATGACTTAGCTAGATTTAGGGAGGGGGAACAAATTTGGATTGGTTAGGGTTTTAAAGCAAAACCACCTAATCTGCCCTTTCAAAACAGTATGAGAACCAAAACCCAGCTATCCTTCAAAATTTGCGCTACTCTGAATTTTGTGATACAGTTCTTCAACCAACTAATGTGTACAAAAATGTGTAGAAAAGTGTGCACAAAATATATATTTGTGAAAATAACATAAAATGCATTGTATTGGGGGAAATAGCTTGCAAAAATGTGTATGTCAGCAACTAGCATACACAAATGTGTATATTAAAAGTTGCACTAAAATACTAATAAATTTTCATGAGGATTTTTACACACACACAAATTGCAGGTGGAGAACTGAATTTAAGACTGGAAAAATGAGAAACTGATCAAAACTAAAATTTGTCCATCCCTAGTGGATTCAAATTTGAGATTTGTCCATCCCTAGTGGATTCAACCCTGAGTCACTAAGCAGCTTCCCAGCATCTCACTTTAAGTGTCCAAAGGAATGGTCTCATGTGAGCCATTGATTTCCCTAGAAAATGCTTGGGGGGGGGAACCCCACATCCTTCATGTGCTTTGTGGGGGTAAGTGGTAGATGGCGAGGGCCTGATACATATCAGTCTGGTTTTTGACCTCTCCTTAGCCACAGGAGGAATAATCTGTACAGAAAAAACATTAGGGGCAGGAGCATTCAAACCTCTGCTCAGCAAATAATTAATTTCTCTTTCTTCATCACTGAGTGGCAATGCTGCTTGGATTTGCTTTTGTCCTTCTTGGGATTTTGGGGATGCAACATTATTATGTTGGACTCATCTGTGTTTTTAAAAATAATATTCCAAATCACATCTTGTCTTTTTTTTTAAGCCATTGATAATAATCACCACTAAATTGGTCTCCAGAGAGATGCTTCCCCCCCCCCATATCCTTGCCAGAACAGTTGATAGCCTACAGTATTTAACCTTGCTGGGGCATGTTTGTTTAACCTGTTGTATATTACATTGTCTGTGACCCTTTCTAGACTTTGGTTGGTCATTAACAGCATGGCTTTTAACCCACTTCAGCCCATGTTGCTTTGATCATCAAACTACATTTCCTTGGAATCCTTCAGGTGGCTGTTCCCAACATAGTCTGCAGCTGTGGCAATGCCAAAATATTTGGCCTTCCATTTCCTCCCAAAACAATTCATTTCCCTTTGTTTGTTTTTCCTGTTCTTTATGGTATGTCAGCATCTCTTATACCTCTTCATTGTGGAGTCATAGCTCAAAAACTAGAGTACCACAGACATCTCTATAGTAAACATCTAAATCGGCTTAAATCCAGCTAGGGTCATTCCCTAGCTGCCAGTGCTGGTCCAAGACATGTTGCCACCTGAAGAAGAGCTCAAATAGCACCTCCTCTGCCTGAAGGGGAACCCAAAAGCCATACACACAATTAGGACTGGTGCCAGGCATGCCTGGGCCCTTGGGTACCAGCCTGCCCCGGGCCCTTGGTACCATAGCCCAACCCCTCCATACAGGTGGTGCAAGGCTAATAAACCTGCCTGTGCATCCCACCTACCTCTATCACCTGTGAATGACATGTATGCTGCATGTGCATGCCAGGCATCAATGAAGATGGTGAGGGGGATCAGCCCCTTAAGGAAGCCTCTTCTACCATCTCGGTTGATGTCAGGCCTGCGCTCGCAGTATGCACATCATTCACAGGGATAGGAGAGGTAGGTGAGGCATGCATGCAGGTTTATTGAAGCCTGCAGTGACTATATGGTGGTGTGCATGGGAGCTCCCTCTCTGTGATCCGTGGCAGGGTCGGGAATCAATGCTGCCGTGGATTGTAGAATGGGAATGCTCCCCTCCTACCCTAAGGAGGTGCCCTTTAGGAGACCCTCAGGGCCGGAAGGGCCCTCGGCCAGGGCCCAACCTGGTCACCCCCTGGCACCAACCCTGCGCACAATCACTATGAAAGTGATGGGGAACCTCCAGGCCACGGGCCTAATTAGGCCCACCAGCCCTCAATATTTGGCTCACCAGGCTGTTTCAGCCAAGACACACCCACATGTGGTTAAGGCCAACACTTAAAAAATCTTGTGGTGTCATTCAAGCAGCCATTCCTGCCTTCATTTATTCCCCACCCGCACCCTCTAATGGTGCGTGATAAAGCAAGCCACTTCACCTTGCTGCCTGGCAGAGCCAGCCTTACTAGCTGTAGTTTGAATTTACATGCACAAATAGATGTGTGTGCCTGGGATTTCGGGGGGGACAAGATTCTCAGCAAGAGAATTGTTGGCTATGGTCAACATTGATTGGGGGGGGGAATAAGCGGTGAATTGAAAGAACATTTGCTGCAATTGCTTGTCTATAACAACTATAACAATCTATAGAGTAGGCTGTACTACTTCATGTTGCAGGTGGAGGAGGCCATTTCCGAATGCTCCCTTCTCTACAAGTAAAAAATAGCAGATCTGGGGAGGAGGGGGATGTTCTACTCCTTGCTCTGCTAGTTGTTTTGTTTTATTTTTTACTTCGGCAGACTATACAAAGAAACTTCCACAGATTTCCTCCACCTGTAATCTGAAGTAGTACAGTCTATTAAGGTGGCCATGTGACCTACTTTACAGAGGACAGTCCTCTGTTTGAAGGAGTCTCTATCAGTGGTAGAGCATCTGCTTTGCATACAGAAGGTCCCTGGTTCAATCCCCAGCATCTCCTGGTAGGGCTGAGGAAAGCTCCTGCCTGAAATCTTGAAGAGTCACTACCAGTCAGTGTAGATAATACTGAGCGAGAAGGACCAATGGTATGACTCTGTAAAGGGCTTCCTATGTTCCTGTGGCATGCTCTTTTTGGTTTAGCCCAGAGAACTGTGTCTTACTCCCATGAAGAACAACATCTTCAGCATATTAAAATTAACTCTTATTTTGTGAGTCCAATGAAAAGGCACTTCAGGGCATACTGACATAAATAATTGCCCTGAAACAACCTCATAGAAATCAGTGTTCCAAAATTACATGGCAATTGATCTGAAGCTGCAAAGAAGTCTTCCAAAAAATCTCTTTTTTTAATTCAACAGAGCCTGTACTCTTGCAATCCATGGGGCTGGTGTTTATCTGATATGCTCAAAGCACATCCAATTTGGATGATTTTCTCTGCTAAGCATTCTGCAAGCAGCCAACACCTTACGACTGCCCAATGTTATCAACTCTGGACATGGGACTAGTCCAACGGGAGATTGTCAGGAGTTATGCACATGCACAGTTTTTGTGCAATGCACGTTTCTTCAAACAAATACGTCTTGGGCTCATATTTTCCCATATCCATTTTGAGAACCATGACTTGATAGTAATCATGACTTGACTGACCACATCAGGATTCAGAAGCTATGTGGCTTCCAGGAAATATGATCATGATTCCTTGGCAATTTAATAGAGCAAAGAATATCAGGGTAGGTAGGTAGGTAGATAATCCTGATTTCTGCTATTGCATGTATGAAAGGGGTGGGTATGGAATGCATCACAGTAATGATTTCTGAAGGGAGGAGAAAACAAGCTCTCTTCTTAGCCTTCCTGGAACATTATTTTGTTCTTTAATTGTGGGAGCTACAGCTCAGACCCACAAAGAGGGTCTACAGCTGCAGCAGACTCATGAGGAAGGAGCTTTGGCTTCCTCCAGCCTCCCGAGCTGGCAGATCCCTTCTCAGTTTCTGTTATAGGGGTTTAAGTTGTCTTGATATGAGTGATGAACGGTACATAAATATGGGGGGCTTTTTTTAAAAAAAAAGAATTCCATTCACATACATTCTTTAATACACTGTCAAGTTTGCACATTCAAGGTTCTAGTTACAAAGTTTCTCAAACCTGGCAGTGCGGATTGACAAATTTTACTATGTTCCCAGCACTGCCTTACAACCCAAGATTGCATAAATATGCATGCCACCAAATCGGTCTCTTTTATGTGATGTTGTTCTATTTTGGGGTTTGCAACAGTCCCAGATCATGTGACTCATTCTGAAATGAAAGTCGTGGGATGTAAGCTCTCTGTCTGAAAAACAAATTGACCACTCTTCTGTTTTTTCCATAGACAGTGTTTTGGTGGGCTATATTTAACTTATACCATGAGGTTCATATTAGTGCATAGGCCTGGAATTGTGAAATTAAAAGCTGCTCTTGGTATTGCAAATGTTGTTGCTGAAGTAGAATCATAGAATCATAGAATACTAGAGTTGGAAGGGGCCTATAAGGCCATCAAGTCCAACCCCCTGCTCAATGCAGGAATCCAAATCAAAGCATTCCCGACAGATGGCTGTCCAGCTGCCTCTTGAATGCCTCCAGTGTCAGAGAGCCCACTACCTCTGTAAGTAATTGATTCCATTGTCATATGGCTCTAACAGGAAGTTTTTCTTGCTGTTCAGTCAAAATCTGGCTTCCTGCAACTTGAGCCCATTATTCTGTGTCCTGCACTCTGAGACGATCGAGAAGAGATTCTGGCCCTCCTCCACGTGACAACCTTTCATGTACAGCCTAATATAGCATTTGCCTTTTTTGCAGCCACATCGCACAGTTGGCTCATATTCAGCTTGTGATCAACACCAATTCCAAGATCCTTCTCACATGTCGTACTGCTGAGCCAAATATCCCCCATCTTATAACTGTGCATTTGGCTTCTTTTTCCTAAGTGTAGAACTTTGCATTTCTCCCTGTTGAATTTCATTCTGTTGTTTTCAACCCAATCCTCCAGCCTATCAAGGTCCCTTTGAATTTTCTTTCTGTCTTCCGTGGTATTAGCTGTGCCCCCCAATTCTGTATCATCTGCAAATTTGATAAGCATGCTCTGTACCTCCTCATCCAAGTCGTTAATAAAAATGTTAAAGAGCACTGGGCCCAGGACCGAGGCCTGTGGTACCCCACTCATTACTTCCACCCAGTTTGAGAAGGAACCATTGATAAGCACTCTTTGAGTACAATTCTGGAGCCAACTGTGGATCCATCTGATAGTTGTTTCATCCAGCCCACATTTAGCTAGCTTGCTAATCAGAATATCAAGGAGCATTTTGTCAAAAGCTTTGCTGAAATTGAGACATATTATGTCCACAGCATTCCCACAGTCTACAATGGAGGATACCCGATCAAAAAAAGAGATAAGATTAGTTTGGCAGGATTTGTTCTTCATAAATCCATGTTGGCTCCTAGTAATCACTGCATTGCTTTCAAGGTGCTTGCAGATTGACTGCTTTATAATCTGCTCCAGAATTTTTCCAAGGATTGATGTTAGGCTGACTGGTCTGTAGTTCCCCGGTTCCTCCTTCTTGCCCTTTTTGAAGATAGGGACAACATTAGCTCTCCTCCAGTCATCCGGCACTTCACCAGTCCTCCATGATTTCACAAAGATAATAGACAGCGGTTCTGAGAGTTCTTCAGCCAGTTCCTTCAATACTCTAGGATGCCCTGGAGATTTGAACTTCTTCAAAGTGATTAGGTATTCCTTGACCATTTGTCTATCAATCTCAAGCTCCAATCCTGCCCCTTCTACTTCATGTTTCCCGGGAGGGTCATAGACCCTTTCTTGGGAGAAGACTGAGCCAAAGTAGGAATTGAGCACTTCTGCCTTTTCTTTGTCATCTGTTATCATTTTGCCATCCTCATTGAGTAGCTGTGCCAACGTTTCTTTTCTCTGTCTTTTACTATGGGCATACCTGAAGAAGCTTTTTTGTTGCTTTTAGCATCCCTCACTAACCTCAGCTCATTCTCAGCTTAGCCTTCCTGACACCATCCCTGCAATTCCGTGATATCTGTCTGTACTCTTCCTTTGTGGCCTGGCCTTCTTTCCACTTCCTGTATGTCTCCTTTTTTGTTTTTAGGTCATCTCTAAGCTTTTTGTGAAACCACATCAGCTCCTTCTGCTGTTTTCCCCCTTTTTTCTTGTTGGAATTGCTTGCCATTGTGCTTTTAGAATTTCCTTTTTTAGAAACTCCTACCCATCTTGGACTCCTTTTCTCATTAGAGTGGCTTGCCATGGAACCGTACTTACAATTGTTCTGAGTTTATTAAAATCAGCTTTCCTGAAGTCCAGGGTGCGTGTATGGCTACTCTCAGTTTTTGCTTCTGTTAAAATCAAGAATTCAAGTATGGTGTGGTCACTTTCCCCCAGAGTTCCCGTAACTGCCACTTCATCCACCAAATCATCTTTATTGGTTAGAATCAAGTCCAGGATAGCTGATCTTCTGGTTGCTTCCTTCACTTTCTGTAGGAGACAGTTATCTCCAACACAAGTCAGAAATTTCTTGGAGGGGCCATGTTTGGCAGAATTTGTCTCCCAACAGATATTGGGATAATTGAAGTCCCCCATTACTACTACATCATAACTCCTCAAAACATTGGCAATTTGCTTTTCAAAAGTTACATTCTTGTCTTCTCCTTGATAGGGTGATCGGTAGTAGACTCCAAGCACCACATTCCTTTTATTACTTGCCCCATTAATTTTAATTCAGATACTCTCGGTGGAGCTACCAAGCTCATCTTCCTGTATTTCTGTGCAGGGAGATATATTTTTAACATATAGCATGACTCCACCTCCCTTTTTATTCCTTCTGATCTTTTTGAAGAAGCTATATCCGTCAATTGCTGTATTCCAGTCATGGGAGCCATCCCACCAAGTTTCAGTTATAGCTATCAAGTCGTAATTACCCTCCTGTATTAAGAGTTCAATTACGTCCTACTTGTTTCCCATGCTCTGTGCATTAGTATACAGACATCGATGACCATGTGATTTATGGCTTGGCTTCCTTACTACATTTTTCTGAGGATGGTCACTGGTCCCTATTACAGCCGATCTCCCTGTTACTGTGCACAAGCCTTCATCAGTTGTTACCACCAAGTTTACATCTCCCTCCCCTTTAGGATTCAGTTTAAACCCCTCCTGATGAACTTCTCCATGCTGTGGCCAAACACATGCTTCCCAGTCCTTGTGAGATGCCACCCATCACTTGCCAGCAATCCATCTTCCAGGAAGCATAGCCCGTGGTCTCAGAATCCAAATCTCTCACATCGGCATCACCTTCGTAGCCATTCATTCACACGGAGTATTTTTCTCTCCCTTTCTACTCCTGTTCTAAGTACCGGAAGGATGGATGAAAAAACTATCTGGGCCCCAAAGTCCTCGAGTTTCCTTCCCAGAGCTTCGTAGTCTGATGTGATTTCTTCATAGCTCCTTTTGGCAGTGTCATTTGTTCCCACATGGATGAGGAGAAAGGGATACCTGTCGGTGGGCTTGATGAGTGATGGCAACCTTTCCGTCACATCTCTAATCCGTCCTCCTGGTAGACAGCATACCTGGCGAGTCCACAGATCTTCTCGGCATACTTGGGTTTCGATCCCTCACAGTAGGGAGTCTCCCACTACTAGTACTCTTCTCTTCTTGTTGCGGGGCATGGTTTCATTGCCCCTGCTTGATTGAGCTTCAGCCTCTTGCTCATTGTCGCACGGGGTCTCCTGTAATTCTTCCACCACAAGCTGCCCTCCAGTCTCATCCTCGAGTGGTGTAATGCAGTTCCATACTTCCAGTTGTGAATGGTGTCATCTAGCTCTTCTGCTCCTGTCACCTTTTCCCACGGAGTTTCCTCCACTTCGTTATTCCTCTCCAAAGCAGTCTCCTCTTCTGCTACCACATGTTGTTGCCCTTCCACCTCCACTTCTCTTTGCTGCTGTTGTTCCAGCGTTCTGTCTAAGAACTCATCTTCTCGTATAGTCCTCAGTGTGGTCACCCACCGTTCCAGGCCTCTCACTTTTTCTTCCAACAGTGCCACAAGCTTGCACTTGTTGCACGTGTACGCCATGTTGTTCTCAGGCAAGAAAACAAACATGGCACACACCTTGCAGGTCACAACCACTGGAGAATGCTTCCCGTTCATACTCTCTTCCTCCTTTTGTTTCTTGCTGACTACTTGTTTTGGAGTGGCCTGTGCTTTGTCCTGTCCTACTTCAGGATAAACTTGAGAGTCCCACTGGTATGTGGTGTGCTGTATAAGGAGAATTAGTATTTTATTTTATTAGTGACCTCCCCTTGACCTCCCATCAAACTGTCAAACTCCTGTTTGCTCTCCCTGTTTGCTCGCTCTGTTCGCTTGCTCTCTGAAAGCTGGCTTGCTTGTATCTCCTCTCCTGTGGACCAGCTGAGACAGCTCCCTCTGCTCTGCTCAGTTAGGAGTCAGGAAACAGAATGGAATACAGAAAGTAATATAGGATAGTACAACCTGTTTAGTTCTCTGAAGTTGCCCTAGAGAGAAAACCAACTCAGACAATTGGGTGATGGGGTTACCTGATGATGTCCCATTAGTATAATCCCTATGAGGAGCTAATTTGTGGGTGGGCTTAAACATGTAAATCAGCTGTACTCAATATGGGATGCTCAGAATGGGGCTTTCCTAAACAGCAGCAACATTGTGCAGAGCACTCATAAAACTAGCAGTGGCCTGCCCTTGTGAGCAGCAGAACTTAGCAGAACCTCATAGAAGAGGCTTCTCATGGATCTCCACAGGGTTTCCCAGCAACATATTGATTCAATTCCTATGAATACAATAAATTTTCATGCAGTCCTGATTCCCAGTGACTAAAGCCCAAACCAAGGGGCGTGAGAGATGTACCAAGCAAGTGCTAGGACAGACACACCTTCAGTAATCTCTCTCTCTCCCTCCCGCAGTTTAGTAGGCGCAACGCCAGCCACTCCATGTGGGTATGGGAACATGGAGGAAGATGACATTGCCACTACCAATGCTATCTGGTTGTTGCTATTAATATTTGGCATAATACAACCAGCTAATTGGCTGTTGAACTGCATGGCATTGACTCAGAGAGATCAAAGAGCTCATCCTAAATCCCCAAGGAATAGTAGTTGCCCTTTTTAAAAGAAATGACGAGGGAGGACAGCTCCTTTTGATCCTTATTAACCAAGTTGTAAATAAACATGCAACTTGTGATCTGTTCTAATAGGAACAAATGGGTTAAAAGTGACTAGCCTTTCCCTCTAGTTAATTTTTCTTGTAACCTAATCATGATCACAACTGGTAACTATGGGTTGCTTTTTCTCTGAATTCGGCTTTGTCCACAATTGAGCATTTCCACAGAGAAACTTTCAGAGGAATGCTTACTCTAAGCATCTGGTTTTATGAATAAAAGGGATCCTGTTGGCATTGTCTTGAGGTCATGACAAACTGGCACTGCATCGTAAACAGATACTTTGTCCCTGTCTCACCCCTTCCTTCCTCCACATTGCCTGAATAGATCACCCAGAGGGTTTGGGAGCTCAATTTGAAGGGGAGGTCTTAAGCAGATATCGCTTCCAAACTCCTTAATTATTTAGGTTTTCTGTACTGAAAACAGTCTCCCACACCAGAAGGTATCATCAGTAAGAACAAAAGTTAAGATTTTTTAAAAACATAAGTCAGGATGTGTGTTACTTTCATAGATCTGCTGAGGATTTTGAATGCTTGTTCAGATGACATGAAAGACAAGAGGAAAAACATGTAAAAGGTTTGCAGCAACTGATCCTGCGAGTACCCAAATCTGCTTTTTAAAAAAATCTCCTGAGAAGCTGGGGACTGAACCAAAACAGTACTGGCAATGCTCAGAAAATAGGGCCCTTCATGAATGAGCGTTCTTATGTACAAAATTTGCAGTTTCCCCAGTTATAATCAGGGATCTTGTTAGGGATTTGCTGAGAAGCAAGTCTCATCTGGGGGATACAATCAATATATAAAATATTTGAATGCATTTCACAAATCTGTCGTTTGAAATGGGGTGGGGTAGGGAACCGATCAGGATCAGGACTGCACCAATAATGGGATAGAAAGGGTTTTTAACCCTTTCTCCTCTGCCACAGTTTCAGTAACCTCCCCCCCCAAAAAAAAGCTTCTGTAATTAAGCCTAGGCAGGAAGCTTCCATTGGTTTTAATTTTATAACACCATTTCAGTTATTTTAAGTTATTTTTTTAATTTAAATGGTAAAGTGCAGTGGTAAATAAAGACCCTAGTCTCCCTGCTAGTGGAAACTAATACCACTATTGTGGCTAATGGCATCAACCTTGAGAACTTTGTTTTAATTCTGGAATAGTTCCAGTACACATTTCCTGTTTGGTTTATTCTTTCTTTCTTTGCATCAAACTAGCTCAAGCAATGCTGGGCCCATTGCATTATTAAGCCTAGTTCTCTCTCCAAAATGATGTCTACAGCAAAATGTATCACACCAACCAGACTCCAGCTGTTCTGCCACAAGCTACAAACTCTTTCTAATGAAGCTAACCTTCAAAGGGAAACAAAACCATCAGGACATCAACATGGCTGTTTATAAACAGCAACCACTGTCCCTTTTCCAAGGAAGCTCAATGGCCTGCCCCTGCCCACTATAAGCTTAAATCAACCTGCTCCTTAATCAAGAAGGGCATTCTTGGCGATACCCATCAAAAGGCTCAAGAGCCTGCTGCCAAAAGAATATTGATCATAGTAGTGCCTGTCAGTCATCCTTTACTGCTGAAATGACTCAGAACCTTGCTAATTCGTATCAACACCACACTGTGTGTTTATAATTGTGATTAAAGTAGTCCCTAGCTGTCAGAAAAGATTTGAAGAGAGATGTTGGCCTTGGATGAAACAAAGCCGCGGCATAAGGCAACAGGACATTTGTTTTCACATAATACTTTGTTGCAATTTCAATGAACCGTAATTAGTTAAAATTGCCCATTATAGTCTCTTCTGTTCATCTGGAACCAAATCAGACCAAGAGCATCCCATAAAAGGGAGGCAAGTGCAGGATATCCAGATGCAAGGTGGCGCAAAGATACTGTGCCTTTACGAGTTGTGCAGAAGAGGGGCTTGTGGCAGGCACAGCTTTCCTTACCCCTGCATGGCAAAATCACCTCCCTGACATTGATTTTAGGAGCCATGTCCATCTTTGCATCTAGTCACTGCATGTGTGAGCAGAAGTGACTTTTTCACTGCCGGAGGTACAGTAGAGTGATTCCTAATCCTGCACACCATATGCTACAGAAATAGCCAAGGCTGCTATTTATCACTAGAGGGCCAAACAGAGACGAGGACTTGCAGGGGGTGGGCTCAGTTCATAGGGTTAAGCCATTAGTCTGTGATGCTTTACTAACCACAGTTTCGCAAAAGTAACAGCGCAATTTTGACTAACTTTAAAGACTCTGACTCATGAGGCCATCACGGTATAGAAGAAATAAATCATATAGTAATTAGGCCAATAACTGTTCCTGTTTTGTACACTAAGGAAAACAAATCCTTTGTTACATTTTCTCAGCACAGCAGTGCAAAAATGACTTGTAGCAGTGAATGTACAGTGCATTTTTGTGCAGACTAAGAAGTACATCCCATTGTGTTCAGTGGGGTTCATTCTCTAGTGAATGTATTTAAGACTACAGCCTTAGATGCAGCTGGACATCAAGAAGACTAAAGTAACGACAACAGAAGATTTATGTAACTTTAAAGTTGATAATGAGGACATTGAACTTGTCAAGGATTATCAATACCTCAGCACAGTCATTAACTAAAATGGAGACAATAGTCAAGAAATCAGAAGAAGGCTAGTACTGGGGGGGCAGCTATGAGAGAACTAGAAAAGGTCCTCAAATGCAAAGATGTATCACTGAACACTAAAGTCAGAATCATTCAGACCATGGTATTTCCGATCTCTATGTATGGGTGTGAAAGTTGGACAGTGAAAAAAGCGGATATGAGAAACATCCACTCATTTGAAATGTGGTGTTGGAGGAGAGCTTTGCGCATACCACGGACTGTGAAAAAGACAAATAATTGGGTGTTAGAACAAATTAAACCAGAACTATCACTAGAAGCTAAAATGATGAAACTGAGGTTATCATACTTTGGACACATCATGAGAAGACATAATTCATTAGAAAAGATAATAATGCTGGGAAAAACAGAAGGGAGTAGAAAAAGAGGAAGGCCAAACAAGAGATGGACTGATTCCATAAAGGAAGCCACAGACCTGAACTTACAAGATCTGAACAGGGTGGTTCAGGATGGCTCTTGGAGGTGGCTGATTCATAGGGTTGCCATAAGTCATAGTCGACTTGGAGGCACATAACGACAACAACAAGGCATCCTTTGTATTGCACATTCACGCTGATTTGTGCTCATGATGCTATCAGGCAATCCCGCTTTCAATACTCTTTGACTGCAAAGGTTTTGGGCTGGTCACACTGCTTCATTTCCAGTCAGTGCATATCCTGTAACTTTCTGCTGAAATCCCAACTACAAAATGTCCAGGCATTTGTTTGTTTTAGAAGCGTGTTTGTTGCACAAGAGCCCCAAATCCATTAAAATGGTGCAAACTGATTTGCCTGTTTTGCAACTGAATCCTACCGACAGATTAGCAACAGCTGGAAGCAGCCATGATTTCTCCCAGACGAGGAAAATTTCCACTGCTGAATATCTCAGTAAAAGTAAGCTAGAAGCTTCATGCAAGGGGGGGGGGAATTATCCACAATTTAATCCAGAGGAGCGGGTGGCACATCTGTACTAAATCTGATTTCTTCCTCGGTTGCCAAGCACCCTGGTTATAGATGCAGTTGGTTTTTCTTCTAACGTCACATCTGGAGCCTGAGCCAGAGGTTTTGTTTCCTGAATTCTAATTACATATTCTTGAAAGGTCACCCAGAAGGAAGGATGGCAGAGGAGTCTTAATGTAATGCCAGAGATGAATTAGAGCACCGTGAAACCTGTAAGGTTGTCTCTCCAGTCCTAGCCCAAAGAGGGGAGTTCTTCAAGGGCGCAGATGTTCAGCCAGACTCTCCGAAGGCATGTTGGTAATATGAAGGGAGAGGTAGGAAATATTATGACAGTGTATTAAACTTTGGCTGCACACTCATCTGAATGAGAAAGCAACAAAAGGAGCAGCCAAAGACTCTGCATCCCAGACTCAGAAAAACAGTTTAGCACTTTAAAAACATTCAGCTGCATCTCAGAAATGCCTGGGGAAAAGGCTGCTGTTTCACAGTCCAGTTGAAAACGAGGGTTGTCACAAAGGTGTCTGGAGTGTCTGGAGAATGTCAATAGTTTCCAGGATGAGAAACAAATTACTATCAAAATATCAGTCTCAACAGTTCCGTGGATCGGGATACTAGCAGGACAGTCACTATTACCAGGCTGTCTTAATGCGCTGCTGTTGTCATAATTAAACCATGACAGTGCTAGCGTCAGCACCCAGAACCCTTGGACACCTGCCAAGGCCCAGTGCCAAAACCCCACCAATGCCATGAGGACCTCTTTTTTAAAAATAAATAAATAAATAATCAACCCCTGGACCACTATTTTAATTTCCCACAATGTCCTGGAGCAAAGTGACATCAGAGGTTTGTGAGATAATAAAATGGCAGCTGCCCAGTGCTGCCCAAAGCACTGCTGACAGATAAGCCACCTAGGGCTCACCACCAGAGAGTGGAGGGGCTACCACACAGCACTTCACTCAAGCTGGCTCGGCATGTTGGACAAGGTCTGATTCCTCAGCAACAATTGTTAAGGATCTCTTTGCACAAACTGAAGCCATTTCAGCTATTCCGCACAAGAGGCACTTGCTCTTTCCATACTAAACTCACAGGGCATAGCAATATGTTCTGTGAAGTAGTAGATGTGCAGAGATGGACACATTTTTGTCAGTCCACAGATTTCTAGCTCTCCTAGTAGACAAACAAAGGCTTGGCATAAAAGTATGTCTGTCGGGATCCTGTGAGAACACAGACTGCTTTCTGCATTTTGGTGGCATCCAGTGTTAGTTATACTCAGACAAGACCCACTGCAATCAATAGAACTAAATACCTTGTCCATTGGTTTAAATATTTATTTATTATTTACTTACTTATTAAATTTATACCCCGCCTTATGGCCAAAAGGCCCTCAAATAGGTCTACTCTAAGTATGACTTAGTTGGATATTATCCTTTCAATGCAGAACCTCTCATTAAAAGATAACTATTGTTTGAGATATAGAAAATGTATAGATGATGGTCAGGGAAAGCCCATAGCTCAGTGGTAGAGCATCTGCCTCCATACAGAAGGCCCCAGGTTCAATCCCCAGCATTTTCCAGCAGGGCTCAGAGAGATTACGGCCTGAAACCCTGGAGAGCAGCTGCCAGTTAGTGTAGACAATGCTGAGCTAAATGGACCAATGGCCTGACTTGATATAAGGCATATTCCTATGTTCCCTAACAAAGCAACTATATTACAGTAAGAAATCAGAAAGTAACAGTTTGGCTGATCTTGGATAAACGTCTGGATTCACAAGCCCATTCTAACTAGAGCTGCACCAAATAGTCTTCTGTTTTGATATTTTCATTCAAAAGTAATGTTTTCAGGGGTGGAAGAAATGCCCTCCTTCTCCTCTCCCCCCCAAAAAACCCCTGCCTTGCTCACCTTGTTGACTGCCTATTCATTCCTCCAAATGACTGTTGCTTTCGAGCCATCAGCAGTTCATTTGGCATACATCAACATTTAAGTGAGCATAAAGGTCACCAATAGGCAAAGTAAAAATATTCAATAACTTCACAACCAAAAGAAGCCACAAAGCTGATGACATCAGATGTTCAAGCGCTTTAAGTGTGGGTTTCACTGACAAATATTCAGGGGTTAACAACAACAGAGGGTCTATTTGAGGAACAATGACAACAAATTCTTAGTAATCTTAATTCTGGGGTGAATGCAATTAGAACTACCTTCCACCCTTCTCCTGTTCCCAATTGTTAACTGACAGATTTCCCAGCATGAACCCAACTGTCATTCCTTGGTCCCTTCAACTCCCCTCCCACTTACCTTGACCCCTCCCCTCCAAACACCGATCCCAAACATGTTTAATTGAACTCCCAAATGTTTTCTTTTGAACCTTTAAATTGTATGTATGCCTGTGGGTGGACATATCTGTACAAGTCTTTAGCCAAACAATGGCTTCACTTCTTCCAGAGCCCATCTGGATCAGGACTGCGGTTATTATTCTTGTTATTATTAATTAGTGACTTTTAAAAAAATGAAACTCAAAGTGAATTACAAACATTAATTCTGTTGAGGGGCAAAGGGTTAAATCTTCCTTTTCACAGTCCTGATCTAAATTGAGCCCCCCTATGCTGGCTTTTTGTGAAAGAAAAATCTTACACTCAAGCTACCTGATTAACGTAATATGCAGCTTGACATGTAGTTTGCATTATTGGCAAGGCATCTAGAGGTGCCAATTATTTTTGTCAAGGTTCAATTTATACAATCAGCAGAATTAAATAATAAAGCTGTACCAGATAGCAGGTGCCAGGTATTGCTTTTTAAAAGCTTCCTTCAGCAAGGGGAATGGGGAGAGAGCTCTTTGCATCCGGAAATTTGTATGTTAGGGAGAAAATTAGGCTCAGCCCTTCTCCTGACATGTTTACTTTCATAAGATAGCACTCAAACATACAATCCACAGTACAGTCTGAAGAGAGCTGTGACACTTGATGCGGAAAGTGGCCTTTCTAAAACCTTGTGACCTCTGGCTCAGATTCTGCCTTGGTTCTGCTCTTATCCATGAAAACGCCAGGCACGTAGTCAAGATCAGAGGCTCAGCATGGCACCTAACAGTACATACTTACCTATACATGCTTCTCTGAATAAACATACATAGGATAGCCCTGTTAGATTGAGATGTATTTTTAATTGAGGCAAATCTTCCATTCATCTTTGGCATGTGGCCAGCTTTTTAAAAATGATGTACTAGCATCTCGAGCCTAAACGTATTAACAGTCTCATGACACAAGCATAGAATTATATTTTGCATGGTCCATCATAACCCCCCCCCATGTAGCAGGATTTAGGAATAGGTGAAAAATCACTGTTTATAATATAGTGAATTATTCAAGTGCTTCACATTACACATCTACGTATGCTTTTACCTAGTGCAGATTATAGGATATAATTTAGATTCCTTTCTCATTATTCAGAGACAAATGACATTGTTTGAATGTAATTTGCCCCCCACATAGTCTGCAAAACGTATCTTGTGGAATAATCAGAGTTTTAGGCTTGTTTTTCTTCAAACACACTAAAGATCCCTCCAGAACCTTGTGACATGATCACAGTGGATACCTTAGGAAATGTATAATTCAGTGTCATCTGTAGCGTTGGCATTAGCTCACTTTAGCCAGAGAAATGAATATAAATCGACACATGGAATGGGACTAGCTTTTCACCTTAACAGAAAAACTGTACTGATGAAAAAGTATTCTTAAAATTAGTTAGACTTTTGACACTAGACATTATAGGTGTGTTTGCAAAGGATGAATAAAAACCTTACACGTTTTATTAATTGAAACTGCCTACGCAAATGATGAGAAGCACAATTCAGTGGGAAGTTTTCCAGGGCAAGCCCCATTAAAATGCATGAGATTGGCCTAAGAGCAGCATCTTCTTGTGCAGCTCCAATTCATTTCAATGGGCATGCCACGGCCCAGGAGAAGTTTCCACCAAACTGCATTCAGTGCTCAGCGCCACCATACCATTAGGCAGAGTGAGGCAGATGCCTCAGGCGGCAGATGCTAAAGGGCAGAAGCAGTCCATCAACCATTCACCCCGATTCCCCTAAGCTAGCCTGATCTGCACCTCCTACACTACCCTACTGTACAGTAGAGGATGATGTTCCATCATTAGTGCCAGAATAAGATGCAAGTGCCAATCCCATCAGATTCTGAATGGTGTGGGAGGGAGAAGCTCTCTTGTCCTTTGCCTCAATGTCTTGGGCTGATCCTGAGGCTTCAAAGAGAAATTCTGGGGACAGGTTAAGGCGTTTCTTTCTGAATATAGCAGGAACCGAGATTTAAACTAGATTTCTCCCCCAATTAACATAGCCAAACTATGTTAGCACTGATGATTTACAAACAATAAAAGCACAAACCTAGCTATTGCCCCATACAGGTTTTTGTGTTTGTTTAGGGACAGTACTGAAAAGGTGGAACAACGGTCCCATACAGAGACTGGGAATGCAAGGATATCGGAGAGAATGACAATTTAATACAGGGCTAACCTCACCATTTGGGTGGAGGACATTTTTTTAAAAGTCTCTCATTTGCTTACAATGAGATAATAATCCCAATGCTGTGGTTTGCTGCCACTGACTCATTTTACTCGGATATCAAGATATTCTCCCAGTTATCCTATGATAGCTTGCTAAAACCTGTTGACTAATCCTTCTTTTTAAAAACATCTCGTTGTGACTGAATCCTAGGCAACTGCAACTAGTTTTCCATTGCAGAATTCATGAACAGGATGATAACAGAAAGGAGACCAGATCCTCTGGATGATATTCTTAGGACCCCAAAAGGGTGAGGTCCAATCATACAATGATTTAAACCTGGATTAATATTAAGATTGCAGCCCAATACATGTCTACTCAGAAGTAAACTCCACTGGGTTCAATGGGACTTACTCCCAGGTAAGTGTGGATTGGATTGCAGCCTAAGCCAAGGAAGAAAAGCTCTAGACTGTCTTCCTTACTGAGGTTTTACCAACACCATCCCATTTGCTTGCTTCTGGTCATTGATCCAGATTCCTTTAACATTCCTTGTTGCTCACAATAAAGTAGAGGGGGGGGGCAGCAGTAGCCACATTTCCAGTTTCTAGGTGAATGAAGTGTAGTGACTGAAAGCCATAATCAACAGAATCCAATGCATCCTCAGTTCCTGGACTTTACCACTTGACTACAGGGGGTGGACAATGTTTGAATGCTCCCAAACAAAATTCCCTGCATATTTCAAAGCAGGGAGAAAGCTAGGCTAGAACCTACGCCTTAACATGCACATGACAATTTTATACAGGAGAACGTGTAATTCCCCAGGCACAGGCAGCAGTATGAAATGGTACACTCCAGAACAATGCCCACTTGTGAGTCTGCTGATCATGTCAGCTCAGCTCTCAGAACCACTGGATACTCTTACCATTATTGTAGATTTAAATTATTGGGCCTCATCTTCTGTACAGTGAGAATGCCACAGGAAAAATACTGTTAATGGTACCCACTTAAAATACAAAGTATTAGAATGCCTACCAACGTGTATTCTTTTGCTGTCGTTTTGATTTTGTTGCTGCTTCGTCCTTGCCCAGGCTACAAAGAAGCCCTTTAAACCAGAGTATTCCTTTCAACATGATACATAATGCTTCATCTTAATATCCTACACTGTGCTGTGCTGGCACTCCAATGGTTAATCCAAGCCTCACTGAAAGTAAAAAAAGAGCTTCCTTTCATTTTACAACCCCACACCAGCCATCGCCTCAATCATTCTCCAGGCAGAGCTCCTGCCCATCAGTCATCTTACAGATTTCATTTGGTCTCAACAGAGGAGTGATGCCTGGTTTTCAGCATTAATAGCCAAAGCATTTGTAACCTAAATGAAAGCTCCCCACCTCTGCCTCTCCAGATTCCTACCGTAGACTTTTAGATTACAAATGACATCTGTGTATATACATGTCCTCGTCACAATCCCCCCCACCTAAGCCTGTACACATTATTTCAAGTCTCAATGGTATATTATACCATCTAGAGATTATTTTGTAGTGCAAGGTCTCCAGTGTCTAACCACAGTGAGACCATAGATCACTGTAGCTTGTTAAGAGTGCTATAGCTCTGGGGGTGCGGGGGTGGTGGTAAACTATAGTTCCCAGAATTCCTTGTGGGGAAAATGTGCTCCAAATATATGGCATATAAACAGTCAGATCATATTTCAACATTCCAGTTTAACTGGATACCCCAGTTCTTTCTCCTCTTGCATCATAGTTTAATTTCACCAACTACTTTGAGTAGTTATCTTCAATAACTAAAAATAGCTTTAACTACTGAACTACATTTTTGTAAAAATAATTGGAACTACTTTTGTGGCTACTTGGAAGTATAATGCTAGTTGAAAATGTAAACACTTCTTGATGCTGCTGTTAAAGGTTCAAACAAAACATTTTGTTGAGTTCAGGACTATAGACATTTACTTTACTTAAGTAAGTTGTGAAAATTGTTCATATGAGTTTCACCTTCCATGAAAAAAAAAACTTACTATACTTTTGGAAAGATCCCTGATTAACAGAGCAAATCCTAATCCCTGCCCTGATCACTGCTGCTGGCAGGGGTTAGGATTCAGCAGTGTCCCTTCACCAGGATCCACCAGTAGGAGGGCTCCACTGTCACAGAAGGTTCTGCTGAGCCCATCAAAAGCATAGCAGAGGACACCACTGGGAACACCACTGGCTGCAGCTAATGAAAGGCTCCAAAACATTATGTTTTGGGCAAGGGTGTAGTTGTCCAGGATTGCGGGGGGCTGTAGACCCCTTACTTTTTGGAGGGCAGGGTCCCTATGTACAAGCCAATCAGCATGAAAGGGGAGCATGTTAGCCAAGTGAGAAGAGTCTTCTCACTTGGCTAACAACATGCTTCCTTGTCCTTTCACACTGATTGGAGCCAGTCAGAGTCAAAGGAGTTGAGTCGGTAACTGAGAATATTCTTCTCAGTAGCTAACACAAACCTCCCCTTTCACGCTGGTTGGCTCCTAAGGTAAGTGAGAAGTGAGCTTCATGACAAAGTAACTTGGTCTCCAAAATCCTAGTCCCACACTCAGCTTCATTTCAGAATTCTTAATATCAAAACATTTCTGGCAACAGTTACCCGCCAGAGAGGCAGATGGTGGAGGGAGCCTAAACACACAGCAGTTTAATTCTGGTTCTATAATTCTGTAATTACAGAAGAGGAGCTCTGGGGTAGCAGAGCCCTAAGTTATGAACCCTAAACACACTTATGCAATCCTGTGCAATGTTTTCAATAGGGCTTGCTCTCTAAGGATGCAACTCTAAGAACGCTTACCTGGAAGTAAAACCCATGGAACACAGCAGGGGCTTAATTCAGAATAAACATTCATAGAATTGCACTAATCTAAATCCTATCACCTTCAGTGGGATTTACTCCTGAGCACATATCCTTAAGATTACTGTAAAATGCTTATTCCTTCCAGCACATGCCCAAAAGTAGTCAAAGCTAGGCTGTAAACAACAAACTCCATGCAGGCCTTCCCACTCATCTGACACCGCTGCTCCAGGCTGAACTGCTAAAATATTCCGAGTTCAGTGAAGCTCCTGAGAAATGCTATATGCTGAATGGAGGGTCCTCACACCTTTTGCTGGTAATTGCGGGCATGCCAGCATTCTAGTTAATGAGTGATTTGATATTTCTGTAGACATGTATTTATACAGAGTTTTCAGTATGATCATTAATAATGAGTTATTTAAATAATAAATAATGAGTTATTTAAATCTCATTAATAATGAGTTATTTAAATAATTCCCCCTAATGGATTAATGCAATTAATATTATCAGTATTTACACTTTGGTAGCTAGCTACCAGCAGAGTAATTTAACTACACAGTCTGAACTACTTTTCATAAATTGGATGTAATGAAACCCATCACTGTTTAATTCCCATTACAATCTTACTGATGTCTAACATGATATCTCTGACTCCCAATTTTCCCCAAGACTTCTTTTTCCAATGATGTACTGTTTCTTGATTGATTGTTTTGAAGTTTCATTAATATATCTCAACTGAAGAAATTGAAATAATGGTAATCTATTCCCATTATGCTCTAATGACATTTTGTTGTAGTTACCTGGTCATTTTTAAATAAAACCTTGCTATTTAATTACCGACAATCTAATGCATTTAGAGAGAAAAATAACCCCAAAGAGAATTCAAATTAAAATCTCTTTGGGGTGGACTCACAAAGCTGCAGAAGGAGATACAGAAGAGCTTCCTGTGGATGTAAATACATTCCAACTTTTTAAAATGCCCCAGAGAGTAGGATTATATCTAACATTTGCTAATTTACATATTTTAACTTCTGTAATTCATATTTTAATGAGATTTTGAAACATCTCTCTTCAAATTGCTTCCATCGATCATCCCCTTCAGAGACTCACTGTGACAAATGTGACTGACAAGAATGGCAATATGTTGAGATAGAAGGACCCCACCCACCTCTCTGGCAGTTCTCCCCCCCCCAAAAAAAATATGGCTCATTTTGTAGTTCTTGGATGCTTGTTTGCCCAAATAAAGGCTCTCACAAAATCATCCTAGCCTTATGGTTCTTTCAAATAAGCAAAGAATGAAAGGAGGTAAACCTTGGCAGAATATTAGCACATTTTGCCCAGGCCTTTGCTTGGGGGGGTGGCAGGTGGGGGGGTAGCAGCAGGTGGGGGTAGCAGCAGGTGGGGGGTGGCAGGTGGGGGGTGGCAGGTGGGGGGTGGCGGCAGGTGGGGGGTGGCGGCAGGTGGGGGGTGAGCTAAGACTCAGAGGTGATGTTATGATCTCTCACTGTTTATTAGCATTTCTGTTGATTTTTAGTTAATGTTTTATATTTTGCATGCCATGATTTTATTGTCATTTGTATGTAATCTCATCCTGGTGTCGTATGATGGAAGGTGAATAAGATGATGATGATGTTAAATTGCAGATATTTAACCTAGTCAAGAAATATTTTTTAATGACAGCCTTTCCAAGTCATCTTTAGCCTCTTTTTCCAGGGGCAAATAATTGATTGAACACAGAGCTCTCATATTTTTACAAACATCTTTTTGCTTGCACTTTAAATATAATCTCTCAATTCAGTCCTTTATCCTCCTCTATTCTGATCTAGATCCTGAAATCTCTCCGATTTCTTTTTCAACAAGATTTGTTTTACCACTCACTTCTCACCTTTAGTTTACTTTACCCTGGGTCAGGGAAGAGAAAAGGAGCAAATCTGCTTTGCCCATTGTAGTAACTTCTACCACATATAACTGTATTTAAGACAATGGAAATGGCTCAGAGAAGGGGAAGAGTGTGCAAAATAGTCTTCCTTGAGGAATGAAGAAAGGAAATAAACCGTAAAGAAGATGCCGAAGTGGCTTGGGCGTGTACTGCTTCTGCAGGAAAGAATCCAGAATCTGGAGCATGAATATAGGAAGTTCCCTTATACCAGGGCAGGCTATCTTGCCCAGTATAGTCTCCTTTGACTGGTGGTGGCTCTCCAGGGCCTCAAGCAAAGAGTGAGATATTGTCTGAGGAGGGCACCTTAAATTTCTGAGCGAGTGGTGTAGGCACTTCTCTGCCCCATCCCCTGAACTTATGCATTTAATAACGTGTATACCGCTTAACTGTCAAATCTCTAAGCAGTTTGTGTTGCACCTCCCCACCCTAAGAGAGAGAGGGAGAAAGCCCCTGCACATACTTCAACTTCACTCTCCAGAGGATCTGGGTAAAAGCCAGATCCAGAAGAGTTCATCTGAGCCCCTGGAAAAGCAAGCAGAGCTTAAAAGAGGAAGTGAGAAAGAGTGTCACTAATCCAACTTCCTTCTTCAGTTTTAGGTACTTTTCAAGGGCAGGAAATGTAACCACCCTCTCCACTTCATGATCAAGACAGCAGTGGGTGAGATGACTCAGAGGCTTTGTGGGTGCCAGGGAAAAACCTCAAGGGCACCACCCTGCCCACGGGCACCACATGGGCAACTCCTGTACTGGAGATTCTAGAAACTGGACCTGGATGCTTCTTCATGTTCTCTGGCACTGAGCTATAGTCCCTTCCCAAGTAAGTACTTAAGCTTATTATGTAGAACTTTTTAAACATGAGAGGACAGCATGCAAGGGAAAATAACCCTATTTCTCTAACCCTGTTTCACTACACGGCCAGTCAACCTTCAACAACCCTCCTTTGGTGTGTTTTATCCAGTTGCAGAACTGTCAGTGACTCAGTAATGGAAGACATCACTCTGGTGGCTCTGTCTTAATGTTTCTGAAGTTGTAAAGCAACTCAAAGTTGATTAACTGATTACATGTATCACCCACATTTCCTCCAAGACACTCGGTGTGGCATATATGGTCCCTTCTCTGATCACATTACCCTCACAACAACCCTGTGAAGAAAGTTAGACTGAGAGTTGGTGATTGATCCAAGGTCACCCAGTGAGCTTCAGGGTCAAGTGGGGATTTGAACTCTGGTCTCCCAGGCCCTAGTGAGTCTAACACTCTACCCACTACACCACATTGGCACACTAAGTAATCAGTAAAAGAAGAGTGTTGTCCATTCCATGCTAGTTGAAAGGGTTACAAATTATTGGGCAGAAGGTGATTACACTCATAAGGGTGATAAGTATGGAACTTGTAGAAATCTTTTGTATCATAAGGGCTAGAAGCTTGCTTGTCTTTGAAAAAGTGGTGTTTTGCATTACCTTGTGGTTTTCAAAAGTGCCTGTGAGGCAGTGGGTGAGGCAGAGAGAGGACTACACTTCTGTCAGTCATCAGCACTGTGATTTCTGGCTACCTCACAGAAATGTATTCGTATGTGGCTTTCTTTAGTACAACCCCAAAGGTGGATAAGCCTCTCTCCATAATCCCCGGACGCTGCTTCTGAAGGCTAGTCCTTTCTCTTTCATGGACTGTCCTGCCTCCGATGGAAGCTGTGCACACTTCCTCTCTCTGCCCAGAAACTGTCTCAGCCTTGCCCAGGACATTTCGGCAGCGCTTCGGGACTGGCGAAGAATGGATCTAGGCTGGAAAAGGCAGCCACTTGGGGACGGCGGGGAACCGGAGGTCCGGATCGGGATCTGCCGGCCTTTGCAGCAGCAGCTGCAGCCGCTGAGCTGAGAAGGGTAGTCGTGCCTGCTCCCGTCCTTGCTCCCCACCCGGAGGAGATCGGTCTTTCCAGAGCCTGCACTGCCTGCCTGCCTGCCTGCCTGCCTGGGAGGGCAGATCGGGAGCGGCGATTTGGCAAAGGTGCAGCGAGCCGACACGCCTCGCCTTGCCCCTCTTCCGAAGAGGAGGGAACCCGCCCTCGCCGCTCACCTGCTTCTGCGGCTGCAGCGGGGCAGAGGCCCTGCCTAGGCTCGCCCCGGCTCCAGAGTCTTTGCCTCCTCTCCCTTCCCCAGTGGCCACGATCCTAGTGGCCCCCCGTTCGCCTTTCTCCCCTGTTTCCAGTCTCCGGGAATTCCTCCGCCCACCCGGGCTTTCTTCACCAGCGTGCTTTCACCTCCCCGGGTCACAGCGATCCTCCGCCCCGAGCGAGGACCGTGGCCCCCGAGCGCCGGGCTGGCCATGCTGGGGCTCCGCCGCGACCGGCTGCTCATTCTGCTGCTGCTCGGGGCGCTGCTGAGCGCCGATCTCTACTTCCACCTCTGGCCCCAAGTGCGGCGGCGCCTGGCCCGGGCCGGAGCGGACAAGCCGCGCTGCTCCTGCCCCGCGGAAGCCCCAGCTGCCTTCCCCAGTCCCAAACCCTCGACGCGGCCGCCGGAGAGCGCGGACAAGGACGAGGGCAGCACCCAGGCCGCCGGCTCCAAGCTCCAGAGGCTCTTCGCGCACCCGCTCTACAGCGCCCCCGAGGGGCCCGCGGAGAAGCTGCTCAGCGGGCAGGAGGCGCTGCGCTACTACCGCCGGAAAGTGGCCCGCTGGAACAGGTGCGTCCTCCTGACTGGCGGGGGAGCGTCACACAGGGCTCTTCCCCCGCCCCAGAACGGGCGATCGCGCAGCCCCCATTCCTCCTGCCACTAGCATCACCTCTTCTCCTTCTTCTGGTGCCTGCAATTCCTAAACTCTCTCTCTCTCTCTCTCTCTCTCTGTATATGTGAATTTCTATCACAAGGACTAGAAACTTGCTCATCTTGTTCAAAAGTGGAATTTAATGGACCTTCAGTTTCTTTTAGCATGTGTGTGTGTGTGTGTGTGTGTGTGTGTGTGTGCGCGCGCGTGCGAGAGAGAGAGAGAGAGAGAGAGAGAGAGATTAAAATTGAATTTTATGAGTGTTTTATCACTTGGTTCTTAGCCAACTTTAAGAGTCTTTTTGGCTGACTAGTGGGGATATTTAGAATAAATAAACAATTTCTGGCTAGAAAGGAGTGGCCTTCTTTAGTGCAGCCAGCTCTGGTGATCCTCCTTACCCCTATGCTGTGTAAAGTTTCACCTGCAGGACATCTGTTGGCAACCCTGCTATCACACTAAAAGACAGTCAGAAGAAGAATGCTAAGTTTTGCCGTCCCCAGCAAGTTAATGTTGGGCTCATTGCAGAGCCCAGGACTCCCTGTCGTGACACCAGACCATTTTTGCATATCTTGCTCTTGGTGGGATTAGACCGGCTGCGATCCACTGCTACTTACCTGGGAGCAAGCCCCATAGAACATCATGGGATTTACTTTCTGAGCAGATAGGATTGTGCTGTGGTTCTCCCCAGTGAGGTGGGAGGTGGCCAGTAATATTTTAAGAAATATTACTGTGTAGCACTGAGGCTGTGTCTTTGGGTGTAAAATCTGTGTTCACCCAAAAGTCAAGACCTGCCTAAGGTATGCAAGGCTGAGTTCCTGAGGTTAAGAGGTCATTTGTCTGGATTGTGATGAGCTTTTCCATAAGTATGGCTGAAACTTGGGAATTGCGTCATCTCAAATCACCACTCAAGTGGATTGAAATCAGATAGCTCAGGGCCAAGACAGATGCTGGCCCAGTGCTGCTCTTGCCAGAATCTTCAGGATGATCAAAATTACAAGAGGAGAAAACAGCTTTTAAAACTGGATAGTGCAAACTGTTCCAAGATTCAAGGCAGAACATCTGTCCCCTGGTATAGAGCGTTACCTTTTAAAGTGTAGCGGTCTTCTCTGTACTCTGTTAACTCTGTTCCTTGCAGCAGATTATGACAGAACCAAAATGTGTGTATTAGCATGAAGTGTACGTAAGAAGTAAAGCAGGAAAAGGAGAGGGCAATGGGTGTCCTTAAATCCCAGTACTCATCTGGGCAAAGGATAATAGTTGTTCTGAAATTAAATCTGAACGTAGGAAGCTGCCTTATACCGAGTCAGACCATTGGTCTATTTTGCTCAGTATTGTCTACACTGATTGGCAGCAGCTCTCTGGGGTTTCAGGCAAAAGTGTCCCCCACCTGTGCCTGGAAATGATACCTCCTGTATTCAAAGCATGTGCTGTACCACTGAATCATATCCCCCTGGTGGACCCGGGAGTTGTTATGTACGTGCATGTGACTTAGCCTTGCAATTAAGTCCAGAGAGTCCTTGCGTTAGCCCTCCCCCCACAAACCAAATTTATTAGCTTATCAATATATACTCATGCTTGTCATTTATGGCCTAAAAGGGTGGTGGTGGGAATTAATCAACTTTTGTAAACTTTTCCTGCCAGATTCTTTCTCTCCAGAAGTGACCAAAGGCAAATGGCTACTTTACAAGCTGAAGTAAAAGTACGTCGTGAGAGAATGTGTGAGGATTTTATTTATTTATTCGTTTATTATTTAATTTGTATCCTGCCCTTCCTCCCAGCAGGAGCCCAGGGCAGCAATATATTAATTATGTTGTTGCAGCCATACAATTCTCCGAGCAGTAAGAGATCTCCAGGGTCCCTGCGCTTGCCCAGGGCTTGGTTTTCTTGGAAAGAAGGTCAGCGGAGACTGTGGTGTCTTTTATGGTTTTTATTTGCACACAGTGCACCCTGTGCTTAAGGTGGAAAGGTTCAAAGCATCAGCAGTCCAATAGATCTTGCTTTTCCATCAGGCTTATAGGAGACATCCTGAAGCCATGGTGCAGGGAGTAGGCCTCTCTGTGTGTCTCCAGTTCCCAGCCTTTCCTCAGACTAAACTAAAAAAACAAGCCTCTCTTTGACCACAGGAAGGGGGTCTCTCCTGTAACAATAGGATCTTCCTGGCCCATTCACCAGTTAATGGGCACGTGACAGATCCATTAGCCCACCTGGCCACACTCTTAGATTAACAAAGGAAACTTATCTGGCCAGCAGAGCAGATTTGTCACCTGCAGAGCCCACCTCCAGGTGCAGGGTTCCAAATCAGAGGCTGGATGGGGACTCATAGAAATCATCTATCTCAGCCCCCAAACCCATAACAATATAAATGAATATAAGAAAGCGTAATTGATTAATCAAGTGAGTTTTAGTTGCTTAGTTAATTGACTGGATTAAAGGTAAAGGTGTCCCCGCACTTGTAGTGCGAGTCGTTTCCGACTCTTAGGGTGACGTCTTGTGACGTTTACTAGGCAGACCGTATATATGGGGTGGGATTGCCAGTTCCTTCCCTGGCCTTTCTTTACCCCCCAGCATATGCCGGGTACTCATTTTACCGACCACGGATGGAAGGAAGGCTGAGTGGACCTTGACCCCTTTTACCGGAGATTCGACTTCCTCCTTCCATTGGAATCGAACTCCGTCCATGAGCAGAGCTTCGGCTGCGTTACCGCCGCTTACCACTCTGTGCCACGGAGGATCTAATTGACCGGATTACATTTGCATAAATGGCCATATAAAAAATCATCTAAAAATCATTCTAAAGCAAGAAGTATATTTTCTTTGTTTTTAGATGGGACACACATGTATCGTAACAGGCATTATCTTGCAGAAGGTATTCATCCCGTACATGTATGTGAGAGAAGAGGGAATGCCTCTTTTACAATGACACTCACTGTCTTTTGTGGTGGTGGTGATTATTGCTGCCCAGTCAATTCAGGGGACTTAAAATTTGATCTCACCAATTAGAAACATAGGGCATTGCCATACTCTGAGTCTGACCACTGGTCCATCCAGCCCAGTATTATCAACACTGGCATGGCTCTCCAAAGTTTCAGACAGGGCTTTGTCTCTATCGGGAGTTGCCAAGGACTGAACCTGGCACCTTCTGTTAAGCAAAACATGTGCTCTACCACTGAGCTGTGGTTCTTATCAAATTAATTCATTAAACGCTGCAGCCCTAATATTACGCATCTCTTTGTACGTTTCAACCAGTTGATTATCAAGGGTAAGGCTTGGTTTGTAGTTTGTTTTTCCTTATCCCAGATCCCATGCAGTACTGGACAATAGGTCACAATTCATAAACCAAGGGGGAGAAAGTGTTTTATATCTCAGTCTTACTCACTTTTACTTGGAAGTAAATCATGCTGATTGCTTTGGCATGTATGTCCAGGTAAGAGTGCTTTAGACTGCAGCCTTAGACTTTTTAAATGCTCACTGTGCAAAAAATTAATTGAGGGCAAGTAGATGTTGCATTGGGGAGCAGGTTGAGCAATTGTGTCCTTTCTAAATGCAGCAATTGAGCTTGTTTAGCAACTTACCAGCACTCTTTAAACTTCACAGGGTCACTTTTGTCCTGCAGGAAAAGTCAAGCTGAAAGCCTTGGCACTGAAGCCAAAAATCTTTATCACAAACCTGCCACCGTGTCTGTTTTCTGTTTAGTCCTTAATTGGAATAGCTTACGTGTCACACACACACACACAAAGTAGTAATGTAAGAACAAGAGCTGGTGTAAGATTTAAGAAGCAGATCAATAAGAGTGTGTGACCTTGCTCCAGTTCAGTGGGATAACTATACTTCTTTTCAACCACTGAGACGTGTCAATAGAGATAAATAAGCCCGTCAGGTCCAAACAAAGCATGACGCAAGCATAGATCTTTGATCTCTTTAAACTTTTGCAAATAGCAGTGGTGATGAGAGAGATCTGGAAAAACAGCATTTTTTTCCTCCTAATGGGACAAATAGCAACTTTGGTGGAGGAGATTTTCATTTGGAAAATGGGGGTGAAGACAGTACCTGTGGTCAGTTGGCAACCTTCTTCTAGTACCTCTTTTTCTCTGCTTGTCCTCTGGAACTCCTGTCTGCTATGCTCAGTGATTCCCATGTACCATTGGGAGCTACTGGAATGTTTCCTCCTCTGAATGTGTGAGAAGGATGGATATACTTAAGAGCACTGGAAGCTGCCTTCTATACCAGGTCAGGCTATCTGTCCATCTGGGCCATTTTTGGTCATCTTTGAGCTTTCCAGGGCTTCTGACAGAGGCCTTTCCTGTCACCTGCTACCTGATCCTTTTCACTGGAGGTCCGGGGGGACTGGACCTCAGAACCTTCTGCATGCCAAGCATGTGTGCTAAACTACGTAGTTCTGGTCCCTTCCCTAGACTGCATAGGGTAGGGCATGGGAACCTGTGACCCTCCAGATGTTGTTGGAGTTGGAGTACAACTTGCATCACCCCTGACCATTAGCCATGCTGGCTGCAGCTGATGGGGGCTGGAGTCCAACAATAGCTGGAGGGGACAGAGGTTCTACATCCCTGCTGTAGCAGGATTCTGTATAGTGCAGAGGGAAAGGCACTCTACACTTGCTCACGAGCACTTCCATCTTCTCTGCCTTCATAAGTTCCAGGGCTATGCCCTGAAGAGCCTTGGTGGTGGTGCTGCATGCTCTGCAGAGATAGGAAATTTTTTTCAGCCTGAGGGCCACATTTCCTTCTCGGCAACCTTCTGGGGGCCACATGCCAGGGGTGAGCGGGGCCAGAAGCAAAAGTGGGCACAGCAATGAATGTAAACGTTACCTCTGTACAGTAGGCTACTTGCTACACACACTCACGCCGACCCCTTTCCATCCAGGCCTGCAGGAGGCATTATCAGAGTCAAAGGACACATTCTGGCCAGGCAAAAACAATCAAGGAGCATGTAAATCAGGGCTAGCGAACGGCACAGCCTGGGGAGAGTCCAGGGAGCCATCTAGAGAGCCTCCAGGCCAGAAGGTCCCCCCTTTCTGCTCTAGGAAGCCCTCGGAAAGGACACCGGCTGCTTACTTGCTGCCACCGGCAAGCAAGACATGCCTAAAAGGACTCCTACGAATGCCTCTGGGCAGGCGTTCCAAAGGGGAGCACGCTGGCAAGAGTCTGGACTACCTGATGCAGGAGAAGAAAAGGAGAGAGTTTAAGCAGGAAGAGATGAGGTTAAAGTGAAGGGAGAGCATGGGAAAGAAATTAGCGCAGGAAAGAGAATGTCCTGGAGAACTTTGAAATTAGCCAGTGAGGTTGGTGTCCTGCTAGCTGGTGAGTGGAGATTGTTTGCAGCTGATGGATTGCTTGTCCCTGTGTCAGAAAGTTACCTACATCTTGTTCTTTCCAAGCTAACTGGTGTTCACTGAAGCTTGTAGGAGCCAGCACTGTTTTGACTTCAGACCAAAGAAAGTCTTGCAACTGGGGGAAAAGGGGGGTCAGCAGTCTTTAGCTTCTAACCAATGGACACGCATCCATAAGACAAAAACTAGCCATGGCACGCTGGAAGAGGCTTCTGTCCCAGGGACTGCCCATACAAAACATGCCGTACTTTTAAATGAATGGAAGTCTCTTGGCTGCTTAGTGCAGGTCTGAATTTGGCCCAAGATCAATTCCAAAATCCTGATTTCTTTACCAGGCGTTGAAATGCATCAATTGCTAGAGAGTGTCTGTTTTATACTTAGCTACTACATGGTCAAAAGACAAACATCCTCCTTCGGTAGCTGTTAGTCTGACTCCATATTGCCTTGTTCAATACTGTCTGATTTAGGATTGCCACCTTCCCCACCCCCTGCACTCCCCAACCTCTGTGCCTTTAACATCTGTGTGACAGGCAGATGTTTCTTAGGTGCAGACTTCCATGCATAGGAACGCAGTTATGCAGGAGTATGCTTATAGAACTTCTGCCTGTCACCTAACAGTTAAATGCACAGAGCTGTCTGCCAGGAGAAAAGGTTGTAGCCTTTGTCTGGTTGGACTAATATGATTATGTGAATAGAGACACAGAGGTGGAGGAGGAAACATGTAAGTAAACTAGGGATGTGATAGAATTCCACCCAATTCGGATTTGCTTCTGAATCTTCCATTAATTTGCCTATTCTCTATTGTTGCACATCAGACTTTTATGTAGTGATTTTCCGTGGCTGTTTTCAGAGACGTCTAAACTATTGGTATTAATATGGACATTTTTATCAATAATTCCTTTAAAAATATTGATATTTTCTTTAAAAATATCTATATTAATATCAATATTTTTTCTGAGGGGAAAAATGGATCAGGAAAAGCAGCGGCTTCTGGACAAAGAACGTACTCGAATCCATACCAGCCTGCTAGGTCAACGGAATGCTTTCGAACTGGCACCAGCCAACAGATTCCATCCTTAAAGCAGACAAAGCTTTTTTTTCCAGCATAAAGATGCAGTGGTGGAGAAAGCTTTGCTTGCAGAATATCTTTGGATCATGCAGTTGTCAGAGGCACAGGAGCTCTGCCAGGAAAACAGTCAGCAACCTTAGATGTGACATAGATTAGTCAATGAATGTATTTCAGGACTTCGGGCGGAAGTGGGGGAGAGAGTGCCCCTCCAGTTACTGTTCGACTTTGGCTCCCCCGCAAGGAGGATGGAAGTTACAGGCCAACAATATCTGGCAGGCCAAAGGATCCCTGTCCCTGAACTAAATAAAGTAAACAGGAGAAGTCATGAGTTACAAAAGATCAAACATAAAAGGGTGAATGCAGAATTCCCTTTGAAGGTGGGAAGTGAATTGACTTCATATCTAATATATAAGTGTTCTGAGGTTCAAGCTATCTTCAGCACTTGCCATAATCTTTGGTTTGCAAGGCTTTGGGACCTTTTGCAGCTCACACAGAACAGAAGGATAGCTGGGAAAGGGAGCCTCGAACATAGCGGTCCTGTACCTTTCAACAGTCATGCAGTTGAGGGACTTTTGGCAGGTGCAGTGGGTCGTGCAGGGTGAGAGAAGTTGCACTAGCTGAAATTCTTCCTTCTGGACAATTATTAAAGGGTACAGAAGCCTTGTCTTCCTCCTTTGCAATCTGGCAATTTTGAATACTGCAAATTCAATCTTGAGCACTTAAATGCAGAAAGGGGTTTCCTGATGATGTGGAAGCAATTTGCAAAGGTCAGATTGCCCTAAAATAAATGAATGCAATAGCTTTTACCCTGGGAAGTGTTTTCATTTTCATATCATTCTGGAGTTTGCACATGGTTCATCAGGCAAGGTGCTTGAAGCACAGACAATGCTGTACTTAATCACAATACGAGCTAGTGAAATATTCAAGGGCAGCTACATAGCAAATGTTTTAGCAGTATGAGGTTATGCCGGAGTTCCTGCAAATGGATATTGATTTGGAATTTGCTGAAGAACTAATATAAGTCAAGATGTTATGCTCTTAAATGGCCATACTAAAGATAGCTACATACTACTAGATAGCCACTGAGCATGAATAGCTATGACAACAGATCTCTTAATGTCCAAGGGTCAGAATTAATGGAGACCTGTGTGTAAATTGTGTATGTCCTGAACTATCTATGAATCATGTTTGGCTACAAACGCACACTTTATGCACATATATGATACATAATATAAATATTAAATATAAAGTTTCATAAGCAGCTGCCTTGTAGCAAGTCAAACTATTTCTGCATCTCACCCAGTATTATCTACTGTGATGGGCAGCAGCTCACTAGGGTCTCTGGCAATGCTTTTTCCAATCACCTGTTCCCTCTGTGTACGTGTGTGTGTGTGTGTGTGTGCGTGTGCGTGCTTGCGTGTGTGTGTGTGTGTGTGTGTGTGTGTGTGTGTGTGTGTGTGTGTGTGTGTGTGTGTGTGTGTGTGTGTGTGAGAGAGAGAGAGAGAGAGAGAGAGAGAGAGAGAGAGAGAGAGAGGACAGGGATTGGAGACATTCTCCATGCAAAGCATGAGCTCTGTCATTGAGTTATGGTCCCTTCCCAAAGATGAACAGGCCCTTATTCTTCTCATTCCTCATGGTGGTCCTTGCTCACACCTCATCATATTCTAAGAGTGTAGCTGCTAACATTTTTAAAAAAACAAATTGATAAAGGGATAGCAGACAGGTAAATCAATGAGCATTTCCCATAGCCTCAGATTTGTAGAGTCAATAGTAGGAATTAATCTCTAGTTTGTGCATACCCGTCACTGCATGTAGAAAATGTGGAGTGAGCCAATTCCTGCACATATATACACTACCCACAAGATCCATCAACATGCTTTTTGGAAGGGAAGGTGGATTATGTGAGTAGGAGGTGCTCACATAATTGACGTATACATAGATGTAGGCATTTGATCAAATGGTATATTCTATATGTAGTAGTAACTGAGGTACAGAGGAGCTCAAGGCTTGTGCCTTCCCCTTTCTCCATGCCAGGCCACTGTGTGAACTATCCCAATATGTAGTACGGGGCAGGGAACAGTGATACTATAAGAGCAGCTCATGAGTAAGGTGATCCCAAGGTTATCTTAATTCTAGGCATTCTCCAACAGTGATGTTTTGCTTTTCCAGATTGTTTAAACATAGGAAGCTGCCTTATACTGAGTCAGACCATTGGTCCATCTAGCTCAATATTGTCTACACTGACTGGCAGTGGCTCTCCAGGGTTTCAGGCAGGAGCATTTTCTCAGCTCTACCTGGAGATGCTGGGGATTGAGCCAGGGACCTTCTGCGTGCAAGACAGATGTTTTAATGCTGAGCTATAGCCCTTCCCCAAATAAAGTGCTTGGCAATCAGAGTTTAAACTTTTAGAAGTTGGGAGACAAATGTGGGACACATTCAAATTCCAAAAGGAAGAAGTTTCTAAAACAAGTTGCACTGTGGGTTCCTTAAAGAGAATTGGGCCACATATGATAGCATTCTACATCACACACACACACAGCTTATAACAATGCTAAGTTTTGGGCTCATAGAGAAACAATTGCTTTTTATTCTGTATCATTTCTTCTACTCTGGGGGAAAGAACCGGAGAGGGAGAGGTTGTGACAGTTTCCCATGCCTTTTTTCTCTCTGTTCCAGCTTATCTGTCCTTTGGTACCTGCTTTTTTGTTGTTTTACTTATTTACTACCAGAATTGTTCCTGTGCTGTCTGGGCCAGCCATTTGCCCTTGTGTGACTTAGCATCGCATCCTACTCTTTTGGGGGAAGAGAGTATTGATTATTCTCTAGCCACTTTGGAATGCAATATATGGCACTCATAAATGCAGGGACTCTTCTGAGAACTTTCACAGGCTGTACTAACACTAAATTTGTCTCTGCCTTAGTGCCCACATGCAAATGAAAGAGAGGGGAGCAAGGACATTTTCTGAATAGAGAATTCTTTGTATACTAAATCCTGTTATCTTAATGATTCAGTGATGTGAGCAAGGTGACATTTTAAGTCCTTTAAATTCATATCACAGGTGGAAAGTCAAAATAATGATCCAAAGCTTTCAGGGTGCTGCCTAATGAAGGGGCCATCGCTCAGTGGGAGATCATCTGCTTTGCATGCAGATGGTTTCAGGCCCAGTGCCCAGAATCTCCAGCTAAGTCTGGGAGAGAACCCTGTCTGAAATCTTGGAGAGCTGCTGCCAATCAGTGTAGACACCAGTGGGCTAGATACAGTGGCAGCTGGTTTGGTGAGGCAAAGAGACAGTCTCCTGACACATGTTACTGCACCTTACTTGGACAGGCCTGAGGTAGGGTAAGGTGATGGTAAGGTTGAGGCTGTGCAGGTGCACTGGTGGGAGCACCAAACTGGCCCTGCACAGTCCTGCCCTTGCCCCATCCCCATCCAGTTAAGATGCAGCAATGCTGGAGTCAGGAGTTTGGTTCCGTTCTACCATTCTGGTCACTGTTGGCTAACATGGTATAAAGAAGCTTCCAATGTTCCAGTTAAAGTCAATGGTACAGAACGTGTGACTAGATGTTGTTGGACTCCAACTCCCATCAGTCCCAACCACCATGGCCAATGGTCAGGGATGATAGGAGTTATAAGCGTATCTGAAGGGTTGTAGGTTCCCCACCCCTGATTTAAATAGTACAGGCCCAAGTCTGTAGTGATTCCCCCCTTCGGCAAAAGCATGACATTAGGCCACACCAGTGGATCAGAGAAGATTTTAGATGGATCTCCAGTATAGTAGCTCCCTGGGTGTGAGTGAGAATTGGGGACAAGTTGCCAAATGAGACTATCCAGATCAGTAGATGAGGGTAAAAGGTGGAGTAATGGAAAGCACATCTGAGACAATGTATGTGACAAAAGATGATTTAAAACAAAGCCAATTTGAGCTTCGCGTCTGAAAATGGCCAGAGATACATTTCTGCAGCTGGCCTTGAATGAACTGTCCTAATTTTGCTTTATGCTATTAATATGCTTTGTCAATTTCACTGTGCAGCTTTTGATCTCAAAAGTGAAATTGACAAATCTCAATCACAGTTCTGAGAGAAGCAGGTTGGGGAAAAGAAATGAATGGCATGACCCCCAATTTCTCTGCTGGAGTGCACATCTAGCCCTTTGGATGAAAGAAAAGGGAATAAAAGAAGAATTCATAAGGACACTTTGTTGGATGCTATCTTCCCTGACCCAAGGCTTTTTCCTGTGCTATAAGACTTTTCCTGCTGTGCTTCTCCACACCAATAGCCTTCAGTGAATAGATATATTGCAATTGTCATAGGTGAAGTGCCTGTGGAAGGATCTCACACACAAAGCAAGAAATAAGGTGCTCTTTGCAAAATCATATGGATAAGCTCTCAAAGTGGACAGTACTAGGCATGTGGATCTGAGGAGTTGTAATTAGGGCTGCAATGTTGATTGATTTGATGCATGTTTACTTCTAAACAAAGCATGCATTGCATTGAACTGTGAATAGGCTACACTTACAGTGTAATCCTGTGCATGATTAAGTTACATTATCTTCCGTGAGTCTCAGTCCTGGAAAAATGTGCAAAAGGGTTGTAGTTTACCTCCATTCATGCCAAGCCTGACACCAGCCTGTTCCATTTGTGAGCCCTCATGGCTCGTACCTGGTGCTTTTCAGCTCACTTGGCCCCACTGGCTTCTCAAGGATTGCTATTGCTGGGACCTGTGCTTTTAAACTTATAGATACATTATCTGGAGTGAGGGGTTGAGCAGTGAGGTGGCCACATTTGTTGATGACACCAAATTGTTCAGGGTGGTAAAAACAGAAAAGGATTGTGAGGTGCTGCAGAACAATTTTCCAAACTGAATGAATGGGCATTTTAAAAGCAAATGTAAGCAAGTATATTGGAGCATAAAAAAAAAAAATCCTTACTTCACATGCATGTTAATAGGGTCTAAGTTGGTAGTGACCCATCAAGAATGATACTTTGGGGTAGCTCACTGAAGATGCTGATCCAATGTGTGGCAGGTGTAAAAAAAAATTCAAATCCTTGTTAGGAAAGAGATTGAAAATATCACTGCCAATCTCATAATGCCATTAGTTATTATGACGGTGAGACCATCATATGGTGAGACCGCACTTGGAACTGAACTTAAGATTGGATCTGCATAGTTTGTTTATTTCCTCAATGGGAAGGAAATTATTGATGGGAGAAAACCCAGAAAAGGATGGAGGAGCATAAGGGTGTCCCTCTGCCTGCACTGCCATTCTGCCAGCAAGAGCCCAGTAAGGTGTTGTTTGAGATGGAAGAACTGCCTTCTGTTCCCCCACACACATCACACACACACACACACAAATCTTTTAGGTAGAATCAACGCTTAGGTTGGTGAAGTCACTACAACCAACAATTAACTCATATGTTGTATCATGCAAATTGAGCATAAGTATACTAGGCTTACTACCTGCACCTATGAGTTTATTGCCCCTTAAGGACTGGATGGCATTAACTGTAGCTGACTGAGTCATGTGTGGTATCCCTTCCGTCAGTATCATCTCTTGTTTGGCCTTCCTCTTTTTCTACTCCCTTCTGTTTTTCCCAACATTATTGTCTTTTCTAGTGAATCCTGTCTTCTCATGATGTGTCCAATGTATGATAACCTCAGTTTCATCATTTTAGCTTTTAGTGACTTCTGGTTTAATTTGTTCTAACACCCAATTATTGGTCTTTTTCACAGTCCATGGTATGCGCAAAGCTCTCTTCCAACACCACATTTCAAATGAGTTGATTTTTCTCTTATCCGCTTTTTTCACTGTCCAACTTTCACATCCATACACAGAGATCGGGAATACTATGGTCTGAATGATCCTGACTTTAGTGTTCAGTGATACATCTTTGCATTTGAGGACCTTTTCTAGTTCTCTCACAGCTGCCCCCCGCCCCAGTCCTAGCCTTTTTCTGATTTCTTGACTATTGTCTCCATTTTGGTTAATGACTGTACCAAGGTATTGATAATCCTTGACAAGTTCAATGTCCTCATTGTCAACTTTAAAGTTACATAACTCTTCTGTTGTCATTACTTTAGTCTTTTTGATGTTCCATTGTAGTCCTGCTTCTGTGCTTTCCTCGTTAACTTTTATCAGCATTCGTTTCAAATCATTACTGGTTTCTGCTATTAGTATGGTATCTGCATATCTTAAATTATTGATATTTCTCCCTCCAATTTTCACACCTCCTTCATCTTGGTCCAATCCAGCTTTTTGTATGATACATTCTGCATATAGATTAAACAAACAGGGTGATAAAATACACCCCTGTCTCACACCCTTTCCGATGGGGAACCAATTGGTTTCTCCATATTCTGTCCTAACAGTAGCCTCTTGTCCAGAGTATAGGTTGCGCATCAGGACAATCAGATGCTGTGGCACCCCCATTTCTTTTAAAGCATTCCATAGTTTTTCATGATCTACACAGTCAAAGGCTTTGCTGTAATCTATAAAGCACAGGGTGATTTTCTTCTGAAATTCCTTGCTCCGTTTCATTATCCAACGTGTGTTTGCAATATGATCTCTGGTGCCACTTCCCTTTCTAAATCCAGCTTGGACATCTGGCATTTATCGCTCCATATATGGCAAAAGCCTTTGTTGTAGAATCTTGAGCATTACTTTACTTGCATGGGATATTAAGGAAATAGTTCAATAATTACTGCATTCCCTGAGATCCCCTTTCTTTGGAATTGGGATGTATATGGAACGCTTCCAGTCTGTGGGCCATTGTTTAGTTTTCCATATTTCTTGACAAATTTTTGTCAAAATTTGGACAGATTCATTCTCAGTAGCTTGTAGCAACTCTGTTGGTATGCCATCTGTTCCTGGTGATTTGTTTCTTCCAAGTATTTTAAGAGCAGCTTTCACCTCCCATTCTAAAAATTCTGGTTCTTCCTCATATGGTTCCTCCATAAATGAATCTGTCATCCTGGCATCTCTTTTATAGAGTTCTTCAGTGTATTGCTTCCATTTTCCTTTTATTTCATCTCGACCAGTCAGTGTGTTCCCCTGGTGATTATTCAACATCTCTACTCTTGGTTTAAATTTCCCTTTCATATCTCTAATCTTTTGGAATAGGGCTCTTGTTCTTCCCTTTTTGTTGTCCTCTTCTATTTCTATTCAATAACTATTGTAATAGGTCTCTTTGTCCCTACGTACTAGTCACTGTATTGTTGCATTTAGGGTTCTGACCGTGTTTCTATCTCCTCTTGCTTTTGGTTTCCTTCCCTCTTTAACCATTTTAAGAGTTTCTTCAGTCATCCATTGAGGTCCTTCTCTATTTTTAACTAGAGGTATTGTCTTTTGCATTCTTCCCTGATAATGTCTCTGACTTCACTCCATAGTTCTTCTGGTTCTCTGTCAACTAAGTTTAAAGCCTCAAATCTGTTCCTTATTTGATCTTTATATTCTTCTGGGATGTTATTTAAATTGTATTTTGGCATTATGATTGCTTTCTTGGTCTTCTTTAGCTTTACTCTGATTTTCGATACAACCAGTTCATGATCTGTACCGCAGTCTGCTCCTGGTCTTCTTTTTGCCGAAAGTATGGAACTTCTCCATCTTCTGCTACCAATTATATAATCAATTTGATTCCTATATTGACCATTTGGTGATGTCCATGTGTACAGTCTTCTTTTCGGTTGTTCAAAAAATGTGTTCGCAAGAAACAAATTATTGGCTTCACAGAATTCAATTCCTACTTCTTCTCTGTTCCCTATTTTTGCATTCCAGTCCCCCATGATTATCAGCACATCTTGTTTTGGTATGTGATCAATTTCCTCCTGTACTTCTGAGTAAAATCTCTCCAATTCCTCTTCTTCTGCATTTGCCATTGGAGCATAGACTTGGATGATGGTTATGTTAATAGGTTTCCCATTTAATCTCATTGATATCACTCACTCAGACCTTGCATTGTAGCTCTTAATTGCTTTTGCTACATCACTTCTCACTATTAAAGCAACTCCATTTCTTCTTAATTTCTCATTTCCTGCATAAAATATTTTGTAGTTGTCTGATTGAAAATGTTCCATTCCCGTCCATTTTAATTCACTCACACCAAGTATTGTAATGTTGATGCGTTCCATTTCTTGCTTGATGATTTCTAACTTTCCCTTGTTCATGCTTCTCAGATTCCATGTTCCTATCGTGTAAGTCATACAACTCCAGACTCTCCTTTCGCATCTGTGCACATCAGCCTCTGGGCTTCCTTTCGGCTTTGACCCAGCTGCGTCATTAGTCACAGCGCTACTCGTACTTGTCCTTTGTTCTTCCCCAGTAGCTCAGTGAGTGCCTTCTGACCTGGGGTCTCATCTTCCAGCACTATCTCGTATTGCATTTTGGATACTCTGTTCATAGGGTTTTCATGGTAAGAGATATTCAGAGGTGGTTTACCATTGCCTTCCTCTGAGTTTGGATGCATCTTAGTCTGTTGTCTCAGCTTTGACCATTCCACCTTGGGTGCCCCTGCTAGGAGTTTAGCCTCTTGGTCTAGACTCCTGATGGCATTGCTCTCAGGTTCTTCAACACTCTCAACCCCCCTCACCATGTTAAGGTGCGCATCCTAAAGTGAAAATACATTTATCAAAATACATATAATAGTGAATATGTTAATATGTGAACATATAATATGTTTGCAAAAAGTGTATATTAGGAGAAATGTGCACTATGCTAGTGAAATTTTTGTGAAGACTTTTAAAAAACAAAACAAAAACCTCGAAGTGATGTGGAAATGTTGTGAACTGAATTTAAGATTGGAAAAATGAGAAACTGAGAAAAACCAAAGTTGTCTAATTCATCCATCCCTAGGTTCTTCCTGAAAGCTCATGCTGCAATCAGTGTGTTAGTCTAAAGTGGCACAAGACTTTCATCCAACTCAACATAAACAGAGGTTTTGTGAAAGTGTGAATTGTGTTCTTACAAGCAGTTTCATTATTCACATTAATTGGCTTTTCACTTCCCAGACAACCCTATTATTCAATATGTGGAAACTTCTACTTCTTGGGCAAACAGGCAAACAGATCAAATCATTTTCTACAGATGTTGCTGAGATCAAGAATATAATATTTTGGTTAAAAGCATTTGGCTCCTTTGTATAAAAGTGTACAAAGCAGAATATGAGAGCTCTGGCTTGGGTGATATCTCTCTCTGAAGTAAAGTGGGAGAGCTCTCTTTAGAACATAGGATCATACCAATAAGTCAGAGTCCCCGTTGTCTGACACAAACTATAATGCAGTGTGTGTGCACTCTCCAAATGTCAGCCTACACAGAGGCAGCGTCTGAATCACATCTAGTAGCCCTACAAAGCCCTCTGGCTGGCATCTATAATATGCTTAGTGTCATTCATCATCACATCCCTTTGGCATGGCATTTCAGTTGGGAAGCTTGGCACTGATTGCAGGATGTGGAAATCAGAGGAAGAAATTAATAGGAATGCAAAAAAAGGAGGGGGACAAGAGGATTAATAAATAAATAATAAACACTTCATCTCCCATTCAGAAATAAACCCCAAAACTTATTTTAATCCTTTAACGTGCAGCTGAACTAGGCACAATTCCAGTCACCATGCTCTTCAGTATAAGGGGTTCAAGCATGGCAGCAAAGCATCATCACTATGTTCTAGCACAGCCTTTACCAAACTTTGGGTCCCCAGATGTTGCTGGACTACCGTTCCCATCATTCCTGACCATTGGTCATGCTGGCTGGGGCTGATGGGAGTTGTAGTCCAACAACATCTGGGATCCAAAGGTTGGAAAAACCTATTTTAGCACAATACTTTTACAAGCTTTATATCTTCTGAAAACTTTTCTGTATGCTTGTATGCTGAGAAAATCTGAGTATCTGCCATGGAACCCATGTATGCTACAGAGGATTCTGGGTGACGGGGCAGCGGCTCAGAGTCACATCCATTTTCTGCATAGCATTGGCCAGACCTTCTGAACCTTACTGTCACCCTGCATCACCAAGAGTGCACCCTGTCTTTCACAGAACCTTCGTGGTGCAGAGTGGTAAGCGGCGGTAACGCAGCCGAAGCTCTGCTCACGGCCGGAGTTCAATTCCAATGGAAGGAGGAAGTCGAATCTCCGGTAAAAGGGGTCGAGGTCCACTCAGCCTTCCATCCATCCGTGCTCGGTAAAATGAGTACCCGGCATATGCTGGGGGGGGGTAAAGAAAGGCCGGGGAAGGAACTGGCAATCCCACCCCATATATACGGTCTGCCTAGTAAATGTCGCAAGACGGCACCCTAAGAGTCGGAAATGACTCGCACTACAAGTGCGGGGACACCTTTACCTTTACCTTTTTATCTGCACTGCTACTCTTCTAGCTAAATAACCCCAGATAAGCTTCCAAAGAAACTCAGGCGTTCCTACGAAATCATTTGAAAGCCAGTTGTGTTAGCAGAAATGGTCTAGTCCTGAGAGAAAACCTATGACAGAGCCTGTGATGATACCATGTAAGACTAAGTCATGAAAGGAAAGCCCTACATGCTATATGTCAAAGTTGGGGCATGGGGGGGGTTGGGAGAAAATCTAGTAATTTTCAGGGGGGCTTACTGGCTTTTCAGGAGGTTTACTGGGAAAAGTAGAAGTAGCAGAAGCTTCCCTTCCTTCTTCATGCAGATTGTTCCTACAGCAAGCAGCTGCAAAGCTATTAGAGCCCAGTGCACCCACCCACCCACAATGTCTCCCTTGAAACAACACTTTGTTATGACATAGTGTCATTCCAGGGACATGGGGGGCACAATGACCCTCACAGCACTCCAGATTGCTGAATCTGCCTCCCTAGAGCCCTTAACTTGTTAGAATCTCATTTATAAGGGTAGGGGAGCTTCTGATTAACGGGAAAACCAACACCACAACCAGACATTCCAAGTGATTCCTGCTAAGTGCTCAGAGTGTTCTGAATGGTGCATTTCCAGTGGTCAGAACTGGCAATCAGAGTTTACTCTTTTAGCAGCTAGGCTCTTAGAGCTTCCTGTCCCTGCAAGAGCCTTCTGGTTTTGTTCATATATGCCTGCTGATTTCCCACACAACATGAGTTCCCAGACATCCCAGTGCAACAAAAGAAAACAGAGCACCGATTGTAGGTTGTGTGGCTTTAGGCCCTGTCCTGTAACCAGGCAAATGGAAAGGAAAGGATAGCACTGGAGTCTGTCAGTGTAACGTTGGGTTAGTAATTGGACTTGGAGTAGCCCAGAAGTGCAGAAGAGGGGGTTGTTCTAAGTCCTCACTGTTCATCATTAGATTAGTTCCCTTGGCTCCCTTTGTGTGAAGCTTTTCTTACAAATAGGTATTAGAGAAGGCCCACAAGTCTCATCATACCCTTTTTTACATTATTATCTCTGCTTGCTAGCATGGCTCTTAGTGTCTCAAGCAAACCCTTCCTAAAGAAGGGTGTTGGCGTTGCTGTCTGCTTGAGTGGAGATGGCTCAGAAATGGCTTTCAGAGTCAAGTTCTTGGCAGCTTTTAAAAAGAGTCTTTTAAAATATCTGAGATGCAACCCACATACCACATCAGGGATAGCCAATGTGCTGTCCTCCAGATATTGTTTGACTCCAACTCCTATCAAGCCCCAACTAGCATGACCGTTAGTCTGGGATAATGGAAGTTGTGGTCCAACAACATCTAGAGGGCACTACATTGGCTATCCTGGACCTAGATTGACCACTGATGGTTCTTTCTATGATGTCTCTAGTCCCATCCTCCATGGGTGGACTTTGCTGTCATCTCTGATTCCGTCTGCCCTAGCTTTACTGGGTCTGCACTTTGTGGATTGGGCATTTTCCTCTACAGTTATTATTTTGCTCATGGTATGAAGACCGTGTTATGGTTTGGGCACATAGATTTTGTGGTCTAAGGTTTTATCCTACAGTTTATTTGGGGGGGGTGTCTGGGTTCCAAGAAGGCAAGGTAGAAAGGAGAAGAGAAGCATGGATAGTTTCAGACTGAATAGCTTAATCAAATGTTGCCAGGTAGAGCTGAATTAAGATCACTCTAATGCCATAGTTTATACTTCCTGCCTTCCCTCCTAACTGCGACTCACTTCCCGTTGGATTTTATCTGATTAATCACAGCATGTGTGCGCTCACATGCACATACACACATGGTATGTGCTGACTCTGAGGCTGCAATCCTATATCCTGAGAGTTAGTTCCATTTAATCCAACTGGAATTTCTTTTGAGTAGAAGTGTATAGGATTAAACTGAGATCTGTGCTGGCAAAACCTAGAAAGGTATTGACATGCATATATATCTACCATGAGGTTCGTTGCCAGTAGCTTAGGAACAAATGTGCTGTACTCTCCCCTCCATTTCCTTTGTTACACCATGTCAGGGGTTGGGGAACCTCTGCCTTTCAGGCCAAAGTTGGCCAGCCAGGCTATTCTCCCCAAACCATACACACCTGCCCCACACCTAATGTCATATGTGATGTCAGATGCAGGTCAGATATACGGCTAGATTCTGTGGTTGGAAAGCAGGATTGAACTCCCTGCACATCAGTTCATGGGTGGGGAGTTCAATCCTACTTGGTTTGGGTGCCTCAGCAAGTTCCCCACTGAGAACTCGCTGATGCACCTCCGACCGGCAGAAAGCAGGACTGAACTCCCCTTGTATCGTCTGATGCATAGGGAGTTCAATCCTGCTTGGTTTGGATCAGGTCAGGTAGTGAGTATGTTAATTCACCACAAGCTGCCCATTAGAACTCAAACTGCTTTTTCCCCCTCGTTTGGATGGCTCATCAGCGTGATTTACTATTTTGCCTGACAAGGCTCAGAAGACTGTTAAATGAGGTTGATGTGAAAAATTGTCTTGTTGGTTTGACGGTTAAAGCAAACAAAAAGGCACCACATAATTTAGGCTGTTCTGGTTTGTCGATACTATAACTGCCTGTTTGGCAAGTAAGGCCCTGCGTTAGTGCTTTGTCAATATATGCCCATTATGCTCCTGAGGCTCTGGCAGCTGAAGAACCATTAGGCCAAATCCACAATGTAAAAATAAATCATGCATCTCCAATGGATTGCTTGTAATGTACTGCAGCAAGCATGTGTGGCTTAGAATGGCAGACGTTATTATATCAACAGATATTGCTGAGAATGGGACTGAGATCCCCAATAATAAGAAAAGTGTCATGCACCTCTTCCACCCCACCCCACCCCATCCCTGGCTTAATTTGAACCAGAGCACAGTCAAGCTTGGCCTCAGAATTTATTTTCCATTTTTGGAATGAGTCCTGAAACCTGTGAAGTAATAATATAGCCAAGGGTACTTTTAAGCATGTCTAAAGTACCTTTCCCTCACTTCTAAGTGACTGCTGCCACCCTGGACCTGCATATCGAGGATTAATGGACAAAGTCTAGACTAGAGCGTCAGTTCTAGCTCATCTTCTGGATCGGTTTGTGAATGAGATCTATGCAAACTGACCTCAGTATAAACAAATTCAGTTTGACAATAGAAAGAGTGGCTTCAGCTAAAAAGAGTCACTGATAATCAGCCGTGAGTAAGGATGAGTCAAGTAGTCTAGCGAATCTCTTATGACTATATTACTTCAAGATACTAACAATATTGGAGCAAGTGGCCAAATTCTTGAATGTGGCTATTTGTGTTAGACCATTAATGATTGCTTGATAGTCTCCAAACCAACTATATGTTATTTGGCCCTTTGTAATTTTGGAGTCGCTGATTCATAGGGTACCCAAAAGTTGTAATCGACTTGAAGGTATGTAACAACAACAACAAAAATTTAAAAAAATATTATTTCACCTATTTATATATATTCCATTTATATTTTTTAAATGAGGATGTAATAGTATCTAGTTTTATCTGATGATTCAATGGTCTGTTGACTGTAATAAAATTTGATTTGATTTGAACTAGTCTGTTAAATACACTGCAGTAGGGATGGGCAGCCTGTGACCCTCCAGATGCTGTTTGACTCCAACTCCCATCAGCCCCATTGACCCTTGGGCACAATGGGTGGGGCTGATGGGAGTTAGAATCCAACAACAGTTGGAGGGTCATTGGCTCCCCATCTTTGCACTGTAGAGTGGACACTGTCTCTGGGTAATTAATCTGTTCTTTGTTGTAGAGAGAGTGCTTCTAATCCTCAACAATCTGTGATTCTGAATTCTTGGGGACATAATAATTTCATGCTATTCTATAATTTATTATAGAACAACCTTGAAGCAGGTTTTCCTCACACCATATCCGAGCAACAATACAGTTAACATTGTGTTCTTAATACAATCTGTGCATGTACTAACACTGGTGAACAGGAGTATGCAATTACTGGAAATATATCCCTGAAAGAGGTTGATGGGTCATTATGGTTTGCAGAAATCCGGTGCCCCATGATCTCAGTGGCCTTTGAAACCACAATGTGTCCTGCAGAATAACATATGAAGAGGTTAAAGACCATGTTCAGCCTCTGATCTTGAGAGACTTCAGCATCCACTTGCCACACAAAGTAGTTTCCAGCTTTTCCTGATGTAATTTTGCCCACTGTTGGTTTATCTAGCAAATGTTGGCTTTCCTCATCCTGTTCATTTCATGGTCTGGCAAAAATGCTAGTAAACATAAAGAATGTGCATTTCCTACGGGGCCAAGAAGGGAGGGAAGGGGAATGTTTTTGAGATTAGCAATGAGCAATCATAATTAAAATGGCCACCAAAATATAGAAAGCCTTCAAATTGCTATGTATCCGATTCCAAATGACCAACCAAAGCTACACAGGTTGGGGTCCTACCAATGACACAATCCTGTTTTTCGCCACATACACACATTCATGGTAAACTGTCTGGCGGTCATATGGACAGTAAGAACTTTGCTCCTACACAGGGACCAATCTGATGGGGACAAAGGTTTTCAAATGATGAGAATTGCCCAGACTGAAAGTTGAACCCAACTGTGTCATTGCACGAGTGGAAGCGGACTTCCCCTTCCTCTCCTACCCTTGCCTGTCCCCCCATCTGCTCTGGTTGGGGGGAAACCCAATGCAGAGTCAGGGGTGTGGGGACATGCAGGGGGAGGATAGGGAGGGGGAAGTTCCATCTCATGAGTGGAAGTTGTTCTGCTCATATAATGGATTTGTTGAATATACCCTTGAATGTGGGGGCATATTCTGAACTGATTTGTTTGAGGGGTAGGGATGGGAGACAACTTCAGTTTGCAATTATAGCCAAATCTATCAAATTCGCACTTTCCAAAACAATATGAGAGCTGAAACACAGCTGTCTTTTGAAATTCTCACATATCTGAATTTTGATGCAGTTCTCCAACCAACCAAAAATGCATATATTAGGGGCAAGTGTGCATAAAAACAAATAGTAAAAATAACATAAAAATGCATTGTTTTCAGAGAAGTTGCTTGCGAAAATGTCTGCATTAGTCAAAAGTGCATAGAAAAATGTGTTTATTAGGAAAACGTTTGCACTAAAATGCTGAAGAATTTCCATAAGGATTTAAAAAACAAACACGCAAATTGCTGCAGAACTGTGGAGAATTGAATTTAAGATTGGAAAAATGACAAACTGAGAGAACTGAAACTGAGGGATCCTTTTATCCCTATTAAGGAGAGGGAATTATTTTTACATGCTTTTTGGTAAACCTGGACCTTCTTTTCCATGTGTATTTCAGGAGGCACAAGATTTACAGAGAGGAGCACAACCTAACCTTGGATTCAGTGATGCAGCTCAGGCAGGAGGCAAGCTGGCTCCAGTTCCACCTGGGAATCAATCGCCATGCCTTGTATCCACGGTCCAGTCCCACTATTGACCAACTCCTCCAGGATACAAAAGACTTCAGCACCATCAGTGCTGGTAGGTTTCCTTTCTGAATGCCCCCCCTTCCCAATTCATGAACTATGAGCACAGAATAAGATTTGGTAGGGTTTAATGGGGAATTAGTAACATTTTTTTTGTAACAAAACACAGTTGTAGCACTAGCTAACCAATAATGTGGACAGGCAAAGAACTATTGGGGCTTTAAAGAGCCCTTTAATTAAAAGCTTCCTGTTTGCACATTCAGTTCATTTTATTGCTTCCTGATAAGCACAAGTAGGGGGTTAGTGATGGGTAATCTATTAATTGCCCTTTGAAAAGGCTCTCTTAAATATCACAATGTCAGTTTTTGACCCCATTTTTTGTAGCTAGTAACACTATTATGCTATAAAAATTAAAAGGAAAAAAGATTCATGAGAAGAAAACAAAACATATAAAAAAATTGCTTCCGAAAATTCACTTGGTTAAAAAGGTTTGTTGTTGTTATATGCCTTCAAGTCGATTACGACTTATGGCGACCCTATGAATCTTTTGGATGTATTCATAGGGTTTTCATGAGGTATTCAGAGGTGGTTTCCATTGCCTTCCTCTAAGCCTATGGCAATTGGTATTCCCAGGCAGTCTCCCATCCAGGTACTAATCAGCCCTGACCCTGCTTAGCTTCTGAGATCAGACGAGATTGGGAGGTTGAAAAGGTAGCTTACCACTTTACATAGTGGGCTGCTATTAAAATTCACTTGGTTTTTTGGCAATAAAATCTTGAATATATCCAAGAGTAGACCTCTGAACCTTGCTGTGAATTTTGCCTCCTCTCCCCGCTACAATCTCTTCACCCAGTCCCTGCCAAAATCTCCTATGGTGCCCTTGTCATGAATAGAGGACACCCAAAGTTTTTCCAAAGATTGTCATCATTTGTGATGTCTGAAGATCTTAATGCCCCCTGTTAGGCCAATCACATCAGTTCTATCATACATCTCATCTCCAAGAAGACAGCCCTATTTGTTGGGTCTGAAGCTCATTGCTTTTTTGTTTTCATTTCAGACTACAGCCAGGATGAGAAAGCATTGTTGGGTGCCTGTGACTGCTCACAAAGTACGTGAAATGTATTAGTTTCTATTATCCACAGGAGTACTTCATATTGAGGAGAGTGAAGGAATTTTAATAACAGTGCTATCCATTAACATTGCTATTGATATGGCTGTTTAATTTATTATTACTCCTGATGTATGTTTAGGTTCATGCTTCGTGTAACCCTAAACACAACTCTAACATGGTATTGTTGTTTTCCCTTCCCTTGTTCCATAGATATTCAAGATTTTGTTTTGCATTTTCTTATTCACTGTATGCAACAGTCTCTATATGCAGATATCTTAACTACATTATGAATATTACAAATCTAAGCTGGGTCAGACATCCAGCATTCCTTTATTAAACTTGTAGTACATGGAAATTAGCCACTTCAATTGGATTAAGAGCATCCAATGAGCCTTTGACCCAGAATGCTTCAATCAAAGTTATGTCCTAGACTGAAATGTTCATATTCATTTCCATAGAACAGGAACCTGTTCTGCCAAGTCATCCCTCGTTTCCTAATGGAGCAATCCCAAAATGAGCTATGTCTAGATGTTAATTGTAAGGATTTGCAAAACTCACATAGCAAACTAAGTTGCTGATTTCAGTCTTTCTCACCCCCACCTATACCCATCCCCTCTCTTTGGTGATAGGCTTCGCCTTTTCTTGACAAATGTCTCGTGAACACTGGGGTTGCCAACTAAGTGGGGAAATGACCTAGCTGTACTTGTTTGTGTGATGATGATTAATATGATTATCCAGCCCTCCCTCCAAGGAGCTCAGAGTGGTACATATGGTGGTTCTCCCACAACACTGTTTGATCTTCACAACAACTCTGTCGAGTAGATTAGGCAGAAAGAGAGTGATGGGCACAAGGTCACCCAGCAAATCTCATGGTTGAGTGTGGATTTGACCTTGGCTCTCCCTGATTTTAGTTAAACAGTCTAACAGCTACACCACACTGGTTCTCACTGGTTCTTCTTCCTGTTGCTTAATATCTTGCTTTTGGGCTAGATGTCAGAAAATAAGGGACAAATCTGCCCCTGCCATTCATCTTTAGCAAATAGACAACCTGTGAGAGGGAATCCATTTCTGGATCCAACAAGAGCTACAGGGACCTGGCCTCTGTCCCAAACAACTCCACCCACCCATCAGACTTGCTTTCATTTCCACCCTCTGGCCCCATGAGAGTGCCAGAAATGTAGACTTGGCAACCCCTAATCGAGACTGGCTGCATACTCTTGGGAATTGGCCAGACCTCAATATATCACACATGGCAGTATACTAAGGTGGCATAATATGGTACAGTGCTATATAGTAAGAAAATCTATTCTGTCTCAATGAATTAAGCAAGGGAGGCCCAAGCAAAAGTTCAGAAGGATCTTGGAGAGGAGAAAGGTGCTGGTAGAAACATGTAATAAAATAAATGGACTCACATTGAATATTGTGAGAGTTTAGCTCGCACTTAATTGTAAGATCAGGTGCTAGAGAGGTTGGAACTCATGAAAAGTACATGACTTATTCATGAAACATAGTACAGGGGTGACTAACCTGTGACCCTCCAGATGTTGCTGCACTCCAGCTCACATCATCACTGACTATTGGGCATGCTGGCTGGGGCTAACACAGTCCCACGAGATCCCACGAGATCCCCCATCCCTAACATAGTTTCAACATATAGAGCTTAGTGTGCTCCTTCTAGCATGATGCAAGAAGTAAAACCATGCTGCTGATTTTGGATTGTATCCAATGCGAGTCCTATTCAGAACAGACCCATTGAAATGAATGGATCTAAAGTAGTCATGTCTATTACTCCCAATGGGTCTACTCTGAGTAAGGACTAGCATTGGCTACAACCCTTCGATTCTTTGTTGAAGCAGATAATTTGACTCCTATGAAGCGACTACTAAAAAGAAACGATTTGGTAAAAGTCTGTTTGAACATTTTTTTCACTTTTCAGTTGTAAAGCCCAGTGGCGTGCATTTGAAGCTTGTTCTGCGGTTCCAGGACTTTGGGAAAGCCATGTTCAAACCTATGAGGTAAGCTTAGTTCACCTGAAAATGTTTGTCGAGCTGTTGTTATGTCTTATTATTTGTTAGGTATGGTGTGGATGTGTATAATTTTGACACCCCCATAAATACAGTAGGGCCCCGCTTTACGGCGCTTCGCTTTACAGCGATTCGCTAATGCGGCGGCTTTCAATTAGGGAAAGTCCCCGCATTAAGACGTTTGTTCCATTTTTATGGCGGTTTTTTTCCGTCGCGCGCCATTTTGATGTCATTTTCGCACGACGCATCCCATTATCATCAATGGGTTTCGCTTTACAGCGATTTCCGCTTTACAGCGGGGGGTCCGGAACGGAACCCGCGGTATGAGCGGGGCCCTACTGTAGAGAGAAAAGTGCAGTGGTATGTCCTATATAGTAGTGACTGTTCACTGACAGAAGGCAACCCATCAGCAGAACAGAGAAGGAATCCAGTTTTGGCAATCCCTTCTGCAGCATCCCATAGCCCCTCTAAATCTGCCCAGAGGGTGGCAACCCTCCAGAACAGACTTAGGGGGAGAGCAGGGTGCTGCAAAAGGGTGCAGGTTACTAAATATTGCCTCTTCTTCATTCCACTAATGGATTGCCTCCTGTCAGTGGCCTATCACCAGTAGATATCACCCACTTATAACTAATAAATTAAAGAATATAATTAGAAAAAAATTAAAATGCAAGAAATGCTAATTGAGCCATTCCTTCTTTGAGTGACTAGTACAGGGGCTTTAACTGTCTACTCTGGAATGAGACAGTTAATGAAATCAGTCCCTCTAAAACGGGCAGCTAACATGGTGCCCTCCAGATGCTACTGGACTACAGCTTCTGTCAGCCCTGACCATCTCCCATGCTGGCCTGGGCTGATGGGAGTTTGAGTCTGTCCACAGGCTCCCCATTCATGCTCTACAAAAAAAAGGAGAAGGCACCACAGGAATGGTGAGAGTGAAGTAGATTTACTGCCTTGAAATTAAAATGGTGGCTGTCACCTGACAAAAGAAATCTTAATGGGTTACTTGTGTGGCTTTTAGTTGCTAAATCAATTGTGAGTTTTCTTCCTAGAGAGAGAAAAAAGCATGCTTCTTGGTTTTAGATTATGCAGCTTCATGTCACAGCAGGTGCCAACTTAAAAGAGGCATTCCCTCTATGTGAGAGAGTATAAAATGCCTCTTTTAAGATAGCACCTGGCAGTCACCCATTTGTGTGGATTTCGCCACGCCGATTATATTAAACATTAAATATTTTAATTATATTTTAAAAGTACACCTGATGAATCAGGCAGCAGATGTTATTAGTTTTATTATCAAATACGAAAAGGTTTTTAATCAATTAATTGAACCAAACTAGAATTATACAAGGTTGAAGGAAGCCTTATTATTTTGCAGCCCTCTTGTTGCAAGTCTTGCTTGACTTGCTTCACCTCATAGAAAATGGTACCTCTTCCTCTTGGTTAGCACACACACACACACTACTGGTTTTTGCCCCACTGGAATGATACAAGAGTGAGTCTTTTTTGTCCCTGTTGCAACCCTGTAGAGCAGGAATGGGGAACCTCAGGCCTGGGGCCAAATGTGGCCCTCCAGGACTCTTTACTTGGTCCTTGGGACCTCTCCCTGGGGCATACCCTCCCCTCCTCAGGCTACACTCCCTCTTTCTATGCCACACCCCATATTGTTCTTACCCCACACTCTCCTTGAATCCTTTTGCCTGGATGGAATATGTCCTTGACCTGTGATCATACCTCTTGTGGCCTGGGTGGAGGATAGAGAGGTTGTGTGTGTGTGTCTCCATCTGATGTCAGTGTGACTGGACTGTAGCCTACTGCACAAAGGTCAGTGTTGGCCCTTACCATTGCTCTGCCCACTTTTGCCTCCTCTGGCCTCACCCACCACTGGAATGTGGCCCCCAGAGAATTGCCCACAAGGAAATGTGGCCCTTGGGCTGTAAAATGTTCCCCATGCCTGCTGTAGAATGAGCTCAAGAATACTTCAGGATTTTCTATCAGTGTGTTGTTCAAGCACGGGGATGTTTGGAGAGTTGCATCTGTGTGGTGGTGCACTAACCTCATTTTTTAATGACACCACATCTGATGAACTTTATATAGCTATGACTTTGGTTACCAAATAGTAGAGATAATGCAAAGAGGGTGTTTGGGAACCCAGCTCTGAACATCTACCCAAGAAATAACCTGGAGCTTGCTGGTTCGTTGCAGCAGGCCAACTGAGAGCCAAGCTAGATGTGACCGTTCAGGCAGCTAGCAATTGGTTTGTTTTCTTTTATTAGAACAGACATGAGGAGAGTGAATCCAAACTGGGACCCTGGTTGGAGGGGAGTTGGGGAGCTTTAGCCTCCCCCCCCCCCGCAGTCCTGATCCAGATCGTCCCCTGCATAGGGAGGAAATCTCCCATTGCAGCCGCCTTCTCTGTGGAGATAGCAGGTGTGGGGCCTGATCTGGGTCAGGATGACAGTGTAGGAAATGTGACAGTGCAACTCAGCTTGAAGCCTGGGAGGGGATTGCACGCTACATGGGAAGTAGAGAGGTAGAGACAAGTCCCCCTAAATTCCTAGACTGTTCTGTCCACTCTCACCTAAGCTCACCTTTCCTTCCAGGTGTAAACTGATATCCTCAGAGGAAACAAATCTCCCTTCCTGCTCCTTCTCTGAACTCAGTCTTCCTTTGTTCTTCTTGCCAGCATGGCTCCCTGAAGAGGAGCGCAGATGCAGCAGATATCTCTTCTGCAGCATCACCTATCTAATCAGTCACATGTACAATAAACTTAGTTTGTTATTTTTCATTTACCAGACTTTCAGTGCAATTTCTACCAAGCTGAAGTGTAACTATTGCTTAGTGTTTACTGCACACCCTTAATTCCACAAAATACCAAACTACCAGACAGCAGGGGTAAAGCCTCCCTCCTCATCCCCACCACCAGGATCTCTATCTAGATCCCCCTTCCCCTCCACCCATTGCTTATTTTTATTAAACCCCATTTGTGCATGAATGGCATTATATTTATTCTGGCCCTGACTGAGGCACAGCTGAAAGAGACGATTCCGCGTTCATTTGTCCTGACTATTGGAATGAGGGGCAGCAGGGGAAATCTGCTTCTCTAGTTACATTATCAGATATTTTTGTCGCACTCATAACAATGTCAACAGCTATACAGAAGGAATCTCCTCTCTGTTAGTGACCCCTACCTTCCTTTCAGACAGAAGCGAGATGAAGAGACTCCAGATGACTTTTTCTATTTTGTTGACTTTCAAAGACACAATGCAGAAATAGCTGCCTTCCACCTTGACAGGTAATTCCATGTGATGCTCTCCTCACTCCTCCTTGTAAATGTCTAACTGGAACCTAACCCGTACTACAGCCTCAGAGGAACAAAACAAGAACTGCTATGCCCAAAGCCCCATGAATGGTAGAGTTGTCATAAGGAGACATTCCTTAGGACAGGATTTAGGAACCTGGATTCAGATTTCAATCATATCTTGATGAAGCTTGTTTCAAGCTATCTGCAGTATGTATTTCCTAGTATATATATATTTCCTTTGGGGCAGACTGTTTCAAGGACCACCAGCTTGAATGCTGGTATCTGGCCTCATTGGAAAAGGCCACAGTAGCTCAGTGGCAGAGCATCCGCTTTGCATACAGAAGGTCCCAGCATTACCAGAGAGGGCTGAGAAAGGCCCCTGTCTGAAACTCTGGACAGCCTCTACCAGTGTGTGTAGACAATATCAACCTGAACGGACCAATTATCTGACTTGGTTATAAGGCAGCTTCCTGTGTTATTTCCTTGCACCTAGTAGTCAAGGTGAGCTGTATGGATGATACCTCTGGATCAACAGTAGCTGAAGTCCTTCTGCCACTCTGACCAACCAGAAGCATCATGCGGAAGAGCATGTCCTTCTACAGTCAGTCCAGGGGTGGGTGGAACTCTGCAGCAATCTGAAGTTTATATTTTCCTCTTCCCCATCACTCACATCTCTTCATTCCTAGGGGGTGGGGGCAGAATGTAATGTGTAACACAAAACCACAGATGTATGCTAGTGCTAGGGCTGTGCACATACACACATACACCCCAAATCCGATTTGTGGCTCCAATTTGTAAATCTGGACATTACAAACCTCTGGAAATCCCATTGACTTACATTGCAAAACCAAAAAGGTCATAACTTTCATGTTTGTTGACCAAGAGACATGAAATTTGGAGATATGGTAACTGCTATACAGGGGATTAAACCTGTCCTGTTGCAGGTAAATAGCTCCAGGGTTATGCATGGTAGCCACCTTTAATGTTTAAAATGTTTTAAAAGTTAAACAGACATAACAGCTCTGTTTTTTCACATAGGGACATGAAATTTGGTGACATGGTAGCCCCTATAACGGGAATTAACCCTGTCAAATTTCAGGTGGGTAGCTCCAGGGGTTTTCCTGCTAGCCACCTTTAAATTTCGCTTTTTCCAAACATTGATTTAAAAAGACGGCAAGTGCTCAGTCATGCCAATTCTTATGCTGCTGGTTTTCCCCTGTTCCTTCCTTCAACATTTTGAAAACAATATGAGGGTTTCAAAAACTTAGGTTTATGATACTAGATGTGTGTAGTATCATATTGGCACGCTGGAAGCACCATGGGGACACACAGAGGGACATGAAATTTGGGGACATGATAGCCCTTGTAGAGGGAATTGATGTGATGTTCCTATATTAATGTATATATGGTAAGTGTTCTTGTTTTAGAAGATACATGGTAAGTGGAGTGAAAGAGGGGGAGTGAATGGGCAGTAGAATGCGAGATGATTGGCTGAGTGTTTAAAATGGCTGAATGTATAAAAGGAAGAGTGAGAGTGGAATAGGGGGGAGAAGAGAAAGAGTGGATTGCTTGGTGGGGTTTGAGAGAGTTGTTTGTCAGGAGAGAGTGAAGAAGGAGGGAGGTGGAGTTCGGATTAGTATTGAGTAAAACCATATGCTTATGTGCCTTAAGAAGAAATCCTGTTAATCTTGTTAGCTTTGTTATCTGTAATAAATACTTAATTTGGTTTACCAAAGACCTGATCCTTGGCTGCGGTTTCACAGACCAGAAGGGAGGGTAAGGTAATGACCAAGCGTGAAGGGGAACTGTAACAAATGGTGGCAGTGGTGAAGAGAATAACAATACCAGTATTCAGAGTCTATGGGAATACTAGTATTGGGACGTTACTGGTGGTTGCTTAGCAGGGGGATCTGTTGAGATCTGTGCTAGAGCGGATAGGGAAACCATAAGAGAGAGCGGTCCGGACTGGTGGAGTCCCTGGTGGTGCCTAGTGACAGGCAGTAGCCACGCGCAGGTAGGAACCTGACAGGGAGAGCCAGGGAAGGACGCATCACATGTGGTGGCAGAGGTGGGATACGAACAACAGAGAATCCAGATACGAATACTAGAGAATCCAGAACAGTGGTGTGGCAAACAGAAATAACAAAACAAGATTTCTTGTGAGAGTGACTGGCAAAGAGTGTGTGGCAAAGAGTGAGTGAACTCAAACACCATGGCTGAATACATAAAAATGAAAAGAGAGGAGCTGGTGGAGAAGTGCATAACATTCAATTTACCTCACAAGGGTAAAGGGGTAGATGAATTGAGGGTAGCACTTATAGGATTTGCAACTGCCCAGCAAAAACAACCTGTCAGGGAAGAGACCCCAGAAGGATATTTAAGCAATCCCGCTTATATAGAGTACTTGAGAGAGAAGTTAAGATGGGAGGCTGAGGAAAAAGACAAGCAGAGGGAGTTGGAAGCTGAGAGATTGAGGATGGAAGCTGAGAGATTGAGGATGGAAGGTGCAGAGAAGGAAAAACAGAGGGAGTTGGAAATTGAGAGAATGAGATTGGGGTTTGAGGAGAGGGAGAAGCAACGAGCATTGGATGCTGAATTACAAGTAGAAAAGTTAAAATTTGATAGAGAGAAATTTCACTCTGAGGAGACAAGGAAAGACAGAGATGGAGCAAAAATAAAAATTACTCCAAAGGACTTTGCTGTCTATGAGCCTGGTCAAGATCCTCAAATTTACCTCAGCACCTTTGAAAAAGCAGCTCAGTTGTGGGGGCTACCTGAAGATAAATACATGCAGTATTTATCAAACCTGATTAAAGGGGAATTGGCTGAGGTATACCAATATTTCCCCTCAGACAGTCCCGTCACCTATGCTGAATTCAAAGAAGCAGTGTTTAAAAGATTCAGACTGGGGCCTGATCATTTTAGAAAGCTTTTCAGAAACTGCCAGATACAGACAGGGAGGTCTTTTGTGGAACTGGGAGCAAAGTTGATGGATATATTTGGAAAGTGGATGAGTAGTGCCAAAGCTCAGTCAGTGGAAGAGGTGAAAAGCCTCATGATACTGGATCAATTATACCATCAGTTACCACCAGAAATAAGGCTCCTGGTCAAAGACCGTTCCCCTACATCTGTGCAGGAGGCCGCAGAGATGGCGGATCACTTCGCCTCCAATAGAACTGGCTGGGTGGGGAAAACATCAAGAGAGTTTAAACCCAGACCATATAGTGCTGGCAGAAGGGATGTGGTACCACAGCGAGTGAGTCCTCCATTAAAATCTGAAGGGCACAGGACACCCCAGAGTGGATCTGTGTACCCTAAAAGTGAGGAGAAATTATGCTACAAATGTGGTAGACCGGGGCACCTACATTTTCAATGTGAGGTTGCCAACCCCATTAGTAATCCTGCTCAGACAAGGGCAGTGAAAACAGAGCCCAAGGCTTTAGAAACAGCGAAAAAGGTTCAGTTTTGCCAGATAAACTGGACAGAAGTAACAGACCTTGATTCAAGTCTGAGAGAGGAAGTGAGTGTACAAGGGGCAAATTATTGGGCATTGCTTGACACTGGTGCCGCTCAGACGTTACTGAGGCCAGATTTAATAAAATCTGAAGAAATATTACCTCAGGAAACAGTGACTATCCAAGGAGTGAGGGGTCAACCAGAGAGTTTGCCTGTGGCCCTAGTGAAAATGGAATGGAGAGGCCGAAAGGGCCAATATAAAGTTGGTATTAATGCCCAGCAACAAGAACCAGTAATACTAGGAAGAGATGTTATGGGGGCACAGGGGAAAATATATGTAGTGACCAGACAGCAAATTGGCAGAGAAAAAGAAGCCATATTAAGGGGGGCTGAAACAAACAGGGTGGAATCTGTTAACCAGCCTCAGGTCACCATAGCAACCACTAGCAGGCCTGTTGAAGAAGACAAACTGTATCAAGTGGTCTCTGGGGAAGAAGCAGATCAATTCAGGGAAGAGCTGCATAAAGATATAAGTCTGAAGCAGATAAGGAACAAGCGCTGACCCAACAGATTCCTTTCACTGACAAACTGAGGAATCAAGTTGTGTGTGAGAATGGGATTTTATAAAGACTGTGGATGCCCGCTGAGAGAAGGGATGAATGTGAACCAGTGAAACAAATGATGGAAGTGGTGAAAGAGAATCTCAGTCAAGCTCAGCAGAAGCAAAGTTACTGGTATGACAGAACAGCCAGAGAACGTGTGTATGATGTGGGAGATATGGTTATGGCGTTCATACCCAGGAAACATGACAAATTACAGGCTAAATGGGAAGGACCATATACCATCAGAGAAAGGCTTGACACAGTGACATATGTAATCACCACAGACCAATTAGACAAAAGCAAAGTGGTTCATGTAAATATGTTAAAGCCTTACCATACCAGGGATGCAAAGGTGTTGCAAGTTACCTTATTCCCTGAGGGAAGTGGGCCTGAACTTCCAGATTTGGTACAGGAAAGCAAAGACAAAGGAGGGGTAGATCAAGTGGAATGGTCAGAGGAGGTGAAGGAGGAAGTAAAAGAAGAGATTCTGAGAGTTTTGAAAACCTATAGGAATCTCTTTAGCAACAAACCTGGCCGAACCAGTATAGTTATACATTCCATTGATACTGGAGATCATGCCCCAATCAGATCTGTTCCGTACCGTGTGAATGGGAAAGTTTTGAATGAGATCAAAAAGGAGGTGGAAGAGATGCTGGAATTAGGAGTGATCAGGGAATCCATCAGACCCTGGGCCTCAAGTATTGTCTTGGTTCCGAAAAAAGATGGAACGACAAGGTTTTGCATTGATTATCGGCTAATCAATAAAATTACTGTCCCAGATGCGTATCCTATGCCTAGGGTAGACGCTATGTTAGAGTTATTGGGGGCAGCAACCATTATCTCTACACTAGATCTCTGTAAAGGATTTTGGCAAATGGAACTAGACGAGCAATCCAGAGCCAAAACTGCCTTCAGTACACCAGATGGGTTATATGAGTTTGTGACCTTACCCATGGGACTAAGGAACTCACCAAGTTCATTTCAGAGGCTAATCAATACTGTGTTGCGAGGCATGTCAGATTTTGCAGTGGCCTATATCGATGACGTGGCCATTTTTAGCAAGTCGGTGCCTGAGCATGTGCAACACCTGACAACAGTATTGGAGGCCTTAAGAAAAGCAGGCCTCACAATAAAAGCTAAGAAATGCCAGTTTGGACTAAAGGAAGTAATCTATTTAGGACATAAGGTGGGGAGTGGGAAAATCACCCCCTTATGGAGCAAGGTGGAGGCAATACAAGCGTGGCCGATCCCCTTAACCAAAAAACAAGTAAGGGCATTTCTGGGTGTGGCTGGATTTTATAGGAAGTTTGTGAGAAATTTTGGGGAAATAGCAACCCCCTTGCATGAATTGACCAAGAAGAAGTGTTCTGAGCGTGTGGTATGGACGGATGAATGTCAGAAGGCTTTTGATCTGCTGAAGCAAGCCTTGTGCCAAGGACCCATATTAATAGCACCAGACTATGAGCAACCATTCATCGTGGCTACAGATGCGTCAGACCTCGCGCTGGGAGTCGTCTTGCTGCAGGAGAGAGAAGGCACCAGACATCCAGTGGCGTACCTGAGTCGCAAGCTGACGCCGAGGGAGAAAAACTATTCGTCGGTCCAGAAGGAGTGCCTAGCGGTCGTGTGGGGACTGAACAAGTTGCGCCCATACGTGTGGGGACGAAGATTCACAGTGACTACGGATCATCGGGCCTTGTTATGGTTGCAGACTATGAAAAACCATAACACTATGCTGCAGAGGTGGTCCTGGGCCCTACAGGACTATCAAGTGGACTTCCAGTTCATCAAAGGCAAGGACAATGTACTGGCCGATGGACTTTCCAGGCAAGTGGCTGGGACTGCAGTGACGTGACCAGACAGAGGAACAAAGAAAGACATTTTCCCCATAGAGACTTTTATTTGTTAACGCGACGTATAAATCCTGGAACAGGAATAATACTCTGCTGTTGTTTAAGGGGGGGGAAATGTGATGTTCCTATATTAATGTATATATGGTAAGTGTTGTTGTTTTAGAAGATACATGGTAAGTGGAGTGAAAGAGGGGGAGTGAATGGGCAGTAGAATGCCAGATGATTGGCTGAGTGTTTAAAATGGTTGAATGTATAAAAGGAAGAGTGAGAGTGGAATAGGGGGGAGAAGAGAAAGAGTGGATTGCTTGGTGGGGTTTGAGAGAGTTGTTTGTCAGGAGAGAGTGAAGAAGGAGGGAGGTGGAGTTCGGATTAGTATTGAGTAAAACCATATGCTTATGTGCCTTAAGAAGAAATCCTGTTAATCTTGTTAGCTTTGTTATCTGTAATAAATACTTAATTTGGTTTACCAAAGGCCTGATCCTTGGCTGGGGTTTCACAGACCAGAAGGGAGGGTAAGGTAATGACCAAGGCTGAAGGGGAACTGTAACAAATGGTGGCAGCGGTGAAGAGAATAACAATACCAGTATTCAGAGTCTATGGGAATACTAGTATTGGGACGTTACTGGTGGTTGCTTAGCAGGGGGATCTGTTGAGATCTGTGCTAGAGCGGATAGGGAAACCATAAGAGAGAGCGGTCTGGACTGGTGGAGTCCCTGGTGGTGCCTAGTGACAGGCAGTAGCCACGCGCAGGTAGGAACCTGACAGGGAGAGCCAGGGAAGGACGCATCACAATTGACCATACCAAATTTCAGATGGGTTGCTTTAGATGTTTTCATGATAGCCACCTTCAAAATGTGCATTTTCAAGAAAGTTTTTTTTTTTAATAAAGACCCTATCTTATGGGGGCAGATTGCTAACAGCGGTAGTGAGGAAGGGAAAAAATTAAAATACTATTTAATATTAATAATATTAACTGTGGGTAGCAGTTGGAAATAATAACAATAATTTTGAACTCAGAATGCTGGCTAATATGCCGACAAGGTTTGGCTGGCTGGCTAATAACAATAATAATAAAAATGTGTAACCAGACAAGCTGGCTGCTTCTTGTTGTTTGTGGGTAGCAATTGGAAAATGGTTATTATTATTTATTAAATTAATATCCCATCCTTTCTCCCAGGAGAAGCCCAGGGCGGCAAATGATGATGATGATATGAATTCAGAAAGCTGTTGCAAAATACACCCACAAGGTTTAATAATAATTTTTAGGAATCAGAATCAAATCAAACAAAAAATATGTAAATAAGGATGGGATTGTGATTGATTTGGAAAGAACAGAAAACAAACCTGAACTGAACAAATGCCACCCAAACCCCACCAAACATTTCTAAGAGACAGAACTTATAAAAGATTTCTGCATTTTAAGACTTCACCCCTTCCAAGAACTATGACTGGAGAATGTTCTGTCCACCATGGAGTTCTCCTTTATGATGTTGTAATTGCTCAATTTCAGAGACACCCTGTCTGGGTTCATTAGAGACTGTTTTGAGCTACAGATTTGTACAAATCTCTACAAATCGATTTGGGAGTACCTGATCTGCTCTGTAGATTTGTAGCTGCTTTAACCCGATTTAGACAGGATACAAATAGGCCTGAATCAGCCTACTTGGTTTGTGATTTGTACAAATACAGTGCACAGCCCTAGCTGGTGTCTCATTCTCAGTTCTGCTAGTGAAAAAAGGGTTCGATCACCTGGCTGAGTGGGGAAGGGAGCAGTCTGTACCACTGCTAGCTGCCCAGATTGGAAGGAGAGTGATGAGAATGGAAGGATTTGTTTCATGAAGGATAAGACTGTCAGTGGCTACTAACAATGATGGTTATGTTTGACTTCCACTGTCAGAGGCAGGATGCCCAGAGGCATACCCAGTTGCTGAAAATCACCGATGGGGAGAGGGCTGTTACATTCACGTCCTGCTTTTGGGCTTTCCATAGGCATCTGGTTGGCCATTATAAGGACAAGATGGGCCTTTGGTTGGATCCAGTGGATCTCAATATATGTCTTAAAACCTGGGTAGGCCAGAGGAGCTGCTACCAGTACAGGTGGAGCGTGTGAAGCAAGCACTCCAAATTTCCCAGCACTGCCTCGGGTGTGTACCTCAATATGTTGCTTATTTTAAAATACCGTTCCTTGTTCCAAATCATTCCAGCTTCATAAGACATAACATATGTCCCTAGTTTCTCTGTTGTGAAGTGCATCATTTTTAAAAGTAAAGAAAAGAAAATGTAACCAGGCAAACCCAGAAGCTAGATCAGGCTTGCACAATATTTTTCTCACCACATGTTGAACACCAGCCATGGATATATGTGGCAGCCTATCATGGGCTCAATCAATCTTGTGCTTTAATTGCCTGTCAAGCATCTGGCACGCCACAATATGTGGCTGGTGGGCTGTATGTTTGGTTCGGTGTGTCATACGTCTTCAGCTAGATCCAAGCCAAGCTTTTTTGTTTGTTTTTATGTTGAGCAAGCAATGGACTTTTAAAAAGCCAGTTCCAGCTGAGGGGGGAGGCATTTTTAAGAGGCTTCTGTGCCAGTATTAGTCAGTCTGCCTGGTGGTTACTGACTCACTAACCAATAATGTTTTGCTTTGCTGACAAACACTGCCGAACCCCATTTGCCATTTTTTGTGGTTTGAATCAGCCTAGACAGTAGAAACATCTCCCACTTCGAAGGATCTTCCAAGCGTTTGCAGGTTACATGGAGCTCTTGCTGGCATGGCACATACTAAGCCTCAATGAAGCGCCTCTCTCTGAATTGTCTCAGCATGAGGAAGACGATAGCGGAAGCACACCACAATGTGGGGACTGCAACTGCTCTGTATATTTGTCGTTAATGCTATGAGGCATGAACATACAGGGGATACAGTCACCAAGCCACAGACAGAGGGCATGTTTCAGATGATGTGCTTCTAAGCCAGCAGGGACCAAGTGGTTGAAAGAAATCTGAGGCTTGATTGAGCTGGTTAAGCTAGCTGGGTATCCACAAAAATGAGCAGTGACTCTTAAAGCATAACATGAGGTCTAGAGCCCTGTGATAAATTATTTACCAAAGCTCCCTGGTAACTTAAATATTAACAACAACAGTGAATATTTTAATCTAATTACTCCATGGTGCAGGACTTTAGATCTTTTTTTGTCATTTGTTTCTGAGCTTTGTTGTTAGAGCTTCACGTCATATTATTTCTCTCTTAGTATTTTTGGACATTTTGAATCCCATTTTTTAAAAAAGGAATCTGATGCAAAGGAAGACAGGGCTTCTCTTCCTTTAACAGGTGTGTAGAATTTAGTCAGGTGTGAGGAAAGCCACACCTCATTTACACAACTGTTAAAGAGAGAGGGGCCTTACCCTCCTGTGTGGGGTTGTCCTAGTCATGTTTCACTTACTATCTGGTTCAGTGGAGGCTGGTCTGTTGGGGCTAGGAAGGCACTGCCCCATCAATCTCTGCCTGCCCTCGGCCAGCCCACACCTGCCTGCCTTCTTACTTACAACCAGTCCAAGGGGCGACCTTGGCTGTCAGCTTTCTCCTCCTTAGTCTCAGTGTTGCCCCTGTAGAACTCAGCAGGGAAGAGGGAGGAAACAAAATTAGAATGAGTTGGCTCTGCCTGTCACTAGCTGTGGCTCCAGCTACTGTTGGGCTATCTGCTTTCTGCCCCACCAGTCTCAGTGGGCACCAGCCACCACTGCTCTGGATAACTGAAATATAGGAAGCATGTTGTGCCAAGCAAGATAATTGATCCATCTAACTCAATCTCGTCTACAAACACTACACTGACTGACAGCAGATGTTCAGGGTTTCACATAGGGGTACTTTCAAATGCTACTCTGGAGCAGCCTGGTTCTGAGTCTATGACCTTTTGCATGCAAAGTGTGTGTTCTATCATTAAGCTACAAAGTAAAACATGAGCTGCAAAGGAAACAACTTATTTTGGGATATATAACCTCAAGTTACCTCTCTGTCCCCAACATATATTGCAGAAATGCATCATAGTGGACAAACATTGAGGTCCTTTTAAAGAATATTGAACCCATGGATCATCCATTCCCATCTGCCAGCTGACAGTCTATATACAAAGGAGGCCAGAGTTTCCTTCTTTTCCAGCCTGAAATCTGTGCAGTGGAATGAGCATTTTGGCTTTACACCATCTGTCATTTATTTACTATGATTATTGTAAATGTTCTTGAGGCTGAGAACTGCTCCCCTATCTTGTAACAAGGACAGTTGTCATTTTCTATGTTGGCAGGACACTTGGGGAAAACAGGCACAGTCTTCTTCTTGGTTAAACACCTAAATCATTAAACTAGATCACATCCCAATTTTGCTGTGGTCATACTATGTGGAGTGCCCGGACTTAACTAACAATGCAATGTAAGCCTACAATGTAAAGTTTGGCCCCGCTAGTCCCGTTCTCAGCAAGCTGTCATTATTCAAAATTATCTACAGCTGGGAGAACAGCCAGAGCTTCATTGAATGTGATAAAGTAATATATACCATGTTAAGAACTGCGGGGGACTGTAAAAGAATGTGCTTCAGAAAACCAAAGAGGCACATTCTTCACACAGGAAGCTACAGGTGACATCATAGCAGGCTGTCCCATTTGGCTGGATTCCTGTCCTAGAGCGTACTAAATATAATGGTTCAGCTGGCCTGATGAGGGTATTAAGTTTTAAAATGAGAGAAGCAACTCCCCCGTCTGTGGATGAGTGAGAGGAGTCTGTTTCTGCTGGTTACTCTGAGAAATACTTTCCTAACTGATGCAGTTTCTGTCCCTCCCCCCATTTCCAGAATCCTGGATTTCCGTCGTGTCCCTCCAGTGGTTGGGAGAATGGTTAACATTACAAAGGAAATTTTAGAGGTCACCAAGAATGAAATCCTGCAAAGTGTCTTTTTTGTTTCACCAGGTAAGTTTTACCTGCATTAGTTGCAGAAGAAGAAAATGATATGTTTCCAGGTGCTGCAGCGTAAGAGCCACTTCAGACGTGATGCAGGCAGTACTTCTGGGTAGGAATAAAAGCTGCGCAAACCACGCAGAGAGGACCCCATGATCCCATGCAGTTGTCATCTGCTAGGAAGCTGTCAAGTATTTATTTGTTTGGAAAACACACACTTCCCTGAGTGTGTGCATGCAGTACAAATGACACAAGTATGATTGGCACATGTGATCCACACAAAGTTTGCAGGCTTTTTGTTCCTACAAAGACTACTACTTGCTTTGGAAATTTGTCACATTCGAAGTAGCGCTTGTACAGAACAGCGTGGTCCAATGGTGCTTGCCCTGCTTCCTGCTGCCTAACCTTGTCAGGGATGGCCTGCTACTGCCAATCCCAAATGTTCAAAAATCACGAGCTACTCATAAACAATTGCACTTTATAAACAGTACAAATTAGGGTGAGTTCAAAATGAGGTCTTGAATGGAACTTAAGATTTTGTCCCCTGCATTCTGAAAGACTAGAGACCCTCCCTCTCTCTCTCACACACACACACACACACGAAAAACTGTGCAGCCCTGCATTAGCCTTGCCACTCATATATCCTGTCCTCTCTGCAGCCAGCAATGTCTGTTTCTTTGCCAAATGCCCTTATATGTGCAAGACGGAATATGCCGTGTGTGGCAGCCCTCACCTGCTGGAAGGATCCCTCTCTGTTTTCTTACCATCCCTCAACTTGGCACCAAGAATCTCCATTCCAAACCCATGGATACGATCCTACACCTTTGCTGGAAAAGAGGAGTAAGTGGGTAAATTGACCTCCCTCTGCTGTTAAATACTGTGTAGCTGTTTGAGGCAAAAAACATAAGCTTTTACCCATGGAGAGAGCATCTGGCCCTATCCATGACCTTATCCCTAACTCTGGTCTTTAAGTACCATTGCACAGAAGCATGTATATGTTATTCCTTTCAGCTACCATTGCCAGAGCAAGACAAGCTGAGAATTGATACCACTGTAAGTATTGGTGGTAAATCTATTTTGTTGGAAACAGTAATTACTCTAGAAGAATAATGGCACCTGCCTGCTCGAAAGCAATGCACACCAGCTTTCCCCAGATGATGTTGGACTACAACTCCCATCAGCCCCAAACTGCTGTCCTCCAGATGTTGGACTACAACATCTGGAGGACACCAGATTGGGGAAAGCTGGTGTATACCCTTACTAAGGATCCGCTGTAATCAATGTGGCACCAGTTCCCAATTATTTCCTAAAATAAAGAGCAAACTCTCAGAATACCAGGGCTAGTATTCAACCCTCCTCTTTTGATATCTCTCATAGGTGGGAAGTGAATCCATTTTACTGCAGTACAGTGAGGGAGATATATCCTTATAGCAGTAGCAGTCGGCTGCTCGATATCATTGACATGGCAATATTTGACTTCTTAATAGGTAAGTGGAAACAGCCAAGTAATAATTAATCTCAATTGATTTTACACATTGTCACTGACATTGCAAGCATCCCTTGCTTTGTAGAAAATAGCTGGCTCAGGAATAACCTGTTAGTACTGCTAAAATCCTGAAAAGAGTGTCATGGTTTCCGGTTTTTGATCAGTTTATTTTTAGCCCTTATGCTACAGTTTAAAAACACACAGGTAGATAGGTATGGACAGGATTTCCCCTTAGCACAACACATCGCATCTTCCTGTTTCTACTGCCGCCCTCACCTCCATGGCACCTGTTATTTCCCTTACCTGCTAGGACCAAACAGTAAGAATGTTATTTCCAATGAAAGTAGCAGGCTTGGATTCTTTCCTCTCCAGATTGGAACCATGGCAGAAGCAAGGGGTTAAAGCCCTCCTCCCCACTGCCAGGGTCATGATCCAGATTTGGGGGTGGGGGGAATGCTTGTTATTTAGCTTTTTTCTTACATTCACCATTTCTAATTGTGTGGATGATTTAGCTAAAGGGTAGCTAACATGGCACCCTCCAGATATTTTGGACTGCATCTTCCACCAGTCCCAGCCAGCATGGCCAATGGTCAGGGATGATGGGAGATATAGTTCACAACATCTGGTGGGCACCAGGTTGGTTGCCCTGATTTAGGTACAAGTGCCATGATCTCACTGGTATGGCCTTGGCAAGCCCCTATCTCTCAGCCTTAGCTGCTCATTAGTAATATAGGCATGACAATAATGACCTCCCTTTGTGAAGTTCTTTGAGCACCCAGGAAAAATGCTATTACCGATACTATCATTATCACATTCCCCTTCAAAGTGCCCAGTCTCTGCAGATACTAGGCTCAATCCAGCCAAAGGTAAGCAGCATTCTTAAGCCCCATTGATTTCAGATGGAGAGTTAAGCACATGCCAAACTGTCATCCATTGAGCAACCGGGTACTTAACACTGACTACATTATGCCCTCTGTGAGTTAGAGGTCAGTTCTAATAAATCAGAATGATGATGAGTCTGTCGGAAGAAATTAAATCTAAAATGAGGAAAGTCTAAGCATCTAGAAGGCGTTCATAACTAAAATCATGTGCTTCCTGTTTCTCTCAACGAGTGCAGGTACATGCCTGCATCCTGGAGTTGTGTTGCCATTTCCAATGCATGTAGAAGTTTGCCTCCATGATAATCTGCCTATACAATCTAATATATAGGCACATATCAAAACATGCCCCCCCCTTCAAAAGTAACTCTGTGGGCTTATTTTCTTGCATTATGCTATCATGCATCCTTTCAGCATTTTGGGGTGGGAAGGTAGCATAGGAATATCTTATATGCTTTATATTATGTTATTAAAATTTTGTGATTACTGTTCTGAGGACATGCAGGGAGAGGAGAGGAAGGGGAAATCCTGTTGTACACACAAAACTCTATGCACACAGTGTTGGATACAAGCATATACTTTGTCAGCCCTTCAAATATCAGTAAAAGCTATGGTCCCATCATAAGACCACATGCCCCACTTTCTATGAGCTTCACCTCAAGAAAGAGGGTATTTGTCCTTCAGAATCATTAAACCATTGAGAATCCATGAGTCCCGATCCTGTGAACATGTCATAATGATTAATAACCTCTCCTTTAATGGTTTCCTGCTAGATTCCTGCTAGATTCTAGAACTAACAGTACCTTAACCACAAAATGTAATACTGATAGGATTAGCAAGGGTTAATTAGACAGTCTAGCCCATAGTCTCAGAGGGCCCGATGGACATACTATATTTCACACATGCTACATTATTATTTATTATTTTATTTATATCCTACCCTTCCTCCCAGTAGGAGCTCTGGGTGGCATTACTCAAAACGACATCCTCACTGAGAAGAACAAGATGGGAAAGATACTTGGGAGTTAGCATTTCTGAGCAGAAATGGATTACGATTTTATAATCTGTGGGAAAAAATCATGATTGAATTTATCAGGTTGCGAAGCTCATTATAAATTACTACACTGGTACTTAATGCTAACTAGGTTCCATAACATTCATTCAGATACACACTTTAAGTGTTGAAAGTGTTCAGCTATATTTATTTATTAATAATTTATATCCCGCTCTTCCTCCCAAAGGAACCCAGGGTGGCAAACATGCAAGAAATGAAACAATTAAAACATCTAAAAAACAATTCACTACATATGCAGACTGGGAAAGATCTCTACTTATGAAAAGGGTTGTTGAAAGAGGAAGGTCTTCAGTAGGTGTCAAAAAGACAACAGAGATGGCACCTAGAAATGCTCATTTGTCATGTAGGCTTACAATTTGAGGAAGCAAATAGTGAGGACTATATTAGAAATAGCCATTGAGACTTGCCCCAATGCGGGTTTTGTTTCATGTGTGATTAAGAAAAGAATTCCCAGTGACTTGAAATCCTTAACAGCAAAAACTTGTATGGGTGCATAAATGAAATAATCCACAAGCCCCATCTATAATGGAATGGTTACTGAAAAGTCTAGAGATAGCAGAAGTGGACAAATTGACCCATTTAGTTCAAAGAAGGTGTGGAAATTATAAGATTGATAAGATTGTATAGAAATGGACTTGTTTTATCAATGACTGGAATGTAAATTAGGAAAATGTAAGGTTTGAAAGACATTTATTTTTTCAAATAGTGGTCTATATTGTTTGATTGTTCTAATTTAAAAATACCAACCCTGACAGCATCAATGCATGGTTAGAGAAACCATCAATGCTAACTAAACTAGTTGTGAAGCACCACCCTAAACATCCAGCCTCCAGAAGAATCCTATGTGCCTCAAAGCTTGCAATGAGCATTTTAAGCAGCTATTTGATCCAGACAAAAGCTGTTGTGTCTCTTGCTCAGTGTTTCTTGTTATTTAGGATCAAAGGTGCTATTAATACATTGATACAGTGGAGGCTGGTGGCTCTGATGTCAGTGGGGCAGTGAATCCATTCCAGGTTTTAGTCTAAAATTTCACCTTGGACAGCTCCTTGAAAGTTTGGACTAAAACCCGTAGCGGTTTCACTGCCCCACTGACATCAAAGCCACCCATCTCCACTGCACTGATATTATACCTTGAATAATGTATGCCTCCATGACAGCTCCCAGGCAATTGGATTGGATTAGTACTCAGGAACCACTACTAAGTGTATTTCTTTTTTCTATTTTGAAAGGCAACATGGATCGTCATCATTATGAGATGTTTACAAAGTTTGGAGATGAAGGCTTTTTGCTCCATTTGGATAATGCAAGAGGGTAAGGCACTCCCCAAATTACCTCTAGCAAGAACTAAGGCTGTTGGGAGGAATAGTCTCATGAAAATGACCAAGGAATTTCCCTTGCAAGTCATATATGCTTCTCTGGGACTACAAGATCCATGGAAGCTGTATTGGAAACCCATACGATTTAGGGTTACCACCTGCTACAATTATGTATTTTGCCCAGCAAGCAAATGGAAGCTAATTTGAAAATAAACACTGTATTGTTATAATCTTAAACATCTGAAATAAAAAACGCTTGCCTTGGCTTGTGGCCAGATATAACAGGTAATCTCTCAAGTAATGAGGTAAATCCTCAATTGTGGACTTTCAGGTATATTTCAGATAAATATTTCAATATATAAATAATCTTTGGTCTTATATTATCCTATGTTTTCCATTTAAATATCTCAGGGGAGTAAACTAGATGAGGCACTGAAGATCTACAGTGGGATTTCCCATTTCTTATGGATTTCTTTGGAAAGCAAGCGCAAGAAACTCTCCAATTGGCTGTGGGGGACGATGTCATTTTCCCAATGTGAACCTTCCCCATATCCCAATGCCATTTTTCCCACCAGGCTAATTTGCAATGGGTAATTTGCATCAATGTTCTGGTTGCACTGGAAAATTTTCTGATGCACCACAGCATGCTCTAATTTAGTAATTTTTTATTTAGTAAACGGAGTGAAAAGCTTTGGAACAGCCTAGCTTGCCTAATATTGTATTTGCAATTGGCATCCATTCATTGTTACTAATGAACTTATGAAATGGATTTTTCCCACACAGAAAAACAAAGCACTGGGAAAATTTCTGTGCCACATCACTGACACCTCCACCCCACCCCCACACGCACACTCCGATGACCACTCTATCTGAAACGTTCTTTCTCTGAACTCTAAGGTGATTTGACAAACCTTTACACTGATCTTTTAACTTTATCTTCATAGTTTTGGGAAGTATTCCCATGATGAGATCTCCATCTTGGCTCCACTTGAACAGTGTTGCATGTAAGTACTTGTCATTGCCAGATTCACTTTAATTACAGAAAGGCTAAATGATAGCTCCCTGGGCCATAACAAGCAAGTGAGCACTTGATTCACATGACTGCGGAGTGAGACCTCTCTGCAGGTCCCAGTGTCACAGGTCCACTTTGTGTCAGCCTGCAACAGCTCCCAGAAATCCTCCCTACCTCCCCCTTTCCCGTAAATTTACTAGTTTGGAAAGAATGATTGAGAGTACTCTAGGGAACTTCAAACAGTGGGCCACAGACAAGGGTGTAGTTGTCTGGGGACTCGGGGGAGGGGTCTTAGACCTCTTACATTTTTGGGAGCAGGGTCCCAATGTCTTCAGCATCCTACGAGCCAATTAGCATGAAAGGGAAGTGGGTTAGCCACTGAGAAGAGTCTTTTAACATGCTTCCTTGTCCTTTCCTGCTGATTGGGGCATTCAGAGTGAAAGGAAATGAGTCAGCCACAGAGAAGACTCTTTTCAGAAGTCAACACTCTCCCCTTTCATGCTAATTGGCTGCTAGGGACGTCGGTTGTTGTGGGAGAAGGCATTAACAAGGTTCTCATTTTCAACCCAGCAGCAAAAAAAAAGAGGGGTGGGTGGGAGAAGGGGGCATGGCTATGACTAACATGAAGGGACCCTGCACTTCTGAATTTGCCACTACACTGCTGGACACGGACAGCGCTGCACTTGACCTCAGCATCCGAGAATGATGGAAATCATGGAAATGACATTTTCCCCATGGCTTTAAGTGTCTCTTGGCACTTCCACAAACAACGTTCATAGCCAGGGCCTCAAGCACTGCCATAGCATTTTCCAGGAGCTTTCTCTGCCCCACACCATCCTGCACCCTATAGGTTTGAGAAAGCGGGGGCAGCAGTAGAGAAGTCTTCCAGGAACTATCTTGGTAGGGCCTAAGGCCCTTAGATCATGACACTATCTCCTGCTGATTTTGGAGTTCAAACATTTGACAGATTTTACAAAATAATTCCGTTTCTATGAATTATTTCTAAAGTAGACTAGGGGTGAGTCTGCCCATCATTCAGAATGAAGTCCCAGTTGCATGCAGACTTAACAATTTAGGTGTGTGACTGGATGCACATCCATTCCCCATTAAACCTGCCATTTGTCATAGCTTAAGGAAATTGAGACATTTCTTTTGATCCCTGCCAAGAGCATTTAGATTTTATTGTCTTCTAAAGGGACTGAAAGAACCTGCATATCATCAATTACATTTGTGTGTCCCCTGCAGCCAATAGGGGGCTGCTCATAAATTTTACTGCCCAAATCCTCTCCAGGTAACTGCTTTATTAATTCATATAAATCAGGAGCCAGGCTTTTTAAAAGCAATGTCAAGGGTTATTCATCCTCTGGGTTTCCCTGTCCACCACATCTTAACCATTTCCAACATATTTCCTCTGCATTTCTGTGTGCCCAGATGTCAAAAGATTTATCTTCAGCCATACAATTATACTGAGCCTCTAGGTCAAATTTCAAAAGTCATTATTCACACCTTACACGGCTTCTTGTTTATAGGATTGCCAATAAATCCTTTCCGTGAACTCCCATGTCTGTGTGATTTAAGTTGGCTCTTGCTCATACACCTATCCTGAACTAATCTCGTCCTCTCTGCCACAAGTTTCTGAATTCTTCAGTGTTAAATGCAGACTGATTGTGGCCTGCATCAACATCAAGCACTGGTATAGCACAGGACATTTATTTTATCCTTATTTGAACAGAAGAATATAGGACAAGCAATGTAGACTTTGTGGAAATGGAAGCTAGGCAGGGGGTTTGGCTTCCTCAGTTTTGCATTTTGGTGCAACCGTTGTGTGTGCACATATAGAAATGTGTTCCTGAGAGCACATTTGGGATGTGTTCTTTAAAAAATTAAATGCTTTTTTTTAGTATGTGAAAGAATGGGTATGTAACCTTCCAAAGTGAGGGGGGGAAATAGTGCAAGACTAGCTGTTTTGAACTGCATTATTCTTGCCATGCAAGAACAGGTACTTTTAAACATAGTTTTCCTTGGCAGTAAAACTGGTATTTCACAGTCCATGTTACCAAATTCTTCCAAGCGACACAGGAAATGGATTGGACTGTTAAAGACCAACCCAAATTGTGTTTGCATTTTGACAAATTTATAGAGCAGTACAATATCTCAGAGAGGAGGTCAGGTCTCCTGCTCCCCTGGTGCATTTATTTTATTTATTTTATTTTATTTTTAAAACTTATATACCACCCGACTAGCAATAGCTCTCTGGGCGGTGAACATAAATACAATAAAATACAATAAAATACAAAAACACCACAATCTAAAATCAAATTTCACAATCTAAAAAACTGGATAAGCTAAGATCAAATTACAAACATTACAATCATTAACAAAGAATTAAAATGCCTCGGAGAAGAGAAAGGTTTTAACTTGGCGCCAAAAGGATGATAGTGTCGGGGAGACTATTCCATAGTTCAGGGGCCACTACTGAGAAGGCCCTTGATCTTGTCACCGCCCTCCAGGCCTCCCTATGGGTTGGGACCCGGAGGAGGGCCTTCTTAGCAGACCGTAGTGTACGAGCCGGTTCATAACGGGAGAGGCGTTCCGACAGATATCGTGGTCCCACGCCATATAAGGCTTTGTAGGTTAGTACCAACACTTTGAATCTGGCCCGGAAGCGTATTGGAAGCCAGTACAAGCGGGCCAGAACAGGTGTTATATGGTCAGATCGCTTCGTTCTTGTTAGCAGTCTGGCCGCCGCATTTTGCACCAGCTGTAGCTTCCGAACCGTCTTCAGAGGTAGCCCTACGTAGAGCGCATTACAGTAATCCAAACGTGAGGTTACCAGAGCATGTACTACTGATGTAAGATCCTCCTTACTCAGGTAGGGATGTAGCTGGGCTACCAGCCGAAGTTGGTAGAACGCATTCCGTGCCACCGAGGCTACATGAGCCTCAAGTGACAGGGAAGAGTCTAGAACGACTCCCAGACTACGAATCTGTTCCTTTAGGGGGAGTGTAACCCCGTCCAGGACAGGATATGTATCCACCATCTGATTGGAGAAACCATTCACCAACAGCATCTCAGTCTTATCAGGATTGAGTCTCAGCTTGTTAGTTCTCATCCAGTCCATTGTCGCGTCCAGGCAACGGTTCAGCACATTGACCGCCTCACCTGAAGAAGATGAAAAGGAGAAGTAGAGCTGCGTGTCATCAGCGTACTGATGACAACGCACTCCAAAACTCCTGATGACTGCACCCAACGGCTTCATATAGATGTTAAAAAGCATGGGAGACAAAACCGAACCCTGCGGGACCCCACATTGGAGTGCCCACGGTATCGAGCAATGTTCCCCAAGCACTATCTTCTGGAGACGGCCCGCCAAGTAGGAGCGGAACCACTGCCACACAGTGCCTCCAACTCCCAACTCCGCAAGCCTCTCCAGAAGGATACCATGGTCGATGATATCAAAAGCTGCTGAGAGATCAAGGAGAATCAACAGAGTTACACTCCCTCTGTCTCTCTCCCGGCAAAGGTCATCAAACAGGGCGACCAAGGCCGTCTCAGTGCCAAAACCAGGCCTGAAACCCGATTGAGATGGATCTAGGTAATCGGTTTCATCCAATAGCGCCTGGAGCTGGCCAGCAACCACTCGTTCCAAGATCTTGCCCAGGAATGGAACGTTCGCCACTGGTCTGTAGCTGCTGAAATCCTCTGGGTCCAGGGAAGGCTTTTTCAGGAGTGGTCTCACTGCTGCCTCTTTCAGACAACCGGGGACCACTCCCTCTCGCAAGGAGGCATTTATCACTTCCTTGGCCCAGCCAACTGTTCCCTCCTTGCTAGTTTTTATTAGCCAAGAGGGGCAAGGATCTGGTACCGAAGTGGTTGCACGTACCTGTCCAAGCACCTTGTCCACGACCTCGAACTGAACCGACTGAAACTCATCCAACAAAACATAAGACTGTGCTCCAGACACCTCACTAGGGTTAGCGGCTATAAAATGGGAGTCTAGGTCCCGACGAATGCGTGAGATCTTATGCCGCCCAGTTTCCCTCCTTTTTAAAGTTTGATAGAAATATCTGTTGGCTATAGGTACTTTCTTAAACCGCAAGGTTTTTTTGCCTACTAGTGAATTTCTCTGCTTTTTAATCCAGGAGGTAAGAAATGGGATCCTGTGTAAGTTTGCTGAGAATGGATAGATCATTTGCATGCTTATTGAGTTCAGTGGGATTTACTCCCCTGCAATCATGAATGGAAATGGACTGCCTTCAAGTCAGTCTTGACTTATGGCTGTCCTATGAATAGGGTTTTCATGGTAAGTATTCGGAGGGGGTTTACCATTGCCTCCCTCTGAGGCTAGTCCTCCCCAGCTGGCTAGGACCTGCTCACCTTGCCACAGCTGCACAAGCCAGCCCCTTCCTTGTCCGCAACTGCCAGCTGGGGGGCAACTGGTTTCCTTGGGACTATGCTGCTTGCCCACGGCTGCACAGGTGGCAGGGCACGTAACCCCTGAGCCACTCACTGTGGGGGTGATCTTTAGCTGGCCCTTGACACCCAGGAGACACGAGTGGGGATTTGAACTCATAGACTCTGGACTCCCAGCCAGGCTCTCCTCCCCACTGTGCTATACCAGCTGCCGCAATCATGCTTAGGATAGGTGAAACTGACCACAGAGGATGGGAGGGAGGAGGGGGATGGGAGGAGGAGGGGGATGGGAGGAGGAGGGTAGGTTTGATCATTTGCATGTTTATTGAGTTCAGTGGGATTTACTCCTGTTCAATCATACTTAGGATAGGTAAAACTGACCATGGGGAGGGAAGCCTGGAGTAGGCGGAGGAGGAGAAGAGGGGAGGAGAGGAAGAAGGGAGGAGGAAGGGAGAGGAGAAGGAGGTGAAAGGAAGATCTGATCATTTGCATGCTTGTTGAGTTCAGTGGGATTTACTGCCATGCAATCATGGCTAGGATAGGACTGATCATGGGGGAGGAAGAGGGGGAAGGGAGAGTAGAGGGAAGGAAGAAAGGGAGAGGGGAACAGAAGGAGGGGAAAGGAGGGAATTGGAAGGGGAGGGGTGAAGGAAGGGGGAGGGAAAGGGCAAAAGGGAGGGGATGGGACGGAGGAAGAGGGGAGGGCAAGTTTTATCATTTGCATGCTTATTGAGTTCGATGGGATTTACTCCTGTGCAATCATGCTTAGGATAGGTAAAACTGACCATGGGGGAGGGGGAGGGCAGGGGGGAAGAAGGGAATTGGAAGGGGGAGAAGAAGGGAGAGAAGGGGCAGGAGGGAGGAGGAAGGGAGGGCTGGTTTGATCATTTGCATGTTTTTTGAGTTCAGTGGGATTTACTCCTGTGCAATCATGCTTAGGATAGGTGAAACTGACCTGGGGGAAGGGCAGAAAGGAAGGGGGAGGAGATTGGATGGGTGGACACTGGGCAGAGGGGAAGCCCCTTTTCTTTCCAAAAGGAAAACATTATGAACAATATCATTCTTTTTCAGGGTTTCCCCCACCTTTTTATTCTACAGCAGGCACATGTAGCCTCCCACCCAAATTTAAACCAAAGCTGTCCCTGGCCACATCCACACCGGGCCTTTATTTCACTTTAGACAGTCATGGCTTCTCTCAAAGAATCCTGGGAAGTGTAGATAGTGAAGGGTGTTGAGAGTTGCTAGGAGATGCCCTGTTCCTCTCACAGACTTTCAATCAGAGCGGCTGACTGTTAAACCACTCTGGCCACTGGAGCTGTGTCAAGGGAATAGGAGTCTCCTCTCGGCACCCTTCACAAACTACACTTCCCAGAATTCTTTTGGGGAAGCCATGACTGTCTCACGTGAAATAAAGGTCTGGTGTGGCCCTGATTAGCAGCTGTGAGTCTGGCTTTTAGAACACTGACAGTTGGTTCTTACTGAGCATGCCTGGCCTTATCATTGTCTCTGATGCTAAATTTCTTAAATTAATTAAAAATCAGCCAGGCATTTTTTTAAAAAACTTTTAAACTGCAGAAAATGAAGGTCAGAGCATGGGGCAAGGTCAGTAATAGGATTACAGGTACTCAGTGAACATGGCTGATCTTAATGAATTTCAACAGATTACGAGAATTCTAACACAAAAAAGTCCAAAAGGGCTCTGGTTTTCCCCACTTTCTTTTTAGACTTTGAACTCTCGATACTCTGAGTGTTTTGTGTAGCTCCATGAAAATTTAGAGGGTTGTTAAGCAAGCGTTTCTGAGTTCAGGAGTATATGTTTTGTAAGGTTTTGTTTTGAAATGAGCTTATAGAAAGCATCAGAATGGCATGGGGGAATTTTCAATTTAACATTGCGGAATGTGAAAAATCCATGGTGACTATAGTATACAGCCACTCTCGTCGCTGTATAATTAGCCAGCCAGCCAAATCTTGTGCAAGTATTAGCCAATATTCTGCGTTATCATCATCATCATCTCCAGTTGCTCACCACAGTGAATTTTAATATTAAATAATGTTTTGATTTATCTCTTACTATTCCTGTTGGCAATCTGCCCACAGTACAACAGTTTTTTTAAAAAAAATATTCCTTGGAAAAAGCAAATGTTAAAGGTAGCTAGCATGAAAATCCCTATAGGTACCCACTTGAAATTTGGCGATTTTGACTCCCTTTGCAGGGGCTACCATATCCCAAAAATGTCATGTCCCCATGTGCATATTACCTCCATGGTGCTGCCAGCCTGTTCCTACCTAGATACTTGTGTCTAGTATCAAACCTGTTTAAAAAAAAAAACTTTTTCAAAATCTTGAAGAGCAGGAAAACACAGGACATGAGAATTGGCATGACTGAGCACTGTCTTTTTAAAAAACACATTTTTTTAGAAAAAGCAAAATTAAGATGGCTAGCATGAAAGCTCCTGGAGCTATCCACCTGCCACTTGGCTTGTTTAATTCCCTATATAGTAGCTACCATGTCTCCATATTTCATGTGCCTAGGTCAGAAAATAAGAACGTTGTGGCTGTTTTGGTTTTGCAATTTAAGTCAGTGAGATTTCTGGAGTTTTGTTAATATCTGGATTTTGATCCAGGTTGAATTAGGTCTGAATCTGTTTGGACCTGATCTGTACTTACAAATCAGAGCCATGAATCAGATCGGGGGACCATGCACAGCCCTACTCTGTATTGTCTACTCTGACTGGCAGCAAGATATCAGACAGAGGTCTTTCACAGCCCTATTATTTGACATCCTTTTAAGTGGAGTATGTGGGGAACTGAACCTGAAACATCCTCCATGCCAAGCAACTTTGCATGTGTAACTTGATTTTATACTTTGTAAACTGCTTAAAGCCTATTTTGGTATTAAACCGTGGATAAAATAGTAATAAAAGCATGTACTTCCTGAGCTACAGCCCTTCCCAGTAAGTTGAAGCACATTTTTTTCACTTATAACCTCACTGCTATCCACAATCAGTTCCCAAAAAGCTGGAGTTGGGAAGAAGGACTTCCCAGCAAGCTTAAGCCACAACACCCCTATTATTTAAAATTGAGCACTGGTCATAGCAATGCCTCTTTTATCTCCATCCAGCTTTCAGGACTATGTAAGCCAAGGAGGTAGAATTTTAGTTTGCATGATGGATTTGGCTCAATTTTTTCCCCCTCTTCTTCAGAATAAAGAAGACAACATTATTACGGCTGCAGCTTTTGGCTCAGCCAGACTACAAACTCAGTGACACCATGCGGGAATCCTTGCTTCAGGACCGCCTTGCTCCTGTACTCACAGAGCTCCACCTTTTGGCACTGGACAGGAGGTTACAGATCATCCTGAAGATAGTGGAGAAATGCATAACGGCTAGCGGAGAAGACAGTGTTGTGGCTGATGCTAAGCCGCTTGCCTTTGACAGAACAACACACCCAAGATAAAGCCCTAAGGGGAAAACTGGACCCTGAACTTTGTCGATCATTCTCCCCCTACTCTGGACAATTGGGATTGGGAAGAGAGAAGGTGTGTACATCACAGAAATGTAAACACACTGCTGGGCAGGTGGCTTTTAAAAATCTGCACCATTGGCCTGAGTTTTTTGCATATGTGTATCCAAGCTCTCTTACCCCATCATCAGTGACCTTTGTGTCTCTTCTCCAGGAGACATGAAGAAATGAAGCACTCTGTAGCTGCAAACCAGGCATTGTTTGGGTGTTAGTGTGCTTCACAGAATCTGCCCAGGCCCTTGCTTCTACTGGTTGTCATGATTATACTTAACTGGTGGCTTGAATAAAGGGGGTCAATGAAGGGGAAACATACTTAAGAATATAACTGTGCATACCTGCCTCACACTTTAGGACAATCATACCAAGGTAGCACTCAGAGATGTTCAACATGTAGAGAACTACACCAGAAAGATTGGCAACCCCTGCTAAAAGCCAAAGAGAAAAATGCAAGCATGCTGGAGTACTGTATTAGGAGTTGATTCTTCTGCTGGTTAAGTGGCACTTTACAGGGAATATTGGGAAAGATGCTCTTTACCTGCAGAGACACTATTTTAAAAACTACAACCTAACATGTGGCTAGGCAGCTGAGTAGTGGGAAATTTCTCTTTCAGTCTACACAATAATTGCTAAATTGCACTGTGGACCTTTAGGTGATCCTCAAGATCATAACATAAAAGAGAACATTAGTGGCATACAAAATGCTGTTGAAATGAGGGCAATCCATATAAGCTGCACTTGCACACTACAGCAGCTTTATGAAAGAGCCACTACATAAAATCCTTCCAGCCTCCCACAGGGCAGCCATACTGTAAGAGTAGTTTCTTGACAAGTTTCTCAATAGCAGCCGAGCAATGATTTATCCTTCCCCGCGTACACAACTGCTTCAAGAGTGGAGAAGCACCTACATTTTGAAGTGGGAGTCATCTAAGCAGCCATAATACAACAAAGAGTGGCCTGCAAAACTAAGAAGTAGAATTGTAGCTAGATATGCAATGAAGTCTAACTACCCATAGCCTAAGACATTCCGAAATAGAAGTGATACCAGAGGGGCTTGCAACAAAATGTTGCAGTATGAAGTGCTGTTCAGGATTCCTACCAGCCACATCCTCTTCCATAGAATCATAGAATAGTAGAGTTGGAAGGGGCCTACAAGGCCATCGAGTCCAACCCCCAATAATTCCAGAACATTATTTGAGGAATGTGGCACTCCAGATGTTGTTATCCTTCAACTCCCATCAGCCCCAGCAAGCATAGCCAATGGTCAGGGATGATGGAAGCTGCAATATCTGGGAGATCAGTTTTCCCTCCCCTGTTCTATTCAGTTCCTCCTCATCCCAGCTTTTCCATTGCCCCTGCTCCCCCAAACATTCAGCATTCTGTGGCCACTAAGCATGCCCAGTCCTCATTGGGCTTTTAGGCTTTCGTCCCCAACCCTCCAGAGCAGATATGGGGTTGGGACAGGGGAGTGATGACTTACTTGGATTCAACCCACTACTTTTTCAAGTGATGCGTTGTGTGGATTCTGTGTTTTGAAAGAACCTCTTGAAAGGATCATCATGTGGTCTGTCACTATTACAGAACAAATGTGAGATTTGGAGGAAATTGTGTACCTTGTCTTATGTTAAGAGTTCATGACATGCCTGGAAGTAGTAACTGATTTTGAAAGGGCAGAGAAACCATGTCTCATGACAGCATAAAAAAAGCTAGCTTCCTAATCCCAGATGTGTAATGGTTAGTTAAAGTTACTCAGCAATGAAAAGGCCATTCTGAATGCTCACAACACAGGCATCTAGGTTAGGAAGTTACAAAGAGGACTGTGGCAATGGCTGGAGGTGAGGCAGTGTGCTTTGACTACTTTCCTATATTGGAACACATTCACACTCCAACTTACATTAATGGCATACTAGCTGTGTTTTTTTAATGGCTCCATGGCATCTCCAGACCCATCAGTAATTGATTATGAAGTCCATCCATGGTTAAATATAGCAGCACAATAAAAACTAAGGGTTGTATCCAAAAATGTTGTTGTCCCATTGGTGCAAGGCTTTGCCTGCACAATGGGACTTCCTCTCTCTCTCTTTGAGTCCCCCCATCTGATCTGGAGGACTGGGGGAATCCACCATATTGGGGGGGTGCAGGGGGCACCCAGTGAGAGGAAGACCGGTTGTGCAGGCAGAAGTCCTCGAGCTAATGGGACAACATTGTTGGATACAGCACAATAGATTCTACTTATAGGATCTTAAAAATTCAACTGCTAACAGATTTCCAGCATTATCTATGTCAATACACCCAAGTAAGCCATGTCTGTGCACTGTATAACTTCTGAGATTGCATGGCAACACTAGAAGTCTGGGATGTTACCTAAGTATTTATCCCTAAGTGAAAGGACACTGATTCAGCTCTTTCAGCTGCTTTGGTTATGCAGCAGGAAGACCTTACACCAGCCAGTCTGGAAAACAGCCAACTCAGCAAAACAGCCCAACTCCATTGCTAATCCTTCATATGAATTTTCTGTTCACTGTTTTCCATTAAACATATCTACTTTCCATTTCCATTTTGGCCTTTAGAGCTGCAATTTCTTCTTTCTACATATACCACAATATGGGTTATATTTTGTTACTTCGATAATCTTGTTGTAGAGCTCCCTCTACCAATGGTTTCCATGAAGTAACAGTTAAAGTTAAATTTACTAATAGGCAAAAAAACCCTTGCGGTTTAAGAAAGTACCTATAGCCAACATATATTTCTATCAAACTTTAAAAAGCAGTGAAATTGGACAGCTATAGCAGGAGACCTGACCTCCTCTCTGAAATATTGTACTGCCCTACAAATTGTACTGCCCTACAAAATGCAAACACAATTTGGACAGGTCTTTCACAGTTCAATCCACTTCCCGTGTAGCTTGGAAGAAATTGGTAATGTGCCTCTGAGCATATAGTGAGTGGTGGCAGTACCTGCAATCAGGATTTTATCTCCAATGATGGAGAATTACATTTTTTGTATGTTTGTTGGGGTTCTTCTTGCTTTGCTTTTTTCCTGTGTTACTATTGTTTCTACAGAGCATCGAACCTAGAAAACTATATTTCTCTCATTTATCCTAGAAATCTGTTGTCTAATTTATTTTTTATTCATTTCAAAGCCTTTTTATTGGTCTATGTCATATGATGGTAAAGACAGCCTTTTGTGTTTCAAACTGGAGGTTATATTCTATTTCTATTTTGGGTGCATTAACAGTTGAATCTGTAGTTTGATGTAAAATCAGACTGATTACAATATGTTGCTACTTAAGCAATGAATATTGGGGGGGGGGACTTGGCCTACCCAATATGCATGTGTTCAGACTGCTATGTTTAAACCACCCAACTTAAGAGTGGGCATAGTCAATTAAAAATATACAGGACACCTAGAAATTTGCTACAATATATTTCACCTCCCACTGTTTTATCTTGTGCAAAATGAGACACTACTCATGTCCATTGGAGACTAGTCTGCAGAATAGTCAGTGCCATTATTCCACAATTGTTTTTGGAGGTTTTTTTAAGTGTAATTTATATGAAGTCAAGGTGCTGTACTTCACATATTCACAGAAGCAAAACAAAATGCAAAACATTTAAAGTGACTATCTGAACATTATCATGTCTTAATATTGTTGCTTCCTCCCTGCTAAAACAAGATAAGCACAGCACGTCTTGTTTCTGTCATTTGGACTGATTGCAGGTGCTGCCACCACTCACCATATGCTCAGAGACACGTTACCAAATTCTTCCAAGCTATGCAGGAAGTGGATTGGACTGTGAAAGACCAATCCAAATAGTGTTTGCATTTTTACAAATTTGTAGGGTAGTACAATATCTCAGAGGACAGGTCTTGTACTCCCCTCGTGTATTCCCTATAGCTGCCCAATTTCCTTGCTTTTTAAAGTTTGATAGAAATATCTGTTGGCTACAGTTACGTTTTTAAACCACAAGGTTATTTTGCCCATTAGTAAATTTAACTTTAACTGTTACTTCATGGAAACCATTGGTAGAGGGAGCTCTACAACAAGATTATCAAAGTAACATAATATAACCCATTTTGTGGTATACATGTAGAAAGAGGAAATAGCAGTTTTTTGCCGATTAGTGAATTTCTCTGCTTTTTAATCCAGGAGGTAAGAAATGGGATCCTGTGCAAGTTCTCTGAGAATGGATTGATCATTTGCATGCCTTTTGAGTTCAATGGGATTTATTCCTGTACAATCATGCTTAGGATAGGTGAAACTGACCTGGGGGAGGGGCAAGGAGGGAGGGAGGGAGGGAGGGAGGGGGAGGAGATTGAGTGGGTGGGCACTGAGCAGAGGGAAAGCCCCTTTCCTTTCCAAAAGGAAAACATTGTGAACAGCAACATTGTTTTTCAGGGTTTTCCCCACCTTTTTATTCTATAGCAGGTACATGTAGTCTCCCACCCAAATTTAAACCAAAGCTGTCCCTGGCCACATCCATACCAGACCTTTATTTCACTTTAGACAGTCATGGCTTCCCCCAAAGAATGCTGGGAAGTGTAGTTTGTGAAGGGTGCTCTGAGTTGCTAGGAGAGGCCCTATTCCCCTCACAGCCCTACAATCCACAGAAGAGGGGCCAACTGTTAAACCACTCTAGCCACTGGAGCTGTCAGGGGAATAGGAGTCCCCTAATAACTCTTAGCACCCTTCACAAACTACATTTCCCAGGATTCTTTTGGGGAAGCTATGACTGTCTGAGTCAAGTAAATGTTTGGCATGGATGTGGCCACCTGATTCACCAAGCCAAACAGCTGAGAGTCTAGCTTTCAGAACATTGACAGTTGGTTCTTACTGAGCATGCCTGTGATTATTGACTTCAATGTTAAATTTCTTAAATTAATTAAAAATCAGCCAGGCATTTTTTAAACTAACTGCAAAAGATGAAGATCAGAGTATGGCACAAGGTCAGTAATAGGATTAGTGGTACTCTGAACATGGCTGATGTTTAATTAATTTCAACAAATTATGAGACCACTGACAGAAAAAAGTCCAAGAGGGGTCTGGATTTTTTTTCTTGTTTTACACTTTGAACTCTTGATTCTCATGAGTGTTTTGTGTATCACCATGAAAACTTACAGGGTTGTTAAGCAAGTGTTTCTGAGTTCAGAACTATAAATTTTGTAAGGTTTTACATGGGAAGCATCAGAATGGCATGGGGGGGTATTTTCAATTTAACACTGCAGAATGCAAAAAATCCATGCTGGCTGTAGTATACTACTCTTGTGGCTGTATAAACAAAGATTTGCCCTTTTCTTAGGATCAAGGGATGGACGTAATCAATGCCATCACTTTGTGACTGAGACAGTATGAAATGGTTGTTTAATCAGTGTCCCTGACGAGGTAGTCAGAGTCATTGACTCAAACCACATTAGGCTCAATAAAACACATTCAATGCACCATTTAGGTTTCCTCTTCAATTTTGAGGTTTACCATACATGGGCATTCCATACTATCCCAATGCAAATGAAGTATGAAATACCCTTGTGGATACTGGCTTTAGTGTTTCCCACCCTCCACATATTCCTCATTAATGGCTAAAGAAAAAACAAACCTAAACTTCCAGGATAGATTAAATATTTAAATAGATTTGATCTGTTTGTAATTTTTCAACAAGTTACATGAGTGGAAGTAGTGCCCTTATAATACTGAGTCCCCTAGTAAATCACCACCCATCAAGCCATCCTCAAAACCATTCACGCTATCAATGAGAACCCTGGTGTTTCACCCAGAGGTTGGCATAGGACACTTAATTCGTCTAAACAGATTAGTGCTTGGTCAGCCAGCCTACTTTTCAATCTCAGCCCTATACATAATTTTAAACAAAGTGCAGATTTATTTGTTGCTTACCAGTTGATCAGCAAGACACATGCATGGCTGACGTTTGAAGTTTACACGTCTATCTAATCTAACTATATTGTTGTAAGCCCTGAACACATCGTGCTGTAGTTTACTTAGCCACAGACAGGTGGTGATGTGAACCACAGCATGACCCAGCCATGCTGGGCTCAAGGCCGGGGGGGGGGCAGGGGAAGGGAGGAGAGTGAACAGCAGTGGCCCAGTAGTGCTGGGGTTAAGGTCAGGGGAATGGGGAAGGTGAGCAAGCTTTGGCAACCTGGGCAAAGGGTTGGCACGTGCACACGGGGGCGGACCCTCTAGTTTTTCAAGTAGTTAAATAAATTGCAACATAAAGTTATAGGCAGAAATTCCAGTAATATGGATCCTATACTGACATGATTACCATTTACAACAGGGAGAACACTTCTCATTATCATTTATAGTTATATCCTGTCCTTATGCTGGGCTCCTATCCAGGCCACCAAGCAAGTTTGCATGGGCCTCATCTTAGTAACACTGCAGTGCCAGGCACTCTCAACTGGCCCCAAAGGTGTCATGTCCAGGATGAGACTGAGGAACCAGACCAGTGGGTGAAAGCAATTCAGTTTTTATTAGAGTGACATCCACACAAACGCTGCGCCTTCTCATAAAGCGCCACTGACTTACAGATCCTGCGACATGGAAAGATAGTTGACAGAGCGAAGTGCACTTTCCCGCCCAACTCTTAAGTAGGACCCAAACGGGCGCGAAGCCTTTCATTCCGCCTCAATCCCCCCTCAGGGGCCACCTGTCTCCCGCTCCCCCTTTCTTGTCTCTTCACTCGTCGTAGAGTACGCGGTGAGGGGGGAAGCGCCGGCCCCTCCCCTTCTGAAGATTCCGACTCCGGTATGGGTGTAAGGGGAGGTCCAGGCGGAGGGGGAGGCGTGTGAACTTTCAAGGTTGGCTCCGAGACTCTGGCGCTCCCAGGATCTCCGTTGCTGGGCAACCCTATCTCTGGACATTCCTCTCCTTCTCCTTCGCTCAAGTCTGACAGGGGGCTCCCCTCCCCCTCGTCTTCTGACTCTAAATCCACGGGACCCCAATTCCGCATCCCGACATCATCCCCTCTTCCAGGCTGAGCCCCCCCCTCTAACTGGCTTGGGACGGTGGGGAAATAACTCATGAAACCGTTTCACTAACTCTGGAGCGTGCACATCAACTTCATTTTCCCAACTCCTATCTGCAGACCCGTACCCTTTCCAATGGATCAAATACTGCAATTTCTTGCGTCTTATTCGGGAGTCCAAGATGTCCTCAACTTCGTACTCCGTCTGCTCACTTACCCTGATCGGAGCCCCTGGAGGTTCCACTGGCTGCAACTCACTGGGGGGGGGCTGCTTTGGTGAGCAGAGATCGATGAAACACAGGGTGTACTTTGAATGAATCGGGTAACTTCAGCCGGTACGCCATCGGATTAATTTGAGTCTCTATTTCAAAAGGCCCCACCCTCTTATCTTGCAGTTTTCTGCATTTGCTTGGCATTGGGAGGAATCGAGTGGACAACCATACCTGGTCTCCTGCTTGAAGGGGGGGGGGCTTCTCTCCGGTGTAAATCGGCAACTCACTTGTACTCCGTCTTGGCTTCGTCCAGTTGTTGTTTCAGGGTCTGTTGGATGGCTTGTAACTCCTGTAGAAATTCTTCAGCGGCGGGCACCAACACTCCCTCCGAACTGCTAGGAAAGGCTTTAGGATGAAATCCATAATTTGCGAAGAACGGGGTTTGCTGAGTGCTGGAGTGTAAGGCGTTGTTGTAGGCAAACTCTGCAAAATGTAAATACGAAGTCCAGTCAGTTTGTTGGTAAGAAACGTAACAGCGTAAATATTTCTCCAAAACGGCATTCAAGCGTTCCGTCTGACTGTCTGTCTGGGGGTGATGGGCAGACGAGAGTTTTAACTCCGTCTGCAGCTGCTTCCAGAGCGCCCTCCAAAACTTAGCCGTAAACTGAGTCCCTCGGTCCGAGACTACACTGTTGGGCAATCCATGCAACCGGTAAACCTCCTTGATGAATAATTTGGCCGTTTCTTTCGCTTCTAAGGGCCCCGGGCAAGGGAGAAAATGTGCCATCTTGGTAAGTAGATCCACCACGACTAGAACGGCAGTCATCCCTTGTGACTTTGGTAGATCAGTTATAAAGTCCATGGAAAGGTCCTTCCAAGGCTCACTGGGGACCTTTAACGGTTGTAACAGCCCTGTTGGTTTTCCCGTTTGATGTTTAGCTCGCATACAAACCGAACAGGATTTCACATAGTCCTCAACGTCCCGGAGCATCTTCGGCCACCAAAAGTCTTTAGCTATATTCTGAATGGTTTTGTAAATCCCGAAGTGTCCTGCAGTGACAGAGTCATGGCACTGGCGTAGAATTTTGAGTCTTAAGTCTCCCTCTGGCACGACCCTGGCTGTTTTAAACCACAACAACCCATCTCGCCAGTAGAAATTCACCTCTGAGTCTGGATCCTGCCCCACCTCGTGAATGTACTGCTGCATGCCCGTCCCTTCCCGTTGGGCTCTTTTGAGCTCTTCCTCCCATGAAGGTTGGCATGATCCTAGTGTTAATTTCTCCAGTGGGATCACGTACTGTGGCTGGTCCTGGGGCTCACTCTCCTTAAATTGCGGCTGTCTGGACAAGGCGTCGGCTCTGATTCTTGGCTTGGGCGTGATACTTAATCCAGAAGTTGAACCTGGCGAAGTACTGGGACCATCTGATCTGCCTCTGGTTCAGCTTCCTGGCCGTTTGCAGACTTTCCAGGTTCTTGTGGTCGGAACGCACTTCAATTTGATGGGAGGCTCCCTCCAAATACTGCCTCCAGTTCTCAAAAGAGTCCTTAATGGCCAGTAAATCCTTCTCCCAGACCGTGAAGTTCTTCTCTGCAGGCTTTAACTTTCTAGAGAAGTATGCGCAGGGGTACAACTCCTTTCCCTCGGGATCTCCTTGTAGCAAAACCCCCCCGATGGCAAAGTCCGAGGCATCAGCTTCCACTATGAAGGGACGGTTCAGATCAGCGAAGCGCAAAATGGTTTCGGTAGTGAATTTCTCTTTTAACTCCTCAAAAGCCTTCATAGCGTGCTCCGTCCATTGGAACTTTTTCTTTCCCCTTAAACAGTCGGTCAGGGGAACCGTTAGTTTGGAAAACCCCAGGATGAATTTCCTGTAGAAGTTAGCAAACCCTAGAAACCGTTGCACATCCTTTTCGTGACGGGTTGCCCCCAGTCCTTTATGCAACTCACTTTCCCTGGGTCCATCTCCACTCCTCCCGCTGAGATTCGATACCCCAGGAAGTCCAAAGACTCGAGGTCAAACCCACATTTCTCCAACTTAGCATACAGGTGGTTTTCTCTCAGTCTCTTTAACACGGTTCTTACGTGTCGGTCGTGATCCTCTTGATTCTCCGAAAACACCAGGATATAATCTAAGTAACAGATTACATACGTGTCCAGTAAGTCTCTAAATACATCGTTCATGAATTTTTGGAAAATTCCTGGACTTCCTGAAAGCCCGAACGGCATGACAAGGTATTCAAATTGACCGTAACACGTGAGGAACCCCGTTTTCCATTCATGTCCCTCCTTCATTCTGATTAGATTGTAGGCTCCCCGCAAGTCCAACTTCGTGAAAATCTTGGCTGAACGTAGCCCATCTAGCAACTCTGAGGTTAAAGGCAGTGGATAGCTGTTAGGGGTGGTGATCTGATTCAGTGCGCGGTAATCATTACACGGCCTGAGCTCCCCCCCCTTCTTCACGAACAACAAAGGCGCCCCGGCCGGAGACTGTAACGGGCGAATGAATCCTCGCTTCAGGTTCTTTTCCAAGAACTCTTTCAGAGCCACCCTTTCAGTCTCTGTGAGTGAGTAAATCCTTCCCGACGGTATGCTGGCCCCTGGCACAAGATCGATCGTACAGTCGTAAGGACGGTGGGGGGGTAAGGTTTCCGTTTCCTTTTCGTCAAACACATCTTGGAATTCCTCATACTTCGGAGGGAGCATCGCAGGCGTGCCCTCTTGTATGACTCCTGCTAAGGTGTTCTTGATTCCTTCTGGTTGGCAGTTCTCCTGACAGTACTGAGATGTGAACCACACCACCGCCTCCTTCCAACTTATTTTAGGCTCGTGCATGGCGAGCCAGGGCATCCCCAGAATCACCTCAAAGCTTGAAAGATCTGACACGTACAGTGAGATGAGCTCTTCATGCCCGGGAATTTGAAGCTTCAATTCCTCCATGGCTTGCGTTACCCCCCCTGACTTCAGGGGTCTCCCGTCAATGGTCTCCACGGAAAGGGGGGTGTCCAGTGTCCAGCTAGAGATGCCATAACGCTTGGCCAGCTTTGCGTCGATGAAGTTGGTGGAGGCTCCACTGTCGATTAAGGCAGTAGAGTTGAACATCACTCCTCTGGCAGTTGTAATCCGCACAGGTGGAACCAGCACTCCTTTGGAGGGAGGCTGGGTCATCGGGGGGCCTTTGTACAACGCTGCCCCCAGCCCACCGGCCTTCACGTGGACTGGGTGTTCTAGTTTTCCGACGGCTCCGTCTTCCCCTTCTTTAGCCCACAGTCTCTGGCCATATGACCCGGTTTGGAACAATAGAAACATAAGCGTTCTCGGCGGCGTCTCTCTTTCTCTTCTTCCGAGAGCCTTGGTCTGCCCCCCCCCCGCCCTTCGGTCGCGCTACCCGTCGTTCCCGAAGTGGAGGGATTCTTGCTGCGAGACGCCGAGGCGGAGTATCTAGGGGCCTCCTGTCTCTTCTCCAGTCGGTGATCGATCTGCAGGCACAGCCGAATAAGTTCTGGTAGGTCGGTGGGGGGGGCGGTCCTGGCCAGTTCATCCAGGATCTCTGCGTTCAGTCCGCTCCGGTACATGAACATCAGGGCTGCCTCATTATAGCCAGTCTCTTGGGATAAAATTTTAAACGCATTAGTATACTCGGAAACAGTTCCTTTTTCTTGTTTCAGAGCGCCTAGCTGCCGCGCTACAGTTTCCGCTCTTTGCGGGTCTTGAAACATCTCGGTCATTTCTTGTATGAATCCTCTGTACCTTCCTAGAAGAGCATCCTTTCTCACCAGATACGGAGTCACCCACTTTGCAGCTTCTCCCTCCAGGAGGCTGATCACGAATGCCACTTTAGCCCCATCACCCGGAAATTCTGCATTCCTGACATCCAAGTATAGTTCACATTGAGCCACGAAGGTTGCCAACTGATCACTTTGTCCCGCATACTTTGGGGGTAATCCAATGGGCACCTTTACCGCAGCGGCTGGAGGGGCGGTTCGCATCCGATCGATCGTGGCTTTCAAGGCCTGATTATCCGTTTTCAGCGCCTTGACTGCTGCCAGCAAGGATTGAACATCCGTCTGTAAATCAGCCACATTAGTCCTCAAGAGTCTCACTTCTTCCGTCTCAGAAGTGGGATTTGTTCCCCCCTCCGCTCCCTTTGACATCTTGTCCTCGTCCCGTGGAGAGAGCGTTGAGAGTGATTTAGGTGGCTCTGTCAAGCTGTCAGGTCCAGGATGAGACTGAGGAACCAGACCAGTGGGTGAAAGCAATTCAGTTTTTATTAGAGTGACATCCACACAAACGCTGCGCCTTCTCATAAAGCGCCACTGACTTACAGATCCTGCGACATGGAAAGATAGTTGACAGAGCGAAGTGCACTTTCCCGCCCAACTCTTAAGTAGGACCCAAACGGGCGCGAAGCCTTTCACTCCGCCTCAATCCCCCCTCAGGGGCCACCTGTCTCCCGCTCCCCCTTTCTTGTCTCTTCACTCATCGTCGAGTACGCGGTGAGGGGGGAAGCACTGGCCCCTCTCCTTCTGAAGATTCCGACTCCGGTATGGGCGTAAGGGGAGGTCCAGGCGGAGGGGGAGGCGTGTGAACTTTCAAGGTTGGCTCCGAGACTCTGGCGCTCCCAGGATCTCCGTTGCTGGGCAACCCTATCTCTGGACATTCCTCTCCTTCTCCTTCGCTCAAGTCTGACAGGGGGCTCCCCTCCCCCTCGTCTTCTGACTCTAAATCCCCGGGACCCCAATTCCGCGTCCCGACAAAAGGGCACGGCTAGCTGAACATGTTGCAAACATCTAAAGCAGAGTATAGGGAAATTCTGGAGTAAGTTGTATTAGAACCCTAACCTTACACAAGAGCTCATTAAATTTGTGTCATTGTTGTCATACACACATGCAATGCCTACCAGTACTGGTGAGTTGCGTAGAAAAGTGGAACGAGTGCCTCAAGAAGGTGCAGTGCTACTCGCCAAGTTGCAGCAAACTATTCTACAAAAATTCACACACGCCTGGCATTTCTGAAAGAGAGCTCACATCTACAGCCACCTATACAGAAGACTGCATCCCATGTCACAACTATTTAACCCACAAGTCACTCACATGAAACAAAGATCGTTCAAGTGAGAAGCAGCCCACGGAGCTCTCATTCTGCCAGAGAGGTGATGGGATACCAAGAAGCCAAAGACAGTTATGAACCCTGTTACTAAAGACACCCACCTTCAAAAGAGCTAATACGCAAGATAAAAGCAAATCTAACTCACATTTGCTTCACTGACTTCAAGTATCAAGTGGCAGACATTAATTCAAGAATGTAATAAACAATGGTCTTCAGAGGTTTACTTGGAAGTTAATAGGAAAGAAGCCATAACTTAACAAGTCTAACTTGAAATGAAAAGAGTTATCAGATGTAAACTGCAGGTAACAAACTTAAGAGCCAGTGCAGACATAATGCCAACCATTCTTTAGTTATGAGCAAAAGGTCTCGAGGAGGCCTCTGCTTGACTATACTGTTCAAGGGCAGTAGATGCCTTAAGGTAAATCTAGCAAAAAAACCTATAAAGCCATCCGCCTTCATATGTTAGGTTATGGAAATGCACCTGAGTTATGGTTAGCATCAGTTAAGAGTGGGGAAAGAGCAATCATGCAGCCCACCCGACTAGTCTGCACTGGTCCTGAGACTTACTGCAAAACAGTAAAATAAAAACACTGATTACATTTAAGAATTTAAATCATTTTATTGCTTTACCTGCCATTAGGACAATCTATAACAAAAGGAATATATTAGCACATACAGTAAGTCAGACTTATAGTCAGGTAACAATACAAAAATGGTCCTCTGGTTGACTATAGCACTCCAGGGCAATAGTTCGTTTTAAATTTGCCAAGGTGACCTAGCAAAAAGATTACTTCTAAAGCCCTGAATGTTAGCTAAGGCAAACCATACCAACTGTGGATTCAAACATGTTTAAATTGCACACAAAGGTAAAGCTTTAACTGTGATTAATATTTAACTCAGACATAGCTGGTTTATCTTAAAATCTTGTTGGTAAAACTACAAAAGGGAGTAAACAGCAAGCTAAAAAGACGCAGTAGTGAAACTTGATTAAAAAGCCTTATATAAAAAATGTGCATTTTTGTGGCGCTCTAACTAGCTTACATAAGATTTAAAATCTTTTTGGTGCTTTAACAAGGATCAAATCAAGCTTCAAAAATAACAAGGGTATAAGGGGGAAAAAATCCCTGGATAGATTCAAACTGAACGAAGTCTTAGAGAAAAATAGCATTTATGGACTCCTGAAGAATTCAGGCTGATATCCTCACCAGGTCTTTAGAGGACAGACAGAAGTAATTCACAATGTATATTTTACATTTTATCTGTATCTAGAAATGAGGACATATCAATACCCTCCCCCAGGGTTTTATTATACTAAGGTTCCTATTCCTCAGACTCTGCTAATCATGTTTAAACTTTCTTCTCAGCAGCCAACAAGTCAGAAAGGTGTATACCAGGTCCAGTTTCTGGAAAAAAGCAGGGAGGGAATTGGGCGGAGGCAGGGGTATCAATAAGAAACAGTTGCAGAACTAATGCAAAATACTTGCTGTCACTCCCAAATAAAATCCTACACTAGTTTAAGATAATTTACATGTTTTAAGGAAACTGAATGCCATACATTATCCACCTGTGAAATTCCATAAAGCTAGAGGGCAGCACAAGGTGCACACAAAATATTGTAACACAAACCTGGTAAATACTGAAATACATTTCAGACTTGACAACAGGGTTAACTTTCTTAAATTATTCTGTCAGACCAGTATGAGAATATGCGACAAAATGAAGTGTTGTTCAGACCAAATATTTGAAAAAGGTTAGAAGTTACTAAAACTTCTGCATGGACAAAAGAGATTTAGCAACAACAGTTAACAAGAAACAGGACACTGATTTTCTGCTTAGCCTTTCACATGAGCCAGATTCTTGTCATCTTTCTAACAGGGATTGTGTAGTCCATCCTGAACTGAATGCCAACAGAACCATTGAATTCTCTGGTTCCAAAGGCAACGCTTGGAAGGAGCAGACAGAAGACTAAACACGCAGGACACATCCTTCAGTTTCCTCTTCTACATACACTGCATGGGGTGTACTATTTGGCACCAGCTAGGGAGCAGTGCAATTCTTATGCCAGTGTGAACACCAATATTTAGGTGTTTAAGCCATCAGCTGAGTGCTAAGAAACTGCACAGAAAAAAATAATAGAAGGGGCAAATATGAATATTCACAACTGAGAACATGCAAAAAAGGTTCTCTGCGGTAAGAATATCAGCAACACTGGCAGCAGCTGCCAGGAAAAAAAAGGCTTGTACACAAAAACCTGACAAACAATAACCAAGTTATCTTGAACCAACTGAAATGCATACAGGTGCACCAAACTATCAAACTTCTAACTGTAGTTTTACTAGGAACTGATCTCAGTAAACCAAACCAAAGATAACCATATCCAGAACATTTATGCTGAGAAGTTGAGCTGAGAGGGTAAGTTTTTCTGTCTAAGAAGTACAGTAGAAAGTGACCATAACCTAAAAGAAATATAGGACTCGCCAGCTGAGAAAGGTGTGCCTCTTAAAAATTCTCCACTGTTACATCCTTATGTTACATCTATGGCAATAACCATGGCACTAGGAGATTTTCCCAGCAGAAGGAATGGCAGTCGCTGCTCTAGTTGGACACTGTACATTGCACAGAGAGAAGCAGTAACAGCAAAAAGTTGCCATACAATTTTCTATTTATTTTAAATGGTATTGGGAGCACCAAAATAAATGCTCTAAAATTTAAAATGGTGCCACGAAAAGCAAGTGATTTCTTTTTTCCCCCTCCCTCAGACTGACAGGAAGCTGCAATAGCCAGTGGCCATGTGGCTCTCTGCACAAGAGTAATAAAGCAGTCTGCATCTGTGAAGCATGTATTTGAGAAGAAGGGAGACTTCAGACAGACAGAGACACAAAGCTGTTGTACTGCTGGATGTTCCGCTTGAGAATATCCGAGCATGGACCCAAGACACGCTCAAATCGGGGCCGGTCGAGCTTTACACATTTCAATGGGCCACGAGCAACAACGGTGGCAGCACGAGGACGGTTCATCAACAGAGCTATTTCACCTAAAAACAACGAAAGAATCATTTCAAAGGGGACAAAGTAAAGAGTGGTTTTAAATTGATCAACAGACACTCGCAAAATAGAAAAAGTATTGTTATAAAAGTATCCCAAAAATATCATATGATGTAAACGTATTTCAACCTTACGAATTATGGATAGATATGCCAAGGCCCAGAAAGACAGAGAGAAGTGAGCGCTTTCTGTTATTTTCCAAGACCTTCCCCTTCATTTTTCCAGTGGAAAATTGCAAATTTGAGGGAAAATGGGGAAAAACTCAAATGAGGGAAAAAACAGTCTCTTTTAGAATTATTGAAATGCTTTTTAGGGCATGCTTTTAAAAGTTTTACATGCACTTTATTGTAAAGTAATCTACATCACGTGAACTCCAACATTTGCGTGAGCAGATCTGCATAGCTTCCAGCATCAACCCAATCTGCTCTGAGGGGTCCCCCATTCCTCTGAAGCAGATGTGAGGGATGGGCACGAGTACAAGTGGAAGTCTGTTCTACTTGTGAACTGACACAATTGGATATCGCCCAATATTTGGTAGTTAAGGTATTTTTACTCCACCTGTCGCAGCAGCACATTACATGACATTTATTCTGGGCTTGTTTAGATGCCATGCTAAGCCATAGTTCTGTATTATAAGAACAACCCTAGCCTCTTCCCAGCCTCACATGTGATCATGAGGAGTTCTACATTTACTTCGGCTTGCAGAGTTGTTCAAACCTGGTCAAACTGATTAATTTTAACTATGGTTAGTGGAAACAAATCAACTTCAAACAGTTTATGAAAATGTTTGTTTTCACTAATCATAGTTAATTGTAATTTACTACAATTTAGGGTTCAGATAACATGCTAACTGTGGTTAACCTAAAGCAGGCACAGAACTTTCCAATCTCCTCTTCATGACCATGCTGGAGGAGGTGGAGGCAAAAGCATACAAACCCAGAAGAGGCTGGGCTCATTCTTGTCATGTCAGACCATGAATCATCATCTCATCCAATTGCAGCCTCTGTGCACGACAATGTCAAAGGAGTCCAATGTTATTCTAAAGTTTAAATCTGGGTGGAGACCCTTGGTGACCTGGCAGGGCAGACTGTTATCTGGCCTTACTCATGGGTCAACTGACAGGTGAATGGGACATGTTGTGTGCAGTGCCTCCCAGGTGTCTGATAGCCAGGGTTGTTGAGTGCATGGGAACTGCTATACAAGGAGGACTTCCTGTGGGGAACTTGGCCAAGCGGCCAACCCAGCTGCATCTCTACCTGCTTCACACCTGATGTCATATATGAGAGCTATTAGGCAGTAGGGGTGGTTTGGGGAAAACAACCAAATTGGGACCTGTGCCGGGACAAATTTAGCCTGTGGGCCAAAGGTCCCCAGCCCTGGTTTAAATTAATAGCCTGATTTATTGACAACGGCATGAACAAGCCAGAGATAAAAATTGTTTGCATCCAATGGTATTGCTCTATTTTTGGAAGGAGTATATCACTCCAGAGCAGACTTGGGGAGGAGACTTGAGGGCAATGTGTGTGTGTAGCAAGGGGGGGAAATCACTAGAAATGCCTCCCCTCCCTGCCCTGTTCTGTCAGTGAAGCAACATTGTAGGATACAACCCATTACTTCTTGAGAGCTGGAAACATTATTAAAGAGGTATAAATGCCTGCGGTGTCTATAGACCATTCCACTGTTGCCTCATGGTGTTGCAGATTTTTTGTATTGTTTCCTCTGTTGCTGGATAATGTTGAGTGTGGAGAAGAGACCATTTTTAAACTTAAATGATAATTTCCTTTTGTTTGTTACTATACTGGTGGTTTCTGTTTTAAACTTCTATTTTTCCCAATTAGAAAAAAAAATGTTTGGTACCTTAGGGTCAGCAGCTTCCTGCTCCAGTTGTAACATTGGGTATATTTGCAGTTACTGTTTAAATAAAGCTAAGGCATTTATACTTTTATACTATTTATTTATTACATTTATATCCCTCCCTTTCTCCTAGAAGGGGCCTAGGGCAGCAAACACACTAACACCACTCTAAAACATCTTAAACAAAAGACTTTAAAACATATTAAAACAAAGCATCTTTAAAAAACAGCTTTAAAAACATCTTAAAAAGCAATTCCAACACAGATGCAGACTGAGATAAGGTCTCTACTTAAAAGGCTTGTTGAAAGAGGAAGGTCTTCAGTAGGTGCCAAAACAGAGATGGTGCCTGTCTAATATTGAAAGGAAGGGAATTCCAAAGTGTCGGTGCCACAACACTAAAGATCCACTTCCGATGTTGTGCGGAACGGCCCTCCTGATAAGATGGTATCTGCAGGAGGCCCTCACCTGCAGAACACAGTGATAGATTGGGTATATAAGGGGTAAGAAAATCTTTCAGATGTCCTGATCCCAAGCTGTATAGGGCTTGTACACCAAAACCAGAACCCTGAACTTGGCCTGATAGATAATGAGCAGCCAGTGCAGTTCTTTTAGCAGCAGAGTAATATACTGTTTTAATGTATCAAACAGTACAATTTTATGTGCTAAGTTATTTTTAATGTTTTTAAAGAAGTTTAGGATGTTCTTAAAGAAGTTTAAAACTGATAAGAAAACAAGTACTGCAAAGAAACAAAACAGCTTTTCCCCATTTCAGCATTTCCAGAAATGTTACATCTAATCAACATTCAAGGTTTCCACTTCAGGCCTTTTTTTAGTATTTCCTATGATGGGTAGTACTTCCTATTCTCAATCTTATTCTCAATCTCAATCAATTCTCAATCTCTATGTGGGGCTGCCTTTGAAAATGGTTCAGAAATTACAGTTTCAAAATGCAGCAGCCAGGATGTTAACTGGAGCACGACGCAGGGAGCGTATCAGCTCTGTGCTTTATCGACTCCACTGGCTCCCAATTTGCTTCCGGGCCCAATTCAAAGTGCTGGTTCTGACCTTTAAAGCCCTAATGGCCTTGGACCAATGTACCTGAGGGAAGCTTACTCCCGTATGTACCTGCCCAGGATTTAAGATCATCTGCATCTGGTCTCGGTGCCTAGAATGAAAGATGCTAGACTGACAGGCACGTGGGAGAGAGCCTTTTCAGCTGTGGCCCCCCAGCTTTGGAATACCCTACCCCAACAAGCCCGCTCTGCTCCCTCCCTGATGGTTTTCCAGAGACTTCTGAAAACCATCTCATTCCAGACAGCCTTTGAGAGCGACTGAAGGTACAGCCTGATTTTAGCCTTCCATTTTAATTTTACCTCTTTAGTCCCTTCAGTACCACTCCCCTGTGTGTGTGTGTGTGTGTGTGTGTGTGTGTGTGTGTGTGTGTGTGTGTGTGTGTGTGTGTGTGTGTTGTATGTTATGAATTTTAATTGTATTTAATGTATTTTATTTTATTTTAATGTTTTTGTGATCTTTATTGTGTACAATATTATTATATATGTGTTTGATTTTATTGTAAGCCGCCCTGAGGGCCCTATTATAGGGTAGAAGGGCAGGATAAAAATATTTTAAATAAATAAATCTATCTTACAGCAGGTAATAAAAATAAAACACCAATTTATTTAGTTAATACAATGCAATAGTATTTCTGATATACCAAACCAAAGTTTTAGTTAGCACAGTTACGATGCAGAAACCAACCATGGTTTAAAACCAGCTTCTGAATCCTGGCTTGTCTGGAAGCTATTCATGATGTCTTCCCTGCTCACATGAAGGGGGGAGCAAAGGGGCTGTGTGTGGGCACATGAAGGTTATGCATATCCTGGCTTATTAAGTCATGATTTAATCATACAAATATGATCAAATATGTTGCACACCCATGATTCAACTTGAAATCTGTTTTGCTCTGAGGCTTGTTCCAACTGTTACTAAACTACTGAATTACTCAATTATGCACAATTTTTTCTCTGTAGCTTTTGTGTCATGGGTTAAATATAATCAAATTGATTTCGGTATTTTCTTACTGCACAGTGTGATCCCATGATTCAAGTTCCACTCTGGGAAGGGCAGTATTATGAGTTTATGTGCTTCTGTGGCCTCATGAGATGGAAAGGAAGAGAGGGAAGAGAAGCTAAGGGACAAAGGGTGTGTTTTTTACAAAAATACCATTATGTCATCTGCACTGGCCTAGGTTTTACGTATTTAAAGAACATTATCAACTTAAACAGAAATAAAACTCACCAAAATAATCAGATGGCGCAAGTCTGCCCACTTCAACGAATTCTTCATGCTCTGACCTGCGTTGTAACACAGCAGCTGTACCCTTTAAATGAATTAAAGGGTTAGTGGCTCAGTTTGCTTTACCAATTATATGCAAAAGCAAGTTTCATGACTTAGAAAGCAGACGCTTCCCCATTAAATTACCTGGCTTATCCTGTCCCATTTACATCTAAGACACCTAGTGAAAGAACATATGTGTCTGGACCTTTTGTCCTCCAGATGTTGCTGAACTACAACTCCCATAATCCCTAGCCATTGGCCATGCTTGCTGGGGCTGACTAGAGTTGTAGTTCAGCAATATCTAGAGGGCAAAAGGTTCCCCACAGCCAACATACACCATCCAAAAGCACATTTCACAATTAAACAAAACATTCCTACATGTATAAATTCTGCTGTATCAGGATTTTGAAAGGAGACATTGTCCAACTACGATCAAATCTGTTACCACAGAAAGGAATTTGCAAATGCATTTTTTTACATCCAGAGAACAGTATTTGTGCAATCATGCACTGGTATTTGTACATGATTTTTTTTTTACAAAAATAGAATTCACATATCATATAGAGGAGCATTCTCCAACCTGGTGCCCTCTAGATATTATTTGAGTACAACTTCTGTCATGTTGACAGCCATAGTCCAAAACATCTGAACACCAGGATGAGGAAGGATGACAAGTAATTGAAATAAATGAGACAAATATAGTTGCAAGTAGCCAATTGCAGCAAAGCATGTTAAAATACTCACCTCTAGTATAATGAAGAACTCATCTCCTGGTTCTCCCTGCACCACAATCTTTTGTCCATCTTCAAATTGTACTGGCTCTAAAGCATCAGCTACTGTGAGACGCTCCCATTTGTCAAGGGATTCTAAATAAAGATAAACTATTTAGCTTATTTTAATGTATTCCCAAGATTTAGGATTAGGTCACCTGTTCAGCTCACATAGGAATCTGCTGCTCCCACCTGCATTCATACAGCAACCTATTCCACCATAATCTCTCCTACTGCCATGAACAATTTAATCAAATCTATCACATTTCATCATTTGGCAGCTGTAGTTTTAAGCATTGCATTTCAACAGGGAAACAATATCCAAAGTGTGGTCACAGTGCTTTACAGCACTTGAGGTGCATGCTAGCAGACAGTACATGCTAGCAATAATGACGAACAGCCCTCGTATCTGCAACGCTTTTCAGGAGCAACGTGAAAATCCTTTCTTTCATTCACATTCAGAATTGGTGCAACACTACAGTAAACGCTCAGAAGGAAACCCATAGAAATGAAGAAAGATAATTTGGTTGAACTTTTGTCTACCTATATAAATCCAGGGAAAGTTCTCTGAAACAAGGCCAAAATTATTTTGGTGTGGGTATTTTTAGTTTTCCCATACATTCTTCTCTATCTCAAACAAACCAATCAATTCAAACAAATGGGTTTGTCCTTTTAAAAAAGAGAGGAAAAGTTAAAAGTTTGTTACAATTTTCTTGACACAGGATACTGGTGTTAAAGTTTAAGAATGCGTACTCTGCGTACACTAGAAGATAGAAATTACTGAGCATTTGCACCTGACAAATGCCAGGATAGGCCATCACCAGCTGAATAAGCCAGGGATCCTCTTAGCCCTGTGGTTTAAGGAAGGCAAAGCATGCAACCTCCTCACACACAGCTGCTACAGCTAGGAAACAAGACCCAGCACAGAAAGATTCTGGAGCAGTGTCTTAGCCCAAATTAAGCCATGTTCTGAAGAAGGGATATTTGAGAAAGAGTGAAAAGACATAAGGAACAGAAAGTGGTAGAAAAAAAAGAGTTCAACTGAAAGGAAATGGGGGAAAGGCTACTGAGTAGAAATTAGTAAAAAGTAAGAATGGGGGAGGGGTTGGGATTAAGGAATACATTGAAAACAGTTGTGGAAAAAATAAAGAATAGGAGGACAGGTAGGATAACAAATGAGACTGCTGTGTTGAAAAAAGGATTTAAGAAGGTGGCAGCTAGGTCCTACATACAGAAGCACACATTGGGATAAGAAGCCTGCTTTCTCCTCTATTCTGCAACCTGGAGTAATCATCAGGCTTACTGCTTTAAGTCACCAGTAGCAATTAGTTCCCTGAATTTTTGTCTCTGTTTATGGCAACATACATGCAAGAAAGAAAGCCCGCTTTGTAGCACTAACAAAATTTAGAAGAGTAACAAACAAAGCAAGATGAGCGCAATCAATATTCCCTCTAACGGTCACAGAAACATCTAATATTGATGCTGAAAAATTCTTCATACTCACCTAATATTGACACTTTACTAAGAAATTCTTCATACATCTTTCTCTTTCTCAATGTGCTACCCTGGGAGAAAACACGCACAAATGGATCTGAAAATTACTCTTCTGCTTAACATCTTAGAATACCAAGAAAAACTGGATAGGGCATAGAAACGTTCACAATGCAATTCTATTCATGTCTACTCATAATTCTTTCTGAGTTTAATGGGATTTACTCCCAGTTAAGTATGCTTAGGAACATAGCCTTAAAGGTTAATCTCTTGTGTATACCTATCTCATATAAGCCCTATACTTCCTGGAAACACACAGTTTTCAATCATAGCTAGGTTGGCTTATAATCTCCAACATTAAGACTGCTCTCCTATATCCACTTATCTAGGAGTAAGCCCCTACTGAATTTACTGGACTTACTTCCAAGTATACCTGTATAGGTTTGCACACAAATAGTCACCACAATGGACTGCATCCAACACTGTCCATGTGTGAACTTTAGCTCACACAATGGGACTTTACCTTTGTCACTTCCCTCCTGCAGCCCTCTGTGCACCCTCAAAATCTGTTTTAGGTTTGGGGGATCTTCTGCAGAAGACTTTGGGTGGGTGCAGGAGGGAAGGGAGGAAGGTGAAGTCCCATTAATTGAGTGAAAGACCACTTGTGCAACGCTGGATTCCATACAATATCCTGTAGCAATACATTTCATGGGTTGATCAATTAGGGTTTTCTTCTGTCCATTCACAATCTACTGCCAGTAGATCTATTCATCCATCTACCTTGCCAGTAACCTCTTGCTAAATGTTATGTTTCCATGAAAGAACAAATTAGTGTAAATAACAATAACATACTTTATATATTCATGGCTTACAGCCAAAGCTGTGAACAACCAGGGACTGATCTATTTATAGGTGTCAGTGGCTATGGAAAGTAGATGACAGAAGAACTGCTATGCAAACACAAATTATTTGAGAAATAGGGTCAAAGGGCCCAAAGAAACTCAAACTATTCATTTCTAATGAATAGTTGGGGTGGTATTTAGCTGTGTTTTACTCACACAAGACTTCCTCTCATCCCCCATGCACCCTCAAGATCTGCTCCAGAGAGCTAAGGGGCCCTCTAAAGCAGATTTGAGGGGGCATATGGAAGAAAGAGGGGAAGGGGAAGTCCCACTGCATGAGAACTCCACTTGCATGATGTTGGATAGAACCCTTGATTTTTACTATTTTAGAAAGCTGCTTATTAAAATTAGTTTATGCATGAGGCTACATATTATTAAGCCAAAAAAAGGAGAGTGCTTATGTTGGATCAATTTGCCAGGCTATCTAATTTCACAAATTAGTTATTTTGTTTTAATGATGTCTACAGGAGCAATACAGAAAAAGCTTGTACCTGTACAGGCCACTACATAGCTCCACCTGAATGGTTTAGCTGTACAGCTCAAAATCCATGCATGTATATCAGTGGCAGAGTCTTTGAGAAGCCTATCAGTCCATACATCCCAATCAGGTCACTTTTAGCATTTATGACAAAGTAAGCAGCAAAAATGTTTACTTTTATTGAAGTGTCAGTTTGTTCAATTTTACAGGTGGCACCTTTTCTTCATTAAAAACACTTCAGTTAAAAAAGCTCGGCTGAGATTTAGTAAACTAAAAACGCATGGATTTCATTATCAGTGTGTGAAGGAAAATCTGTCTCTCCTTTATCCATATTTATCACTCAGAACACCCTGTGGGCAGTAGTCTTCTGGAAACTAAGCTTCAAGTATAAATGCAGTTCTCTTGAGCTAATTTTAAAATTAGTTTTAGATGTTGCTTTGATGTTTTACATTTGAGCTTCTATTCTAAAAACTTAAATTTCTGTCACTGAAATCAATACAACTTTAAAAAGTGTTAAATGGTAGCGGATCACACCCTTACAACTATGGAACACGGTATTGACCTTACAACAGGATGGGGAACTTTTTTCAGTCTGAGGTGTACATTACCCCCGGGAAAGCTGTTTGGGTCACATTCCAGCTGTGGGCACACCCAGGCCTAATTACACACCCCTCACACACAAACTTTTTTCTTTGGAAACGGAGGCATATATTTAATTCTCAGCAACCTGACTCAAGTTACACCTTTCATTTTCTGCAAAGTTTTGTGTTCTGTTGTCATTTTTACACCTTCTCTGTCCTGACTGTGCAAAAGGCAAAAAACTCAGTAATTCCAGAAGACGACTGGCTTTGTCCAGATAACCGGAATGCATTGCATGCTCGTGCATATATATATATACACACACACACATACACACACACATTTTTTTAAAAAAGAATACAAATAAGGTCAATGCACAGCTGAACTGCATTACAGCTGAACTACCTTGCATCTATTTTACGCAATTGCATCCCAAAAATTCACACTATACATGAATTGCAAAATGCATAACCAACTTTTTGCATTTTTGCAAACGCAAGCCTCCTGAGACGTTCTCTTCTCTGCTTTGATCGTCTTGCACAGGAAGGAGTTACAATTGTACACTATGCACAACAAAGTCCTTTCCCCTCTCAGCTGTTCCCTGTTGAACAGTGGAGGACCAGGTGTGTAGGCACATCTGGCCAGGGGGCCCACCCCTTCTTACAAATTCCAATAAGCTTATGGTGATTCATGAAGACTTCAGTTATAATACAACAGCAAAAAAGCCACAATCCTTCTCATATTCATTTCTTTCAGAACATTAAAAATACTTACCATAAGGATTCTTCTATAGCTGTCTCTATCAATACCCCACAGTTTCACATTAGTTTTTGCTTTGACAGTTGCTGCTCGGGGTGTTCCATAGATCAGTGCAAGTTCTCCAAAGCTGCCCCCTTCCCCAACACTGGTGGCCCATTCATTGTTAACATATACCTAAGGAAGCAATACACAAAACTGAACAAGGGCAGGAATTTTGCTGCAAATATAGCTCAGAAGCCCCGATATATTGATGTTCATGTCAGAAAATATGGGATGGAATATTTCAAAATTGGTTGAATATTCCAGTTTGGATAATACTGTAATCACTTTTCACAGTAATGTTTCATAAAACACATGTGCCAAGACGTTCTGTTTCTGTTTTGAAAAAAACCCTATCATTAAACACCATTTGCTCAGCTTCTGCATAACAATCAAGTTATCAAGTGATTTATTGAACAGGTTACCTAGTGTGCCAGGTACTAGCAATTTGTTTTGAGATCTTAAGGCAGAAATCTTACACTTGGGAATAAACTCCACTGAACTCAGTGGGACTTGCTTCTGAGTAAGCATATAAAGGATTATACTGTTAATATGTTTATAATCACTTCTACCCTACTTTGAGCACTAGAAAAGCAGTTTCAATATGTAAATGAAAATACAATTAGCAACAAAGACTCTGAAAACCTCTTCTTTTGGATTTTGTAGTACACAGACATATTTCAGAGTCTCAGTTTAGCCTGACCACCAGCTTATGGTATGTTTTTGTTACTGAATTTTATTGTATTTGACTTATTCAAAGTGGCTGTTGTAGTGTGATTTGAATTGTATGCTTTGCTGTTTTAATGAAATTGTATATCTATTTCTACTTAAAATATTAAATAAATAGGGTTTAGAAAGGGCAGGGGAAAGAGTTAACCATGGTGGGAGAAAACCCAGGCCCCTAATATTTCTTTGACCGATATGCAAGAACATGGACATATCTCATTTTCACTTTATTGCCCATGTGAAGCATTATATGTGCTAAAAATTCAGGAGCACTTGATTAATATATAATTTAGAAAAAACTTACATCCATTTCTCCTTGATCAACAACATAGAAGTTATCCCCTTCATCACCTACAGAAAATTTTTAAAAGACAAGTTTGAGAAACAACTATTGGCTTAGGAAAGCATTGCAGGAGTTAAATATCCACCTCTTAAGTTCTAGCACCAACCAACACAAGACTACATCCATACACATTATTACTGCTGTGTAGTCTGCATTTATTTGGAATAACCACACTTTCTTTTAATTTTATGGTCAAAGATATTTGTTAAAATTATGATTACCTAAGTATTATTAAAATGATGAAACTATTTGGCCACAGCTATCAGTATGACAAGGTAGTTAAGGGTAGCTAAACTATGTTAATTCATCTTGATCAAGGCCCTATTGCAAAAGCAACTCCTAGCAGAAAATTTTCATCTGACCAAAATATTAATGAGGAAACACTCAATGGCTACACTGGGGGGGGGGGAGAAACCATATGCAAGCAATACTGCAAAGATGGGAATCTCTGCCCTGCCGACATGGTCCCAGGCTAAGCCCCCTCATCACTGGGAACCCTCATTTGTTGGAGACCCTGTAAAATCAGAATGGGTTTTTCCATATGCATTCACTGAGTGGGGAGATTTAAACCTCATCACCCAGCATACTATGATTGAGAAGAAAATAATTGCTGCCGCACAACTGATCCATGCAGCTCAAATGGGGGGATGTTTTCTTCCTGATTGTGGCACACTGTGATGGGAATGAAAATTGGGCTCTCCCTAGCTACTCAAGTGATCTGCACAAATCAATTGAGAAGCTAGGGAGGACCCAGTTTTCTTCCGCATTGCAGAATGCTAGATGGAGATATGTTTAAAACTCCCTGTGCAGCATGCCATAATGAGAATTAAAATATTCATCTCCTCCTATATGGATCAGCGGAGAAGGGATGAGCAATGTGTCTCTTTTTATTAAGGTGTGTGTGACTGTGTGCACCACTGGCCCTGCCCATTACTGGAACATAGCCCCAAACAGCTTTCCACTGGGGTAGGAACAGAGGAAGCTGCATTAGACCATTAGTCCCAGTACTGTTGATACTGATTGGCACCAGTTCTCAAGGGTTTCAGGCAGGGTCATTTCTAGCTCTACCTGGAAAAGGCAGGAATTGCACATGGGACCATCTGCATTCCAAATATGTGCTCTGCCATTAAGTTACAGTCCCTCCTAAACTATAAGCAGCTCTTGGTCCAAAAAATATTTCCCCACACCTGCAAAACTAGCTTGTTGAATTCTATATTTAGGATCTTCTTAGCAAATCTTGTGGATGAAATCAACAGCAAACAATTGCACAACTTCAATGCTTCACAGGCCAAGTACTTTTTTTTTTACCAACATCACAAACATAATCACTTGCCTTGCTGTATCACAGTCTCGCCAGCAATATAGGTGACTGGGAACATGGCATCAAAAATATCACTGAAAAAAGATTTCAGAATTAGTCAGCAGAATATTTAATACCTTGCATGGTTGTGTTAATACTGACAAGGTTAGCATGCAATTATCAGGGAGGTGAATCTCTAGAGCAGGACTGCTCAATGTTCTCAAAAGCATTAGGTTCGCTGAATTAAACTTCAGGTTATTTTTCTCTTTCCATATTCACAGACAGAGGCAATGTAAATATGACATCAGCACTGACTACATCAGAATGAACTAGTTGTTCAACATTTCCCTCTTCTCCTTGCCTCCAACTAATTTGGTACTAATACAAAGAATTGTGTGAATGTAGAGTACATTATAGGTATTTTGCCACTTCCAGCCCCCAAAACTTCTGAAGTGGGGATTCTAAAATCTTTCAATGCAACTAAACCGGCCCGTCCAGGCAAATTCTGGGGAAGTTGTATTGTATTTATATTAAACATTATGTATGGGGCCAAAATCTGGATCACAGTCAGCCTCTTTATATTGAAAGTCATCCCTTCTACAGGCTGTTCAATTAATTCTATTTATTTAAATATAGAAGTTAACAGATTTCCTACCTCCTTTCATTATCATCAAGATGAGCAAAAAGCACATTCTTCTCTATGGCTTTTGCCAATGCAGCCATAGTCTTATAATCTTTTGGAATAACCTGTAGTAAGGAAAACACCCAAGCAGTATTGATTAAAGACCAGAGAAACAAATACTCTTAATCAAACCCGCTATCAACATTTGACTTGACTTTCTTTCTTGGAAGGGGTTTTCTCCTATATGAATTAATCATTCATTTGAGAGATAAGAAAAGCTTTCCAAGGTGTTGTTTTAAAAAGAAACTGAATTTTGCACAATTATGCCTACATTCCAAAGATGTCCAGAAAAGAGAAACTGCCCAGAACATGGTCATCCTTTGTGACTAGGTGTCAATTAGATGCCAGATCTGCAAGTATATTTTCAGATAAGATACCACTGCCAGAAACCTCAAGATGTGGAAAATTATTTGTCTGTTGCTTTCTGAGGCGCCTCTAGGCCAAGCTTCTGAACACCCTGCTACCTCAAATGCTCATTCAGAATATAAAATAATCTTAGCTGAAAGCTAACGTAGGTGCTAGGACTCACAGAACCAGCCCAGCTAACAGTGCCCTTACACAATAATTGGCAATTAATCTTGAATGACTGTCACCCCAGAATACCTACCTATTATTTTATTTATTTATTTATTATTTTATTTATACCCCGCCCTTCCTTCCAGCAGGAGCCCAGGGAGGCAAACAGAAACACTAAAAACACTTTAAAACATCATAAAAAGACCTTAAAATACATTAAGACAAAACAACGTTAAAAACATTAAAAAAAAACTTAAAAAACATGTTTAAAAAAAAGAGTTAAAAACATATTAAAAGACACATTAAAAGCAATTCTAACAGACGCAGACTGGGATAGGTCTCAACTTAAAAGGCTTGTTGGAAGAGGAAAGTCTTCAAAAGGCGCCGAAAAGATAGCAGAGATGGTGCCTGCCTAATATTTAAGGGGAGGGAATTCCACAGGGTAGGTGCCGCCACACTAAAGGTCTGTTTCCTATATTGTACAGAACGAACCTCCTGATAAGATGGTATCTGCAGGAGGCCCTCACCTGCAGAGTGCAGTGATTGGCTGGGTATACTATTACTGACATCACAGCTCTGAAGAACTATAAACACACTTATAAGTCTCCCAAGAGTCAGCTCCCTAGTACCAGGCTTCCTGGAAACAACAAAGAAGGCAGAAGGACCACAATGCTGATATCCTAGGGGACCCAACTGCATCTCTGTGAAAGTAATGGTCAATATCATTTGGGCAAACATGGCAGAGTCAGGGAGATAAGGTTTGTTTCCTCCAGCCCAGATTTTTCCAACAAATATTTAATCCATTTTCCATCAGTCCTTCACCTTATGTCAGCACAACTAGGAGAAATCCAGGTTTATGCAAGACAAATGAAATGCAAGCCAGTACTAAGTTAGGAATGCGTTACCACAATATGTCGAGGGAAAAGCTTGACGGCACCGTACTAATTTGGGCTACGCAAAGAAGTTGAGCATACAAGACATAAAGTATGGCTCGAATGAAATAAGAACTAGATCCAACACCTTTCTGACATAAGAGGCAGCATCCTCTTCTGTGTAAACTTCTGCGCTGATGGCACCACGCCTTCTGCGGCCCTTTACCACTGGGTTCATGGGTGGGGGTGGAGAAATCTCATCTTCACGTGAGTCGGCACGGGAGCTGGCTTTCTGCTGGCTCATGAACTGTTTTGTTTCTTCCTGCAGTGAAATAAAATAGTCCTACGTTGATAATTGACAAGGGTAAAAAGTTCAACTCCATGCATGTGCTAGTGGGAGCATACATTTTTCTCCTTTGACTACTGTTTAAATAAGCATAGCAGCATGAAGTTGCACAGTGAAATTTCAGATTATAACGTCATACCGTCTGCCCTGTCAAAGCTTGTGAAAGATAGCATGCCACTTTTTGTTTTAAATATGACATCTGACCTGTAGCAGAGATTTGAATGTATCAATACAAAGCTTTTGCAGAGGACTGTGGGTATAAGCTTTTTTATGCATGATTGTTCAAAGCTACATTACCAACTAGGTGTTGAAAAACAAGTAGGTGAAATACTACTTATTAGGACAAGTATTCAAAACAGTATGTAAGCTTTTACATTACACAGAATTCTTTCCTCCAGTCAGATATTCAAGAGAAAAACATTTTAAAAAGGGGAAAAAAATACTGACACACAGACAGTTGTCTGAGAAAGGGCTTCTTATTAAACTACACTTATTCTCATCTACAGACTGTTTCAGTTTTAAGATAAAGGTAGTTTCGCAGATTTTAGTAGAACCTTGGCTTGTGCCTGAAGTGTGTTACAAAAAGGTATGCATACTGGGACAGAACAGTAGTTAGAAGGATTCCTTTTGACAATGTAAAAACTAATACTGAAGGTTTAAGATTCCAAAGTGTTAGTAAGTTCTACTGACCTTGTATATGTGTTTTTTTTAAATGGACCCAAAAGGGCTGATTTTGTCACAGCTGTTTACGTACCTCAAAGGAGCTCAGGGCACTAGACAAGGTGTTCTCATTTATCTTCTAACAATCCTGTGGTGTACACTAATCTGAGAGAATACCCCTTGCAACAGTAGTGGGCCTTATGGCTAAGGCCATTGCACACATTATGTGCTACATGTGCAGCTTTGCTACCAAGTGTGCACTTGATGTGGCACATGTTTACCAAACATGTGTTTCTAATATACTTTTTAAAAAAATAAACATGATATGCAGAACAGTCCTAAGCGGGCATTCAAACCTGACTACTCCAATGGACTGGACCCCTGCTCATAGAGTACTCTTTGCTCCGTTGGAGGGTTTTGTAAATAGAAGGGATCAAGAAGTGGTTTCACAAACCACCTCCTTCTCTTGCACACACACACCCAATCCCATACAACCTCCCATTCTGCTCCAAAGGTTCCCCCAATTCTCTGGAGCAGATTTTGAAGAATACAGGGATCTGCAGAAAGAAGAGGGAAATCATCAAGAGTCCCCTTCCAGTAGAAGGACACAACCCATTGAAACGTATTTTAAGAGAACAAACCATAGAAGCTACTTCTAAAGAGAACTGTGAAGAAGAGTGAAGTTAGCACTACATATTTGGCAACTTCTGAAATTCTTCATTTCTAAATAAATACAAAATGGTAAAAGCAGCATCACAATGTGTAAGCATTAACTTATGACCAATTGATGGCTGTTTATCATATTTCAAACACGAAATGCAGTAAGATTTAATCTGAGATTAAGATTTAGGTGGTGTTGTTTTTAAAAAAAGCAGATGTATCATTTTCCTCGACTTGGAAAGCAAGTGATTTCAATAAAGAAAAGTCACTTGAATAAGTAGAAGTTGTTAAAACTATTCAATAAAACTATGAAAGATTTAGTGGGAAGACAATGTAATATTAGCCTTATTGGGCTGTGTGGCAGGGTATAACTTTTTTTTGCCATGTTTTAAGTTAGATTAGTGATTCAAACCAAATCAAGATCTTGTTCTCCCCAGAAACTGGAGATCAGTAAAAGAAAATGCACTTCAAGAATGGTGCAAAGGAGTATGTACAATTGCTATGACAGAGTAGTTGCCCAAACAGCTCAGGACTTCCAAAAACATAATGGTAGAACCCTTTATGCACAAAGGTATTGCTTTATTTCTCATGTTAATTGAAGTCATGCCCCCCTCCCCTGCCCAGAAACACACTGAACATTATGGGCAGAACTCCTAGGCTAAGCATATGCAAAATTTGACTATAGGTAGAGGATTCTGACAGGGAAAATTCTGTAACAGAAAAATAGAAGAGGGAGAGCGGATAAGGAAATAAGGGAACTGTTGGACTTTAAGATGTGCAACAGCCTTTGGAAACGTACAAGTTAAAATGTGAGAAAAAGCTATTGATCTCCCAAAGACATAATACAGTGACAATCATATTAGGATGACTTCATATACAAAAGTGGTTATACAGCCCAGAATCAGTATTATTACATGCAGTATCATCTGCGACAAACACATTGGAGTAGCAGGTCACCTTTGCATCTTTCCAGCATCCTGGAGTACACAACAGGGAATGAAACAATGTAAAAGAGAGACATTAAGGAACATTTTACTGCAATGCACTCATTTTTAAATGGTAGATATCAGACCCACTACCAGTTGTAGAGGCAAGTTAATTTACCTTTTAAAAAAATTACACATTTAAGGATGAATGATTTCCAAAAGATAATTCTACAGGCAAGGATAAAAGCCCATAATTGTCCATTGTTAAAGGTTTCAAAAACCTTGCCCTACATAATACATTGATTCTGGATCAGGACCCATTTTTGAAGCCTTAGAAGCCTCTTATTAAAATAAATTACAGTCACAAGAATAGGGTGGGTCCTGAAAAATATATATGTCAAGTGTCAAAGGCCAGGAAAAGAGGTGAGTCTGCAGCATACAATGGAAACTATACAATGAAGATACCAGATGCACCTGTGGGGAGGAAGTTCCACAACTGAGGAGCTGCCAGAGAATGCCCTCTACCGAGCAACTACTATTGCCTTAAACTTCTGAGGGTAGTGGAACTACCATGAGGGTTCCCTCTGCTGATCCTAACATCCAAGAGGGTCTGCAGGGAGAAGGTATTTGAGGCCTAAGTCATTTAGGACTTTAAACACTAGTGTGAGTACCTTGAATTGGTCCCAGAAAAAAAAGGTAGTGAATGCAGCCGTTTTAAAACAGGAGTTATGAGTTCTAAATGGAGCCACACCCACAAATCTGCCTGTTGTATTTCAGACTAGTTGCAGTTTCCAAATCATCTTCAAAGACAACCCTACATACAGTGCATTACAATAATGTAGTCTAAAGTTCAGAGCACGGAGTACCATGGCCATGTTAACATGTTCCCCAAATTAAGCATATCCCTTGAAAAATAGCTTTCTAAAAGTGTTGTGAACCATATTTATTTGTGCAATTGTATTTACTGTTATTGGATTTTTCTGTGACTGGTATTGAACCTCTCGTGTCATTTCAAACTGACCAATACCAGCTAGCACAGAATTAATGTTGTTGCCCTCACTGTGTCTGAAATTTAATTGAACTTTAAATTGGCCAAAGAAGCTACACTAACAGTTAACATATTATTTTCTTTGCCATAGTCAGGTTATATAAATACTAAAAACGCTAGCACTTATGCAATTCATTCTTACACTTATGCAATTTTTTAAAAACTTATTTCTACACATTAGAAAAAGAGCAACATACTGATTGTAAGACATTCATGACCTTTAAAATCTTGTCAATAGCCCATAAAGCACGGATAGAGAGCCTGCAGCCCCCAATAGACTGGTGGACTCCTATCAGCCTTAAACAGTATGGCCAATGGTCAGGGATGATGGGAGTTGTAGTTGTAGTCTGGCACCCTCTGGAGGGTCATAGTTTTCCAAGTAATGTCACAGCCATGGGAATATTAGCACAATTTTTTTAAGTTACTTTGTGCTCAATACAGGAATAGTAAGCTTCCAAATTAATTCAGAGGTTGGAAACCTTTTTTGGGCAAAGTGTATTACTCTGGTGAAAATCCGTTGGATAGCAAATTCCAGCAGTGGAAACAGCCAGACACACAATCACATACCCTTAACACACACAAAAAACTATTTTCCATAGAAACATTTAATTCTTAGAAGCGCCTCTCAAGTTAAAGCTCTCAGTCCTGACTGTGCAGGAAAGAACTCAGTAATCCCAGAAGAATGCAAATAATATCAATGCACAACTGAACTGCAAGACCTGCCTTAAAGCTATTCAAAGTCTCAAACTTCAAAATACAATTTCATCCTGAAAACTGCATTCATGCAATTGCAAAATGCATAGACACTTTACAAGGAACACGTGTCTACCTCTTTACCATACCAATACCAAAAAATACCAAGATATTTTTTCACCTCTGCTATGATCTTGCAGAGGAAAGAGCTGTATATGTTGCACAACAAAACCCGTCACCTGTATGAGGGAACCCAAAGTGCCACATGCAATCTGGACACGGGCTGGCTCTGGTCCATGCAGTGGGAGTTCCCCATCCCTGTCTCAAAGAATTGTAAACAAGGAGGCAGACAACACAGGATTCATACTTTCACGTTTCATAAATTATAATCCCTTCTTGTTGGCACAGTGTTACAGAACCACAGTGGAGTCTGACTTATTTCAAACATTTGTATACAACAGAATATATTTTTAAACTGGCATACCTTTAACAGTTACTGATACCTAGTACAAGGATCTGAATGAAGCTTCTAAATGTTTCTGTGACTTTAAATGCCATGTATCATACTCAAAACAAACCTAGTATAGAGTCCAATACATAGAATTGAGGCAATTTGCTAGATAATTTGAACATTAAGTGATTGCCTTCCAAGAAATACACCAGGCATGCAACATATGCAATATATTTTTGGTGACTAAAACATTACTATGGCATATTGCTGTGAGCAGAGTGGTCTGTTATCATGAAGCAATTTATAAACCTTGAAACTTAGCTGAAGTTCAAAAAAAGGACCTTGTATTTTTTCTTTCATATATAAGTAATTTGTTTTGTACCATAACAATTTTTGACTTTAATAGTTCATCTGGATACTACAGCTGGGATATAGGATATATATAGGATATGGACATTACAGCTGCTCTTCAAAAATTATACCCGTCTCTTACTACAGCAACTACTTTAAAGCCTCACTGTCTAATTTAAAATGAATTATTCAGCTTGCACAATGGATTTTAATTCAGCTTGCATAACTGATTCTATTTGCTTCACTTTCCAAAGGATGCCAACAGAAACCAATGTCTCTAAGATACTCCTGAAATAGTGTTAAGAAAACATTAACTCTGAATTTAAACTGTTATAACTGAAGAATTCTTCCCTAATAATCCTAATTTGTCTGTCTCACACAGATGTGATATCACTTGATAATTGAAGCCCATGAGTGTGTTCAGCAGAGAGACCTGTGATCATGAGCACACACCAAATTACTTACGATGTTCATTTCAAGTGGTGGGAAGCGAAGAAAATTCAGCGAACATCAAGACAAACCCCAATATTGTTTTGCCGAATAGAATGTAATGATGGTCTATGCATTATTTTATTTGTACCATGCTTCCATCTCTCTTCAAGTCAAATACATCTTATGTAGTTCTTTTTATGATATATATTGACATATTTACACTTTGGCAAGTAAAAAAAGGCCTAAGTCCAATACAGGCAGGTTGTTCATATAATAGCTTGATTACCAACATACTTCCTCTTGGATAAGATGAATTTGGACTCCTGTTAATAAACTACTTTTTAATTCCTGGTTCTACTAGCTTAATGTTGTTACCCCATTTAACTGATTCATAAGTCTCCACAAATTCACTCATCGGGGCAAGGACCCCTGCTCACTGCCACATGGGACATGCCTTGCCAGGGAAGAAATTTGTTGTGGCACAGTTCTGAACTTTAAAATTGGGAGAAGCAGAGCAATTGGTTTTGCCTACCCCAGTGAGCTCCCAATCTCTCTTCCATAAGTCAAATCATATTTTGTAAGCTTATTGTATTTTACAATAAGCAAAAGGCATGAACAAGTTTAGATTATCTTTTAATATTATAGAGCTACGAGCACATTTTGTCCACATTTCTACAATACAGTTTGTCAGAGATAACAGAATAAAATATAATTTGCATTTTGTCAAAAATATGATGTTCCTAAACATCGCAAGACTTTTCCTGTTTGATCATCACGCATTGGAAATAGACACTGCATGGACTTCCCAGGAGGATCCCTCCGCCTGTGCTGCCTCTGAGATGGGCTCCCGTCTTGGATGAAACTTATCCAGTTTTAAATTCAGTCAGAAGGGTTTTTTCTGACTGGGGATGATTTCTTCCGGATAAGGAAGAAGCGTGAGATCTGCCACATAGTTTTGTTTTGATTGTTGGAGCCTGGAATTCGTCAGAATTGTCTGTCTTCCAGCAGTTCAGACAGAGCGAGGATTTTATGCTAACTCAGCTGGATAAGTGACCCGTTTTTTTTTAACGGACTAGCAGGCAAACCTCCTGTCTACATTTATCATTTTCTTATCTATATAGCTAAAGAGATTTGTCAAAGTAACAGCAATTAAGATAACCTAGATGAGGTAAGACTTTCCTTCTTTATTTACGGAACTAAGGGGGAAGAAAATATAAATAGCTTATCTTTTTTTTTTTATTGCAAAAAGCTGACATGGAAAATTGCGTTTTAAAGATTACAACGGATGAGAGCGTTCTGATTGGGAGAGATAAGAAATCTTTTTGATTTACAAGACTTTTGTGTAATATATATAAGGGACTATTTTTTCTGATCTACTTTTTGTTGTTGTTGTTGACGAATCTGCTCATTCTCTCTGCTACTAGTTATTTGAACGCTGTGAACTAAAAGCTGTTTTTGCACTTCTGGACATTTAAGAAATAAGGACTGTCTAGCGTGTGACGTTAGTTGGTTGGAAAGATTAACTCCTTTGTAACTGGATAAAGAAATAAACTGCTCTTTGCTTGGGACATTGAAAATTGAAGGAGTTTTGTTCTTTTGGTTTTAAGAATGGCAATTAAGAAGATCATGGATGTACAAGAAGGGACTTTATTTCTAGACATGCTTCAGAAAATAATGGATGGGATTAACTCAATAAAACAAGAACTGAGAAATAATAGACAAGCGTGGAGAACTGAATTTCATGAAATGAGACAGGAGCTGAAAGAAACTCAGGATTCTATGAGAAAGGAGAATAAAGATAGATCTGGAAAACAAAAAAAGGATGAAAGAGAAATTAAAGGCAAGGTTCAATCTATGGAGATTGGCTTAAATATGGACATGAAAAAAGATTTGGATTTCCTGGTTGTGACGGATCCTGGAGATAAATATTACAGTTTGGAATACAGTGCTGTCTCTGAAGGAATTGAAGAGATTGGAGATAAAGATATTATCGGTTCAAAAAAATTCCTGGACTGGAAGGATTTCATGGAACTTGAAATGGAGAAAGTTAATAGAATTAATCCCTGTTTTGTGTCAATGGAAAAACCTTCAAGAAATGTAATAGTGTATCATGTGGAAAAGAGGAGCAGAGATGCGGCTTTGAAACAATACTTCAGTGTTACGTTTGGATTTGATGGTAAGAAAATATCTGTGATGGAGGAAATTCCTATCAGACTTTTATTATATGACTATGACAGCAAGATTTTTGGGTGCGTAAAGATGGAAGATGGACCCAATATGGATAATGACAGAAGAGCGATTTGAAACTACTGGACTCAGTAGATTTGATGAGTTGGATTAATTGACATGTTTATTTAGAAAAAAAAATTGATTGACATATATCTCAAGGATTGGAAACTTTATCTAGTTGCCAGATTAATCCATGCAAAACCATGTTTTGCCCCCCTTTTTATTCCTTCATACAAATACCCTTGTAAAAAAACCTATTGCTGAGCACACTTTCATTTTATTTTATCAGTATATGTGAGGACGAGAAATCTTATTATCCTACTACAAGCACATCTAAATGTTGTAATAGTTCTGCCCCAAGTTGTTATAGGGCTATCCAATCAAAGCAGTTTGTAAACTTAATTGATCTAGTATGATTTGCCTTGTAATTTTACAGTTTCAAGCTCCAATGAACACTGAACCTACATGTGAAAATGTGCAATATGAATTATCTTAAATAAGGCACCTAAGCTTTGTGTGCCCAACTTTCAATTAAATCAACGAAGACTACCACTCATTCAAAGAAAAGTCCGTTTTTAATATTTTTGCTTAATGCAACAAGGCAAAACAGTCTGAACAAATATGCATTACCCCATCCTTTCTGCCCTTACTCTTCAATATGCCTGCACTGGTCAATTAAAGCAACACTAGACTAAAAGTGTAGAATTCCATCTGCAAGTACAGTGAGTTAGATCCAGAGAAGAGAGTGCTCTTGTCTCCTCCCCCCACAGCAGCTCCCTAGACCTCCCCTCAAAAGCCACTCCTAAGAGTCAAAGGACTCTCTAGAACAGCACTGGCTGGGCCATGGGAGACTGCAGTAGGACAGGGGAATCACCAAAATTCAGGGAGGCTGCTTTTCTGATGGTTGAAGACACCTTTGGATCCAAACCAATAACTTTAAAAACTCCCAAATCATTTGACTGGTTTTAGGAAACTGCATAGCTCAATTCAGATCAAGCCAAAAGCTGGATAGAGCAATTGAGCCTTATCGATCACTGTATTCTTATGAATTGAAAGTGTTAATACATAATTTACAAAACTGGGCAGATGAACAGAATGACTCTTCTACACAAAACAAAGTACATTATTATCCCAGCATTGTGCCCTAGGGGAAATGCATGAATTAATCTGTAACAATTAACAGCGACAGAAAAGAATCACTAAATATTGGCCTTTAAGTCACCAGCTGCCATGGCATGAATGTTATATACCTTCTCTCCTTCTGCAGAAAGTTGACACAGTGATGGGAGAAGCTGTTAGTGAAATAGCAGTCAAAGATCAAGGGGGGGATGGGTGGTTTTACTGCACAGTCATATAAATTTATTGGGTGGTCACAGAGTTTTTTAAAAAGTGCAAGAAAATCAGTAGGTTAACCTGTCAATAACTAGTTTTAAATTAGATTAAGATAGTTTTCCACGAAGAGTATAGAACACAAATAAAATCTGGGATTAAAGATATGGGGTTGAATCCAACTAAGGGCACAACCCAAGCCTACCACTACTGCCACTGGAACTCTGCAGAGACACTGCCGCATCCACACCATCTGCTGTACATGATGGCAGCAGGTGAGAGGATGATCAGGCCTGATCCCTGTGCCAGCTCCAGGACCCAGTGCCAGATGGATTGGGCCCAATGGCAGATGGGCAACAGTTGTGAAATCGGCTTGGAATGTAGCCCTGTCCCCTTCCTCAGAATGCCGTTTCAAGGCTTTCTGCTACACTTTGCCAGTGGGGATCTTGTCAGCAGGCCCCGCTCCCAGCACCAACAGCGACATTGGTGCCACTTCACTGGCAGCAGCCAGTCAGCCCCATTGGCTGAGCCAAGTAGAGGAATGCAGCCTGGCATGAGGGAAAGTTGGATTGCACTGCCAGTCACTGCAGAAGCAGAGTTCCACTCACACAATGGAACTTGTGTTTCCTCTGTGCTCCCAACCTGCTCTGTCCCCTCCAATCCTATGGACTAAATTTGGGGGGCCCTGCAGGGAGGGGACAGGAAGTTCCACTGTGCAAGGGGAAGTTGTTCTGCTTGCACAATGACTTAGTTGGATTCAACCCACAACATGCTATATAAGAAGATCACTATCTTTCAATGGCAAAGGTTCATAAGAATTCCCAAGAGTTTATTTCCTGTGAAATATGTAAGCTAAAGGGACAGCATTTTAAGACTACATGACAGATACTCAAGCTACATGTAGCTGCATGTTTCTTTCATTAACTTAAACTACCATTACTATGTATGTAATTAGTTCTAGCGTTAAGTGTAATGCTGTATTATTAACTTCACGCAGAAGTCTATACGTTAAAAATGTGTACAGAATAACAGATGAGTATTAAGTGTAGAGTTGGATGTCACGAGCTCAACTTTTAATTCCAAAAATGATTAGACATGCTTCTGAATAAAACTATTATAAGCCATTACAAAAAAGTTTACTTTAGATTTCACAGGCCAGCCTCAAAGGGTTGTTGTTCTTGTTATGTGCCTTCAAGTCGATTATGACTTATGGCGACCCTATGAATTAGTGACCTCCAAGAGCATCTGTCATGAACCACCCTGTTCAAATCTTGTAAGTTCAGGTCTGTGGCTTCCTTTATGGAATCAATCCATCTCTTCTTTGGCCTTCCACTTTTTCTACTCCCTGCTGTTTTTCCCAGCATTGTCTTTTCTAGTGAATCCTGTCTTCTCATGATGTGTCCAAAGTATGATAACCTCAGTTTCATCATTTTAGCTTGTAGTGACAGTTCTGGTTTAATTTGTTCTAACACCCAATTCAAATGAGTTGATTTTTCTCTTATCCGCCTTTTTCACTGTCCAACTTTCACATCCATGCATAGAGATCAGGAATACCATGGTCTGAATGATCCTGACTTTGGTGTTCAGTGATACATCTTGGCATTTGAGGACCTTTTCTAGTTCTCTCACAGCTGCCCTCCCCAGTCCTAGCCTTCTTCTGATTTCTTGACTATTGTCTCCAGTTTGGTTAATGACTGTGCTGAGGTATTGAATCCTTGACAAGTTCAATGTCTTTATTGTCAACTTTAAAGTTACATAAATCTTCTGTTGTCATTACTTTAGTCTTTTTGACGTTCAGCTGTAGTCCTGATTTTGTGCTTTCCTCTTTAACTTTCATCAGCATTCGTGCAATCACAGAATTGATTCTGAAGATGCTGCACCATAAAAACCTTCTATTTTCTTCCTGAAAACAGGACGTCTCTTTCTAATTTCTCATTATATTGCTGGTTTCACTTAGACCTGAGTATTTTTAATGCCCAGTTTGCTAAATAGTGCCACAGTTTATCAGAGGGCTGTCCAATTTTATGGATATACATATAATCAAAGTTAGAATTTTCCATGTAAAACCTCTCAAAGGAAAAAATTGGCCATGCAGGAGTCAGACCCCAATATTTTGCAAAACAACGTTTTTTGTCCTTCTACATTCCCTTAACCCTATTCCACTACCAATTTATCTTTTCCTTTATTTTTCCATTTATTTTTATGAAAACATTATTGCACTGATGTTTTTCTAGCAACAACACTGCAATAAACTAAACTAAACATTGTGGAACTTTCCCTTTGGAACATTTGTTGATGTACTCTAGGTCAATATCAGCATTCATTTTAGATTATTTCTAGAGACACTGCAAATGCATTTGCTACCCCCTCCTGCATTCTTGAAACTTATTTTTACCTTCTCCAGTCTTTCAAAGTATTCCCGAAGGAATCCCATGGGTCTCTCAGGTCGCACTGTACATAGTTGGACGATGCAATCCTTCAGAAGTTGTTGGATATTGTGTTTTTGGACATACTGTTCACATTCGCGGAGGCTACGCTCCTCTTCACTGTTTGTGCTACCAGTGGCCATTTTTGCTATCTGAAAGAAAAGCATATTTGAAACACTCCAAGAGAAAGATGCCATACTATCCCTAGATTACATTAATATCATTATGCACTCACAGCAGCCAGCTACTCTGATTTGCAGAGATAGTTAATTAGCTGCAATCAAGCAATCAAGCAGTACAAGCTTCTTAACTGAAGTCATGCTCAGTTTGTCGTCCTGCGCTCTGGACCAGCAGTTTGAGCCAATCGTAACAGCAGAAATAAGCAGAGGCCTACACAGACTCAGGAGTTATCACAAGTTAAGTTGCTCCCCGTAAAGTAAAAATAAAATATTGTAATGCCAGCTTCCAAGCAGAATTTTATCGGCAGCAAGAATACCACAAATGGTAAATAAAAATTTCCAGAATTGCTTCTCTAAATAGCATGTAAAAATAAGGTTTTGTGGAAATAAATGACAGCATTTCCTCACTGCTCAACACTTACTTGAGATGCAGCTTACAGCAACAACTACAGGTATGCACAGAATTTACAGGAAGGGGTGTTGATCCCAGTATTACCTTTCAAGAAGGAAGGAAGAAGAAAGTGAATAACAAACTCCCAAGTGTTACTGTCCTATTAATACATGCTCTCCTAGGTGAAATATTTAGAGACGCTGAACAGATGGCAATATACTTGATATAAAATATATATAACTCTCCTAGACAGGAATCAGGGGCATGAGGGCAAAATATAATGCTGAATTGCCTCCACTCTAAACACACTGCATTCTTGTAATCTGTAATCCTTGTAAAGAATCTAAAAATTACAGTTATACCTGCTTCAGAAAGCATACACATGCATATCCGGCATTCAAATCATGCTGCCTTGAAGTTCTATAGTTACTCCTTTTGTTTTGAAAAGTTGCATAATGAAGGTCAGTAATAAATGCCTTAATTAGCTGTCCAAAGAGTAATGCCATGGCTCCATGACAGCCTGCAAATTAGCTGGTGGAAAAAGCACTCATATTGTTGATAGACAGCATCAGACACCAGTGTTCAACACAACTGCAAAACAGACAGATGAGACACTTCTCTCTGAAATAAACACTCTCAGTTGTGTGAAGCGTGCTTAGTAAAATTAAAGTCTTCATCATAAAGACCTTCAGAGTTTTCATTTTAATGAAAACAAGGCTAAAATATTTTTGAAGCTCAATACTCTCATTAAGTGGGAATTAACATTTGATTATGAACTTTAGTTTTCTACCGGTATTTCCAAAAGCAGAAAACTGATATTTTCAAGTAGGTTTCAAGTAAAATGCTTACAGGGTTTCCAAAATCACTGCAATAATTTGAATAGCCTGTCTTTCTGGCAGAGAAAACTGAACAAATTCCTTATCTAATTTTTAGCACTCATATTTAAATAGTGAATAAATGAAAAACAGCAACCTGATAGTAATACAGATGTATCAGAACAGTACACCAAAATTCTAAGTTAACTGGGGGTAGGAGTCCTAGCATTTTATTGAAATGTCAGCTGCAACTGATGCTGCACACTTTATCACAAAGAACAGCCTTTCTAGCACAAAAGGGCACTCCTAACTTATAGCTGCCTTGAATCACTTACCCTGATCATCTTTCAAGTTATTTCCCTGTGACTTCCATAAATAAAAGCAACAGGAAAGCCCTAAGATGCATCCTTCCTGTGCGAAGGTAGTACAGTTCATTGGGAGCTCATTTTCCCAGGTCTGAAAAACCCAGAAATTCAAGAACACAATTATTGGCTACTTCAAAGGTAGCACTTTTTCATTGTTTTACTATGAGGAAAAGGAGTCCCTCCTTGTTCTACAAAGGCTCATTCACTACATTGTTATGACTACAGGTGAAGGGAGTGCCACAAGTCTCTTCCCCCCCCCGTCCCCTTCAAACATGTGAAACATTCTAGAATGACCCAAGAAATTGCACACCACGACAAATGTTTTTAAGACAGCAGGTGCAGCTAAAGCTTGGTTTAAACACCTCTGAACAGTAACCACTCCACTTCATCTCTTTAACATGGATGCCGATCAGATACCCATCACCCGCCCCAACACACACATCAGACCTATTAGTTTTATCCCTCATAGCCATGCCACCCTGGTCTAAAATAAACATTCTCTCCCAAGATCACAGATGAAGGTTTTCCTCAAAGCATCCCACCTCCAACAACCTATAGGCCTCTCTTACATAGACTGCCAGAAGCAAAAAAAACCAACACCAAAACACATCCCTTTCCCCATTTTTGTCTCGGGGGTTTCTGCCCGCAGGTAGAAATAAAGGCCTCAACACCTTTAAAGCAAAGGGCTTTACCCTAAAAGCTGCTTCTCTCCCCCGCCCCGGGTCTTCCTCCATGATGCACCTTCCCCTTTTCTCGATACCCAGAAATCTGCCCCTCGTCAGCCTCCAACCCTGGAGAGAACTACCCCACAAGCAGTCTGCCTCCCCCCCCAGGGAATATACCGTTAAACAGCAGCTGTACCCGTCCCTCGTCCCCCACCAAGGTAACCCCGAGTATCTCCTCAACGGTTTCCACTCGTCTAGGCGGAATTTTCTTTTCCTCTCCTTTCATCCTCCGCCTCACCTGAAGAGGAGGCCTTTGCCACTACCTCCCTCAGCGCGCGAGTCTCCTCAGGTAAGCGCGCCACTCACCCACTCTCCCGCCCACCCCCCCCGCGTCACTCCGACGGAGCTCCTCTCCGAAAAGTGCTTTGGACCCAGCCCTGACTTACCACAGGGCCCGGACAGCAACTCCCTGCCTGGGCCTCTCCTCGGGCCCCCTCTGTCTCTACCTCCTCCAGCCGCTGTCCCGAGCTGTGGCCTCCTTTGCCTCAGCGATCGCTCCCACCGGAAACCCAACTCCCTCCGCCAATCGCCGCCCGACCTGACGTCAATGAGCCTCGCTCTCACTTGGCGAACCGTCTCTAAGACAACCTTAAAGGGGACGCCCTACGTTCTGACTCCGTCTCACGCCCCTCTCTCCTCGCTTGTCCAAGGCGGAGACAAAAGGAAGAAGGGAAAGAAAATAGCCGCTGCACACAAATACGACCCTTCCCTTTAAAACTTCCGCTGACGTCAGGCCGCTTGTTGAGACGGAGCCGTCACTATTTCCTCTTTTCTCTTTTATGCGCGATGTACAAAGTCGGAGGGAGGGGAATGCAACAGATGCACCCTCGAGAAAAAGCGTAGAATGCGGGTAGAGGAGCGGTAGAAGGCGTGGCTCACCCGCGTTTGCTTGCTTTCAGAGTGTAGATTTTTCGAAGTCGCAATTATTCCGAGTTAATTACTAAGGTATATACACATGGGAGGGGGTGGCTGTTTTAATAGTCTGTTGCAATGAGACAGCATAGAGGCTTGGGTACTATAAAGATTAAGAAGATTTGTGGCAACGAATGGGTTAGAGCATACCTTTTCTCAGAAGCGTGAAGCCTTACCCACAGTTGGCAGATATAGCTATGGAAGGCTGGCTTTCTCTCTCTCCTCTCTGTCTGTTTTTAAACACTGCTCAATTAATTTGTTTTGTAGTCAGAAATGATCAACCCACACAAATTGCCACCCCTTGGGTTCTTACATTCAACAGCCAGGATTGGAATGCTCTCTTAAAACATAGACGTTGTATTTGAACGGGGAAATGGCATTTTACCTTTTTTTTTTACTCTTATTTAAAAACCCTAATTTTAATGGAATCTCTTATGCAGGGGAGGGAACATGTGTCTCTGCATCAGGCAGGAGAGCCAGTGTTATATCATTGTGCCCGTGTGGGGTGCTTTTTGCAACATCCATTATGTAAGCATGCACATATGAAACATAAAGAAGAAAGGGGGTAGTGGAAACTTAAAACACAATCCTAACCACGTTCATAGACCAGTTAATCCTTCGGAATTTGATGCCGCTTACTCCTCGTTAAGTGGGGTAGGGCTGCAGCCAAATACACCATGAATTGTATTTATCATTTCTTATGCTGCTGCTTGACTTCAGGCTGAGTGACTGGCAGAGGAAGCACATAAATGGGTTGGAGATAGAGGTTGATGTTGCAGTCAGGCCCTTAGTCTGTTGAAGCATTGCTCTGCCACATACAGCTGGAAACAGAATTAAAATAGTTGTTCCACTGCAGACAATATAGTTCCATTCCTGTTAAGCTCCCCATAGGCATGATCCTATTATATAAGGGAATACCTGCAGCACTGGGGGACGGGAGAAGACTTGCCCTGGGAGTATCTGAGCATCTGGGTGCTTGCTTGCTCCTCTGGGTTGCTGCCTCTTGCGACAGCTAAAGTCCCTGGTAAGTGCTGCAAGGACTGGGACCCTCTGCCTGACCCTGGCTCCAGAGAGACCAGTTAATCTTGCAGCCTCTTGCATCGGCTCCTGGCTGGGTCAGGGGGCATAAAAGCCCGGCTGTTCCTGAGTAGTGGGTCTGCCACCTTCTTGGGGAAGGCGAGGGCGTTACCTCTTCTATTTCTTTTATTTTAACCAGTCTAGACGAGATTGGTAGTGGGGAGGGTGTGTGGTGCATGTGTAGTTCATGGGCAGGTTGAGAGCCTGTGCAGTGAACTGAATGATAGGAGGAAGTTGCCAGATGCCTTCAGAGTAGGGTTGCCAGGTTCAGGGCCTGAGACTGATCCTGTATCTTTAGGAGAAGAGAAAGTCAGTCAAATGCAGGTGTTTTTGCAACACTGTAATGGGAAAAACCACAAGGTGGAATTCTCCCTCCCCCCTGCACAACTTTTAAAGATACAGAAAACCTCTTGGTTGCCAGGCCCGGCCTCCAAGAGGTCTTCTGTATCTTTAAAAGTTGTGCAGGGGGAAGGGAGGATTCCACCTTGTGGTTTTTCCCATTACAGTGTTGCAAGAACACCTGCACTTGGCTGACTTTCTCTTCTCCTAAAGATAGAATCATAGAATAGTAGAGTTGGAAGGGGCCTATAAGGCCATCAAGTCCAACCCCCTGCTCAATGCAGGAATCCAAATCAAAGCATTCCCGACAGATGGCTGTCCAGCTGCCTCTTGAATGCCTCCAGTGTCGGAGAGCCCACTACCTCTCTAGGTAATTGGTTCTATTGTCATATAGCTCTAACAGTTAGGAAGTTTTTCCTGATGTCCAGTTGAAATCTGGCTTTCTGCAACTTGAGCCCATTAATCCGTGTCTTGCAGTCTGGACGATTGAGAAGAGATCCCGGCCCTCTGTGTGACATCCTTTCATGTACTTGAAGAATGCTATCTCCCTTCAGTCTTCTCTTCTCCAGGCTAAACATGCCCAGTTCTTTCACTTGCCTCATAGGGCTTCATTTCCAGTCCCCTGATCATCCTTGTTGCCCTCCACTGAACCCGTTCCAATTTGTCTGAATCCTTCTTGAAGTGCGGAGACCAGAATTAGACGCAGTATTCAAGATGAGGCCTAACCAGTGCTGAATAGAGGGGAACTAGTACTTCACACGATTTGGAAACTATACTTCTGTTAATGCAGCCTAATATAGCATTTGCCTTTTTTGCAGCCATATCACACTGTTGGCTCATATTTAGCTTGTGATCAACACCAATTCCAAGATCCTTCTCACGTGTTGTATTGCTGAGTGAAGTATCCGCCATCTTATAACTGTGCATTTGGTTTCTTTTTCCTAAGTGTAGAACTTTGCATTTATCCCTCTTGAATTGCGTTCTGTTGTTTTCAGCCCAATGCTCCAGCCCATCAAGGTCCCTTTGAATTTTGTTTCTGTCTTCCATGGTATTAGCTATGCCCCCCAATTTTGTATCATCTGCAAATTTGATAAGCATGCTAAGCATAAGTTGTTAATAAAAATGTTGAAGAACACTGGGCCCAGGAGCGAGCCCTGTGGTACCCCACTCATTACTTCTGCCCAGTTTGAGAAGGAACCCTTGATAAGCACTCTTTGAGTATGATTCTGGAGCCAACTGTGGATCCACCTGATGGTTGTTCCATCCAGCCCACATTTAGCTAGTTTGCTAATCAGAATATCATGGGGCACTTTGTCAAAAGTTTTGCTGAAGTCGAGATATATCTACAGCATTCCCACAGTCTACAAAGGAGATTACCTGATCAAAAAAATGAGATGAGATTAGTTTGGCAGGATTTGTTCTTCATAAATCCATGTTGGCTCCTAGTAATCACTGCATTGCTTTCAAGGTGCTTACAGATTGACTGCTTTATAATCTGCTCCAGAGTTTTTCCAAGGATTGATGTTAGGCTGACTGGTCTGTAGTTCCCCAGTTCCTCCTTTTCGCCTTTTTTGAAGATAGGGACAACATTAGCTCTCCAGTCATCCAGCACTTCAGCAGTCCTCCATGATTTCACAAAGATAATAGACAGCGGTTCTGAGAGTTCTTCAGCCAGTTCCTTCAGTACTCTAGGATGCAGTTTATTGGGCCCTGCCGATTTGAACTCGTTCAAAGTGATTAGGTATTCCTTGACCATTTGTCTGTCAAGCTCAAGCTCCAATCCTGCCCCTTCTACTTCATGTTTCCCGGGAGGGTCACAGATCCTTTTTTGGGAGAAGCCAAAGTTGGAATTGAGGATACAGGATCAGTCTCAGGCCCTGAACCTGGCAACCCTACTTCAGAGTGAGAGTCTGCAACTGGCAGAAGGCTGGTCCTCCCTGGGTGTGAGATGGGGAGAGTAGATGTGTCCTGTGTGAAATATATTGAGTGGGTCTGAGTGTTCCTAATTCTCTTAGAGGCCTACTAAGATAACTGGTTCAGGTAGGTTTTGTTGGTGGGCTCTTGTTGGGTCCATATCAGGTGTTTAAGATGAGTCTTAGAAAGGAGGAACATGGGTGATGCCACCCTAATTTCAGTGATCATGGGTAGAGGGAGGTATAGCCATGGGGAGGTTGTGAACTACCATAGCAGACTAGAGTAAGGCTATCTACGCCTTGTTCCTCGCTCCCACTCCTCTCATGGATGGTTTTTCATTGCTCATCTGCTGTGCCCACTGGCCTGTGTGTGTTGTTGTTTAACGCCAGATCGATACACAATAAGACCACACTCATCCATGATTTGATTGTAGATGAAGGTGCTGATTTGGTGTGCATTACTGAGACCTAGGTGGGTTTGCTAGGAGTTGATCTGACCCAGCTTTGCCCACCTGGATACTCGGTGCAACACCAGCACAGGCTGCAGGGAAGGGGGGGGGAGGAGTTGCCGTGGTTTACAGAACTTCCATCTCTGTCACCAGGAAACCATTCTGTCTTAGAGTTGGCTGTGAGGGCCTGCACCTGTGTTGGGCCAAGGAGACAGTAAACTAGGGTTGCTGTTAGTGCTGCCACCCTGCTGCCCGGCAGCTTCTCTGACTGAGCTGGTGGAGGCCATCTCAGCTGTGGTATTGGAGGAGCCCAGAGCGATTTCAGTGTCCATGCTGAGGCTGCCTTTAGTGCTATGGCTTGGGACTTCATGACCTCCATGATGACCATGGGGCTGTCTCAAGTTGTCACTGGCCCACATAGGGTAGGGCACACCCTTGACTTGGTTTTTGCTGCAGATGGAGAAAGGGTGTGTGTGGAGATGGGAGGCTGAATGTCACCCCATTGCCATGGTCAGACCACTTCCTGGTGAAGTTTAGACTTATGGCTCTGATCCTCGTCTGCAGGAGTGGTAGACAGATCAAGATGGAGACTAATGGAATCCACAGGATTCTTGAATGCCCTGGGAGAGTTCCCAGTAGATAGAGGAGGTGACCCTGTTGAAGCCCTTGTACGCTATGGAACAGCGAGGTGTGTCATGGTTGCCCCCGAGGACCCTCTCTGGCATTGTGGAGCCCAGTTTGCACCTTAGTACACCAGTGAGGTAAGGGCAATGAAACAGGCTGGACAACAGCTAAAGCGCAAGTGGCGAAATACATGCTGTGAGGCTGACTGGGCACAAATAAAACATTGTAACTGTGCCTACTGTGTGGCGGTGAGGGCAGCAAAGGAGGCCCACTTCTCTGCCTACATCGCATCCCCAAGTAGCCATCCAGTGGAGCTTTTCCAGATTGTCTGGGGTTGACATCAACTCCAGGAAATAGAGTTTTAGACCCTTTGGAGGCCCATTGTTTGCAAGGCACTTTCAGGGTAAAGTTGCTCGCCTTCGAATGCAACGTCTGCTGCAACTGCTTGGGAACAGTTTCAGTTGATGCGGCCTGATGACATAGAGAAGGCGTTTGCAATGATGTGGCCAACAACATGTCCTTTCGACCCTTGCCCTTCTTGGTTTATTAAAGCTTGCCGAGGGGGTTTGACCGTGTGGATCCAGGATATGCTCAATGCATCATTGTGGGAGGAAGTGGTTCCAGCCGCCCTGGAAGAGGTGGTGATTCGACCTCTCCTGAAAAAGCCCATCCTGGACCCATTGATTGGCAACAATTACCAACCGGTCTCAAATACCCCCTTCTTAGGGAAGGTAATTGAGAGGGTTGTGGCGCAGCAATTGTAAGTACTCTTGGATGAAACAATTTATCTTGACCCATTCCAATCTGGGTTCAGGCCTGGTTATAGGACTGAATTGGCCTTGGTTGCCCTGATGGATGACCTTTATCAGGAGGACAGGGGGAGTGCGACCCTGTTACTTTTACTTGATCTCTCAGCGGCTTTTGATACCATTGACCATGGTATCCTTCTGGGCCGACTCGGTGAGATGGCTGTTGGAGGCACTGTTTTAGAGTGGTTCCGATCCTATCTCCAAGGTCATTTTCAGAGAATAGCATTGGGTGATTGTCTTTCGGCCCCCTGGCAGTTGTGCTGTGGGGTGCAGCAGGGTATCCCTGATGCTGTTTAACATCTATATGAAGCCCTTGGAAGCGATCATCAGGAGATATGGGGCGAGGTGTCAGTAGTACCCAGCTCTGTTTCTCTGTAACATCTGAATCAGGAGATGCCGTGCAAGCCCTTGACTGCTGCCTGGACTCGGTGGTGGGCTGGATGAGGGCCAGTAAACTGAGTCTGAATCCTAGCAAGATGGAGATGCTGTGGGTTGGTGGTTCCTGAGTTCAGATAATTGGTCAGTTGCCTGCTTTGGATGGGGTCGTACTCCCTCTGAAAGAGCAGGTGTGCAGTCTGGGGGTACTCCTGGATCCATCTCTGTTGCTAGAGGCCCATGTGACCTCTGTGGCTAGGAGTGCCTTTTACCAGCTTCGGCTGGTAAGACAGCTGAGGCTGTTTCTGGACCAGGATAGCCTGACCGCTCTTGCCCACGCACTGGTAACCTCCAGACTGGATTACTGTAATGCGCTCTATGTGGGGCTACCTCTGAGGTTGGTCCAGAAGCTGCGGCTGGTGCAAAATGCAGCAGCAAGACTGCTCACTGGGGCAGGGTATCACCAACATGTCACTCCGCTGCTGAAAGAATTCCGGTGGCTACTATTAGCTACTGGGCAAAGTTCAGGGTTCTAGTTTTGGTGTACAAAGCTCTGTACAGCTTGGGACCAGGATACCTGAAAGACCGTCCTATCCCTTATATACCCAGTCGATCACTGCACTCTGCAGGTGAGGGCCTCCTGTAGATACCATCTTATCAGGAGGCCTGTTCAGCACAACATAGGAAACGGAACTTTAGAGTAGTGGCACCTACCCTTTGGAATTCCCTCCCATTAAATATTAGACAGGCGCCATCTCTGTTGTCTTTTCGGCGCCTGCTGAAGACCTTCCTCTTTTAACAAGCTTTTTAAGTAGGGACTTTATTGCAGTCTGTGTCTGTGTTAGAATTGCTTTTTAATATATTTTTAAATCTTTTTTTAAAAAAAATATTTTAAACCTTTTTTAAAACATGTTTTAAAGCTTTTTTAAAAATGTTTTAAAGATGTTTTGTTTTAATATATTTTAAACTCTGTTTTTATGATATTTTAAAGTGTTTTTAGTGCTTTTGTTTGCTGCCCTGGGCTCCTACTGGGAGGAAGGGCAGGATATAAATCAAATAAATAAATAAATAAATATGTTTACTCAGAACTAAATCCTGTGCAGCAAATGCCCTATTTCTCCCTGCTCCTGGCTCTTTAATTTATTGCTTCCTTTTTTGCCCTAGTTTTAAAGAAGCTTCATCTTCTCAGCTACTGGTGCTTTTGATTAGTTGTTTCTGCTTCCTTCCTATGACCATAGCATTCCTGAATTGGCTCTTCCGTGCTCTTTTATTTTTATTATTTGCTTATTTAACAAAATTTGTATAACGCTTGATTGTGAAAAACTCTTACGCGGTTTATAAAATTATCTGTACAATAAATAAATATATGAACAATAACTCTAGCTGCAAATGGGAATCAAGTAATTAATCTATCCTGGAAGGAGAGGACCAATCTAAAAAGGACCAATTTAGGAATGTCAAGACAACATGTGAAAAGGAAGAAACTAGGGCTCCAATCCAATGCATGTCTACTCAGAAGAAAGCTCTATTGGCTTACTCCCAGGTAAGTCTGTATTGGATTGCAGTGTAAGTAGTCAAGAGGCATAAACCATTTTAAAAGAAAGGGGTCAGAAGCAAGCCATGAATTGAAATGCCAGGAGTAGGAAGAAGACCCAGTAGAAACAATCTAGTCAACTGCAATAAAGAAATAAATCAATAAAAATTAGGACAAAAAAATACACAAAGACAGCACAGAAAACACTGGAATTATTATCTGGATTTTCCTTAAAAGCCAATCTATGACAATTCTGGTAAATTAATGTGTAGAAATGTGTAGAGTTTGCTCTATATATGAACATAACTGATGATTAATGGTACATTTGTTTTAAATAATAAATATTATATATTGTTGTGACCTGCCCTAGGACCCTAATGATAATAGTAATAGTAATAATAATGTATAATATAAGCAGAAAAAGCTTGGGGCTCTGGCCGATGGGCCTTACAGCCTACGTGGAGCTTATAGTCTACAGTGGTGGAGACCACTGCAGGAGATGAGACAGGGCAGTGAACCTAAAAGAACAGAAGGATGGGAAAAACAGATGAAGATGCAAGGGGAAAATGTGAGCATTTACTTAATTCACATGAACTATCTCAACAAGAAAATTGATGTTGAAATGCACATTTGTTTGGAGGCTTTTTTTAGAAGCAAAGTTGCGTTCATGGCAGTTTTTCTGCTTTGAAATGTGTCTCTTGGAGAGCATATTAAAAAGCTTGTTTTATTAATATTGGCTGAACATCCAGACATTTTTCTGACTGTGATATTGGGTAGATACCAGAAAGGGTGGTCTTGGGAAATAATGACAGCGATAGATAGATAGATTTTGGATATTTGCTGGCAGCTGCTAAGACGTGAGGCAACTCTTTCTGTACCATGGCTAGAAACAATACAGTTTTCTACTGAGTGGACCTATAGTGCTCGCTGAGAAGTAAATTATCCAAATGTTTAGCAACAATCCCCTTGTTTTATGTCATGCTCCAGCAGATAGTGTGGTAGATCCTCCACTGCACATGCAGAATCTCATTTTGAGATTTTCCTGTTGGCCATCCATAGATACAGATCATATGCAGGAAGCCTACATTCATAGGCTGCTATGCAAACAACACCTAGAATACATTGAAAATGGCAGCAGCATCAGAAGGTCCCCATCTTCCCTCCTCCATGCATTCATTTCCTCACATTATTTATTTCAATCATTTACTACTTTTCATCAGATAATATTGCAAAGAAGTTTACAAAACGAATTGAACAGTAGTAAAACACAGTACATAAAACAGATAAAATCACAATCTAAAATAAGATTCCACTCAATACCTACACAATGTTCACATCCAGTAATACACCTGTACCTCAATTAGGGATGGGGAGAATAGTCACTAAATTGGATTTATCATTGGATTTGACATAATCCGACAATCCACATTGTTTTCAGACCCCAGCATTGATTTTTTGCGGTGGGTCGTGACATCGGCAGAGTTTTTAAAAAATGCTCCAAATTTTCTGTTCTTGGCTTTGTAATCAGCTTTCCTCTAAGCTGATGCATTCTTAACTAAGCGGAACAAGTGCCTAGAAGATAAGCATTTTTGTTAGCAATTACATTATTTTTTTTGCTGGAAAAAACCCTCGAATCAGCAATTGCTCAAATAATCAGGAACAAAAAATGGTGGATTGGTACTGAAAGGCAGACCGGAACTCAATCAATTTATACCAGCACGGATTCACTACAAACACCCATACACACACACAATTACTAGTCTCAGTATTCCACAAATAGAGAAAGACCATGGTACAACGCTAGCAGCCTTAATCTATGAGGCAAACCCAAATCTAATCCAGAACTCAAGCAACTCACACCATTCACCCAAACATTCATATTCACATAGGGTTATTGTCTATGACTAAGGACCCAAATTCTCACCCTAGCCATCAGCCACCAGTTCCAAGTTCCCACCTGTGAAGTGGTCAGACATGGATGAATGTTTGCTCTGGTCACTGTTCTTACTAGGTATATAGATTTATAAATGCAGACATGCAAGACTCGCTCAGGGAAGGGAGTGGCAGGTAAATTAGATTTCTAGACTGTGAATGAAAAGGACTGTCTGCACCCTACTGAACTCTCCGACTCGAGGAAAGTCTAAATTATGGACAGTCTTGGTCATCAATCTTGAAGAGTAATTGTGCACTGCAGACATGAACTATGTAGAAGTGATATTGGCAAACTTGGGATGGAGAGAAAAAACACAGTAATACAGAACTTCTGTTGTTAGACATTGCTGCATGGGCCTCTAAAGCAGTGACTTGTACCACTCTGTTTTTTATTCCTTTTTATGTTGTGTTCATTACTACACAATAGAAAAAGAAAAACTAAAAACATTAGTAGCATATTAAAATTGGTTTGGATCATACTTTAAGTAGAAAGTGTGGGACCTGTGAGAGAAAATACCACAGTGGTTCCCAAGGGAGAAATCTGGGAGAGATTTAAATCTGTCAGCAGCATCTGTAAATTCTCCTATCTTACATTGTGTCTTTGCTACTGAAACAACCAACACCACAGTTGTTCATTTCTCTCCTCAAATCCCTTCTTTTCTAAGCCTTAAGCTCTATCCAGAGCAACCCTAAACTGCATCCTTAGGCCATCAGGCAACAATCTGTTCTAAGCACTCTTCGGTATACATGCTTAGGACTGCACTGCAAAGATCTTTAAAACTAACATTTCCTCTTAAACATTAAATTATAATACACTTATAAATGTATGATATTTCACTAAGTGGAAATATGCTATTCAACTTGGAGGTAAAGATGTATTTTTTAATTTAGTATTTCAGACTTAAGCAGACAATATCAAAAGACATAATTTCACAGGACCCTACAAAATGGCTTGCTCAGTTGGTTTGCTTGGTATAAAATTACTGTAGCCAATAAACAACCATTTTGGGCCATGTTAATCTTATGTATGGATCATTTTCTTAACTTGCTCTAGTACATCTTATACGTTGTGAGTGGATATTATGCATCCCACCAAATACATTATATCTATATTGCTTTACTGTCATATTAATGCATTTCAAACATTGTCATGCCTTATTGGCATAGACCAGAGGTTCTCAAACCATGGTACGTAGAGGTGGTCTGCAGACAGGTTGTGGAACCATCAGCAATATCGTACTTGACCCCCCCCCACACTTGACTTATTTTCTCTTACAAGTAGAGATTGAGGCTATTTCAACCAGGACAAGATCTATCAAACAGGTTAGCAAGGCTTCTTTTCTAGGACCAATTATTTGCAAAATACAGAGCTGGTGCAGTTGACTCATTTTTCTTAAAAAAACCTATTGGTTAAAGGGCTCTTCTCAGTGACCTACCTACGTCCCATGATTTTCACAATACGATGCCGGCTTTGGCAGTGCCAGTGCTGAAGAAACAGTGTTTAACTAGTCTGTCAAGACCCCCATCAGTTTTCAAATGATCTGCAGAACAAAAAATAGTTGAAACCCACAGACAAATCAAAAGTTGCTACCAAGAATATAGTATGAAAACCTCTTGTTTTAAGTGTGTCAAAGGAGGTTGGCATATGTGATCCATGATAAGAGTGCATCTTCTCCCATTGTACCTCCCAATTCTTTAAAAGGAGTTTGAGAAGCTCTGCTCTATTGTTCTATCCAATTGTGATATCACATCTCTTGGCCTGGCTCAACCCCTTGGAATCAGACTCGGGATCACTGTTGTGCTTTTCTCTATTGTTTTTTAATGCAGAATTTAACTGTAGAGTAGTACATTGATCAGCTTACAGATCACACAGGTCTCTAGGCCTCTGCAGAGCATGGATAGGCATGGCTACACATGCTAAGACATTGTTGCAACAATTGGACATGCCCCCTTGAGACCACTTAAGTAGACTCGGAATGAGCTCATTACTTCTGTGGGAACTATCTCCCAGATTAGGACTGGGCCAGCAAATGCACACTCGTACAGACGGGCTAGTTTGTCTGTTTGTGCCCGTGCAGCCAGTGACACATCCTTGGTGATGGGAGGAGATGCCTCAACCAGTTCTTCTCCAGTCTCCTCCTCCAGTTGTAACTCAGATTTCTTCTGTCCCAGTGCTGGAGCGGGAGTCAGCTCTGAAGGCACAACAGGGACAGAAGGTGTGGCAATGGGAGGTTCACTGTCAGCCACCATCTTATCTATTGTAGATGGCCTCTTAGGAGTGGGGCTGTCACTGGGCAGACTACTGAAGTCTCCAGTTTCAACCCCCTCAAGTTGCAGACCACTGGGCCCCTTCCCTGGAACCCTCAACTCCTCCTCCGGCCCACTTTGCCAGGAGTTCTCAACAGGGCTCATGACATCTCTGGACTGTTCTGCACATATAGCAGAATGAGGTGGCAGAATCTTAATGGATTAGATGGACCACACCAGGGTACAGCCCCTCACCCTCTAACTTCCTACTCTGCAGCCCACTGCACCATCTCCTATACTGTTCTGGAGGGTCTCCCAACGCTGCAAAGCAGACTTTTGGAAGGCAGGAGGAATTGATGAAAATCACACCCTCTGAGTGTTTCATTGAAACTCTAGATCCCCCCAGTATTTTTCCTAGAAAATATTTGCTGGTCCCTAGTAAACCACTCTGCCTATTTTGTCCCTCTTACTGCCTTTTGAGGATGCCTTGTTAAAATTTTGTTAGCTTGAGTTTCTAATGTCATCCTTCAGAACCAGGGTTGCCACTTAGGTATTGCCCCAAAAGAGAAAATTCATTATATACACAAAGACACAGATTTGCATAAGTTAATGTATTTGTTCAGATGTCAATTTAGAAGTAATTACTATGTAATTCTATGTAAATAATAATGCAATATGTGTCACAGTAGTGGGGAAGAGACTGTGACTAGATGACCTGGGTGCTTTTCTGTGTGTCTGCTGTCCAGGAGCTGTGGATGGGTAACTTCCAGGCTCCACTGCTCTCCCTTCTCAGGCTTTTTTAAATATTTAAACAACTTGAACCAGACAGCCCTTCAAATAGATGATGCCTTCAAACAGAATCTGACAGATGGCAGTCCAAATAGGGGACTGGCCTCTGTCAAGCAGGGCACATGGCTGTCCTATTCTGATTTGGCTCACTTCTCAGAATGCAGAAATTAAGTATCACTGCAAGTGCTGTGGTATGCCTTGAACTGTAGATAAAGTATTGCAGGATATCCCCCCCCGGCATATCTTTAATGAAAATATTTCCGAATTCTCTTGGCTTTCAAATTGGCGTGGGGAGAGGCTGCTGCATAAAAACTGAATACAGGAGGCAAAGGAAAGGTCCCTCCAGACACACTGTGTAATGCAGACTTCCCCAACACGATGCCCTCCATGTCATGGGCCTGGCAGAGCGGGGGTGGAGCAGCGAGATGACAGAGGAGGACTTTGAATGGACTGATGCTTCCCATGTTGAGCCGCCAAGCGCGTAGGCCTCTGAGAACTTTCTCACTCTGGACAATGACAGTTCTGTCCCTGAAATTCAGGTTACCCATGAGGAGGCTCAGCCCAGTCAGGCAGTTGCCACCCTGCCTGATGTGCCTCTTCTGCCCATGCCCACTCTGCCACCTCCCCAGCACATCACCCCTCCCTCTGACGAGGAGGGTCCTGGTGAGGCAGAGCAGCCACCCATGTCTTGTTCTTGCCGGCGGCTGGCGCCTCTGTGAGCAAAGCACCCCAATGGTTCCCCTAAGGTGGTGTTCTCGGGTCCGCGCACACTCCCAACAGTGACACTCAGTTCACGCAAGTAGGGTACCTGCCTAACCTTACTTAAGCTGGGTGAGGGAGGGAGTCTAGTCGCTGCGATGTCTTAGTGTAGTGTAGTCATGTCTACTCCAGCCTAGTAATGATGCTGAATCCTGTGTAACCTGTAAGTTGATTCTTGGAGCACTCTAAACCAAAATCTTTTAGTAAACCTATTAAAGAAAAGCACAGCTCCTTGTTCATGACTGACTTCAGGGTGTTTGGGCAGGACACTCCAGGTGTTTGGGACTACACCTCCCATTGGCCCAAGCCAGCACAGTTATTCTGTGAGGCTGATGAGAGTTGTAGCCCAAAACATCCGAACAGCACCAGGCTAGGAAAAGCTGATGTAATGGGAGGAGACCTGGGCAGTAACCCTTGGCAACTGCACGCATGTCCCTTTTTCAGCTGTAAAATACTGGGACATTTGCAGTAGCATCTGCCTCCTCTGTTAAGTGACTCAGCAGAGAAAGGAAGAAGAGGTCCAACTCTTGTGGGTTTTGTGCGCGTGGTTACACAGAAAAATGTGCTGAGGAAGTGGAGATTAATATCATTGCATCTGCAATGCAAAATGTCCCACTTGATATGTGCAGTTGTTAGTTTAGACATCTTTCTCATCTTGAACATTGAAGTTTATATTTACCATAATAAGGTATGTATTTTGAAATGGTCAAAGTCTGCTCATACAATTTTAAAATTTATGTTTTTTAAGTATGTCTGTACATACATATGTAAGTGGATGGTTGTGCTTACCGTATGGTAGCAGTGGTGGCAAACAGAGCATACCTCTTGGCCTCTCTTGCATCCTGGCTGTTAATTGGCTGTTCAAACCAGTGTTATATCTTTAACTGCTCAGTAGCCTGAGCAAGCTGGTTTCCGTAAAGGACAAAGTACGGTAGACCATTGCGTAACTCTTTATTTTATTGCAAGGCAATTTATGTTAGGCCCCACTAAACACTTATACGCTGCATTCATAGATCTGGCGGCGGCGTTTGACTCCATCGATAGGACAATGCTATGGTCCAAGCTAGCCAACACGAATATTGATAGACGACTCTTATTCCTTATAAGGGAACTGTATACTGGCAATAAAGCTAGAGTGAGGGTGGGTTACATGGGCTCGCTAATGGACCCCATCGACTCCAACAAGGGAGTGAAACAAGGATGCTTGTTGGCGCCCTTTCTTTTTAATTTTTATCTCAACGATATAGTGACTGAACTGACAGGCTCAGAATATTTCCCCCCAGCAATTGGGTTCAGGAAAGTCCCGATCCTTCTATACACAGACGACATGATTCTTCTTTCCATGACGCGTAATGGGCTAAAGAGATTACTTTTGAAATGTAGTGCCTTTTGCCTAAAAGAAAAGCTACAGATCAACCATGCTAAAACAAAAGTCATGGTTTTTGGTAAAAGGCACCGTAATTTTCTTTGGTCAATGGATGGTCATCCAATTGAACAATGTCGTTCTTTTAAATACCTTGGCGTATTTTTTCAGGATAATCTTTCTTGGAAAAAACACATTGAATACACCAAAGCCATTGCCCTGAAAACATGTGGAGCTATCCTGAGCTTTTATAGATCAGCAGGAGGTAACCTCATCCCCCCAGCCCTGAAAATTTATTACAGCAAAGTCATACCGCAGATCTTGTATGGTGCCCCAGTTTGGGGCTGGGAGGGTCCTCTTCTTCGTAATCTCGAGGTGGTGCAGAACAGCTTTGCAAAAAAACTCCTGCGCTTGCCAGTAGGCATCCCAGCGGCTTTACTGCACGCTGAGTTGGGCATTCCACCTGTAAGCGCTCTTATTCATTGTGCTCTACTTAAATTTTGGGATTCAATTAAAAATTCACATGCTAAGATTGTTTTGAAACTATGCGGCGAGCAGGCCTTCAGAGAAAGACTATGGGGCGAAAAGATCTCTGGCATTTACCATCTGTACCACATCTCCCCAGCCGACTCAGTTGCCCACGACTGAAAGGCTGAAAGAGTCAATTCTCTTGCACTGTCACTGGCTGGATAGACTGGCGATTACCAATTCCAAATCTTTAGGATGGTTTGGGGTTATAAAAAAAGACCATCAAAGGGCAAATTATCTTGCCCACCCAATGACACCAAATCTCAGACAAGCTTTTACCGCACTCCGGTTCCAGTCAATGCTGAACGCCGTTCTGATGGGACGTTATAATCAGATTCCGTGGAGTCAGCAACTCTGCATATGTGGGGCTAATAAGGTGGAGGACCTCCCGCACTATTTGCTAGAATGCCCCCTATGTGCACATCCGCGGACCAATATACTGAGCGAATTGATGGCAATGGGGAGGTCTTTGCAGGATACCGTTGTCTTTCTCTTAGCAGATGAAGACCCTATGGTCACATACAGGGTTGCTCTTTTCGCCTCTGCGGCGCAAAAGATTCGGGCGACACAGGTAGCCCAACTGCTCGAGTAATCTTTAGGGGAGTTTTAAGACAGCCATCTTGTATATCTCATGAAACGTATCGTTGTATGTTTTAAATCATTGTTTTATATAACTTTTGTAATTGTGCAACTTGCAATGGCCTATGGCTAGGCAATAAAGATTGATTGATTGATTGATTGATTGCTCAGTAGCCTGCTGTTTGTGAATCACTTGGAGAGAAAAAAAATTAGATCCATGCCAAACTTGATGTCACAGTTAGTGTGTTCATTGGAGGTCCCTGGAGCACTTCTCATTATGGCATGTGAGACCAGTTTCAGTTGTTGCAGCCTGAGGACATGGACAGGATGCTTCTTCATGTTTAAGGGGAAATTGCTTTTGGTCAGTGATTCAGGATTTGCATCTTGTTCCCAGTACAGGTGAGTATATTGGAGGCTTCAAAGGAAGAAAAAAGAAAAAAAGAAACTGCACACTTAATAATTGACACTTATGAAGAACTATATCAGTGAAGGAAACTTTATTTCTAAACTCCAGCCAGCTGACATCCTGAAACATGAGGATTTATAAGCTTTCAAAACATTTTATTTGCTGGTTTAAAACATTTGAACCCTGCTTTTTGAATTTGCTCCAGCTGACTGACTGACTATCCATCTATTTGTCTACCTATCCATTCATCTATATATCTGAAAAAATTAAAATGAATACAACAGTAGCATAGCCTGACCACTATTGTCCATGCACTGGTAACCTCCAGGCTGGATTACTGTAATGCACTCTATGTGGGGCTGCCCTTGAGGTTGGTCCGGAAGCTGCAGCTAGTGTAAAATGTGGTGGCGAGACTGCTCACTGGGGCAGGGTATCGCAAACATGTCACCCCGCTGCTGAAAGAATTGCACTGGCTGCCCATTTGCTACTGGGCCAAGTTCAAGGTTCTAGTTTTGGTGTACAAAGCCCTATACAGCTTGGGACCAGGATACCTTACCCCTTATATACCCAGTTGATCGCTGCGCTCTGCAGGTGAGGGCCTCCTGCAGATACCATCTTATCAGGAGGTTCGTTCTGCACAATATAGGAAACAGACCTTTAGTGTGGCAGCACCTACCCTGTGAAATTCCCTCTCCTTAAATATTAGGCAGGCGCCATCTCTGCTATCTTTTCGGCGCCTTTTGAAGACTTTCCTCTTTCAACAAGCCTTTTAAGTTGAGACCTATCCCAGTCTGCGTCTGTGTTAGAATTGCTTTTTAATTTTCTTTAATAATGTTTTAACCCTTTTTTAAAGATGTTTTTTAAAAATGTTTTTAACGTCGTTTTGTTTTAATGTATTTAAAGATCTGTCTTTATGATGTTTTAAAGTGTTTTTAGCGCTTCTGTTTGCTGCCCTGGGCTCCTGCTGGGAGGAAGGGCCGGATATAAATTAAATAATAAATAAAATAAATAAAATTAGCTATATACACAGACTTTAAGAAAACATATGGCAGAGCAATCCAACTTGGGAAACCAGTGTAAGTGATGCTGGAGCAAGAGAAGCCAGCATAAAGTTCTGCCGCATCCAATTGCAATTCAAGAGTCTCTGGTTTGGCTGAATGCTAGCTCAGCTGGGAGCTGCACACAGGGACAAGAAAGTAAAAGCCTGCTCTCCCATATACCCCTACCGGGGAGTAAGCCCTCTCCATTGACTTCTGTTGATTTTGTTAGACCGACCTTTTTGCTGGCATAACTTTGGCCTGAATTGGGACCTGCTGGAGCGCTCCAAACACGAATTGGATGTGGCCTAAGTCCCCTCAAGGATTGTCAGTACCTCAGCACTGTCATTAACCAAAATGGAGACAATAGTCAAGAAATCAGAAGAAGACTAGGACTGGGGAGTGCAGCTATGAGAGAACTAGAAAAGGTCCTCAAATGCAAAGATGTATCACTGAGCACCAAAGTCAAGATCATTCAGACCATGGTATTCCCAATCTCTATGTATGGATGTGAAAGTTGGACAGTGAAAAAAATGGATAAGAGAAAAATCCACTCATTTGAAATGTGGTGTTGGAGGAGAGCTTTGCGCATACCATGGACTGCGAAAAAGACAAATAATTGGGTGTTAGAACAAATTAAACCAGAACTGTCACTAGAAGCTAAAATGATGAAACTGAGGTTATCCTACTTTGGACACATCATGAGAAGACAGGATTCACTAGAAAAGACAATAATGCTGGGAAAAACACAAGGGAGTAGAAAAAGTGGAAGGCCAAAGAAGAGATGGATTGATTCCATAAAGGAAGCCAGAGACCTGAACTTACAAGATCTGAACAGGGTGGTTCACAACAGATGCTATTGGAGGTCACTGATTCATAGGGTCGTCATTAGTCGTAATCGACTTCAAGGCACATAACAATAACACCAACAAAGTCCCCTCACGCAGCCCCTTCCCTGACAGGCCCCCAGAACACCCCTTTTTTGGGACTTACGTAAGTTTGGGGGCTAAGCCAGACTGAGGGACTTACACTGGCATAGCCCAGCTGAGCCAGGATCCAGCCGGCTCAGCTGGAGATCTGCTGCATCCAGCTCCCCTCAGCCCTGCATAAATGCAAGTTGGGATACTCCCTTAGCAGCTTTTCTCAAGGGAAGGACCTGCATAGTTAGCCCAACCTCTCAAGAGAGGCTATTCCAGAAACCCTGAGCACCTACCAAAAAGTCTGTTCCATACCCCAGACCTCACCTCTAGAACTGAGGAAACATTTCCCTCAAGGTTGATCTTGGCAGATAAGTGTGCTCAAACAAAAAGGCACTCCTGAGATGCCCTTTACACATAGCAGCACTATAGGAAAGACTTGACCCTGTGCATGGAGTTGCAACAGGACTTTAAACGTTACAGCAGAGCTGTGGGAAGAATACATGGAAAACCTTTTCCCACCGTGCTGCTTTGAAGTGTCCACAACACCTAAGACATAGCTTCGTCTGGATAGCTGAAATGTGATAGCATGTGCCCCAAGAGATACTAATGGCTTAAACTACTTCTTGGTTGTTATGCCACTTTAAGCTTGTGCTAAGCCAGTGTGGTGTAGTGGTTAGAGTGTTGGACTATGACCTGGGAGACCAGGGTTTGAATCCCCACACAGCCATGAAGCTCACTGGGTGACCTTGGGCCCATCACTGCCTCTCAGCCTCAGGGGAAGGCAGTGGTAAACCACCTCTGAATACCACTTGCCATGACTTGAAGGCAGTCCATTTCCATTTCAACCTCTATTTATTCTGTTATCAATTAACCCTGATCATTCTCACAGTTACTAGCATGTATTACATGAGCTATGTTTTGCACCCATTCTTCAAGAGCAGGGGGAAACCATTCTTTAACTATACTTTATTGATGGAGTATGGGAAGGGTAAAAAAAATAGTGGAGCGATGAAGATTATTTATGTCATGTTTCCATGTGGGGGAAAGGGCATAGCTGAATGCTAGAGCACATGTTTGCATGTGTAGAAGGTTCCAGGCTCAATCCTCAGCATCTCCAAGTAGGGCTAGAAAAGACACCAATGTGGCTACACGGAAGACTGGTGGAGGAGGTAAAAGTAAAAAAGAGCATGTATAAAGAATGGAAGGAAGGATGCATCACCAAGGAAGAGTACTGACGAGCGGCTCGGGCTTGCAGGAATAGCGTAAGGAAAGCTAAAACCCAGAATGAGCTGAGGCTGGCGAGGGAAGCAAAGAACAACAAAAAGGGGTTTTTCAGATATGTTCGAAGCGAGAGAAAGACCAAGGAGACGGTGGGACTGCTGCTCAATGAGGATGGCAAAATGTTGACAGATAACGAGGAAAAAGCAGAACTGCTCAACACCTATTTTGTCCCCATTTTCTCCCAAAAAGGGAACAGTGTGCAACCTTGCATCGCTAGCAGTAAGGGGTCGGGACTGCAGTTCGAGATTGATAAGGAGATAGTCAGGAAATACCTAGTTAACCTAAATGAGTTCAAATCTCCAGGGCCTGATGAACTGCATCCCAGAGTATTGAAGGAACTTGCGGATGTACTCTCAGAATCTCTTGCCATCATCTTTGAGAAATCATGGAGAATGGGAGAGGTGCCGGAGGATTGGAGACGGGCAAACATTGTCCCGCTCTTTAAAAAGGGTAAAAAATAAGATCCGGGGAATTACAGGCCGGTCAGTCTGACTTCAATACCGGGAAAGATATTAGAACGGATAATAAAAGAGTCCATTGGCAACTATCTAGATGACAATGCTGTGATTAGAAGGAGACAGCATGGGTTTGTCAAGAAAAAATCCTGTCAAACTAATCTCATCTCTTTTTTTGATCGGGTCACTAGCTTAGTAGATGGTGGAAATGCTGTAGATGTCATCTATCTAGATTTCAGCAAGGCGTTTGACAAAGTCCCCCACGACCTTTTGATTAGCAAACTAGTCAAATGCGGACTACATGGAAATACTGTCAGGTGGATTCACAACTGGTTGGAAAACTGTACTCAAAGAGTGGTCGTTGGTGGCTCTGCTTCGGACTGGAAGGAGGTCTCGAGTGGAGTGCCACAGGGTTCTGTCCTGGGGCCGATACTCTTCAACATTTTTATCAGTGACTTAGATGATGGGGTGGAGGGAAGCCTTATGAAGTTTGTGGATGATATGAAACTGGGAGGGATAGCTAACACAATGGAAGACAGGAATAAAATCCAAAGGGACCTGGATAGACTAGAAAATTGGGCTGAAATTAATAAAATGACATTCAGTAAAGACAAATGCAGGATTCTGCATTTAGGCCACAAAAACAAAATGCACGGGTACAGGATGGGAAATATCAGGCTTAGCAGTAGTGCGTGTGAGAAGGACCTTGGAATTGTAGTGGATCGCAAGTTGAACATGACCCAGCAGTGTGATGCTGCGGCAAAAAAGGCAAATGCGGTTTTGGGCTGCATAAACAGAGCTATAGTTTCCAGGTCGAGGGAAGTAATAGTCCCACTATATTCTGCATTGGTCAGGCCTCATCTGGAATACTGCGTTCAGTTCTGGGCGCCTCATTTTAAGAAAGATATAGACAAGTTGGAGTGGGTTCAGAAGAGGGCGACGAGGATGATAGCCGGTATGGAGAACAAGTCTTATGAGGAAAGGTTGAAGGAACTTGGCATGTTCAGTCTGGTGAAGAGAAGGCTGAGGGGTGGCATGATTGCACTCTTTAAGTACCTGAAGGGCTGTCACATAGAGGAGGGTACAGATTTGTTCTCTGCTGCCCCAGAGGGTAGAACTAGGTCTAATGGTTTTAAGTTGCAGGAGCGTAGATTCAGATTGGACATTAGAAGGAACTTCTTGACAGTAAGGGCAGTTCGGCAATGGAACCGACTGCCTAGGGAGGTGGTGGGATCCCCTTCGCTGGATGTCTTCAAGCAGAGGCTGGACAGCTATCTGCGGGAGATGCTTTAGCTGTGGATTTCCTGCTGTGAGCAGGGGGTTGGACTCGATGGCCTACAAGGCCCCTTCCAACTCTATGATTCTATGATTCTGTGACACCTGTCTGAAATCCTGTAAAAGTGCTGCCAGTCAGTAAAGACAATTCTGAGCTAGATGAAACAATGGTGTGACTTGACGTACAGCACATTACTGTGCTCATCCTGAGCTCCTTGGAAGAAGGGTGGGATCGAAACAAAAACAAGAACTTGACCATATCAGATGATTTTGTCAGACAAACTACTTCAGTGAGGACTGGGTCCTATACGCACTTGAAATTCATGGGTGGTATTTAATGCTAGTCTTACTCAGAGTAGGCCAATTGAAGTTAATAGGCAAGACTAACAGGTTCATTAATTTCAATGGGTCTGTACTGAGTAGGACTTAATTGAATACAACCCATGAAATTATGTAAACTGATTGATTCTTTCCCAAAAAAAGATTTTTTTATTAGAGAAAATAGTGAAATACAACAAAATATGCAGTTACTATTCACTTGGCATTAAAAAAAAAACCCAAACAAGAAATAGATGGGTTCTAAACCTTCCCCCCCCCAATATAAGCCACTTCTTTAAGAACATAAGAAGAGCCTGCTGGATCAGGCCAGTGGCCCATCTAGTCCAGCATCCTGTTCTCACAGTGGCCAACCAGGTGCCTGGGGGAAGCCCGCAAGCAGGACCCGAGTGCAAGAACACTCTCCCCTCCTGAGGCTTCCGGCAACTTTATTTCACTAATATTAGCTACATGGAACTTACTGTTTACTGAAAGACAACTGGACAATCATATGCTTCTATTTGCCAAACTATGATTATCTGGCAATCATGTGCATGGCACTCTCAAGCTATCTAAGCTTCAGGCTAATAAGCGAATGCTTCCAGAAATAAAAACTACCCAAACCTGACCGTTTGAAGGGCAAATATCTATACTGTATTGTAGCTCCTTTCCCCCACACTGTATTCCCCACTAAAGCAGTACCAACAATGAAAGCTCCTAACACAGGCCTGAAATCAGGAGAACCTGTGGCCCTTCAGATGTTGCTTGCCTATAACCCGCTGGTCATGCTGATGGGAGTTGCACATGTAGAGGGCCAGAGATTTCCACCAGTACTTTAAATTGTTCTGACAATAATGGAGAACGCTATAGAAAGAGCAGTGTGGTGTGATGGTTAGAGTGTTAGGGCGCAATCTTGTATTTGCACCAGGCTGGGGAAAGTTGGATGTGGCAGACTGCCTGCTGAGCCAGCAGGCTCCCAGTGCCTTCAGGCTCTGCCAGAAGAAGCCCCTTGTTCCGACCTGGCAGATGCTGAAGGGCAAGTGGATATAGATAATTTATTTATTTATTTCATTTTTAAACCGCCCATAGCGAATAGCTCTCTGGGCGGTGAACAAAACAAGATTAAAATACAATATTACAATAAAATTACAATAAAATCAGCAACAAGTTAAACGAAAAAAAAAATTAAATGAAACACATTGAACATTAAAATGCCTGGGAGTATAGCCAGGTCTTAACCTGGCGCCTAAAAGAAAGTACCGAAGGCGCCAGGCGTATCTCCACAGGTAGGCTGTTCCACAGTTCGGGGACCACTACAGAAAAGGCCCTAGATCTAATAACAATCCTCCGGGCATCCTGATGAGTTGGTACCCGGAGGAGGGCCTTGGATAATAACAATGCAGGTGGGATGGGGGTGAATGTTGAGACTTTATTCTCATGTCCTAATAAAAGCAATACTAATAGCTGCTCTTACATCAACTCTTCAGCTGTTGCACCAGAGTGGATTCAAAAACAAACAAATTCACAAGTCCAGTAAAACAAGTTAAAAGGATCAGTTCAACACCATGTATAATAAAATGGCTTACAGCCCAATCTTCTGCATGTTTATTCAGAAGTGAGTCTAATTGTTTTCAATGGAGCTTACTTCCAGGTAAAGATGGAAGGATCTGTCAGTTTTGGCTCTGTTGGTTTCTTTTTTCCCCATCTTAAATTCAATTCTCCATATTTCTGCAGCAATTTGAGAATTTTTAAATAAAAAATCCTCATGAAAATTCTTCAGCATTTTCATATGAATTTCTCCTGAGGAACACATTTTTGTATGCAGTTGTTGACTAATGTAAACATTTTTGCAAGCAATTTCTTCTAATGTAATGCATTTTTGTATGATTTTCATGACTATATATTCATTTTAATGCACATTTCCCCCTAATATTTCCCTAATAATTTTTGTAAACATTGATTAGAGAACTGCATTGCAAAATTCAGGTAAATGTGAATTTCAAAGGATGGCTGTGTTTCGGTTCTCATATTGTTTCAGAAAGTGCAAATTTGATAGATTCAACTTTAAATGCGAACTGGATCAAATTTCTCCCCCATCTCTATTCCCAGTTAAGTATGGATAGATAAGCCTAAGAAACTGAGGAAGTCAAACAACATGATCAGTCAATCATCTATTATAAACTTGCTGAAACAAATAGACATCTCAGTGGCAGGCACAAATGAAATCAGTCTGTGTTGCTTTGTAGCTATGCATACCTTATATTAAAGTGGTTGCCTGATGGTGGCATAGAACTCAGTGGACTGGGTTTCTGCAACATGCCAAAAGCAATGGCAGGAAGGGAACTAATAAGCATATTTATCAGTCATATGTGACACTGTATTGCTCCAAAGAGCCAAGTCAAGATAAGTTTACTGAAGCCATAGTTGAGATAATCAGAAATCACGAGAATCTGAGGTTCCTGCTAAATCCTCTACAATAGCACATCACAGTGAAAGGTTATGTGCAACTGTGTGCAGGTAGCTATCACAATACTTATCATGCCAGCTTTGGAAGTAAGTCAGTTGTTAACAATGAGGCTTATTATCAAGTACATATGGCTACTGTGAACATGGTGAAAGTTTCTTAGCTTCAGAGTTTTCATTTTCAGAGATGATGGTTGTAAGCTGGAGTTGTCACTAGATGGCAGCATTAATTACTTGTTGATTTCTTTTTTTAAAAGTAGCAACTGCTCTTGCTGATTGATTAACTGACAATTTATGCATTTATAAATGGATATAGCCTCAAAGGAACACAGGAAGCTGCCTTACACCGACTCAGGCCATTTGTCCATGTAGTTCAGTATCGTCTACAGTGATTGGCAGTGGTTCTCCAGGGTTTCAGGCAGGATTCATTCCTAGCCCTACCTGGAGATGCCAGGGATTGAACCTGGGAACTTCTGCAAGCAAAGCAGATATTCTGTCATTGAACTCTGTCCCTTCCCAAAAAGAAAATGTTCACATTACATGTCTTTAGGAGTATCCCTAAGATTTTAAAGTACACAACTATAAATCTGAAATGTGAATGTTACAAACATGTGCATGGAAAGAAACACATGTAATATGCAAGTAAATTTGTCCAGAGTCAAGATTGCTTGTAGCTGTCTGACAAAAGTATGATTGGTGGAAAACCCGGATTTCCTGCCACAGAATGTACCACGTTTACAGTAATCATATAATGGAAGTAGTCCATAAAATCATAGAATAGTAAAGTTGAAAGAGGCCTATAAGGCCCTTGAGTCAACCCCCTGTTCAGTACAGGAATCCATGATCTTCTGTCAGAGGATTTGTGCATCAATCATAAATATACTCCATTTTGAAATCTAAAATCTTGCTTCAACAGTGACTGCTCAGGGGAATCCACGAATACCCAGTAGTAGCCGCTCAAACCTGGCTGCAACAGGAATGATGCTTGACATTTGTTATGGCAGCTCAAAACTGTGCTACACCTGAGTGATTATTACTCCTATTTTGTTTTTTAAATTAATGCTAAAGAAAGCTGGAATCAGGAGTGGAAGAGCAGCAGGTGAGGAGGAGGTATGCTCAAAATCAGCCCCCTAAACTAATCCCCTCCCCTGAGAAGCTGAGAGAGGGGACAGTTTTCAGTAGGCAAAGAGCTGGAAGTGAAAGGGTTAAGAGCAGGCCATTCTCTTTGCCTGTACTCCCCTCCTGATTTCAACCTCCCACTGGATACTTTTGGTTAAAAATAAAACATTCAGAGGATGAAACACCCAGCTGCCCATTACTGCCTTAGGGTTGCCAGGTTCAGGGCCTGAGACTGATCCTGTATCTTTAGGAAAAGAGAAAGTCAGTCAAGTGCAGGTGTTCTTGCAACACCATAATGGGAAAAGGTTTTTCCCATTACAGTGTTGCAAGAACACCTGCACTTGGCTGACTTTCTCTTCTCCTAAAGGTACAGAATCAGTCTCAGGCCCTGAACCTGGCAACCCTATTCCCGAGTCTGGATAATTGGTCAGTTGCCTGCTTTGGATGCGTACTTCCTCTGAAAGAGCAGGTTCGTAGTCTGTGGGTACTCCTGGGTCCATCGTTGTTGCTAGAGGCCCAGGTGATCTCAGTGGCTAGGAGTGCCTCTTACCAGCTTTGGCTGGTAAGACAGCCGTCACTGTTTTTGGACCAGAATAGCCTAACCACTCTTGTCCATGCACTGGTAACCTCCAGGCTGAATTACTGTAATGTGTTTTATGTGGGGTTGCCCTTGAGGTTGGTCCAGAGGCTGCAGCTGGTGCAAAATGCAGCGGCACGACTGCTCACTGCAGCAGGATATTGCCAACATGTCATCCCACTGCTGAAAGAATTGCGCTAGCTGCCCATTAGCTACCGGGTCAAGTTCAAGGTTCTGGTTTTAGTGTACAAAGCTCTATATATACCCAGGCAATCACTGCAGATAGGAAGTGGATCTTTAGTGTTGTGGTACCCACCCTTTGTAATTCCCTCCCCTTAAATATAAGACAGTCACCATCTCTATTATCTTTTCGGCACCTACTGAAGACTTTCCTCTTTCAATAAGCATTTGAAGTAGAGACCTTATCCTAGTCTGCATCTGTGTTGGAATTGCTTTTAAAAATGCTTGTAAAGCTTTTTTAAAAATATGTTTTTAAAGATGTTTTGTTTTAATATATTTTAAAGTCTGTTTTTAAGATGTTTAGAGTGTTTTTAGTGTTTGTTTGCTGCTGTGGACTCCTTCTGAGAGGAAAAGTGGGATATAAATTTAACAAATAATAAATAAATAAAATAAAAGGAGGTCAATCATGGGTATACAGATTTATGATGGTGGGAAAGTCCAGGGAAAGATAGACAGAAACATGAGTCAGATAAAAGCCTCGTCTGATAGGTCATAATGAAGAATTTTATACATTTTAATTTATACATTCTGCACATGGAAATTATTAATAAAAACATTTATTGATAGGACTTTGTATCTGTATGTCACTGACACATCAGGCCCTGTAAGCAGCACCACTCAGTCAGTGTTTTATCTAACCTTGACTTGTGCAGCAGACCTATGCACTCTTGCTTGGGACATTTAAATTTATTGGAAACTGATGAAGTCAGTGAAGCACAGACAGAGTGCTCTGCTTCACCAGCCCAATGTAGTTGGCAATGAAGAAGGGGTGTGGCCTAGAGAGAGTGCCAGAGGCTTGATTCAGAGGCGTAGTGATCCAGATTTAACTCACAAACCAGAGATTGCCCATCCCTATTGTGAATAGTTCCTTTTGCTATTTCTGCATTGTCTACTTTAAAAAAGAAACTTTAGTCTCCTTATGTCTGAATCTGTGGTCTGGAGAACCTGTGGGATGCTTGCAGTGATCAGAATTGAGGGGAGTTGTACAGTACAGTGTATAAACGTTTATACATTTGCTGTAATTTTAATCTTGTTTGGATTTTAGAATTAACACTATACTAGGGAAGAGTGCTTTCATTGTAGCGTAGTTTAGTATTAATTTGAAAAACGCAAAAAGAAAAAAACTTACACATTTTGTTGTGATCATGTTTCTCTCTCAGCAAACTTCCATTAAACTATTGTTTTGCTCCAGCCATTACTGACAAAAAAATATTGGCATTTTGTGGGGTTCTAAATCTTTCTGTTGTATGTAGTGTTCTCAGATATTTCTTGTCAGTATTTTATTTGTCTATTAGCATTTGCAGATCTAGAAATGTGATGCCATATCTATGCGGGAGGGTTGTTTTACTGTAGCAACTGAAAAAGCTAGGAGTAAGCATTTAAAGACCACTGTAATCCCTTGTAGTCAAAACCACCTGATATAAACTGTCACAAAGCCATTTTATAAAATCTTTTATGACTAGTTCCTTCCTGTCACCCCCACCTTGATGCATTTGATGTTCCACACACTTTTTGTGTGTGCTTAACAATCTGTGATGGCTGAAACAAATACACTAGCTGACCGATTGCTTATCCACATCTACTCACAAACATCAGCGGCGCCTTGCATCGCGATGCTGTGTGTGTTTACCTGGAATTAAGAAACACTGAGTTGAGTTGGATGTACTCCCAAAAAAAGGATCCATAGGGCTGTAGTCTTAGGATGTAATTGTTGAGTCATTTATTCTGGAGTAGTCATTCTACTTAAGAGTTTTACGCAGATAAAGGGCTGCCCCTTACCAAAAAAACCCCAACGAGGTAATTGCAATAATCAAGTTTAAAACAAAGAACAACAAAACAAAGGGATGCTGTCAACCCCGCAAACGGTCCTATTTGCATTGCAAGGAGGGACCGGGAAAAGGGCGGGCACCTCAGACTTTCCTGCCCAGCTACCGTCCACTGCTGTCACCATTCCAGTCTGATGCAACCATCACAACACAACCACGTGGGCACCATCAGCTGTTTCCACTTCCCGAGCCAATCGCTGCCGGCCCTGTTGGCGGCATGGGCGCGGCTTGAGGGCTTCTGCGCCTTGCCTCGATTGCAGGCTTGCGCCCTGCCGCCTTAGGGGTGGGACGAGACGGCCTGTTCGAACCTTCGCTACCCAATAGGAACGCTCAACCAGGCAGATGGCACCGCCCTCAGGTCTGTGGTGGCTATGAGATTTGTTGTTGCTTCTGTCGTGGCCCGGAACCGGGGACTTGTGACAGCGGGCGGTCCTCAGTGCGGCGGGCAGGTACCAAACCCGTGCGAGGGGACGGAATCGAGGCAGGGGCTTCGGCGCTATCATTGTCCATGGAGGCCGCTGGCGGAGAGGGGGAGTCTGAGGCGCTGACCTGTTTTTCCTATAACCAGGACTGCACGTACGTAAGTGGGGAGAGGACAGGGCTGGTCCCGCGCTCTCTGCCCGTCCCCCTCCCGGCACAGGGACCGAAAGCATTCTCTTCTCCAGATAATCCGAGGCGGGAAAGGATCGCTTTTGGGAGTAGGAACGCTGATATAATGGAAGAGAAGAAATGAAGGAAAGAATCTAGGCTGGAGAAAGGGGCAGGCGGGATTATGAAAACGGCCTACAGAGTTAATTGATAGCTAATACATTTAAGTTGAAGATATATAATAGCAACTTTTGATCATTCCCGCTCTCTGTACGTGGTTCACTAAACTCAGGCTAATGTGTGGCTAATATGCAGGCTATTATGTGATTAACATGCTTTCTCCCCTATCCCCACCCGTTCTGTAGGGTATAGGTTTGAACGTAGCTAGCCTTTGGGCTGTTCAGTCCAATGATTCTCTGTAAACTAGCCTTTCACCAGCTCAAGAATAGCTTGGTATTTCCAAAAAACTGAAGCCAAACCCCAAAGCCTTTCTCTTTTATCCAGCGTCATGCATTGGCTGCAGTGGCCTGTGATGATGTCCTATGATTTTCTTTTCTTTCCTGTGGTTGCCTTGTGGGCCAAATGTAAAGGAAAGGCAACCTTGTTTAACAGGAAAGGCAACAGGAAATGCCACGATGGTGTGTTCACAGCTTAAATGCTAAGTATGGTTTCATTTGTCCTGCTTCTTAAACATTTAACTGGAAAGATGCCAACAGAAGAGAGACTAATGGTTTTAAATCTGGGGTGGGGAGCTTGTGGCCATCCCAGAAGTACCTGGACTACAGCTCCCATTATCCGTGACCATTGGTGATACCAATAGGAGTTGGAGTCTAACAGCATCTGAAAGACCACAGGCTTTCCTTCCCTGTTTTAAATGGAAACTTTGTGATCCCTTTCCCAGGGCTTAATCTCTTGTGCCTGTTACTGTCAAGGCATACTACCTTGTAGGGCCATATCATGCAATACAGTAGATTAAGTACATGTCAAAGCTTTATCATACCCTTGTTTTTACTCTACAATGTGTGAGGTAACTGTGCATCTCTTTACTGCTTCTATACTTCATAAGCAACATGTAGGGAGACACGGCTGGCCCACTTTTCTGATTGCTGAAGTGTTCATGCGGTATACAAAAAAAGCACTTGCTAAAGCTTTAAGGCATATCTGCTTCCAATGTAATATATGAAGCAGGCTTTGGTGTTGCTGAAACTGGAATTGGCTCAGTTTGGCTTTTGGTGTGTTTTTCTGAATTCCTCTGATGCAGGCTTATGGCATGATATTCTCCCTGAGGTCCCAACAAGTCCTGTGGTCCTATAAAAACAAGTTTCAGAACCTTATGGTTACAGAGATTCATATGTTTGATTCTTGGATGTCAAGCAGTGCTTAAGAATCAAAACTAATAAAGGCGAAATACCCTCTCATTCACTTTCCCCCTCCCAATCTCATCCATCCATCCATCTATATAATTTATTTTGCGCTTTCTCTCCCTCTCACACACAAGGTCTGTTAAGGCTTATAGCAATTTTCAAATAAGCGTGTTGTTAGGCTTCCGCAACTACAGTTTGGCATTGAATAGGATATAAAGTGATACACAAATCACATTAAGTAAGTGCTGTTAAGGTGCACAATAAGCTTTCTGTCTCCAATGTCTTAGCAATGTGGTTCTTAGTGCAGAGCAAGTCACTGTAAATTCTATGGAATGGCCTTGAACAGGATATGAAGCAAGATGAACTTGAGGTGTGACATCTTATTATTTTATAATGGAGAAAAAGCAGCACCTGTGCCAGAAATATATGTATGTGAATGTGAACAGGAAATAACTTTCTTCTTAACCAAAATGCAAGAAAAAAAGAACATTGAAGGAAGTCAGTAGGGAGCAGGTTTAAAGCAAACAAAAGGCGAAAGGCTTTTGTACTTGTTGATGTCTAATTAAGTCTATGAAACACTTTGCCATAGGGCACAGCGAACGCAAGTCAGATTAGTTTAAAACATGATATGACACATTCTGGGTTCAGATATTAGAAGGTGTTTTCCGCTGTTTTTGGGATATGAAAGTGGACATCAGAGGGGGGATTGCTCCTTACTTTTATCACTTCCTCTGATACCCCCCTGTCAAAGGTAGAATACTGGAGTTGGGTAGACCATTAGGGTGAACTGTTGTTGCAGATCTTGTGACTTGATATTAATACTATACTGAAAAGAATCTAAATCGTGGGCAAATTAAAGGGCACACAGATGACATTGGTAATTAAGCTCAGGAAGGAAAATTTAAGAAAAGGAATTGCCTTGCTGGATCAGATTAAAGGTACATTAGTTCAGCAGTCTGTTTCCAACACTGTCCAGATCGATGTCTCTGGAAGCTCACAAGTATGTCATAGAGAAGCTAACCAACCCATTTGTCCTTATCATTTGGTATTTAGAAGTGTATTTCCTGTAATCATGGAGGTTCAGAAAAGCATATCATGTGATATGGTATTGAAACCTTTTCTAAATCAGAACAAAGCCTAAATTAAATATCTCAGGTAAATGTGTAAAATTGTAGTGGGAACACTGTCTTCTGAAGGAGAAAGATTCTCTTTGGCATGAAGACACAGCAGCTGCATTTCACCACAAACAAAGAGTCTCCTGTGTATGCCCATCCGCCTCGCAGATGTGACTGCTTCAGGCCAAATCAAAGGTTCCAGGGTGAATTAGTGTCCAATAAATTAGGCTGGGCTTTTGCATTATGTATCTTCAGAGTATGCTCCTCATTAAACGGAGCATCCCAATGAGACCTCACCTACATTCAGATGCTACACTAAACTTTCAGACCTTCATGAGCCAGGATACGTCCACCTGCACACAGCCCCTTTCTTCCGTATCACTCCTCCCCTTTGTGCAAGTGGCAAACAAGCCAGGGTTCAGAACTTAAGCATAGCTTATCATGATGTTCACACTAATGTTAAGTGCTTCCAAACAAGCCAATTTTTAATCCCTAGTTCAAATCTTGCTTACGATCCTGGCTTGTTTGGAAGCACTTAACCATAGTTTGCAGGTCGTACTGAATTAGTACTGAATTCAGTACTGGGTAAGTACTGAATCCTGGCTTGTTTTGCCACTCACAAGATAGGCAGAGTGAAGCAACAGGATAGGGGTTGCATGCAGGTACACATCGTTTGGACATATCCTAAGCTATGATTGAAAACTTAGTGTAACATCAAATATGACCAACCTCTGTCTTCATATCGATGCAATTTTCTGACTCTGTGTTAGGGAAGTCCTTCATCACAGATGTGGGAATCTAAGTGGGTGTGTATGTGCATTTATATATATGTGTATATATTATTGCTAATCATAATAGTACTCTTGATTTCTGCAGAGCTTTTACTGTCTTTATTGTTTGCTCTCTCAGCAGTGGTATAACCTAGGTTACTTTTATTTCCAATTTAAAGATCGAGAGCTATCTCTGACTTACCCAAGGTTGCACAATAAATCTGTAGCAAACAGGAGACTTGGGACCTCCACATCCCATGTTCCAAAATTGTGCTGCAGCATCACGTTTACTGCTGCTGTTTAACTTTTATTTTTAATCTGCTGAGTACTAAGTACTGTATCGTATTGTGTGTGTCACACAATCCCTAACCCAAAGGTTTAAAGCCTACATTAGGCTTTTAGGTGAAGCAGTCAAGAATGTTTAGATGTTAGTTGTGGGTGGGAAGGGAAAATTGGATAGATGAAAGTGCAAGCGAGGCAAGGCTAGAGTGAGTCATAAAAAGCTTTGCTGAAGAAGTGGATTTTGAGGAGGAAATTTAAATAAAAGAAGAAAATAGCTAGAAATTGTTCCAGGCATGAAATAGCAGGGAAAGGCAAGAAGCTGGAAAAGCAGACAGGGGGATCAGTAGCAGATAAGCAAGCACTGTCTTGCTCCAGGTTCTTACCCAAATATTAGCAGTTATATTCCAATATTTTGAGCATAAGTAAATGAATGTAAGGCATAGTCAATTCTTATCTCCCAGATAATCTGTTAGACTAAGGAACCTTCTGGTATGGATGCAGAAATCAAACTTTATTCCATTCCTAAGGACCTAAGATCTTCAGCTTGTAATAAAAGGCTAGCTCTGCAGCCCTTCAAGTCAGCTGGCTATTAAGAGCAGAATTACATGTTTAGAAATCTTGCATAGTACAATCCATCCTGAGCTGCACCACTTTAAACTGCAAGTGGAAGACTATATGTTTGAATAGTCCCTAACATCAAACTCCCTGTACTTAAGGGCACTAATTTTTTTTTTGCAGGGGGCAGGGAGAAGGCTTAGGCTGGGAAGCTTTGGTGGGAGAAGGTTTTTTCATGACATGCTGGCTTTTCATATAGAATTTTTTTTGGATGTTGGGACCAGGGCTGTGGAGTCGGAGTTGGGAGCAATTTTGGGTGGAGTCGGAGTTGGTACAACTTCCATCAGCCCCAGGGATTGGGCTCGTGGGAGTTGTAGTTCAAAAAAGTAACTTTTCCAAGCTCTGGATTCACATGGTGGTGATGACATGCCTTGTGCTACCATTTTACTACAGTAAATGTGTTATCACTAGTTAATATACATTTGCCGTTTATGAAGGTGTCGGAGTCGAACAGTAGAAAAATAGAGGAGTCGGAGTCGAAGGTCTGGCGTACCGACTCCACAGCCCTGGTTGGGACAAACAATGCTTTACCTGCATAGTATACAGTAGGACCCCACTCATACGGCGGGTTACGTTCCGGACCCCCGCTGTAAAGTGAAAACCGCTGTAAAGCAGAACCCATTGAATAGAATGGTGTGTGATGCCCGAAAACCGCCATAAAAGCAGAACAAATGCCGTATGAGTAGGGCTTTAGTCTAATTGTGTCTAATTGAGACCGCTGTATTAGCGAAGCGCTGTAAAGCGGGGCCCTACGGTAGTCCAGAAAGTGTTGTATACAGGTTGGGTCTATTCTTGGTATTTTTCATTGCAGTAAATAAACTCCATTATAGATCTCAATAATAGAACTGACCTGATCAGACACATGGAGTGTGTTCTGCCTTTTGGGGAGGGCCTTGTGAAAAGCAGAATGGTGGAGCAAACTGCGCACACACAAAAAGAACAAACTATGCTCAAATACTTCTGAGTTGCAGCTACACCTTTCACAATATACCCAATTTCATCAGTATTTAGCAGCCTCCCTCGTTATGCCATTGTAGAGCTATGTCTCTTTGGATCAGCTTAATGGCACTTAAAGGCTATTGCAGTGTTTAATTCTGTCTTGTGTGACATTTCCTGCATAACAGGTTTGCTTCGCTTATTTATATCCGGTTCATGCCTGGGAGCTTGGCTGGTTGCAAATGGCTATATAACAGTGACATTCAGATCCCAAAGGAAGTGTTTGTCTGAGGTTTAGGTTGGCCATGTGTTAAAGATCCAGTCTCTGCTTATTGGCACAAGGCACGTTTTAAGAAGTGAAGGTGCATTTATTTTTGTGGCTACTTCTGACCCCTGTATGGGTGTGAATAGGCTGGGGACCAGAGTAGGTCAATGACAGCTGTTAAGTGTGGACTTTGGGATTTAGATGTGTGGCAAAATGGGGAACTGGGAATTATAAAAGATCAAGAAATGAGTGTGTGTGTATGTGCACACATGCACAATCCTTCTGTTTCAAGAAAAGAGAGCTGTAAAAGTTGATAGATGAAGTAGTATCCAATAATATATATATTGGAAGTTATATGTCGATTATTAAGAAAGAGGAAGAAGTCCCTTAACTAATACATTATGTTGCTACAAAGTCTTTGTCTTGTAGTTTAGGGGGAGCAGTGATAAGGATGTTAGCTACCAAACATTAGAGAACAGCATTCTGTCTATTTTGTTTTGATTACCTACTTGGCTTGGTTGACTGTCAAGCACAAACCTTGCCTTATTGCAGTACCGTATATTCTGGCGTATAAGACGACTGGGCGTATAAGACGACCCCCAACTTTTCCAGTTAAAATATAGAGTTTGGGATATACTCGCTGTATAAACTATATAAGTCTTATATAAGGTAGTTTACTATGCTCCTAAATCCAGGGATTATCACGTGGCCCAGAACATCGCCCCACTGAGGAGGGGAGATTTCGATTGATCTTCTCAGCGCCCCCCTCCCCAAGTCTTTTCCCTCCAGATTCTGGCTGGAAACCCCACTTGGGACTTCCCCGTCCCCTTCTCTCCAACCCGCCTCACCTCTCTCTCTCTCTTTCTGTCCCTTCACCCAAGTGGACAAGCGTGGCTGGGGGCTCACCAGGTCCTCCTGGGCGCGGAGGAGAAAGGCCAGCTTCCCCGCGCGGATGGGGCGGGCTGGACAGAGGCGGAGGTGAAACTTTGCCTCCTATTTCAGGCTGCTCCGGGTTGAAGGAGGAACCTCGCGGTAAGATGGCTTTGCTCCCTCCACGCATCAGCCTCCAAGGATCGTGCAGAAGGCAAGACGGTGAGGAGATCATGCGCTGGAGGACCCAGACGCTCCTTCCCAGATTTCCTGCCTCTCTAGGAATCAATCCCTATAATTTAACCCTTAGAAAGCCAGGCAGGAATCCAAGCGGCCGCGCTTGCTGTTTTAAAAGGTTGTTGTTATTCCTGGGGAACTCCCTTGGGGGGGGGATTCTTCCTGACCCGGGTCGCTAATTTTTCCTGTTTTTCGTCTAACGGCCATCAGAGAGACCGCGGCTGCGGTTCTCTCTATTCCCAGCGGGAGCTTGCGGCTGCAGCTCCCGCCGTTACCCCCCGTTTGCCCAAGTTCTCCCCGGGAGCCTTTTGTGGCTTCTCCCTCCTGTATCTGGCTGTTTCGAGTCAATTCGTCTCAGGCTCTGCCGAGGCTTCCCTCCTCAGGGCAGTAACTTCTTGAGCCTCGCTGCGTTGCCTTCCTCGTCGCAACGGTCTCTCTGGACGGCGGGTGCGACTGCTTCCACTCCCGCTGCAGCTTTTTTTTTTACTTAATTTTCCCGCTCTTTTTCAGCACCCGGCGTATAAGACGACCCCCGACTTTGGAGAAGATTTTCCGGGGTTAAAAAGTCGTCTTATACGCCGGAATATACGGTAAGTGCCTGTGTCAATTCAGACCTCAATCCTATCCTCGCTGCTTGGCTTAGCCAGCTGAGGGGCCTCAGGAAGTGTTGCTCTGCCAGCAGAGGCGGAAGTATGCCTGCGGGACAACATCCCACTTAAAACCTTCTAGCCCACCCTCAGAAAGGTCTGCCAGTATAGGTGTTTGCGTTGGCAGATCGAGGGGTGGGGAAATAAGATGTGCCAGAGGTGGGCACAGAGATGCCACCTCCTAAACCTCTTTGTTTACTGATATGCCTCTGGAATTGGTGCTACTTGATACCAGCCCTGGGCATAACACAGTGAATTCCCTCCCATTTCAGTCAATGGTAGGGTAAAAGACACAGCTGCCTCCATCTCTCTGCCTGCAAGTGAAACAGCAGGACACAGGATGTAGCATTTGCTCTGCCAGCAGATCTCCCCCATTCTCCTCCATCAATGTAAAGCTATTGCTGTTATGTGCCTTCAAGTCGATTACGACTTATGGTGACCCTATGAATCGGTGACCTCCAATAACATCTGTCATGAACCACCCTGTTCAGATCTTGTAAGTTCAGGTCTCTGGCTTCCTTTATGGAATCAACCCATCTCTTGTTTGGCCTTCCTCTTTTTCTACTCCCTTCTGTGTTTCCCAGCCTTATTGTCTTTTCCAGTGAATCCTATCTTCTCATCAGGTGTCCCAAGTATGATAACCTCGGTTTCATCATTTTAGCTTGTAGTGATAGTTCTGATTTAATTTGTCTTTTTCACAGTCCATGGTATGCACAAAGCTCTCCTCCAACACCACATTTCAAATGAGTTGATTCTTATTTTATCCGCTTTCTTCACTGTCCAACTTTCACATCCATACATAGAGATCAGGAATACCATGGTCTGAATGATCCTGACTTTAGTGTTCAGTGATACATCTTTCCATTTGAGGAACTTTTGCAGTTCTCTCATAGCTGCCCTCCCCAGTCCTAGCCTTCTTCTGATTTCTTGACTATTGTCTCCATTTTGGTTAATGACTGTGCCGAGGTATTGATAATCCTTGACAAGTTCAATGTCCTCATTGTCAGCTTTAAAGTTACATAAATCTTCTGTTGTCATTACTTTAGTCTTCTTGACTCTCAGCTGTAGTCTTGCTTTTGTGCTTTTCTCTAACTAGGCATTTGTTTCAAAACATTACTGGTTTCTGCTAAGAGTGTGGTATCGTCTGCATATCTTAAATTATTGATATTTCTCCCTCCAATTTTCACGCCTCCTTCAGCTTGGTCCAATCCAGCTTTTCGTATGATATGTTCTGCTTATAGATTAAACAAGTAGGGTGATAAAGTACACCCCTGTCTCACACCCTTTCTGATGGGGAACCAATTGGTTTCTCCATATTCTGTCTTTACAATAGGCCTAGTCCAGAGTATAGGTTGTGCATCAGGACAATCAGATGCTGTGGCACCCCAGAGGATTGCTCTATTCATTGGATCCCAGTGCAGTTACCATTGTGTATGACACCTTAACCCCAGAAATAGCGAACTGGGGGGGGAATCTTGGTTTAGTAGAGAACAGCACAATCATAACTGTGTCTACTCAAAAATAGATCTTATTCAACTCAATGGGACTTACACTGAGACAATTCTGGTAAGGATTGCACTCATAAGCTGCTTTTTACTGGGCTCTTTGATGACAGATGAGCAGTGTAATCCTATGCATGTTTAGTTGGAAGTAAATCCCACTGTATTCAGTTGGTCTTACATCTAGGTAAGTGTGTGTGGGATTACATCCTCTGATATATTTTGATAGGGGCTTTCAAAGATGGCGCCCTGAGTAGCGGGCGTGTTTGCTGAGTGCTCTGCAATTTATCTCCAGTTGTTTCAGTTTACTGCACTCCCCCTGATCTCCAGCCTGAGAAGAACGCAACTACAGCAACTTTAATCCTACCGGTATTTTTCTATTTATCTGCATCCTGACATGCTTTGCTGAACTTTGCTGTAGTGGCTTGGAGATATAATTAGTCGGAGGCACTGCAGTCGGAGGAACTGTTCCCCAACCGCTCTGCAACTCAAAGACCTGAATATCTCAAGGGAGATAAGATAAGAACTGCGGCAACAGCTAAGTAAGTAAGTAAACTGGATTTTATGAATTAAAAGCGCACCGAGGAAAGTCAAGATTTACATTCTGCCAGGACTGTGAGCTTTCTCACTAATTACTCCCCTAACATTGCAAATCCCTGGATATCCCGTTGACTTCAGTAGCATAATGGTCCTCACCAGAAAGGGCTATAGGAATCTAGGCATTTCCCCACTCGATGGGAATAGCGTTTTAAATGATAGGGGTAACCAAACAAAAATTACCCAGTTTTTCAGCAGGGCAGAAGAAATGGAGGTGGGAGTTGAGCCTTCACACTCTTTGAACCCTCCCAAATACTCTCCTTGAATGGTCTTTGGACCTTAAAAATAATCTCCCTGATTTAACTGAGGACTCATCCTCTGTGAACCTTGCTTCCAAGCTGGTTCTAGCTGAGAAAATGGCTCCTCCAGAGATAATACGACAACAAAAAATGGATGTCCAAACAAATGAACTGTTGTTTAAGGATACTGCTGAGCCGGCTCATAGCGTTGGGAATGAAAATAAAGGAAAAAAGTCCCCCACTCAGCCCGAAGTATCAAAGCAGCCAGAGGTAGTAAATGAAGGAAGCACACTGGAACGTTTACTGGAAATGCTAATTCAAGGCTGGATTCTTATGATAATGAAAGATCTTGAACATATTAAAGTCTTCCTCTCAGAATGTAACAACCTTAACTACATTGGCTGAAATAATTAAAAAGACTGGTTTGAAATTTGGAGTTGCTGATTCTGTAACAGAGCCAAGTGAAACCGGGGCTCAAGCAAATGAGCCTACAAGGAAAGTGTCCAGAACGAGAATGAGTAGAAATCAAAATCCAAAGAGCAATTTAAAGAAAAGTAAAAATGTCAAAAATGTAAAGCCAATGCATTGTAAGAAGATGGAGTTCGGAAAACTTTTCAAACAGCTAGACAAAGGCCCTAAGCAGAAGGCAGGACAAAAAGCCACACAGTGTTTAAATAAGAAACCCAATGGTGACAATCTAAAACCGCACCTTGGTGATACCTTGGCTCAGCCCGCCTCACCTATTTCTCCTCTCATATCAGATCAGGACCTGGTTTCAGATAATGTTATGTAGGACCCATTGTCCCTAACTTCACTGAAAAGAAAACCATCACAGGAGAGTTGCAGAAAAGATAATATCTGGAATATAGTTCTGAACCATCAAAAGCTAGTCCTAGTAAACCACCCTAAATCTGATGGGCTTTTATCTCAATATGATTGTAAATTACATTTGCTAGGAATTCTGAATGCAGCTTTTCCGGGCCTTCTGTCTATAGGTAATATTGCCCATGTGGAATATATATTTTATAATTATATTTCTACACGTGCAGTGGTTACTTTCAGCAAGCGCGGTTCAGCCAGTACCATTTATGCCCGTAGAGATGCCTTTTCTGAGAGGGGTATTGTAATCTCAAGATTTTTTGAGAATTTGGCTCCACCCACAGCCTTGGGGTAATCATGGGCTTCTACCTTCAAATTATAGACAAGGGAAGGAGGTCGGTGGTACCCCAGACCTGATAGACTTCGCCATGAATGAAGAACCTAAAGTATCCCCCTTGGGGCATAAAGGCTTAAGTTTGCAGGAGCAGGAGGAGAACGACCTTGATAGAGACTGTTCAATGAGACAACATTTTTATAAGGAGAAGGAATCGTTTATCCATGAGGAAAGACAACTTGTAGATTCCTTTAGAGCTTTGCCTTCCGAGGAACAAAATGAAATAGTGACCAGTCTCTCGCGCTTGAAAATTCATTTGGAAAACACGCAAGTAGAGCAGGATAGACTTTCTAGCAAAGAGAAGTCACAGGAGGAGCCTGCTTTACTTCACCAGTCAAATTTCCCACCCAAACAAGAGAGATTTATTCAAGTCACTGCTGAAATCAACCTTATAGGTAATAAAAGCGACCAAAGTTGTATTAGAAGGGACCCAGCCTCTTTAATATCTATTGATAATTTTGGGGCAACTAAGGGCACCACCTGGCAAGATATGAGATACTTCGGAGAAGAAGAAATGAGCTTGCCAGGGAAGAACCTTGCCCCCGCCGGACCCTCATCAATCCACACAGGTACTTCAATTTCAAACGTTAGTAGGCCCAGCCTAAGCATGGAAGCTATTACCCACCTGGAGGGAGATACGGGTGCACCTACTCCAGAGTGACAAAACATGTCTCCCCCAACCATGCATCTACCAGGCTGTCACGGCGGAGCCAACCAATAAATCTTCTATCATGGAACATCGCGGGATGGAGGAATAAATTGGTAGATTTGGATTTTATCCACTAACTTCAGTCCTTTGATATTATCTGTCTTCAAGAGACTTGGCTTTTGGAGAAAAATTCCCTAAACCTTCAAGGTTATAAGATTTGGGAACAACCTGCCCTGAAAACCTCCTTCCTGAGCCGTGGCAGTGGAAGCCTGGCTATCCTGATTTCTTCCTCTTTGGAGGTGGTCGGAATTGAGGCAGCTGGGGTAGCCTCCAACTACCACCAGGTCCTAATTATTCAAGGATGTAAACCAGCCTCCCTCATCTGTGTCAATATCCATCTTCCCCCCAGACCTTCTGGTTTTGCAGAGAAGGTCTGGAGTGAATTGATGATCTGCTTGATAGCTTTTTCATGGTTTATCCAAATCATTTCCTTCTAGTTTGTGGTGACTTTAATCCAGGATGGGTAACGATTACTCTGCTCTGGTAAAAGCCTTCGGTTTAGATCTGGGGGAAGCAGAGAGTATCCCACGAGTCTGACAGGATAAAACAATTAACAAGTATGGTCAGGCCCTCTTCTTTTTAATTTTTAAATTTCAGTTGGTGTGCTTTAACAGTACCTACCTAGACCATTCGAAGGGGTTATACATACATAACCAATAAGGGAGTTAGTGTGGTGGACTATATTTTAGGATCCCCTTCTGTTGCTCCTTATGTGAAGTGTTTGACAATAGAAGACAGGCCCGAAAGTGATCATCTCCCAATTAGATTGACCCTTGATTTACAGGAAATACAATCTGGGGTGCTGACAGATCTATGCATGGCGGGCCACCTACTAGGAGAGAGATGGTTTAAATGGTCTTTGAAAATCGGTTCCAACATAAGGCAGCTGCTGGAAACGAACCAGCTTCAAGAGCTACGTCAACTTGCTCTTGATAAACACTGGAATATTTGTGAGATCTACCAGGACATAATTGGTTCACTTAGACCCCATTTAACCACTACCCTATCAGACAAAAAATGTATAACCCCTCAATCCTGGTTTGATAGGGAATGTAAGCTCAAGAAAAAGGAGCTGCATAAAATAACAAGGCAGATGAAGAACATCGGCACTGATGACGCTACTTTCCTTTTGCAACAACAGCGGAGAGAATATAAAACAATGCTCAAGGAAAAGGGGGGGCTTTTTTGTTAACAGCTGGAAATCTCTGGGCCTTGCCCTCACTGAGGGGAACGACCGTAAATTTTGGAGTATGATTCAAGGAGGACTCTCTTATAACTCTCCTGTGATTGCCCCCTCCATTACTCCTGAAACATGGGTTTCCCATTTCAGTGGCATTTTTGGAAGCAATATAAATTCTCCCCAAGTCATAAATAGAAAATCTCCCAACCTCCCTGATTGGCCGCCTGTTTCTCCCACCAACATAGAGGATTTGATATCATCTCTTCGGCCTGGTAAGGCCCCAGGGGAAGATATGATGCCTCCCGAGGTTTTTCTCCTAGACACTAGTTGGTGGTCACCAATCTTAGCCACCTTATTTACACATATCAACTCTACTGGGGAATACCCCTCAGGATGGTGATCTAATATTGTTGTGCCTATTTTCAAGAAGGGTGACAGAGCTGACCCCCGTAATTATAGACATATTAGCCTTTTAGATGTGGTTTCCAAACTCTATACACAATACCTTATAAACAAGCTGCTTGAATGGGATAGCAATCAATCTATTGTCCACGATGAACAGGCAGGCTGGACAGCTTAGGGTTTTCTTCCATACTAGAGGAGGTCAACTAATCAAACCCACTCTTAAGGTCTACGCTGCTAAAATTGTTGCCCAAATGCTTTATGGGGCAGAATTATGGGGAGAAACATTTAAGCAAGAGTTGAAAGTCCTCCAAAATAAATTTATGAGGCAGTTGCTGGGGCTCCCGCCCGGGACTCCATCTACCCATCTTAGAGCCGAGCTCGGGCTTCCGTCAATATCTGCAAGAATACACCTTTCTTATTTCAGATATTGGCGCAGATTAAACAGAATGGAGGATCTCTACCAAATTTTGCTGGTTTGAGCAATTAAGATTCGGAGGTTGGGCCAAGACAAACTTGCGGAGTATAATCTTTCTATGGAAAACCTCTTAAATTTCTGTCTTCCCGCCCTCAGGAATTGAATTTTCAATCATGATGCTGCTCAAGACAGGGCAGTTATTGCTGCTGCTGGCTTCTCTTCTTGGTATCCCCAATTTAAGCTCAATCACGTAGTTTTTCACTACTTTGAGGTTTTCACTTTTTCCCAGCTCAGAAGGGCATTTAGGTTTCAGCAGATGCCCTCTGCATATCTTGATGGGAGATACCTTAGAATTCCAGTCACAGAAGAGATTTGTATTTGCAGGTGTAATCAGATTGAGGATATAATCCATTACCTGTTGTACTGCCCCCTGTATTTGGACCCTAGGGAAAAATATCTATCATATATTATTCGGTTGCTTTCTGATCGAACGCCCTAAGAAGTGGCAGTGGAACTTTTAGCTGATAAATATTTATTTATCACATACTCGGTAGCCCAGTTTGCACTGGCAGCTAAGAAGTTGAGGGCCCACCACATTAAGAATTTAGTGGTAATATAAAATCCTACCCAAAGGTACGAGTGTTTTTTCTTTTTCTAATAAATGTCTTTTAATGAATGTCTTATTTTTAACGTGTGTTTTGACCAGAAGGGCCTTTTAACCAATACTTGTATATATTGTTAAGGCCTTTGGCTATATACAATAAAGTTTCTATGACTATGATATATTTTGATACAATTTTTGTCTTCAGTCTCCTAATTACCTTCTCATTCATGACCTGAAGCAGGAGTCAAAAAAGGTATGAAAATTAGCTTGTAAATGTCAATATTTCTGACAGGTGGTGAAGGCAAAGTCAAAAGCTTGTGTGTGTGAGTGAGTGAGTGATTGCTTTTAAATATTTGAACTAAGCGAGTGTGGGTAGAAAACGGGTAAGGGTGCTTATTATGTTGTACACAAATGTGTCTTTCATTTTAGGATATTTTAAGATAATTACCAAATGAAACTTTGAAATGTACAACTACTTAGATCAGGCAAGTCAGCATGATAGCATTAAATATAATCCTTTGTGCCTGTTATGCACATGTTTGGCAGAGCAAGCCCTCATTCTGTTGCTTGGAGAACAGTCATCCGATAGCTTCCTTCATTGTCCACAAATATATAACATGTAGGCCAGGGTAGTGGTTTGATGGCACATGATGCAGCGATCTTACTGAAGCTAAGCAGGTCAGTGTGTCTGGTCAATTTCTGAATGGGAGGCCACCTGTGAACTTAATACACTTGAGAATTCTATATACACTGCCTTACGTTCTGTGGAAGAAAAGTGGGATAGAAGTGTAATAAATAAATAAATATGTATATATTGAGCGAACTGTACTTTAACTTGTTGGGGGGGGACCTGTGGCCCTCCAGCTGCTGCTGGGCTACATTCCCAGCATTCATGATCATCACTGTTTGCGGTTGACCGGAGTTAAGCCCTCCAGATGTTGTTGTGCTACCAGTTCTGTATCCGTGACTTAGTTTAACCCTGATTTTTAATCCACAACTGAAGCAAAGTCTTTTGCATCTGGTTGTTTTTTATCTCATTACCATTGCCTTTTCCTCCCATCCCCCACATCTACCACCATGGTTTAAATTTAGATTGTAAGCTTCTTAGGGCAGGGACCTGTTTCTCCCTTATAAATCTTCATGTACACTGGCAAGAATACTTTTTGAGTTCTATATCAAGATTGCTTAAGGCAAGTAATAAATGGGGTCTCTTGTATTCTGCAGTTGTGTCCTAGTACAGAATTTAGTATTGTGTGCCAATTTTTCTTGTCAGTTTTTAGCTGTTATGGCTGCAAATTCAGGTTTGGAAGTGTGTGACCAATCCCTGGAGAAATCTCTATTGCCAGAGAGGGGTCTGGATTAGAGGTTTCCAACAATAAAGGGCAGTAGCTTCAATCCTTTTCTTATGACCAATAGAAGTGGAATAAATAGTGCAAAATAAGCTAATTCTGTGAATGCACCTTGGTGGCATCTATCTATTTTGGTGGCATCTATCTATGTTTGGAACTTAGGTCCCCATTCCCGCTTTTAATTTTCTTTAAAAGATATATCCTGCCTAAGGCAAGTGGTTTATAAATCTATTCAAGTAATACATGGCTTTGACATTTGTCATATTTGGAGATCTGCTTGCTACCCCATACCACAGTCTTAAGTAGAGATGCCTACAAGTCAGACCTTTTTACTTTCAGTTGATCTCTCTCTTCTCTCCACCTTACTACACAGTGTAGATCCTTCATGTTAGCCTTTATTACCCCAGGTAAACGTCTAAATGTTCTTCTCTTTCACCCTTCCAGCTGGGTATGCATACTTACGGGTCAGTCTGTCTTCACAGCAACTCCCCTCCCCAAGTACTTCCACATCTGGGTTGCTACCGGCTCCACATGGCTTGGGCAGTGCCATTCCATTCTCTGAAGTCATTCTTAGTTTTTATGGGTAGCCTGCAACCTTGTAGTCGGCCAGATACAATTCTCAGGCCTGTAACCTTAGCTACCTTTTTGAATGAGTCCCTTAACCCGTAGGTCTCTTCCCTGATCTTCCCCTGAACCCAATCAGACCCAATCTTCCTGATGCCAAACAACCAATCTAGTGCACAATGTACCAATCCTTGCACAAAATTATGTTGATATTATCTTCTGCAGTTCCCTGGCGATTGGAACCACAACTGGATACAAGCTTTTTTCCTTAAGTTCTGTGGAGCAGCTGGATCAGGTCCATGAAAGCAGTAAGTCTGTTCTGTTTTGATACAACAAAATATTGGCTGATGACAGGCTTTATTCTGCATTTGAGGCACTTATCCTGCCTCAAAGGAGCAATTGCATTTTATCTTTCCTGCTAGAAAGCAGATGGTATCTCTTGGCTGCAGCCTTGCTTGTATTCAAACTGTGCTAGATGCAGCTGTGTTAAAGGGACGCTTGCACACAAAGAAAACAGTGTTGGAAATTCTATCCTGTTTTTGACATCAGTATAAATCTGGAGTAATCTTGAACACATTAGCGTTAGCAGTTCAGTCCCAATCATTCAGCAGTGAGTTGGAGTAGATTAAATGTACAGCTGTGCACCCTTTACTGACTTGTAGGGATTAAGTCATCATTTTCAAATATCCAGAATGATATCTCCAAAACAAATAGGCACAATCACTACTGGGAAAACACAGTTGTGGATTGCAGTAGGTATTTGGGGAGGGGGAGAATTTAGGTGGAAAACTGACATTTAAATCTAGGACCTTTTTATTCCTTAAGGCAGCCCAGTTGGCTCTCAATAACTCAGGTTGTATACAGAAATAGAATGTGGTCTTAATGGGGCCTTTAAAATGTTACCCTAGCCACATGGAAGCAGCCTTTCCATGAGTGGCTGCAGTGCTGCTGTTTGTGTGATTTGAGCTAATATTTTGGTGACCCAACCAAGAGTGCAGGCATCAATCCTAAGGGCTTTCCCCATGGAATCTCCTCTTCGCCCCCCCCCAAAGTGGTGTGGCATGGTCAAGATAGGTGTGATTGACCTGCCCCCATCCTGTTTGGCTCTTCACAGGAGTGCAGGAGAGAGCAGGTGACCAGCTACAAAATATGCTGTTGAAGCTGTATCATTGCTGCATCCCAATAGGGTAGGCAAAAGAAACAGATTAATTGGCAGGCTAGGCATCTCGCAATGAGTATTTTTAAGGTCTGGATAAACGTTCAACACCAGATTTTCTTCTCCTGACTTATTGGTAAACAGAGCTCTCTAAGATTTGTCGGATAAGGTGCCATTCAAATCACTGGGGCATGCTAATCCTAAAAAGTACTGCATTGTGTAAACCTGTGCTAAATTAAGCTGACCAGTAAGGCGTTCTTTGTGATAGCTGGTGATATTTAATGCTAGACCTACTCAGAGTAGACCCATTGAAGGTCATGGCATTAACTTTTGTGGGCCTACTCTGAGTAGGACTTAGGTAACTACAACCCTAGTATCTTCTTGTTTTCTTGCAGTGATACTACATTATAGTATCACAGTGTGGTAAGGAGTTCAAGACCAATCTTCTGCAAAAGCATCCTTTCTCTGAAAGCCTTCAAAGAAGAAACTCCATTGTCACCTTAACAGACTTTTTCTAAAACTGAACAGTTTGGAATGGGACATCTCCTTTGTATTTAACCTGCCTACCATTCTGTAATTCAAACCCATTGCCTCTTATACTGTCCTTAGTGGACAACGTGAATGGTTGGTCCCCCTGTTACTGAAGGTAGCCATGATCAAGCAGAGTTAAGCACTTTATCACTTAAAAATCAATGGAATTTATAGAGACAATATTGATGACTTTTAAAATGTTTAACCTGGGCTACATCAGGTCTATTCCTCCATATATTTCAAAACTATCCACACATGTTGCTTAATCTTTTGTCCCCATCTTCTCAAGGCTCCTTTTTCCAAGGCTCGGTATTTCCATGAGGTCTTACTAAGGAGGAGTGGAACAATGCTTCCAGGCACATTGGTTATTATGTTTCTGTTAAAGCCTGAAATGGCCTTTGCCACGTATGCCACAAAATCACGTTCTTTTTAAACAGCTCATAGCCTCATGTCTGGTTTGGGGCTGCAAATGAGTATAGATTACATGTATAGGACCATATTGTATGTCTTCATAACGGCTGCCTTTTGATGCAGCCCTAAACCATGGTTTAATGTTTTCAAAACGAGTCTCAGTGAGTCTTGGCTTACATACTCCCCCCTCCCCTTGCCTCTTCTTGTGCGACTGCAAGGAAATAGGAAGCTTCCATTTAGATGAACTGCAATTTAATGTGTTGTCTGAACCTGAAACTGTGGTTAATCTTAGCTATGGCTAGCAAAATCAAGACAGCTTCATAATCTATGGTTTGAAGTTGGCTTCTTTTCTTTTCTTTTCTTTTCTTTTTTTTTCAATTAATTTTTTTTATTCTAATTTTCAAAACCAAAATAATACAAAAAGAAAACAACACAAATCAATAACTAATACAATACAAAAAAAATACATATATATAAAAATATTGACTTCCGATTTGTCATAGTTCAGCTATAAATCTATAATATATAACAAACCTATATCTTAATAGATTATAAAATCACCTTCCTCCAGCGGTTATCTTAGTTGGTTTCAAATCTCATTAACATCATATCATTTTAATCTTCCACAAAAAGTCAAAGAGAAGTTTCCAATCCTTGAGATATATGTCAATCAATTTTTTTTCTAAATAAACATGTCAATTAATCCGACTCATCAAATCTACTGAGTCCAGTAGTTTCAAATCGCTCTTCTGTCATTATCCATATTGGGTCCATCTTCCATCTTTACGCACCCAAAAATCTTGCTGTCATAGTCATATAATAAAAGTCTGATAGGAATTTCCTCCATCACAGATATTTTCTTACCATCAAATCCAAACGTAACACTGAAGTATTGTTTCAAAGCCGCATCTCTGCTCCTCTTTTCCACATGATACACTAGTACATTTCTTGAAGGTTTTTCCATTGACACAAAACAGGGATTAATTCTATTAACTTTCTCCATTTCAAGTTCCATGAAATCCTTCCAGTCCAGGAATTTTTTTGAACCGATAATATCTTTATCTCCAATCTCTTCAATTCCTTCAGAGACAGCGCTGTATTCCAAACTGTAATATTTATCTCTAGGATCCGTCACAACCAGGAAATCCAAATCTTTTTTCATGTCCATATTTAAGCCAATCTCCATAGATTGAACCTTGCCTTTAATTTCTCTTTCATCCTTTTTTTGTTTTCCAGATCTATCTTTATTCTCCTTTCTCATAGAATCCTGAGTTTCTTTCAGCTCCTGTCTCATTTCATGAAATTCAGTTCTCCACGCTTGTCTATTATTTCTCAGTTCTTGTTTTATTGAGTTAATCCCATCCATTATTTTCTGAAGCATGTCTAGAAATAAAGTCCCTTCTTGTACATCCATGATCTTCTTAATTGCCATTCTTAAAACCAAAAGAACAAAACTCCTTCAATTTTCAATGTCCCAAGCAAAGAGCAGTTTATTTCTTTATCCAGTTACAAAGGAGTTAATCTTTCCAACCAACTAACGTCACACGCTAGACAGTCCTTATCTCTTAAATGTCCAGAAGTGCAAAAACAGCTTTTAGTTCACAGCGTTCAAATAACTAGTAGCAGAGAGAATGAGCAGATTCGTCAACAACAACAAAAAAGTAGATCAGAAAAAATAGTCCCTTATATATATTACACAAAAGTCTTGTAAATCAAAAAGATTTCTTATCTCTCCCAATCAGAACGCTCTCATCCGTTGTAATCTTTAAAACGCAATTTTCCATGTCAGCTTTTTGCAATAAAAAAAAAAAAGATAAGCTATTTATATTTTCTTCCCCCTTAGTTCCGTAAATAAAGAAGGAAAGTCTTACCTCATCTAGGTTATTTTAATTGCTGTTACTTTGACAAATCTCTTTAGCTATATAGATAAGAAAATGATAAATGTAGACAGGAGGTTTGCCTGCTAGTCTGTTAAAAAAAAACGGGTCACTTATCCAGCTGAGCTAGCATAAAATCCTCGCTCTGTCTGAACTGCTGGAAGACAGACAATTCTGACGAATTCCAGGCTCCAACAATCAAAACAAAACTATGTGGCAGATCTCACGCTTCTTCCTTATCCGGAAGAAATCATCCCCAGTCAGAAAAAACCCTTCTGACTGAATTTAAAACTGGATAAGTTTCATCCAAGATGGGAGCCCATCTCAGAGGCAGCACAGGCGGAGGGATCCTCCTGGGAAGTTCGAAGTTGGCTTATTTTCACTAGCCATAGTTAAGATTAAGCACAGTTTGTATGGATTTGGACAACATGGCAAGCTGTGATTAATCTAAAATGGAATCAAACGCTTCTAAACTTCTCATGGTCATGGGGGGGGGAGCATATGAGCTTGAGGCTTACAGCACTTCATTCTTGCAATGCTAAACTATGGTTTAGCATTTCCTCCAAACCAATATATTGTAGTGGAACCCAAGGCAAGGAGATCTACAAACATGTGAAGACAGTTTGAAATAATAATCTGAGGTGTGAAATGCTTGTTTTAGACAAGACTCCTCATTTTGGACTCTGCAGAAGTGGTACAAAAAGTGTGGTCCATCGACTGCTTGAGCTAACATTCCTACTTAAGTAGAAGAGGACTGAGCTGGTTTTCTAGCATCTTGCAAAGGAGACTTCCCTTTACAGGGAGGGCTGTCTAGGTTTATTGGGCTTTCCAGCCCAAGTGGTCAGTGGAAGGTGCCAGCCATGATCAATCCTGCAGAAGAGGAGAATGGATTTTGTGCAGGAGGTCAAGGGTTGGCATCCCCATGTGGCCCTTGAAGAAAGATGAAATGCTATTTGTGGACCACTTTTGAGTGACAAGAGAAGAGCCCTGATGCATGGGACAGTGAGGTTTATGGGAAGCCCACAAGCAGGACATGAGCGTAACAGCATTCTCCCCGTTTCTTGAACTGGCATTCAGAGGCACCCTGCCTCTGACAGTAGAGGGAGTGCATAGTCATCATGGCTGGTAACCACTGATAGACTTACCTTCCATGAATTTGTCTGATTCTCTTTGGAAGTCAACCGAGCTGGTGGCCTTTGCTACATCTTGTGGGAGCAAATTCCACAGCTGAACTATTTATTTATTTACTATATTTACTAAATTTGCTCGAGGGTCCCAGGGCAGAAATGTGAACAATTAAAGCTAAAGTAAAACAATAACACTGCAACAAATCAGCATAAATTCCATACAAATAAAACAGCAGCAGCAATAAAAATCTAATCCAGGGAATCTCCCCCGTCCCCTAAAAGGCTGATCAGTAAGGGTATGTGCAGCATGAAGGAGGACTTTCTTTTGTCTGTCCTCAATCTTCCAATATGCAGTTTCGTTGAATGACCCGGCTTCATTGGATGAAAAACAGAGAAGAAAAATAGCTCTTTCCTCCTCTTCCTTTCCAGTTTATCTCTGTTGAGAGGAAAACTGCTTCTGAAAATACTTAAGATAACCCCAGTGGATTACATGTGGGCCAGGATCCCATTTTTCAAGTCTGAGTGTGCAAGAGATCCATTGGCATCCTGAAATCCCTTGATTGCGTTCCCCAGCATTTCTGTTGCATTAGCTGACAAACATACTTTTGAACTTCTGCCCTCTGCCTAGGACTGTGAAAAACAAACAAAAACCCTGTTTGCTAGCTCATGCCAAGTAAGTTGGGCTGGAAGCAACTGCTGGCGAAGATAGCCTGGGTGCAAGCAGGCTTTGGGAAAGTGCCCAGCATGAGGACTTTATCATCTGATATTTATTGTGTAAACTGGCCTAGAAACTTTCCCCTTTTCTCTAGTTTCAGGAAAGCCAGGGTCATCTCTTCCAACTGAGGCTGTCAAACAGGGAAGTGATAAATGATGTACATCTTGTCCCTTACATCTGGAAACCCTAGGCTCCTACTGGGAGAAAGGGCGGGGTATAAATCAAACAAACAAACAAACAAACAAACAAACAATTTCGTTTCCTCCCACCCCACAGTGGGCCTTCCATTTCCAGGGGTTGTCCTATTTTATCAGTTGGCTCTGTATAATTCAACCTTTTTCCTTTCTGTTGGAGTGCACGTCCCTTGACTAAGAGGAAGAAAAACTCCATTAGAGCTTGTTTTACCATGCACCCCTCTCAGCAGCAGCAGAGCTGGCTTCCCAGGTTAACATATTACAAAGACTGTGAAAAAGCTGATGTAAATTCCTTTAGGAGATGAACCATTTGGCCCTGCTTCCCCACATGCAGTGCCCCAGCCCTAAAAGTAGCCGACTTGAAGCTCTGCCAGCTGAGGCTAATCTTTAGAAAGCAATACTCAGCGTTTTGCCCTTTTGGTCAGCACATTGCAGAGATTATTCTCCCCTCTCCCCTTAGCACTGGTTTTTCCATTCCTTTCTTGTTTTCTTTCCCCCCACTATCCAGATGAAATCCCGGATGTTTACATTGTAGAGCGCCTCTTCTCCAGTAGCCTGGTGGTGGTGGTGAGTCGCATGAAGCCTCGGCAGATGAACGTCTACCATTTCAAGAAAGGGACAGAAATCTGTAACTACAGTTACTCTAGCAATATCCTCTCTGTCCGTCTTAATCGGCAGGTAAGGGGCTGGGAAGTTTGCTCACTCTCATATCATAAAGATGAGTGATCTGAATCTTCTTGCTCACGCTGGCTGGATCTCATTCTCACTGCATCGCCTTCAGAAAAACTAATCATCTTGCACTATAAACAGTCGGCCAGTTTTTTTCTGAGAAGTGTTCCTTTTAACCCAGGGAGGAGAACCTGTGGTCTTCCAGAAGTTGCTGGACTCATCATCTCATCATCCCTTGCCATTAGTTAAACTAGCTGAGGCTGATGGGAGTTGGAGTCAACAACATCTGGAGGGCCATATGTTCCCCATCCCTGCTTTAGCCCTATTGGAATTAGCGAGGCTAGAACAAAGTATGTCCATGACAATGTTGTCCCCTTATTATCAAAATCAATCAAGCCTCTATCATAGGAATGGACAACCTTGCTTGAACTTTGAAGCTGCCCCAGTTTGGCAGATGCCTTTGCACTCCACCCTTCTTCTGTGCACTGTAGCATCATTGCATGATTTAGGAACCAGGAATTGCCTTAGGCCAATCTGGCTCCTTTCCTTATTTTCCAAAATTTATGATGAAAACTATCAAAGTTTTCATAAGAGAAAAAACTCTGCAGCTCTTTTTCTTGATTGGGCTTCTTAATGGAAAATCTTAGTTTTGAAAATGGAAGAGTCCTTTAAAATTGAGCTGCTGAAGCCCTTGGGTTCCAGCAAGTTATTAGTTACACATGTTGGCATAACTATATTTTGGTTTTCAGCTGGTGAGAGGTTTGGACTGGTGAGAAGCAGAACTAAAAAAAAGAAAGAAATGTGAATGTAATAGATTTCTTTGGAGCTCAAGTCCTGCTACGAATCTTTTTGGGGGTTGTGTCTTGCGCGCTGGTTTGACCAGTGAAGTTCCTGGCTTTTTGACAAAGTGTCTCCGGGCTCATTCAGATGGTTCTCATTTGAGGGACTGAGTGCTCACCATTGCACTGACCAGGATGCTTCAATCAGCGCTTGTATGTGCTGACATTCCATTCAGTGGGGGCTATGCAGTAGAACATAAAGAAACTCTTACTGTACCAATTCAAAGGCTTAGCTAAACCAACATTTTATACAGTGGTCAACCAAATGCCTCTGGGAAGTTCACAAGCAAGGCATAAAGATAGTGGCCTTCCATTGTTGGTCCTGAACCTCTGGTAATCTGAGGTATTCTTCCTCTGCACATGGAGGTTCCATTTATCGATTGTGCCTAATAGCTATTGGTGGATCCATCTATGATGAACTTTATACTTTCTACATCTAGCTTGTAGCCATTACCAGATTTTGTGGTGATGAATTAATATGCTGAATGTATCAAGAAGTACTTTCTTCTGTTGTCTGAATCTACTGTCACTGTGTGACCCTAAGGGAGAAATGTCTCTGTTCACTCTCTCCATACTATACAGAATTTTATTAATCTCTGGTATGCCTTGCTCCATCAGTTATTTTCCCCCACCCATGGTTTCCTAAACTGAAAAGCCTCACATTCCTTAGCTTTTCCTTGTGGGGAAGGTGCTCTACTTGTTTGATTCCTGTTGTCCATTTGGCCTTGCGTGTCTGTTTTCCCATGTTCACCCTAGGGCATGGGCAACAGAGGAAAAAGTACCTACCATGCCAGTGGATGCTTTCCATGCCCCCAGTAGTATACAAAAGCATTACATCAGGAGCAGGGGAGGCAGCATGTATGTGAAACCACCCAAAATATTTTTTTTTATTTAAACATATATGTGCATGTGCAGGTTTCTGTTCCTGAAGTATTTGCTGCTACTAGTTACTTTGAATTGGATCCTTATCTGAAGTTGTTAATGAGCACCTAGGATCAGACACCAGGGCCATCTGACACCACAATGGCAGGTGTAGTGTTGTGCCACCAGTGGGAGTAGATCCTGGGCTGGGGGCCAACATAGGATTGTCATTTCGAACTGTTTGTGCTGGTCAGAGCCCACTGTTGTCACTGCACACGCTGTGCCTTGAACACTTGTGTGTACTTATTTGCTCAGCCCACCTTTTAAAAAAAGTTCAGTGTAATCATAGCAGGGGAGTAGAAGGTTCATGGCAGAAATAAATTTTAAAAAGTTAAAGTGCTCATCTTGGAAAGGAGATGGATATGAAGAGATGTAATAAAGATTTGTTATTAGTAATAAAGCTAACAGCAGGCTTTAAAGGACAAAACAGGTGCTTCATACTTAAGGAAACTTGTTTTTATAGGAAGTTGTGAAAGCTATGTAATTGCACTTCTAAGTTAGAAATTTGAGGCTGGCAGCTATCGGTAAAGATGTCACATTTTACTTCAAAAGAGGAAACTTCCCGAAAGTGAGGTGATTGCTAAAAGGGAAGTTGAAAGGCAAAATTAGAAGGGTCAAATTGCTCCAAAATGTTTGGGAGTTGTCTAAGAATGTGTACTGCAGATCACGAAAGGTACCACCAGAGCCAATATGATTCTTGCATGGTTAATGAACAAAATCAAAGAGGCTATGGGAGACAAGATTGCTTCCTTTAGAAAAGGGAAGTCTTGTCCAAATGAGGAGAACAAAAAGGAACACAATCATGGACAAAATAAATACAAACAGATAATAAGGGATGCTGAAAAAGAATTTGAGGAGCACTATGTAAAAACATAAAGACCAAAACCAAACAGTTGTGTAATACATTAGCAGTAGGAGACCGTCAAGGGAGGTGGTTGGACCTTTGGATGACAAAGAAGTCAAAGATGTGCTAAAGGAGGATAAGGAGATTGCTGAGAAGCTGAATGAATTCTTTGCCTCTATCTTCACAGCAGACAATATAGGGCAGATCCTTGTGCCTGAACTAACTTTCGCAGCAAGAGAGTCTGAAGAGCTAATAGTGGTGACAAGACAGAGTTGTAGGCCTTATTGACAAAATAAAAACTGGCAAATCATTAAGTAACTCAAATGTAAAATTACTGATCTTCTAACAAAAATATGTAACTTGTGGTAAGATCAACCTCCATCCCTGAGGACTGGAAAGTGGCCACTGTAACACAATCTTTAAAAAGAGATCTAGGGGAGTTCCCAGAAATTACAGGCCAGTTAGCTTTACATCTGTCGTGGGGAAGCTGGTGGAAGGTATTGTTAGACAGAATTACCAAGCATATAGAAAAACAAGTCTTACTAACCTATACAGTAGGGCCCCACTCATACGGCAGGTTACATTCCAGGCTGCCGCTGAAAGGCAAAAACCGCCAGAAAGTGGGACCCTACTGTATTCCAGCCACACTCCAGCTGATAGCGATTAGCTGTAGTGTGCAAGCTCCCCGTGCTACAGCTGATTGTGCCCTACAGCTGATGAGCTGTCTTAATGCAAAGGTCCATTCAAATTGGTATCCCCCTCCCCCCCAGTCTGAAGATGTACCGTCCTGTCTCCCAACACCAGTGGGTTACAGTGTTGGGCTAAGATCCAGGTTCAGCTCCCTACCCAGCCATGAAGCCCACTGGGTGACCTTGGACCAGACATGGTCTCTCAGCCTTACCTATCTCACAGGGTTGGTGTAAGGATAAAATAATAATAATCAAGAAGCAGCAATGTGGTAGTGGTGGGGATGCTAGATTGTGAAGACAAAAGGGTGGGTAGATGGAGGGAGGGGGTTAGTGCTTTTGCCTCTGTACCTCTCTATCTTCCCTTTTTATGACTTCCGAGCACACTTGATTTTCAGTCTTTATTTATTTGTTTATTTATTGTATTTGTATGCCACCCCATAGCCGAAGCTCTCTGGGCGGTTTACAGTAACTAAAAAGATTAAAAACAAATATACAAATTTAAAACACATCTTTTAAAAACAATTTAAAACAATTTAAAAACGTGCTAAAATGCCTGGGAGAAGAGGGAAGTCTTGCCTTTTTCTGAGTCATTTTGCGTTCACTGAGCCTTCTTCTTTAGTCTTTCTTATGTGTTCTACTGTGATTTTGTTCTTATGTTCAGTTCTGAAGTAGTAGAAATGGAGTGAACTCCTTCAGATGGTGTGTGGCAAAATCACATTTCCAAATGTCCCTTTCCATTAATAGCCCCCTGCAGACAGAAACCCAGTATAATGAGCTGCATTAGAAACTCCTTGATGTGCTAATTTTCTATTTGCAGGGAGGTGTTGATTTCTTTTTAATGCAAGGGTTCGATCAAATTGGTATCCCCCTCCCTACCCTCACACATAGGACTGTACATCTTCAGAGGGTAGGGAGGGGGATCCCAATCTGATATCCCAACACCAGTGGGTTACAGTGTTGGGCTAAGATCCAGGTTCAAATCCCCACCCAACCATGAAGCCCACTGGGTGACCTTGGACCAGACACAGTCTCTCAGCCTTACCTATCTCTGCAATAAATAAATAAATAAATAAATAAATAAATACATACATACATACATACATTTCTGCTGCAGTGTCAAGACCCCAGCATTAGCCAACCTGCTGAGCTTTTTTATATATATATAAATAGTAATCAAGAAGCAGCAATGTGGTGGTGATATGGATGCTAGGTTGTGCACTGCAGACAACAAGGTAGATAGATTAAGAAGGGGGGTTATAGCTCTTAGGCCTTGGGATGATCTTCAGAACAGATGACTTGGTTAGCATGCAATTGGGGAATGAGAGTGGAGCAAAAGACAGGTAAGCGCACGTACGCACCCAAACATACCTGCCCCTCCTGCAAGCATCTGCAGGTGTGCATGCATTTGGGCATGTGGCAGGGGAAGCCTCAACTGCCGTAGCATCACAAAGAGAGGGGTTGGGGGGGGTAGAGTGTAGGTGGCACACACATAGTCCTGAGTTTTCTCACTGCTCCTTGGCTCCGTCTGGGCGAAGGCAAGATCTGGGTGGCCTCACAAATAAGAATAATTTTTAAAGGAGGTGGCAGCAAAGTCAGAGCCAAGAAAGACAGGCAGGTTGGCTGCCCGGAAGAAAGGGGGTAAGCAGCCTTTCCTTGCAGCCTTGCTCCTTTTTGCTTCACAAAAATCCCTCTCCTCTCATTCTGAGCAAGGGTGCCGTCAGCAGTGGCTGTGCGAAGAGATGGGAGTCGGTGATAGTAATCCCCTCTTCTTCCTGGTAGCTCCATCCTCAGCCTCCTTTGGTATCTGCCACATGTTTTATAGGCAGACGCCTGCCCTCGGCATGCCTGAAAGATATTCTGCCGCTTCAGCAAAAGGCCTCCCCTTTCGTTTGGAGCAAGGGGGAGGTGTTGTCTGCAGTGGCAGTGAGGAGCAGACAGCGTCCAGGGAGAAAAGACTTTCTTTTAAAAGTTAATAAATAATTTTTTTCCCCTGCATTACTTCAGGGGGGCCCTGGGGGTCACGGCCCCCGGGTTGGGAACCACTGATCTGTAGGCTTAATGTGAACTCTTTCTGTTACCCTAGCATGAAGTATGAGGTATGGGAAAATGGCAGTGATCATGCTATTTGGAAGGCACTGCTGAAATGACTTGGTGTAACTACTTGGCAATGCTATGCTTGGGATACAGTGATTAGAAAGAACATAGATTCTATATTCTTAAAAATCAAAGAAGACTCGGCTTCAGGTAGTGAATGCAATCTCTGAAGGCTATCCCTGAGGTAAAAAATAAATAAATCAAAATAACCTATTAATTCTAAAATTCACGTTTCAAATGCTGAACACCTGTGATGAGCTCCTTATTGTAAAGATCATCTTCTCAGAGCATCTGAGGCCTCAGAGCTTCTGGTCCTAGATTGGTGATATTTTGGGTGCTTAACTTTTCTCTGCTTTTTACACCCTTCCTACATAAACAACCCCTTCAGAGCAAAGGTGCCATTTCTATTGACAAAAGTTGATTGTCCAGTAGAGTCTAGTTCCTGTCTTTACTCTATGTTGATACCAGAGACACCAGCAACTTGTCAGAGATGATGCCTTGCTGCTGTTTCCAAGGTACGAGGCTGCATCTTTTTTTTAAAAAGTCCTTTCTGTTTGCACTCTGAGAATATCAGTTATAATTGGTTTCCTCCCTCCTGTTCAGTGGCTGCGCAGTGCAATCTTATGCATGTCTCATCAGAGTACTTTCCACTGAACTCACAGGTAAGTTCATTGCAGGCGTAACATTGGTAATCAGTGCTGCACAACTTTCCAGCCAGTCTGATAATGGTTAATGCTGTGCAGATTATCTTAGCACCTGAAAGAATGTGATAGCCAAAGCACTGTATGTCTATTTAAAAGTAAGCCCCATTGACTTACTCCCCAGTAAGTGTACATAGGATTGCAGGCTCTGTTGCCATCCTCATTGATAGGTGCTAGGTGCTTTGTCAAGGTAGTATCAAACTCCTATTTTGAAATATGGAATGCTATGTTTTTAGCTTGCAGGGACATCTCTGAAACATAGTATGTAAATAAACGCTGGTACCCTTACTGAAGTGTTCCTGCTTCCCCCTTTGTGAGTGGATGTGACTTCAGGGGAATGCTGTGTATTCCTGGTAGCTAGCCGTCCAGGTAGATGAAGTGGAGAGAAGTCCCTTAGCTGCTGGGACGTGCTATGCTTTTATTGCTAGAAGATATGAAAACAAAAGGTAATCTGTCTATAAGTAGACAAATGACCCTCTACCACTTTGTTTCCTATAGCAAAAAGAGTAGTTTCCTAGCAGTTAAGATTATTTTTCTGGACCAAACCATGCTCAGGAGGAGGCGTATAACATTTTTCTCTTTCCATTTGACGTGAACACCTTGTGCTTTTTCTCCCAGCAGATGGTCTGAGCTGGGCTGTGAACCTCCTCAGTGCAGCTGGTATGTGCTGATGGAATGTTTTGAGGGCTTTCTTATTCTCAAACCACAAGTTCTGCTTTTTTTGTTCTTGCAGAGACTAATTGTGTGTCTGGAAGAATCTATTTATATCCATAACATTAAGGACATGAAGCTTCTGAAAACGATCTTGGACACCCCTCCAAACCAAACGGGTAAGAGAACAATCTTGTCTTATAGAGAGAAGTTGGGAGGAATGGACTTAGCACAGCAAGTCTGGAAGCTCATTATAGGTGCCCCAGTGTCACCGCTATGCTGTGTCAAAACCCTCAGGATGTATTCATTAGTGGGAATCCCTCCTCTCACCTTCCTAAAATACCCCAAAGGGAGTGCTCATGCGGCTCTCTGCTTCTTGGAGTAGCTCTGCCTTGCTCTTATTAATAGTAACAAACAGATAACCAGTAGATAATTGGGCAAAAGGAACTTCCATGTGTGGCTTTTCTTGTGCTGTGATAGTTGCAGGATAAATAAAAATGTGCAACGTGTTTATGGGCAATCTTGAAATTACTCTTTCAAGAGAGCGTGCCCTTCTTGAATTAGCCAATTGGAGAGTGACTTCCCCACTTGCTTCACTCCTCAGGGATGATGTCAGAGAAGACTGTAAGTGGATGCTTAGTTGGACTATAACAGCCCTTGCTAACCTGGTGACCTCCCAATCTCTTGGACCACAACTCATGTTAGTGCTGGCTGGGGCTGATGGCAGATGTAATCCAAAAGGGCACCAGGTTGGCGAAGGCTGGACTATTATTATTATTATTATTTAGATTTCTATCCCACCCTTTTTCCTAGAAGGAGACTAAAGCGACATGCCCAATTTTACTCCAAGAAAAGGCAATAGAAACGGTGACGGAATGTATATGGCAGTTGTAGTCTTATCTGTGCTGAGAAACATAGTGCCTGCTCCATCTCTCTCCAACTTCAGCACAGCCAACAGATCTCTGCCCCTAACCCTGCTGTGGGCGAAACGGCTACTGCTTCTGTCCCTTCCGCTGCTAGTCGTTTGCATGCCTAAACCAGCCTGGGTCTTTGCTTCTCTCAGTAGGCCAGGAAGACGAAGTTTCTGCCACTTCCTGGGCCTCAGTGGCAGAGGAGGGAAAAGTTGCTGCTGCTCTCCTGTGGCAGCTTTGTAAATAAGTCTGTGGAAGTTCCTAGCCTGCAAAAATTACGTTACTTGCCTGCTGGAGGCTGGCAACGTCTTCTCATAGGCCGCTGCATTCCTTATGCTGGGTGCAGAGGAGGCACTGAGTGCTCTGTCTCTCCTCCAAGACCTTGTTTGCTCACCTGCATGCAATTTCTTGTCACTAACAGCTATCAGGGAAGTACTTGAATACAAAGCTGTCCTCTGGTCTTTGTGGGAGAAGGGGAGAGTCAAGGAGAAGACTTGGGGTAGGGAGAAGCTGCTGCTGCCACTGCTCTTCCTATCCCATCATCCTTTAGGTCATATTTTCCATTGCACCCTTCAGCCATTCTCCAAAGTTCTCTCTTTCAGTCTGAGCGCATCCTTTAGGGTGTGCTTTCCAGTACTTAGCTTGCAAAGTCCTTTTCCCACTTCTCCCTTGCAAAAGACACGGGCAACATTTCTGTGTTATGCTATCTGCAACAGTTCAGATTTGTGTTGTTATAACAAGCTGTCTTACATCACTTTCCATACTACTGTGATATTTATAATAAACATTGAATTAAAAAGTGGGGGAGCTACTTGATTTGATATCAAAGAGTATCTAGTGATTGGGTTTCTCTCCCTCTACTTTCCATGCAATCCAAACTTTTTTTTTTTTAGGAGTTATGCACTTGCATGCCTCAGCTGCTACACAGCCCCAATATTCTGCCTCCCCCCCCCCTTGATATGTATACATTCTTATTGGGCTCTGTTGCCATAAGTGGGCATTCAGGCATTTCAGAAATCCACATTGTAGCCCATGACCGGATGGGCAACCTTTGGTCTGTCAAGGGCTGCATTCTCTTTGGGGTAATCTGTCAGGCCTGCGTGCCACTGGTATAGAAACGGTCAAAGTTGGGAGAAAGGTGAGGAGGAGCCTCTTCCTTCTATCTTTTTGTCACTGTCTTTTCTCTCCTTCCTCTCTATCCAGCAGGCCATGGGGGGAATCTTACTCTTTCCAGGGGTCTGAAACTTAAGGCTTTTGAAACTTAAGTTTGAGGCTGGAAGTTGTCTGCCTCTGTTTTATGAGAAGCTGGAAAATGTGATATCATAGGGAAAGTGTGTATGCGTCGTATGTTGGATCCCAAGAACTGTGTTCATTCCAGTAATTAAACAAAATAGAAGTGTCTGTTTTTCACTCTTAGCAACGTAGGGTATAAACGCCCTGGATCACACTCTGGATGGGTGTGTAGGTGGAGGCTGGGATGAGGCGTAAGGCTATATTGGGCTCAGCTTTTGATAGAGTTTGGCTACAGTCCTAAACTTGTTTACTTAACAGCAGGTTCAGTGGGCTATAGTTTTGAACGTGGTTAGGACTGGGCTAGAAATCTAACCTGTTGATGTGGACTTAGACCATTATAAAAAAGATGGCACTACGTTTAAGTCTCCTTTGGCATGTCATGCAGAAAATGTCACCTGCTCGTGGTGGAAGACAGTCTGTTCTAATTCCAGGCTGCTTTGGCCTTCCACTCAGTGTTGCGATTCATAATGCTTTCTAGAGCTGCTAAGGCCTGCCTGAGACGTTGCTCATGTAGCTTGGCTCTGTTAAGGAGGCTTGCCTTTGGCCTGATTTAAGCGTTATGTTTGAGGCATTCCATGTCCCCAGCATCTTGTTTTTAATGGCTAGCGTGGTCTATCTGTGCAGCATTAGTGTTAGTGCTCTTGAGATCTGTGGCCTGGGTGAAGGAAACTGGCTTAAATGAGGTGGTGGGCATGTGAAAGGCCACATGGTGAAGTTCTTCATGCACGTTTAGTTTCATGTTTAAATTGGGCCATGATTTTGTTACAACGTTTGAAGCAGACTCCTGTTAGCAGCATCTGGAGCTCCTGTGTATCAGGCTGTTTGACCTTGGGAAGGGAACGGCTCAACAGAGTTTGATTCTCTCTTGATTTAAGAACATCTGGACAGACTTCTGGATGAGTTTAAGTAAATCAAGCTAAATAATCATTTTGTGCAATCAATACTGTGGTAAGAATAGCCAAGTCCCAAGGTCTGCCACGTGTGCTGTGTGTGGGGATAATGGGATTTCTTCCCCCAAAGGTTCTTACTCTTCCGCATGGCTGTCTTGTTATGGAGACACACTTGGACTTTTTAAAAAAACAGTGGCCGAGTTTGTAAAACTGTACATACGTAGAGTCTGCCAAAAGATGATAATAATCCAAATTCTTCAATATGGTAATTTTGTGTGAAGAAAATCAGTTGGGATCAGTTACACAAATCAGTTGCATAGCATCTCTTTGCTTATCTTGAATGTCTTACTCTGCTTTCGAGATGAACATTTCCAAAGCATTTGAATCTTATTTACCAAAGGTAGAGACTGTGGAGGAGCATTGGGCATACGTCGGACTGTTGGAGCAAGGAAAGAGTAGCCAGAGGTACAAGGGAAACAGCCTTAGATCAGGCCAGACCGGTGGTGGCTGCTGTCTGCTTTGAATTGGGAGAGAGAAAGCAGGGAGGCCAATGACTGGCGGCAACAGAGCCAATCGCAGGCAAAGTCATCTCTTTCTGATCTTGTCCCCCTCCTCCCTGCTGAGTTCTACAAGGACAGCACTGAAACTACAGAAGAGGAAGCTGATAGCAAGTGCTGCCACGCCCTGGCCTGGTTGTAATTAAGGGGGCTGGCGGGTGCAGGCAGAGTGAGGTTGGTGGGACACTGCCCCATTCCCCCCCTCAATGGACGAGCCCCCACTGGGTCAGACTATTTGTCCTTCAAGCCCTGTACTCTCTATTCTGACTGGCATTGGCTCCATATGGTCTCAAGTAGAAATCTTTCCAGTTACCTGGTAGATTGAGGAGAAGGGCTCTTTGGGAGACTGAAACTCATTCTTAACCAATCAAAGTCTTGTAGGTTGTCCTGGATGCCCCCAATTCCTGTTGGATGCTGAGCACGTTAGCCATTACTCATCATGTCTACATGTGCGCACACACATGGACTGTAGAGCAAGAAAGTGCAAGTACATAAATTAAGGTTCATAATGCTGAATCACATGCTTGCCCAGCTGAAGACTTGGTGCATGTGGTAGAACAGCCTTGCCCTTGCCCTTCACATGACCTACTGCATGATGCAGACACTATACACCTAATGGCCATGTGGTCTAGACCTGATTTATGCAATCTCACCCCACCCTTGCCAGGGGTGGGCAGGGAGAAGGCCTTTGCGAACTGTGTACTTTGTGTAGTGCCACACTGCATATTTCCCCACACACACTCTCTGTGTGTAGGACGTGATGTGTGTCTGCTCTTCCAGCATGTGTGCTGGATTTTCCGCTGCCTGGCTGAGTCTATGAACCAGACCTTTAGAAAGCTGAGTTTTGCATGAGATCAGGGCTGTATAATTGAAGGTTACGTATCAAAGTCACCACTGGCCATTCTGTTGGAATGGTTGTAATCGGGTTTTCTTAAAGAGCTCCTGGTCCTTCCTATGGCATAATTATTATGCTCCCCCAATGTTATTAACCAGAACATTTCAGGAAAGGCCCGACCACAGCTTGAAATGCATTTGAGATAGACAAAAAGCCACCAGAGAGAGGACATGGCAACGGCACTACCTCCTTTCCTTTCCTCTCCCTACCTACCCACCTACCCCACCTCACCCCTGGCCATTCCTTGCTGTTTTCCCTCAGTAGCTTTGCTTCCAGCAGGGAGCAGCTCTCTGCAAGCTTTGACACTTGATCTGAAGCTCAACAGATGGCACTCTGATTGACACCTTCCATGTACATAGCACACACAAAGAATAACAGAAGACTCCTGTGGGAACCATTGGGGGGGGCAGAAAAGAATGTCCGGGTGAGCCATGGTATCAATTTCCAGCAACCTGATTTTTGTTTGTTTGTTACATTTAAAACTTTCCTCCAAATGCTCAAGGGAGAATAGCTGGTTCTCTTCTGCCCCCATATTTCCTGAGAACAACCCTATGAGGTAAGAACATAAAGGGCTCTTCTGGATCAAACCAAACCTCAAGATTTCTTTCCTGGTCATTTACTGCCAACTTTGACCTCATCAGTGTGTGTGTGAAGTTGGAATTGTGTGTATCCCTTCAGGGTAGCTTATTGTGAACTGCATTTGCCATTTTAATGTCCATTTCTCCAGTTTGGAGAGATCCTTTCAGAGCTCTTTTCTATCCCTTTTTGTTCTTACTTCCCTAAATAATTTGGTGTCATCAGCAAACTTGCTCCTAGCCCTACAATCCATCATTTATGTGCCAGTTAAAAAGCACTGAAATGGGTTAAGCTGAGATATAGAAGTGAACCTGAAGGCTGAGTGGGGATTTGAGTCCTACTAAAGAAAGATGAGAAGGAGAAAGCAGGACTGGTGTTGGTCTGCCCCCCCTTTTGGCAGCATCAACAAGGGTAGACCAGTCTCTGGGTAACCCAGAATAGCTACTGTGTGTCTCTGGGGCCCTGCTGGAAGGACAGCCAGTCAAGGTCATCTTGGTGAGCAGCATAGGATTGGCAACCTAGCCATCTAACATGAGCCGGATAAAGTGGATCCTTCCTCATGCTTCCAGCCTTGACTCGATGGGTGCTTCCAGACTGTCACTATTTTCAGGGATTCAATCACATACTGGCGGATTTAGGCCACATAATTAAATCTGATTTGGTGTGCAGCAAACCTGCACCTCCAAAAAGAAGTTGACTTTTTGTGATACAAGAAGTGACAGGGAAATGCCCTGGGATGCGTGGGACAACAGTTGCTTGATGCAATGCTTATAACCCCTCTGCAAACAAATTGGGATGAATGCTCAACCAACAGCTGATGTTGTCGTAACCTCTCTACAGACTTTGTACAAACAAATCAGGATGAATGCTCAATAAACAGGTCACCTGGAAACAACCCACGATGCAATTCACAAATGCCTTATTGGTTCCTTAGGAAGCCACTCCTGGGCTCCAGGTTGACCTAGTTCAGGCTCTTAACAGATGGCCTCTTGTGCAGATTAAACCCATTGAAAGCTTTGGATATGATTATTTTGAAAAATCCTCCACTACGACTCCCAAAGCCATGAACATCCCGAGGCCTGGATATTAAACCTAAACTGAGCTCCATTCTTGTTTAGAATTTACTGAAATAAGTTAATGATGCCTACTAAAGAGGCTCCACCATGATGATGTCTGTTCTCAGTGCTGTTTTTACTGAAGCCTTTGATTATTATGTATGGGCCATTCCTAACCCAGTTTACTTGGCACTAAAGCCATTGATTTTATTGGGATTAATGCTCAAGTAAACTGGTTTTAGAATTTCACCCTGATTCTATGCATGCTTACCCAGAAATAAGTCCACTGAGCTCAGGTTCAGGCTCTATGCAACAGCACTAGACTTGTGTCTTCAAATGTGAATTTACCCCAGTCACATGTACAGTAGAGGGTGGTGGTTATGATTTAAAGCCCTAAAAGGCAATCTAGCCCTGGGGAATGCTGAACTCTTAACTCTGTTAGCAGGTGATAAAGTGGCAGCTGGTCTGCTGATGAATTCTCTCTAGCCAGTGTCTGAGAACTAGAATGCCTGGCTAGCATATAATGGTTATCTGTGGTTTATGAAGCTATAGTTTGTTTAAACCATGGTTTAGTATTATGTGCAAACCCTTCCCTTTGGTTTAACCATGGTTAGTTTACTCCCAACAAACCATGAGCTGAAGCCATGCTTTCTTGGCTTATGAACCTTGGCTTGTATTAACTAAAGGTTGGCATAATGTGTGAACACAGCACTCTTTCTTAACTGTGATTTGTTTGCCACCAAGCTACAAAAGGCTCACCAAGCACAAGACGAGAGCAGCTGGATAACACACTAAACTTTGGAGAAACAGGCAATAGTTTGATTGATCATCTGTGAGGTGACTCATGGTTTATCAGTTAGTCCGTAGCGCTATGTGAGAACCAGGCTGAAATGACCTTTAAGGAAGGATTACTAAGGGAAAGCCCCTGCCATGTTTCCCTGGGGAACTTTAAACTGAACCCCATCCACTGCTTTAGACCTGAGGGCAGCTCCATATTTGAAGATGCAGGCCTGTTACTGTAGCCAGATGTAGTTGGGGCCTTACTCCTACGGAAGTGTGCGGATTTAATATTTTTGTAATGTATCATCATCCTTACTCATAAATGCCTCTATAATTGCTGCTGAAAGGCATTGTAGACAGGGAGACATCTCTATTCCTTCTCTCCCTTATGCCATTAAACACATGTTTTGGCCTTTTGCTATTTTCTTGTTACTTTATGTAGAAGTTGGAAGGGGACAAATGGAACTGTTTTTAAAAAACTCTCTACCCCATACTGTGATTCCCACTGATTAAACTCTTCAGAAGCCTGATCTATGTTGGCTTAATTTAGATTGCGTGCCGTCAGCCCCAGTCCATTCAGATACAGCTCTGCTCGGACCTGAACCTTCACTTGAGCATTAGTCTTGCGATCAGGATCCTCATCAAAGGGGTGTGGAGGAGATTAGACACTAGAGTGTTTGTGTGGTTTGTTTCTGGTTCTGCTTTTCCATATCGAAATTAGAGACAGGTCTGAGTACATCAACCATTTTGAAGTTTGGAGGATCAATAACTTGCAGTGGCTGGTTTCAGTAGGAAGGGCCCTAGAGCGTAGCGTAGCTTTTTTCCAACCTGGTGCCCTCCGGATGCTTTAGACTGTTATCATCCCTAGCCAGTACACATGTTGGGAAAGGGTGGTATAACAGACAGCCTCTGGTGAAGGGTACTCCCAGGAACTCGAATTAGCAACCTTGCCTGATGTATTGTGTGCAAAAGCTCATTGCATTTCAGATTCTCTGTCTCTCATAGTGTTGCTTTCTAAACTATGTCTGTGCTTGTTTTAAAATGTGGCTAGAGAAAAGTATATATAAAAAATCCAAAGACATTTTTATAATGTCTAAAAGGTTAGAAAAGCGTATGGGGAGTGTAAATTCTGGTGAAGGTTCCATGATGATTGCAAATGATGGTGTCATAGCAATACTGCAGATCTGTGTACCTTCAGTAAATTTGGGGCCTGTTCCACTGCCCTCATCTGCGTGTGTCACTAAGTGAAACTGTGGCTTACCACAAACGAGCAAGAGTGCAGACTCCCTGAGAAGATATTGTGACTACTTTGCTATATCCTGGTTGTTTAGCTGCTGCGCTAAGCCAAGCTATGGCTTAGCTTAGCATGTCATCCAAACCCAGCCTCTTGGTTTAGCTCTCTTCAGATAAACTGTGAGCTATAAACCATGGGACAAACCTTGGTTATAGCTCATGGTTTGCCTGGAGAGAGCTAAACTGAGAGCTCTGGTTTTGACACCCAGCACAGTATGGCTGCAAAATAATTGGGGCGTATGTAGCACAGTGGCTAAGATCTCTCCAAGAGCCCACACATTTGCTTGTTCCTGCTAAGCCATGGTTTAGCTTAGTGTTCCTTGCAAACCAAGCCTCTACATGAGCTTGAGGGACAAAATTAGGTAATTTATTTAAAAGATTTTTAACCTGTTTTTTGTGAACCAAATTCAAGATTTTGAGATGCAGGGTGGCTCATATTTGTCTTTGCTCCAGTGCAACAAATTATAACTTTAACCTTCTCATCCTCTTTTCACCCTTCTGATGCATAAACATGGTGAGTGGATTTCAACAATGATAATCACAATATAATAATAATAATAATAATAAAATTTAATTTATGTGTCGCCTATCTGGCCGATGGCCACTCTAGGCGACTTACATACAATAAATATGGCAAAAAACAATACAAAAATACAGTGAAATAATATAAATTATAAGAACAAACAAAACATAATAGGAGGCATTTAAACAGAAGAATATTAAGCCTCCCCAAAAATCCCGAAAGCCTGTTGAAAAAGCCAGGTCTTTAAGGCCTTGCGGAACATATTCAGGGAAGAGATGTGCCGAAGATCTTGTGGGAGGGAGTTCCAGAGGGTGGGGGCCGCCACTGAAAAGGCCCTCTCTCTAGTGCCCGCCAACCTAGCTGCTTTGGTTGGCGGGACTGAGAGAAGGCCTTGTGTGGCCGATCTTGTCAGGCGGCATGATTGGTGGCGTTGTAGGCGCTCCTTTAGATAAACTGGGCCGAGACCGTGTAGGGATTTAAAGGTTAATACCAACACCTTGAATTGGGCCCGGAAAACAACTGTAAGCCAGTGTAGATCGAACAACACTGGCATGATGTGGTCCCGGCGACGACTGTTTGTGAGTAATCGAGCTTCCGCATTTTGAATAAGTTGTAGTTTCCGGACCGTTTTCAAGGGTAACCCCACATAGAGTGCATTACAGTAATCTAATCAAGAGGTGACCAGGGCATGTACTACCAGTGGGAGCTGATGAACAGGAAGGTAGGGTTGCAGCCTACGTATAAGGTGTAGTTGGTACCAAGCTGCCCGGCTCACAGCCGAAATCTGAGCCTCCATGGACAGCTTGGAATCAAGTACAACCCCGAGGCTGCAGACCTGGTCCTTTAGGGGTAAACTCACCCCATTGAACTTCAGGTCAACGGTTCCCAACCTTCTCTTGTCCCCCACGAGCAGTACCTCGGTCTTGTCGGGGTTCAGTTTCAGCCTATTCCTTCCCATCCATCCACTCACGGACTCCAGGCACTTGGACAAGGTCTCCACAGTCAACTCTGGTGAAGATTTAAACGAGAGATAGAACTGAGTGTCATCCACATATTGGTGACACTGCAGCCCAAATCTCCTGATGATTGCCCCCAGCGGCTTCATATAGATGTTAAATAGCATGGGAGAGAGGTTAGAACCCTGTGGCACACCACAATTGAGAGGCCAAGGGTCTGAAACCTCCTCCCCCAATGCCACCTGTTGGTATCTATCAGAGAGAAAGGAGCGGAACCACCGTAATACAGTGCCTCCTATTCCCAATCCCTCTAGGCGATATAAAAGGATACTGTGGTCGACAGTATCAAAAGCCGCTGAGAGATCGAGGAGGACAAGGAAGGTAAATTCTCCCCTATCTAATGCCCTCCTCATATCATCTACCAGAGCGACCAAGGCTGTTTCAGTTCCGTGACCAGTCCTGAAGCCCGATTGGTATGGATCTAAGTAATCCGTTTCATCCAAGTGTGTCGACAACTGATTGGCCACCACTCGCTCAATGACCTTGCCCAAGAATGGTAAATTCGAAATTGGGCGAAAGTTATTAAAAACTTGGGGATCCAAGGAGGGCTTCTTTAAGATGGGCTTTACAATTGCCTCCTTGAGGGCTGATGGCATCACACCCTCTTTCAAGGATGCGTTTACCACCGCCTTGATCCCCTCACCCAATTTCTCTCTGCATCTCATGATGAGCCACGATGGGCAAGGGTCAGTTAGACAGGTGATAGGCCTTACAGTCGAGAGCACCTTGTCCACATCCTCAGAAGAGAGAGGCTGAAAATGATCCCAGCATACCGGTGTGCAACTGGTCAACTCTGATTCATTCACTGTATCCACGGCGCACGGGATCGAGCTCCGTATGTGTTCGATTTTATCAGCAAAGTGCTTAGCCAAAATGTCACAGGAGGCTTTTGACTGTTCCAAGGGTTCCTGAGCAACTGGACCGACCAGGCTTCGGACCACTTGGAACAACCTCCTGGGACAGCACTCTGCAGACGCAATAGAGGCAGTAAAGAAAGCCTTCTTTTCTGTCTTTATTGCCACTTGGTAGACAGTTACTGCTGCTCTAGCTTGTGTCCGGACACCTTCGGAGCGGGATTTCCGCCACCGGCGTTCTAGTCGTCTCACCTCCTGTCTCAGAGTACGCAACCGTGGTGTGTACCACGGTGCTAACTGAGTTCTATTCAGGAGGAGAGGACGTTTCGGAGCCACCCGGTCTAACGCCCCGGTGATCTTTCCATTCCACTCCATCACCAGGGTTTCAACCGGGCAACCTTCAGCAGGTTCCAGTTCCCCTAGCGCAGTCAGGAATCCATCAGGATCCATCAGGCACCTGGGGCGGACCATTCTAATAGGTCCATCACCCCTGCGGAGACGGTGTGGCAATGTGAAGTCCATGTTTACCAGATGGTGATCTGACCATGACACAGGAGTGGAAAGAACCACTCCCAACTTCAGAGCACTTTTCAATACCATCATAAAGCCAAATACAGTGCAATGGAGGCAGGCAGAATAGTTTAAAACTAAACAACAACAAAAATCTTACTCCACAGAGGTGAAAACGTTAAGACAGGTCACTTCATATGTCCTCCAAACTTCATTATGAATCTGACAAAGGGAAATCAATTCATTGCGCTCAGACTGTTCTTAGTGTATTCCAATGTGGGAGACATGAATTTGTGTATTTATCAGAAAACCACTGTCAGTAAATGAGCTAAGCAGAGTCAGTAGGTTAGCGTGTGAATGGGGGTAAGGTGGAGTGTTTGGCTCAGATCTGCTTGTGCCTTGTTGACACACTTGCAAGCCAACTCTGCTCTTGCAAGACTCTTTCAATGGGTCTATCTTTTGCAGCATGTTCTAGTTGCTTCCAGCATTCAGGCTGATTTTGTTTGCAGAGAGATTAGATGAAATTGCGTCAGGTGAGTGTGATCCCAGGCTTTTCAGTTCCTTTTCTTGTTGCTTTCCTTATTGCAAAAAGTCCAGTCTTTTGGGGAAGGGGCTTTGTTTTTCAAGAACTCCAAATCAGCTTGAATTGTGCAGCCTGAATTTGCTGGGATGTGATTGAATCCCTCCCAAAAATAGCAACAGTCTGGAAGTACCCTCTGCGTCCTGTTGATAGGGTTTCTTTGGTTCCCTAAAACTGCCCACCTCCGAAGAGCGCCTGTTGGGTGCTGTGCCTACTCTATCTTGGCCTGCGTGGGGCTTCATAATCAAATCATTTGATTTCAAACTATCCCACTAATGTCCCTTCTCCAAACCAAGGCAGGAAATACAGAAGAGCTCTTTGAGCAATTGGAACCGTGGATGCTCCTAGGCCAACTGCCGCATGCCCTTGAAGAAACAAAATAGGAAAAAGGTTATCTCCTGGGCTTTGGGGGCAGCATTGCTGTCGCATTATGCTGAATCCCCAAACTATTATATGTTTGGCCTAATACAGAGTGTCATTGCTTAAACAGAGAGAACATTCAGTCCAAGCATATCATCGCCCCTCCTGTGTGACATGACTACGATGACATTTACAAATATCAGCAGGTTGACATTTGTAAGAGTACATTTGTCAATAGACCAGAAGCCATGTCCTAGGAAATAATTTTCTCCTTTTTTATTGGAGAAATTGTTTGGGATAATTTTGAAAGGCCCCCAGAGTAGTCTTAAGATAGTGCCCTTAGTGGAAAGGGCTGTAGCTCAGTGGTAGAGTATCTGCTTTGCATATGGAAAGTTCCAGGTTCAGTCCTCAGCATCCGCAGGTACAACTGGGGGGAAAGGTACTGTTTGATACCCTAGAGAGCTGCTGCCAGTCAGTGTAGACAATACTGAGCTAGATGGACCAGTGATCTCACTCAGTATAAGGCAGCTTTCTGTGTTCCTATGTTTTATTCATTGCCTTAATATCCCATGCAAGTAAAGTAATGCTCAAGATTCTACAACAAAGGCTTTTACCATATATGGAGCGAGAAATGCCCGACTTCCAAGCTGGATTTAGAAATGGAAGAGGCACCAGAGATCATATCGCAAACATACGTTGGATAATGGAACGGAGCAAGGAATTTCAGAAGAAAATCACCCTGTACTTTGTAGATTACAGCAAAGCCTTTGACTGTGTAGATCATGAAAAACTATGGAATGCTTTAAAGAAATGGGGGTGCCACAGCATCTGATTGTCCTGATGCACAAACTCTACTCTGGGCAAGAGGCTATTGTAAGGACAGAATATGGAGAAACCGATTGGTTCCCCATCGGAAAGGGTGTGAGACGGGTGTATTTTATCACCCTATTTATTTAATCTATACACAGAACATATCATACGGAAAGTGGGATTGGACCAAGATGAAGGAGGTGTGAAAATTGGAGGGAGAAATATCAATAATTTAAGATATGCAGACGATACCATACTACTAGCAGAAACCAGTAATGATTTGAAACGAATGCTGATGAATGTTAAACAGGAAAGCACAAAAGCAGGACTACAGCTGAACATCAAGAAGACTAAAGTAATGGCAACAGAAGATTTATGTAACTTTAAAGTTGACAATGAGGACATTGAACTTGTCAAGGATTATCAATACCTTGACACAGTAATTAACCAAAATGGAGACAATAGTCAAGAAATCAGAAGAAGGCTATGACTAGGGAGGACAGCTATGAGAGAACTAGAAAAGGTCCTCAAATGCAAAGATGTATCACTGAACACTAAAGGCAGGATCATTCAGACCATGGTATTCCCAATCTCTATGTATGGATGTGAAAGTTGGACAGTGAAGAAAGCGGATAAAAGAAAAATCAACTCATTTGAAATCTGGTGTTGGAGGAGTGCTTTGTGCATACCATGGACTGTGAAAAAGACAAATAATTGGGTGTTAGAACAAATCAAACCAGAACTGTCACTAGAAGCTAAAATAATGAAACTGAGGCTATCATACTTTGGACACATAATGAGAAGACATGATTCATTAGAAAAGATAGTAATGCTTGGAAAAACAGAAGGAAGTAGAAAAAGTGGAAGGCCAAAGAAGAGATGGATTGATTCCATAAAGGAAGCCACAGACCTGAACTCACAAGATCTGAACAGGGTGGTTCATGACAGATGCTCTTGGAGGTCACTGATTCATAGGGTCGCCATAAGTCGTAATCGACTTGAAGGTACATAACGTTTTATTCATCCCCCTGCCACCAGTTTGTCTACACAAATTGTTCTCCTCTGAGATGTTACGTACTTCAGACCCTTAGTCTTAAACTGAGTTTTTCTTGGCATGGTGCAGAACCCTTTCCCCCCATTTGTGGCTAATGTGCAGATAGCGGACTGCCAGAACAGGTGGAAGGAGACATCAGAAATGAGCTCCAGGAGAGGGTTATGGAATATTCTTATTTTTTTAAAAAAGCAGAAAATGAAATGCACTAAATAAAAACCTGAAAACATCTTGAGCTGTGCATGTGCAGTACAGGGACTTTGAAGGATGAGCATTGATAGGCGAGGGCAGGACACAGGTGAAAAAGAGAGGAAGTGTCGCTGTGATAGAAGGGAGCAGGCTGAGCAGAATCCTCAGCTTTATCCCAACATTCGCATTCTTGCTTCATGTATGATGGAGGCCTCAGCCGGGGGCTCTGCTGTGCTGTTGCCTCCCTTAGCAGTTGTTTACGTACACCCATCCCGTGAGCACTGGCATCCCCAAGCTGATTTGGCAATGGGTGGATAGCAGCAACAGCAGTGATCCTCCAGGCGGTGCAGTGGGGGGGGTGCTCCAAGGAGTGTGGGAGCCAGACAGCAGGCAGCAACAGTGATGGCACCTCAAGCTAGGCCAGGTAGGAACGGAAGTGCTCTGTGTGGCTGGGCAGCTGCTATTTTAATTTCCTGCAACGGGATGTGGTACCCTCTAGATGTTGTTGGAGAACAACTCGCATTGTCCCTGACCAGTGGCAGGGGCTGATGGAGGTTGTAGACCATGGTTGTCTAGAGGGCACCTCATTGGCTATCCCTGTCCTGGATGTAGCATCAGTCCTGGAGTTACACTATGGCAGGAACGTTGTAGGAAGTTAAGGTGTCAGCCGGCAGGCAGCTCATCCTCGGACTACTAGGCAACAGTTTATTAAAACGGGATCAAGGCAGGTTGTCATGGTGGGTCCTGGCATTGTGAAACTGGGCAGGCATGTGGCCTCAACACACGAGTAAGCTGTATGGAAAGCATGCAGAGCATTCCTAACCCACACAGGCTACAGTTCATGGCTGAGGAGAATGTGTGCTGTGCTTGTTTTCTGCTTACGCTTTCCCACCTCCTGATGTGCAGTGTACATTTTCTGATAGTTGTTGTTGTTGTTTTAATGATGTTATTTGGTTTTGAATTGTATTGCTTATACTGATGTACTTGTAAGCCGCCTTGAGGGCCTTCTGGCCAAAAGGTGGGGTACAAATAAATCTATAATAATAATAATATACGGTAAGGCGGAAAGTACAGTGAATGGAATAAGCTTTCGAACCCCAGGAACTGAAGGCCATTGACTCAACAGGTTAGCTAGAAAAATCATGCTTAAATAGTCTGCTGGTAGTTATCGTTGGGGGAATGAACCAAGTAAGAAAATCAGGAGTGTACATGTCTATATCTCCGAATATGTGTAGAAAGATAAACGAAGTTAAGTGGAATATGAAGAAGGGGAATATGAAGACATGCGTGGAAACTAAAATGGCAAAGAATTTTGGGCAAGGATTAGGATATTGGGATAACCATAGTAGGGTTGATAAAGGGGCAGATTTGAAAACTGCAGCTTAACTTATCACAACCACTATAGACTCCATGATGGAAATTTCAGTTAGAGAGGAAGCAAGGGGAGATAAAATAGATATCACAGTAATGCAAAACAGGCAATGATCAATAGAGAAGAATTCCTCTGCCTGATTTCAAATGATCAACGCAAGCATTGGATATAACCCTAAGCTAAGCTTGGGTTGCACAAATGTATACTTCAGGTTTGAGTTGAGCTGACCTTTCAAGCACTTCTAGCCTGGCCAGGTGGAAGAAGTGGCTAGGAGGATTCCTCCTTTAGTGGTTGGTGAGCAAGATTGTGGCCTCCCTTGGCTTCCACTGGCTACCTCTAAAGCACAGTGTGTAGCTTGGCCGTGGCTCAGAAGAAGGGCTTGAATGTGCTCATATCACTTTCTCTCCTGCACTTGGTTTCCATGCATTCAAAATACTCTGCAAGCCAGGTCAGGAGTATTTTGTTTGTGCCTCTTGGGAAACTAGTTCATATGACATCCTATGTATAATCAAGAGGGAGACCATTCAGCTTTGAGGGCTCTCTTCGTCTTTTGCCGCCTTGCACTTGGTGCCTTCACAAAGTCTACTGTACAGCTGAGTTCTTTCCCAGGCCCTTCATGGCTTGTTCTCGTGCTCAGCTCTCCCAAACAAAAACTTTGGCTGGGCCTGCTGACTCACTGTGCTGCTGATGGAGTTTGTTTAGCTTCAGAATTCTCCAGATCCCCAGTCATCTCCAAATGGCTGCAGAAATAGGCTTCACTGAATTTTCTTTCATCATGTTCTACAGACCACATGCCTTCCTTTTCAAGAATTTTCCTGGTTCTTTCATTGCAGTTGTCTGGTTTGCGTGCTGCAAAAACCATTTAAGAACATCAAGTCCAGTACCGTGTTCTCATAGTGGCCAACCAGATTTCTTTGCAGTGTGACACATGCAATTTGTGCTCTCTCCTCCACCCCCTTCTCCCTTAATATGCACGTCTTGCAGGTGTGACAGTTACCTCGGATGTTCCCTATTCAGGGTTAGAATTACGTTTAGTCCTATATGCTGACAGAACATCCATTATTCTTAAATCTGTTGGTGGGAGCATAAGAGTGGAACAGGAGGGATTTGATAAAGTATATCTGGAGAGGAACAGCCTAATTTTTGTTGTCTATACTTTGGTGTAACCACTAGATTAGATTACTACAATGCATTGTAAATGGGTCTGTCTTTGAAGGCTATTTGGAATGTGCAGCTGCTGCAGAATTCAACAGCCAGATTGTTGACTGGAACAAGGCAGTCTGAGCATATCACACCAGTTTTGGCACAACCTCTTTAGCTACCAATTAGTTTCCGGGCTCAATTCAAAGTGCTGGTTTTGATCTAGAAAGCATTATGCAGCTCAGGACCCCAACACCTCAAGATTTGCTTCTCACCACATGAACCAGTCTGGACTCTGCGTTCATCATCTGAGTCCCCTCTCCGTCTGCTCCCTCTGTGGAAGGGGTGGAGGGTGGCAATACCCTTTAAACAAAATCACATTCCCCACCCCTTCATTCTCTCTCTTCTGCAAAGACACCAACAACTCCCTGAGGGTAGCAGGGAAGAGATGGAGCTTGGGAAATTCCTTCCAGGCCGCCAGAGAGGGAGACTCCCCTTCACCCTTGGCCAGCTCTCTTGCTTGAGCTGCGGAGGGGGGGTCTGCAAGCCGCTACGCGCCGCTCGCTTGGAGCACGCGCAGCCACAGTGAGAGGAGGCTGGGGTAATTTATAAGCACCCAAAAACGCAGAGGAAAGGGGAGTTGCCTTGGTGTCTCATCCCAGCATTTGCTCCACTTATCCCACTCATGGAGTGCGATAATATTGAACGGTCAATGCTTCCTTTAGTAGCTGCTTTTAATGTCTCTCTAAAGATAATTGTTTAGGTTTTTTTATGTTTCCCAGAATTCATGCTGAGGCTTGTCCCGGTGTGCCAAAGGCACACCAATCTCCCACAGGGACAGCCTAACAGCCATGGGTGGGAACAGGGGGGATGGGAGAAAGCCTGCACCGCAGGGAAGGGGGGCAGCAGTAGGTGATTCCCTTTCTTTCAAGTGCCTATTCCTCCCTTCATTTAGGGAAACACCACCCTTCCCCTCCGTAGTTAACATGCTAGTGTGTGGGTGCAGCAACAAGGAAATGCTGATAGCAATAAACGCACACGCATGTGAATGCTAAAAAGAAAAACAGCCAATTTATTCGTAGCGAGGGCGGAAGTATGTGAACTGTCAAAATCAATCGCGATGGAAAAAGCAGCATTTTTAATGCAGGTGAACCAGCCCCTAGGCTGCAACGCTGTACTGTTGGCTTTCCTATATATGCAGTAAGTGACGGATGAAAGAAAACAAGGGGTGCCAATTTGGCACCCATTGGTGCACATGTTCCCACAAAGGCTTTTTCTGGTGCCCACAAGATCCCCACCCCTCACTGAAGTAAGATTCACTAATAGACACAACAACCTTGTGGTTTAAGCATGCATGTATAGCCAACAGATATTTCTATCAGATTTTAAAAATTGAGGAAATGGGGCAGGTGTATTTAATGCACCGGGGGAGCAGGACATCTGACCCCCTTTCTGAGATATTGTACTGCCCTCCTAATTTGTAAAAATGCGAACACAATTTGGGTTGATCTTTCACCGTCCAATCCACTTCCTGTATAGCTTGGAAGAATTTGGTAACATGTGCCTCTGAGCATATGATGAGTGGTGGCAAAACCTGCAGGCAGCCCAAATAACAGAAACAAGACATGTGCTGCGCTGTACTGATCTTGTTTTAGCAGGGAGGAAGAAACAATATTAAAACAGGTGATGTAGTTCTGATATTCACTTTAAATATGTTTGGTTTATTTTACAATTTTAGTGAAGTTTCCTGTGTTAAATTATTTATTTCACTTCTGTTTCTGTGAATATGTGAAGTACAGCAACACTTTGCATAATTTACACTCAAAAACTCCAAAAACAATTGTGGAAAAATGACACTGACTATTCTGCAGAATAGTCTCCAGTGGACATGAGGAGTGTCTCAGTTTGCACAAGATGAAGCAGTGCAAGGTTAAATATATTCTAGCAAATTTCTAGGTGTGCTCTGTGTTTTTAATTGACCATTCCTACTCTTCCTTAAGTGGAGTGGTTTAAGTATAGCAGTCTGAACACATGCATCTTCGGCAGGCCAAGCTGGTTTTTTCCAATAGCTAGATTGAAAAGTATTATTATTATTATTATTGTCCTTATTTATACCCCGCCATTTTTCCAAAACTGGAACTCATGGTGGCTTCCAGATAAAAAATACATATAATTAAAAACATACAAAATCTACATTAAAATAAGATTAAACTATTTCCAATATTAAAACCATACACACATATAGCTAAAAGAGTTCAAACTAGTTTAAAAATAATATAATAGACATTAGCAATGCAGCACCCTTCACGCCCTATCCTTAGCCTTCAATTCCAAAGGCTTGTTGGAATAGGAAGGTCTTTGCTTGTCGGCGGAAGGACTGCAAGGAGGGGGTCATTCTTACCTCCCTAGGAAGGGAATTCCAAAGCCTAGGGGCAGCCACCGAAAAGGCCCTCTCACGCGTCCCCACTAGTCGTACTTGAGAAGATGTGGGTATTGAGAGAAGGGCCTCTCCTGAGGATCTCAGGGCCCGGGCAGGCTCATACAGGGAGATACGGTCTGATAAAGTAGGAACATATTGCTATCAGTCTAATTTTACATCAGAGTTGCAGTTTCAAATTAATTGTTAATGCATCCAAAATAGAAATAGAATATAACCTCCAGTTTAAAACACAAAAGGCTGTCTTTGCCATTACAGTAGGGCCCCATTCATATGGTGGGTTACATTCCAGACCCCCGCCGAAAAGCAAAAATCACCAAAAAGCAGAACTCCATCAATAAAATGCCGCCTGACGCTCAGCTGCTGAGCGCGTCATGCCGAAAAATGCCGTAAAAGCAGAACAAGCGCTGTATGAGTGGGGCCTTACTCTAATTGAAAACTGCCGTATTAGTGGGCCGCCGATACAGTAGGGGCCCTACTGTATATGACACTGACCAATAAAAAGGCGTCGAAATTAATAAAATTTTAAACAGATTTTTAGAATGAAAAATCAGAAATATAATTTTCTAGGTTAGATTCTCTGTAGAAACAGCAATAATGCAGGAAAGAAACAAAGTAAGATGAACACCAACAAACATACAAAAAATGTAATTCTCCATCTTCGGAGTCCTGGTTGCAGGTGTCTAACGTGAGTGTGGCCCCCTAATTAGCCAAACCAAACAGTTGTTTGTCTGCTTTTAGAACACTGACAGTTGGTTCTTACTGAGCATGCCTGCACTATCATAGACTCCAGTGTTAATTTTCTTAAATTAATTAAAAATCAGCCATGCATTTTTTAAACTTCTAAACTGCAGAACATGAGGGTCAGAATATGGGGCATGGTCAGTAATAGGATTACAGGTACTCTGTGAACATGCCTGATTTTTAATTAATTTCAACAAATTAGAAGACCACTGACAGAAAAAAAGTCCAACGGGGGTCTGGATTTTTTTACTCGTGTTTCAGACTTTAAGGTCTGGATTCTCTCTGAGTGGTTTGTGTATTGCCATGAAAACGTAGAGGGTTGTTAAGCAAGCATTTCTGAGTTTAGGACTATTAAGTTTTATAAGATTTTGTTTTGAAATTAGTTATGGGAAGTAGCAGAATAGCATGGGGGGATTTTCAATTTAACATGGTGGAATGTGAAAAATCCATGCTGGCTATAGTATACCACCACTCTCTTGGCTGTATAATTTGAAAGAAGTACTCTTATTGTAGCCAAGAGAACAGGTTGTAATATATGTTCCCACAACGGTTTCTCTGGTTTGCAAATGTGCCCATGGACTCAAAAATTTCCTAAGTATACAAATAAGGCAGGCAGTGTCATTATAGAGAGGGAAAGCAGGGCATCTGAGTTGTTTCAGCTAGATAAGCTGCTAATCATGCTCAGTTTGTATCCCTCTAGTTTCTCAGGGAGTGAAATCCCAGGGGACCCTTTGAAGAGGGGCTTAATGTTTGGTCATTCCTAATTTGAATCCACTTTGGGTAGAAAGAGCTGATTCATTTATTTATAAACCTTTCTATGAAATGTCTTGGAAAATTAAAAACATCAACAATGCAATAAAAATATAATAAGAAAAATATATTTTTTTAAACCAGAAACTAAGTGATAGCCACTTTAAAAAGTTTACTGGATGGTGGCTGGGACTGTGTAGAGAAGTGCTTGCCTGTTATATCTGATGATGTGTGAAGTTCAGCATTACCAGCCCCCTGTAGCCATTCAGAAATCTGTGGGAGCAGGAACTGTAGAAGCAATGCTGGTCTTGTGTGTTTGGTTGGTACAGAGAGAGATCTGTAGTTCAGGTTATATGCAAGGTTCTTTGAAGTAGCTATCTTATGGATGTTTGTTGTTTCTATCTATGGAGATCTGAAGAAAATCATGTATCTCTTCCCAGCACTGCAACAAAAGCACTCCCTGTCCCCCACATCCAAATGAACTCATTCATTAACCATTTTGCTTTACCAGACCATGAAACCAGCCTTGCCAGCATCTTCCGAAAGGATTCAGGAGCTATCTCTCTAGCGATCTCCAAAACGGAAAAGTCCTATTGTTTTTAAATGTGTACTATGAAGTAATGGGTGGATTTGGATATAAATTTACAAAGGAGGGAGAGAGAGAGATTGAGAATGGGTTATTTTACCGACAAATTGTTTTTATATGTAGTGTGCATGGAGCTGTTCCCTTGTTTTACCTGTAGGTGTCACCAGAGTCAGAGGGATTTCCTGCTACAAATCATCATCTCAGCCTGGCGCTAGAAGTGCCAGCGTGGTGCTGGCTGAGTTTCCTCAGGAGAAGTTGCTCTTCTTTTGCCACTGTCCTTAAAACACCCAGCTTCTACCACGAGCCCGACTTCTGCCTGACAGTGCCATTTGCTTTTCTTGCTAGGTTTGTGTGCACTTTCTATCAACCATTCCAATTCCTACTTGGCATACCCTGGTAGCACGACTGTTGGTGAGATTGTTCTGTACGACGGAAACAATTTGGTAGGTACAAAAGCGACTTACAGTTTGAGCTCTGGGGACATATGTGGTGACTCTTGGAGAAGTTCACTTTAAAAGTGTATTAAGGGCATGTTCAAGATCCTGTTTACTTCTAGGAACGTGGGAAGCTGCCTTGGGTCTATCTAGCTCAGTATTGACCGACAGGGCCTCTCTGGGGGTTGTCATGGACCTGGTTTGTTTTGCATAAAAAGCATATGCTGTACCCCGAGCTAATCTTGGCGGGGGTGTACGCATGCAGATTGTACATTCATGAGTCTGAGGTGGAGAAATCAAGGTGTGACATTCCCAACCCTTCCTAGAGATGCAAGGGACTGAAGCTCTCGGGGACTGAGGTGTGGTGGGAGCACATTTAAGGACTTTAAAGGGGGATATCAAATCCCTGCTGCTAAATGTTTTTTTATGAGAACGCCAGTCAAATATGGTTCATGCCCAACCCTTCCTAGAGTGCTTATGGCCATGTATTGTAAAGCAAAGAACTTTTAGCCAGTTAGGGTTGTGGTGAAAATTCTCTTGCTTTGATTTTTTGGGTTGAGGTGGGGATAAAATGTTCCTGAAAGCTTCCTAAGTTGTGACAGTGTTGTCACTTCCTGTTTGACAACATTGGTCTCTCAGTCTGTTTTCCTGACCATTTTTTCCGTTTAGTTGTTGGTTCTTGTTCTTGGGAGTAATCGCATTGGGGATCATGTGGAAAATAGGAGGACATCATAAAGTTATAGTCAGTTTGATTTAGTGACAGGATGCTGCTGACAGCAATCAGTCAATTGTGCATGAGTGCAATGGCTTTTTTTATTGGTGAATACTCTTTGAAGCAGTCATCAAACAACCGCTGAAAGGAGGGGTGCTTTTCAACATTGCCAAAAATGTTTGTGAAAGGTACCCCGTCTTTTACAGTTCAGTCCTAGCCACACTGCACACGATCCACTTTGCCGTGGTGGGGGGGATAGTAATGTATCCCTGTGTATAAAGAGCATGTGAACTCTAGAGAAGCAAAGAACACCCTGACAAGCACCCTCTTCAGGATTATTTGTTTCCTTTGCATCGCATGAATACAGCCTGATGTGCACAGAAGAAGAGTCTATGTTGGACAGCAGACTAGGTACAGAGAAACACCTCACTGAAGTAAAAGTGCTCCATAGAGAAAGAAGAGAGACTTGTGTGTCAGAGGGCGCTTCCAGGCTGTGGCTGTTTTTAGGTGGCGTTCAATTATATACTGGCAAATTCAGGTTGCACAATCATAATTGATTCCCCAAAGGATTGGGCTTTTTGTGAAGGAAAGTGCTGTGAAAATGCCCATTCAGTCATTATTGTTGGGGAAGTTCAGTACCCTTGCCTGATGAAGCTTGAATTTTGCCGTAACACAGGAACAACAGTTGAATGGAAGCGCTGGGCTAATGGGGAAAATGTGCTGTGCTTCCTGCTCATAAAGATGAGTAGAAAGTGACTGAAAGGACCTCTGCATATGCTTAGAACAGTACTTTTCTGTTCATACATTTTGAAGAAAAACCTGGGGTTACATCCTGCACTGCTCTTCCGTGACTTGAAAGGTTCTTTGGCTCACGCTTAGACCATTTTTATTTTTTCCCCCACTAACAGAGAGATGTCTGTTCAATCTCTGCCCATGATGGGCCCCTTGCTGCCCTGGCCTTCAACTCCACAGGGTCAAAACTAGCAAGTGCTTCTGAAAAGGTGAGTGAGCAAAACGGCTACCATCTGAGAGAATTACAAGGGGCGTTTATGTTTTCCCAGAGGAGCAGGGCTTCATAAAAACCCAAAAACATTTTGATCACCATTTGAATCCTTTGGTAAATTAGTTACTTCCCTCAGGAAAATATTTCTAGTATTTCACTTAGTTCTTTCCCTTTTATGCTTATGCCTTCTTGCCTTGCCCTTGGCACAGGGAAATATATTCTGGTGTTTGCATGTTTTTAAAAGGTCGAGTATCTGAAAGCTGTTAGCATGTTACCACCCTTCAAGCATTCTGTTGTCTTGGTTCACCCCATTAGAAGCTATGAAGTAGCTGGGGTAGTTTTTGATACTACAACCATTTCCATGTATGCATATGTATGAAAACGTTTCTGAAAAGTAAGTCTCTCTCTCTCTCTCATACAAACATACACATCTCCTAACAACGTGTTAAGGTGTCTGTGGAGGAGCCAGAATAGTGAAAATCTCATTTTAATGAGTTAGCTGGCAAAGGAGTAACCATCTCACATCTAGCTACATGTACCAGAGGAAATGGCCCTGAATAACATGGCTAGAAACTGGCTGCACATTTGTAATGCTTAAGCACATGTGCTTGGAAATCAGCTCCACTGAAATCAGAGGGACTTGCTGTTAACCCTCTTGCAGACCCAGCAAAACAAAAATCACACTGGCTGACTTTGGGGTCTATTTGGACTTCAGTGAGATTTCCAATGGAAGGATGCAGTCACTTTGTATCCCAGAGACCTTTTTATCGTTTCCACACCAGAAGCGTGCTTGACACTTCCAAAGCACCTTGAACTAAAAAAAACCTCTATAGGGGAGGTAGATTTTTTTCTGAACAATAGACTTTTGCTCCTTCTCCATGTACATTGAGCGAACAACACAATTTCTGGAGTATTTTTGGACCTTGTGTTTTTTTGTTTCCAGAAGGAAAACTTTAAGTGGTAAATCTGAGGATGTTGTACAGGTGACAGTTTGTGAAATGTCCTAGAAGGATAACCCTTTAAGTCTGCTCATGTAAATTACACAATAAAAGGCAGAAATTTGCCCCCAAGGCTTTCTGCTGGGGTATTTTTGCCCCCCAGTGGTTTTTTGTTTCTCAAAGGAAAACGATAAGTGGCAACTGACTAAAATTTGGGGACGCTGTACAGATTAAAATTTGCAACAATGTGCTAGAAGGACATACCCTGTAGGCTTACTTACATGTACATTACACAATGAAAAGTGCACCTGGGGCCCAAAAGTACCCCACAAGTCTGTATAAGGTTAAGTACACGTGCTATAATTGAGCTACAAGCTCCCAAACTTGAGCAAACATATAGCTTAATCCCAAATACATTTATTTGGATGTAAATCCTGCTGAGGTCAGTGGCGCTTGCTTCCTAATCATTGCGCTTAGCTTTTCAGCCTTAGTTGGAAATAAGTTACAATGAAAGCAGTGGCTTCCCACAGTCTCTTTAGGGTTAGAGTACCTCTCCTCAGAGAGCCAGTGTAGCATAGTGGTTAGAGTGTTGGACTATGACCTGGGAGACCAGGGTTCGAATCCCCACACAGCCATGAAGCTCACTGGGTGACCTTGGGCCAGTCACTGCCTCTCAGCCTCAGAGGAAGGCAATAGGGTTTTCATAGGGTCGCCAAAAGTCAAAATCAACTTGAAGGCAGTCCATTTCCATTTTTCACTTCTCCTCATGTTGTTTGTGAGTGCTGGGAGATATTTAATAGATGCTTCTGTGCCCTGGCATTCGGATGTGTTGTGTGTGTACCGAATGCTCACATCTGTCTGCCTGAGTGGTTGTTGCATCCCTTCTATGAAAGCACCAAGGCAAAGTGCTGCTGCTGGCCCTTCTGATCTGATTGTGGTGTGACTCCCATGCCTTACTTGTTTTCCTCTAGGGAACTGTCATCCGTGTGTTTTCCATCCCTGAAGGACAAAAGGTCTATGAATTCAGAAGAGGAATGAAAAGGTTAGTGTTACACCCAAGCCAGTGGCTTGTTTTTAAGTGATGGGATTTGAAGTACGTTCACTGCTACATAGGAGTCGGTGGGCTCTGGCATTCTGAGAGTCCTTTCCCAGGAAATGTTTACTTGAGAATGGTTTTCAGGGACTGTATGCGTTCTTTCAGCATGTGAGATCCACTCAAAGCAGGCAACATGCCTGCCCAAGGGCTGCCTCTGCTTGCTTTCACAGCCATTGAATGCAACACATTTGGGGGATCATTATTTGTGTGTTCTGATAGCATGCCTGGCCAGGTACAGGAGCGGTGTGAGGTTTCCAGTGGTACGCTGTACCTGTATTTGGAGTGACTGTGGGAAATGGCTGTGGAAGGACACAAATATAGAGTGGCTTTAAGGCTGTTTTTCATATGTCTTCTTAAAACACCGGTCTGTTCTCAGGAGGCACACTGATGTCAGAGGCTATTTGAAAATGTAGTATCTCAGCCAGAATATACGTATCTATATGGCAGTATTATCCCCATGTGTAGCAGGTTTGGGGCGCTGAGGCTAAGGGATAGTGGCCTGAGGCAAGTGAATTAATGGCCGAGGTGGGATTTTGACACGAGGACTATGGCTCATTCTCTGACCCATAACATGACACTCCATCCTCGCGTTGTTTGCTCCTGTACTGCAGGCCATATAAACTTGCATGTCTGACAGAGCACATAATTTGCTGGTGGATATTATTTGATCATACCGTATTCGTTGCCGTCCTCCCACGCAGATCTCTCAGACCTGCTTATTTTGGCCACAGCCTGGGATGGACTGACCTCTTTTCCATTTTGCGTCAGCTACAGCAACCCTCTTTCCTTCCTTTTGGGTTTAGGTATGTGAACATCAGTTCTCTGGTGTTCAGCATGGACTCGCAATTCTTGTGTGCATCGAGCAACACGGAGACGGTGCACATCTTTAAGCTGGAACATCTCACAGACAGGTGGGTCTCCAGACAGCGCTGCAGGAGCTGTGGGGAGTCTAGGTGCCTCCAGCAAGTCCCCACTTGACAGGTTGTTCCTGATGACAGAGTTGTAATGGCTTTTCTCCCTCTCTCTAGAGCAGGGGTGGGGACCCTTTTTCAGCCCGAGGGCTGCATTCCCTTTGGGGCACCTTTCCAGGGGCCGCATGCCAATGGTGGGCGGGGCCAGAGCACAAGTGGGCTGAGCAATGAACCTTCATTTTAACTTTGTACACGGGGCTGGCTGCCACGCTCTCTCCCACCCCCCTCTGCATCCTCCATCCAAGAAGCATGATCAGAGTTCAAGGAAATGTTCCAGCCAGGCAAAAATGCTCGAGGAGGGTACCAAGCAGAGCCAAGTGAGCGGGGTGGCCTGAGGGCCAGCTAGATAGGCCTGGCAGGTTGCATTTGGCCCCTGAGCCTGAGGTTCCCCATCTCTACTCTAGAAGAGGCAGGAAGCATCCCACGCAAAGGAGACAAGGCCGCAGGAGGCCACAGAAGTCTTTCCATCATCTCTCCCAACCTGTAACGTTAGCTGTTTTCCTAAATGAATCTGTTGCAACTTTGACTTGGCAGTGAGATTCAGCACTGGTCCGGCAAGCCATGGAAAGAATGGGAAAATGTGACTCATACATATCCAAGTCATCAGTGCCAGCTGGCCCCGGGCTATGGGATTTGGGCACATGCACACTTAAACGGAATCATCCCCAGCAAGGGACTGCAAGGGAGTTTGGTATTTTGTTTCTGCATTGCTTGCAGGCAGCCATATGGGCCCATGTAGTTTAGACACAGCTGTGAAGCCACACAGTGTGGTGGCACTTGTAGCTCAGAAATGTGATGGTCGGGAGGGGGTTGCTGAGGGACATGCCTGATTGTGGAAGCAATAGGAGAGACAGGAATAGCAGAAATGAAGAAGCCAGGGACTGGAGGGTGAAGATGGAGCTGAGGTTTGTTGGACCAAAGCAACTGCTCTGTTGTCTAGCCAAGGTCCAGCTTCACAGACACAGTGTTTGCTCTAGACCTTTACTGGAGAGATGGCAATGTTGTCAGCTGTATGGCCAGCATAAGCCTGAAAAAGATTCATGTCCGTTTCTGTCCTTACTGAGCCAAGCATCTGTGGGCAAAACCAGTGACTTCAGTTCAAGAATTGCGGGCTCTGGCAGAGGCACATCTTGCATCACCAGATGAGAGTCTGTGTTTTGGTTACCGTGTGAACACATAGCTGCAATATTTGCATCTAGATACCTTCAAGCTGACTTTGAAGCAGTGGCTAGAGCAGCCTTCTCCAACCTGGTGCCCTCCAGATGTTTTGGACTACAACTCCCATCATTCCTGACCATTGGCTATGCTGGCTGGTGCTGATGGGAGTTGTAGTCCAGCATTGTCTGGAGGGCACCAGGTTGGAGAAGGCTGGGCTGGAGATGTTGAACTTGGGAGGAAAACTGGAATTGACTGGAGTAGAACTGAACCTACCTCTAACATAATGCTGTGTGTTGTGTTACCTAATCCGGGATAAATGTTGAAAATAGATAACATATGTAAAAGCCCTGAGAAATGATGGACTCCACTGATAACTGCTTACTGTGGTAGATTTAATGCTGGAGCACCACACCTTGCTTACTACAGACCTGTTTTTTGCTATCTGTTAGTCTTTGGATAAGAAGGTGTTTCCATAATGACTTCCTGTGAAATGGGACTTCATGGTACAGGCCATATCTAACAGATCATAGCATTTGCTTCCCAGTGTAGGAGAGTCTTGCCCAATTATCACTGAGATACTCGACCTATAGTGGTATTGCCTAAATATTATCCTCCTTGTTAGAGCAGATGGGCTAGCTCAAGGAAGCACAACCATGCCAGCATCATTTGAAGACACTTTTCACACCCATGCGCTGTAAGATACTGGTTTTATTTGCATGTAGATTTCTGGTTTGATTTTTATTGGTGATTATCTAGTGCCATCGGCATACATTGCACTTTAATAAGTTTTAGAGTCATGTATTTAATATTGACAGTGAGAGAGATACTCCAAAGGGTAAGGATGGGAGCCAGTGAAGTTGCACAAATTTAGGCTTGGGGGCTGAGGACCATATTGCCATTGCACTGATACTCTTTGCTATAGACTAGGAATCTTAGTGTCTGATGCTTTCTTTCCTCTTAGTCGGCCAGAAGAACCTCCATCCTGGAGTGGTTATATGGGCAAGATGTTCATGGCTGCCACAAACTACCTTCCTTCTCAAGTATCGGGCATGATGAGCCAGGACCGGGCCTTTGCCACTGTGCGCTTGAACGTCTCTGGACAAAGGAACATCTGTGTGCTCTCCACGTACGTAAGCTGTGGCTATGGCAACCAAGCAGCAGCTTCCTCTGTGTACATTGATGTCTCTCTAAGCAGCATAATACAGATTCGCCTCTCTGCTGCATTATATATATTGTGGGTTCAGGCAATCTGAAAGTTTGTTAGCTGTGTCTTGACGGCATGGCAGGGCAACGATGAGCGAAGTGTACTCTGTCGCCCGTCTTGCATCTCCTGCACTGGACTTCTGTCGTCTGTATCTTCTCCATATTAAGGGAAGCTACTGAGTGCAGAATGCAGGCAATTCAGAATTTTAATCATGCCCCAAGTTTGGAAGGTAAAAGATAGTAGATTGCAGTGCTCTGTTTAGGGACTTGCTTTTGTTGTTATGTGCCTTCAAGTCGATTACGACTTACGGCGATCCTATGAATCAGCGACCTCCAACAGCATCTGTTGTGAACCACCCTGTTCAGATCTTGTAAATTCAGGTCTGTGGCTTCCTTTATGGAATCAGTCCATCTCTTGTTTGGACTTCCTCTTTTTCTACTCCCTTCTGTTTTTCCAAGCATTATTGTCTTTTTCTAGTGAATCATGTCTTCTCATGATGTGTCCAAAGTATGATAACCTCAGTTTCATCATAGCTCCTAGTGATAGTTCTGGTTTAATTTGTTCTAACTCCCAATTATTTGTCTTTTTCGCAGTCCATGCTATGCACAAAGCTCTCCTCCAGCACCACCTTTCAAATGAGTTGATTTTTCTCTTATCCACTTTTTTCACTGTCCAACTTTTACATCCATACGTAGAGATTGGGAATACCATGGTCTGAATTATCCTAACTTGAGTGTTCAGTGATACATCTTTGCATTTGAGGACCTTTTCTAGTTCTCTCATAGCTGCCCTCCCCAGTCCTAGCTTAGGGGCTTGCTACCTACCAGGAATTAGCTTCAGGATTCCCTTAGCCCAGGGATAGCCAGTGTGGTACCTGCCAGATGCTGTGGACTACAACTCCCATCGGCCCTGACTGTTGGCCATGCTGGCTAAAGGTTGGTGGGCGTTGTAGTCCATAACAATCTGACGGGCATCATGTTGACTACCTCTGCTTGGCAGGAATCCAGTAGATGAAGGTAGCACCTTTTGCCCTGTTCCAACTATTGCGGTGATGCTCATAGTGACTGCATTTGGGAAGGTCTCATCTAAGATAAGGTATCCCCACTAATGTGTTGGGTAGTCCTATAGAACAAGGCCAGTGTGTATGCATTCTTACCTTCATTGTGGGATATGTGCCTCCACTTTCTCCCTACTAAACAAGAAAAGTACATGGTATTTGAAGAATCCACTCGTCCAGGAACAGGAAAAAAATTCTGCAAAGTACCTCCTGGTGTCCTTCTGTTAATTTGGCAGCCTAGAACAGGCAAATGGATGAGCCCCTTTCAGCTGCCCATTTGCATTTCTTTTTAGGATCCAGAAGTTGCCTCGGCTCTTAGTTACAACGTCTGATGGGCACCTTTACCTTTACAACCTGGACCCTCAAGATGGAGGAGAGTGTGTTTTAATCAAGAAACACAGGTAATGATACAGCTCAGCCATTTCAGCATTACAAGGGAAAATATGCAGAGGTGGATTTTTAGCATGTCAAAAGGGAAACCACAGCCTGTAATAAAATCATGCCCCAGAGAGTTTTCATTTGTTATTGGCAAAAAGAACCTGCTTTTCCTCCTGAATTATGTGAGGTATTCCAAAGCTGCCCCACCTTTTAGCAGAAGTCCCAAATGACTCCTGATTCATGATCTGGGGCAGGAGCCCCCACTGACTGTCAGCATTGCGGCTGCAACCGAGGCCTAGCTCTCACCGAGGAGGTAAATCGGTGTGTGGCCTGCACCATTTCAGACTGCAGCTGCAAATCACATGATGCAATGCTTCTTCTTACCAAAAAGTAATTTTAAAAAATCCCTGCATGTAGAAAGCTTTATGTTGGGGAGAAGGGTGGTAGCCTAAGCTTCTCCCCCCTCCCCTGATAAGTGGTACTTCAGATACTATTACAGGCAAGCAGCCACCTAACAGAAGAGAGTGGGAATATAGTGCTGCAGCAGGAAGCTACCAAAGTAGTGGGAAGTTTGGTTTATAACATAGATGTGAAAGTCCTTATGGCAGGGATAGCCAACATAGTGCCCTCCAACTCCCATCAGCCCCCACCAGCATGGCCAGTGATTGGTGATAATTGGAGTTGCAGTCCAACAACATCTGGAAGATGTCATGTTGGCTACTCCTGCCTTACGGCTTTCCCAGAAGGATAAGAACATAATAAGAGCCTAGTAGATCAGCCCAGTGGCCCATCTTGTTCTCACAGTGGCCAGTCAGATGCCTATGGGAAACCCGAGAGCACGACCTGAACACAATAGCACTTTACTCACTTGTGACTCCCAAGTGGCATTCAGGGACCCACAGTGGGCATAGAACATCGCTATTGTAGCCAGGCTTATCCTCCGTGAATTTATCTAATCCCAACTGGTGGCCATCGCTCCTTCTTGTTGGCTTGACTTGAGAGCAGTATTCTGTTTTTCTTTGGAGAGCTGTTTTGTATTTTTATTGGTTTTGTACATTGCTATGGTATTTGAGAATGTTTAGCAGTTTTAAAATATTCCAGATAGATTTAGAGGGTAAGTTACACAATCTAAGAAGTTCAGGCACAAGAGAAGCATGTAGCTTGTCTGCTGCACGGCTAATTTGATGTGTACTTCTATTTACATTAGAAATAGCTGAAGATGACGGTGGTTCCCTCGTCAGTCTGTAGATAATGCCAATCCTTTGTAGGCAGATCTAAACACCCAGATATTAATTTGGCTGTCAATTTGTAAAACGCTATTCAATTCACACACCAACGTGCTTCAGATGCAGAGGCTGAACCTGTAAAACAGGCCTCGCTCTGGCACATCCATCTCATTCAGACATCACCAACACTCCCATGTCCTGGCCTTGCGTCTCTGCATGTGTTGGGCATCTGTAAGACTTAAATCCTTGCCTGAATGCCCTCTTGGGTGTCTCCTGTAGTTAGAATCATGGTGGTGTCCCCCTAATTTCTGGACAGCCAGAGGAGAATTTTTCAAGTCCGTCTGTGCTGTCTAGCATAACAAGCAGAATGACATTTGTCTCTTCACTAAGAGAGAATGCAGGAGTGGGCACTTGCAGCCTGGCAGAAGAGAACATCAGCTCATCCTTTTGGCTGGCTAAGGCAAGAGGACTGGGCAGTGGGGTAAGGACAAGGGACGTGCAGAAGGTGGGCAGGGAGGTTCTCAGATCTATGAATGAAAATCAGGGTAGACCCAGGAGCAGAGCATCTCCATGAGGTTGTGTGGTGGGACAGGATTTCCACCATAAGTGATAAGATGGGGCATTGTTTAATGTCTAAAGCCCAATGTATCAGGGCAACTGGGAACTCTGTCATCTGCCCTGGAAGAGAGTCCTGCTCCTTAATTCTAATGTGGGGCGAGGCTGCAGTTGCTCAGTGGTGATGGCACTTGGGACTTGCTTGGAGGTACTTTGAAGTGCTGCCTAATATTGCTTTGCCAATATATGTGCGTCTGTGTGTGAGTATACAGATAACTTGGCCAAGCTTGGCCAAAGATGGGAGTAGGATACTGAATAGGTGTGATTAAAAGAGAGAAGGATGATGCTTCAAGACTAGGGTAAGGGTGCCTGGAAGAGTTCTTTCTCCCTACCTGCCGCACTACTGAATTAAAGTGGCCAGAGGATCTGGTGTGATCCCAGTTCCCCCTCCCTATCGCAATCTTACACCAATATCAGCAATCTCCTCTCAGGCTCCGAAATGCCAACATCCTCCTTTGGGGAGGAGATTGGTCTGTCTCCATACGCCTGTGTCACTGCACAGAGAGGTTTTTGTCTCTGTGTTTGCAAATTCCTGTGGCATGTGGGTCAGAGATGGAGAGGAGTGTGGCATAAGGCCCCCATGCCCATTCATCCAGTTCATACTTCAATACCCGTCACAGTGCAATATGGACACACATTGTTGGAGTTACTGGATAGACTAGGGGACAATGACTAGCTTTAATTCCTTTTTCTCTCCTGGTTCATGTATAATTAGCTTGCTTGACTTGGAAAAGGCAGAAGAGAACAAAGAAAATGACCTCCGTCCTCCAGTACCTCAGACTTACGCTGCAACAGTAGCCCGACAGAGTTCGGTGCCTTCACCTTCTATGGTGCCAGGTGAGCTCCAGATTGGCTTGCTTTGTCATTCATTTTAGGAGACAAAACTATTCAGGCTGCTGATTTTAACCAGATAAGAATTGTTCACGGCTAACTATCCCCAGATAATGGAGATAATGAACCCTTGATGTTCTTATGAAAGCATGTGGACTTTTCTTATCTGGTACCTCTTGAGAGAAACGGTGGGCAAAGGAAGGGTTAAACACCTTTCATTCTCCCAAATGATTCTCTGCCGAAAATTGCCCTCTCCAAAGCTATGCTTTTTGGGTTTTTTTAAGAAACAGCTTTGAGGCTCCAGTACATGTTTGCACTAATATGTCATTGGCCCTGAACATGCTATGAATCACTGCATTCTGTCTAAATATTGCATATCAAGCCTTTGTGACTATGAAGAAAAACACTGAGGCTGTTAAGGGAGGCCTCAACATACAGAAACCATACTATAATGCTCTGTACAATAGGGCCCGACTCATACAGCAGGTTAGGTTCCAGACCCCTGCCAAAAAGCGGATCAGCTGTAGCGCAGGGGTCTGGAACCTAACCCGCTGATTACGCTGGAGGAGGAGGAGAAGAAGATCTGCTGTAGCGCTCTACAGCGGATCTTCCCCCCCTCTGGCAAGATCATCTGGAGAGTGGGGAGCTCCAGCCTCCCCTCCAGCTGATCGCCCCGCTGGCACCGTATTAGCGGAACACCGAAAAGTGGGACGCCAAGAAGTGGGGCCCTACTGTACAGCAAAGGTTGCTCATCTTTGCCCCTCCCACAACTCCTATCATCCTTGACCATTGACCATGCTGGCTGGGGCTGAAGGGAGTTGAACAGTGTGATCTGGAGGGCCCAGTGTTCCCTGTCTCTGCTGTACAGCTTCCTTGATCTTCTCCATAATTACTTGTGGCCTTTCTGTTTTTCCAGTCAGACCTTTTCTGCCCCACTCCAGCTCCCAATGCCATTTGGCTAACCAGTCCTGAAATGCCCAGGTCTGTGTTCACCAAAAAAAGGATGGCTGACCTAGATGTCGGAGAGTGCTACGTAGTTCCAGTAGCTGAGAGCAGTTTTTTTCCTGTAGTTTTGAGGTTTTCAGTGAGTTACCTCACACAGCCCATGAGTAAAATAAATCTCCCCTCTGAGTATGATTTTATTTAATTAATGAAAACTCAAGCCTGTTGAAGATGCAGAGTGCTTTGAAGATTATAAATCATCTCCAAGTGCCAACTATTATTATTATGCTCCCAATTCAGTTGTTGCCTTGCACCATGTTGCAAAATATTACACTTGTACATGTGTACCTACCATATCTGCTTTATCTCTGTAATTGTCATTTTCATCTTTTTCTCAGCTTCTCTTTTCCTGGGGTCTGTCCAGAATGTTTTCGTAAATGTTGGCTATGAAACTTGTTGTCATTTTAGATGGCCATTTTAGATGTATGAACATTGGTAGAAACATGGACATCACAATTCAGATGTAATGATCAAACCATGTTTTAGCTGCTGGGGCTGTATCTTAGGCTTGTGCAGTCCCTCCCTTTTCTTCCTCTTCCCCTGACACATTTGCCATTGCTTTTCATTTGCTGTTTGCTGTGACTTCTGAATCAGGCAAACTATACATATCCTGATCACCGATGTCGTGACAAGCTATGATTTGCCTAAATCAGGAAGTGATGGAGGTAACTGGAATGTGGAAGGGGAGTGGGGATGAGGAAGTTCCTGATTTTTGGCCATTATATATCAGTTGGGCTAGAGTATGAAATGCAGGGTCATAGCTAATTGAAATGAATGCAGTCAGGGGCACATCTAGTGTCCTTATTGAAATATTTCTTTGTTAATATTTCCAGGGTGAAATGAAAAGAGGGATTTTGGAATGGTGTTTTGGAGAATATCTTTGAATGATTAAGAACTAAGTAAAGTTCATTAATACTACTATTTTATCACAAACTGCCAAAAGGCTGATTCACAGCCGTATTTAAATCTCTCTATATCTCAGTCAGCATTTGTTAATGACTGGCATCAGAATGTGTAAAATGACTCCACTGAAAAGTATAATTTCTGTGTTACGAAGGTTCTGTCTGTGGTGCTCAGTTTATTCACACAAAGACTATGACTTTGTAGTTTTCAAATGATGAGCATGGATGTGTGAATCAGCCCACAAAGTAAAGATGGCTCAAGGTTTGTGGCATGATTAACGCAGCAAATGTAATTCTCAGTTGGTTAGCAACGTGAGAAAAAGTTTCATTAATTCGCTCTGAAGATGTGGCTTAAGAATTTCCAGCAACTTGATCAAAACAGCAACCGCTGATTTTCAAAATGTAAGACAGACTTCCCTAAGGAGGCCAGTGCTGTTAGAAAGAGAAACACAGGATTGTATTCAGCTAAGGACCCATTGAAATGAATGAACTTCAGTGTGTCTGCTCTTGGGTAGGACTAGCATTGAATACTCACCCATAAACTGGTGCTGACTAGAGGAGAGATGGATATACCACAAGACGGTTCCTTTTTTTTTTTTCAATTAATTTTTATTCCAATTTTCAAAACCAAAACAATACAAAAAGAAAACAACACAAATCAATAACTAGTACAATACAAAAAGAAATATATATATATATATATAAAAAAGAAAGAATATTGTCTTCCGATTTGTCATAGTTCAGCTATAAATCTATAATATATAACAAACCTATCTCTTAATAGATTATAAAATCACCTTCCTCCAACGGTTATCTTAGTTGGTTTCAAATCTCATTAATATCATATCATTTTAATCTTCCACAAAAAGTCAAAGAGAAGTTTCCAATCCTTGAGATATATGTCAATCCATTTTTTTTTCTGAATAAACATGCCAATTAATCCAACTGATCAAATCTACTAAGTCCAGTAATTTTAAATCGCTCTTCTGTCATTATCCATATTGGGTCCATCTTGCATCTTCCATCTTTACGCACCCAAAAATCTTGCTGTCATAGTCATATAATAAAAGTCTGATAGGAATTTCCTCCATCACAGATATTTTCTTGCCACCAAATCCAAACATATCACTGAAGTATTGTTGCAAAGCCGCATCTCTGTTCCTCTTTTCCACATGATACACTAGTACATCTCTTGAAGGTTTTTCCATTGACACAAAACAGGGATTAATTCTGTTAACTTTCTCCATTTCAAGTTCCATCAAATCCTTCCAGTCCAAGAATTTTTTTGAACCGATAATATCTTTATCTCCAATCTCTTCAATTCCTTCAGAGACAGCGCTGAATTCCAAACTGTAATATTTGTCTCCAGGATCCATCACAGCCAGGAAATCCAAATCTTTTTTCATGTCCATAATTAAGCAATCTCCATAGTTTGAACCTTGCCTTTAATTTCTCTTTCATCCTTTTTTTGTTTTCCAGATCTATCTTTATTCTCCTTTCTCATAGAATCCTGAGTTTCTTTCAGCTCCTGTCTCATTTCGTGAAATTCAATTCTCCACGCTTGTCTATTATTTCTCAGTTGTTTTATTGAGTTAATCCCATTCATTATTTTCTGAAACATGTCTAGAGATAAAGTCCCTTCTTGTACATCCATGATCTTCTTAATTGTCATTCTTAAAGCCAAAGGAACAAAACTCCTTCAATTTTCAATGTCCCAAACAAAGAGCAGCTTATTTCTTTAACCAGTTACAAAGGAGTTAATCTTTCCAACAAACTAACGTCACACGCTAGACAGCCCTTATCTCTTATCTGCCCGGAAGCGTAAGAACAGCTTTAGTTCACAGCGTCGAAATAGCTAGTAGCAGAGAGAATGAGCAGATTCGTCAAAAAAAAAAAAAGTAGACCAGGAAAAATAGTCCCAGCCGTAGATCAAAAAGATTTCTTATCTCTCCCAATCAAAAATCTCTCATCCGTTGTAATCTTTAAAAAGCTATTTTCCATGTCAGCTTTTTGCAATAAAAAAAAAGATAAGCTATTTATATTTTCTTCCCCCTTAGTTCCGTGAATAAAAAAAAGGAAAGTCTTACCTCACCTAGGTTATCTCAATTGCTGTTACTTTGACAAATCTCTTTAGCTGTATAGATAAGAAAATGATGAATGTAGACAGGAGGATGTTTGCCTGTTAATCCGTATAAAAAAACGGGTCACTTATCCAGCTGAGCTAGCATAAAAATCCTCGCTCTGTCTGAGCTGCTGGAAGACAGACGATTCTGACGAATTCCAGACTCCAACAATCAAAACAAAGCTATGTGGGAAATCTTCTTTAACCGGAAGAAATTATTCCCAGTCAGAAAAGAGCCTTCTGACTGAATTTAACCTGGATAAGTTTCATCCAAGACGGAGCTCGTCTCGGAGGCTGCACAGGCGTAGGGATCCTCCTGGGAAGTCCACCACAAGACGGTTCCAAGGGATAAGATAAGGCCATATTAGCATGTCCTGCTGTCCATATGCAGCCCTCTCTAGCTTGGGTTTCGCCTGACCTGCAGAGCAGGCAGCTATATCAGACTGAAGGAGTCAGATAGGCCTTCCACTTACCACATAGTCACCAGACCTATACATCCTCAAGAGCCTGCCCAAGTATGCCACAAGCAGCTGCGGTATGTTGCCCGGATAGAGCAGCCTTCCCCAAGCCGTAGGTCCCCAGATGTTCAGTGGCCAATGATCTGCTCTCCAATAAAGGCATAATTTCTATACCAAGCCAGACCATTAGTCCTCCTTCAGTATTGTCTACACTGACTAGCAGTGGCTCTCAACATGGATTTTTCTCAGCCCTACTTGGAGATGGCGAGGATTGAACCTGAGATCTTCTGCATGCAGAACAGGTGCCCTACTATTGAACTACAGCCCATCATTTCCAATGGTCAGGGGCGATACATGTTATAGTCCAGCAACATCAAAGGACCCAAGATTGGGAGAAGTTGGGCTAGGGTGTTGGACTTGAGTTTAGAAGTTCAGGCTTAGCTGTGAACCTCACTAGCAAGTTGCTATTTCTCAGCCTAACCTACCTCACAGGCTTATGATGGGGATAAAATGGGAGAATACCCACATGTGCCACCTTGAGTTCCTTAGAGGAAGGGTGGGGTGCATATGTGATGAATGAATAACCTCAGACATTCCATAAATTGAATGAATGAATGAATGTTTTTAAGTCCAGTGTGCTACCTAATAGGCAACACATCTCTGCTTATGTTTAGCACATTTCTTCCGAAGCAGCTAGTACTTTTTTTTTTTTTTACATATATTGCATTTGGGATGAAGAGAGCATTCTGACCTGACTCACTTGATTATTCTGCTATCCCTTAATTAAGCCTCTTTTCCCGTATTCCTTCTATGCAAACAAGTCAGAATGTGTTTCTCTCCTTCTTTACAAAAAAACTTTGCTCCAGTGGGGAAGTGCTTATTAAAGGCCCCACATGAATCAAAGTCTGCATGTATGATTCACAGCGGAAAGACTGAGGCTGATACAGTGAAAGCTGGTTGAGTTCTTCCTTTTCCCAGTCTGGTCTTTGCAGCATTGGTGCACCTCACCTGTCCCTTCACTTGCTCTGGTTTTGCGAAGAAGGCAGACAGGGGAAGCACTCTATAAAATGCAGAATCATCAAATGGTGCCCCTGCCTGCCCAGCTTGGGGGCTTCACTGGTATTTATCTGTAGTATTTTGGTCATTTTTAATAGGTTACTCAGAAGATGGAGGAGCCCTTCGAGGAGAGGTTATACCCGAGCATGAATTTGCCACTGGACCAGTATGTCTGGATGATGAAAATGAATTTCCACCTGTGAGCATTAGGAGTACTTAAAAGAGCGTTATGGGCCTCATGCTGTGAAGAAAGTGTTAGCCTCTTCTTCCAGAAGGGGGTGTCCTTGCCTCTCCTTCCTTTCCTTTCTTGTAGCCCACAGCAACTAACTCTGTTATACTCTGTCAAATGGGTAAGATAACTCCCACTGTGATGGGAGATGGGCTTGGGAGCAAGGTTCATACAAACCTGATTTTTTTTAAAACAAAAATATATTTATAATACTGATATCCTACTCTGAAATTGGGCTCCCAGCCAAGGGGACTGACTGACCAGGTCCATGCCTGTTAAGGTTCAGCAGTGCTGCAGCTACAGATGCTCCCAGACCACTCATTGGCTCCTATTCAAGTCCGATTGCCTTCCCAAAATGGGGGCATGCTCAGGGTGTAAGTCTGGATTTCTGCATTTACAGCTTTAGCAAAGCCTCAGAGATTGGGGGGGGGTCCTCAAATGTCAGAAAGAGGTGCTTTCAAGGACATCTGTTGGTCCAAGCAATGTGTGTCCCGATTAAATGACCAAAACAAAAAAAGAGAAAGGTGACTCAGGGCTGTCTGGCTTTGGTTTTTTGGGGGGCCCTGGACAAGACTTGCATGGACACCCACCCACCCACTGCAGCTGCTGCCTGGGCCCTCACTCCTTTCCTTTTGGTCCTTCACAGCCCCATTGCTGGTGGCTTTATCATACTTGCAGGGGCCTCTGGGCCCCAGCCTTGCCCTGCCGCTTGCATGTTGGACCGGGTGGAAGGGAGGAAAAGTCCAGCAAGGCGGGCAGCAGGATAAGATGGGTGGGTGTTAGGATCATCTAAGGAGAAATAGGCAGCTGCAGTGAGCAAGTGCTGGCTGGGGGTTGTTGGCTAAGGAGAGTCAGGAGTGATGGGTTAGAGCAGTGGTTCTCAATCTTTTTTGGTTCGCGGCGCACTGTTAAACAAAAATTTTCTGGCGCACTTTGTACAAAATTAAAAATATATTAATATATTTTAAACTATGAATAAAAATATCTTAATAATAATATACTTTCATAATATTCGCGGCACACCTAGCCACCTCTTGTGGCGCACCAGTGTGCCCCGGCACACCGTTTGAGAATCACTGGGTTAGAGGGACTCAGTCTGCTCTCTCTAGGCTTGTGGAACAGATCTAGAGAATGAGAGTTGCAAGCAAGAGGAGGGGAAAGTGATGCAGCAGCCCAACCAGATGCCTACTGACTTTGCTGGGTCTACTGGCTGAACCTGCCTCCACTGAGGACAGCTCAGAAAGTGCAGAAATGGGTAGGGAGGGAAGAATGTCAGTCATGAGCTCTTCATTTTTTTTAAAGCGTCTTGATTTGTTACTAGAGTCACTTTAAAAAAAAAAAAAAAAGACTTGTTTACGTTGGATGGCTTCCCTCACTGCCCTGTGACTCCATAATGGAAGTCTGACACCTTCCAATGTCTCTTAATCAAGGCTATTTATTTTCTAAAAAGTAACAATGTATTACATTGTATGTGTTTGAATGTTAGCAGGGGGCTCTGTGTTACCGTAGCTAGTTATTGAGACTAGCTGGAGGTGAGAGAAAACGATCAGAAACTTGCCCCAGCACGGAAAAGGATCATGTGGGAACTGCCATGTTATATTTGGAAGCTGATGCTGATCCCATCCTCTTGCATGGTTTTGCATTACTAGAGTAGCATTTGAAAGTGGCCCTTGGCAAGTGGCTGTCCCGCTACTGTTACTGGGGCCGCATTTATTGTGTGGCTAGGCATCTACCTGCCTAACCACACTTGCCTGCCTTGCTTCTGTTGTGCTTGTCGTTATGCTCATTTCCTGTTTGTGCCATTGCCAAAACTCTTGTCCTGGGCCATTAAAGGTGAGAGAACTGCCCAAGATAGCCCTATAGGCCGGAAGAGGCTTGGTCTAGAGCCTGAATGGGGGAACCTGTGGCCTTCCAGATGTTGTTGAACTACAATCCCTTACTATTGGCCATGCTGTCTGGGGCTGATGGGAGGTGGGAGTCCAACAACAGTTGTAGAGGCACAGGCTAGCCACCCCTAGTCTAGGACATCCGTATCCCCTCTCTCCCCTAAGCTTAAAGGCTGCCTCTCACCCTTTTCCCTTTGAGTCTGTGGAGAAGGATGCTATGTTGGACCTGGGAGAAAGGGCAGGCAAAATATGCCTTCTCTGATTACTGGGGAATAGAGTGGGCATTGCATAGCTATAGATGGCTGGGTGAGTTGCGAGTTGGACCTTTGATATAATGGCTTACTTTGAGCAGATGAAAAAGCCAAAGTTGAGCAATAGCGATGCTCCCTGCTGACCAGGCCAGTGCAGGATTCCAAGACTGCTGCTCAGTGAAGGAGCTATTGGGCTTTTGACTGGTAATTAGGCTGACTCATCTACCATGGAGGCCATGAACTCTTGGTTGGGCAATATTCAAAAAAAGAGTGTTATATTTACAAATGTTAAGTATTGATGATTTGGCTTAATTGTTGCATTAGTTGTGTATGCATATATAATTACTGAGCTCCTAGGGTTCATTGACACCTGCTCAAGATGTGCTCAGCAACTGGTTTGAGAAGCTACAGCACTTAAGACTCTGTGTGTGTGTGTGTGTGTGTGTGTGTGTGTGTGTGTGTGTGTGTGTGTGTGTGTGTGTGTGTGTGTGTGTGTGTGTGTGTGTGTGTGTGTGTGTGTGTGTGTGTGTGTGTGTGTGTGTGTGTGTGTGTGTGTGTGTGTGTGTGTGTGTGTGTGTGTGTGTGTGTGTGTGTGTGTGTGTGTGTGTGTGTGTGTGTGTGTGTGTGTGTGTGTGTGTGTGTGTGTGTGTGTGTGTGTGTGTCCTTTTGGTAATGTGGTAATGTGCCTTATTCACAGGAAAACAGCCTGTCCATGGATATTTCAATAAAATTTCATTCCTTACAGTAGAATCCTAAGGGTGGGGTGGAGGGATATGAAAGTTGTTCCGCTGCTGGCAAGATAGAGGTGAGGGGGGGGGAGGAACTTTCTCTGTTCCTCTTTTTCCCCCCGAGTATATGTGTGACTGATACATAAAATGTAGATATAGATCTGGTTTCCCTGCCCATTGGAAACAATGGGAGAGAAAGGGAAGGTAGACATTTAGTCATGCTCAGGAGTGTGGCTAAATATCTGCCTGGCTTGGGAGCATGCTAGGGAACCAGAACAGCTTAGGATCCTTCAGAGCATACTCTGTTTTGGGTCCTTCCAGTGTTGGGGCTCCAGGATCAGTTCAACCAGCACTTTGGAGGGAGCCAGCAGTGGTGGGAAGGGAGGCTCTAGCATTGGAACTTCCTTTCTGATATTGGAGGTTGATCCAATGGAGGGGTAGAACTGATCTGAGCTGACATCTGGGGCACCCTCTCAGGAACCATAGGCTTGTATCCTCAATAACTAATATACTGACAATAAAAAAGTTTTTCAAAGGGCATACATGCGCTGAGAATGAGAGTCCCCATCTGCGTTGCCTCTGCCCCATACCTATGTCAAGTGTTCTGCCATCTGCGGATTGCTCTTCCTACACAGATGTCACCACTATATAGGAGAAAATATTTACATCATCCCGTACACACTTTATAGAGACTGGTAAATTGGCCTAGCCCAGTGGTTCCCAAACATTTCCCCCCATGGACCACTTGAAAATGGCTGAGGGTCTTGATGGACCACTTAATGGTTTTTTCTGCCTATTATAGCAATTGTAATGCACTGTGCTAGCTGCAGTATGATTTTTAATTGCATTTTTATTGCAATTGTATTACAATTTGAATTCCATTTTTATTGCATTACAATTTGAATTCCATAGAATTCAAATTGTAAGTGTTCTTCACAGATACTCCACAGACCACTTGAATGAAACTCATGGAAAGCTGGTGGTCTGTGGACCACTGTTTGGGAATCCATGAGCTTGCTAGTCCATTGTGGAAGGGGTTTGGACAAAATGGACTAGTCACACCTGATCCAAGTCCAATTTGCAGCATGAAGGCCAGAAACACTCTTGTACAGGCTTGTCCAGGGAATCATAAAGATATAATTTCCACAGTCCATTGATGCACCACACATCTTTCCCCATAGCACAGTGAGCATATCTGCAGGCAGTACAGGTGATAGTGTACATAGTTTCTCCTACTTGAAGGCGCTCTTCATGTGGAAAAGCGAAATGCGAAGTTGCCCTTTATTGCAGATTTTATTTATTTATGAGATTTGTTAGACGCCCATCTGGCAGAGGTTAATCTGCCACTCTGGGCGACTTACAACCAAACACAAGTACATTCCATATAGACATAATCAAAATCCTAAACATTAGAGATTAAAAATTAAAAGCTTTAACTATAAATTTTTGTAAAACACTGTCTATGATTGGATATTAGTAATGGTGAGTATAACTGTGAAATCCAACCAGGACCTGGCGTCTGTAGCTAAGCATGGTTGCCCTGTGCCAGCCACATCATTTCTGCCCATGGAAAAACAATTTCCATACAGGAACAGAGGTGTCCACCCTTGTTACTCTAGGGTATAAAGCTGGTAGGCCTAGTACTGCATCCTCTTACTGATGAGCAATTCAGGAAGTGTTTTCATAATTGCTAAAACTGAGCAATTAATACTGCCGACATGACTACAAACTTGGAAAGTTAGCCAGGACAAAATATCTAAAGGGATCCATGCTGACCTTTCCCCTGTGTACTTTTTATCTCTGAAGGGTTTTTGCTAGGCATTGAAGACTGGCCCCTTCCACTCTACAAAATATTAACTACTAGTGATCTGTTTGTTTTATAACTGACTTTGATAATGCCCCTTGACATAGCACATCCTTGCTGTAATGTATTTTTGGCCCGTTTACTAATTTGGCTGCCTTACTTAGTTCCATGGCTTTAAGTACCTGATGCTTCAGGTGATCCAGCACATGCTGTGTTTACAACCAAGATAAGGAAATGAATAATTGTTTAAAGCAGAAAACAGTCTCATTCTCGAGTTCTGTGTTATGTGCCAGATGGGCATTGGATCCAATTCATTCCTGAGTCAGATGTAAGTTAAGGACAATAAGTGACCCACAGATTTTATGGAAAGCAAAATAGTTGCATGACATTTGTGTTCTTGCTGCTTCCTCTGCATGTGCGTAAAGCCTGGCTGCAGCACACCATGCTCAACGGCACGTTACTGGGAAAAGTAAGGCCCTTCTGTTTTGATTTTGGTAGATAATCTTGTGCCGTGGAAGCCAGACGAACAAAGGGAAGAGGTCATGAGGAGTGGCAAACAACAGAGCACGGAGCGGCGGATAGGAGGTAGTTTGAAAAAACAAAAGGGGAATGTGGAAGAACCCATAAGTGCGGGGAAACCCAGAGGTGCTCCAGTGCTTTTAACACAGTATGTTTGTTCTTAGCTGAGCCTTTCTGGCCCTTTGTGTATGTTTTCTTAAAAATGCTATGTAGGTTTGGTATCAGTGTACTGTATATGCACATAGCCCTATACTCAAGAGTGTAAATGTTACCCCAACAAACCTGAATTTTATACGCGTCTGCCCTTTTCTAATTTATGTAATGTATAAATGTACTTATTGAAGTCTGTTGATCCATGTCTTTGTACAGTATATGCATACTATTTTACCCATGCAGAATATTTTTGCAGTGACCTATTGGGGGGGGAAAAGGAGAACCCCAACTTACAATGTTGGAGCTCTGCTGGAATACCTTTTAATAAAGTCATCATGGTGTCAGCAGCTGCTCTCCTCCTTTGTTCAGTCTTGTTGGTTTGAACAGAGCCCTAACAATGCCAGTCTTAAGGTTTACAAATGGAATTGGGTGTGTGTGTGTGTGAGTGTGAGTGTGTGAATGAACACCATCCCTTTTATTTGTACTGTGCCATGCCTGCCTGCTTCCCAAGAATCTGATGCAAACCTAGTCCAGAGATCAACAATAAGTATTGCCTTTTTCGTTCTATGTTGGACTCTTATGACTACAGAGAAACGTATAAGCATGACTTAGAGTAAGAAGAAACAAGGACCCTAGTCAGTATTTTAAAAATAACAGTCTCAATTTTAAAATCTTCTGTATGGGTTATACCTGATATTGTGATGTCTCCAGCTACTTAGAATCTCTTTCAAAAACATCCCAAACTTTCCTTGCAATGCTTGGGTAATAACTGGATAGAAAGAGATACATGTGGGTCCTACTTTTTTTTAAAAAGGCAACTTCTTGTCTAGTTCTCGTCTCTGCCTTGCACAACTTACCTGTATCATCCTGATGTCAAGATGCAGCAGCCCCAGTGAGTCTGATGCAGAGGTAGGGACAGAGAAATGCATAACCTTGTCATATCAGATCAGAGGTGAGTTATGCTAGAGATGATGGAGAGGATAACTAGACATGTTTCCAGGTTGGGTGACAGCAACTCCAATATTATGTCTGCTTCCAGTATTGGATTAAGGCAGCCTTTCCCAACCAGTGTGCCTCCAGATGTTGTTGGACCACAACTCCCATCAGCCTCAGCCAGCATTGCCAATGGCTGAGGCTGATGGGAGTTGCGGTCCAACAGCATCTGGAGGCACACTGGTTGGGAAAGGCTGGATTAAGGCAATTTCTGCAGAGGACAGTAATTGCTTAAAGAGTTAAATTGGATCATGCCTCTCCATTGACAGAACCTGAAATGAAATGGCCACATTTACAAGAGCCAAAAAAAGGCTGCAATCTTGTAGTGGGGAAGGTCCTTTAGAATGTGCGTGTGTGCTGCCCTGCCAGTGAGACAGTAATTATAACCCCCAGAGAGGTCTCGGTACACCTGCACAAAGGGCATGTTACAGTGGCCTTGAAACCACAGGCCCCAAAGGCTGTTTTGTTTCCCCCAAAGTGCCAAGAACTATAGTCCTCAAGCTGGCATAGTTAAATCCCCCCCCGCAATTATTGTCAATGAGAAGGAAAAGTAACTCCCCACAACTGGTCATAGGGGGTAGGAAAGCCCCCCCCCCCCGCATCAAGTTGGCAGGGCATAGGAAGTGGAGGTAGCTCTACCACAGAGGGGCCCCCTTTCAAGTAGGATTGCTCTGATTAAACACATGTTATTTACTTACTTGTTTGCTTACAATATTTATATACTGCCCCAAAAGAACAAGTTGTCTGGGCAGTTTACAGGAAAAGTAAAAAACATAAAGCAGAATAAAACAAAAGTAAAACCAACGACAAGGGTGTAGCAGCAGTGCAAAAGTTCTAAAAAGAAGATCTAAAATTATGGATAGTGTCTTGTGTGGATGAAGACTTGGATGCATTTTAGAAATCTAGTCTGATTACAAAAAAGCAACAGGTGGAACCGATGCCAATGCCAGTATTTATTCAGGATATTCATCTACCATCTTTCCACAAAAAATTCCGAAGGATGGTTTATCACATAATAAAACGTCTTGGTTTGAAAATTTCTCTACAGTTTAATCTGCACCTTCCTTGAGCCTTGCAGGCCTCATGGGGAAGGTGGTATGAATGGATTCTAGCTCATAAACCTTTGTGTTTCAGTTCATCTTCCTACTTTTTCCCAATGATGAGTTGGAATAAATCAATTGGCATCGGCACACCACGTGCTGTGGGTTGCAGCAGGGTTTCACATCTGGGTCATGAGAGTAATCTGCTATAGACACATTGTCTGTTGCAATATCCTGAAGAAAACCCAGAAGTGCCTGGTTTACTGCTGGCAGGACAGTACGGTACTCAGCTGTCTTGATGTCTAGGGGTTCTTGCTCCTGAATATCATGCTGTAAGTTAAAAATGAGAGGTGGCTGGTGGCGTTGTTCCTTTCCAATGCTCCCATCACAGGCCTTGGCACCACCTGGAAGCAGAGGAGGCACATGAGATGATAGACTGCTGTCGTTTAACACCTACCCTTCTCCAGCATCCATAAAAGGAGGAACATCCTGAGCACATTAGTATAGGTTACGCATGGTTACAACCCAGCCACAGGTAAGACCTTTACCAATTGATTTCATGTGATGGAGCTGGACCAGTTGCAGCAGTAATAGAAGGTCCAACAACTTGAAAATAGATCAATTAAACATTTGCAGATAAACTCCCAACAGGTGCATGTGGTCATCAGTTAAGGGCTCATAATGTTGGGTGCTTCCCTGTTTATTGTTTAAATGCAAAACTTGGAAGTATGGGAGAAGTTCCTAAGAAAGAAAGCAAGATAGGTTCATGAGAACCTGGCACCAGCATCACATAAATGATCCTGCAGACTAGGTACCACACCTACTCTCCATTATGAAGTCCACTGGAGGGACCCGTATAGGTCCAGCTCAGGGCACGTGTAGCTTATGGGGATCTGATGCATGGAATGAGTGCTAGTGCATCTTGATGAAAGGTTATTACAAGCATCTTTCTCATGAGCAAACAATCTTTTGGGAGTAATATGTAGATCAGGTGTGGAAAACCTTGGCCCTCCAGATGTTGCTGACCTAAAACTCCCATCATGCCTAATTATTGGCCATTATTGCTGGGGCTGATGGGAGTTGTAGTTCAGCAACTTCTGGAGGCCCAAAGGTTCCCCACACCTGATGTAGATTATACCAGATTAATTATCAGACAAATAGCTGCAGAATGAAATATTCTTTGGGCAATGGAAAGTGGACAAGGCAGTTTGTTTAGTTGCTCACTAGTAATTTTTCTGTTTAACTCTTGTCTGCTGGAATCTCTCAATGACTGAGAAGGAGTGTTTTACTTCATTGGTCACCTCTCAATCAGCACATAAGAACATAAAAGGAGCCTTGCTGGATCACTAATCCAGTGCTGTGTTCCCACAGAGGCCAGCCAGATGCCTATGGGAAGCCTGCAAACAGAGCCTGAGTGCAATAGCACTCTCCGCACCTGCAGTTCTCAGCAGCTGGTATTCAGAGGCATACTGCATATTGCCTCTGACAGTGGAGGTAGAACCTGGCATGTACCATGTGTTATCCAAGTGCCTGTTCTGGCTGGCACCTGGAACATGCCTATCATGATTAATAAAATATTTGACTGTCGCCTATGTAGGCCAGAGCCTTTAGGTAACTTACAGCCTTCAAAATAAAAATAAAATTTAAAATACTAAATACAGGACAACGCATCTAATACATCTCTCTTTTATGCAAAAGTATATATAGACAAAAACTTCCCCATATTAAAACAAAGGTAGCAGCCCCAAAAAATCACATTAAAACTATCAAATGGAAGGATATACTAGTTCCAACTCTAAAAATGGTGCTACTTTTAACTCCTTGGCTTTGCTCTATAGGTGCCCGTGAAAGGTGTGGGTTCTTGCGTGCGTAACAGAGGAAGCAAACCTTGGTGTACACTGGCTATCCTTCTTAATAGGAGACAAACATGTCCTCCGTTTCTGGGAGGAGCAAGAACTCCAAATGTACTGCCAACACAAACATGTGCCTCTATTTGCCTGGTAATAATTAGCCTTGATGAGAACAAAAGCATATTCTCAAAGAGCACTTTGACTGCTGGTAAACTAATTAACAGTTGTTTGCATCCCTTAAGGACAGGTTCACCTTTGCCTCTGTTTTGCACGTGGAATGCCTTTGGCACCCCGTTGTTTGTTTGGCACTCAGCACTCAAGGCCAAGTATAGCCTGGACTTTGGATGCCTGTTCTGATTGGCTCACAACTCTTTCATTTGCTCCCTAAGACCTCCCTGTCCATATTGTGGCAGGAAGATTGTGCCATTGTACCTCTGATTATTTACCATACCCACTTACTGTTTTTACAACCCCTTCCTCCTCTAGCTTCAGTCTCAAGCGCCCTTATCTTTTTTTCCTGAGGTAATCTCTTTCCTCGGGAAGCCAAGTCTTTCAGTGCTCAAGACCTGTTACCTGGAGATAGTTCTACTGAGAGAAATGGTACAACCAGTAGTAAGTAGCTTAGTAATACAGTGCATGCTTAGTGGAAGAGCATGTATGTTGTGTTCAAAAGCTCCCCGGTGTCTTGAGGTAGGGCTGGGATAGATCCCTGTCTAAAATCTTGAGCTTCTGCGAGTCATTGTAGACAGTAGCAAGCTTAGGTGGACAAGTAGTCTGACCCAATATAAGACAGCTCCCTGTGTTCCTAAATGATTCAAACCCTACATTATAGAGCTGATTAATTTGTTTTATTGTGTAGAAAAAGGGGGTCAAAGACCAGAATGCTGAAGTATTTTATAAAAAACTGGTTTTATTGCGAGATTTTTTTCAAAGAAGCCCAAACTGGTTTTATTGCAGAATATTTTTCAAAGAAGCCCAGCACGTTTCAGCCTGTAATCACAGGCCTTCATCAGGGGATAATGAACTTTTACAATGCTTAACCGAACAATTTTGGTCCTGTATTGCACTGATAACATTCCTCTTATATCAGTGCAATACAGGACCAAAATTGTTCGGTTAAGCATTGTAAAAGTTCATTATCCCCTGATGAAGGCCTGTGATTACAGGCTGAAACGTGTTGGGCTTCTTTGAAAAATATTCTGCAATAAACCCAGTTTGGGCTTCTTTGAAAAAAATCTCACAATAAAACCAGTTTTTTATAAAATACTTCAGCATTCTGGTCTTTGACCCCCTTTTTCTACACATCGAATTGGATGCTCACCACTCTTTATCTGCTTTACTTTAAGTTGTTTTATTGCCAGGTGGGACAGTGTAAACGCGACCAGATTTTAACTGGAGGGCAGGGTAGAGAAAGACTGGATCAAATAACTACTGAACTGATAAAAAGAAACCCTTCCCATCACAACTGGAAGGAAGCTAAGCTTAGAAACCTACAGCAGGTCTAAATCAGGCAAGCCTGTGGGGGTCTCTTGGGAAACCACACGGGCGGAAGGGTAGGAACATCAATTAGGTGCAATGTCAGCCCAGCCCATACTGTCTGGCAGAAAGCAGGCCCTTGGTAATTTATAGCTCAAAAAGCCTGAGGCTACATCTACCTCTATAGGTTTCCATAGCACTGACTCACACTTACTTATTTTATTTATTTATGTAATTTATATCCTGCCCTTCCTCCCAGCAGGAGCCCAGGGTGGCAAACAAAAGCAGTAAAAACACTTTAAAACATCATAAAAACAGACTTTAAAATACATTAAAACAAAACAAATTTAAAAACATTCTTTAAAAAAGCTTTAAAAACATCTTAAATAAAAAGGGTTAAAAATATTTTTTAAGGAAAAAAAGATTTAAAAAAAAACATATTAAAAGCAATTCCAACACAGACGCAGACTGGGATAGGTCTCAACTTAAAAGGCTTGTTGAAAGAGTAAAGTCTTCAATAGGCGCCGAAAAGGTAACAGAGATGGAGCCTGTCTAATATTTAAGGGGAGGGAATTCCACAGGGTAGGTGCCACCACACTAAAGGTCCGTTTCCTATGTTGTGCAGAACAGACCTCCTGATAAGATGGTATCTGCAGGAGGCCCTCACCTGCAGAGCGCAGTGAACAGCTGGGTATATAAGGGGTTAGACGGTCTTTCAGGTATCCTGGTCCCAAGCTGTATGTACACTGTACACTTGACCCCATTCCAGAATGACAGCTTGCAAAAACCCACCAAAGGCCTGGTAAGGTTGGCAAGGCGTCATGCTTGTTTTTCATTTTGCTAGGAAAAGGCAGAGGGGATTCCAAGGAAAGCACTCTGACACAAAAATAACCACAAGGACACAATAGGATGCGAAAGCTGAAAAGATAAAATCCTGAAGCACAATCCAAATGGGCACCAGCATCTTGAGAGGACTGCTACTCTCCCGGTAGTGACAGGCACACTTTTTCCTCATTAGAAAAGGCGGAAAGAAGTACCTTATGGTTGGGTCCATCTTTCCAGCAGAAATGCTGGGGAGAAACACCAGCAAGGGGGCTTTTAACAGCAGCAACACTGGCCTATGGCTACTGAAGGCAAGTCTGGTGAGAGGAGGGATGGTGGGGAAACAGAGAGAAGGAGCGACCTGGAATATTATTATTTTTTATTACTTATTGCATTTATATACTGCCCCATAGCTGAAACTCGCTGGGCGGTTTACAACAATTAAAAGCATTAAAAACAAATACACAAATTTAAAAAACAAATTTTTAAAAAGCAATTTAAAAACACATACTAGAATGCCTGGGAGAAAAGTCTTGACGTGCGCCGAAAAGATAAGTGTTGGCGCCAGGCACACCTTGTCAAACAGATCTTTCCATAATTTGGGGGCTACCACTGAGAAGGCCCTCTCCCTGGCTGCCATCCTCCCAGCTTCCCTTGGAGTAGGCACCTGGAGGAGGGCCTTTGATGTGGAGCGTAGTGTACAGGTGGGTTCGTGTTGGGAGAGGCGTTCCACCAGGTATTGTGCCATGTAAAGCTTTATAAGTTAAAACAAGCACCTTGAATCAAGCTCAGAAACATACAGGCAGCCAATGCAAGCGGGCCAGACTCAGTTTTATATGCTTGAATCGTCTGGTCCCTGTTACCAATCTGGCTGCTGCATTTTGCACAAGCTGCAGCTTCTGACCAGTCTTCAAAGGCAGCCCCACGTAGAGCGCATTGCAGTAATCTAACTTGGAGGTTACCAGAGCATGGACAACTGAAGCCAGGTTATCCCTATCCAGATAGGGTCGTAGCTGGGCCACCAACTGAAGTTGGTAGAAGGCACTCCGAGCCATCAAGGCTACCTGAGCCTCAAGTGACAGAGATGGTTCTAGGAGAACCCGCAAGCTATGAACCTGCTCCTTCAGGGGGAGTGCAACCCCATCCAGAACAGGTTGGACGTCCACCGTCCAGTCTGAAGAACCACCCACTAACAGCATCTCAGTCTTGTCTGGATTGAGCCTCAGTTTATTACCCTCATACAGTCCATTGTTGCAGCCAGGCACCGGTTCAGCACATTGACAGCCTCACCTGAAGAAGATGAAAAGGAGAAATAGAGCTGCATGTCATCAGCATACTGATGGCAATGCACTCCAAAGCTCCGGATGACCACACCCAATGGTTTCATGTAGATGTTGAGCAGCATGGGGGACAGAACTGACCCCTGCAGAACCCCATACTGGAGAGTCCAGGGTGCTGAGCAGTGTTCCCCAAACACCACCTTCTGGAGCCAACCCACCAAGTAGGAGCAGAACCACCGCCATGCAGTACGTCCCACTCCCAACTCAGTCAGTCTCCCCAGAAGGATACCATGGTTGATGGTATCCAAAGCCGCTGAGAGATCAAGGAGAATCAACAGAGTCACACTCCCCGTCTCTCTCCCAACAGAGGTCATAATACAGGGCGACCAAAGCTGTTTCCATGCCAAAACCAGGCCTGAAACCCGACTGAAATGGATCCAGATAATCAGTCTCATCCAAGAGTGTCTGGAGTTGGCCTGCCACCGCTCGTTCAAGGACCTTGCAAAGGAATGGAACATTTGCTACTGGCCTATAGATATTAAGATTTTCTGGGTCCAGGGAGGGTCTCTTCAGGAGTGGTCTCACTACCGCCTCTTTCAGGCAGCCAGGGACCACCCTCTCTCGCAGAGAGGCATTAATCACTTCTCTGCCCCAGCCGGCTGTTCCATCCCTGCTAGCTTTTATTAACCAAGAAGGGCAAGGATCCAGCACAGAAGTGGTTGCATGAACCTTTCCAAGCACCTTGTCAACATCCTCAAGCTGTACCAACTGAAACTCATTCAAGAAATCAGGACACGGCTGTGCTCTGGATACCTCGCTTGGTTCACCTGCTATAGCACTGGAGTCTAAGTCTTGGCGAATATTCACTTACTTGTGGTGATTGACAGAAACCAACTACTTGAGTAGGGTCTGTACAAGTGGAAATGTGGGCATACATGAAGGACTTCACCCCAACACAGTCCTAACTTCCAAGAAATGATGACTGAGGATTTTAGTCCTGGGGGAAATGAGTATCCCATAGAAAGTGCTCTGTGGCTTCATCAGCACTGCATAATGAAGGCCTGATGCAGTAGAATACATGTGGGCCAAGGTTAAGGTTCAGCTTGCCCCATCCTCCTTCATTTTTTTAATGTGCTTTCTCTGCCAAAATAAGTTGTGCATTTGCCCAAGAATGTCCCAAAAGTAAATTAAAGGTAGTTGCAGGGACAGCCCTTCCATTAGCTAAACTGAGGTGGTGGGTGCAAGAAGGAAGCAAATTGGTGACTCCCTTGAGCCCACCACTTGCCTCTACTGGCTGGTCTTGCTGCTGCTCAGCCAGGCTTTCTGCCTCTTTTTTCACCCTCTCCTTCCCTGTCTCACTCTAGGAAGAGCCAAGGGAATCCTTCCTCAGAGGAAGGCATTTTGGCAGTGAGAAAATGGAAATTTTACTCACCGTGAATTTCTATTTGTAGATAGTGCTGGAGGACATTCCTCAGTAGGGATGACTCCTACTGGTCGTGACAGGCAGGGTCTCTAAGCTTCTTTGTAGCCTCTCCAGACCAAACTGACAGAGCCAGGAACCCTCCTCAGGCCCCATATCCACATCTTCCCAGACGTCCCTAGAGTGGAAGCCTATACCAGGAGAAGCTGAAGAAAAGCGACAGACCAACACGGAACCAACGTGCTGGAAGACAGGTCACACATGAAGGGAAACACACAATACTAAACAACGTGTGCAAATGTAAGGCGCTGGCAGAAGCCCCAACTCCCCCACTCCCCCTCCCGCTCCAGAAGGTTGAAGCAGAGGAATGAGAGGTGGGTGGAATGTCCTCCAGCACTATCTACAAATAGAAATTCACGGTGAGTAAAATTTCCATTTTTGCTAGATAGTGCTGGAGGACATTCCTCAGTAGGGATATGACAGAGCAGTGTACTAGGACTCCGGGTGGGATTCCTCTGGCTAGGAGGCAACACCTTCTGGAGCACCTTCCTGCCAAATGCAGCATCGGCTGATGAGAATGAGTCCATTTTATAGTGCCTGATAAAAGTGTGTGGAGAAGCCCATGTAGCCGCCCTACAGATATCCATTATGGGGAACCCCCCCTAAACGCTGCTGAAGCCGCTGCCCCCCTAATTGAGTGTGCTGTGGTACCCAATGGAGGTTCCCTACCCAGAGCTTCATATGCATGTGCTATAGCCGCTCTGAGCCAGCGTGAGATAGAGTAGGTTGTTAACTTACACCCCTTTGATTTCCCAGAGAAGGCCACAAAGAGGGCCTCAGACCTCCTGAACTCTAAGGTACGATCCAGGTAGAAACGAAGAGCCCTCCTCACATCCAGTGAGTGCCACCTACGTTCCTGGGCACAGGAGGGAGCGGGGCAGAATGGAGAACCACTTCCTGTGACCTATGGAAAACAGAATTGATTTTAGGTAGGAATGCCGGGTCTGGTCGGAGGACCACCTTGTCCTGGTGGAACATGTACAGTTGAGGGTCCAAAGATAATGCCCCCAACTTGGAAACTCTGCATGCCGATGTAATGGAAACCAGAAAAACTGTTTTGAATGTCAAGAGGTTCAGAGAGCGGGTAGCCATCGGTTCAAATGGCGGTCCTGTCAACGCCGTCAGCACCCAGGTAAGGTTCCAGTTTGGAAACCTGTGAATCATTGATGGGGAAACCAGCATCACCCCTCTTAAAAAAACATTTAAGGAATGGGTTGGAGGAAAACGGCCCCCCCCAGGCATAACAAAATGCTACTAAGAGCTGCAGCTTGTCTCTTGATTGTGGCCGCGCTCAGACCCTTATCTAGGCCCGACTGGAGGAACCCTAGGGGACCCCTGATGTCTCGAGACCAAGGTTCCACTGTATTTGCAGAGCACCAGGACAAGAAAACCTTCCACGTGGACGAGTAAACCCGGTTCGTGGACTGTCTACGCGAGGCCAGTAGCGTGTCGAGCACTTTCCCCTTAAAGCCCTTACCGCTCAACCACAACCGCTCAGTCTCCAAGCTGTTAGCCGGAACAGCTCTGGTCGAGGATGGCAGACTGGTCCCTGAATCAGAAGATCCGTTCGAGAGGGTACCTGCCAGGGTGTCTTGACTGACATGTTCAGTAGGTCCGGAAACCAGGGACGTCGAGGCCAATGGGGTGTCACTATAATAAATTCCGCCGTCAAGGTCCAAACCCGCTGGATCGTGCGTTGTATCAGCCCAAACGGAGGAAAGGCGTACAGGAGGCCTTGTGGCCACGGTGTGACTAGTGCGTTTGTGCCCTGAGCCTGGTGACACGGATTTCTTGTGAAGAACCTGTCTAGCTGTGTGTTTGCGGGTGTGGCAAAGAGATCCACTACCGGTTCTCCCCACCTGCGCACCACCTGTTGGAAAACTTCTGGGTTCAGTTGCCATTCTGCCTCCTTGATGGCTGTCCTGCTGAGCCAGTCGGCTACAAAGTTGTTTGTGCCTGCCAGGTGTTCGGCCTTCAGAGAGGCAAGATGCCTCTACGTCCATTTGAACAGGCGCTCCGCCTCGAGCATTAGGCCCTTCAATCTCGTGCCCCCTTGTCTGTGGACATAAGATTTCACCGATGAGTTGTCGGTGCGTATGAGGAGATGCTTCCCCTTGATCTCTGGGGCGAAGACCTGTAGCCCCAGTCTGATGGCCTGTAACTCCAGTATATTTATATTGAGCTCCGCCTCCATTGCAGACCATGTCCCCAGGGCTACATTGTGGTCCAGGTGAGCCCCCCATCCGTACAAGCTCGCATCTGAGCTCATGATTATGCGTAGAGGATCTTCCAGGCTGACTCCGTGGGCCAACCTCTGAGGTTCCAGCCACCACCGGAGCTCTGTCCGTACTGTTGGAGGCACGGAGACCAAGCGTCTGTGTCGTAGGAGAATTGCCTCCTGGTAGGGCAGAAGGATCTGTTGTAGAGCTCTTGAGTGAAACTGGGCCCACTGAAATAGGTCGTATGCCGACACCATGGACCCCAAAAGCTGAGCTAGCCTCATCAGGTCCAATGCTGGTGCAGCAACTGCTTCCTGAAGCAACAGCTGAAGTCTCAAAGCCCTATCTTCGGTGGCCTCATGCGGAAAAGTTGCATGTCCAGGATCACCCCCAAGAGCGGAATAGTTTGGGATGGGGTCAGCATGCTCTGCTCCAAGTTCACTATGAAGCCCAGCCCTTGGAGCCATGATACAGTGAGATGGGTACCTGTGTGTGACTGGTCCCAGGATGGTGCTCTCACCAAGATGTCATCCAGATAGGGATGCACGCATATCCCCATTGTTCTGAGATGTGCCACCAGAACCCCCAGTACCTTGGTGAAAACCCTTGGTGCTGAGGAAAGGCCGAACGGCAAGGCCCTGTACTGGAAGTGTCTGTTGTTGTCTGCAGATTGGAATGTGTAGATATGCCTCGGAGAGGTCCACAGAGGTCAGCCATTCCTTTGGTCGACTAAGAAAAAAAAATTGAATATACCCCTGATTTCCTCTCTGAGGGAACTACTGGCTCTATTGCCCGGATGTTCAGCAGGTGCTGGATAGCTTCCAGGTAGCGCAGGTGCTTCTCCGGCCTTCGAGACCTTGGGGTGGGTCGAAACCGGTTGTGTGGAATGCGAAGAAACTCTATGGCATATCCCATGGACACTGTGTCCAGCACCCATTTGTCTGAGGTGATGCCTCTCCAGCGGGGGGCAAACTCTAGAAGCCTTGCTCGCACTCCGCGAGAGGCCTCTGGCAACCGCCAGTCAGGAGGAGGAGCCCTTTTGGACTCCCTTCTGGTTCCTTCCTGAGGAGAATGGGGTGCCTCCCGGTTTAGAGGAGGAAGTGTGTCCACCCCCTTTGTCTTGTCTGCCCCAGCGAAGCCTGTTGGAATGCTGACTGCGAAATCTAGAGAGCTGTTTTGAGGAACAAAAAAACTGGTTCTGCCTGCCCTTCCGTTCCTCTCTTCTGGCCATAGGGAGTGCTTTCTTCTTGTCCCTAGTTTCCACCAGGTGGGCCTCTAGAGGCTCCCCAAACAGCTTAGAACCTGAAAAAGGTAGGGCAGTGAGGCGGGTCTGTGACCCTGAGTCCACAGGCCACTGCCTGAGCCAAATGTTACGCCGTGCCACAGTGGAGGCAGCCATAGAGCGCGCTGCAAACTGTAGGGCATCCATGGATGCGTCGGCTGACAGGGCCGAGACGTACGCCATTTTGTTTAACCCATCCTTTACAAATTTGGGGACATCGTCCCATGCCCCAAACTCTTCAGCCCACATAAAAACCGCTCTGGAGAAAACTGAGGAAGTGGCTGCGGCTCTGAAGCCTACTGCATCTGCCTCAAAGCTCCTGCAAAGAGCCCCTTCGACTCGCTTGTCGCACTGGTCCTTAGGCCCCCCCTCCCCTTCTGTTGGGATCACTGCAGAGCTAGCAAGAGCAGCAATAGGCGGGTCCACTGTGGGAAAACGCAGTCTTGCCATGATCCTGTCGGCAAAAACGTAATGTTTCTTTGCCCACTTGGCAGGTGGCTTTGGTTTGCATGGTGATGACCATTCAGCATCCCACACGTCATCAAACGCCTGGGGAAAGGGAACTGAAACCTGCTTAGTGTCCATGGAGGGGAAGGCCTTTTTTGCACCTGCCGAGGCTGACTGAGTGGGTGCATCGCCTCCCGCCTCAGCCTCTGGCAGTTGTAGCACTCTGCAGGCCTTGGAAAGGAGCGGCTGAAAAACCTCTGGAGCAAAGAGTCTGGGTTGCATCTGGGTGACCTCTATTTCCTCACCCGAAAGCTCCCCCTCTTCCCTGTCCTGCTCAAGTAGTTCTTCAGAATCTGATAGTACCACCTGTGGCACAGGAGCCTGCCTGGGCGACTGTGCCTGTGCCTGCCGATCCCGAACCATTGAGGATGAGGGACCTGCATGAGTCTGTGGGGAGGAACGCCTTGCTATCCCCCCCCAACGCGCTATGACCCAGGTGCTCCTTGTCACCCCTGGGTGCATCCTTAGCTGGCTCACTGTAAAATGTAGGAGGGTGGGGGCGAGCCCCCTCGCCTCATGTCTTGATTGGAAACGGAAGAGGACCTGGAGTGGCTGTCTCTTAAAGATGAGCTGCCATGCCTGTCCTCCCTGCTGGAGCCTGTGGAGGAGGATAAGTGCCTCCGCTTTCCCCTGTGGGGACGCTTCCTCAAATGTTTGCGCTTCTTACTTTTACGTGCGTGTGAGAGAGAGAGCCACTGACTTCAGAAGCAATGAGCTCTTTAACCCAGGTCATAAATTTGGGAAACAGAGTGGGGGGGAAAAACATCCATACCTTCATCTAGGAGATTCATCCCCCCGCTGTCTACGCTCTGGGACGGAGAGAAGACTGATTGTTGTGAGTCCTCTAGGTCCCTTGCCTCCCCCACGTGGCAGGGCTCTTGGCGGGAAGGCGGAGAGGAAGCGGGTGAGGCCATAATATGGCGGCCTTGACTCCCTGACGCTGAGGGAAAAGCGCGGGAATCACTTTACAGGCGAGCCGCGTTAGCGGGCGCCGCTCAACCCCCTGCTGAGACGTTCTCCCACGACGAGGCAAGCCTTTGATGAAGTGGGGGGGGAGCCAGGAGCCGCGATCCCGCTGACCGCGAGGGTTGCAGAAACGCGGCTCCGCGGAGCAAGGTGACAGACTCCCGTCTGGGCGGCTGCTGCTCTGCTGGTATGCTGCAGCTAGCCGCGCTCCGCCCTTCTTCGGCCTCCTTTCCGACGCCTGTGAACCCAGCCGGGTTCAGCCTAGCCTCACAAACCCCAGCCCCACGGAGTGACGGTAGGGAAGGAGAATGAAACAGGCAGGGAGGAATAAAACCAACGTAAGGAGAGGAGAAAATTAGCATAAGAAAAAACGCTAAGAGGAAGAATCAGAAAGCGAAAGAAAGAAGCTCTAATAGAGAGGAGAGATTAACTCTAGACCTTCACTGACCGCAGGCAGGGCCGGTCTGGAGAGAGGGACGACTCCTCCCACAGGAGAGGCTACAAAGAAGCTTAGAGACCCTGCCTGTCACGACCAGTAGGAGGAGTCATCCCTACTGAGGAATGTCCTCCAGCACTATCTAGCAAATGCTGCTCACTGCAGTGCTAAAAATGTTGCAGAAACTTAGAACAGAAGGTTTTCCTGGACGCGACAATGGACTGGATGAGAACTAACAAACTGAGACTCAATCCTGATAAGACTGAGATGCTGTTGGTGGATGGTTTTTCCAATCAGATGGTGGATACATATCCTGTCCTGGATGGGGTTACACTCCCCCTAAAGGAACAGGTTCGTAGTCTGGGAGTCGTTCTAGACTCTTCCCTGTCACTTGAGGCTCATGTAGCCTCTGTGGCATGGAATGCGTTCTACCAACTTCGATTGGTAGCCCAGCTACGTCCCTACCTGAGTAAGGAGGATCTTACATCAGTAGTACATGCTCTGGTAACCTCACGTTTGGATTACTGTAATGCGCTCTACGTAGGGCTACCTCTGAAGACGGTTCGGAAGCTACAGCTGGTGCAAAATGCGGTGGCCAGACTGCTAACAAGAACGAAGCGGTCTGACCATATAACACTTGTTTTGGCCCGCTTGCACTGGCTTCCAATACGCTTCCGGGCCAAATTCAAAGTGTTGGTATTAACCTATAAAGCCGTATATGGCGCGGGACCTCAATATCTGTCGGAACGCCTCTCCCGCTATGAACCGGCTCGTACACTACGGTCTGCTACGAAGGCCCTCCTCCGGGTCCCGACTCATAGGGAGGCCCGGAGGGCAGTGACAAGATCAAGGGCCTTCTCAGTGGTGGCCCCCGAACTATGGAATAGTCTCCCCGAGGAGGTTTGCCTGGCGCCGACACTATCATCCTTTCGGCGCCAGGTTAAAACCTTTCTCTACTCCGAGGCATTTAAATTTTTTGTTAATGATTGTAATGTTTGTAATTTGATTTTAGCCTTTGCTGTTTTTAGACTGTGAAATTTGATTTTCGACTGATGTTTTGTATTATATTGTATTTTATTGTATCTATGTTCACCGTCCAGAGAGCTATTGCTAGTCGGGCGGTATATAAGTTTTAAAAATAAATAAAATAAATAAATTCCTTTAAAACCATTTCCCCAAGTTTAGGCAACATTTTTTAGTTGCTGCAGCAGTGCAGGCACTCTCAGTTGCGCCCTGCCCAGAAAGCCTTGCTCTGCTAGTCAGATACTCATGCAGAGAAGCACCAGCCTGCAGTGATAAACCTCCATTTGTTTACTGAGAGTCTGGAGACTCAGCCCACCACGGCTCTCAACAATGTCCCTTCAGAATCTGCTTAGATCTTCTGGTACTCCTGTACCTAACTTTGGGGGATAAAATGAGCAGATGTCATGCAATAGCATAGCAGACCTCCAAATCCCCATCTGCCAAGGCTTCACTTTGGTATATTAAAAGGACCATCTCCACCTACAGACTTAAGTTCTCCTTCTATGTGAAGACGTCTCTTTTCCCCATACCTTACAAAAGAGAAAGATTCAGACACTGTTTTTAAAAAAACCCATCCATTCAGCTTGGAGGTGAGTTTGCTTGGCAGGGGTTGGAGAGATGAAGAGGAATTATAGCTGTTCAGTGATACAGCTAAGATCAAATATTGTCAAGATTTGATTGAGTTCTGGTACTGGTGGGAGATGGCAGGTTTTAGTCACGTATATGTTAGAGGAGGGGAAAGTATTTTACACAAGATGTTTTTAAAGTGCCTAACAAATCCAAGCAAGCACATACCTGTGAGGTAAAACGCCTTGTACTGGTCAAGACGAAGAGCCTCTATCCCTCCGTATTTTCCAGCTGCCCCACTGTTGGGATGGAACAATGTCTACAGGGGGAAAAATCCAGGAGTTTAGAAAATCAGCCCTTTTGCTCAGTATAGCTTCAGCAGGAAACACACAGACTCAAGCTACACAACATGCAAAAGGCACATTTGCTGTCAAAAACAGCAGCCATACATATTGCCCACTTCCGCGTCTCCTGATAATATTCGGACCCAAATGAGATGTGCCATTTAAATGCATCTTTGCATTTAACGTGTGTGTGTATGCTTAAAAATGCAAACAGCATCTGCTGGGCAGGTGGGGTGATGAAAGTGCTTCAAAAACTGAATGGTTGGTTGTAGTCTGTACTCTGGTAAACAGGTTTTGTAGGTTTGTGCATTGTTTTTAAAACTTGTAAAATCTTGTTGGACCAGGACAGTAGTTGGATTATTGGAAACAATGCCTCTGTCAAATCCTTTCAGTTCTCTTAGGTTATTACCCTATACCCATTTATCAGAGAGAAAGACTCAATGTGCTTGACAGAACTTACTTTTGGGTAGGTGTGTCTAGGATTGCACTGTTAAACACTATTGTGTCACCATTCCGGCTGTGGTATAATCCTTGAAATGCCACAGATGGAAAACACGCAGGGTTGCTCTGAGCATTGTTTTCTGGGTTGCTGAAATGAAACTCACACGTAAGTGCAGATTTCTCTTGCCGAAATCCACCCATGCAGGATCCTACCTTTAACTTCTATCTTATTTGCATGACAACGTCCTAACACTCACATGCTTGGGCCAACTTGGGACAGCCATAAATCTGTTTTGATTCTCAGTGAGCGCTCTCTAACAGAGGCATGATCCAGGTCATTCATATATTTCTCCTTCCATGCCAAAACCAGGTTGATCACTACACCTAACTCAGGTTTCTCTTCACCCAGTTGTCTCTTTTGATCTCTCCTAAGTGCTTAATCCCTCCAGGTCTCAATTTCTCATATATACAATGACCACAACAGGCATTTCTGTGCTCCACAAGACTTTTGTAAGGAAAATCAATACATTCAGGGGGCCATTTGATGTGACAATAAACTGGAGGAAGGACTGTAGGTCAGCGGTAATGCATCTGCCTTGCATGCAGAAGGTCCCAAGTTCAAATTTGTCCAAATGCAAACACAATTTGGGTTGGTCTTTCACAGTCCAATGCACTTCCTGTGTAGGGCAGTACAATATTTCAGAGGGGGTCAGGTCTCCTGCTCCCTGGTGCATTCACTGCCCAATTTCCCTCCTTGTTAAAGTTTGATAGAAATATCTGTTGGCTGTAGGTACGTTCTTAAACCACAAGGTTTTTTGCCTATTAGTGAATATTTAAAGAGCTGTCCCCCTGTGTATTTTCTACTAACGATCCTCCAGTTTTTCATGAAGATGATTTATACATTTGATGGCTGAGAGATACTGGCCATGACACCCATGAAATTAATAACTGAGAGAGTATGTTATTGCTTTTAAATGTCTTTAGATGTTCTACATGTTTTTTTTAATGTTTTTTAATTGTTTTCTTAATACGTTATTTTAAATTGTAGTGGTTTAAAATTTTGCTATTTGCTGTCCTGGGCTTCTTTGGGTGGAAGGGAGGGAAAGAAATGAAACAAATAAACCCAGTGATGAGTAAAATAAAAAGCTTGGCAATATCATGCCAACTCGGGAGGAATGAGGGGAGGGGAGAAAGAGGCAGTCCCCTTTCTTACTGGTGATTCAGTGCAAGGTGGGACTTGTAGCTAGGGAAATTTGGTATGGTTTGCATTTAAGCCCAAACCTACCTAATTCACACTTTCCAAAACCATATGCTAACCAAAATATAGCCATCCTTTGAAATTCATACTTCTCCAAATTTTGCAGTTCTCCAGCTGAGTGATGTGTACAAAAATCTGTATCCTCGGGGAAAGTATGCCTTAAAACTCACATATTAATGAAAATAGCATACAAAAATGTGTATGTCAATACTACATACAAAATGTATTAGGAAAAACTTGTGTTAAAATACTGATAATTTTTCATGATTTATTTTAAAGTCACAAATTTCTGTGGAAATATGGAGAATAATTCACGATTGGAAAAATGAGACACTGAGAGAACCCAATATTGACATATAGGCCCCTCCCTCCTTGTAGCCTCCTCTGTTTGTGTTCACTCTGTTTCAGGTCTGTCTAAGGCTCAGGACACGTCGCTTGGCTGGTGTGTCTCTAAGTCAGGACAGCGTTAACTAGTGCTAGCTTGGGTATTTTTGAAATGGCCTAATTCAAACATGTATGCACGTCTTGAACCTTTCTTTGTACTTTTAACCCACCCATACAATAAAGAATGGCATCTACCTACATAATCCTATATTTTCCTATTTTTTACATTGATCCTTATCTGTATAAATAACTATACTTAACAAGAGTTCTTTCTAAGGATACCAAGTTTTTAAAAACCCGCCTTGATTGCTGGCTGCATACTTCCCCTGATTAGCAAGAGGAACACAAAACCTTGGCTGGGGCAGACAGGCTGATCTTAAAATGATTCTTCCCCAGAATATGTCTTTGTTTTGGACATCCAGCATTCCATAATTCCCTGGTGGTAGCAGTTATGAAGAAAGCACCCTTGCTAGCAGATTAACAGTGCAACCCTACGCATGTCTGCTCAGAAGTACACCACACTTACCTGGGAATAAGTATATAGTGGATACTGTATAGGAATGCAACCTAAAACACTGTGCATACTTGGTCTGTGAGCTTTACTCCCATGGAAACACAACAGAGAGTATGAAATTAGAGGTAAAAACCATGGCAGAATGTTCTTAGCATTTGAAACATGACTGGGTTGAGAAAAGGGTTAAAAAAAAGCAGCTAGATTGGGTTCTGGTAATTAAGGTCTCCATGTATGTCCTAATACTGTACAGAGAAAAAAAAGCATCACAATTATTTATTATTTCCCCCTGCAAGATGCAAGTATAGGTACATCTGAAGTCAAATCATCCACTAGTAGGGTGCTCTCTAGGAGTGAGTGACAGAAAGTGTCCGCTCTCCTAAACCATTCTGAAATGAACCAATTTTATTATACAGCCACAAGAGTGGCTGTATACTGTAGCCAGCATGGATTTTTTGCATTCCACAAAGTTAAACTGAAACTACCCCCTCATGCCATTCTGCTGATTCCCATATGCTCATTTCAAAACAAAACCTTACAAAACTTATACTTGAACTCAGAAACACTTGCTTAACAACCTTTTACGTTTTTATGGCAATACACAAAACACTTAGAGAGAATCTAGAGTTCAAAGTCTAAAATGAGGGGGGAAATCCAGACCCCTGTTGGATTTTTTTTCTCAGTGTTCTCATAATTTGTCGAGATTAATTAAAAAGCAGCCATGTTCACAGAGTACCTATAATCCTACTACTGACCTTGCCCCACACTCTGACCTTCATCTTCTGCAATTTAAAACTTTAAGAAATGCCTGGATGATTTTTAATTAAGAAATTTAACATTGGAGGCAATGATAGCTCAGGCATGCTCAGTAAGAACCAACTGTAAGTGTTCTAAAAGCCAGACTCACAGCTGTTTGGTTTTGCTAATCAGGCGGCCACACACATACCAGACATTTATTCCACTTTAGAAAAAGTGGAATAGCTTCCCCCAAAGAATTCTGGGAAGTGTAATTTGTGACGGGTGCTGAGAGGTGTTGGGAGACTCCTATTCCCCTGACAGAGCTCCAGTGGCCAGAGTGGTTTAACAGTCAGCCCCTCGTAGCTCTGTGAGGGGAAAAAGTTGTCTCCTAGCAACTCTCAGCACCCTTTATAAATTACACTTCCCAGGATTCTTTGGGGGAAGCCATGACTGTCTAAAGTGAAATAAAAGTCTGGTATGGATGTGGCCAGGGGTAGCTTTGGTTTAAATTTGGGTGGGAGACTACATGTGCCTGCTGTAGAATAAAAAGGTGTGGGAAACCCTGAAAAACAATGATACTGTTCATAGCTTCCCTTCTGCCCAGGGCCCACCCACCCAATCTCCTCCCATCCCCATCCCTCTCCTGTCCCCCTTCTTCCCCTTCTCTCCTCCTCCCTTCCCCTCCCTCAGATCAGTTTTACCTAAGCATGATTACACAGGAGTAAATTCCACTGAACTCAAAAAAACATGCAAACAATCAAACCTGCCCCCTCCTCCCACCCCTCCCCTACCTCTTCCCCTCCCCCTCCAATCCCCTCTCCCTCCTTCCCCCTTCTCTCCCTTACCCCTTCTCCTCCCCTATGGTCAGTTTTACCTATCCTAAGCATGATTGCACAGGAGTAAATCCCACTGAACTCTATTAGCATGCAAATGATCAAACCTGCCCTCCTCCCCTCCCCCTTCTCCCTGCTCCCATCCCCCTCCTCCCCTCTGCCCTTCCTGTCCTCCTCCCCTACCCCTGCCCTTCCTCCTCCTCCTCTCCCCTATCCTAAGCATGATTGCAGGGAAGTAAATCCCACTGAACTCAATAAGCATGCAAATAATCAATACATTCTCAGCAAACTTGCACAGGATCCCATTTTACCTCCCAGATTAAATAGCAGAAAAATTCACTAATAGGCAAAAAACCTTGCAGTTTAAGAACATACCTATAGCCAACAGGTATTTCTATCAAACTTTAAAAAGCAGGGAAATTGGGCAGCTATAGTGAATGTACCAGGGGAGCAGGAGACCTGACCTCCTCTCTGAGATATTGGACTGCCTTACAAATTTGTCAAAATGCAAATGCAATTTGGGTTGGTCTTTCACAGTCCAATCCACATCCTGTGTAGCTTGGAAGAATTTGGTACATGTGCCTCTGAGCATATGATGAGTGGTGGCAACACCTGCAATCAGCCCAAATGACAGAAACAAAACACGTGCTGTGCTGATCTTGTCTTAGCTGAAGCTTACATGTATGTGAAATGGAAAAGTGCTCCTCAGTACAGCACCATTCAGAATAGATTATGTGTTTGTACATCTTCAAACCACTCTCAGGGCTTGCACACAGATTACATTATAAACTCTGGCTGCTTCATTACAGAGGCAACTTCTGCATTTACATCTGGGTGGCTGCATGCCAGTTCTGAGAAGTGGTTACCCATAATTCACTAGCGATGCATTAGAATGCGAGGAGTAATGATGATGAGAGCCAGTGTGGTGTAGTGGTTAAGGTGCTGAACTATGACCTGGGACACCAGGGTTTGAATCCCCACACAGCCATGAAGCTCACTGGGTGACCTTGGGCCAGTCACTGCCTCTCAGCCTCAGAGGGAGGCAATGGTAAACCACCTCTGAATTCCCCTTACCATGAAAACCCTATTCATAGGGTCGCCATAAGTCGGGATCGACTTGAAGGCAGTCCATTTCCTTTTTTTCTTGATGATAATCCAGAGACAGTCAGATGACAACTGTCTAAAAGTAAAATTTCTGTTTCCCTGGGGTACATTCTGCTGTTTAAAAAAATGCAGTGTTTGCTCAACCTTTCACATGTGGTTCCCAAACTTAGGAGTATTTTATTTGTTGTAGAAAATATACCAAAGCACTTATAGTTTTTTTTATTTGTGAAGGGAGAAAAAGCAACAATATCTTCCCATAATCACCAAAAGTGTACTATCATACATTTATGTATACTATACAACATTTTAGTTCTTCCTGTTCCATTCTAGAATACAAGAATGAATATATTCATTTATGTGTAACATCTCGTGCTCAAAAGATTTCAAAACCATGGAAGTCATTATTGAACAACTTGACCACCCCTTCATTAATCTTCCCTAACCTGGTGACCTGCAGATGTTGTTGGACTTCATCTCTCATCAGCCCCAGCCAGAATGGCCAATAGTCAGGGATGATGGGAGATGGAGTCTAGCAACATATGGTGGGCACCAAGTTGGGGAACACCGCTCTATGTTCTAGCACACATCTGTGTAGCATCTCACTCTATAGTAATTAAGATTAGAAGAAATGCTGGTCTAGATGTCCTGGTCCTGTTAAGTCAGTTACATTCCTACCTACCAGGGACCTGAGCCATTCCAGCGCTGCTATGATTGGAGCAGGTCATCATACCTCTCAGGGCTAAAGAAACAGCTCCTTAAGATCTCTCCTTAACACTCTTTCCATAGCCCATTCACAGATTCTTTCCCCAATTACAACAATCCTCGACATCACGCAGCTTCAGAGAACTGCTTGTTCTCAGGACTGCTGTGAAATTGCTGTTCCAGATCCCCAGCTGGCATGTGTAGCTCACATGAATGCCAAGACAAAACTCATCTCTTGTTTGTGAATGAGACTTGCAACTGTGAGAAGTTAGGAAAACTGCCCTGGCATCTGGAGACACCAGAGTTAACCAGCAGGTTTTTCTGCTCAACAAGGAAACTATGTGGAAACTCTTCCTGCTTTGATCAGGTCATTGGTTTGTCTCTTCTTAGCCAGAGAACTGATGCTGAACATTTTTACCGCCTGTGGGGACTGAGCATCTGTATTCCCATTGAGCATCAGGGGACATCATCAACAACAACTACAATAATGCAAACAGCTGTCCTGCTCCAGTCTTCTCACATAACAGCAAAAAAAATTTTTTTTTACAAAGTACTGACACACTAAACAGGAAGCAATTTAGTGGGAATATTAGACCCCTGCCCAAGCAAACCCCAGAACAACTGTACAAAAGGAAGATTAATAATAAGGTACATAACAGATTCCCTAATTGCTCAAAATGCTTCACATATATGATCTCAAGAATACAAGCATAACATGAAAAACGAGAAGTCACAGTGAGTTTTTCACATACAGGCCAAGTTCAGACATAACACAAAATGATAGTTTACTGCTACATAAACTAGCCAGGGCCTGCTCGCTCACCTGTTTCCGTCCTACTCTTTCATGCTCACAGGAGACCAGCAGCTTTCACTTCCAATTTAAAACAAGTCATGGTTCCCCAAGGGGGCTCTGATTTGCTTGAATTCTCCTTAGCAAAAAGAAACTAGGATCAAATCATGATTTCAGAGCCTAATGTCCTCATTAACTATAGTTTACTTTAAACAAACCACAGTTCCTTGAGTTTGGATGACATGGGGAACTAGGTTGGAGTTTCCGATCTCATCCTCGTGGGAAAAAAGATGAGGACAGGGAGGGGCGAGTCCATGATCCAATCACCGTGGCTCATTCATGTAGTGGAAACATGGCTTTAGTTCAACACACTGAGGCCACTTCCAAATCAGTGCAGACACGTTTTTAATGCTTAGCTTAGAATAACAGAACTAAGTTAATTACAACTGTCCTTCACCCTGAGTAGCCTGTACAACTCTAAGGAAAGCATCATTCTACCCATATTACTGACATGAGGGGAAGAGTAGGTTGGAGAAGCTAATTCATAGCCGTGCTGAGATTTCAACCAGGGATGTCCAGCTCATAGCTTTATGGTCTTAAACCATTATGTTACATGAGTTCCAAGTTGAGTATTCCACTATATGAACAATAAAAAAATCCTTTTTGTCATGGTAGCATTCACCCTTGAACCTCTGCCACCTCATTCTACCCCTTATTAGCTCAACTTCCATCATTCTCAACTCAGCAGCCAAAGAAGAGGGAGGGACGTGGCTGTGACTATCATGAAGGGATCCTGCACTTCTGAATTTGCTGCTACGCTACTGCTAATCACCCCACAAGGAATGCTGTTGCCAGGCAGGGGCATCACTACCGGGGTGCGGAGGGTGCAGACCGCACCCGGGTGACACCCTGAGGGGGGTGACACCCAGAGCCGCCCCACCCTGCACCATTTCCCAGCAAAGGAGCCGAGAAGCTCTCCAGGTTGGCACAGCCAACTCCTCCTTGGAGGCGGGCGGGCGGGCGAGACCGAAAGCAGGCGCCCGCTCACTGGCAGTGAAGCTGGGACAGGCCTTCCACCGCCAGCCTGGAGCATGTGGTGAGTGCGTGCACGTGTGCACGCAAAACCAGCCACCCCCGTCCATGCACCTGGGAGGGCGCGCGCCAGAGGTCCGTACACACCCCCGCTAGTGACGCCGCTGTTGCCAAGACCATTTTAGGATTCAGATTTTGGAATGCCAATTTGTCCTGGACCTTTTACAGGCCACAACATGTCTGAAGAATAGATTTGTGGGGGAGTGAAGAGGCAGAAGGGCGAGGGTGGAATTTAAAATGCAAGTAATACAACTTTTAACAATGTCTGGGGTTTTATTATTATTTATCCTGCAATAGAAAAGACAAAAATAAACCAATTGCCAAAAAAGGTTCAAAGTTAGATGTTGTTCCTCAAGACAAGAAGGTTCACTGAAATAAACCACATGTTTTTTGACTGTCTTGTTTTCCTAAAAATCTGTAGGAAATGGGGGAAGGGAAGTCCTTTGTTCAAGAGACCATCAAATTCAGAGTGGGAAATTTTACCAACTCCTTAAGATTCAGGCTGGGGGAGGGGAAACCAGTAGTCCTTTTCTGGAGCACAAAGAATAAAAAATAGTTGGCCTATTATGACAAAGAATAATGAACTCAATTCTGCAATTTTAACTTTTAAAGAAGTTCACCAGACAAGCAAGGAAAACCAACAAGAATCATAACAGAGACACTTGTACTGCAAAACTGTGAATAACCATAATGATAATAGAAAACAATAACTTTCTAACAGTAGCTGTCAGAACTATACACAAATCAAATACTTAAAAGGAGGACCTGGTGTGCAGCACAATCCTAGGCATGTTTACTTTGAAATCTCAAAGCATCTACAGCAAAGAAAATCAAGATCATTTGATTGTACAACAGACCGAACAGTAGCGATAACAGCATCCTAGATGTGTGAACAGCATATGTGATTGCCTCTGTAAATAGAACAAAACTAAGCCCACCAAGGTCAATATAGAATGATCTGACCAGTTGTGTATATGTGGTTCAATACATATTGACACAAGAAACTTGGTGCTTTGCCATTTGAAGTAAACATCGCCCAGCTTAATTCTAGTCAAGGAACTGAGGCACATTTAGCATCACAATCAACCTTGTGGCATAAATCATGCAGAGATCTCATTAACAGTATGCATCATACACAAGACAAGAGCACAGAACAGTTAGGGCATCCAAAATATTCTGCAAGCCTCATTAAAACGAGAAAACTAGTAGACTTTACTGCAAATAAACAAGCTGACCTTCAGGGTCTTTTCTGTGACAGAAGTGGAAAGGGAAAATTGACAAAGGGACTGGCATTAAGTACCAAGAGGGAAAAATGCAACAGCATATACTGTAGGAATAGCCAAAATGGTGCCATCCAGGTGTTCTTGGACTCCAACCCCAGCCAATATGGCCAATGGTCAGGGATGCTAGGAGTTGTAGCCAGGCAACAGCTGGAGGATACCATGTTGTTACCCCTGGAGTAGAGGGACACCAAAGTTCACATAAAACTGATCAGCAAATGATTTACAGTACAATTCTACGCAAGTCTACTCAGAAGCAAGTCCCATTGAGTTCAATGGGAGTTACTCCCAGGTAAGTGTGTATAGTGGTGCAAGTGATTGTGGCAATTAGAGATACGAGGTTGTATCTTTTTATTTGCTCAGGCATATAAGTGTTTGTTATGCTGTTAGACTGCTTTATTTTAACTGCTCTAAATCTATTTTATTGTTTATTTTCACTGTATTGTTGTATTTTATCTTGGTATAAATAGTTTAGTCATGCCCATAGCATACCGCCCTGGTATCCATGAAGAATGGTTTAATTTTTTAATTAATTAACTAATGCAGCTTATCATCTCAAATGCCACGGTCCTGCCAACACCAATGCCTATTTTCTTTAATAATAATAATAAAAAGAATTCAGTGATAGCCCATTAGGTGGTGGGAATTTTGTTCAACTTGTTCCATACATACAGAACACAAAGGGTAAGATGACAATAATGCTGTTTTTGAGTTGGCTCATCTTGGTCAAATCTAAGTAGCTCATCTCAAAGCACTGGGCCAATGACACAATGAGTAAATCAATCACTATGCATCTCAAAGGGAAATTAATTGTGGCCATTCCTCATCTCAGGGCCCAATCTCAAGGACGGGATGTCCTCTTGATGTTCAAAAACAACATCGAGCAAGCTATCAAGAACAAGTGCAGACACTGCTAGAATAATGAGTCATCACATGTTGCTTATCAAGAATGATTCTTTGAAGGGGATCAAACCATGAACCAAACTACAAACAAAGTTTATACCATATTCTCTTGCAGCCATTGTGTATAAAACAACGCTCCTTGCCATTCAACACTGAGCATTTCACGCCTTATTTTATTCAACTGTATGAAGAGAAGGCAAAGAGACACCCAGCAACTCAGGAAGTTCATCATAGCAGGGTTGGAAAGACACCAGTGGCAATATATCTAACTATAAAAACATATCGCAGCTAGGATTGTGAACTGATTGACTCAATGTATCATCTTGATCTCTTGTACTTTGTTGTGACCATTTGTTCATCAGTCACCGTATTGACAGATCTTGCTAAAGTCTCCTGTTGACATTGCCAATACCCAAGATGCAGTTTATCCTACACATTTACACAATGAAATTTTTACAACTGCAGCAGAGGTCATTTTATTTATTTATTTCTACATGCACCAACTATTCAGTAAAAATTACTCCCAGGGTGACACTACAATCACTTTAAAACAATTTAAGCAACAAAACTGTCAACCAATCAACAAAAACAACAAGCATAAAACAAAAGACATAGACTAAAACAGGTGTGAGCTAAAACAATTCAAGTGATGTTTTTAAAAATACTGGAAAATATAAAGGTCTTTGTCTTGCGCCAGAAAGACTTGAGAGCAGGTACCAGGTAAGTCTCCCTGGAAAAAGTGTTCAGGAACAAGCTGCCACTGCCAAAATGGCCCTCAGTAGTTGCCAGTCAACTAAGCCTAGCAGGCAGGGGCACTCAGAGAAGGGCCTCCAATGAAGATGGGAATGCACAGGTAAGTACATGCAGGGAAAGACAGCACTAAACCAGCTCCATATAAAAAGAATACCAAAAGCCCATCAAGTCCTTCAACCTGTTTCCCATGTTGGCCAGCCAAATGTCTCCTACGGGCATGAATGCACAGGTCCAACACCACAGCCATTGTTGCTCCCCAGCAAATTGTACTCAAAGGCATAATGGACATTTCCCTGGTGCAGCATCTTCATCCTCCTCTACTGTCCAGCTAAGATTCATACACTTCCATAATAGATAATGTTTCCATGTTGCATAAAGATTATGTAGTTAACAACAATTTACCATACAATATCATCTACCAGGCAGTACATATGTTAGCTCGGTACATATGTTAGCTCGGAGGAAGATGGTGGCCTGATAGGAAAGACACTGCTCTCGTCTGCTCTACAAACTGCTCCTCTAAAGTGCTGTGTAAAGTACAGCTTGAACCTTGCAATTTTACATCTGGTCTACTTCCTTCATTAGCAACACTAATTTCAACTCCTTATCTTGGCAATTGTCCGGGTGGCCTTGAGAGTGTTAAGGACGGCGCTCTGTATTTTTTTTTCCTCCTTGCCGGCATTAATTGAACAGAGTACCCTGTGGAAACTGCTAACATTCATCTTCCAACACCCAAGTAAGCAATTTTTTATTCATCTTACTACCGGAGACGATACTAAGGATGGAGAAAAACCAGGGAAAATACTCATTTTGATCCATGTCCCATTGTTTCTTTTTTCTTTTTTGGACTGTTACAGCTGTTGCAATTCTAATCCCGGCTTCCCCTTGTTTTCTTAGAGAAAAAACACCATAACATGGTCCACACCAGGAATACTTATAGAAAGCTGGGAATGCCCCTGGAGGGTGAACAGCCTCTACCTATAAAAACAGCAAAACGGTCAATTATCACTCATTTTTTTCCCCTTGTGCAAAGGCAGCGAATAGATCCTCTTGACGAAAGAGACAGGGTTGGTGAGAAAGTGAATATGGGGTCTCAAGAGGGTGACCTACCCATCTCCAGTCATGACAATACTCCCCTGGACTGGTCTTTGGATATGAAGGGAGCTCTTCAAATGGATTTAATTGACCTCCCCCCCCCCATAATCTCGCTTTTGAGTTAGAGCAGGCTCAAAGTTTGGCTAAGCAGCAGGCATTCAATATTCCAGACAATTATTCTGTTCTCGAAAAAAATAGAGAGGACATGAAGCTGTCCAATCAACCAACTTCCAACTATCTTTCTCCTACAAATCTAAAAGCAAGAACTGACACATTAAATCAACCAGATGGCCAACAATACATCGATCACATACCATTGGAATGCTGGCTCCACATGCTCTCCAGAGAAATATCTTGTATTAATTTTTTTTTAACTGAATCTAACAACTACCCTGGTGGAAGTTTACAAGACATTTGGCGGTCATCAGGAAAATGAGTCTAGATCTGGCTACCAACCCACCAGCTTTGTGCAACTTTCAAAGTCTAGGAAATATAAACGGAAGGCAACTTTGGAACACAAAAGAACCTCCAGGAATAAAAGATTTACAACCATCAAGAAGAGCAAAAATATTAAAAACGTCAAGCTCCATCGAGGCAGAAAAATGAACTTTACAAAAAAATTTAAACTATTAGATTCTATACTTAAAATGAGGAGCAGTCAAGAGATCAAAGCTACAAGACAGGATGATTGCCCAAAGTGTGTTAAAGCCAAGTCTGAAGGCTCTGTTGTAATGGTCACTTCCTTATCACCGCCTCTTTCTACTAATAGCCTGCCACAACTTCATTCTTCAGAGCTGCAGGATTTGCGCTCTTTAGCATGCCGAGACTCTAACCCTCCCCAGAATCTGACAAAAGAGACTAGATGGAGTCTAAAACTCATTCCTCAAAAACTAGTTTTAACTAATTGTTCTAGAACATATACCTGTTGCACTCAGCTTGCACGCAATAGCAATGCTAGTGGTAGCCAGTGATTTCAATGCAAGAATTTATGCGAATGACAGAGCGTTATATGCTTATTTTCATGAAATCCCTCTGCCTATAGATGAGGCGCTCAACCTAACTGAAAGACAGTCCAAAGATTCAGGATGTAATTATGCAGGCTATTGTCTCCTTCAAATGCTCCACAACCTGAATCTGACCATGTTGAACGGCTCTGTGGACGGTGATAACAGTGGTGAGTTCACTTTTTTTCTGGATCCAATGCCTCTGTAATTGACTTCTTTATAGTATCATCTGATTTTTTAAGATCAGTTGCCAGATGCACAGTTGGGAATCGCATGGAGAGCGACCATCTCCCATTAGTTGCATCATTTTACTGTGCCAATATACGCCCCCAGGCTGACTGGTCTCCAGTTGTGGGTATAGACTTACCAACGAAAATTGCCCTCACCAAATGGTCGCCTAAATTAGAGTTAGAAATAAAGGGAATACTATACTCAGATAGAGGTAAATATACTAGCATTGTATCAAGAACTGTCTGCGGAACTCCAAAAATGTTTAATCTTAAACCATGTAGTAAGGCCTCATGCCTCTTTGTTCAACTCCAAACCTTGGTTTGACCAAGAGCGTCTAGCCATGAAGAAACTTCTAGCTAAGAAGTACAGAATATATAGAGACCTTGACCTCTCAGCTCTGCCTATGGAATATCTAGTGCTGAAAAAGAATTATAAACTACTGATTAAGAAAAAAAAAAGGTTGGCACAGACACAGCAATTGAAATCTCTAATCCAGGCCTCAAAGGCCAAAGATGCGGCCACCTTTTGGCGACTTGTAGCCAGGGGATGGCCCAAACCACCCCCTTGGCCCAAATATTATATTTCCATACAAACATGGGAATTGTATTTCTACAACATCCACTCAAAGGGGCAGGAGCAATTCCAACATACTGTGGGCATCCCAAAAGATCTTCCTGACTGGCCCTTGGTATCCACCAAGGAAATTTCTTCTCTTATTGCAAGGCTGAAAGTGGGCAAGGCACCTGGACCCGATAATATCCCTCCTGAAATATTCAAGCATAACATTGAGTGGTGGACTCCAGTTCTAGCAGCTCTCTTTACGACCATCGACCGCACGGCTCGTATTCCTGAAGACTGGGGTCTAGCTACTATTATTCCAATTTACAAAAGAGGCCTTCGTTCTGATCCAGCCAACTACAGGCTAATTAGCTTGCTAAATATAGTTAGCAAGTTATATGCCTCTCATTTGCTTGATAAATTACAAAGCTGGCTGGTACAAGAGAATATTTTGGCCGAGGAACAAGCAGGGTTTAGAGTGGAACGCTCTACCACGGACCATATATTAGTCCTTCAACATCTAGTAGAGAAATATTCATCCAAAAAGGGAGGATCTCTTTACACGGCTTTTATAGATTTTAAAACTGCTTTCAATCTTAAACCCAGAGTTAAACTCTGGGAAAAATTTGAGTCAACCAACATCGACAGACGCCTGCTAGTCTAGTTCTCATACGATGCCTCTGTGAGAACACTAAACTTCTTATTAGGTGTAACAACGCGGGCCATCTGACCAAACCAATCCCCACCTATGAGGGCGTCAAGCAGGGCTGTGTCTTAGCTCCAACTCTATTCAATTTCTACGTAAATTCCTTGGTTAGTTCTTTGGCGCAGATTTCATCACATTCTCCTACTCTCGCCAACAAACCCTTATCTATATTACTCTATGCCGATGACGCAGTGTTGCTATCGCTGACCAGCACTGGCCTGCATCGACTACTTCGGGCAGACTACTGCTCCAAAGAATGACTAGTTATAAACCATGCAAAGACGAAAGTACTAGTGTTCACCAGGAAAAAGGTGATGCACAGCTGGCAACTTAACGGTCTCCCAATTGAACAGGTTTCCTCATACCGGTACCTGGGAGTGACTTTCCACTCCTCCGGAGCATGGCATCTCCATGCAAAGAACGCCATCACTAACGCCCAGAGGAACTCGAAGGCTCTTTTGTCGTTCTTTTATACCAAGGGAGGGCAATATGTCCCGTCCGCCATTCAAATATTTGTGGCAAAAGTCATCTCTCAAATGCTTTATGGCTCTCAAGCACTGGTCTATTCCAAATCTGTTTCTTTTGAACCAGTTCAAACCAAATTTTTGAGGTCTATTTTAGGGACACCAACATGCGTCTCCAATAACGTCTTAAGACTGGAAGCAGGTCTTCCCACAATCGAGGCTCGCATCTGGAAACTTAAAGTGAGACTTTGGTTAAAATTGTGGTTTTTCCCTGTGGGTTTGGCCCCCCTAGTCCTTTCTGATTCATATAAATCCAACTGGCATAAGTCTCTGATCAGGAAATTTGCAACTCTCAGTTTTTCTCTCCCTGCTATCTCCATGCTGGGCTTCTCTAAAGCGTGGCTGGCTATTTCACAACGAATCCTGGATGTTGAACTCCAAAACCATCTATCGTTGGCAACATTTAAGTTTGATCCTACTTTCTTCACCAGGGGTTTAGTTCCTGCGCACTACTTCAGCTCTCTTACCAATACTAGACTCAGAAAAGCATTTACACTGGCGAAGCTTGACGTGCTTCCCTCAGCTCTCCTCGAGGGCAGATATCGTGGAATTCCTCATGAGGAGCGTCTATACCCTTGTGGGATGGGAAAAGTTGAAACGGTAGCCCATGTACTTTTAACCTGTCCCTTTTATCACAATCTGCGTCTTTCTAATATAACTCCAATTATTCAATCGATTCCGGGCCGGGACTCCTCATTTTATACCAGCTATCTTTTATCAGACCAGCATCCCCAAACTACATACAGCGTTGCTAGATTCTGTGCCAAGGCAATTACCCTCCGTAGAACACTGTTAGCTCAACTGCCTACACAGTCTGATCCTAGTTAGCAAATGTATGATCTTTTAATTTGTTTTATACAATGTTTGATGCTTTGTACTGGTCTCTGACCACAAGAATAAATTCTATTCTATTCTATGTTGGAACAATCTCAGCATGGAATTGGAATGAGAGTAATACAGCATATTCAGAAGGTAGATAGCACATTTGCACAGCTTCAGGAAGAGTGACTAATTCACTGTGGATGTAAGAGAGATGTCTGGAAACTGTTCTAGTTAGAAGAATGAATTTCAGTGCTCGTGTTTGTGTTCATGTGGATAGCAACATTGGTGATGAAATTACGACATGCAGGGCATTCACATAACCTCCCCCCTCCCTAAAAAAAATGCATGGGGTAACTATATAAACCTAGCCTAAGATACAGATGAAAAGATTAGGGACGGACAAACCAAACTCCTACCGCATTATGCTATGAGATACTTGATAGAGGTGCAAACATCCAAATGTGTGCCAGTACAGCCACATGTGAGAACACCTACAAAGTTTTAACAGGTATTAACTATGATGAGGAACTTGTTGTAAAGGCAAAAATCAGAGCTGACCCTGTCATTATATGGGTGCCAGCCTGCCTCAAATGGCAGTTTGTTATCAGAAGGAGACTACAAATGCGTTCAACAGTTTGCAAATGTCAAGCACATTTTTAAGTCTGGTGACAGCCCGCCCTGTCGAGGCTCAGAGTTTACCCCCGCCCCAGTGGTGAAGAGCCTTGGAGGTGCTTGGAATGCCTCTGAAGCTCAGCATGATGTCACAATCAAAATTGTGTGCCTTCTCCTCAAGAAAGCCAAGGTCAGCCAAAAGTTATGGACCCTAATTAAAGAAAAGCCTTTAATAACACTACCAAGGGGAGTGCTGCTTGGATTTTTCACCTTAGACACCAAAATATCTTGTGCTATTGACTCTAAAATGTAGACAAAATAGAATGCAAAAAGCTGATTTCTGCTAGGGATTGCATCCTGTTATTGCTGATAGCGAAAATAGAAACTATCACTGTTAAAGCCACATTATTTCCCTACAACAATAATATGGGACTGACATTCATATTGAACATTAAGATTCATTCCATACCTTGTGTCCTTTGTTTGACTTCCCAAAGAGGACTTCAGATACATCCATACCATCAAGCCGTCTGTTGGAAGGGAGGTTTGCGTTTGCCAGAGACACCAAGGTAGGGAATATGTCTAAAGTGCTGCAGGAGAGAAGAGACTGTGGTCAGTAGAACATATAGGCACAGCATCCTACAAACAACCACCACTTTACTATGAAGGAGGACTTCAAAACAAGTAAAATGACCGCTACCCCATCACAGTTCTAACATAACTCTACCAAAATACAGATTTGTACCCTGATTAAGCAAAAAACAATTATAGACAAGATTCGGCCTCCTCTTTGTGTCTGTGTGTGTAGAGAGAGATTAAAGGACAAAGAAAATTTAGCCCCTGAAACAGATCAACCTATGAAATGAAACATAACATTTGCATATTTATTTATTTGATATATATCCTGCCCTTCTTCCCAGTAGGAACCCAGGGCGGTGTCAGGCCCAGGATGAGACTCAGGAACCAGACCAGGGGTTGTAAGTAATTCAGTTTTTATTAGAGTAATGTCCAAACAAAGACTGCGTCTTCTCATGAAGCAGTACAGAAATACAGGTCCTGCTGCATTGAGATAAAGTTGACAGAGCAAGGGGCTGTTTTCCCGCCGGTTCTTTAAGAAGGGGCTAAACGGGCGCGCAACCTTTCGCTCCTCCTTAACTGCCCCTCAGGCACTACCAGCCTTCCCCCCCTTCTCTCTTGTCTTTTCAAGTGTCTTCTTGTGCGTGGCGAAGGGGGAAGCATCGGCCCCTCCTCTTCTGAAGGTTCCGACTCCAGTATGGGGGATAGGGGGGAGCTGATGGTAAACTCTCCGTTGCTAAGCAACTCTATCTCTGGCATTTCCTCTGCTTGTCTTCGCTCCACTCGGGCGAAGTTGCTCCCCCTCCTCCCTGCCATTCGTCCGAATCCTCTTCTGCCAACCCCTGGGGACCCCAACTCTGCCTCCCGACAGGCGGCAAGCATACACTGACTAATTTTGCTTTAAGGACTGGATTTATAGATGGGACATTTCCCCAAGGATTAAATTTTGGGAGGGATATGCGGGGGGCAAAAATAAGGGAGAGGAAGGCCTATTGATTTGGGATGGAGGGCAGCAATCGTACAGAAAATAGAGCCTTGAGTAGGACATGACAGAAATGTCTTGCTCAGCCAGCTCTTGGGTTTCAGAACTCTCTAAATACTATTGACACATTTCAAGGTCTTTCTTCACAGCCCTAAAAGCAAGAAAGTTATAGCTTAGATTCTAAAATTACAGAATTCTGCAGAAGATACTAGATCCTACTCATGCTTGGTTCATGCATCTACCGTCCTGATTAAACCTGCAATACTTATATAAGTGTCTGGTCATCCTGGATAAAGACTGCACAAAGCATCTTCTAAAATGCTAATCTACCAACTGAAATATTCCCAGGATCTTGAGCCAAAGCTTCATATTAGAGTGAACTGATTTACATCCATATTAATTATTACATTTGAATGAGCATGTGCCTCCTTTACAAATGTTAATCTGCTGAAGGAAAGAGCAGCTGGTTATATCACTTTATTTTATTTATTATTTATTTTATTTATTTAATTTATTAGTCGCCCATCTGGCTGGCTGTCCAGCCACTCTGGGCGACGTACAAAATAGGCATACAATACCTAGACATTAAAAATCTAAAAACAATGAAGATAAAATCTAGCCCACCCCAAAAGCCTGCCTGAAGAGCCAGGTCTTCAAGGCCCGGAGGAAACTCATCATGGAAGGGGCATGGCGGAGATCATTTGAGAGGGAGTTCCACAGGGTGGGGGCCACAACTGAAAAAGCCCTCTCTCTAGTCCTCACCAGTTTGGCTGTTTTGACTGATGGGATGGAGAGAAGGTCTTTTGAGGCTGATCTTGTTGGGCGGCATAGCTTACTCACTCAGAGAGGGGTGGTCCAGTGCCTGCAGTTCTTGATGGTAAGTTAATAATTGCATAATGAACATAAATATCATGTAGAAAATGTCTAATGCCTCAAGGGCTCAATAGCTTCCAAAACTGTGGAGTAACATTATGTTGTCATTTTCACTTATCATCTCCCAACTCTTGATCATGAAAACTCTGGCCTTACTCATTCCAACAGCTTGGTGACCGATCAGCTAGGTTACTGTGATTTAAAATGCACTTTTTCTTACATTTCTTCTTCCTAATTTCCCTAGAGTGTAGCAGATTGACTGGGGTTTCATCCTACTGTTAAGGACCACCACTTTAGGGTCTGCTCTAACGTTCGTTCTCAGGTGAAAATTCTGGAGAGGTTGCTAGAATATATGAAACCACCTTATACTGTGTCAGCCAGGTATGTTTAATAGCCCAAGAGGCTTCTTCTGTCTGGGGGAAAGACTGGGCCCAGTTTTGGATTATGAGTGACCCCCTTGTCCTGTTGTCTTTGCTCTTCTCTTTCTAAGATCTGTAACCCAGAGAACAGATGCCACCTTGTTTGCTCTGGGTTCACATTCACCCACTGGGTCCATCCTTCTCTGTCAGCCTCCCTTTCCTGCTGTTTTCATGTGCTTGGGGTGGCCCAGTAGCACCTCAGCAAGGCTGGAGGGAATAGGGAAGGGTGATGGAGCAGGTGGCACTCCACTCCATAGTATCTGAATTAGACAATTAATGTATTCCATAAGATCCCCAAGCAATGACCCAGATTTCCCTGAAACCATTTAAAGCATTCACAGAAATACCATGATTTGAGCTCCAAGTTTCATAAAGCATCAAGGCCACAGAACTCCCTGTCAGGCCTACATACTGGCGAAGAGCCAGTGTGGGTTAAAATAACCTTCTGTTGTGTTTTGTGGGGTCCAACTTGACAGAAACACTACAGTGATGCAGTCCTCTAAACTAAAACCACCGTGGCATAATACAATAAGCAAGCCAAATAAACCAGAATGATGAAATCTCCACGCTATTCAATATGGGGAAAGAACTAGCAGATCATTTTTTACAAACATACTACTTTTTAGGAAAAATTGGTTGTGTTTGGCACAGCAGCTTCCACAGGAGCCAGAATGGAAAATGAGAGTGGTATTGGGTTTGTTCTGCAGTTCCCACTAACAGCCCTGTCAGGATTTCTCTTCCAGTCTTCTGATCCCAAGGGCTTAAAGCTGAGTTACCACACACATTATATAATATACAAGTATAATCACTCACTGAGTGTGTCATGCCTAGCCCATGACCTGGTGCCAGATACTGAGTCCTTGGAGGATGAACCAGACACTCCATAAGTTGAAAACCTTGAGGACCAGGCCAGGTCTCTTGGAACCAGTGTGAAGGATCTCCTTGAGGTGCCCTCTGGTGGGAGACCTGCTGAAGAACCTGTGGAGCTGTCAGAGGAGGAGGTGGAATCATCCCTCCATCCTCAAGAATGCTGGCGCCAAAAGGCCCAGGCCAAAGAGCAATGACATAGCATGTTGTCTACAGACCCAGTGTCATGGTGCATACACTTGTAAGTAAGCAATCCATGGAAGTTCTTTACTGCAAGCAGCATGGGTTAGGGTATGGCCCAGGAAGCCACAATATATAAGATCTCCCTCTTGAGCCTTCTAGTTGCTGGGAAACAATACAGCTCTGTAATTCTAGTTCTTCCTTCTTATTTATTTATTTATTTATTAGGTTTTTATACCGCCCGACTAGCATAGCTCTATGGGCGGTGTACAACTGTTACAGTTGCTAAACTGTTTGGGATATTGACCTTGGACTAAAACTTAACCTTGATTCTGATTCATATTTTGCACCTGTGCTTGACCTTGACTATGCTGCATCTTGAACCCTGCTCTCTTGGTTTAGTGGTTTGCTTAAATACTTTTTTTACCACCTGGGACCTTAGTCCCTGAAGGTACTCCCTGGCGCATGACATTATATAATACTAAGAATGCATGCCATGCCCACCTGCAGGGAAGCTGGATCATCTGGCAGCCAGTATGATGCATCAATTAGTGTTTTATTTTCTTATGACTATCTCTTCAAAAAACCAGCTATCATTAGGGATGCTTGAGGGATTTATTCTTTGAAAACTGCAGTACAAACTAACTGGACAAATATGTGGATTCCTATTCAGTCTTTGCACTTGAGAATTTTGTGATGTAGTTTCTGGCTCAATATACCAAAATGCATGTGAAAATAAACTTCGAGATAAGTTTAGAAATACTTACTTTGAGAGAACACACATTGAAAAATAAATGTCTTGTGAGCAAATGCATATTAAAATCTGCTTAAATAGATTTTGTTTGAATAACAATTCTTGTAGTTTTTTTTAAAAAATTGCAGATGAGTTCAAAAATGGGATGGGATGGACTTCTGAATGTGTACACAGGAAACTGACAAGGACCAGAGAAAGCCAGACCTGTCCATCCCTATTCAGTTTTTGCTTCAGTAATAATCATTTTTGCCAAATACCACAAGATTATCTCCTACTGCTTTCGTGCTAAACTAACTAGCTCAGTGAGCTAAACTTTAGTGCTAAACACACAAACAACATACTGACACACCGAAGCCAGTCATGCCGGTCTCCCAGTCCTCAGGAGAAGCTTTTCTATGTGCATAGGGAGCTACAGTGGAGAGGAAAAGGCAGAAAATTCCCTCTTTGTGAGTAACCTTGTATTTCTGTTGCTGTCCAACGGAATTTCTAATCCTTGAATGTTGTTTTAAATAATTTTGATGGGAGGTTCCCCTAAAAGCAGTACAGAAATTCTTAAAATACACAAATAAAAGTAAAACCTAAACTGGGGTGGGGGAGAGTTTTGCCCTGCTTGAAGGCAGGCGAGTTTCCTGAGTGGATATGGAATAAGAACAACCCAAGGTTGCAGCTGATCCCCTTTAGCTCTCTATTGCTGGTTTTGAAGTGCAAAGTGGCAACCCCCTTTTAAAAAGCAACCCTTTGGGCTTGGGGAAACTTTGGCACAAACAGTTAGCTCCTTGGATATCCCCACTCCATTTCCTTCTGGATCATTCAGATTTCCCTAGATGAGAAAGGTATGGGTAACTCAACTGATAGGAGGAAGCATGAATATGGAGGTCTGGAGACCTTATTGAGAATGGCAAGCCAATTAGCAGAGAAAAAAATTGAACACAATGATGCCATGGTATAGAACAAATTGGTTGCACGTACTCCAAGTACACAGCTTTACTAGAGCACTGGATAAAAAGCAGAAATTCACAGAAGTTTGAAATTGAAAACGTGCCTCCAGCAACCTGAACAGAGGTAGGCAATAGCTTCACTAACTTATAACCTATTACTCGATTATTTTTATATACAAACTAGGGGACAGACATAGGATTATTTCTGTCTAGGCTTGGGAAGGTGCATGGAGGAAAACCACCCTTCAAAATAGCTTCAGAATTTTAAAGGAAGTCCTGAAATTACGTGTACACATTGGTGGCACCTTACCACAGCTACATTAAGTAGCTTTACCTTTCCCCTCATTGCTGGAAAGGTTGTGGGGGTTGAGGCATGTTAAATCATATGTGGTGGCACCACTCTCATATGGCAGATTCCTGTGTTCTGATGTTTGATCATATTTCACAAACAAAGATTAATTATTTCTAAAATACCCTCTGTTAGCACTCTGGTAAATCTTTGAGTGTGTTGCAGAGCTTGGAAAAGTTACTTTTTTGAACTACAACTCCCATCAGCCCCAGCCAGCATGGCCACTGGATTGGGCTGATGGGAGTTGGAGTTCAAAAAAGTAACTTTTCTAAGCTCTGGTTGCAGCATATTACTTAAGGATCTAATACTCTTTCTCCTGGTGCAGCTAGAATGGTGATTGCCAGAAGCTGAAAAACCTCCTTTAAATTCTCCTAGCAACATTGGTGCACCCACATTTGTCCATAGCTAATCTGATAGGTTTTCAAAGGGAATGGCTGAGAATGACACTTTTTAAGTGGAATGGTTTATCTCCTTTATTAATGCTCATGTGGAAGGTATACAACCCCTAAATTTGCATGCCTCTTTTTGGAAAGATGCACTTGCACGAAAGCAGCTGGTGCATAGGTGTAGCTGGGGTAGGATTCATGACTGGATCTTGTGTCAAGCTGATATACTGTACTCAGCTAGTTTGGCTTGTTGGCTCTATGTTACCTCCAGGATCAGATGCAATATGCCTCTGAATGCCAGGTGCTGGGAATGACAAGTGGGGACAATGGTGTCCTCCTTGTCGGTTTCCCATAGGCATCTGGTTGGCCACTGTGGGAACAGGCTGCTGGACCAGTTGGGCCACTGACCTGATTTCGTGTTCTTAGGAAGATTTTCCAGAGCAAAAATATTAACTTGTTAGAGCTCTGTGCAATCTCAGCTGTGCAAAATGGAAGGGAGCAGAGTGTCTTACTTTTTCCCATTCAATTAATTCCAGCCAGGCTGTTAAAAGATAGACAGGCCAAACAACATTGGGAAGTGCTAAAAATTTGGTGCCTGAGTTCTTATACTGAGAGCCTGTTCATATAAGGCTGTAGAGATGGGTGCTGCTGAACAAACATGTCTCTGTGGTTGAAAGCATGCGCTAGCTATGGGTAGGCTATCTTCATTCTATACACAAAATATTCATTCTGCTGCCTTTGCATGTGTATGTTCAGCACGTTGTCTGCATGTCCAACAGAGCATGAATCCCTTCGAATTCCACAAAGACCATCTTTCCTTGGCCTGGGGACGCATGGTATAATCTGTACATTTAAAGATCATCTCCTACAATAAGAACAGATCTGTACACTGAAATTTTCTTCAGAGGCCTTGCCATAATAACCAGGGAGAGCTTTTTTTTTACAGTGGCACTGCAACTGTCCCGAGGGAAAATTTGCTCTGACCCCTCTCAGTTAGGGCCAAATTAGATGTGACTTTTGTTGCATAGTTTACCCTGATGGTGCAGATGATTTTTTAAAAAATAGTTGGTGCAGGGAAGGAAGAGCAAGATCAGGATTGTGATACAGGGAGTGGGGAGAAGGTGGCTCTAACCCTTTGCCCCAACTCTGGTACCAATCAGGAGGGGGAGCACAGCTGACATTTGTAATGGGAGGGAATCTCCCACAGGCGCCCAATGGCAACTTTCCTCCCATTGCAAACAGCAGGCACAAGAAGGCAATTCCAATTGAGATTGTGGTAGGAAAGGGTTCAAAGCCTGCCCTGCTCCAATACATCCTGATTCTGACCTGACTCAGGCCTCTACCATGTTGACTATTTATCTTCATCTTAAAAAAAAAAAAAATCTGCTACACAGGGGCAAACATTAAATCTACTCTCCGCCTTAAACTTCCAGCATCAAATGCAATGCAGTGCTGTTGCAGAGAGCATTCAAGACCTGTGAGTGGTTTCTGGTTTTTAATCTATTGGCTATTTTTGCTACTCCACTACATGTTTTTTTTCTGATGGTTAACTGATCATGCTTTGTGCTTAATGCTCTGCTTTAATATGCGTTTTCATTTTAAATGCTTTTAGCTGTTTAGGGGCTAAATATGGGATATGTATGTTTTAATACAAAAAATGAAATATGAATTGTGACTTTAAAAAAAAAGGAAAAATGCTACCACTCCTCAAGTTGGGTGGGGGAGGAAGAAGAAAACATGACTTCAGTATACGCTATAAAAATATGTTCTGCTGTAAACAACCTCATACTGTTGTAGTACTAAAAATGCATGTTAGGGGAAAGACCAGTTCTTGAATATTTAGTATTTTACAGTTGGCAGTATTAGAGTACTCTGAAACCAGAACTGTTTGGGAGGCAACTACTGGAATTTTCCTCCCCCCAGTAGAGATGATGGTGGAGTGCCACTGACTTCTTTGGGCAACAGCCTGCTAATGCTGAAAGATTAACTTCTCTTCTGTACCCTTGATAATCCTTGACAAGTTCAATGTCCACATCGTCAACTTTAAAGTTACATAAATCTTCTGTTGTCATTATTTTAGTCTTCTTGATGTCCAGCTGTAGTCCTGCTTTTGTGCTTTCCTCCTTAACTTTCATTATCATCATGGTCTGTGGGTGGGTAGGAGACAACAAGGGAGGAGGTGGAGAGTAAAACAGGGTGGAGTGGAGAAAACAATTGTTTTAAAAAATGGAGTGGAGGGGAAAAGGATCTGGAGGTCAAGAACATGGATAAAGGAGGAGAAGGAGGCAGCAGCAGAATGGAGATAAAGAACTGTGGAGGTGAAAGATGACAACGTGTGTGTGTGTGTGTGTGTGTTTGCACTTGGCACACAAAGTGCCCTCCACCACCCTCTCTGGCTACTGTGCTGCATTTGCAGTATTTAAACTTTTTTGCATCTCAGGGGAAAATGTTTGCTTGGGTGAGTGGCCCTTAGCTGGTGGTAAAGCAGGCTCCGGGAGGTGGTTAAGTGAGGGAGATTATGCCTGCTTGCTGAGGGGGAGGTGGGTTGCACTTGGTTTGACATGCAAAGATCTGAGTAGTGGCCTCTGCCTCCCTCCCCACCTCCCTTACCAGCGGAGAGACCACCATTGCTATCTTATGGATAAAAAGAATTATTCTACTATCTCTGTATGTGTGTGTTTATTTTTAATGTTGTTTTAGGCTACTTAGATGTGCAGCAGCCAAGGCCAGCACCTTGTAGGCGTTTTTTTTAAGTAACTGAAATGTAACTGTAGTGATTACTTTTGAGAAAAAGTAAAGTAATCGGTTACTTTCAGAGCAGTTGTAATTGTAACAGTAATTACTACTTTTTTGGGCCATGCAACTGTAACTGTAATCTATTACTTTTTAAAAGTAATCTTCCAAGCTCTGGGTAGTGGAGAGGCTGTATTCCTATTTGAAGAATTAGCTTCAGAGGAGGACATGTCAGAATCACTTTCTTCTAATCATTTGTTCAGTTAAGACTTAGCTGTTATGGAAAGGCCTTCGGAGAAACATGCCAAGGTGATTAGGCCATGAGCCACTGTTTATGTTGTATCCTGCCTCAACTAGAGTGTTAGTATAATTATACTATTTGAGTAAACTAAGTAGTGGGAAACTGAAACATATTTTAATATATGTCACTTCCATACTGAAGGGCTACCTCTTGAGGGCTAGTTTTGGAACCAAAAGGCAAGATATAAATCCAACAGTTGAAATAGTATTACTCATCTTTAGGTTAGTATCCATTTTTGGAGCCCAGGATGATCTCACTTAGTATATATTCCTTCTGGAGATAATGAATGTTTCACATAATCCCAAATTAAATAGGCAAGTGAATGCAAGTATCTTAGATGATGCCATGATAGTAAAAGCCTACTTTCTGTTTCCCTTCTGTCCACATAGCTTAATGATGCTCCTTCCGAAAAAGCTCCTTCCCATGCAGCAAACCAGATCTCTTGGTTAATGCACCTATGCACACATACACGCCACCCAATAAAGGGATGTTGCTCAGTCTGCAGACTTTTGCCAAGGGGGCCTTTGTAGTAAAATGATGGCACAATTTCTCCCTTATTCATCTGAGTGACCTACTTTACTGACCTACTTTTTAATAAGCAGGAAAATCAAAGGCATTGCAGGCACTGATGATGCCATTAAGTAAGGTAGTTTAGTATGGCAGATTTTGATGGAAAAGCATTTGCTCCACCCCTTGAAGCATGGGAGATGGATAATCTTCCTCTCAAGGGAAAGGGAAATGAGCACCAGTTCCCTAGCTAGAGGTCTAGAAAAGAGTTGGCCAAAAAAAGAACTAAGAGCTTCAAGATTTGCTCTGACACAGAGAAGGAAAAGCGCAGCAGTGAAAACTGATTCTGCACTTGCTTTCAGAGCAAGAAAATTAATGTTAAAACAAGAGAAAATGAGAGTCAAGTAGGAATAATACACGAACCTGGGCAAATAGAGAAGTCTTCAGATAGCACCAAATGGACATCTAAAAGCACCAGGTGAACCTCCCTGGGGAGGGCATTCTAAAAATGGGACAATCAAAAAGTCCCCAGTCTTACATCACCACCTCACCTCTGGAGGTAGGAGGATCTGAAGAAGGGCATCAAAAGAGGATCTCATCATGCATACTACAACTCCCATCAGCCTAAGCCAGCATGGCCAACGGATTATTCAAGTTATAGTTCAGAGAAAACATCGGGGGGGCCACATTGGTTACCCCTGATATAAACGTTTATGATCTAATTCAGCATTGTGCCCAGAACAGACTAGGAGCCAACATAACTGCTATAAAATTGGAAAGAAGATATGTTTCCAATACGTAGTCTCAGTCAGTAATAGAGCTGCAGTATTTTTGCACAAAATGAAGCAGAATGCCCCCACATGGGGATAGGCAGAGGTGACTTGGCCATTTCATAGGGTCATCTCATAACACAGGGCGATGGTAGACATTTAGCAAGACAGCCACTACAAACCCCAGTAAGAAACCTCTGTAGCATAGTCACAAGTATGAAACAATGTGAAATGAAGCCTTCAAGATACAAGGAAAGAATTTTTAAGAGTGAAAGAGAAAAGGCATTCTGTGTCATTCCAACAACTAGAGGAGAGAAAAAAACAGATCCTGATTGAAGTGGAAACCCAGAGACCACTTTCTTGAAGGAAATATCAATGTGCAATACCATTTTATTCTGAATGTAGGAACTGAGCCATTAGTGTTGTGGCCATACCATTTGGAATTCCCTCCCATTAAATCTTAGACAGACGCCATTTCTGTGCCTACAGAATACCTTCCTCTTTCAACAAGCCTTTTAAATACAGATCTTTCCCAGTCTACATCTGTATTGGAATTGTTGTTAGATGTTTTAACTGTCTTATCACTTTTATGTTTGTTCTCCGTGGCTCTTCTGGAAGGAAGGATGAGCTATAAATTAAATAAAGAATAATAATATACCAGGGATCAGAGCAGGGGGCACAGTGCCTCAACACTGAAAAGAGGTAACGGCCAACAGGAGAAACTGTTTAAATCATGAAAGATGAAGGTCACAGGCGAGCAAAGGCATAGGCAGACTCTATCAATTGATCGAGCATGAGCGATGGAGTCCAGCCTAGTGCAAGTATGCAAACAGGGAACAATATACTGGTGAGATCTTCAAGGTTATGATTCACCAATAGATACAAGACAACAATGTACCCATCCTCTGATAGATGAAGATGACTGAAAAATGGAGGGAGGTGGTGAGGTTTTGAAAGTGCAGATACAAGATGTAATTCAGAATGTCTTGGACTGAAGCTGTGGAAGATCTGCATCTGCTATCTCTGGTCATCCACTAGGTGTTTGGGAAAACTCTTACAAGTAATGCTGATACCTAGGCATGCAACCGAGATAATCAGCTGTGCAAAGTGACAGGGATGCTAGTGGGATCAGAACTTGCTTCTTAGGAAACTGAGCTTTCTGCCCTCTTTCTGACCACCATCTGATGCTGCTCTGGCAGTAGTCAGAAGAAAACTGAGTGGGAAGACTCTTGCACATACACCCCTTGAGGTATGTGCAAACTGCAGGTACTTCCCACATGAGGGGAGAGGCATGAGCACCTGCTCCTGCTTTTAAGCTCAAGAATATTTCAAGCTCTGCACAAGTGTAGATCTCACAAATGTTTTGGACAAAGACACATGCACCCACATACACACACAAAAATGTCCTGATTAAAACAGGGACAAAACAGCACATGGTAGCCATATCAATATAAGTATTGTAATCTTTTAAGTAGCTACCATGTGGGTCTCAGGTGGATGAACTCAACTCTGCAAAAGCCATCTTTTAACATCAAACTAGACGTGACCATTAATTGCATTAAATGCAATCTATGTGCCCTTTTTTGTTACATCCCTTGAAATGCAGCTTTGGAGAGGTGGGTGTTTGTTGGGACCATGGCAGGGAGAAAAAGAATGAAAGTCTCCTCCTCCACCACCATCACCATCACCATCTGCCCCTCATCCCCACATTCACAATTCAGCTGCTCAGGCTTTCCCACGGCTGCTACTTACATAACAAAAAATAACAGATCCACCTTCAACTGCGCTTACATAATTCACACCCAGCCTAGTTTGACCCTTAAACAAAAGGAGCATGTGCTTCAAACACTAATTCTTTAATGAAAAACAAACTGCTTCAACTTAAAAGTTAGTGCTGTGAAGCATCAGTTTTCCAGGCTGTATTGGTTGGAATTCTGTTGGGAATACAGAAAAACCCTTGGGGGGGGGAAGGAGAGAGAGAGTGTGTGTGTGAGAGAGAGATTGGCCTTAAAACAAATTCCATGGCTGCTGCCACTGAATAGTACTCCGCCATTTAACCCTCCATACATAATCCTAAAAGCCACTTTGAACAATCAATTGTGGGGGCAACCTTTGTTCACAGAGCAGCTTGTGAGCTAAGTGTGTATCCTGACTGCCATCTGTTCATTATTCACCACTTTCAGTGAGTCCCAGTTTCTCAAAGACTATGTATGCAAATCCTTTGACATCAACTATCTGTTCTCAGCAGTTCATCAATGCACTTCCTTCCTTTCTTTCTCAACAATCCAAAACCTACAGTATATACTTCCTGCACAGATTGAAGTAAGTTTCTGCTTATGAAAGTTCATGCCACAATAATTTTGTTAGCTGATGGGAAGCCAGAGGTTCATCTCTCTCTCACTCTCTTTCATTTTTGTCTCCCTTGCAAGGAGAAATTTAATAAATTGTTCATGATTCCAAAGCACTAATTGGTCTCTTAGTTAAACATGCACAGTTGATAAAGTCTTTCTAACAGATGCGTAGAGACTATTCCATGAAAATGCTGGAGCCCAGCCAGTAATGCCAGCATGGCACACCCCTTTCACCATGCAGCCACAGCTGTGTTCATTTCCTTGTGTTGCTGTTGTCTCCTCCTTTCCCCTGGGCCATTATTTTTATGTGGGAGCTACAACAAATGCTTCACGCCTATGCTGCCAACTGAGACTACTGGGAGCAAAAGATAGAGAGGATCTCTCCCACCTTCATAATTCCTTTATCTATCTTGGTGCAGGGATAACGAAACATATACAAAGCTGCTACATGGAGTTTCAGTACTGAAATTTAGCATAATCTCAGTGCAGCAAGAAAAATATTAACCTTGCATGGAATATGGGCCAGAGAAACCACTGGGTTCACTGGGGGATGATGAAAACCAAAGTTTCATGTACATAGGGGTGAGGCTTCTCTTGTTTTTCCCCACTTGTTTTTTGATTAATAAATATAACAGAAAAAAGGAACAAAAAACCACAATAGTAAAAATAGTAACAATTAAAGAAAAATAAAACCCATTGTTGGCTAACATTAACAATAAAAATATTCCATCAATCCTGATTTAAATGTATAAATTAATATAGGCAGTCCAAATATTCAAATAGGTATCTAAACAAAATTGACAGTTATAAGCCATGCATTCAAGTGTAGGAACAGCAGTGAGATCTTCAAACCACCGGGGGTTGGATGGTGGATGTTTGTCCTTCCAGCTTTGCAGTATAAGTCTCTTGGCCACCATAAGGGTTTGCAAAACCCACTTTTGTTGTCCATCCGTTAGTCCCCATACCACAGGAATATAATTTAGGAGTGCATGAACATCTGCAAATATCAAGTATTTCTCCAAAACAAAGTTGATACAAGCAGCAATTTCTGTCCAGAATGAAAACAGTTCTGTCCAGGACATGACCACATCATATGCCTCAAAGCAGCATTTTCAGTGTTGCATCATCACCAACATCTTAGCTAACCAATTCCCTCGTGGAGTCCAATATATTCCCAAACATCTTTGTTGTTGGAGCAATCTCAATATTAAATCTAAAGAGATTGCCTATAGATGCTAAAGCAACTTCCCACTGAAACACTTATCTTGTGAGTGGAAACCATATACTCCAGTACAGGGGTGGGCAGAATATCAACTGGGATCCACTGGTAGATCTCTGATGATTTGCAGTAGGTTGACAAAGATTTCTGGCTCCCAATTGTTCAACTGGAAAAATTAATTATCTAAATAGCCTCCCCCATCCCCAAATTAGGTTCAACCGCATTTTTGTTTGAAATAACTTGTAGCCATGGTGGTTTTGGTACTGAACACATGCCTGAGCTAAGCAGATGCTCAGAAACATCCAGTTCCTTAATACTTAAATGTATGTCACAGTAACATAGGAATCTGACTTAGGCTGAGTCAGACCACTGGTTCATCTAGCTCAGCATTGTCTCCTTGGACTGGCAGTGGCTCACCAGGTTTTCAGACTGGAGACATTCCCAGCCCTTCCTGGAGATGCTGGGGATTGAACCTGGGACCTCCTGCATGCAAAGCAGATGCTCTACCACTGAGCTAGAGCTGTTTCCCAAAGGGGAAAGGTCCCTCAGCCACTATTTTGCACTTGGCTCAGGCTACTAGGCTTCAGGGGCCTGGTTCAGGGATGGAAAGATCTGTCAGTTTCCGTTCTCTCCATTTCTCATTTTTCCTATCTTAAATTCAGTTCTCCACATTTCTGCAGCAATTTGCAATTTTTTTAAAAAAAATCCACATGAAAATTCTAGAGCATTTTAGTATGAATTTCTCCGAATCATTTTTATAGGCAGTTTTGACTAATATACACATTTTTGCAAGCCAGTTCTCATTATATAATGCATTTTGCCTTTTATTTTCACTCATATATTCATTTAATGCACAATTTCCCCTAACGTGCATTTTTGTAGACATTTTTGGGTTAGTGATCTGCATAGCACAATTAGAATGCATATTTCAAAGGATTGCAGTTTAACAAACCATGGTCTGTTGGGCCAGGACAGGTCTGTTGTTTGATTGTGCTCAAACAATCCCCTCCTTTCTCCCTTTTCTCTTTTATTTTGTTAAATTAGTTTCCTACAATGTCCAAACTGGTGTCCAAACCTTGATTTAAATGCTACTTATAACCAGAATCAAACCACACTAATCCCCAAATCCCAAGTCAAAATAGGACTAGTTCCTCTTCTAGGAAGATTTCCAAGGACCAAACTATACATAACTTAACAATGTCTTTACATCTAAGTTGCTGATAATTAATGGGATCAGAATGTGTGTGTGTGTGTAATTTACCCCTCCTCTAGTGCAGTCCTGAGGAAAATTCCTCTTTGGAACATTCACAGGGGGGGGGATCCTCCTTTAGCACTAGAAGAGAGATCCCCTCCTCCCAATGCAGCTTCAGAAGGATTTGCCCTCAGGATTGCAGCAGAGTAAGAAAGGGTTACATTTCCCCTCCACACCACATCTGTTCTGATCCTATTATCAGCATCTCCCTTCAGCAGATACAATTTGCATTTTAAAAAACCTGCACCTTAGATGGAAAGATGGATGTATTTAACTTCACATGTTGTTTACACAGCCTCAATCTGAATGGAAAAATCTCTCAATTTCACAGGATGACCTGAAACACATAGTAGAACTGCACCAAATGCTTAGAAAGGAGGATATTTCATTTTCCTCACAATCTATTATTGGGGACAGGCCAACAGATTCCACTGGATAGTCTGCTGGAAGGATCCATTCTCAGGTCATCAAGCTCTTCTTTGCATGCTTGTTGAGGGGATGAATACTTAGAATGTTTGCCCCAGCGAAGTACTGGGCATGAGTTTCTGAGACACAAATATTCAGGTCATTTTTTCCTTTTGGCTCTCCTCTCCCTACCTCCCTACCAGCTATCTCAGACCTGTTACAATTGAGAGATCCTAGTATATCACTCTTTATAATCGGTTCAATTGAGGAAATGCTTTTGTTTTTGTATTTTTGGTTGGTTGACTGTAATAAACTTACTACTAATCAAGCAACAACAGCCATCAAGACCAAGGTGTTACTGGTGGGGGATAAGGGAGGGTTGGGAAACTTTGACCTGGTGCTTAATGGGGTGAGATTGCCCCTAAAGGACCAGGTCCGCAGCCTGGGGGTCATTTTGGACTCTCAACTGTCCATGGAGCCCCAGGTAGCTGCAGTAAGTCGGGCAGCCTGGTACCAACTTCATCTGGTACAGAGGCTGCGACCCTACCTTCCTATACATCTGCTTCCACGAGTGATACATGCCCTGGTCTCCTCTCGCTTAGACTACTGTAATGTGCTCTATGTGGGGTTACCCTTGAAGACGGTCCGGAAATTGCAGCTGGTACAGAATGCGGCGGCACACTTAATAAAGCAAAGCCGTCGCCGGGACCATATCACCCCAGTGTTGATGGAGCTACACTGGTTGCCAGTTGTATACCGGGCCCAATTCAAGGTCTTGGTATTAACCTTTAAATCCCTAAACGGTTTTGGCCCAGTTTATCTGAAGGAACGCCTCCAGTATCACCAAATATGCCGCCAAACAAGATCGGCCTCACAAGACCTTATCTCGGTCCCACCGGTGAAAACAGCTAGGCTGGTGCGGACCAGAGAGAGGGCCTTCTCGGTCGTGGCCCCCACCCTCTGGAACTTGCTTCCTTTTGACCTTCGACATGCCTCCTCCTTGATGGCTTTTCGTCGAGCCTTAAAGACCTTGTTATTCAGGCAGGCCTATGGGATTTCTGGGGTGGGTTAGGCTATTACTAACAGGTGGTTTACTGTTGTATGAATATGTTTTAAATTGTGTTTTATATTGTGGAAGTCGCCCAGAGTGTCTGTTAAGTCAGACAGATGGGCGACTAACAAATAAAATTTTATTTATTATTTATTATTATCTCTTAAATAACATTAGCTCCAAAAATATGTAGAAGGTAATGGACATAATGCAATATCCATGCCACATCAGCACGGATTCACCGTAACCAATGTATTGATTTCAGGCATCCTTTCCAACATGCAGCATAAGGAGGCAGCCCAGAATGAAAGTATTTGCCAAACTACTGGGAGTAAGACAGCACACAGAGGTACCCTCAAGCTTTGTATACATGGTCAGATTGGGACAGCATTCAGTGCTATGCCTGCACACAGCCCATAGGAGACCAAACTGTCATAGCAATTGTTAGTATTAGTAATAACTTCTAGAAGGCACTTCCATGGCCGAAGAGGCTTACATAATCCCAGTAATAAGAAAATAGCACCCACAGAACTGATTTACAATTATAATAAAGCCTAATTATAATTACTATTATTCCAGTGGATTAATTCTTGCAGTTCCAGGGACATTTATTCCCACAATTGAAAGCTACTGTGTGTGAGAGAGAGAGAAACCGACCAGGATCATTCACTTATCAGTGTAAAAATTATGTGTATAAATGTCCTCATTCATAAGGATATAGCTATCAGCATAGTGTGACTTCTGGACTTGGTGTGTGTGTCAGGAGCAGAAGGCAGGCAGGTCTCAAAGTGCAGCAACATTAGAATCATGACACTAGGAAACAGTCAGCTCCCAGTAGTGACAGCCAGAGGCGTGGTCAAAAGCAGCAGCATCACAAGGCAACTAGAAGGGATCTAAGCCAGGTACATAGTAGATAGTAAGGCAAGGTGATGGAGGACAGGAGCAGAGAGCAGGCAAGTAGATACACATAAAATGAAATCAGCAGCAGTTTGGCCCTACCCAGATGACCGAAATCCCAGATCAGAAAAAGGTGGAATCTCACTGGCTCCCTAATGCTTCTGATTGTGCTGCTGTCTAAGAAGGGCTCAGTGTGGGCTTGGTAATATGCAGCTGCTTGACTTAGCAATGCCAAATAGCAATGAACAGCTGCCTTACGTACCTGTAGCTCCATCTTCCATCCAGCTGCCTTGGTCACAGAGAGTGCAAAGAGCTGGCTGCAATCATCCCTAGTTCAATAGCTGTACATCAGAAGACCCAGGTTCAAATTCCTATGCACAGCCATGAAATGCACCAGTTGGCTTTTGACAAATAACTGTCTCTCAACTCAGAAGGTTGTTTTATGGAAAAACATAATATATTGAAGCCTGTCCTGAGCCCATGAGATCAGCCAAGAAAAGAGTATAAATAATAATTGATATGATCATGACTTCTACCAGACAACTGAGGCCAGATTACGATCTATTATACCAAAGCAAAGACTCTGGGTTTCTGGTTCACCTCCTTTCTAGCACATTCTGCAAAGTGTTATCAAGAAACATTCAATAGGGCATATTCAGTCATTTCCATATGATGGCAAGGACAGCGTGTGTGTGCACTATATGTTATGGTTTTGTTGAGAAATGCTAGCTGTTTAATTGTTCCCAAAACTATATTCCAAATTCAAAAGTAAAAAAAGAAAAAGAAAAATTTGAGATGTACCACCTCAATTTAAACTAATGATCTCTATTTAAATCAATCATGAAAGAATTCCTATGGGGGGCGTCCATGCTAAAAGAGCAACAAATTCTGTAGTTTGACTAAAACTGCATTTTTAATATGCATAATGTCCTGCTGATATGATGGTGGGTGGGCTTCTCTTGCACTGTGAACACCTTCCTTTATAGGAAGGTCTTCAGTTTTTGAAATACTGATGTTTTTATTAAATTTTAATTTTAATGTTTTTCATTGTATTCTTTTCTCCTTCTTTTGCCATTTTGAACTTTTGGAAATATGGGATATAAAAATCAATCAATCAATCAAATAGCATAAGAGGTCTTGCTGGTTCAGACCAAGCTCAGTTTGTCCAACAATCTGTCTCCAACAGTGCCCAAAGAGATACTTCTGCAAACATAAGGAGGGTACTTCCAACAGTAACATTGCTACAGCTTACCAAGACAGCTCAGGGGTGAGGCAGGGTGGGACTGGGCACTGCAGATGCAGCAGCAGGAGCACACGCACAGCCCCAACCTCACCACCACCATGCCCTGCCCCAGTAAGCACCAGCAGTTACAGTGTCAAGTAGGCTGTGGTGTGACACTGCCCCACTAAACAAACTGCTCCTGAAAGGGCACGAAGGGGATGACCATTCCTCATTGTCTACCCCTAACACTAAAAGTATACTGCCACTGAACATGGAGGTTTCAGTTATATATCATGGTTCACAATTGTAGTCAGACCTGAATTTGCCTAACTCTTTTTAAAGCCATCTAAGTTATACCATTAAGGACAGCACCACATCTTGTGGCAGTTAAAGTCCTTAGTTGTGCACTGAAGAAAAGAGTGAAGTATTTACAGAGCTATGAAAATATTCTGCATCTCTGCAAAAGACCATACAAATAAAGAATGTGGAACTGGGGTCAGGAATTCAACATCCATAGAAGCTAATTTATCATAGACAAGCAACAATAAAGCTTTTCTGATGAAATCTCAGAGGCCAGAGCAAAGCTGAGCAAGACCCCCGGAGGTCAGATAGCAAAGTTTCTGTACTCTGCATGGATCCTTGCCCCCTTTTCTGTGGCCAATCATTTTTGTATTTTTGGTTAAAACTGCGTATTTTATTAGGGTAGCAGCTTTTCTTGATCGAGATTTTAGGGTTTAGGGAATGAAGATGCATGCCATGGGAAAGAAGGAGATTATCAGAACTGATAAAGCATGAACCATGAAATGCCCTACAAGAGATCGTCTTTTCTTTTTTGCTTTCCAACAGATACTCTATTTACATGTTCTAAAACTTTTTTTTTTAATTTGCAATATTTAGACAAGAAAATTTAGTGAAAACTGTAAGTCTCAGGAGTCTGACAAAATCACCACATTCCTTGCCGGACAATTATAAAAGAACAGAGGTCTGCAGCCAAACATTTGGCTGATACTGTAAATAAATTTAACAACACTTTCATATATATTTCACCTCATCATACATGATCTCAGCAATCCTATGAACAAGGCAGGCAATATTCTCTTCCTATTGTAGATGAGGGCTGAGACTGAGATAATATCCACTTGGGAAAAGCTACCTGCTAAATTTGTGGGTGAGGTGAGACTTGAACCATGGACTGCCCAGCTCACACTCTAAGGCCAAATTAGACATGATGCTATTCACCTCTTTAGCCCTTGTATGTCTGATTTTTTAAAAAACAAAGAGTTGCTGCTGGGGGTGTTAGCAGCCGGTAAGGCATTGCTTCCTGTACTCATATCTCTCAGGAGGTGATGATGCCAAGGAGATGATACCCCAGGGAGTGACCCATGCTGTTGCTGTCTGTGACTGGAGCTTCTGATTCCTAAGCAGACAGTCACTGGCTTCACTGCTCCTTGTGTTGTATTTATCTCCGCAAGAGAGATGAACGTTGTGCTATCACTAATGTTTGTGACCTGGAGAAGAGAGATTATTGGGGCAGTTTAAGAGAAAAGACAGTGGCCATGATCCCTTTCGTGTACCTCACATGCACCTGCACCCTCTGTAGCTCTACTCCCTACCTGCTTAATGTAATGCTATCTTGTCCAGTTGCATCCTCTTCCCTCCTGAATGCACTGTACTTTCCAAAGTGTCACCACCGCCAGCAGCATCAATGTAGATTCCTCTCATTCCGCAATTTTTAGCTCCCCCTCCCATTTCCATCAGCTGTTGGGCAGGAAAAGAGAGGCTTTGCCTGCTGCTGGATCGGCTGCAAAATCAATGCCACATTAAAATACTAGAGCTTGTTCCTCTCCCCCTACTTCCCCCTATCAGCCCAAGGAAGCTCAGTTAAAAACCTCCTCTAAACTCCGTGTTTTCAATGACTTGTTTGTGTAATATCGCAAAATAGCTTTTGTGGAAATATTATTCATTAAACATTTGATTTTACATTTGATCATAAAATAGTTTTTTTTTTAAAAAACCAATGCGATACAGTTACAGAAGCCAGAGGTACTGTAAGAAAGGAGGAGGAGGCGTGGACAGAGGGTGGGGGGAGGGAGAAGGGGCTTGGCATATGACAGAGGAATGCCCATGGACCACCTATTGCAGGAAAGTCCACAGCATTGTCTCTGAGTGCGGACTTTAATGCGACTGATTATCGGTTTAGAAAAGCTTATCAGGTTTTCGGGGTTATTTCTAATGCAGATTTGTTAACACGAAAATTCATAGTAGCTTGCAACATCATATGGATGACAGTGAATTAATGAGGACACAAAGCAATTACACTGCAGATTATATAGTCGTATGGACGGACCCTCAGGCACAACTACACTCTCCACATCTACACTTAAGATCTAGTAACAGAAACTTTGAATGCTTCAGTGGGGTAGGCAACTTTTTTCAAACTGAGGGCCACCTTTTCTTCTGGGCAAACATACAGGGGCCGCATGTCAGTGGAGGGGGAGGAAGTCAGGGGCAGCAGCAGAAGAAGCAACACATGTGAATTGTACAGGACAGTTTTACACTCATACACCTCCGCCTTCCATGTAGGCAAGCAAGAGGCATTATCAGAGTTCAAGGACATTCCAGCCAGGCAAAAACACTCAGGGAGGGTGCAAAGCAGGGGTTGGTGAGGGGTGTGGCCTAGGGAGAGTCTCAAGGGCCAGCTTGAGTTACCTAGAGGGCCACCTTTGGCTCCAGGGTCTGAGGTTCCCCACCCCCACTTCAGAGCATTCACAGCACTTCGCATATATCATCTCAAGAATCCTGGCAACAACACTGTAAGGTAGAACCACATAAATAACCCCATCTTATATAGGGAAAAGACTGAGCATGAGAGATAGCAGCTTGCTGAAAGCTAAGTTAATGACTGAGGTGAGATTTGAACTCTCATCTTCCCACTCATAGCTGTCACCTCTTAGCCAGGACACTACAGTTCATCTATGGAAATGCAGTGTGGGGGATACGTCCCCAGCAGACCATCTGGACTACTATGGAAGTTCTATAAAAGGTTTTGCCTATGGGCGCAATTGTTCAGATTAATGATGCCAAAGCAATGACCAACTACTACAAAAGGTTTTGTGGCATCTTGGAGACTATCAAAACTTATTATGGCATAAGCTTTCATGAACCACAGTCCACTTCATCAGATGCATGGGATGCTATCCTCAGCTACAGGTAGATCTACACATGGTTTGATGGGGGTGGAGGCTGTAAACAGCGAGATCAGAGGGAAATGAAAGTACATAAGATTATCAGTGGAACAGAATTTTTACTCTAGTCTTAATGAGAGGAGGATTTCAAAATCTTTACCTGAGTAAACATCCCCAAAGTTAACTTTTGGTCCCTTTCAAACTCAGTCTTATCCAGAAGGCCAACACACCTCTGGAAGAGCTCAGCTATTGGCTCAGTGGTCTGCATATCTGAACTCCTTCACCCTGAGTACCACACAGTTTTCCAAAAAGCCGCCTTCTTAATCCTTACTTGCACATGCTGTCACGCAAGGGGGCTAAAGGATGTGGAGGATTGCATAAAGCTGTGGACACATAACAGAGGTCATTACTAGTTAACTCAAGACAAGCCCTCTATTTGCGACATTGTTTATCCCTGTCCTTCCACTTTCAGGAATGTATGTTCTCAGTAGTTCTGCTTCACATGAGAGCAATTTAACTGTTCCCAGTGTAAAGCCTCCCACAATTCTGGATTTGGCCATCAAAGGCCCTCTCCTGGCAGACCACAAAAGGGTCCTAGAAGAAGAGCAAGCATTCTGTTCCCCTACCTCAACATCACAGAACTCGTCACGTTCGTTGGGATCTTCCCCGCCCAATAGGCCAGTGTGGGAACACGGTGTCCCCCTTCCCAGGTCGTTTGCTTTGCTGAGCTCCCATCTGTGAAATTTAAACAGAGAAAATGTATTTGCAGAGGCTCATGTGCCAGTAACTTTTCCCTTGGCTCACAAAAAAAGAAAAAAAAAATCTGATAAGCCAAGATTGCAAAATAAAGCAAATCATTCAGAGCCCGGAGAACAAGTCCTCTGGAGGAAAAAAAAAAAGAAATATAAGGAGTCCATTAGGGGGATGTGAAGATATGCCACATGAAAAAAGCACACATGCAATAACAAACAACACAGCAGTCCAAATGACACCATCAATTCTTCCTTCTGTGCCTGCTTCAGTTTATTCAGGACCAGCAACAGCACAGTACAAGGCCTATTCAGTGTTGAATCTGGGATATTTCTGAGCTTTGCCTTTATGTGGGGGCTCCTGAAGATTACAAATAGTTACAAAGTGCTGGTGTACCCAGCATGCAAAGCTTGTACCTGGGTTCAATCTCTGCTGGACTGTCTGAATTTGGATTAAGTCATGGTCTCGCAGCTCCACTAACCTTCCTTCAGGACCAGCTGCAAAAGCACATGAGACAAAGACTCTGCACACACACAAATGCTGTCCTAAAGCATATCCATAAAAGCCCAGTATGACTAACAGATGGGTGGGGCTATCTAGACAGATAGATGCAACTCCAGCGTGCTGTTGACTGAAAAGTCACTGCAGGGGATAACTACAGCTGTGGCTGAGAGAAGAAAGTGAGAAGAGGCTTGCCTCAGGATGGGCTTGGATCTCCTTGCCTTCACTTTCACATACACACACATACACGTGTGCATGTGGACTCAGCAGCAATGAAAGCATGGCTTGAGAGATGCTGCAGATGAGTTAAAGAGGCGTAGAAAGGTGCTGCCACTGGGATGACGCTGGGTGGGTAGGCTAATCGATCAGACAGGAAATGCAAGGACTCTTCAATTTTATTTTATTTTAAAAAAGAACTTCATGGAATGTGAGCAGATGTTCCATCTTAACAACCTTTTAATTCATTTTAAAGATTTTAAGAAGGGCACTTTTGCCTTCTAATGTATTTGTACAATTTTTAAAAAAACAAAAACTACACAGTTGTTTTCACAAGTGGACCATCCACAGTTTTCTTGTTGCATAAGAAAAACATGAAGCGCACAGTAAATAATTTAATTGATTTCAAGCCAATTCATAGAATCATAGAGTTGGAAGGGGCCTTGTAGGCCATCGAGTCCAACCCCCTGCTCACAGCAGGAAATCCACAGCTAGAGCATCTCCCGCAGATAGCTGTCCAGCCTCTGCTTGAAGACATCCAGCGAAGGGGATCCCACCACCTCCCTAGGCAGTCGGTTCCATTGCCGAACTGCCCTTACTGTCAAGAAGTTCCTTCTAATGTCCAATCTGAATCTACGCTCCTGCAACTTAAAACCATTAGAACTAGTCCTACCCTCTGGGGCAGCAGAGAACAAATCTGTACCCTCCTCTATGTGACAGCCCTTCAGGTACTTAAAGAGTGCAATCATGTCACCCCTCAGCCTTCTCTTCACCAGACTGAACATGCTAATTTCCTTCAACCTTTCCTCATAAGACTTGTTCTCCATACCGGCTATCATCCTCGTCGTCCTCTTCTGAACCCACTCCAACTTGTCTATATCTTTCTTAAAATGAGGCGCCCAGAAATGAACGCAGTATTCCAGATGAGGCCTGACTAATGCAGAATATAGTGGGACTATTACTTCCCTCGACCTGGAAACTATAGCTCTGTTCATGCAGCCCAAAACTGCATTTGCCTTTTTTGCCGCAGCATCACACTGCTGGGTCATGTTCAACTTGCGATCCACTACAATTCCAAGGTCCTTCTCACACACACTACTGCTAAGCCGGGTATTTCCCATCCTGTACCCGTGCATTTTGTTTTTGTGGCCTAAATGCAGAATCTTGCATTTGTCTTTATTGAATTTCATTTTATTAATTTCAGCCCAATTTTCTAGTCTATCCAGGTCCCTTTGGATTTTATTCCTGTCTTCCATTGTGTTAGCTATCCCTCCCAGTTTCGTATCATCCGCAAACTTCATAAGGCTTCCCTCCACCCCGTCATCTAAGTCATTGATAAAAATGTTGAAGAGTATCGGCCCCAGGACAGAACCCCGTGGCACTCCACTCGAAACCTCCTTCCAGTCCGAAGCAGAGCCACCGACGACCACTCTTTGAGTACAGGTTTCCAACCAGTTGTGAATCCACCTGACAGTATTGCCATCTAGTCCGCATTTGACTAGTTTGCTAATCAAAAGGTCGTGGGGGACTTTGTCAAACGCCTTGCTGAAATCTAGATAGATGACATCTACAGCATTTCCACCATCTAGTAAGCTAGTGACCCGATCAAAAAAAGAGATGAGATTAGTTTGACAGGATTTTTTCTTGACAAACCCATGCTGGCTCCTACCAATCACAGCATTGTCATCTAGATAGCTGCCAATGGACTCTTTAATTATCTGTTCTAATATCTTTCCCGGTACTGAAGTCAGACTGACCGGCCTGTAATTCCCCGGATCTTCTTTTTTACCCTTTTTAAAGAGCGGGACGTTTGCCCGTCTCCAATCCTCCGGCACCTCTCCCGTTCTCCAGGATTTCTCAAAGATGATGGCAAGAGGTTCCGAGAGTACATCAGCAAGTTCCTTCAATACTCTGGGATGCAGTTCATCAGGCCCTGGAGATTTGAACTCATTTAGGTTAACTAGGTATTTCCTGACTATCTCCTTATCAATCTTGAACTGCAATCCCGACCCCTTACTGAGATTGCTACCGATGCATGGTTGCACACTGTTCCCTTTTTGGGAGAAAACGGAGGCAAAATAGGCGTTGAGCATTTCTGCCTTTTCCTTGTTATCTGTCAACATTTTGCCATCTTCATTGAGCAGCAGTCCCACCGTTTCCTTGGTCTTTCTCTTGCTTTGAACATATCTGAAAAACCCCTTTTTGTTGTTCCTCGCTTCCCTCGCCAGCCTCAGCTCTTTCTGGGTTTTAGCTTTCCTTACGCTATTCCTGCAAGCCCGAGCCGCTCGTCGGTACTCTTCCTTGGTGATGCGTCCTTCCTTCCATTCTTTATACATGCTCTTTTTTATTTTTACCTCCTCCACCAGTCTTCCGTGTAGCCACATTGGCTTTTTCCGATGTCTTCTGTTTTTCTTCCTCTTTGGAATTGTTTGCGATTGAGCTTTTTGTAATACGTTCTTCATGAACTCCCATGCTTCTTGGGCTCCTTTTTTCTTTAGTCTATCTAGCCACGGGATCCTACCCATCATTTCCCTGAGCTTGTTAAAATCGGATTTCCTGAAATCCAAGGTCCATATTGGACTATATTCTTCTTTGGCTTTCCCCAGAATCACAAATTCCAGAATTACGTGGTCACTTTCCCCCAAGGTACCGACCGCTTTAATTCCCGTGACCAATTCGTCCCTGTTAGTTAAGATCAGGTCCAGGGTTGCCGATCTCCTTGTTCCTCCTTCTACTTTTTGAAAGAGGAAATTATCAGCAAGGCCCATCAGGAATTTGTTGGAGGCTTTGTGCTTCGCAGAGTTTGTCTCCCAGCAGATATCCGGGTAGTTGAAGTCCCCCATCACTACTACTTCTTGCCTCCTTGAGATTTCAGAGATTTGTTTGAGAAAGGCCTCGTCTACCACCTCTTCTTGGCCAGGTAGTCCGTAGTAGACACCTACTACCATGTCGGTTTTATTTGTTTCTCCATTTATTTTTACCGAAATGGTCTCTACCGAACCACTTTGTTCGCTCTCTTGGATTTCCATAGAGGTGTATTTGTCTTTGACGTATAACGCTACTCCCCCTCCTTTTCTGTTGCTTCTATTCTTTCTGTAGAGTTTATATCCTTGAATGGCTATATTCCAATCATGGGAGTCATCCCACCAAGTCTCTGTTATCCCTATGAAGTCATATTTGCCTTGATGCTCTAAGACTTCAAGCTCCTCTTGCTTGTTTCCCAAGCTCCGCGCGTTGCTATATAGACAACAGAAGTCTCTTTTGTCCTGATTGGATTCCTCCGTTAATATACAGTGAGCTTTGCCGTGCATCCCTTTCTCTCTACCAGTGTCTCGTGTACCCTTCAAATCCTTACGTTTACAGCCCACTGTCTTTGGATCGGTATTTGAGCTATCATCTCCATCCCCCAGAGGCTTTAGTTTAAAGCCCTCTTGATGAGTTTTGCCATACTTCTGCCCAAGAGATTCTTGCCAGTCCTCGTGAGGTGCAGCCCATCTCTTGCCATCAGTCCCCCCTCCAAGAAGCTTAGACCATGGTCCCAGAATCCAAACCTCTCCCGTCAACACCATCTGCGTAACCAGTCGTTGACCTGCAGTATCTTCCTTTCCCTTTGTAGTCCTCTATCCTTGACGGGAAGAATTGACGAGAAGACCACCTGCACCCCCAAATCCTTGACCTTCCTACCCACAGCCTCATAGTCTGAGGTGATCTGTTCCAAGGTGTTTCTGGCCGTGTCGTTTGTGCCCACATGGATGATGAGAAAGGGATACCTATCTTGGTTCCCAATGAGCCTCGGCAGGTTGTCAGTGACGTCCCGGATGCATGCCCCAGGGAGACAACAGACTTCCCGATTCATTTTGTCCGGCTGGCATACCGGTGCCTCTACCCCCTTGAGCAACGAGTCTCCAACCACCAGCACCCTCCTCTTTTTGCCACGAGCGGTGGTTGCATCAGCTTCCTTCTTCTGGGGTGTGGAGTCTTCCTCTGCAGTCAGTGGCTCTTGATGCAGGTGAGTTTGTTGAGGCTCTTCAGAGTTGCTGTCTGCCGAGAGACACTGAAAGCGATTTGTTAGTTGCAGCAGTTCTGAATCCCTCCTGTTTTTCCTTGCCCTTACAGTGACAGTTCTGCTCACACATCTAGGCCTCAGAGGCTAAGACAGAGATGGATGTGTTTGTGTTCTGTTTGCACAAGATTTGGAAATGTTCAGTACATGAAGCTGTTACGTCCAGACTACAGAAACATTTATATAACCATACACCTGGCAGCATTGCCTTGCACTGTAGACAATTTCCCCTAATGTCTGCTTGCACAGGAAGCTACCTTTTAGCAGGGGCTCTCCAGGCTCTTAGGTGGAGGAGAGCCTTTCCCATCGCCTGCAACAATTATTAGCATGCGTTGTTTCCCTACAGACCTTTACTTCACCTTAACTAGGGTTGACAGCTGATCGGGGGGGAAAACGCAGCCTGGCCTGCTCTTGTGCCTTTAACTTTGGCACCATGGTATCCTTCTGGGGAGGCTCACGGAGTTGGGAGTTGGAGGTACTGCTTGGCTGTGGTTCTGCTCCTACTTGGCGGGTCGTCCCCAGAAGATAGTGCTTGGGGAACATTGCTCGACTCCGTGGGCTCTCGAATGTGGGGTTCCGCAGGGGTCGGTTCTGTCTCCCATTCTTTTTAACATCTACATGAAGCCGTTGGGTGCGGTCATCAGGAGTTTTGGAGTGCGTTGTCATCAGTACGCTGATGACACGCAGCTCTACTTCTCCTTTTCATCCTTCTCAGGTGAGGCTGTCGATGTGCTGAACCGTTGCCTGGCCGCGACAATGGACTGGATGAGAGCTAACAAACTGAGGCTCAATCTGACAAGACTGAGATGCTGCTGGTGGACGGTTTCTCTGATCGGATGGTGGATACATATCCTATCCTGGATGGGGTTACACTCCCCCTAAAGGACCGGGTTCGGAGCTTGGGAGTCGTTCTAGACTCTTCCCTTTCACTTGAGGCTCAAGTAGCCTCGGTGGCACGGAACGCATTCTACCAACTTCGGTTGGTAGCCCAGCTACATCCCTATCTGAGTAAGGAGGACCTTACATCGGTGGTACATGCTCTGGTAACCTCGCATTTGGACTACTGCAATGTGCTCTACGTTGGGCTGCCTTTGAAGACAGTTCGGAAGCTGCAGCTAGTGCAAAATGCGGCTGCCAGATTGTTGACAAGGACCAAGCGGTCCGATCACATAACACCTGTTCTGGCACGCTTGCACTAGCTGCCAATATGCTTCCAGGCCAGATTCAAAGTGTTGGTATTAACCTATAAAGCCTTATACGGCATGGGACCACGATATCTGTTGGAACGCCTCTCCCGATATGAACCCGCCCGCTCACTGCGTTCTGCTTCGAAGGCCCTCCTCCGGGTTCCTACTCATAGAGAGGCCCGGAGGGTGGTGACAAGATCTAGGGCCTTCTCAGTGGTGGCCCCCAAACTGTGGAAGAGTCTCCCCGAGGAGGTACGCTTGGCGCCGACACTGCTATCCTTTCGGCGCCAAGTTAAAACCTTCCTCTTTCCCAATGCATTTTCACTTAAGCTATTGATTTTTCATTTGTTGTAATTGATTTTAGACTGTTTTATTGTTATATGTTTTCATTGTATTATATTGTGTATCTTAGTATTTTTGTTGTTCACCACCCAGAGAGCTTCTGCTAGTCGGGCGGTATAAAAGTTTAATAAATAAATAAACAAACTGTATCTGTGATGTGCAGCAATCACAAGGTGAAGCTCTTCCTAGCATGGAGGTGAAGATCATCACCTACTCGTATCGGCACACAAGTTGCTATTCAAAGCAGAGCCACAGAGGCCAACTGAAAAGTTGGCAACCTCAACTTTACCTGCGATGTGTGAGTAACTGAGGAAGTGGATCAGGTTTCCTTGCTTAGGACTTAAAGGCACTCTAGTTAATTACTAGTCACTTTCTCATGGCATGTACACAAAAAGACCTTGCTCTGCTGATAGCTCTGTCACCTCAGAGGTAGAGCAGACATCTACAGTACTAAACTACTGTCACTTTTAGACCATTCTAATGGGCATGGTTTCTTTCCAAGAATGCTTGGAGTGAACGTTTGGTTGGTTGTTGAGAATCTTCTATTAAGTACTGCTAGTCTTCTTAACAGAACAAGTCTTTGGGAAAAGTGAATGACCATTAAATTAGTTTATAACTGTAGTGTAGATTCACTAATAGGCAACAAACCTTGCGGTTTAAGAACGTACCTATAGCCCACAGATATTTCTATCAAACTTTAAAAAGCAGGGAAATTGGGCAGCTATAGTGAATGCACCAGGGGAGCAGGAGACCTGACCTCCTCTCTGAGATATTGTACTGCCCTACAAATTTGTCAAAATGCAAACCCAATTTGTCTTGGTCTTTCACAGTCCAATCCACTTGCAGAGAAAAAAGTCCAAAACGGCTCTGGAGTTTTTTTCTGTCTTTTTAGACTTTGAACTCTCTATTCTCTCTGACTGTTTTGTGTATCGCCATGAAAATTGACAGGGTTGTTAAGCAAGCGTTTCTGAGTTCAGGACTGTAAGTTTGGTAAGGTTTTATTTTGAAATGAGCTTATGGGAAGCCTCAGAATGGCATGGGGGTATTTTCAATTTAACACCATGTTCACAGAACTCATGTTCAACTCCTAAATGATTCTCAGAAGTCCTGTTACCTATCCAACTGCTTCTCATCTTACATTTTCTATTCTCCCCTCATATATTTGTTTTGTTGCTTTCTCCTTCCTTCTCCAGATTATAGACAACATTTTGATTTTCTTAGTCTTGCCTGTAGAGCAGTAATGGGCAACTAGTGGCAATTTTACCTACTACTCCTTCCTCTGGCATCCCTACCAAAATTAAATCAAGACAACAGTACACATTTTGTCAAACAGAACATTGTTTTGAAGAGTTGTATATGAGAAAGATAAATTCCACACTTTAACGTTGTATTTCCATTTGGGGTTTTGCTGCTGTTTTACAAGTTTGCAGGGAGGGCATAATTTGCCCCCATTTAAATTAAAGCCCTATCCCACCTCACCCTATCTGGTTCTCTCCAGGCTGAGGACAGGCTGATCTCCAACTTTGCATTCTTTGTTTATGCAGGCTACTTGGCACATATAGGCTCCTCTTACCTTGATGTGGAACCCTAATCATGCAGGGTTGTATTAGACTCCCCTCTACAGATGCCTCTTCACCCCACACCCCACAATGCATAAACAGCGAGGGTGGGCAAAATAGGATTAGAGCTCCATTTTTTTCAGGCCTCCAACATTAGACCTCTTTGGCTAGACTGGAAAACAACACCTTCCTGGCCTAGGTTTGAATATGGCTGCCTAAGGCCCTAACACTCATCATATTCCAGCTGAAGGGAGACAAATGAGATGTCTGTTGCTTTCTGTTATGGTTGCACTGGCTAATTTGTTTTTTAAATGGAAAGGCTCTGCATTGCAAATGGGCTAAATGAAATAAATTCGATTCAAGTGACTTTTTTTTCAGAATCCCATGAGTCAATATGATGATGGCTTGTTGACAAGCTCATTTAGTTACCTTCCCATAGCACAGTGTCCTTAAACACAAAGGGCACAAAAGACGAACCAGCCCTAATAGGGACTTTTTCTAGAACAACTCTGTGCTGAAGCACACATCCACACAGTAATACATACCCTTGGCATTTATTTCAATAATTAAATGTTACACAAGCTTTTTATTGCATCAAATTACAAAGGCCAAGGCTTCTGGGAGGAAATCTGACAGTTGAGTGAATACAGAATGTTCTCTTGTAAGGAGGCAGGGGACAAACCCAAATACACCCATTGGAAAAGCCAAAAATGGAAAATTACCAATGGAGGGGATGACACTGGAACTATTGCATATGTTACTTTTGTCAGAACATATATCAAGATCCTTTCTAGAGGACTTTGGGGCAGGGTAATAGCTCATACAAATATTATAGGATCCAAAGTTCAAGCTCAGTCCTGCTGTGGGTGAGTTCATATTTTCGGGGAGGAGGGTGTTCAACCAATTCTAGATAGGGCTGCACTACTCTGGAAGGATCAAGTTCAGAGTCTAGGGAACCTTGAAGATCCATCTTTGGTATCAGAGGTTAAAGGGGCCTCAGTGGCTTGGAGCAGAGGCTGGTGCACCTGCTGTGACCCCTTACAGACAGAGATAACCTGGCAATGGCTATCAGATTCTGGTAACATTCTGATTAGACTACTGCAGTGCATTGCACAGGTAGCTGCCTTCAAAGTCAGTTTCGAAACTACAGTTAATACAAAACGCAGGCACTATGAGCTAAATAAGGTATTGGACACTAATAGGCAAAAAAACTTGCGGTTTAAGAACTTACCTATAGCCAACAGATATTTCTATCAAACTTTAAAAAGCAGGGAAATTGGGCAGCTATAGTGAATGCACCAGGGAAGCAGGAGACCTGATCTCCTCTCTGAGATATTGTACTGCCCTACAAATTGGTAAAAATGCAAACACAATTTGGGTTGGTCTTTCACAGTCCAATCCACTTCCTGTGTAGCTTGGAATAATTTGGTAACATGTGCCTTTCAGCATATGGTGAGCCCTCTCCTGTTGGTGGTCCCTGACTTCAACAACAGGCATTCAGCAGCATGTTTTCTTTGAACCTGGAGCTTCCACAAGTCCATTATGAGTACTGACCATTGACAGTCTTATCCTCTATGAATTTGTTTAATGCACTTTTAAAGCCCTCTAAGCCACTGGCCATCACCACATCTTATGGCAGGAAGCCCACAAATTAATTATACATTGTATGAATAATTTCTTTGGCATAAGCAAGGAATAACTGATAGGTTCACCACCCTTGCTCTGCTGTCCTCCAGGTATTGCTGACCTACAGCTCCCATCCTCTCAGGCCACTGGCCATGATGGGTGGGGCTGATGGGAGTTGAGAGTCCAAAAAACATCTGGAGGACCACAGGTCACCCACCCTTTATGGCAGTGGGATGCCAATTTGAGAGATGGCTCTAAGAGATAGGAATTGCTTAACTAATTTCTAGAAATAAATGAAAAACTAAATCTTATGGCCAGAGATGAACTACGTAAGGGATTTTAAATAAAGACAGCAAGCCCTGGGACTGTGAGTTGTGTTGCAGCTTTTTACCATACATGACAGGCCATACCTTTCTATATTTGGAAAGTGACAGGAAATAGATGCGGAAATAGCTGCTGCTTCTATTCCCAAAGAGTAATTGAGGAAATATGACTTTACACACAGAGTAGCAGAAGCAGAATCAGGAAAAGCTGCTTTACGCTGTAGGCTCCTGCCTACGTCAGCATAAACAACCCCACCCAAAGCCCTTCCAGCTGAGCTGAAAGAGGGAAACCCAAACACAGGTTTGAGTGCTCTTTATAATGAGAGAGATGTTTTTAAAAATATGAAAAACAAAGGGAGACTATTTGGGAACTTGGCACCTCTACCAAAATAAACAAAGCTTTCAGTGAAACCAAATGTGGTTAAATATAACAAATGGATGGATAGAGGCCAAAATGAACATCTTGGAGTCCATATTCTGTCAGGGATAAATTCCACCAGTCGGACTCTGTCTTCATTACTTTCTTCTGGAGCAGTATTGATGTATACTACTCACAGCACAGGTGTAGTGTCCCCCTTCCAGACAGACAGACAGGCAGGCAGAGAAAGATGGAAGAGGGCATTGCAGAGCCTATACATATTGGAGGTGGCAGGTCACAGGAAATTCATCTGAGCAGCTGGAGGTGAGGAATCTTTGTCCCTGATATAATTGAGGAAAAGGCATTGGGAATAACCTTCAGACGCTTTATTATTCTGATATATGTAAAAAATGTTTACAGTAATGATCAGGCCTATATGGTAATAGCTGGAAGAGCTGTTTACGTTAAAGTACTGGAGGTTAAAAGAATGATGGAACAGGAAAATAAAATGTTTCAAATATGCTCCTATGGTTAAGTTAACCAACTCTGTTGGAGTTGGAAAGGTTATACGAAAAAGTCATAGATTTACCAAAGGTGCTTTGGCAAATTATGAATATAATGTCGCTCTGTGTTTGTAAGTAAAATGGGGACTAGATACCACTATCAGAGGTTCTTGCCATCTTTTTTTTTTTAAGGAAATCTGTATTAAGAATTACTCAGGACCAAATCAGATGATAACAGAAGTGTGTGTTTGTATTTGACATCAAGTCTTGTTTTTTACAAGTTTGCTCTCCCGCAAACAGGATTGTGACTAGGGGACACAGGAAGAGGTGTGTGTGTGTTAACCCTACCCCCCCCCCATTTTTGTAATGGGACGTGTTCAGACAGGGAAATGTGTTCCTCTTCCAACTGTTGTAATTTCCAGCAAAGGAACCCTATGCCTCCAGTGACTCCCAGGTGTTTTCAAGTATGGGTAGCCCACTACAGATAGATATGATATATGCCTCAGCCAGCACTGACTCATGCAAAACTCTCTTGCAGACAAGGCCGTGCTCTTGCATGGCTATCATTTAAGGACGAGGACATGGTAAGAGGCTTGAATCCTCTTCTGCTGATGCAATCAAACTGGTGACAGAAAATCAGTTCTATTGGTTTTTCATACATAACAACTAGATCCCAATACTTGTCACATTCACAGCTGCTATATTCTGTCCATGATAGAAACAAAAACTTGGAAATGGCAAGGAAAAGAAAACTGGGGGTGGCATGGGGGGAATTACTAGATCAGGGGATGAGCGAAGGGCTCCCTCCCACCTTTCTTCCCACACCAACAAGGCAACTGCTCTGGACCCTCTCTCTCTCACACACACACACACATCTAAAGGGCAGAGCCGGAGAAATGATGTATGACATCTTGGCAGAAGAGAAGGAGAAGAGTCAGTGAGTGGGATGAGCTGGGGAGCAAGAAGACAAAAGGACTACAGCATCTCCTCTCTCCTCTCTAAAACACTTCTACTTCATCCCACATGTGACATCCATGATGAAAAACAGGACAGAAATTACAGTTTAGCTCTGGGGAAAAACTGGAAGGCATACGTTCTTTGAATTAAAGGAACTGTAATAAAAGGGAATGGCCCTTTTCTGACAGAATGCTAGAGCAGGGGTGGGGAATCTTCAGATGTAGATGGACTACAACTCTCATCATCATCCCTGACCAGGGATGGTGTAAGTTGCAAGGCTACGAGTCCCATCCCCACCCTCATCCCATGCTGAAGTATGGTTTATGCATAAGCAGCAGCAAGCCTTGGGCTTGTGTGCTCCCCTCACCGCTTTTGTTGGAAAACTGGTAGAAAGTATTATTAAAGCTAGATTAACTAAGCACATAGAAGAACAAGCTTTGCTGAAGCAGAGCCAGCATGGCTTCTGCAAGGGAAAGTCCTGTCTCAGTAACCTATTAGAATTCTTTGAGAGTGTCAACAAGCATATAGATAGAGGTGGATCCGGTGGACATAGTGTACTTAGACTTTCAAAAAGCGTTTGACAAGGTACCTCACCAAAGGCTTCTGAGGAAGCTTAGCAGTCATGGAATAAGAGGAGAGGTCCTCTTGTGGATAAGGAATTGGTTAAGAAGCAGAAAGCAGAGAGTAGGAATAAACGGACAGTTCTCCCAATGGAGGGCTGTAGAAAGTGGAGTCCCTCAAGGATCAGTATTGGGACCTGTACTTTTCAACTTGTTCATTAATGACCTAGAATTAGGAGTGAGCAGTGAAGTGGCCAAGTTTGCTGACGACACTCAATTGTTCAGGGTTGTTAAAACAAAAAGGGATTGCGAAGAGCTCCAAAAAGACCTCTCCAAACTGAGTGAATGGGCAGAAAAATGGCAAATGCAATTCAATATAAACAAGTATAAAATTATGCATATGGGAGCAAAAAATCTTAATTTCACATATGCGCTCATGGGGTCTGAACTGGTGGTGACCGACCAGGGGAGAGACCTCGGGGTTGTAGTGGACAGCACGATGAAAATGTCGACCCAGTGTGCGGCCGCTGTGAAAAAGGCAAATTCCATGCTAGTGATAATTAGGAAAGGTATCGAAAACAAAACAGCCCATATCATCATGCCGTTGTATAAATCTATTGTGCGGCCGCATTTGGAATACTGTGTACAGTTCTGGTCGCCTCATCTCAAAAAGGATATTATAGAGTTGGAAAAGGTTCAGAAGAGGGCAACCAGAATGATCAAGGGGATGGAGCAACTCCCTTACGAGGAAAGGTTGCAGCATTTGGGGCTTTTTAGTTTAGAGAAAAGGCGGGTCAGAGGAGACATGATAGAAGTGTATAAAATTATGCATGGCATTGAGAAAGTGGATAGAGAGAAGTTCTTCTCCCTCTCTCATAATACTAGAACTCGTGGACATTCAAAGAAGCTGAATGTTGGAAGATTCAGGACAGACAAAAAGAAGTACTTCTTTACTCAGTGCATAGTTAAACTATGGAATTTGCTCCCACAAGATGCAGTAATGGCCACCAGCTTGGATGGCTTTAAAAGAAGATTAGACAAATTCATGGAGGACAGGGCTATCGATGACTACTAGCCATGATGACTGTGCTGTGCCACCCTAGTCAGAGGCAGCATGCTTCTGAAAACCAGTTGCCGGAAGCCTCAGGAGGGGAGAGTGTTCTTGCACTCGGGTCCTGCTTGCGGGCTTCCCCCCAGGCACCTGGTTGCCCACTGTGAGAACAGGATGCTGGACTAGATGGGCCACTGGCCTGATCCAGCAGGCTCTTCTTATGTTCTTATGTTTTTCAGCCTGGCTGAGATACAGATATCAGAAGCTTTCACTCCTGCTTTTAAACTAACCAGAATTCCTTGCTATATCTAAACTTGGGGGATATTCTAATTTAAAATATGGTTAGTTCAACTTGCAGGATACTCTAATTTAAAATACAGTTAGTTCAAACTAGTGGTTTATGGTCCTAGCTTGTTGACAAAGCACAGTTTATATTAACCAGAGTTCTGAGTATGAACAAAACAAGAAACTCTGGTTAGTTTAAAAGCAGAAGTTGCTTCTGATCTCCTTGTGTTTCAAGCTGCAGTTTAGGGGATATTTGTGAGGGGTTCAATGATTATGCAAATCTGCATGGAAGTACCACTTCTATAAGAGAAAAACAAAGGTACATGCATTTACAAATTTAAATGTATGCCTGTTCAAAACTGCCCATTTCTTAGAACCAAAAATGGAAGGACGCAAACAAAAATCCACAATGCATTAACCAGCAGCAGCAAACATTGAGCCCATGAGACCATTATGAAAAAACTTCAAAATTATCCAGCTCACAACTCCAGCACTGTAGGGGGAGGCAGGGGGAGAGTCTCTCAAGAGAGATTGAGATAGTGTCTCTGTTACTATCTGTCATAGTGATATACAAACTGATAATAACAGTCTATCTATATTTATCTCACTGTAAGCACGTAACCTTTTTTTCTAAGATAACCCCTCATATGAGAGGGCACTGTCCTTCAAACTTTTCTCTTTGAAGATTGCATCCAAGTGAAAATTGGGAACATAGCTATTACTGTTCTGTCCAAGGACTCATCTCAGGGGGGAACTGTCCCCAAGAACAACAGAAACAGTGTGAAAACAAGATATTAGCTTCTTACATGAATACATGGAGAAGCCCTTAAAGGACTGCGTTCAGTGTTGTATGAGCAATTTCAAAAGCCTGGGGCTCAAACAGACATAAATATTCCCAAGACAATTTACATTGTGGCAACATCCTTTTAAGGTTAGCAAAATAATCCCAGGACCTTAAATTAAGCTTTTTTCTCCTGGCAGTGTCTGTGTATCATGCTCGAATTTTGCATGGTGACAAAATCTTGCAACCCATCTCAGGATAACCTGGGTTGCGCTTGGTGTGCAGAACGCTTAAAGGTGATATATAAAAGCGAGATTTAATATCTCTTTTTGTAACTTATATTTAAAACAGTGATTCAGAGTATCATACCATAGGTTTCCCACCTCTATCTCCTTCCCTTTGATGATTGCTGGAGAGGATGGCCCTGATTCATGCAGTGAGCACTGCTAAATGAGGCAGCTAGAGGGTGGCAAGCAAAATATACAGCATGGATCTACCATGTCGATGTCTGTTTTGCGTATTCATGTGTGTGTCTGCACGCATACACATTACTTTATGTTTGCTTTTTGCTTATTTTGTGTGTGTGTGTGTGTGTGTATGCGCACACGCATCCTGTTTTTTATCATTTGGATAAGTGGTGGAGCAGCTGCTTTGCATGCAAAACGTCCCAGGTTCAATCCCCAGCATCTTCAGTTAGGGCTGAAAAAGGTTCCCTGCCTAAAACCCTGGAAGAGCTGCTGTCACTCAGTGTAGACAACACTGAGCTAGATGGACCAATGGTCTGAGTTGGAATAGGGCAGTTTCTGATGTTCTGGTTATTTGTTTGGGTGTGTGTGTGGGTTGCATCTTTGTTTTTTGGGAGGTGTTAGAGTTATTTTGCTTATCACCAGTTTTTCTTCTGTGAAATGGGTACTTGTTGGTGCCCATAATAGTTCCTTAGATTTCCAAAGGTGCCCCCAGATCCCAAAAAGTGGCAGTCAACTGAATGAAATCTTCCATAGGTCAGTACTATCAGACTGAGACAGAGGATACAGTCTAAATCTCCTTTCAGCTTTTTGCCTGAATCTGAAGAAGGTAGTTGATAGAAAATGGATCCTGGCCACTACACACACACAACAAAACAGCTAAGCCGGCCTTAAAGACAAATGAGGGCTAAGAGTTACCTCTTTTTGTTTGCCAGATCCCAGTATATGGACCAACACTTCCCGCATATTCGCACTTCTCAGACCAAGGGCCATTGTCTCCTGGGAGGAAAAGCAAACGTCTTATTGAAAAACAGAACAGGAAAGCATATTTTATTCACAACAAGGAGAGCTGCTAACAACAACAAAGGCAAGGGTTAGGAGACACAAAGCATAATCCCCCACCCCTTTCAAATGAGCATCTTCACCCATGCTAATAAAGCTACTTCTGATGAATGATTATGGACAGGACATCAAGCTTCTTTTTAATATTGTTACCAATATTATGGTATATACCAAGCTAGAAAGCAAGGAAGAGAGTCACAGAAACATGCAGAAGACACCAGAGTTCAATGGATGCTTTAATTGCAGGTAAGTACCTACTTGTCTGTTTCTAACACAGCAGACTTCACTAACCTGATGCCCATTTGATGTTTTAGTCTACAACTTCCACCAGCGCCAGCCAGCATATCCATCTAGAGGGCACCAAGTTGGTGATCGCTGTGACAGAGGAAGAGTTAAATGCACAAACATCTCATTTACAGCTGCCAGCTGCACACTGCAGGTGGAAGTGTGCAAATTACCTGCTACACACACTCTCAAACAGCCCCAGATTATGCTCAGTGAGGTCAGTGGGATTGGTCACAAGTAAATTTGCATGGTTGCATTCTATCTTCATGGTAAATGACCAATTTCAAATTAGGATATTCACTAAGTATATCTTTCCAAATAATCTCTGCTGCATAGGCTAGACAGTTCTCATCAATGATGGGCTTATCTTCACAGGCATTGCCTATGGTGGGCAACCTGTGGCCTCTGACCTCATTTTATGCAGCTTCCAACACCTCCTGAAGCTGTCCCAGTCTTTCATCCCATCAGAGTTCCTTTCCTCCTGACAGTTTTGTCCTTATTTTGTTTGGCTTATTAAAGTGTAGGTTTCTGCTTTCTATACAGCTTCAGAACAACTATATTTTATTCAACAAAAATATGTACTACTTTTTTTTGCTGGTTGGGGAAAATAAGACATACACCCAGCCACCCATCTAAGAACAAATGCGATGTGTATGTGTGTGCCTGCGCACATGGGGAGAGAAGGATCAGAAAGGAGTTACTTTCATTTTATTTCCAAGAACAGTAGCTGTCCTGGTCTGTTGTACTAAAAACAAGAGTAAAAATACTCATTTCAGAGTAACCCATCAAACCCAGTAATAGTTAGCTCTGAGTAGACCTGCAGAGGACTGGGCATTCTAATCTGATGCAGCCACTGTGAAAAAATAGGGTGAACTATATTATGGGTTAATCCAGAACACTTTTGTCTCTCTCCCCCCTCCCAATCTCCATCATCAGCTCTGGTTCTGTCAACTGCTACCATGCAGCCCCTAACAGAGTACCCCACAAAGGAATTGACAGGAAAAGGCTGCCCTGCCCTAGCCAACAGCAATGTGGACATCCCCTTCAAATATAGCACAACCTCCTTTGCCTATGCTGAGTTTTCCACAGAAGTCAGGCCTGAGCATCAGTGTGATGGTTCAAAGAGATCTAGCTGACTCACTGCTTTCTTCAGGAACTGGAGGCAACTCCAAGATAAAAGTGTCATGTTTTCTCAGTGAGGAGGAAGGCTAACCTTCCATTCTAGTAACAGGCTTTCAAGCAATATGAGAAAAAACAAGTCAGAAACAGTTTCGCTTGGATTTTAATGAGCCGAAAGTGACCTCCTTAAAAGTGAATTTAAAAAGTGGGTGTTTTGTTCCTATTTAATGAGGATTTCTGCTTTAATTTTCAGACACAGATGACAAGGTTTGTCCTTTTGACTGAAATAACAGTCGATTGAAGATACCGAACAATGCCTGCAATGTCCCCAAGTTTCACAGTCTCAGAATTTGAAAAAGAAGAGTCCAGAATGAACTAATAGATGCAATGACTCTTTAAAACAGGGTGAAGGAAACTGTGGCCCTCTAGATGTTTTTCTAACCAATCTGAGGGAGATTGGTAGTGGGGAGGACGTGTGGCTCATGTGTAGTTCTTGCGCAAGGTGACAGCCTGTGCAGTGAACTGAATGATAGGAGAAAGTCGCCAGATGCCTTCAGAGTGAGAGTCTGTAACTGGCAGAAGGCTGGCCCTCCCTGAGTGTGTGATGGGGGGAGTAGATGTGTCCTCTGTGAAAGAAATTGAGTGGGTCTGACTGTTCCTAATTCTCGCAAAGGCCTACTGGGATAATTGGCTCAGGTAGGCTTTGTTGGTGGGCTCTTGTTGGGTCCATCTCAGGTGTTTAGGAGGAGTCTTAGTAAGGAGGGACATGGCTGATGCCACCCCAATTTTGGTGATCACAGGTAGAGGGAAGTATAGCCATGGGGAGGTGGTGAATTACCATAGAAGATGAGGGCAAGGCTATCTACGCCTTGTTCATTGCTGCCACTCCTCTCATGGATGGATTCCTCGTTGTTCATCTGCTGTGCCCACTGAGCTGTGTGTGTTGTTGTTTAATACCAGATCGGTATACAACAGGACCACACTCATGCAAGATTTGATTGTGGATGAAGGTGCTGATTTGGTGTGCATTACTGAGACCTGGGTGGGTGAGCTGGGAGGAGTTGATCTGACTCAGCTTTGCCCACCTGGATACTTGGTGCAACACCAGCACAGGCTGTGGGGACAGGGGTGGGAGGAGTTGCTGTGGTCTACAAAACTTCCATCTCTGTCACCAGGAAACCACTCTGTCTTGGAGTTGGCTGTGAGGGCCTGCACCTGGTGTCGGGCCAAGGAGACAGGAAATTAGGGTTGCTGGTGGTGTACCGTCCACCCTGCTGCCCAGCAACTTCTCTTACTGAGCTGTAGGAGGCCATCTCAGCTGTGGTATTGGAGGAGCCCAGAATAATAGTCCTGGGTGATTTCAATGTCCACGCTGAGGTTGCCTCTAGTGTTCCAGCTTGGGACTTCATGGCCTCCATGATGACCATGGGGCTGTCTCAAGTTGTCACCAGGCCAATGCATAGGGCAGGGCACACCCTCGACTTGGTTTTTGCCCCAGATGGAGGAAGGGGTGGTCTGGAGATGGGGGGGTTGGATGTTACCTTATTGTCATGGTCAGACTACTCCCTGGTGAAGTTTAGACTTATGGCTTCAATCCTTCCCTGCAGGGGTGGTGGACAGATTAAGACGGTCTGCCCCCAGAGACTAATAGAATCCACTGGATTCCTCAATGCCTTGGGGGAGTTCCCAGTAGATAGAGCAGGTGACCCTGTTGAAGTCCTTGTCATGCTATGGAACAGTGAGGTGCATCAGGCTCTTGACACAGTTGCCCCAGAGCGCCCTCTCCGGCATTGTGGAGCCCGGTTTGCACCTTGGTACACCAGTGAGATAAGGGCAATGAAACAGACTGGACGACGGCTAGAGCGCAAGTGAAGAAAGATGTGCTGTAAGGCTGATCTGGCACAAGTAAAACATCATAACCATGCCTACTGTGTGGCGGTGAGGGCAGCAAAGGAGGCACACTTCTCTGCCTACATCGCATCTCCAAGTAGCCGTCCAGTGGAGTTTTTCCAGATTGTCAGGGGTTGACATCAACTCCAGGAAATTAGACCCTTTGGAGGCCCATTGTTTGCAAGGCATTTTCAAGGTAAAGTTGCTCGCCTTCGTAGCAGTGTTGATGCCCTATCCACATCTACTGTGGTCCCCAATGAGGTGTCCAATGCAATGTCTGCTGTAACGTCTTGGGAACAGTTTCAGTTGATGTGGCCTGATGACGTAGACAAGGCGTTTGTGATGATGCAGCCAGCAACGTGTCCTCTCAACCCTTGCCCTTCTTGGTTTATTAAAGCTTGCCGAGGGGATTTGAGCGAGTGGATCCAGGGTGTAGTCAATGCATCATTTTGAGAGGGAGTAGTTCCAACCGCCCTGAAAAAAGCAGTGATCCAAACGCTCCTGACCACACCCTGGACCCATTGGTCTGCAACAATTACTGACTAGTCTCAAATAACCCTCTCAGTTACCTTCACTAAGAAGGGGGTGCGGTGCAGCAACTGCAAGTGCTCTTGGATGAAACAGATTATCTTGATCCATCCCAGTCTGGGTTCAGGCCTGGTTATGGGACTGAATCGGCCTTGGTCGCCCTGATGGATGGCCTTTATTGGGAGAAGGACAGGGGGAGTGCGACCCTGTTACTCTCACTTGATCTCTCAACAGCTTTTGATACCATTGACCATGGTATCCTTCTGGGCCAACTTGGTGAGATGTGTATCAAAGGCACTGTTTCCCATTCTAGCTCCAAGGTTGTTTTCAGAGAATAGCATTGGGTGATTGTCTTTCGGCCTCCTGGCAGTTGTACTGTGGGGTGCCGCAGGGTACCATCTTGTCCCACATGCTGTTTAACATCTACATGAAGCCCTTGGAAGTGGTCATCAGCAGATTTGAGGCGAGGTGTCAGCAGTATGCTGATCATACCCAGCACTATTTCTCCATAACATCTGAATCAGAAGAGGCCATGCAAACCCTGGACCGCTGCCTGGACTCGGTGGTGGGCTGGATGAGGGCCAATAAACTGAGTCTGAATCCTAGCAAGATGGAGGCAGTGTGGGTTGGTAGTTCCCGAGTTCAGATAATTGGTCAGTTGCCTGCTTTGGATAGGGTTGTTCTCCCTCTGAAAGAGCAGGTCCATAGTCTGGGGGTGCTCCTAGATCCATCTTTGTCGCTAGAGGCTCAGGTGACCTCAATGGCTAGGAGTGCCTTTTACCAGCTTTGGCTGGTAAGACAGCTGTGGCCGTTTCTGGACCGGGATAGCCTGACCACTGTTGTCCACGCACTGGTATCTTCTAGGCTGGATTACTGTAATGCACTCTATGTGGGGCTGCCCTTGAGGTTGGTCCGGAGGCTGCAGCTGGTGCAAAATGCAGCAGCAAGACTGCTCACTGGGGCAGGGTATTGCCAGCATGTCACTCCACCGCTGAAAGAATTGCACTGGCTGCCCATTTGCTACTGGGCCAAGTTCAAGTTTCTAGTCTTGGTGTACAAAGCCCTATGCAGCTTGGGACCAGGATACCTTAAAGACCGTCTTATCCCTTATATACCCAGTCCATCACTGCGCTCTGCAGGTGAGGGCCTCCTGCAGATACCATCTTATCAAGAGGTCTGTTCCGCACAACATAGGAAACGGACCTTTAGTGTGGCAGCACCTACTCTGTGGAATTCCCTCTTCTTAAATATTAGACAGGCACCATCTCTGTTCTCTTTTCAGCACCTATTGAAGATCATCTTCTTTCAACAAGCCTTTTAACTTTAGACCTTATCCCAATCTGCGTCTGTGTTGGAATTGCTTTTTAATATGTTTTTAAACACTTTTTTTTAGAAAACAACAGTATGTTTTTAACCTTTTTTTAACATGGTAAGGCTCAGGGATATTAGCTGGCTCCAGGTTACCCTTGAGTTTTACAGGATTTGAATCCAAGGCCAACATGCTGTCCACCACACCAGAGCAGTTTAACGTGCTATTTGAAGAAGGAACAGTTTTATTCATTCTAATTTGTTAAATTATTCAGGCTGCTTCGTGGTGTTTCCTTGTGTTTCCTATAGCCTTTTGATGGCTCCCAATAATCAGCTATCTAAGCAATCTTTGTTACAGTGACCGGATTGTATTGCTTCACCTGTGAACCACAGGAATGTGTTTTCCTTGGCAGTGCTGTCAACTTTATCTTTTATTTGTCCCACTACAGCATCCATCTCCCTCAGGTTTGCTCCATATGGATCTTGATATGGCAGACACCATGGTGGCTCAGCCAAAGTCAGAGGCACATGCATATGAGCCAAGGCGAGGTACAGGAAGTATGGATGGCCACTCTGGCTAGAGAGAAAACACAGAAATATACACTTGTCAATTAAACACAGAACAACATGGCTTACTCAGAATGGAGGAGGCATGGCTGCTCATAATCTATTACTACTACAATCACTGTAGAAAACAGAAAATTTCATTGCTGGCCTGACATTCTCACAGTTGTGTTTTCTCCAAAATTGCAGCTATCCTGCTGTTTTCATCCAGTGTTTTTCAACCTACCTACCTACCGGGAACCTCTTCCTGTCTGCCATGGATTTCCAACCTGTTGCAGAGGAATCTAATCTATGTTCTAGGACCGGGACCAGCGCCAGGCATGCCGGGGCCCTTGGGCACCAGCTTGCCCTGGGCCCCAGAACATGCATGCTCTGCACCTACCTGTCTCTCCTATCTTTTGCAGCTGTGCGCACTGGGCTGCCATTAACCAAGATGGTGGCTGAGGTTTTCCTAAGGGGATGATGCCTCCGCCTCCATCTTGGTTGATGGCATGCATGCATGCTACGCGAGCACATCCCTGCCAAGATGGCAGCAGGAGAATCAGCATCTTAGGGAAACCTCGGCTGCCATCTTGGTTAATGGCAGCCCTGTGTGTGCAGCCTGTGCAGCTGCAAGACAGGAGAGACAGGTAGGTGGAGCCACCGAACGGGTGGGCAGCTGGGAAACTCTCTCCCTGTGATCCACGGCAGTACTCTGCCGCAGATCGCAGAAGGGGAGCACTACTCCTCCCCCACCCTATCGAGGGGTCTTCAGGGGCCCTCGGCCAGGGCCTGACCTGGCCGTCCTTTCGTGCCAACCCTGTCTAGGACCCACTGTCAGTTCATGCAGAATGCCAGCCAGGCCTGTTGACCCTCATGACTGTACCCAAGTAAACAAAGCTGTTCAGAATGTATCCAATACTTTCCTGAGACTGTGCATTGTAAGGAAAGAAGTGGTGGGCAAGCTGTCTGTCAAAAAGGCTTGCCAACAACTACTGATATTCTCCCTGAGGTGAACCATGGCATGCTTCTGAGGAGCTGGAACAAGTTTGAAAACCACTGATTTAGACTACACATGTATTGCTGACAAGTAGGAGAAGAGTAGGCAATGTATCAGGAATCAAACAGCACCAAAGGTTCACCCAGCAACACTGCTTCAGTAACAGTGCAGACAGTGATACAGGAGGTTTCAATGAAAAGATGACTGCACACAGCAGACAGTGCAAACTCCTAGATGTACGTCCTGTATATAGTTGCCAATTTGGAGATTAGAAGTAACCATCCCTTCCTATTTCCTAAATGGTGATTCACTGTTAAATCTTTGTTAAATTTTGTTAAAGACAGGCACCGCATCAGTACATGGTACCCTCAGGCAAGTGACAAGAGCCTACTGTGGTTGACACCCCTCTAATTAAAAAGCACTGAGAATATGCTGGGATGCTGGCAGGGGACACAGGCAGCCTGGTGGAATTAAGATGGCAATGATTTCAGCCACTTGGCACTGAAAGGAGCAGTGGACAGCTTGAGCCACCACTGCCTGAAAAGCCTGTGGGGACGGGTCCTGCCAGGGTAGTGCCAAAGATCCCCTTGCCCAGGGCTCCCTCAAACCCAGTTAAAGAAATTTCATAGACTGGTATTTCCCAGATGCCAGATCACTGAAGCATACTATTTTTTCCCCTGAATTAAAAAAAGGAGGCATGACTCACTCTCACACCCAGAAAAGATGTAAGGAAGCACACTCAAAACAGCAACTCAGGCAGATTCCCTGGATGAACTCCTTTAAGGGCAGGTCCTTTTTGCATGATGTATGATAGGGTCAATCACTCCCAGTGCCGAGAGATGGAAGAACTGCCTACCTGCTGAGGAGGTTAAATGAAAGGAGGCACTCCCAGAGCCTCACAGGATCCTTTAATTATTTTGTCACTTAATTTTTCACGGCTGTAACACTACAGAGAGTAACATTACTGCTTCTCTCAAGCTCCCCCCTCCCCAACCAAGTGTACTCAGTTTGAGAATGATTGGCCCTAGGTTTCAGAACAGCCGTTTTTTTCCAACACAGTTGCCGAAAGCCTCCTTATCAAGCACAGCACATTCTTTGCAAAAAGAATATGGGATGGTCATTATTCCTAGTAGCAAGAAATACATGAGGATTGAGACTGAGGCTAACAGAGGAGAAATTAGGGACTGGAGTCTACTGGTTCCACTGAAGACTATAACCAGCTGGACCTGGGGGAAACGATTCAGAGGAAGCACGCCCTGCAACAAGGGAATCAGCACTGGAAGAATCAATGCTCTGGGGCAAGACCAGGACAGAAAAAGAAGACAAAACACATCCCGTTTAAGATTTGACTTTGGTTTAAAGACGTCTTTTGTGTGTGAAAGGACAACCCTACATCATGGGAAAGTGATGCTATGCAGACCAGCCCTGGTCCTCACCCTTTTGCTCTAAACCAACAAAATTGCACCAAACATGAAGGTAAAGAAAGTTTGTGTATTTTACAGACACAATCAATCAGGCTCATGCCAGACAGCAATGTGTATATATATATATAGGCACATCTGTATAGAAAGATTACATAACAGAATAAGCAAACAAATAAAAATAAGCATTATGTCACACACAAGCCCTCTCCAGGTGTTCTCCAAGTGTGTTGATTTGTATTATTCTCATCACCCTTGGAGGGTGGCTGTCTCAAGGAAGGAGCCTCTGAGCTGGTGGTGGCTTCCCCATGCAATTTAGAGCCACGATAAAGTTCTAGCTGTACCCTCTTAATTATTCTCACCAACCCCCACAAGTTCAGGCAGCTCCCCACTTCAGAAAGAACAATGACTGGCGGGCAGGGACAAAAGAGAGAGAACTTGTTCCCATTGCCTCCCTCACCCTTGCATGTTTTGTTAACACACTTAAAGAACACCTGAAGAGGGCTACACATAATTGGATTTCCCCCTTCTCTCTGGTTCAGGAGCCATTCTTAAGGCAGGTTTTGTAAATCACAGATGCTCGATCTCTTTTGTCAATGCTTTTAGCTAAGCAGCCCCATTAACACCCTCAGGAGAAATGATCAGAGCAAGTTCAAGTTATGCCATTTGCAGCAATAAAGATGCAAGTCAGGTACAATTGTTATGTGATAAGGTGAAATGGGTGCAAAGAGAGGGTACAAAGAGTCCAAGCCACGATTCAGTATACGTTAGATTGATCCAAAGAGTATGGGGCAAAAGTCTAATTTCACCCACATATCTGTACCAGCCCTCAGTTCATCAGTAACACTTAAGAAAAGGTACTGCAAGGTCAGCTCTTCTGGAATAATCGCTGTATCGACCTCTGGTACTATTTGCATAAGCAAAATCATTTCCTGCTTAGTATCCTAAGATTGGTTCTGTGAAGCATTAGTGCAATCCACAAGGCAGCTGCACCCTGGAAGGAACCAGTACATTAGCTAGCACATTCTGTGCTGTCCACCCTTCTCCTACTGTATCAATTCAGGTTAGAAAGATATAAACAGATCATCAGCCTTTCTTTCTGCTGGAAGCAATAGGTCAACGTGTGCCGGTATGTTCATAACCATGTTCTCATTAGCATATACAGTATCTCTACAAGGAAATTTTAATGGTTTTTAATCGTTTCTTTGCCTCTGTTTTGCATTTAGACAATGGAGACTGCTGCGGTATATCATGCCTCAATCTAAGCCACTCAATGGAGCAAAAAAATATTTGAACTCAGTGATACCCAAGCCCCAAATCAATGTGACCACCAAACCTTCTCCCCCCACTCCACTTCCAATCTCCCACCTAATTGGCCTTTCTCAAAACCTTTAAAATTTCCTTAAAACAACAGCCTCATTCATAATTTCAGTACACATATCAAAGGTATTATTGGCTTCTGCATTTACAAACTGTATCTGGGATACAAAGTAGCCCATGAGCTTACAAATTGGTTCCAATCAGCCCCAAAACTGCACTTGACTCTGGCATCTGAAGAAAATGGAAATGGAAAACAAAACACACACACCAAGTTTTGGCAGTGGTGTTGCTCTTTCCTGCTATAAGCAGAGAATCAAATTTTCTGTTGACACATCCTAGGTTTTTTTCCCCTGTTTACTTGTTCTGCCCTGTTGCTAAGTGCCACTTCAGAGATTTGAGGCCTATATCCACAGCACCAGGCTTCACCCCTGCCTGAGCGACTGATTAAAAAAAGCTGACAGGAGCCATTTCCTCTCCCACAATTTAGTTCCTAATTGCATTAGCTTTCATTTCCCTGAAGTGATATGCAGACAAGGCTTCTCCAGACACCACTACGGTTTGTCTCTTGCTGCAACAGGATGAAGCAGAGCTTAGGTAAGCTCTGCTTAGGTGAAGCAGAGGTTGCCAGGTCAGAAGCATCCCAAACCTTGAGATTTCAGGAGCAGACCCTAGTGATGTCATTAAGCATGATACATTAAGCATCAAACACAGTTGCTTGATGCATATAATTCAAACAAAAACATTTCTCTGATTGGAAATTAAGATAGAAATCTTCGCTAAAAGATGGAGTCCTGGTAGGGAACATTTAATCTAGCCTACTTGCTTCTGGCAAGAAGGGTTTAAGTGCCCTCAGGCCAGCCCAGTCACCAGAAGGCCGTTGTAGGAAGAAAAGAGCCTAGTGTTGTGGAGATGTTAGATGGGAACAGGAGTAATGATGGATGCCCCTGAAGATTGGAATTCTACACACACTTACTATGGGACTAAGTCCCATAGAACTCAATAGGATTTACTTCTGAGTAGATATGGTTTGGATTGTGATGTTGGTAAAGCTTGACTAGGGATCCTCTGCAAAGATATCCATATCCAAGCAGGGTTGGCAATCCCGTGTCTGGAATGCCCTGCCCCTACCTTTTAATATGGCTGCTCCAGATTTCTTTACAGATTTGACCCTTCAGAAAGAGGTCTGAGAAATGAGTAAGAAGATTCTCTACTCTTTTCTGTCTACCCTGTGGGCTGCAATAAACTCACTTTGACAGCCAACTCAATTCCAGTGAGTAATAATTGAAAGAGAGAAAACACAAATGGTTTGGCCTACTTTTACAGGCAGCAGCTTGGGAACAACAATTAAAGTCACACTGCCCAGTGTGTGAATTCTCTTTTACCACTACTGGGCAAGAAACAAACTGTCATGCAACCAACAAGGTGCATCATCAGTGGGTTTAAGGGGGTCGAGCTGAGCACATGGAACCACTGTTGTTGGTTCTATGGATGTAAGGGAGTGAGGTTAAAGGTAAATGAAATGGAAATAGAAAAACAAAAACAAAAGACAGTGATGATTTCCTAAATGCAATACCATACCAACCACAACAAGACTCCTGCATCCCACAACCAGTCAAGATTCCTAACCAGCAACCAACTAAAAAAATCCTGGCGGCCAGTCTGCCAAGGTCACAGAAATCCCCATGTAGCTCAACCTGACCCAGAGGCTGCAGTTAGTGCAGAATGCTGCAGCACAATTGCTGACATGAGTGAGACCCTATCAGCACATAATATCCCTGCTCTGAAATCTGCACTGGCTGCTGATTTGCTACCAGGCCAAGTTCAAGGTGCGCTTTCCATGTTATGGGTTCCACGTAGTACTTGTTCTGTTCTTAGAAGAAATCGGTCCTTTAGCACCTACGCTTCGGAACTCCCTGCCTATTGACATTAGGCAGACGCCTTCATTGTACTCTTTTCAGCACCTGCTAAAAACATTTTTGTTTAGCCTACCCAGGAATGTAGAAGCTATTGTGTTTTTTATCTGTTTTTAATAATTGTTGCATTTATTATTTTGAAGATTACGAACCACTAGTGTAGATGATACAGACCAATGATTTCAGTCAGCAGAAGGCAGTTTCTTATGCTCCTATGTATGTTCCTATGAAGAATCCTGTGAACCAAATTTTGGGCGTGCACGGGAGGGGGAATTCGATAAGAAGTCTTATAATGGAAGTCTGCTTGTGTAGCATTGGATACAGCCCACTGAGTTCAATGCTGTGCATTCCCAGTTAAGTGCATACAAGACTGCAGCTTTAATCATATACAGGAAATTATTTTGTAAATGCCAGGTGGCTTTAACATTCCCCCAGAGTAGAAACACAATGAGAAAGATATGCTGTCAAGAAGGGCCAAGTTATAAATCTATATATATAAAATGTTGGGGGGCAATTGTCATCTAGGTTAGTTTATTTTTAAATTGCCAGAGAACATGTCCTGTTTTCTTGTTTACAGCTATATTTATCTCCTCAAACAAGGCCTGCTCTTCCTCAGGGCCCTCCAAAGGGAAAAGGGTGGGATGACAAATGGTGAGGAGGAACAGGATTAAGACAAGTGTATGTTTGCGTATTTGTGTGTGTATACACTCAGGGACCTTAAACAAACAAACTCAGGTTTCCCTCACAGACTCATGGTACCCTGCATGAAATATATCTTCACCACCGTTCCTACCTCCCACCATATCAAGTCTTCCACTGCATATATTACAAATAAAAAAATTAGCACTGGCTATTTTCAAGCAGAGCTGTTCATACCCTGTAGCCTGAATTTCTATCCTTTTCCTATACCAAATACACAATTTAGTAGCTCCTAGCATTTTCTACACACTTTCTTGATTTCATGAACTAGTGAGGCAGCCAGCCAGCCAGCCAAGCAGTGGACAGCTACAGAATTTGCTTTGATGACATATTCCTGAAATGTTTGACTTTAAAAAAAACCTACACTGCATAAACATTTTTTAAAAATATATGTCTTTTTTAAAAAATCAACAATGAAATAAATTAACTTTTCCTCTACAACCACAATGACAAACGACAGGACACTCTCTCTCTCACTCACTCACACACTCACACACCTGTTCTATGGCTACAATAGATTCCATCTTTCAAGCCTCATTTCAGTGGGGAAGCAATCCTGTGGGGGCCAGTGAAGACCTCTGCAGGCAAATGTGACCCACGTACAACACATTGGTGATTCCTGGAAGATAACATGACTGCAATAGTTTGAAGAAAAAAAGTATAACAAAACCAAGGTGAGCTCTCAGACAGACTGAACAGTTGCCTGGGGTGGCATAATTCAAAGGGCTCATCCACTGTCAATTATTGTAGAATTGGTCCCTGATTGTATTGCTGGGCCATTTAAATGGGACTTCAACTGTATAGGTGCTACTCACAGAACAGTGTCTCTCATGCAGCTAAAGTCGCCTTCTCCAACCTGTTGCCCTCCAGATGTTGTTGAACTCCAACTCCCACCAGTCAAAGCAAGTATGGCTAATGGTCAAGGACAATGGGGGTTTGTATTCCAAAAACATCTGGAGGGCATCACGTTGGGGAAGACTGCACTAGGGCTACAATTAAAGAGTCCCTAATGCTGAAGCCTGTGGCCTGCTACCTTACACTAGAAGAGAAACTGAATCATAAGAGTAACTATAGGCAGGTTTCTATTGTTTGGACATTAGGAGACTATGGCTGCTTACTCAGAAGTAAGCTCCACTGGGTTCAATAGGACTTACTTCCAGGTAAGTGTGTATTGGATTGCAGCCTAAGTCTTTTCCCCTCGTTTCCCCAGAATCAAGGCTGGATTTAGAATTTAATGACGAAAATCACCTCATTTGGATCAGAAAAGCTCACACACAAACATGTACAGGATTGCCTATGTGACTCCCAAATATCCTGAAGTTCCAGAGACGTATGCAAGAAGCAGGGAAACCACTTCAGAGCAGTTTCATACATATTCATTCAGTTTTAGTCTTCTTCACAGCTTCTTCTGAATATCTTTGGGACAACAGTTATTAGGGTTTGACCTGTTTATCTACCATGGAGAAAGAACAAAGCTTGTCCTAGGTGGAGAGAATCCAGACCTAACAGGATTTGTTTCAGTTCCATCCAGCTATGAATCCTGAATGCCACTCCTATTCATGCTAGTAGGAACTGCAGAGGGAACTGGCAAAAGGGAGGGAGGGAACACCATGAAGTTTGAAGATTTAATCAATAATTCCAGTTTAGGGCACTTAGAAAAGCCAGTTTCACCTTCTTGTTTTCTCTGCCTCAGAACCATCCATTCAAGTGGATTAACCTTGCTATCTATAATGAGGTACTCATCAACATACCTAATTAAAAAGCACATGGGGGTGATGAACCCAGTGTTCTCTTGGGAATCTAAGAACAAAACAGAATCAGGCAAAATGAAAATTAATATTAAATTATTAAACTGATTTAAGATAGCAACATGGGCAAATGAACCATTTCCTGGATTAACTTCAGTGACTTGCATAAGAGATTAACTAGATGAATCTGGTTCTGATAGCTAATTAAAGAGAACCCCTGCAATTCGTTAAGAAGCTTTTTCATTAACCCAACACCCAGTAAGTGTGTACCTTGATCTCACATGGATACAAATAGTTCGGAAATAGTAACAGTAAAATCAGCCATCGCACTTCAGATTTTTAAAAGGTCACAGACATTTATCCAGGTGCTCAAAATACATAGAAAAATGCTTTGATATAAACTAGTTAGATCCAGCTCTAGCAAAATGTTGTACGTCTCATTTGACTTTTGCTTCATGTGTCAGTTCATATGCTATGAGTGCATCTGTGGATCTTTGCAAATATAAATCACACGAGCACATCCCCAGGTACACGTTTTATAAGACTGCACTGTTAAACCTGTGTGTGTCTATTCAGCAGTAAGCCCCACTCAATTCAGTGTGACTTGCTCCTAGGTAACTGAATAAAGTATTGCAGTCTTAAGTGTTTTGACAGCCCACAGACTTTCAAATTCCAAAAATCAAATATTTGATTCCATACATGAGGATTTCTTAAGTTTAGGACAACGTTAAAGCTTCAGTGCCCCTTAACAATTGTGTAGAAGTTGCTGTGAATCTTTACAGCTTGGACTACAAATGCTGCAACTCATTCAGTAATATAAGAATACAGATACAACATACAATTTACCTGCCCCAATGATACATAACTTCATTTCTAAAAGTAACAGGGCATAGTTAGTGCCCAAACCTGTTGATCTTCTCTCACTAGGATGGATATAGGAAGGATCACAGGTGTTGCTTACACAGTACATACAAATATATACACCCAGGGAATTGGGAGAGGCTCCTTTTGCTCATACTATTTTATCCACAAAGGTAAAATCACAAAGGATTACATCAGAATTATGGTGATCTATGACGGCATTTAAAGAAGGGAACACACAAGACCTATTTAGAGATAAAAAATTGGCCTATTTACCTTCCTGAAACAGATCCTCCGTGGCGCAGAGTGGTAAGCAGCAGTAACGCAGTCGAAGCTCTGCTCACGGCCGGAGTTCAATTCCAACAGAAGGAGGAAGTCGAATCTCCGGTAAAAGGGGTCGAGGTCCGCTCAGCCTTCCATCCATCCGTGGTCGGTAAAATGAGTACCCGGCATACGCTGGGGGGTAAAGAAAGGCCGGGGAAGGAACTGGCAATCCCACCCCATATATACGGTCTGCCTAGTAAACGTCGCAAGATGTCACCCTAAGAGTCGGAAACGACTAGCACTATAAGTGCGGGGACACCTTTACCTTTTTACCTTCCTGAAAAGAATGGTAATAAATAGATCTTAATCTGAGATGCTTAATTCTCCAAAATTAAAGCAATAGTGAAAAAAACAAGCAGAAACTTACATTTAAAATATGTTAAGATATCATATCCAACCCCCTGCCCAATGCAGGAATCCAAATCAAAGCATCCCCAACAGATGGCTGTCCAGATGCCTCTTGAAAGTTTCCAGTGTCAGAGAGTTGACTACCTCTCTAGGTAATTGGTTCCATTGTCGTATGGCTCTAACAGTTAGGATATCAGTCCTTGGTTACTTATATGCCTGAATAAAAGATTCCTTACTGCTGATTGTTCAACCAATTCAGTGAGAACTGTGGGTTAGTGACTAAAAGTAATTGTGTAATGGTTGGCCAAACTTAGAGGAGGCAAGGCTTTCATTTTATTGTTTTGGTCACCAGTGAACTTTTTTAATTAATTTATGTTTTATACACACAGCAACTCCCAAGGCCATGTCTTATCCCTGACCTGACTAACATTATCACCCTGAAATTCATTGTGGAGCATATCTAAAACCTTCAACATTATGTCTATGCAGGCTAGTATTGAAAGCTGCTTAAGTGAGGAAATTTGTTCCTCTGCCTCCACCCTCCTCCCCCACCTCTAGAATGTGTTGCAAATAAGTTATAGGAGAGCATTTGGGTGGAACACATACACACAACACAGTGTAAGTCAGTCAGCGGAAACTGCACACATACATATCCTGAGTTATCAGTGGTTACTTACGGTTGTTAAAGCCAGATTGCAACTGAAGTTATGGAAAGAAAACACGCTTCACCTCCAAACTGTTGCACATTTATTGGTGGAATTTAGGTTACTCATTTTAAATGTATTTGGGACTCATGCGTAAGAAACCACATTGGGGGAAGGAGGATAAGACTTTCTTGCAGTAACAAAAGTGACAGGAAAATGCACTGGAAAGTGTGAGATAACAATTGCTTGATAAATATAACCTCGAAACAAATAAAAAATGAATGATTAATATAGAACAGATCTTGTATAACCTCCATGCAAATCTTGTGAAAACAAGTCAAGATCAGGTGCCATGAGTTCTGCCTAATTCCTATTTCGAGGCACATAGAGCTTAGAGACATATAAAAACAGGTGAGCTTCTCTGAGAAAAAGTAACCCAGTTTCGCATGTGATTGCCTGCATTATCTCTGGAAAACACTGATGTAGCTGGTCAGAATATGATGGACGCAAAGACATTATCTCTGGCCTAATACGTTCGCAGTGCCAATATGCCTCACAGCAGTGCCTCACTGAGCCTGGAAGGATAGAATAAGAGAATCAGAGAATAGTAGAGTTGGAAGGGGCTTATAAGGCCATCGAGTCCAACCCCCTGCCCAATGCAGGAATCCAAATCAAAGCATCCCCAACAGATGGCTGTCCAGATGCCTCTTGAAAGTTTCCAGTGTCAGAGAGTTGACTACCTCTCTAGGTAACTGGTTCCATTGTCGTATGGCTCTAACAGTTAGGAAGTTTTTCCTGATGTCCAGTCGAAATCTGACTTCCTGCAACTTGAGCCCATTATTCTGTGTCCTGCACTCTGGGACGATCAAGAAGAGATCCCGGCCCTCCTGTGTGTGACCACCTTTCATGTACTTGAAGAGTGCTATCATATCTCCCCTCAGTCTTCTCTTCTCCAGGCTAAACATGCCCAGTTTTTTCTGTCTCTCCTCATAGGGCTTGGTTTCTAGTCCCCTGATCATCCTTGTTGCCCTCCTCTGAACCTGTTCCAGCTTGTCTGCATCCTTGTTGAAGTGCAGAGACCAGAACTGGACGCAGTATTCAAGATGAGGCCTAACCAGAGCTGAACAGAGGGGAACTAATACTTCATGCGATTTGGAAACTATACTTCTGTTAATGCAGCCTAATATAGCATTTGCCTTTTTTGCAGCCACATCACACTGTTGGCTTATATTCAGCTTGTGATCATTGACAATTCCAAGATCCTTCTCACATGTCGTACTGCTGAGCCAAGTATCCCCCATCTTATAACTGTGCATTTGGTTTCTTTTTCCTAAGTGTAGAACTTTGCATTTATCCCTGTTGAATTTCATTCTGTTGTTTTCAGCCCAATGCTCCAGCCTATCAAGGTCCCTTTGAATTTTCTTTCTGTCTTCCACGGTATTAGCTATGCCCCCCAATTTTGTATCATCTGCAAATTTGATAAGCATGCTCTGTACCTCCTCATCCAAGTCGTTAATAAAAATGTTGAAGAGCACTGGGCCCAGGACCGAGCCCTGTGGTACCCCACTCGTTACTTCCACCCAGTTTGAGAAGGAACCATTGATAAGCACTCTTTGAGTATGATTCTCAAGCCAACTGTGAATCCACCTGATAGTTGTTCCATCCAGCCCACATTTAGCTAGCTTGCTAATCAGAATATCATGGGGCACTTTGTCAAAAGCTTTGCTGAAGTCGAGATATATTGTGTCCACAGCATTCCTACAGTCTGCAAGGGAGGTTACCTGGTCAAAAAATGAGATGAGATTAGTTTGACAGGATTTGTTCTTCATAAATCCATGTTGGCTCCTAGTAATCACTGCATTGTTTTCAAGGTGCTTACAGATTGACTGCTTTATAATCTGCTTCAGAGTTTTTCCAGGGATTGATGTTAGGCTGACTGGTCTGTAGTTGCCCGGTTCCTCCTTCTTCCCTTTTTTGAAGATAGGGACATTAGCTGTCCTCCAGTCATCCGGCACTTCACCAGTCCTCAACAATTGCAAAGATAATAGACAGTGATTCCGAGAGTTCTTCAACCAGTTCCTTCAATACTCTAGGATGCAGTTGATCGGGCCCTGCTGATTTGAACTTGTTCAAAGTGATTAGATATTCCTTGACCGTTTGTCTGTCAAGCTCAAGCTCCAATCCTGCCCCTTCTACTTCATGTTTCCCAGGAGGGTCATAGACCCTTTTTTGGGAGAAGACTGAGCCAAAGTAGGAATTGAGCACTTCTGCCTTTTCTTTGTCATCTTTTATCATTTTGCCGTCCTCACTGGGTAGCTGTGCCACCATTTCTTTTCCCTTTTACTATGGACATACGTGAAGAAAGCTTTTTTGTTGCTTTTAGCATCCCTCGCTAACCTCGGCTCATTCTCAGCTTTAGCCTTCCTGACACCATCCCTGCAATTCTGTGATACCCTCCTGTACTCTTCCTTTGTGGCCTGACCTTCTTTCCACTCCCTGTATGTGTCCTTTTTTGTTTTCAGGTCCTCTCTAAGCTTTTTGTGAAGCCACATTAGCTTCTTCTGCTCTTTCCCCCCTTTTTTCCTTGTTGGAATTGCTTCCCATTGCGCTTTCAGAATTTCCTTTTTTAGAAACTCCCACCCATTTTGGACTCCTTTTCTCATTAGGGTGGCTTGCCATGGAACCATACTTACAATTGTTCTGAGTTTATTAAAATCAGCTTTCCTGAAGTCCAGGGTGCGTGTATGGCTACTCTCAGCTTTTGCTTCTGTTAAAATCAAGAATTCAAGTATGGTGTGGTCACTTTCCCCCAGAGTTCCCATAACTGCCACTTCATCCACCAAATCATCTCTATTGGTTACAATCAAGTCAAGGATAGCTGATCCTCTGGTTGCTTCCTCCACTTTATGTAGGAGAAAGTTATCTCTAACACAAGTCAGAAATTTCTTGGAGGGGCCATGTTTGGCAGAATTTGTCTCCCAACAGATATCAGGATAATTGAAATCCCAGATTACTACTACATCATGACTCCTCAATACATTGGCAATTTGCTTTTCAAAAGTTACATTCGCGTCTTCTCCTTGATTGGGTGGTCGGTAGTAGATTCCAAGCACCACATTCCTTTTATTACTTGCCCCATTAATTTTAATCCAGATACTCTCGGTGGAGCTACCAAGCTCATCTTCCTGAATTTCTGTGCAGGGATATATATTTTTAACATATAGTGCAACTCCGCCTCCCTTTTTATTCCTTGTTCTTCTTGAACAAGTTATATCCTCCAATTGCTGCATTCCATTCTAGGAAGTCATCCCACCAACTTTCAGTTATACCTATCAAATCATAATTGCCCTTCTGTACTAAGAGTTCAAGCTCGTCCTGCTTGTTTCCCATGCTCTGCGCATTAGTATACAGACATTGAAGACCATGGGATGAATACCCACCATCTATTACACAATGGACTGAAGACCTAACTGCCCTGACTACATTTGAGCAGATTTCATACAGACATTAGTTTCAAGTGGATGCCTATTTGGACATCTGGAGGGCTTATATTAATTTATATGCTTAACTCAAGATGCATATAGTGATGTGTTTGGTATCCATAATGCAAACTGATGGTGGTTTGCTGTTATTATTATTAGTACACAAATATTTGTTTCTTTATCTTTTATTTTTTGTACTTTCAATATTCTTGTTTATTTTATTTCTTTGTTTTCTTTTTCTTTCCTTTCACTGTTATTTAGAGAAGCAGTGTGGTGTAGTGGTTAAGGTGTTGGACTACGACCTGGGAGACCAGGGTTCGAATCACCACATAGCCATGAAGCTCACTGGGTGACCTTGGGCCAGTCACTGCCTCTCAGCCTCATGAAAACCCTATTCATAGGGTTGCCATAAGTTGGAATTGACTAGAAGGAAGTACATTTACATTTTTTTCACTGTTATTTATTGTTTATTCACTGTTCTTATTTTGCAAATAAAAATTAATTACAAAAGAGCAGTACCCCACTGAAGAGATGCAATGGGTAGCCACTCTTGGGGAACAGGAAACAACTCTGTGGCATTCCTGCATCAGGAATGATGGAATAGTCTGATCACATTCAGTGCAGAGACACAGTGAAATTACCTACTCCCACTGGGTATAGACTGGAAGAAGGCAAGCATAGGAATCACAGGTAGACCAGGCAGACTCCTTTGTGTAGTGGAAGATACATGTTTGATGGGCTGCTCATCAAACAAACTCTGCACAACTTACCTACAGTCGTGAAGGATGTTTGATCAGTTACATGTTTGATCAATATACATCCCAATTCCAAAGACAGGGGATCCCAGAGAATGCAGTAATTATCGAATGATTACCTTAATATCCCATGCAAATAAAGTAATGCTCAAGATTCTGCAACAAAGGCTCTTATCATATATGGAGCAAGAAATGCCAGACTTCCCAAGAAAGGGAAGAGGCACCAGAGATCATATCGCAAACATACGTTGGATAATGGAATGGACCAAGGAACTTCAGAAGGAAATCACCCTGTGCTTTATAGATTTATAGATTACAGCAAAGGCTTTGACTGTGGAGATCGTGAAAAACTATGCACTACAGCTGAATGTCAAAAAGACTAAAGTAATGACAACAGAAGATTTATGTAACTTTAAAGTTGACAATGAGGACATTGAACTTGTCAAGGGTTATCAATACCTTGGCACGGTCATTAGCCAAAATGGAGACATTAGTCAAGAAATCAGAAGACGCCTAGGACTGGGGAGGGCAGCTGTGAGAGAACTAGAAAAGGTCCTCAAATGCAAAGATGTATTACTGAACACTAAAGTCAGGATCTTTCAGACCATGGTATTCCCAATCTCTATGTATGGATGTGAGAGTTGGACAGTGAAAAAAGTGGATAAGAGAAAAATCCACTCATTTGAAATGTGGTGTTGGAGGAGAGCTTTACGCATACCATGGACTGCGAAAAAGATGGGTGTTAAGAACATTTAAACCAGAACTATCACTAGAAGCTAAAATGATGAAACTAAGGTTAATCATACGTTGGACACATAATGAGAAGACATGATTCACTAGAAAAGATAATACTGCTGGGAAAAACAGAAGGGAATAGAAAAAGAGGAAGGAACTTACATGATCTGAACAGGGTGGTTCAGGACAGATGCTCTTGGAGGTTGCTGATTCATAGGGTCGCCATAAGTCGTAATCGACTTGAAGGCACATAAGAACAATGAGCACCTTAAAAAACAGATATTGTTTTGAAGGTATTTTTAAAGGTGGCCACAGGGCTCTGGTGAAGGACTAGATAGAATTGTGACAATTAAGTAAATAATGTTTACTTAAAACAAAAAACAAACACACAAGATCTCTTTTCTTGGGAAGTACAGCTAAAGAATAATATTGAAACAAGACCCCAAAATCATAGAACCACAGCAAAACTCCATAGTTTGTTTCCTCACCCCCACTCCCATTTTCAGATGAAATCAGAGATTCACTTCATTTTGATTATCAGCCTTGTGCCCTGGTGCAGGAAGGCTCTTATAACTGCTTTTCTTTCCTGAGAAAGTGCTTCTTTTCCTGTTACATCTATGCTGTGACTGCACCTGGAACATTGCGTACAGTTCTGGTCGCCTCACCTCAAAAAAGGATATTGTAGAAGTTCAGAAAAGGTTAACTTCCTTGTGAGAAAAGGTTACAGTATTTGCGGCTTTTTAGTTTAGTTTAGAAAAAAACGCAAACAAGAAAGAAATAACAGAAGTGTATGCATGGCATGGAGAAAGCAGATAGACAGCAGAGATTATCTAATGAAGCTGAACGTTCGGGATAGACAAAAGATGGTACACTTCTTCACACATCACAGAATTAAACTACAGAATTTGCTCCCACAAAATGTAGTGATGGCCACCAATGTGGATGACTTTAAAAGGGTATTAGACAAATTCATGGAGGAGAAGGCTGTAAGTGGCTACTAACCATGATAACAAAGCTCCAGTGGGGGAGGTAGTATGCCTCTGAATACCATTTGCTGGGAATCACAAGTGGGGTAAATACTGTTGCATTCAGGTTCTGCTTGCAGGCATCTGGTCAGCCACTGTGAGAACAGGATGCTGGACTAGATGGGCCTTTGGCCTGATCCAGCAGGGCTCTTATGTTTTTATATCCTCTGGCTGTGTCCTTTTAATATAATTCACCGGGGTGCTCTAACACAAGAATTGTCTCCAGCTGCTTATTAAGCTTGTGTACAGCCAAATGCCATCTGGCACTTCAGAGAGGAATTACACCTCCATGTCAAGTCTCCCCCTACTGTTTTATAACAAATGTGCCGTTCAACTTGCCTTATAAGCTCACACCTCTCTGCCCCTGTCAGCCAATGATGTAAAGCAGGGATAGGGAAATGCTCAGCATAATGCTCAGCCTATACCAGCCTTTCCCAACTAGTGGGCCACCAGATGTTGTTGGACCACAACTCCCATCAGCCTCAGCCAGCATTGCCAATGGTAAGAAAAGATGAGAATTGTGGTCCAACAACATCTGGTGGCCCACTAGTTGGGAAATGCTGGCCTACACAAAAGCTACCGAGGGATGGGAGGCAACTTGACATGTGATTGCTGTTTGCAGCCGCCACCGCCTTATGTTTCTAAGGATAACATGCAACATCAGTCAATCTTGACAAGTGTGACTGTAGGGATACTCACATATGCAGCACACTTGTATTATCTGGCCACACACACAACTGAGGTCTACTATTAAAACATTGTGAGCTAAAAACACAATGCATGAAGAGTTCCTTCTGTTTGGGTGGATCAGGACTGCTTAGGTACAATGTCTTTGTGCAGGTGGTTGTTCTGTGGCCCTTTCCAATGAGGGCAGGATAGGGTAGTAGCAACACCATTCACAATCTTATCCATGCAAACAGAACCAAAGGATCCCCCCTCCCAGCATTGAGGCAACATTTATTTCACACACAAATAAGAATAAATAGTCCAAAACATAACACAAGATGTCATCCAACACAATGCTATCTACCGTGTACAAGTGAAGGTGTCAGCTATCCACAGGATGAAGCTCCCAGAGGAAAAAAGTCAGTGAGATTTGTCAGGCTGAAATTGTAACTCCTGGTAGAGCTGACATTACAAATATGGCTGTACTTTGATTTAAAGTGTGGCAATTTGTGATCTAACAAGCTAAACGCAGCCCATCAACTACGTATGTCTCCTGTTTTTGCTGGCTGCCTAAGCCTGTTAAAATGGTGGCAGTGTGTATGCGTACGTATGTGTGATGTCAAATAACTGGCAGCCCACAGTACACACATAATGGGGCTGCATTCAGCTTGGTATGTCACAAGATCCACAGGCCTGGGCCAACAGGAATACCAAAATTAATGTAAGCTCATATCCTAGTTCTGTCACAGCAGATGTATGTGAGCCTCTGTCTTTTATGTGAAAAGTGGTAAATGGGTGAATGGGGTGCTGAGAGATGCAGACATCAGGGGAGCACAGATAAAAAGAGAGGCATGAGAAGGGCTTAGGAGGTGTCAATAAGACAGCAAAGAAACATGAGTGAAATGATAATACTTTTCCATTCATAAACCAATGAAACACAACAAATACAGTGAGTCAAGATGAAACTTTACACTATTAGGGTCTTGAGAATCAGCGTGACTAGCAATTTACCCTGATCCATTTCTACTCAAAGAGTTAAGCCTTTCTTAGTGTCATTTCAGTAGTACTGAACCAAGGCTGAGAAATCATGCTTTGTCCAAGCCTGCTCATTGCATCCACAAACAGGGGTACATTCTCAGACATATGTTGCTTGAGATGCAGAGCTGCCGTGGAAACACACTGATTTTGTATACAGATGCACAATTCCATGTCCAAGGTTGAGCTAAATGTGATGGTTTCATGCACTGTCAAATATAGCTACACTGTTTAGATGTGTTTATGTTGTACAGTAGGCCCCCGCTTATACGGTGGGTTAGGGACCAGGCCCCCGCCGTAAAGCAGAAATTGCCATAAAGCAGAACCCCATTGATTATAATGGGGCTCGTCGCGTGAAAATGAAGCAAAAATGCCGCAAAACTGCAAAAACGGCTTTAAAATGGAGAATTTCCCGCCGCCGCATTAGCAGAACGCCGGAATGCAAAGCGCCGGTAAGCGGGGCCCTACTGTATAAGTTATTTTGGAATATTATTTGTTTCTTTTAATAAAGTTTTTAAAAAGTGCACAGTGCTGACTGGCTGTCACTTGTGACATCACAAACTCATTTCCTACTCCCAACATGGATCAGTGTTGCAAAGTTTAAAAAACTGATTTCTCTTTTTTAAAGAAGTAAAAGGTAAAGGTGTCCCTGCACTTATAGTGCTAGTCGTTTCCGACTATTAGGGTGACATCTTGCGACATTTACTAGGCAGACTGTATATATGGGGTGGGATTGCCAGTTCCTTCCCTGGCCTTTCTTTACCCCCCAGTGTATGCCGGGTACTCATTTTACCGACCACGGATGGATGGAAGGCTGAGTGGACCTCAACCTCTTTTACCAGAGATTCGACTTCCTCCTTCCATTGGAATCGAACTCCGGCCATGAGCAGAGCTTCGGCTGCGTTACCGCCGCTTACCACTGTGCGCCACGGAGGGTCACTTTTAAAGAAGTTTACTTTAAAGAAGTAAACAACATATATTTAAATCAATAACATTTGTATAAGAATTATGGCATACATTAATTTTAAAAGGAATGAATATTCATGCTGCCCTTTAAAAAAGAAAAGAAAGTGGAGTACCTGCCTGAAAATTAGGAAGAAGAGAAAGACTGTTTACTATGATCAATGTTTGAAACACTGATAAATGGCAGGGAGACGCAGGGTTTGCTGCTCAGGGTGGTAGGGGAGAGTCAGAGTCCTGTTTAAAGGGAAATCTGTATACACCCTAAGATGGAATTTAAATATAGGTGTCCTAAGTCAAGTTTCAACACAACAACTACTAGGCTATGCCAGGTATCATTAGAGAGCACAAGGATATATCACCAAGCTCATTTTCAAATGTTGCCTTCTCTATTGTGGCTTGGAAAAGCACAGGCTCCATTTTGTCAGGTACGCAATGGCTCTGTCTAGCACAAAGCCTGGACATGCTGGATATCATAGGACACATCATAATATGAAGCAGCTTCCTTCCTCTCAGAGAAGTCAACCCAAAACTGTGGTTAATCTTAACAATGGTTTAGTGAAATTAGATGGCTTCATCAGCCATGGCTTGAAAGTTTGTTTCAGTAAATTATAATGCACATGAAATGGAGCTAGTAAAAGCAGAAGCAAAAGCTCCCAATCTCCTCCTCCAGGCTACACTGGAGAGTGTGGAGGCCTGAGAAAAGGAGAGAGTGCAAGCCAGGCTTGTTCACATAATGCAGCTAAATCATAGTTTAGTGTCACATCCAAACACTTGACCACTGAGATGTCCTCACCTTGCATACTGAATGAACTGAATCGCCTTCTCTGTATACCTGGCAGCCAGGCTGGTTAGATTCACAGGCTGTTGGACAATTATGAGGTTTTCAAAAAGAGGAAGTGCTGTCTCAGAATAACAGTCTTTCTGATGTTTCCTGGCAGGGGGTGGGGAGAAGAATAAAACATTTTTTTTTTTAAAAAAAGGTATGGATATGCAGCAGAAGGCCAAAGTAGAATCCACCTTTAAATCTATTAAGTTTTTCTTTCACTGATACACATATCAAACATATAAAACAAAGGCTCATAAAATTATGAACAGCATGAGAAGAACGAATAAAGAGAAATTTCTCTCTCTCACGCCCACACCCACACACCCACTTATTGCTATAACTCAGGGTCATCCAACACAGTTGAAAGACAGCAAATTCAGGATAGAAAAAAGAAAGTACACACAGCAAATAATTAAAATACGGAAATCACCATCACAGGATGTGGTGTTGGTCACTGCGTTAGATGCATCTAAAAGCAGATTAATGAATTAAAGTAGATTAAATTAACGGAAGGAAGATCTATCAGTAGCTATTAAATATGAGGGCACAATGGAACCTTCACTTAAATAGAATGTCCTATGTACTAGCCTTCCCCAACCTGGTGCCCTCCAAATGTTTTGGACTACAACTCCCATCAGCCCCAGCCAGCATGGCCAATGATCAGGGACGATGGGAGCTGCATCCTAACAAAACATCTGGAGGGCATCAGGTAGGGGTAAGCTACTATATACGAACAGCGAACTCATCCTCTGAATGTGGATCCTTATGTGGCCAAAACACCACCATTCACACACAAGAGGGAGATATCAGCAGGCTTGGGGGTGCCCCAAGGTTTGGATAAGTACAACAAATCTTTGGGAGGGGGAAAGCATAAGGGGCAAAAGAACCCCAACAAAAATAATCCAATGAGGACTGAGCATACTTATGCGGAGTGTCTGTTGGGAAGGAGAGGAAAATCAAGGCGGGGGGGGTGAGAATGGAAGAATGCCTGGCTGGCTGTAACACTGAACAAGAACACTCCACACTGCAATATTTTGTTGCAGGTGCCACATGTACCTTTGATTATCAACAGGGGATGGCTCTCTCTGTCGTGCAGAATCTGGCTCATACTGTTGGAGCCACAGCACTGGATGAGCTTTGGACAACCAGAAGCCTACCTGCCAGGATACCAGTGCTCCTCACCAGGAAACTAACTATACCTTAATGTTGTAGAGTGCCGGAGGCAAGCTGGGCATGGAGGGAGGTTGTAGCCTGGTGTGTCAGTGCAGCCCATATCATGGCTATAGGGTATCCCAAAGTAATAATCAAAACCTAGAATTTAAGCCATAGTATTAGAATACAAAAGGCCATCCATTTTGCTTGGAAAACATTTCTGTTTATCTTAAGGAAATATATTTATACTATTAACTTTGTAGAGATAATCTGCAACCATTGAAATAAAAAGAAGTGTTGCTACTAGACAATAGCTGTTCCACTGCTGACAACTCAGTCTAGGCAAGCAACTGTCTGAAAGAGGCGTGGGTACAGGTTCACTGGATTAGGTCCCTTCCTGGTGGAGTAAGTACAACCTGAGGGTATCATTGCTTGAATCTGTCTGGTAATCTTCAGCACCATGCTCTCTATTTAATGGAAAGGTCCCAAACATCTATCACAGTGGTTCTCAACCTTTTTTGCTCCATTCCCCCCTTTCACCATTGTTCAGAATATAATTCCCCCCTTCCCAAGATAGTCTCTCATAGCGTGTTGACGTTTTGCGAGTGACAGTGGTGTTTCTCGTGAGAGAAAAATTTCTTAGTTTATATTATAACAGAATTTCTTGGAGTACTTTCTGGTCTTTAAATAATAATTTAATTTTGCAAATGAAAATAATGCTGCATGTTCAAGAATCGATTTTAATCTGTGACATTCAATAAACTTTATTGGATGTCGCAGATTAAATTAAAAACAAACTACAATTTTACAGATTGTACATAATCTACAGGACATCACACTTTGCTGAATAGTGGTCCCAATTCCCCCCCTGGAACCCTAAAATTCCCCCCCGGGGGGGAATTCCCCCCTTGTTGAGAACCCATGATCTATCAGATATAGAAGAGCCCAAAGCCATTCAAAGCTGAGTAGCTTTTTTGAATTAAAAGACTTCCATCTCCAAACGGCTGTTCAAAAATTCAATTTTGTTCTGAGTTTACACAATTGGTCAATCATGCCAGAAGAGAAACTTTAGAACAAATTATTTAGAATTATAAGGGAAAACCAGCATAGTTATGAACCTGCTTAAGCGGGGGGACTTGGTAAGCCTTAATTAAATGCAGACAACATCATTACGGACATACTGCCTTTAAACCAAGAGAAAGGAGTTTGCTCTAGGGATGGATCATGCAGCCCACTCTCAATCTCTTCACTGTGGCTGAGGGATTGGCCCATTAAGGCCCTCTTCTCACTGAGGTTGTAAAACTGTGTCTGGGCTGCATTACATGACTGCAGGTGGGGGCTCACATAATCAAGTGCTTCTCCATACATAACCTTACCCTACATATAGAAAACTAGCATTCAAGGAGAGGGAGTTCTAGCCGAGTCTTCTCTCAGACATGCTAGGTTTCTATGTGATGGGCCTGTATTTTATTATTTATTTTTATACATAAAAGTATTTATATGACACCCTCTTGCAAAACATCAGCAACATTTAAAGGCAATAGAAAAAATCATAAAATGACTGGCTACCCTTCCAAAACAGTCTTCAAGAGACGCTTCAACATCAAAAGTGAGGATGCCTGACGAGTCTCTGCTGGAAGAATGTTCCACAGCATGGGACTGTCAACACTATTGTATCGCCAATGCACTACATGAATTGGTACAGAGAAGCATCCAGTCATGTGAGCTGCCACTTACACTCTCAAGTAGAACAGCCCAATCTTGGGTGAGAATCAGGCTATATCTGCAGCTGCCCTTTATATTCCATCAGAAGAAAAAGAAGCATGGAAATCTCACCACGAAAGTTGGGATGATAAGGGCCATTGTGTCCTAAATGCCATTTCCCTGCAAGGAAGCAATTGTCAGAAGAACAACATTAGCATATGCGACACATATATACTAGTGAGAAAGGCTGTTTTGCACTCAAGCAAAAAACAAAAAAAGATTGCTATCTTTAACAAAATAATGAGGTTTACAAAAAGAGAGTTAAGGACAAATAGTGCATAAATATAAGAATTTAATATGTTGAACAGTAAAAACAAATTTTAAATACTTTTTCTAAAAGGCACCTATCTCTCCAGTTTAAAAAACAAATAGATATTAGGAAGATGCTCCTTTAGTATTATGTTTGTTTGTTTATTAAATGTATATAGCCAAAGGCTGTTACAAAAGCAAGACATAAAACATAACTATACACAAGACTAAAATAAAACAAGCAATAATTTGCTAATAAATTCAATTACAGCTATTAGCACATTTGACTCTAAGTTTCTTTGCTGCCAAGGCAAACTTGGCTGTAGATAACACAATGTGGGGTTGTACAGAAGATAATAAAAGGATCACTTTTTGGGAACTATTAAGGTCTTTCCTCGTGGCAATCAATGGATTTAAAAAATTTTCACGTGGGAGAGAGAACATTGGGCATACAAGCATATAATGTACCAAATCCAGCTATGCATAAACGGTCACCAATAGGAATTCCAAGGTATCTGCCCTGTAAATATGCTGAAGGCATTACCTGGAATCTCAGCTCAGTGTATGCTTTGCGCAGGGGGGCCAACGTTAGTATATCAAAATAATTAAGGGCTGTACCATTTGGCATAATATGAGGAAACCAATGGGAAAAGGATGAGGTGGCGATCGCTGCTCTATCCACTTGTAGGCCATGTTCGAACATGAAATTACATAGCGCGTCTGGGTTAAAATTTGTAAGAAGGGTGGGCGTCAAAAGATATTGGAAACCAAGGGCAAAAAAGTTAGAGGCCCAGCCCCCATTTTCCATTTGGTCCTCCCAGCATAGTTTTACCAGGGAGGATGAGTCGAGGAGCGAAAGTTTTTTCCAATAGCGTAGAAATGATAAATCAAGTCTAACCATTAAGGAAGGGGCATTTAATTCCAGTCTCACATGAGCGGCTGGGGTACTTTTTGGGAGGCCCAAGATTTCTTTAGTATTATGGCTAAACACGTTTTGACAACTTGCCTTCCTCAGCGGCCAGCAACACTCATGTGAACAAGCAGTTAAGCAAAGTTTTTAAGAAGACAAAGGCAATCAACTAAATAATGGTGCTAACACAATGGGACTTCCCCCCCCAACCCTAGTGTGCACCTCACAGTGTTCCCAAATCTGCTGCAGAGGGTTGCAGGAAAACCCAGAAAAGATTAAGGGGACATGTGGGGGAAGGAGGGGGAGAAGTCCTGTTCTCTAGTGCAAATCCTTGAGCTAGCACTGTCATTTATTTATACACATATACATACACACATACATACCTATGGGGGGGGGAAATGTTTCCAAAATATACTACCCTTGCCCTCACCCCCGCCAAACCTGCCACCTGAAGCAGCTTCTTCGGCCCACTTCACAAGCAGTCCAAGGCTGTTTGCTGCTATTCCTATTACCACTACTATTTAACAACAAAAAACACAATTTAATAAAATATAAATTAAAAAAAAATCTTACACATCATAACACTAAGCATGGGCTAAGCACTGTTCCCATATGTAGCTTTTTCATCTGACCAACTCAAAAGGCTATGTATAGACCTACACATAATGTATCACAAAGAATATGCAAGGCTACAGAAAACCATCCATGCAGATTTGCTCTTCAGCATTAAAAAACCTAGAGTCATACTTTCAAAATTGCAATTCCTTTATCCAGTTTCATCAATGAAGCTGGTGTTTGCTGCAAAGGGTATTTTATTGTCTTGGCAAACCTTCCAAAACCTTGATGGTATTCTGACCCTCCATACACACAAACACACACAAAATATATTTCAATGACTCACTGCCATGGTGAGCAACTTCAAGAAAACACAAACCTAAAAATAGAACCAGGTTAATTTTCTCTCTGAGGTGGGTTAAATTACCTATCACGGCAGTGAGGTAGCCAGCTTCCTTCAGAACATCTGCTAAGGTTGTCTCATTTAATGGGAGGCCAGCCACTGAGGTCACAGCAAAATTGTGGGTCACTCCATTGCGAAGGCCAAGGCGCCCTGTAAGCAGAGAGGCCCGTGATGGGGAGCAGGTAGAGGCAGCAGAATGAAAATCTACAAACCTAGACAGGGCAAAAAAAGAGAAGGTCCAGCCATTATTTAATATTTAATGTTCTTCCTTTTTCTTGAAAGAATGTGCTCTAATCAAGTAAAAGCTTGCTGCAGGTTTTTTATTTATTTATTTTAAATTTATATCCTACCCTTCCTCCGAAAGGGAGCTCAGGGCAGCAAACAAGTGATAAAACACTAAAACTCTTTTTTTAAAAATTCTTAAAAACAAAACATCTTAAAAACAATTCCAATACAGATGCAGACTGGGATAAGGTATCTACATAAAAATCTTGTTGGAAGAGGAAGATCTTCAGTAGGTACCAAAAAAGCACAGAGACAGTGTCTGTCTAATATTTAAGGGGAGTGAATTTCAAAGGGTAGATGCCAGAACACTAAAGGTCCTATTCCTATGTTGTGTCCTCACCTGCAGAGCATAGTGATCGACTGGATATATAAGGTGTGAGACAATCTTTCAGGTATCCTGGTCCCAAGCTGTATAGGGCTTTATTGAACTTAGCCTGGTAATTGGCAGCCAGTGCGATTCTTTCAGCAGCGGTATCCTGCTGCTGAAAGTGGTATCCTGTTCAGCATGTTAATGCTATCCTGCCCACTGAGCAGTCACACCGCTAAATTTTGCATCAGCTGCAGCTTCCAGACCAACCTGAAGGGCAGCCCCACATACAGCGCATCACAGTAATCCAGCCGGAGATTATAGTCAGGCTATCCCAGTCCAGAAATGGTTGCAGCTGTAAAAGGCACTCCTAGCCACTGAGGTTACTTGGGCCTCTAGTGACTAACACAGATTCAGGAGCACCCTAAACTATAAATCTGCTTTCAGAGGGAATACGACCCCATCCAAAGCAGGCAATTGGCCAATTATCAGGACTCGGTAACCACCTATCCACAGTGCCTCTGTCCTGCTAGGATTCAAAGTCAGACAGCCCACCACTGAGTCCAGACGCTGGTCCAGGCTTGCACGGCCTTTTCCTGATTCAGATGTTACCAACACCTGGGTGTCATCAGCATACTTATGACATCTTGCCCTAAACCTCCTAATGACTGCTCCCAACAGCTTCATATAGATGTTAAACAGCATTGGGAACAAAATGGTACCCTGTGGCATCCCATAGCATAACTGCCAGGGGGCCAAAAGACAATCATCCAATACTATTCTCTAAAGCCGACCCCAGAGATAGGATCGGAACCACTGTGAAACAGTGCCGCCAATACCCATCTCATCAAGTCAGCTCAATAGGATTACAAGGTCAAAGGTATCAAAAGCCACTGAGAGATCAAGCAAGAATAGGATCACACTCCCTCTGTCCTTCTCTCAATAAAGGTCATGCATCAGGGCCACCAAGATCGATTCAGTCCAGGCCTGAATCCAGATTGAAATGGGTTCAGATAATCTGTTTAATCCAGGAGTACTTGCAATTGTTGCGTCACAACCCTCTTGATCACCTTTCCTAAAAAGAGAGTAATTGTGACAGGGCAGTAGTTCTCACATACTAATGGGTCCAGGGTGGGCTTTTTGAGGAGCAGTTGTATCACTGCCTCTTTCAGGGCAGCTGGGATCACTCCCTTCCACAAAGATGTGTTGACCACACCCTGGATCCACTCAGTCATACTGTTCTGGCTACCTCCCCTGCGGAATCAGACTTGGGATCACTGAGTTGATTATTGACAAGGACTTTAATCCAAAACTTAATACACAATTGGTACATAGATCAGACTACAGATCGCACAGGTCTCTACAAGGCATTGCTAGACATGGCTACTCAAGCAAAGATGTTGTCACAACATTATGAAGGGGCGGGGCTGGCATACTACTTGCTGGTTTCCCGGATCAGGACTGGGCAAGCAAGCAGGCACTCCTATGAGTAGGCAGATGAGTGAGCTTGGTCTGCTTGTGCCTGCACAGGTAACAGTATATCCTTGCCAACAGAGGCACCTTGGCCAGTTCATTCCTGGGCTACGCTTCTGACTGCTCCTTCTGCCTAGAAGGCATGTTAATTACAGGAGGTGGAGCAGGGGTGGGATCAGGAGGCTGTAGATCTTCTGGTGGTAAAGGGGACAGACTGCTCTTAATTCTGCCTCATCTGTGGCTATCAGCACCTCAGGAGAGGGCCTGCCAGCCAGCAGATCATTGAGCTCCTCCCCAACTTCACCACCCCCCCTGTTCAAACCGCTGGGCCTCTCCCTTGAATCCCAGTCCTCCCCTTCTTCAGAGCAGCTCTGCCAAGAGTTCTCCATAGGGCTCATGACACATATCCCATCAGCAAGGTTTAATAAGCCAAGAGGTGCAAGGGTCAGAAGACATGTTGCTGGATGCATCATCACAAGCACCATGCCCACATCATCAGGCCACATCAAGTGAAACTAATCCCAAGAGGCTGCAGCAGACATTGCACTGGGCATCTCACTGGGGACTACAGTAGATGTGGATGGGGCATCAAGATTGCTTAGGCAAGCAACTTTACCCTCAAGGTGGGGCTCTGAAGGGTCCACATTTCCTGGAGGAGATGTTAACAGACCTAGGACAATACATAAAAGCTCCACAGGATGGCTACTTGAGAATGCAATGGAGGCAGAGAAGTAGGCTTTCTTCACCATCCTCACCACCACACAGTACGCATGGTTAAGACCATAAGAAGAGCCTGCTGGATCAGGCCAGTGGCCCATCTAGTCCAGCATCCTGTTCTCACAGTGGCCAACCAGGTGCCTGGGGGAAGCACCTGGTTATGTTATTTCACTCATGCCTGGTTGGTCTTGTGGCACTTGTGCTCTAGCTGTCATCTGGCCTTAATACACAGGTGAACCAAGGTGCAAAACAAGCTCCATGATGCCAGAGACAGCACTCTGGGGCAACCGTGTCAAGAGCGTGATGTGTTCTGTTGTTCCACAGCCTGACAAAAGCTTCAATGGGGCCACCTGCTCTATCTACTGGACATCCCCACCCCAGGTATTCAGGAATCTATTGGATTCCTTTAGTCTCCAGGGACAGACCATCTTAAAGGCAGCCTTAAAAACACAGCCGTCCTAATCACTTCCTTTCCCCCCCTCTTGATAAGAAACTTTGAACGCTGAGATCAATTTGTGACTCAGCAAATTCTAGTTAGTGTTGGCACTTTTCTCTGGTAGAAGCAGTGCTGTCTCTGGCTGCCCCAGATAGAGGTTCAGGTCCCTTCCCCACTTACTACTCCATCTCTATTGCTGTGAGGTGAGTTATTTATCCCCACAGCCATGCTCCACCAACAGCCTTGCCTCTGTTATGTTCTGGGGAAAACAAAGCCCTTTATGATCCCCTAGAAACAAAACGTGCTTCAATGGTATGAAGCAACTACATCCAAGATAGACAGCACAGGATAAGAATGAAATAGTAAGCAAAGAGAAGTCCCAATCACTGTTGCTATCTCAGCTCTCCAACTTAAAATTTGTCTGGACAGTTTTACAAGCTACTGCTGACGTCTTTTGAGGAACTTTTTATGAGCTTTGTCCATCCTATGACACAACTGTTGATTAGTAGGGAGAATCTTTGTATTAAAATGTTTCATAGTCCCTGCGGTTATAGAGGAATGCTTGAAAAAGTGAGAAGAAAAACTGGAAATGGAAAGTGGGTTTCTCTGGATGTAAAAATGCCTCTCATGATTAGCATTAACATTAAATTTTATTAAGCAGGCAAGCTTTGACAACTAAAGCTTTTTGGCAGGGAGGGGAGAAATGAATACAACCTTGAAAGTCATCCTTTACATGGATGGACTGAAAAATTATAATGGATAAGTTATCTGACCCCACAAAAATGGACAGAAATGTTAATGTTATTTGCTTCAGCCTCGCTCACCAGCTGACCCTTTGGAACAAGTTACAGTCATGTTCTTAAGGATCTTTCTGCAACCCACTAGAAAAGTTGTGTATCTGTGTTTTAAGCAAATGATGGTGATCTCAAGATTTTTTAGAAGATGAACTGAAAAACTTTTACCTGTTGCAGGAGAAAGAAAAAGAAAAATGTTCTTATTTGTCATGTATCACAAATTTACGGCATGTCATACCATAGATGTTTATATTTGTTATTTTTGTTAATACCGAAAAAGCAAAATAACAGAGTTAAAAATAAAGATTTTTAGATAAGCCATGCAGAAGCATCTGGGGGGGTTTCATTATGTTCATCAAAAGCAGCATTGTCCTGTTTGTCTGTCTGGATGCAATCTACTTTTCATCAGTATATTTTATGTCCTATCTGAATTGTATTTTAATTATAAATAATTTGGTTGGGGTAGTTCTTTGTTGTGGTCCCAGTCGTTTTTAGGAGACAGGTTCCATATGGTGTGGGAAGACATGTTCCTCCTTGCCATGGGAGTTATCAAACTGAGTTCCTCAAAGGTCGGTTTTGCCTCTTACTAGGAGTCCTTCCACCTGGCTGCAGCTTATAGGAAAGGTGGGACAGTATGGCCCACTCCATCAGTATTACTATTTGACTCCTCCACTTTCAAAAATGGCACTTCAGTGGTCATTCTGCCTTATACAACTGGAAGGTTTTAGTACCCAAATTGACTTGTTTTCCTCCTCCCTCATCATACTTTTTTCTTTTTCTGTCATATCTTTTAAATTGTACATTTGAGGGCAGGGTCTGTGTTATTTTTTAATCTTTGAGCGGTACCCAGCAAAGTTTAGACACTTTTTATAAACAACACAAATAATAGTAGATTCTAGGCATTGGTTTGATCCTTACCTCATTCCTTCCATCGCCATCTTATCCAAGTTAGGAGTGTCTTTTCTCAGGGCCCAGTTGGCCCCAAGATCACCCCATCCAATATCATCTGCTAAAATTATTATGAAATTGGGTTTTTTGCAGCCTGATATTTTCCCACTGAAAGAGAGGCTTGGATGTTGATAGTAGAAGAGCCCAATGAAGCAGCTGGTCAGCACCAAGAGCAGTCCTTTAAGAAGCAGAATCTCCATTATATCAAGAATGTACCACTAGGAGATCTCATGAATATCAGCAGTTAGCTAAAAACATGCTCATGTTATAAAACTCCCTTTCTGTTGCTTTCTTCAGAAGCAATGTAAGAATTTCATATCATCAGGAACATCTGCACAGTTCTGCAGAAAAGCAAATTTAGAAACAAAGATCAGAAAACTCCAGAGGCAGGAGTGGAAGGTAGGACATTTATACAGAGTGGGCTGCAGTCTATACCAGACCTCTAAGTGATGGCCTGAACTGATAATATCAGTCTGTGCTCATGGGGGAAACCTTCCAGCATCGAGGGAAAATTGCTGGAACCCACAAGATTTCCCCCCCAAAATCCAGGGAATTCCACCACTATATCAACAGGAGATAGAATCACAAATGCACCGACTCTAGTTTTCATTCAATTCTGCAGCAACCCTACTTTAGCCATCTTTGCAACATGGAGATCAGTGTGCAGACTCTTTGGACACTGAGGTCCAACACCAGCAAAAGTTAGTCATACTTAAGCCATATTGCAATCAGTGGGTAGGTTGGTCACAACTAACAAGTTGACTCCGATGAATGTTTACTTGAAGGTAAGTCCCACTGAGTTCAATGGGACATACTTTCAAGGAAGTGTATTTAGGATAGCATTCTTACAATCCCAGGATTCCACAGGACTAAAGTACAACTGTCCTTAGAATGGGACCAGCTGTCAAACCACTATCCATCTACGGTTTCATTCTGAGTGATGGCCTCAGCAGTGCAGGAATTAAAATTTATGTGAGGTGAGACACTGCAAGGTGAGGCATCATTGGCATCCTGGAAGAGCTCAGGCTAGAAACTCCATGAGAGCAGATTTTGTTTCAGGGGCATCCATCCTCACACTGAGCCTTAAATGGGAGTTGCATCTCTATCTGAATAGCTAGCTCCACCTTCCGTGCGCAAAGCCCAATTATTTAAAGGAGCCCAGCTTGCTTTATCAGTCATCAATTCTGAAGGAATGGGGGAGATTCCGCAAGGGCTTCTGAACTAGTCCTTAGAGTCAGAGGAATGCTACGTGACCTCCTGGGAGAGATACTGACACAATGGGGTCCTTTTGCACAAGAACTTCTAGTTTAGTACAACATTTGGGGCTGGCCCTGAGAGCTATTGTCTGTCCCACTCCGAATCCACAGTCTCATCCCCCCAAAAGGGGGAGTCTGACCCAGGATCATAACATCTCTATTTTTTCAGCAAAATGTACCATAAAAAAGGATCTGCTGGCATTTTCATTGCAGTTCCCATTTCTTAATTGATATTTATCAATCAAAAATTAATATGCAAAAATAGGGATTAAGAGGTTTCTTTCTCCCAAGTTTTTCTGCAGCTTCTGCATCAATATTGCTCTCCAAAACTGTCAGAATGATGACCCTGATATCATTTAAGACATAGTATTTACTTTTAAATTCACATATTCTCACCTTGGCATTTTAAAATGATGTCAGTTTTTCTTCTTTTGGTACATCCACTTGCACTGCATTACCTCTGGATTTTGTTTGGGGAGGGGAAAACTTTGACATTCTCAGTATTCCTGTGCCAGGAGACAAAATAAATAAAAATAAATAATAATGGCGGGGGAAGGAACATACATTACACTTTGACCAAACTTGAAACTGCAGTTTTAAATGCCCAGGTGAATTTCTTTTGTGTGTGCTTTCACAAATATGTACAACAACATTAAAAGAAGATAACACACGTGCACTCACAAACACAACAAGAGCAGCAGCATCTGCTTTTCCTAATCACTACCACATAGAAATTCTAAATCTATAAAGAGTCATGCCTGAACTCTCCTCTATACTTATTAGGATTTGAAGGTTATTAGAAAAACAATTTTGTCTAGATCTGCAACATGATCAAGATAGGACATGCAAAGAACAGGTCATGAAGGAGTCACATGGTAAGCATAAGCATAAGGATTGAAAATTATTAAAAGCACAAGGACTAGTGCACAATTTGCAATTTCAGATTTATAACTATAAACACATACATATCCCATCAGCATTATCGTCATTCATCTGCAACTGAGCTACAGACAAAAATGCAGCTTGCATTCTGCAAGTATAGATACATGTTCCTGGTTGCTTCTAGACCTCCCAGCACCCACCCCATCCAAGTCTGACTCAAAGTCTGTCAGTGGAACTGCCAAAGGCCAACACTCAACCATCTGAGGAATTTGTTTTGGTTTGTTCTAGAGGCTTCTATGAGGTAAGACAATTTATGAGATAAACTATTGTGCGGTGTCCTTTCCAGTTATCTAGAGAAATAAAAAATACCTTCAGTTTGTCCATTTTATGAAATAAAGTATTATGAGCCTTCATTTATCTAGCTCAGGGGTAGGGAACTTGTGGTTCTCCAGATGTTGTTGGATTATAACTCCCATCATCCTTATCTCTGACCACACTGGCTGGGACTGATAAAGCATGGGTCCCATCCACACCATACATTTAAAGCACACAGCTTCCCCCAAAGAATCCTGGGAACTTACAGAACTACAGTTCTGACCATGCTTAACAAAATTTCCCAAGATACTTTGAGAGAAGTCATATGCTTTAAATGTATGGTGTGGATGTGGCCACAAACATTTGTAGAGCAGCAGTTTCCTCACCCTTGATCTACATAATGTGATAATATGAATTATTTTGAAGTATGCTTTGAATCCTCTTGTGAGGCTCAGAGCTATAAAAATGGTCCATTTTCATATTTTCAACCAATCAGATGTCTTGGACTATATATGAATCAAATTTTAGGTTTCTAGCTCGTGTGGACATTTTACAAAGTAACAAATACTGGAGATGTGGCAGATTGCAAGCAATTCTAGTCCACATTGTTCTGGAATTGCTTTGTTACCAAGCTTTTTTTTTTTTAAAGATGTCATTGAGAGAATCAATTTCGTCTTATGTTTGAAACTAAGTTATTGATCATCTTATTCTGCAACACATGCCTACAATTTGGGCACATTCCCAAGAGTACTATCATTAGAACGAAAGCAAATTGTATTACAGTACTGGAATTATAGCCACCCACATTAATATTAAGTGATTTTGAAATACTTTTACATTTTAAAAAATGAAAATGGGATAGGAGACCTTCCAGACTTGTTCATCAAACAACAAACCATGTGTCACAGGAGAAACAATCCAGAGAAATTCAATGCAGATTGACAGCCATTTCAAGAAATGTTCTCTCACTGAATGTTAATTCTACTGTCTAATAATTGCCTTAATGAAAAGAGTCTCCCCCTCCTTTCATTTGTTTGTTGTTTTAACTCCTCATTAGTTAAACTGTTTAAATCAATTACAATTCATTAGGTGGAGGGGTTTACTGGGTCAGAGATTGAGAGGGATGAACAAAGGTTTTCCTAACTGAGGAACTACCAGATTTGCTGTCTTTTTAAATACTACGGTATTACTCACATTTTCGTTAGGCTCTTATGAATAATCAATAGAGTGTTAATAGCAGCTTATGGAAGAACAAAACCAGCAATTCTGATACCCTTGTAATTAAGTCCCTGCCACAGCATATAAAGTACATACCTGGGGGAAATGTCTCTTTTTATGCCAAATACTTATAAAAGTGATTCCCAAATAATGGCTCACAGAGAATGCAAAGGTTACTGGACTGCCACCAATAAATGATGCAAAGTACCTGCCCCTGCAGGAAACTTCCCATGATCACTTCAAGAAGCCAGGTGTAAGGGCTGTACAATTCTTGCACTTCCTGCCTCAGTGCAATATGGACTGAAATAGCATCCTGCAGATCTAAAACAGCACCACCAGTCCCCACAGTTAGAACTATCAAGAAGTGTGTTCTATTCATTTCAGCTTCTATCACAAAAGGGTTCTTCACAACTCCACAGCTTGCCACCCTATCAAAACACTTGCAGAGTAAATGGTATCCACTAGATGCAAATTATATTTTTATTTGAGTTCAGCAGATCAACCAGTTTTATAACTATCACACACACATACACACCCCACTAACCTGATGGCTAAGAAATCAGAGCTCAACTTTTACATGATGCTAACAAGCTGATCTACTGAGAACTGGCCAAAACTGACTTAATTGCCAGGGCTGAAAGCTACTTGTACACAACCATCAGCACCGGCCTAATCTGCAAGGACAAAAATAATGTTATCAAAGGATGGCACTTGAAAGGAGGAAGAACCAGCTTGAATATCAAAGACTGGGAGACACTGTGAGTATAAGCAGTTAGAGGTGGGTGGAATGGGCTAGCTGAGTCCAGCTACAACCAGTATTATGACAGATGTTTCCAGTTGTGTATCAGTGACCTTGGGGAAAGAATGCACAGCTGAAGATACAAAATTGGTAGGTCAGACAACACAACAAAGGGGTGGGGAGAGAAAAAGAGTGACCTAGTTAAATGAGGGGCATGAGTAAATACTTGAATAAACAAAACAGAGCCCTGAGATAGCAAGGGGGGGGGAAAGAGAGAAAGCCCAAGGAACACACACTATAGGCCAAGAATTCAGAAGCAGACTGTTCTCAAACCTCCAATCAAGTTCACTGTCAACGACTAAATTTAATGAATGAAAGTGTGTTAACCATTGGGGAGAACAGCTGTGCTACATTAATAACACTAAAAGCATCATACATGGGATTCCGATTCAATACTTTCATACTACACTAGAAGGCAAGAAGTTCATGGGGACGGTTGTGGATCCTTAAAACATGGTAAGTGGTGCCATTTGCCTCCCACCTCTACTCTTATTTTGCTTTCATGAAACTCACATTGGTGGAAATGGAAGGAGGAGGCGGCAAACACCAATACAAGAAAGTTCATACACAAAAGGAAAAAGGAAAGCAAGATAAAGAAGGCACCTCTCGCTTTTCAATCCAGGCACTTTAAGCATTTATTTCTGAAATATGAAGCAGGCCCTACAAATGACCATGTTTCCAGGGCAGGCGCCAGGTAAGACTGGGCCCTTGGGCACCAGTGTGCTCCAGGCTGTAACGCTGTAGCCCAACACTCCCCCATAGAGGTGACATGGGGATAATAAGCCCACCCATGAGTCCCACCTACCTTTTGCATTGTGTGAATGACGGGCACACATAGCGCGCATGCCTGGCATCAACCAAGATGGTGAAGGCATCAGACTCTTAGGGAAGCCCCTGCCGCCATCTTGAGTAATGGCAGGTGTGCATGCACAGCATTCACACTGATGGGAACGGCAGGAAGGGCGGGTGTGCAGGCTTATTTAAGCCCATGTTGTCTGTATTGGGGGGTGCCTGGGAGCTCCCTCTCCGTGATCCACGACAGAGTGAGGTTGCAGGACCCGACACTGCCATAGATCACAGAACGGGAGTGCCACCTTCCCACCCTAAGGAGGGGCCCTTCAGAGGCACTTGTTACCAAATTCTTCCAAGCTATACAGGAAGTGGATTCGACTGTGAAAGACCAACCCAAATTGTGTTTGCATTTTGACAACTTTGTAGGGCAGTACAATATCTCAGAGAGGAGGTCAGGTCTCCTGCTCCCCTGGTGCATTCACTATAGCTGCCCAATTTCCCTGATTTTTAAAGTTTGGTAGAAATATCTGTGGGCTATAGGTACTTTCTTAAACTGCAAGGTTTTTTTGCCTATTAGTGAATTTCCCTGCTTTTTAATCCCGGAGGTAAGAAATGGGATCCTGTGCAAGTTTGCTGAGAATGGATTGATCATTTGCATGCTTATTGAGTTCAGTGGGATTTACACATACACACCTGGCAATCATGCTTAGGATAGGTGAAACTGACCACAGGGGATGGGGAAGGGAGGAGGGTGAGGAGGGAAGGGTGGAAAGGCAGAGGGGAGGACTGGGATGGGAGCAGGCAGGAGGGGGAGGGGAGAAGAAGGACAGATGTGGTCATTTGCATGTTTGAGTTCAGTGGGATTTACTCCCATGCAATCATGCTTAGGATAGGTAAAACTGACCAGGGGGAAGGGACGGAGGGCTGGAGTGGGCAGGGGAGGCGGAAGAAGGAAGAGGGGAGGGGAGGAGAAAGGGGGAGGAAAGGGTAAGGAGGAAAAAGGCAGGTCTGATCATTTGTACGATTACTGAGTTGAATCAGATTTACTCCTATGCAATCATGAGTAGGATAGGTAAAACTGACCAGGCTGGGCCTGGCAACCAAAACAACTTCTGTATCTTTCAAAGTTGAGCTGGGGGAAGGGAAAATTCTACCTTGTGGTTTTCCCATTACAATGTTGCAAGAACACCTGCACTTGGCTGACTTTCTCTTCTCCTAAAGCAGCGGTAATGCAGCCAAAGCTCTGCTCACGGCCGGAGTTTGATTCCAACGAAAGGAGGAAGTCAAATCTCCGGTAAAAGGGGTCGAGGTCCACTCAGCCTTCCATCCATCCGTGGTCGGTAAAATGAGTACCCGGCATATGCTGGGGGGTAAAGAAAGGCCAGGGACGGAACTGGCAATCCCACCCCATATATATGGTCTGCCTAGTAAACGTCGCAAGACATCACCCTAAGAGTCAGAAACGACTCGCACTACAAGTGCGGGGACACCTTTACCTTTAAAGATACAGGATCAGTCTCAAGCCCTGAACCTGGCAACCCTACCTCCCACCCAAATTTAAAACAAAGCTGTCCCTGGCCACATCCACACCAGGCCTCTATTACACTTTGGACAATCATTATTTATTTATCTATTTATTTAGTGTATTTATATACCGCCTCATAGCCAAAGCTCTCGGGGCAGTTTACAATAACTAAAAACATTAAAAACAAATATACAAATTTAAAAACACATCTTTTAAAAACAATTTAAAACAATTTATCATGGCTTCTCTCAAAGCCATGGCTCAAAACCAATCATGGCTTCTCTCAAAGAATCCTGGAAAGTGTAGTTAGTGAAGGGTGCTGAGAGTTGCTAGGAAACGCCCTGTTTCTCTCACAGACCTTCAATCAGAGTGGCTGACTGTTAACCATTCTCTCCGGGGAATAGGAGTCTCCTCTCAGCACCCTTCACAAACTACACTTCCCAGGATTCTTTGACGGAAGCCATGACTGTCTCAAGTGAAATCAAGTCTGGTGTGGGTGTGGCCCTCTGATTAGCCAAGCCCAACAGCTGTGAGGCTTTTAGAACACTGACAGTTGGTCCTTACTGAGCATGCCCAGTGTTATAATAGGCTTCCAGCCAAAATTTCTTAAATTAATTAAAAATCAACCAGGCATTTTTTTTAATGTTTAAACTGCAGAAGATGAAGGTCAGAGTATGGGGCAAGGTCAGTATTAGGATTACAGGTACTCTGTGAACATGGCTGATTTTTTAATGAATTTCAACAGATTATGAGAACTCTGGCAGAAAAAAGTCCAAAAGGGCTCTGAGTTTTTTTCTCTCTTTTTAGACTTTGAACTTTCGATTCTCTCTGACTGTTTTGTGTATCGCCATGAAAATTGACAGGGTTGTTAAGCAAGCGTTTCTGAGTTCAGAACTATAAGTTTTGTAAGGTTTTGTTTTGAAATGAGCTTATGGGAAGCATCAGAATGGCATGCGGGGGTTATTTTCCATTTAACATTACGGAATGTGAAAAATCCCCCCTGGCTATAGTATACAGCCACTCTTGTGTTCTAAACGGTAGGAAACAGAAGATGTCAGGCAGCTCAGTAGTCAAATGACAGGGTACCTGCACAGCTTCATAAAGAGATTTTCTGGGACCAATACATTACACATGGATTGGCCTCTCCACCCCACTTCCAAAAGAGGACACAACTTTGAATAAAATTTGCATATGCTTTGTGTCATATAAATTTGTATCTTTTCAGGCAGATGGAAGGCTCAAGAATAAATCAATGGCCATACATAAGTAATAAGACGGCTGGGAAACAGAATGTCAACAGGAAAGCTTTCCCCATAATTATATTCCCATACTTAAAAGGTTTAATCTGTTGAATTCCTGCCTGCCACACAGCTGTTAAAGGCACAAGAGCTATGCTCTCTTCCAATGCCAATCCTATATCATGCAAAAAAAACTAAAATTTCGTGAGTTGTAAACCAGATGTTACTGTAGGTCTTTCATTGTTTGATCTTAGGTTGGCAATACTATATCCAGTGTAACACAAGGCGTTGTATTTCAGATAGTGGCAGGGAGAAGGGGTTAAAAATAGATTTAAGATTTACAACAACCAGGTTCAGATGCTTATGCTGGCATAAATTCAAAAGTAAATTGTTAAAAAGCTAGTATGTATTCTGAAAGCATTTGTTATGGATATCTATTTATGATTTGAGCCTCTGACATGAATATTCTCATCTAAGTATTTATTCCAACAGCAACCAGCTAACCACAAAAGCCTCCCTAATTCGCTCCCTCCCCCCAATGAATGGGAAAGCATTGAATCAGCCCCTATACTGCTGCTATAAGCCCATCCCCCTGCATTCCACTAAAAAACCCACCAAGATACTGGAAAAAAACAAGAAAATATATTGCAGATTTGTTGTATACTACTCTTTCTTAGTCCCCCCACTGCATTTGTATTAGTACTGAAATACAAGGCTACTTTGCAGGGCTCACGTAACCTATGTTTTCTCAACCACAATACATCCCTCCCCCAGCAATATAGGTATACTAATGATAGATTTTATTTGCATTTGGATTAGCACAATAATTTTAAAAAATGTTTACATATTTAAAAAAAAACCTTACATTTTTTTACGAAATTAAACCTGAACTAGAAAGAGCATGAAAGATGGAAAACGGCTTCAAAGTGAGCCAGAACGTTCCTCCAAAATGAACCAGGCATACGCACACACACGAAAGAAGACCAAAATACAGCTTCAAAGTTAACCAGGAAGTTACACTGTGGGCAGAAGGGATTACCTGCGTCATTCTGATGCTATTTTGGGGTCTTCCCTGGTGTGTGTGTAAATCTAAATTTATCTATAGCAGGGGTGGGGAACCTCAGGCCCTTGGCCCAGGACACACCCCTCACTGGCCATGTTCTAGTGATTTTTTCTCTAGTGATTTTAGCTTGACTTAAATGTGTCCTCCTTGAACTGTGATCAATACCTCTTGCTTGCCGAGATGGAGAGGTCTCTGGCCACATGCACTTTTACCACACCCACTGTTGCTCAATGCCCTCTGGAAGGTTGCTCATGAGATTTCCCACCCCTTTTTCATAGCATTTGTCAATCATAGCTTGCAACTTCACTCTGGCTAAAAGCAGAGAAGGCTTATATCTCACAAACCAATTGCTTTGAATGGTGTCTGCACAATTTACTGAACAACTCTCCTTCTAATAATATATTTTTCCAAGAACTGAAAACTCAGATGCTGGGCTCCTGTTGGCCTGGGCCTGATATAGCTGAACCCCCTGTACCCACCTCTCGGAGTCCCTGGCTCCATATCCATTTCCTTTGCCCTCATGAAGTTTAATCCTCATCCACTCAATACAGTATACGCTGTCCCTTGAACCAATGAAACAAATCCCAAAAGCCAAATGCTATGATTAGGGCTGGGGAACCTTTCTTTGGTTGAGGGGCACATTCCTTCAGGGGTAATGTGCCAGGTGGTGTATGCTGGTAGTGGGCAGAACATCCTCTTTCCTCCCTCTTTGCCACCCATTTCCCCGCTATTATTTCCCTGTCACCGTCATGAAATTAGGCCAAAGAGCCACTGGTTGTCCACCCTGCTATAGACATAGTCTGCTTCTGAAACATGGAACAAAATGCACAGATTCTGCAGATTGAAGCGCAGATCCTATTTTTGTAAGCTCTTGTACCTGTTTAGAGATGTGGAACTTCTGGAAATTTTGAAGCCATTGGGGGGATGGGACATTTTTTCTGCCTTTTTTGGGGGGGGGACGGAAATTTTGGAAAAAAGGAAAAATATGCAATACTTATTTTTTTAGCACCTTTTACATGTTGAAAGTCACTTTGCTACTTTAGGAACCTAAAATGTGTCATATATAACTTGGTTGCCATTAAATTATCAAGTTTGGCATATTAAAAGTACAGTTTATTCAGACAATAAATACAAATCTAATTCACTCTTTAAAAAATGTTTTTATTACAAATGGACCTACAAACTGCCAAAGAAACCTAGTATCTCTTTTGTTTTGCTGGTTTAGGAGGAGCAGGCAAAAAACAATAAAAACTGGAGAAATATCTATGTTACTGCAAAAAAACAAAGAAATTATGAGTTTTGGAAATTATGTTTTCTCTAGTCCTCCATAGTATTAGGCCACCATAAAGCACTCATTTCCATGAAAAGAGCTGAGAAAAAGAACAGAAAAACTAAGACTCATGAAATTTTATCAGTCTCATTTACTGAGTTATCACTATTAGTGTCTGCTTCTTTGTATTTATCATGGACTCCTAAAAACTGAAGGTTTGCCTAGATTGAAACAAGCTCCTATCCTTTCATACATCACAGTCCAAAACTTTTCAAGTTTTTGGAAAAACAAAAACAGGCTTTGGAAAAAAGTGGAAAAAACAGTTTCACCACAAATTTTCCCAGTTTTTTTCCAGGTCTTCATATCTCTATACTTGTTAAGGTCTTTTATTTATTTATTTTTAAAAACTCATTTGCCTTTAGCATCATTAATTCATTTTTCAAAACAAGGAAACTATGAACTTCTAAAAAGCTAGTGTCATTGTGAAATCAAATATTCCCTTTATATCATTCACTCTTACAACAACCCCTCACTAGTTTTACAGATGGAGAACTAAACCTACAAGTCCACCCAGGAAATTCAGAGCCAAGAAGAGATTTAAAACCATTGTTCTAGAAATGTGACTGGTTTCTTTGGCATGGAAAACACCTGCCAACCCAACTATCTAGACAGATTGACCAGTGTGCCTACTTTGAGCCCTTTTTAGTTGCAACAACCATCTTGCAACAGACTGTGAACAACATGAGCAGAACTCGGCAAACAAAATCTATTTTGAATGAAACAGAGTGGGGAGCTCAAATTGAATTCCAAACCTAAGTGCTGTGAATGCTCCAATTTGGTAACTGATTTTAAGATACAGTGATTCCACTCAAACATGCTCTGCAGTACAGATAATGCCCCAGGAAAGAGAGAAAATTAGATGCTATTTTCTAAGGATAGCTTTGGAAGCAGAAAACAGGAGATAGATTTAGACTGATAAAGGTCCATCAGCCAAGGTTTGCCAAACTGCAGGGCTTTTTTCAAAGACTATGCCCAAGGGCAAGGTGTTGGCTTTATATTCCCCTCTTCTTCCTACTTTTTTTTTTAACTGAGAACACTTTCATGTGTATTTCTTACCTAAAGCAACTAACTCAATTTAATTTGCATGTTAACTAGCAGGAAGAATAGAAGATTAATTCCTACAAAGTAAAGATACTTCTCATGCAATCTTGAACAGAGTAGTCACATACAATAAAAAGCCATACTTTTGAGAAACCTGCTCAGTTTGAATCACTGGGCATTGGTTACCAACCAAAACCAAAGCCAAATGGAGTGCACTGCAATGTGAAACTAGTAGCAGACGGTGTCTGCTGAGATATCCAATAGGAAAGCAACATTCTCGTTGCAACCAGTCCCCAAACCTAAGCCCTTTATTTCCACCCTTCCTGCACAATCTCTGGACCGGCCATGTTGTTCAAATGCCTGTTCACAGTCTTCCAAAGCAGCTACTTTACTCCCAACTTAAGGATGGAAAACGGAATATCGGTGGACAGCAAAAGAGGTTTAAAGATGTTCTCAAAGCTAATCTAAAAAAATGTAACATAAGCATCGAGAACTGGGAAGCCTTGGCCCATGAGCATCCCAATTGGAGGTCGGCCATTATCAAATGTGCTATGGACTTTGAAGAAGCACGAGTACAGGGACAAATGAGCTAAGCAGAAGGCACGTCAAGCAAATCCTCATCATGACCATCTTCGATCTGGAAACCTATGTCCTCACTGTGGGAGGCTGTGTGGATCCAGAATTGGCCTCCATAGTCACTTACGGACACACCGTTAAAGACCTTATATTGGAAGACAATCTTACTTGGCCACGAGTGATCGCCAGTGATGAATGCAAAAAGCTTTTAAAGACTCTAATCACTTTGAATCCAAAAGTGTCCTGAGAGGAAGATTAATTAGGGTCAGAGGAAAAGCACCTCCTCTGATCCTAATTAATCACCTCTCCAAAGATTCTTCAAGTTGTGAAGGGGCAGAGAGCCCTAACACATTTAAATATCCTGAAAGCAGGGACAAAATCTGGGTCTGAGGATGTGTATGCTATGAATGTAGACTTCCTTTAGCCTCAAATTTTCCCATATGTTGCAGCCACAGAGAGATAAATATACGTTGCTATTCTATACTGTACTGCTCTCGTTGGGGGGTAAATAACCAGTTTCCTCCACACCTAGTTCCACATTTCAGTACAGCACTACAGGGCAATTGCACAATATTGCAGAGGGGTCGCCAATGTTTTTGGGCCATTGAAAACATCTGAAATTTTGAGAAAGTACCATGGGTGCCAGTCACACATGACTATCATGTGCTATGTGTGGCATAACACAAAATGGCTGCCATATAATGTGTATGGCATAACACATCATGCCATGTCTAAAAGCATACCCTCCCAAAGGGGAAAAAAGCACCTACATCAGCCACCATCACATTCATGCAAAGAGAGAACCTCTTCGTGCCTCTCCGTTTAGAATGAAAAGGAGGATGTCCAATCCTAGCATCCAAGGAAGGGGGCATGTTCAATGTGGGAGAGGCTGAGCCAGTTCAAACAGGAACTGAGCATGAACAGCAAACATTCTCTTGTGCACTGTGTATTTTTGAGGAAATAATCTCAGAGATTTTTCACAGGTGCCAAAGTGGGTACAGATGGACACTCTGGGACCGGGTTGCCAACTGCTCTCCCACCAATTCCTTGGAAGCCCCCATCTTGCTTTTATACTACCAAATCCCTACTGGGAGGAAGGGCATGATATAAATCTAATAGATAAAATAATAAATAAATAATAAAATAATTTCAGACCGAACACAACACCACAAAGATCTTAAAGCAACTCCAAGAAGAGCAGCTTCATATTATTAAAATCAGGCAAAAATAGGAAGTTCTCCAACTCAAGTCAAGTTAGTTACTAAAGGCAGGGGTAATGAGTGAGGTCTTTAAGGCCCATTTAAAACTCACAGGGGATGGGGCTTATCTCACGTCCATGCAATTGCATTCCACAATTGTAGAGTCACCACTGATAATGCCCTCATCCTGTGCTAACCAATCTAACTTTCCTTATAGGCAAGTACCTCAGCAGGGTTTCAGTGCCAGATCTTAAGATACAGGCAGGTACATGCAGGCAGTTCTTCGGTAACCAAGTCCCAACCCATTTAGGTCTTTAAATGTCATCACCAAATTTTCAACTTGGGTCCAGAAATGCACTAGCATGCAATGCAACTGGTACAATAATGGTGTGTAGGTTCTGATTCCCTACCTCCAACCAAAAGCCAAGCAGCTACATTTTGTACCAGCTGAAATTTCAGTTTTTAAAGGCAGCCCCATCTAGAGTGCTTCATAATAATCTAGTCTGGATGTCACCAGTGCACGGATCACTGAGGCAAGGTTTGTTCTCTCTAGATAGGGTTGCAGGTGGTACACCAGTTGAATCTAGAAGAAAACACCTCTGGTCATCACTTTTACTGGAGCCTTATTTTATTTGTATAGTAATAAAACAGAACGTCCATTGTATTTTTATTTATTTATCTGATTTGTATCCCACCCTTTCTCCCAGTAGGAGCCCAGGGTGGCAAACAAAAGCACTAAAAACACTTTAACACATCATAAAAACAGACTTTAAAATATATTAAAACAAAACAACCATTAGAAACTTATGCACAGTAGCGGGACCAAAGAGATTGGCTCTAATAGGGCCCAGTAACAGCCCTCAGAAAAATGTAGTAAGGAAGCCAAGCCATAAATCACATGGTCTTTGATGTCTGTATACTAATGCCCAGAGCATGGGAAACAAGCAGGACAAACTTGAACTCTTAATACAGGAGGGCAATTACGACTTGATAGGTATAACTGAAACTTGGTGGGATGACTCCCATGACTGGAATACAGCAATTGAAGGATACAACTTGTTCAAGAAGAACAGAAGGAATAAAAAGGGAGGTGGAGTTGTGCTGTATGTTAAAAATATATATCCCTGCACAGAAATACAGGAAGATGAGCTTGGTAGCTCCACTGAGAGTATCTGGATTAAAATTAATGGGGCAAGTAACAAAAGGAATGTGGTGCTTGGAGTCTACTACCGACCACCCAATCAAGAGAAGATGAGAATGTAAGTTTTGAAAACCAAATTGCCAATGTTTCAAGGAGGCATGATGTAGTAGCAATGGGGGGTTTCAATTATCCCGATATCTGTTGGGAGACAAATTCTGCCAAACATGGCCCCTCCAAGAAATTTCTGACTTGTGTTGGAGATAACTTTCTCCTACATAAAGTGGAGGAAGCAACCAGAGGATCAGCTATCCTGGACTTGATTCTAACCAATACAGAAGATTTGGTGGATGAAGTGGCAGTTATGGGAACTCTGGGGGAAAGTGACCACACCATACTTGAATTCTTGATTTTAACAGAAGCAAAAGCTGAGAGTAGCCATACATGCACCCTGGACTTCAGGAAAGCTGATTTTAATAAACTCAGAACAATTGTAAGTACGGTTCCATGGCAAGCCACCCTAATAAGAAAGGGAGTCCAAGATGGGTAGGAGTTTCTAAAAAAGGAAATTCTAAAAGCGCAATGGCAAGCAATTCCAACAAGAAAAAAGGGGGGAAAGAGCAGAAGAAGCCAATGTGGCTTCACAAAAAGCTTAGAGAGGACCTGAAAACAAAAGGACACATACAGGAAGTGGAAAGAAGGCCAGGCCACAAAGGAAGAGTACAGGAAGGTATCACGGAATTGCAGGGATGGTGTCAGGAAGGCTAAAGCTGAGAATGAGCTGAGGCTAGCGAGGGATGCTAAAAGCAACAAACAAGCTTTCTTCAGGTATGTCCATAGTAAAAGACACAGAAAAGAAATGGTGGCACAGCTACTCAATGAGGATGGCAAAATGATGACAAAGAAAAGGCAGAAGTCCTCAATTCCTACTTTGGCTCAGTCTTCTCCCAAAAAAAGGCCTATGACCCTCCTGGGAAACATGAAGTAGAAGGGGCAGGATTGGACCTTGAGACTGATAGACAAATGGTCAAGGAATACCTAATCACTTTGAATGAGTTCAAATCGGCAGGGCCCGATAAACTGCATCCTAGAGTATTGAAGGAACTGGCTGAAGAACTCTCAGAACCGCTCTCTATTATCTTTGTGAAATCCTGGAGGACTGGTGAAGTGCCAGATGACTGGAGGACAGCTAATGTTGTCCCTATCTTCAAAAAGGGCAAGAAGGAGGAACCGGGGAACTACAGACCAGTCAGCCTAACATCAATCCCTGGAAAAATTCTAGAGCAGATTATAAAGCAGTCAATCTGTAAGCACCTTGAAAACAATGCAGAGATTACTAGGAGCCAACATGGATTTATGAAGAACAAATCCTGTCAAACTAATCTCATCTCATTTTTTGATCGGGTAACCTCCCTTGTAGACTGTGGGAATGCTGTGGACATAATATATCTCTACTTCAGCAAAGCTTTTGACAAAGTGCCCCATGATATTCTGATTAGCAATAGCAAGCTAGCTATATGTGGGCTGGATGGAACTATTAGATGGATCCACAGTTGGCTCCAGAATTGTACTCAGAGTGCTTATCAATGGTTCCTTCTCAAACTGGGCGGAAGTAACGAGTGGGGTACCACAGGGCTCGGTCCTGGGCCCAGCGCTCTTCAACATTTTTATTAATGACTTGGATGAGGAGGTACAAAGTATGCTTATCAAATTTGCAGATGATACAAAATTGGAGGGCATAGCTAATACCGTGGAAGTCAGAAAGAAAATTCAAAGGGACCTTGATAGGCTGGAGCATTGGGCTGAAAACAACAGAATGAAATTCAACAGGGAGAAATCCAAAGTTCTACACTTAGGAAAAAGAAACCAAATGCACAGTTATAAGATGGGGGATACTTGGCTCAGCAGTACGACATGTGAGAAGGATCTTGGAATTGTCAATGATCACAAGCTGAATATGAGCCAACAGTGCAATGTGGCTGCAAAAAAGGCAAATGCTATATTAGGCTGCATTAACAGAAATATGGTTTCCAAATCGTGGTCAGTACTAGTTCCCCTCTATTCAGCACTCGTTAGCCCTCATCTTGAATACTGCATCCAGTTCTGGTCTCTGCACTTCAACAAGGATGCAGACAAACTGGAACAGGTTCAGAGGAGGGCAACAAGGATGATCAGGGGACTGGAAACAAAGCCCTATGAGGAGAGACAGAAAGAACTGGGCATGTTTAGCCTGGAGAAGAGAAGACTGAGGGGAGATATGATAGCACTCTTCAAGTACATGAAAGGATGTCACATAGAAGAGGGGCGGGATCTCTTCTCGATCGTCCCAGAGTGCAGGACACGGAATAATGGGCTCAAGTTGCAGGAAGCCAGATTTCGACTGGATATCAGGAAATACTCCCTAACTGTTAGAGCCGTACGACAATGGAACCAATTATCTAGAGAGGGAGTGGGCTCTCTGACACTGGGGGGCATTCAAGAGGCAGCTGGACAGCCATCTGTCGGGAATGCTTTGATTTGGATTCCTGCATTGAGCAGGGGGTTGGACTCGATGGCCTTGTAGGCCCCTTCCAACTCTACTATTCTATGATTCTATGATCTTTTAAAACATTCTTTAAAAAAGCTTTAAAAACATCCATTTTTTTTTTAAAAAAGTTTTAAGATCATATTAAAAAGCAATTCCAACACAGACGCAGACTGGGATAAGGTCTCTACTTAAAAGTCTTGTTGAAAGAGGAAGGTCTTCAGTAGGCACCAAAAAAACAGAGATGGTGCCTGTCTAATATTTAAGGGGAGGGAATCCAAAGGGTATATATGTAACCCTGAGAGAGCCAATCTCCGTTGGTGGCTCTTAACAGGATACTACCTCTCAGCAGCCAGCACATTAAATAATGCCACCTGTCAATGAGAGTGATCAGAGAGAGGGTCTTTTGGAGGAGTGCACCCATCTATGTACTGTCCTAGACCACCTAGGGAAACATCAACATTAGCATCTTTCAGGAGACAGGTCAAAACAATTTTATTCACTAGGGGTTTTAATTAGGGCTGACATTTAACTGATTAAATGTATGAGTTGGGTCAATTAATCTATCAATTAAGTTTGGACATGGGGGAAAATGTTCAATCTGAAACAAGAAGCGCACATCCTCCATTTTTAGATGGAGCCAGAATGTGTCACAGCAGGCATCATTTTAGAAGAGGCATTCCTTCTATTGTGAATGAAAAGAAAAAATGCTCTTTCAAATATGGTGCTTGCCATTTGACTTTTTTATAAATACTTGCATTACAAATAATACTTTGTAAGAATAAAATCTACTGCCTGATTAAAGGGTATATGTTTTAGTAGATGAAGTTGTTTTAATTTATTAATCTAACTGATTAATTGATTAAGCACAGCAGCACTACTTTTAAAGGATAATTTGTGGTGTAAATGCTGGCTTATTTTTATTGTTTTGCTTTTATCTGCCTTTATTGTTCAGTATTTTTATGAAGCTGTTGTTGATTTTGGATTATAATTATTTGCTTTCCAAATGTTTATTATGGTGAAAGCTATCTAACAGACTAGGAAAGAGGAATATAATTTTTAAAATAAATAAATAAAATTAGTAAGAAGGCATTTACTGAGAAGCACCACTCCATTACCTATCACCTCAGCAAGAATAGAAATGCATTATGAATATTGCTTTCCTTTCCTTTTAAGATTTTGTTCAAAATAAATCAAACTATGAAAAACACCTTAGATAAAAATTGCAATACCCACAATCAACTTTTTTAAAAAAATTCTATCCACAATAAAATGAAGCTACTATTCTATGGGCCTGAGCTCTTAAGGGGCATTTTAAAAAATTCAAAAACAAATCATTTCAATATTTCTTGCTCTAAAATGCTCCAAAATTTCTTGCTCTAAAATGAAGGATTTCTTTAAACGAAGTGAGGCTTATCTGTATACTACTTTTTTAAAGTGTGTTTTCAACCCGATTTAACACAACACTGGAGTAAAGTTATACCTCTCTTGCTGCTATGCAGGATCCATTATTTAAAAAAGAAAAATCAATACTATGATAATAATCTGGGTCAAATTTGTGTACTATTATAGTACATCTTCACCACTTGCATAAAGGCATGTAGTTTCAGAGGTTGTGTGAGGAACTTCACTTCCAGCACATGAAACGCTGAAAAAACCTCAAAGGACACATTAATGAGCCAAAATGAGAAACATTTATAATAATCCCGTAAAAGGTGAATTTGCTCCATTCCCTTAAAAAGAAAAGGATAAAATGCAACATTAATAAACACTAGTCATTCCCACATTCAAAAGGAGTGCAGGAAGGGGAGCAGTAGAAAATCTTTGCTGAAAGCCAAGTTGGCAGAATCGAAGTTTGAAGTTAGAGAATGCAAACCGCTGACTCCAAGGGAGACAAGCGAACACACACACACTCGACTCTCTACAAGGAGGGATGCTCTGGGGCTTTGCCTAGCCCATTGAGTCATCAACATTACCCATTGCAACAAGAAGAGCTCAGCTTCCAGGAGATTACGAGTCTCTAGTGCAGCCAGACACACACCCAAACTGGCAGAAACCTGTTCTGCCCGGATCGACTCTAGCTATAGCAGCAGCCGCACGAGCTCGAACCTGGAAACGTGGAACGCGCTCGCGCCCCCGCCGAGAAAGGCACACGCGCCCGCGCTCTGGACAGCTCTCCGGGTTCCCAGTCTGAGGGAATGCAAGTGTAATTAATAGAGGCAGAATTTTGGTTTACACGGGGTTCTGCACTGGGAGCGTGCTGTATTTATCTCCGGTTTATCCTGCAGAGCTGCTAAAGAGCCGACCATCACACTCTCCCGATAATTTGAAAGGGAGGGGCGGTTTTGATGTCATTTGAGCAGCCAGACTCCCGAATACTGCAGGCGCAGCTCTTCGAAGCTTGTGCCGGGGGGGCCGGCACAGACAGCTCTAATAACACAGAGGAATGAATGTGAAACCCACGTCTTCTAGCGCTGACGGGGGCCGCATGGCACGGTTACAAAGCCCAGAGCCTCCACATCTATCTATAATCTGTACACGCACATGTAGCAGGTCCTTCTGTTATTCTTAGGAAATACACAGACTGCAGGGAAGGGGCGAGAGAGAGAAAAGAATTCTTGCAAATGCAGGGGAAGACAAAACCTGGGGGCTTCCCCAAGTAGAAAGCTGACTTTCTTCCTCATACAATCTGCAGTTTACCTTAAGGGACCTCACTCAGGGCGCAGACTTTGCAAAATGGGGGCGCTCATCTTGGCTGAACGAGAGCTCTTGGCTTTTTTCCTTCGTTAAATACATTGATCCATGTAATGCTCGAACTGGATACCCCTGACACCAGCATGGCAAATTCAAGCCGCTGCAGCTGCTGAAGTTAGAGGCGGGGTTAAAGGACCCTGAATCCTCTCGAGCAGAAATCAGACGGGAGTATGACCTCAGAGGCTTCGAGAAAAAATAAAGTGGAAAGCAACTTCTGTTAGGGGTGAGGGATATTAGTGCGTATGATGGGAGACAAGCGCGAGGGTATTAAACACATCCAACATTGGCGATATGAGGAGGGAGACTCAAAGAGAGGAAATAAAGAAGACTCTAGTGAGGAGCTTCCTCTGGCTAAGGAGACCTTTCCAGTCCAATTGCCATCCTAAGCACATTAGCCAAGAAAGTCCAATGTATTAAGCGGCGTTTACTGCTGAGTAATCTTGGCTAAATTTTAGCAGGGGCTCAAAATAGACGATTATGACTCCCTCTCCACTTTTGCAATATGTTTCACTGAATGGGGGGGGGACAGAGGCGCTAGCAGGAAAAGCTTTCATTCAGGCCAGTAGCACGTTCTACTACCACGACCGCCTCTAACAAGCGAGCGTGCGTCGAGTTGGGGGACGGGAGCAGGGCTGGCTTATTCCACCGAATGACAGCAAAATAGGGGTATTATGAGGGGAAACGGCACGAACGAAAGGAGACGTGGCAGAGCCAGGCCACTATCCAAACGTAACCGCCTCGCTCTTCCCGCTCTTTCCTGGGTTCGCAGAGGCATCTTGCCCTCACCCATCCCGCCGCCCGGCGCGCACACAGCGCGTCTCTTTGCCCCCTCCCCTTCAGAGCACGCGGAGGCAGTCAGTTCGTTTACTGCAGTTGCAAAGCCGGGCCCGGCGCGCACATGGCGCTGCTGAGCTACAGCGCGCGCCGGGTTCGCCGGCAGAGACCGGCTCTAGCCGGTATAAAAAGCTGAGCTGGAGTAAGGAAACGGAGGAGACGGCAGCGGTTGCAAAAAGGGCCAGGCAGGAGTGAGGGGAAGGGAGAAAACAAGGAAGGGGGCAAGTGTTTGGCAGGAAAGGGGCAGCAGGCAGAGGAAGAGCGACCTTGTGAAAACCTTGGCGCGAAGGGGCTACTCAGTTGGGCATGGGGCAGCCTTGGCACAGGCAGCGGGAGCCTACTGTGGGATAACGAAGGGGGCTAGTTGCTCCTCTCCCCCCGCTGAAAAGGGTCCGTTTTAGCCATAGGCTCCATCCTCTCCAAAAGGGTCAGGAGTAGAAGTCTGAGGCGGCTGCTTTCCCCCGAGGACCTTTTTTTAGCCGGGTCCTTGGCTCCCGCTCTTAAGGCGAGGGGTTGAGTATTCCAGGCAGCCACCTCAGCATGTTACTGATCAGGTTATAGGCCAAAGCTGCACTTCTCTGCGGCTTGGGGGTAATCTATTCTTCCTCAACTTTCTCTCCCCAAGTAACAGCAGCAGCAGCAACATCTTCTACTGGTAAGTGACTTTTCTTCTGGAGCCTGAAGTTTGGTTGCCTTGCTGCTGCCATTTTTTTAAAAAAAACAACGTTATTTGCTGTTTTCATCTAAAGAGCATGTCTTTTCTATTTTAAAAAGGATACGGCTAAATTGTGTCTTAAAGATGCCCACAGTGATGCTAAAATTTCGTATCCTCGTGAGTGGTTTACTTTCCCCATCCTGCATCACATGGGATGTAAATAGGATCTTTCTTCATCCATATTCTTGAGGTCTGAAGGGTTTTTTCCCTTCAGAAGAAAACATTCTCACCTCTCCCAGAAGAACCTCCTTGTGTAAAATAGTATTCTTTCTTTGGTCGCCCCCTCTCTTTTAAAAATAAACTTAGCTCATGGTTAATTGTTTATGCAAAGCCATAAACCTGGGCATCTCTGCATTCCACTAAGGTATCAAGACGCTTTAAACCAGATTGAAGATAACTGTATGGCACAATGTGACCGTCAAAAACCTTTCCCGCGCTCTCTGGGACTGCAAGTTATTAAGGCAACTCATTCCAGATCACCCTCACATGTTGCTTTCAGTTGCATCGCCCAAGCTGCAGTCAGATCTTTCTTTGGGCAACAGCGGGGGTGGGGAGCTTAAACACACCAAATGTTTTACTGAAGTGAAATGCCCTGAACTGAACCTGCAGCATTGGTACCCATCATACACTTTGCAGAAGCGGATCAAACTGGTATTGAAGCCCATCCTGTGCAGCAGAGATGAGAAAGGGCATTTAATCAAGCCCAGATCTGCCTTGCAGATGCATCAAAGTGTACTGGCTGTATCTGCTGTATGGCCAAGCATATTACAGTCATGGATACTGCAGCATATGGATGCATTTTTCTTTCTGCCCCACATTCTGAAAAATTGAATTACAAATCTTTATTTTTAGATGATTTGTTACAATTTTAATATTAACTTGACATGGTATATTGGAGTGATATATTTAGCCAGGTTGCATTAATGTTTTAATTTGAAAAGAGTCCTCTTTTTGTATTTACATAGAATACTTGCACTATTAGGGTTCCTCCAAGCATGAGATGATTGGACCATAGATTGTCCCATCCAGTGGTTTCATAAGCACCCGCGCATTGCAGGCATTACTAAAAATAATGCTGCTCTTCCAACTAGTGGATTCTTTGTATATGGCTAAGCAATCTATACCTTTACTGGCTTTGCAACTAATGATCTACTACTACAAGGCAGCATTACAATCCCTTTGGGTTATAGCATGGATGGATTTGATGAATGGATAAAAGATAATCTTCCTCTGCTTTGGTTCTTGCAAATTTAAGTTCAAAAACTGCCTACATTCTATAGCTCCACAGCACTACAGAAGGGCAATGGAAGTGGGATTAATTTTGAAAGCTAATATGCTATATTCTTAAGTACAGTTACTAGTTACTGTCAGTTGCTAACCATTATCAAATGTTTGAATGCATTTTAAATTTTCTTTCCATGAGAAATCCTGAAAACCATTTTTTTCTAAATCTTCCAGTACTACACCTGAAAGAATCTCTGAGGTCAATATGCAAAGTTAGGCATGCCTGAACTCACTGACTGATATGTCCAATGGTTTACACACATCTTACTTTACATACAATGGAGTTAGGCTATCCATAAGATAAAATTGAATCACTCCCTATAATCAGTAACATTAAGACTGTATATAATACCAAAAATTACATATTGCATGTAGTTAAACTTGAAACATTTTAACTGTCTAGTAGAGCTTGTCATAAAACAATGAGTACATTTGGGTGTTTTTTTATCCAGTGTTATAGCCATGTTTCTAAGCAATTCAAAAAAAGTAAAACTGATACGTAAAAATAAAAATACTAGCTGTTGATGTGAGATAAAATTAAGGTTTGCTGAAGGAGTTTTCCTCTTTTTCATAGGTCAAACAAGTCCTTGCCTCTAGGAAGCTACAGTGTAGCTTCCTGAGGAAAGACAAGTAGCTGAGGAATCCCAAGCTAGTGAGCCATTTTTCTTTCCCTTTTAAGTCAGTTACGGCTATCCTGGCCAGCTGCACAAAATTTATTGCATTGTTACATTTGTTCTGTACTTGCAATTTGCCAAGTTGCTCTATAGTACACTATGAAAATGTATTTACTACCCTGATGCAGTTCTAGCCATCTACTATCCTGGGAGCAACAAAATCACCTAGTAGGTCACATTTGTCCACAGAACTAGTCCAATGAAAAGCAGAATTTCATTAGTGATTATTCTACCTTAATCTTTTATTTTAGTGTGGCAAAAAGAAAAAAAAATAGTGTATTGACAAAATTATAGGACATCTGCAGTTTGCAGTGTAATGATAGCCCTGATAGTCACCAGCCAGATGCTTTACTGGGTACTTCATAAGAAAGACAGTTGGCAAATAAGGATTGATGTAAGGAAAGTTGACATTTGTAGCTGAATTTCCTAGCCATTCATTGCATTTTGACTCACAATGGTGCTGTAAGTTTGTTATCTTTTTATTTTTTAACAGCAAGTTACTTCAAAAGGTTAGCAATATGTAGAACCACTAGATGGCAATGAGGAAGTACCCAGCTGGGTCCAAATAAGTCTGAGCTACATAAAGCAGCAGCATAAGGACCTTCAAGTCTGCTTGATTTTGTTGCTTTAGGGTGAACTAGCCAACTCAATGTAAGTCCCTTATCAACAGAATTCAAAATCCTGGTGTGGATAGTTTACACTATGCAGAAAATATGTGCAACTGCCAGATAGGCTTGGCCTGTGAAATAACTAGTCTGGAAGGAAGGAGGGAAGAGTTGTTTCTAGGGGGTGTTAACTGACTGCATATGCAACACAAAACTTTAAATTTTGGAGCATCCTTTCATAGTATTTGTGAAATTTCACAGGGCCTTTGGGTTTATCATGGGTTTTTCACTAAATTACTTCCTTTCCACTGTATTTGTCAGATGACTGTCCCTTAATTGCTTGGTCTTAAATGGAAACAGCTGGTCCTTATGATGAAATATATTTTTCTACTTCTTGATTCAACTAGTCCAAGTTGATCCTAAAAGGACAAACTTTGGTTAGAATACTGTCCTGAAGCAGCAGAAAATCTTTGCTTCCCAACTCTCTCTGGGCACTATGAAAAGGCAGTTACTTTTTGTAACAAAGGCTGTCATCCCAAGCCTGATTACTAGGAAGTAAATTCCAATGAACTGAGCAGGCTTACTTCAAAGCAGACATGTTCAGCACAGGGGCTTATGACATGATTTTAGAAAATGTCTTGATCTCTCTCTTCCTCTCCCCAATTCCAGGTTAATAATGACTGTCAAAGCAACAAGAATGTCATGCATTGCTCCAAATGTTTATACTAAAGTGCCTGATGGAGGATGGGGCTGGATTGTGGCGTTTGCTTTCTTCTTTGTAGAGGCCCTGACATATGGCATTATCAAGTCTTTTGGAGTCTTCTTTACAGACCTAGTGCAAAGTTTTGATGAAAGCAACAGCAGGATATCATGGATAATCTCAATATGTGTATTTGTACTAACATTTACAGGTGAGCATATGGTAGATCTTGTGTTAAAAGCAGGAACTCTTAATAGCCTGATCTTGTACCACGTTAAGCAAGCCTAAACCCATTATTTCAACAGGATAACAAGTGTCTTACTCTGCATAAGATTGGGCTGTTAGGATTCTGTGGTTTTATGGCTGTAATATGTGCATATATATCACTGTCCTACATAAGTAACAAGAAATGGTGTTATGTATGGCATCCGCATACTACTTTAGTGTTGGCAAACCCTAAAAAGCAAATCTGCCCACACACTTGACACCCTGCTTATGCACACAGACTGCTAATACTTTCAAAAACCTCAGTTTCTTGGACTTCATTATAGGGCTCGCATTGTGATTTAACAGAGAACCAGAAAACTAGAGAACTAGGTTTTGCTTCAGTCACAAGGACAGTTACCTATAATAACTGCTACTGCTGTTTCTTATCAATGGAGCAGAGAGGTTCAGTGATAAGGATTTACAAGTGCCACTGTAAGAGTAGAAAAGAGAGTGGGGGAAGTAGGAGGGCAAGAGAATAGAAATCAAAGATGTAGAAGGAAGGCACAATGACAGATGCCGTTAAATTGTTTTAAATTGTGTTTTTAAATTTGTATATTTGTTTTAATGTTTTAAGTTACTGTAAACTGCCCAGAGAGCTTCAGCTATGGGGTGGTATATAAGTACAATAAATAAATAAGATAGAGTTAAGTTAGAGTTGGGGCACAATCTACTTATCCTGCACCACCCCCATTGTGATGAATGGGGACTTAACACAAGGACAAAGTTGGTTTCAGTGTGGCTGGAACAGGAGAAGCTAGTAGACAGAGCTCTTTAGTGTTTGTTGCAACCAAGTCAACTCAATCAAACCAGCTCTTCTTCAAGGAAAGATAAATTTGAAAGAAGAAACCAGAACAATGAGGGCTTGCTTCTGACATACAGTTGTTTTCTGATTTAATTAAATCACATTAGTTGAGCTTCCTGTCTACTCTTAGTGTCTCTGTGTTAGCTTCTGCACTGTATGGAAGCTTTATTCGAGTTTACTGACATAAGAGAAAAAAATCCCTTGAGACCTGTCTGTTGGGGCTTAATTAATACTTTAAAAAGAAGAAATGAAACAAATACGTAACTACTACATTTGAATCATGGGGACACTGGCCTACATGGTATCAGGTTTCTTTCATATTTAATATAAAGGTGTTTGGGATGGGGGTTGTAGGTTTCTTGGGGCCCTACCAACCTGGAGTTTGCCTAATCACAACTAAAATATTTTTACAAAATAAGAAAATGGAGGGTAGGTAGGCCTTTGGGTTTTTTCTAGTAACATTAATCCATTGTTTATGCAAGGGGGAAATACTACAACTGCTTGTAATAAAAAAAGTCAACAAAGTTCATTCTTGCATCGCATGATGGGAGCTACTATTGCAGTTTAAAAGGGGTACAGAAAAAGTAATTATTTTCTTTTGCAGCTCCTCTTTCTACAGTACTGTCTAATCGTTTTGGTCATCGTCTGGTGGTGATGACTGGAGGTTTACTGATCAGTACTGGAATGGTTGCAGGATCTTTTGCACGCACAGTTGTCGAAATGTATATATCAATTGGCATAGTCTCAGGTAAGTGGCATGGTCCATTTTTTAATAACATTTTAATAAAAATTTTCAAGATAAATGTTTATATTCAGGGCTGGAAGCAGGCCAGATCACTAGTGGCCAAAATATCTTGAAAAAACGTTAACTCAATACTAATTCTTGGTAGGACTTGGGTTTGTGGAGTTACCTGATTTTGTTGAAACAACCCTGTTGTTGTGAACAACAGGATACATCACACTAAGATCACATAGATCACCTTACTTACTGGCAGAGTATATACTGATATCTTCCCATTAAAAAACCTGTTGGGAAGCATTCACATAACTTGAAAAATTACGTTTGTTTGTTTGTTTACTGCCCCATAGCTGAAGCTCTCTGGACAGTTTACACTTGCCGTTAATGAGAATTGGCTAGCAGTGCAAATACTTAGCAAGCAATGTCACTAATGGTGGGTGGTATGTTGAGAGTGAGTGGTGTAAAAAAACCCACTAAGATAAGGCAAAGGGTTTAGTTCCGTATCTGCACTTCCATAACTGTCTTGTGCTAATGGCATCTGTTTGGTATTTATTCACAGGCTTAGGATACTGTCTTACCTTTCTCCCTACTGTCACCATTCTGTCACAGTACTTTGACAAAAAGCGTTCACTGGTCACAGCAGTGGCTTCTACAGGAGAATGTTTTGCTGTCTTCTCTTTTGCACCAGGTACTGAAACACCTTGCTTAGATTTTCCTATGATCACATGGTGACTTGAATCTTACATACGTCTTAATCAGCTCCATTGACTCGATGGTGTAACCTTAATTCCACCAAATGTTTGATTAAGAATCACCGAATGTTTCATTAAAATAGGGTGGAGAGATTCAATGCCTTCAGCTAGGTTTTTCTCAAATTTTCAGTTGAATTGGTTGTGGAGGCTCCCAAAATTAAGAAGTCCATAGTTCAGATTATAGTGGTTCTGTGGGTTGCTCTGCTCTTTGCTGAGGCGTTCAGCTGGAGTCTAGATCAGTTCTGTCTTTGCAATACAGCAGGAAGGGACCAACCCTTGGTGAGGGAAGTGGAACCCAAATCTACTGGATTCCAATAAAACAGTTCTCATGATATGACTCTTAAGGTCATGTACCTTTGTAAGGTATTAAGAAACTAGATCTACAGCTGAGCCAAAATATATTTGCACTCAGGACTAGAATATGTTGCTTCACAAAAGCATAGATCATATTTCTGCACAAAAGTAGGTGGAAGCAGCACTTGGCTATCACTTCCATTAATAAACTTTTTGAAAAATTGGGCAAGAAAAGATGTGTACCAGACCTTCAGAATGCACAGGCCTTTGCTAGAGCCAAATCCTTCATTCCCCTCAGAGCATGCAGATCTTCTTTCCATTCTTAAGAGGAATCCCAGGGACATATGTTAGCTGGAAAGTCATGGGCGTGGAGGTGCAAAAGGGCTTATCAGGATCTAGGAAAGATGGGAAAATAACCACAGCCTTTGTAATATAAAAGCCTGCAGAATTGAAAATGTAAAGGGGACTAAGCTCCTGCCTTTGTAATTATGTCTAGAGGCATTTTCTATTTCCTTGGTTATTAGATATAAATTCAGACCATCCCCTCCCCCAAACAAGTTTGGCACTATTTTTACAATATTTGCAGAGCATAATGGGTTGTATTGAACTAACTTTTAACTGTAGACCCAGTGGAATTAATGAACCTAAGTTACTTTTAGTAAAAGCTAGTTCAGTGACCTGACAGACAACCCCCAATGGCCTGACATACTATCTGATGGGTTCCCAGTATAGATTTTTCCAAGCTAAAAATAAAACTAAGCAGTAACCCCAGCTGCATGAAACAATGCATAGCCTGTGTGGAAGGTTATTTGGTGTGGAAGCCACAGGGTTTATCACTTAGTTATGAAATCCAAAACCTGAAGTCTTGAAAGGCTGGATTGCATCAACCCTGTTTGAATGTGCTAGGATAAGATGTACAGTGCTTTCTCCTAGTAGTTTTCCAACCTGGAAAACATCGTTTGCCTTTAAACTGCATCACTTCCAGCTGTGTTACAGAAGAAGAAACCTGCCTTATCTCTTGGGATCATTTAATCCATCCTATTGAGTGTTAGGGAAACATCTTTTTAAATTTCTCCAGAGGGTGTATGTTTATTGGAAAACATACTAATGACTGGAAAAGTAAGACCTCTGCACTAGATTCCCCCAAACAAGCTATGCAGTATTGTGCCCAGTTTGTGCTGATATCTGTTGCCCTCATCACTCAGTCTTTCGGCATAACATATGTAAGAAATTGTATGTTTTATGGAGACAACATAGTTTACCCAGGCAAAGAAACAGTCTTGGTGCATGAAACCTCTCGCAGATTTATACTGACAGGCTTTGTCCCAAATCATTGAGTCAAGTGTGTACATGTTGTAACATTGAGACAATGTGAACAAGTTGAGGGCATAACTTGACCCCAGAATTTGAACCTCAGTGTTATTTGTGTAGTATTATAAATTAGAGCTTGCTGTTCCATTAGTGAAATATGTATTTTACTTTTTCCTGTCTGTAGCTATCACTGCTTTGAAGGAACACATTGGTTGGCGATACAGCCTCCTGTTTGTTGGTCTACTGCAGCTTGGAATTGTTGCCTGTGGATCGCTGCTGCGTCCCATCATAATCAAAGCGCAGGAAGTAGTGAAAGTATCACCAGTGGAAGAGCAAAAAGAGACAAAGTACATTCTTGAAAATGAGCAGACACGGACCTCAATAGATTCCATTGACTCAGGAGTAGAAGTAACTACCTCACCTCACAACATGCCTGGAGATGCCAAATTAGAACTGAAAAATGAAGAACCAAAGGAAAACACAGATATTCTCATAGAAGCTAAAAGCATCCCTATCAAGCAACCAAAACCTAAACTTCTAGACTTCTCTGTAATGAAAAACTATGGCTTTATTTGTTACGCACTTTTTGGTTTATTTGCTACTCTGGGATTCTTTGCTCCTTCCCTGTACATAATTCCTCTTAGCATGAGCCTTGGAATCGACAAGGATCGCTCTGCATACATACTGTCAGCAATGGCAATTGCTGAGGTCTTTGGCAGAATCAGCGCTGGCTGGGTCCTCAACAAAAAGCCTATCCGAAAAATTTACATTGAACTCATCTCTGTCATTCTGCTGGATATTGCCCTCTTTGCCTTCCCTCTTGCTTACAATTTTTGGGGACTAATGATGTGTAGCATTTTCTTTGGGTTCATGCTTGGGACAGTAGCAGGCACGCACATTCCTATGTTGGCTGAAGATGATGTGGTTGGCATAGAGAAGATGTCCTCTGCTGCAGGGGTTTATGTATTTATTCAAAGTTTATCAGGGTTGGCTGGACCACCCCTTGCAGGTAAAAATGAGTAATTTCCTAGAGAAACCCCAAAATGTTCTAAGTTAGATAACAATCAAGAAAGGAAACAAATGCTTTCAAAGAGAACTAGGGTGAACTAAGATCAGGACTGATGGATAGACAGCAGCAGACAGGAGTTGGAGCATGCCTGGAAAATGGTAACTAGGAGGTGAGCAATCAAAAGGAAAAGTCTGCAAAACGGAAGACAATTCTACACAAATAGCCTATGCACATTTTCCACAGAAGTGAACCACCATCAGTTCCCTGAAAGAGTGTGACTGCCACCATCTAGGCAGCTGTCTTGTGAGACTAAGAAGCCTTCACCTAACCAAAACAAAAACCATCTCCCAACACATTTCCCGTCCAAGGATCACTAAGACAAAAGAAAGACAATTTGACTGCTGGTACTGTTGTAAACATAGTCCTTTTAATTTATAACACACTTTAGAATAACTCTTGTGTGTTACCCTGCACAACAATTATTTAAGGCAGGTCATTTATCCAATTTTATATGTGGGGAATAGACCGGGGAGAAGGTGACTTAGCCCAGGGACACACTATTAGATGCTCATCAAGATAATACTTGAACCCAGGTCTCCCACACAAATCCAGATTGCTACCCACATTCACAGCTACTCACACCCTTGTTGTGGGTTCAAGTGTAAATAAGCAGACTAAGAACAGGGAGAGAATAGGACTAGGACTTTAATCTCCTTAAAGGTTCACAAGGGAAAGGCTTAAAGAATGCAAAAGCCTGTGAGAAAGACATCAGCTAACATATCCAATTGAAACTTACCAACATTAGAAAGACAGCAAGCAGTCACTTTACCTGTTCCTCAAATAGTTCTTACAGAAGAAATGCACTTCCTTTAGCAGTTGCTTCTTTGTTGAGAAAACATGCTCCATTCTATGAGAGCTATGGTTCTTTATAGCAAGCAAGTTGTTATTGCTACCACAACATACGCAAAAAGCCTTGCACTGGGATAATATTTTAAAATGAGTTGTATTGCTGGGGGGAAAACGACTATTTGGAAATTGCAATTTGATGCAATACAGTGGCAGGTTTGCTTAACCGCAGGTCAAGAACTTTAGCAGTATTCCTAAAACTATTTACAAGCTTGACTCATAGGACGACTGGGCTAAAATCCAAAGCACACTTACTTGGAAGTACTTTAGTCAAGTATACACATAGTTTCCAGTGATTTTGCAAGCCCATCTTCTAAGAAGCTTGACGATTGTGGCTGCAAGCTACTCTTTTTTTGTAGTTTCAGAGATTACTCTCGGAGAACCCCGAAACATCTTTAACACTTTGCAAATAAAGGGATATAGCATGAGAGAAATTTAAAGTGAAACACTGAGTGGGGGAGGGAATGCTGTGCATACATGAGTGGCACTTCCCCTTAGAGTTTTCATCTAGCATTTCCCTTTAAACAGTTCTCACATCCAATCCCCAAATTGCTTTTTGAACTTGCGGAATATGAGTTTGGGTTGTCTATAGATGCAGCTCTGAAATGACAAATCTACAAAAAGTTTAAATGAAGTTGTACAAAGGGACTGAACAAGCTGGTATAAAATGAAGCTTTTGACATAAAATTCAATGCATCTCTCCTCTCTCACCCTTACAGGTGTGCTAGTGGATACCACAAAGAACTATAGCTCTGCATTCTATTCCTGTGCTGCTGGCATGCTGTTGGCTGCTGTGTTCCTTTCTTTGGTGATGCCTTGTAAGAAAATACAATATCAAAGAAAGAAGCAACAAGTCGAAGAAAACACGTCAGAGCCCTTGCAGGATGTACCAGATGACTTTATAGAGCCTGATCTTGGAAAAAATGAGGATTCTTTAAGAGGCAATGACAGTATGGCCTGATTTAAAAAAAAAAACATGCACACACACACCCTTTGGGGAAAAAGCAAGTCAGCTCTGATCCACCTTCTGAAAGCTACACTTTAAAGGAAATGCAAAATTATAAATGTGAACAGATGCTATCAACCCTTTTGAAAGATTGTTACATAGTTTTTGTAATCACCTGGAATGCTTAATACCATTGATTGACCCCATAAGTGCACTCCTATCGAGCATGAAACTGTGGTTCAATTCTCATATTCCTAACAAAGAGATAGGCAACACATAAATTTCTTATCAGTTTCAACTATTGTGCTAGAAGAGGGGTTCCCAAAATGTGGTCCGTGAGTTTTATTTGGGTGGTCTGCAGCATGTCCATATTAAATACTCCTATTGATTGTAACTATTTTCATCTCTTCTCATATGGTATTTTATTGTATTACAATTTGTATTCCATTGAATTCAAATTGCAATACAGTAAAAGAAATAAAAGCAACAAGATGCAATAAACATATAGCACTAAGGTACAGCATATTACAATAGCTACATCAGGTGGAAAAATCTGGTCTGCCAAGACCCTCAGCAATTTTTAAGTGGCCCATAGGGGGGAAAAAAGCTTGGGGAACCACTGTGCTAGAGAAAAGGCAAGTATATGTCTTATAGCAAAACACCAATCATTCTGAACTTTGCTTAGCTTTTTTAAAAAAGGATTCTCCTAGATATTAATTCCAAAGAACAGTAGGACAAAGGGGGATATGGTATACTTAATAGTAGTTCCCAAACTTCCCCCCCCATTGACCACTTGAAAGTCTTGGCAGACCAGTTAATGATTTTTCTCTGTGTTGTAGCAATTGTAATGCACTGTGCTAGAAGCTGTATAATTTTTAATTTTATTTTTGTGGCTTTTATTTCTTATATTGTATTTTATTGCGTTACAATTTACATTCAACAGAATTCAAACTAGTACAATAAAATACAAGAAATAAAAGAAGCAATAAAAATGCAATTAAAAATCAGTATGAATATTTAATATAGACATACTGTGGAACACCTGAATGAAGTTTGCAGACCACTGGTGGTCCATGGACCACAGTTTGGGAACCCAACTTAGAGACTTAACACAGGATTTTTTTTTAATTCCTTGAATTTCATATATGTTGGAAAGTTGGAGGCTACCACTTCCATTTTTATGGCCAGTTGTTATTGCAGGTATTTCATATATGGTCTGCGCAGTAAACGTCACAAGATGTCACCCTAAGAGTCAGAAATTACTCGCACTATAAGTGCGGGGACACCTTTACCTTTTATTCCACCTCAGACTAACTTTACACAGTCCAACCCTATGCATGTTTATTCAGAAACTTTGAGTTTGACTGCTTTCAGTAGACTGCATTCCCAAATAAGTATGAATAGAGTTGCAGCCTTAGGTTGGAATCCTGTACACAGCTTTATATCTGTGTGGTCATTCTAAACCCCAAATCAGTGCTGCTTGAGGAAGATAGGATTAGAAAGAGATATTCCTCTGCTGGGCTTGGATGGTGGGTGAGCTTAGCTCCAGCAGATGCTCCCATCGCTCTCAGAAGTGGTTGAGAAGCTACTGCTAATAGTGTTCCCATTACCAGTAGCCTGCAGAAGGCTCTAAAGCAGGATGTTATGGGACAGAAATGTGGCAGACAGATCTGCTAGATCCATTTCCCAGGGAAGGGATTGATTTTGGCACCTCTGCTGTGCCAGTCTGGAGTTGGCATGACAAAAAAGACACAAACCCCTTTGCAGGGCTGCAGGTACTGCTCAGTCCTTCCTGTTCCCTCGTTAGGATTGCCTACTCCATTGAACCTCGGGGGATACCTCTGAGCACTATTAAAGTCTTATTCTCTTTTTGTAGTTGGATAAACCAACTTTATTGTTATCTTTTTAAATTTAAAATTACCTACTTATTTATTTTAGAGTTATTAGCAGCTGCCTGCCTGGGCATATTTGTGTGGGTTTTTTAAAACTTTCCACCAGTCATTTTAATGCATTGATATTTAACTTTTATTGACATGTGTTTAAAGGTGTAGGTAGCAGTATACCTGTTCTTTTTTAAAGGTGTAGGTAGCAGTAGTCCTGGTTTTTTCTGTTAAAAGAGTTTTGAGGGAACCTAGGCCTTTAAAAGCAAAAACACAAGGCACACACATCCTGCTCTTGAATTGAGTCCCAAACAGGACTGTAGTTCCAGTTGGTAATACACTGAAGGCAGGGTTCTGTATATCTCTGAACATTGACACTTGATCCAGTAGCATTTCAAGCATGATTAATACAATTCATGTATTAAAACTGAAAACGATTTGTTGAATCTGGTGAGAGAATTTTCAAGATGAGATACAGTGAAAAGAAGGTACTGATACATTGTGAAGCAGATCTTCAGCTTTCACAGTGAGGCCCTATGGCTGTAGGCTTAAGCCAGTCTTGCACCACCTGAGAATGTGAAGCCTATATGCTTTGGGGCTATTCTTACATTTGGTGTCTTCCATACAATCACCCATGTGAGTGTACAGGACCAAAATGCCCATGACCCTCCCTGAATTGCACTAACTGTGTGTGTTGTCATACAGCCTACACTGCTGCCATATGCAAAACTGCAACTGCCATTTATTGAGCAGCCGTGATCACACAAAAATGGCCTCAATCATCAACTACATGCAATTCTCAATGGGCCATGTGCCCATAAGCAGCTGCATCAGTGATTAAGTGGAAGCCAAATGTATGAACTAGGCCTTGGCATCTCATGTAGTTGTCAATGTTCACTGCAGTGATATTCTGCATGAATTGGATTACTACAGAGAACCGAAGCAAAAAGAAACTTGCTATTTAAAAACATGATTATACAGGTATGGCAGTTTAAATGTTTAAAATATAACAGGAATGTTCAACAGGTGCCAGAGGCATCAAATAACTGGTCCTAAAAATTATGACGCCACCATCCTGGGTCACAAATTGTTAATGCAGACATCAGTAAGAATTTTGCTACTAGCTTCAGGGACAGTATAATTGGACACAGTTGGTTTTTCCTCTCACTTTCAGTCAGTTATGTGAAAGGGAATTATAAAAATGCCAACATGTTGGCTATTCACTTATTCTAGATAACTATCAATGGTGACACATGCTTGCGTGCCCCACTTTTATGCATATTTTTGTCACTAGACAACTCTGGGACAAAATGAGTAAATGGTTTGTTTTGGTTCTGAATATACACAGTACAGTTTCAAACATTTCTTAACAGTTCACTGGGAGTGGAATTGTATGCTCACTGCTGTGCTAAGATGTTTATGCATCATCAGCCATAGAAATGAGGACAATCTGATCTTTTTTTAAAAAAATAATCACCAGCACGTGACTACATTGTTGAAAGTCATTGCAATTTCAGTGTGGTTAAAGCTTAAAGCCATTTATCAGGATGCTGGTTGATTTTTAATGGAACATACTTTCAAGGTAAATGTCTTTAATATCAAAATACTAGGCTGTGTTCCTAAGCATACTTACTTGCAAATAGGTTCACGGTGTTGTTGCCCCCAAAACATGGGAAAAGATGCTCTTGAATCAGAGTGGCTTTAGCAATCCACCCTCCCTCACTGCCTGAAAACTACAATGTTGCAGTTTAGTATCCTTTGAATAACTTCAGCACTTTATCATGTACAGCAGAACCTTGATAGATTGCCACTGTAAATGGAAGATATCCACCACCCCTGACCAGGAGGTGGGTAGCTTTTCTGATTTTGAATTAGCGAGCAAATGAACAAAACATGAAACTTGCATTCACATACTGTGTTATTTATTTATTTATTTAGCAAACATACCTTATTACTTATTCATCACTATACCTCTAGCAAAGCAGTAAACATACTGTATAATATTATACAGTAATTATTAAATTAACAGCATCTTAGTAATATAAGACCTCAGTACTTTTGCTATTATGACTTTACTGAAGATAACATAGTAAGGAGTGTATTATATGTTTGTGGGAAAACCTAGCTGTCCAGTTTAACAAGGTTCTACTGTATCTCTTTTTATACAAGGATATCCATTAGTAAAGCGTATAACTGACTGCATCAAAAATTACTGTTTATGTACATACCATATTAGCATGACCAGGAGCGTATACATCTCTGTGCACAAAAGCTTCAAAATCAGGATTAAACCTGGTCGTAGCAGGATTGCTGGTTTGTTCTGTACTGTAATTAGTGAACTCTGGAAGTGCTACCAAACACTGAGTTTTGCAATAAACTTTTTAAAAGAAAAAAGTGTTTATCCTTCAGTTTAATTACTCCTCTTTATTCCTCGATCTCCTAATTTGTCTTCTAGCCAAGCAAGTGGTATACATTAAAAACGTATGGCAATCTCACACATCGCAAATGGCTATAATGGGGATGGGGTCTGGCAGCTTTGGAAATCTGACTGGCCATGAACACACTGTGGTATCTAAACTGAATTTACAGCTTGAATAAGAACACTGAAAACCAGTCTTTCCTGTGAAAAGCAAGTTTCCAGCCCACATGGTTGCAGAAACGTATGAACTTATGCTTGCAGGTTTGCTTAAATAAAACTGGGGGTGGAGGATTTCATCATTTAACTAAACTACCAACTAGTTCTTGATTCATACCTCACTTCCACCTATAGATGCTTTTTCCATCCTACACTTCTGTGTGTGTTTTCTTCCAGTTCCTCACAAATGAAATAACAAAAAAACCAGGGGGTAGGGATCTCCAAAAGACAAACTGCTATTGTCAAAACCAATTAAATTGATTTCAGAGGTGCGTGCGTGTGTGTGCGCGCACCCTGAACCTCATTTTTGAGGAAAGGGTATAAAGTTATAATAAAATAAGCTGTGTCCAGTTTTAAAATCACACTAACATTGTGCGAGTTTTATCACATAATTCTTGAATGTATAAAAATGCATCACGTTTTTCTTCATGATCTCTGTATTTACATACATGTGTGAAACATACATACATTGTTGTGATAAATGTCCGTGTGATTCATAACACCTGGTGAACCATTAGCAAACCACATATCTGTAACCAGAAACTGATTAGAAATAAGCACATAATCTTCAGCAAGCAACTAGGTTGCCTGGGCGGGCTGCAAATACGAGAAATGAACACCTTCAGGGGTGTTGTCTTTAAATACTATCTGCTTTAGAGAAAATTATCTCACCATAGCTGGGTTCAGACAACATGCCTCCACACACATTGAAATAATGTTTTGGGGGATGGGTTGCAGGGTTCTACAGGATAGCCCCATCCCAAAGTGTGCCAGGTAGGCATGCCTCCCCTGTATCAGAAGGTATTCTAAGCACATAACTATGTACACATGTAGTGCACCTCCACACAAGGCAGGATCAAACTCTATCCATCCATGGACATTAGTGCACATGTAGAACCTCTCATGACATGCTCCAAACATGCAGATGGTGGGTATGTGGCTGCTGGGTATGTCTGCAACAAGAAGTGTAGCTAGCCTTTGCAGCCCCCCCCATATATTATTTTAATGTGTATATGTTGGTGAAGGGAACTATTTTACTCCTTTCTCCCCACCTTACTACACATTAGACACACCCACATAATGGCCATCAGTCAGTTTGGCATGGCTTCTTACGAAGTAGGCCTAGCTGCCATACATTTCTCCACACAATGGCCTTTCGGAAGAAGCGTTACTCCACGCAACTTTCTCCAGGGGAAAAGCCCAGTTAATTTTCTCAGCAAAAATGGATCTAATGGCTCCATCAGGCACACACACCTCTCTCATCAATAAGGACTTTCCCATTCAGATCAATTAAAAGGGCAACTCTTCTCAGGCAGATGGATGTAGCTAACCCCTAAATACTGAAGTGAATGGAGAAAGTTGCATGAGGAATCCTGTATGCCCATAACAACATGAAACTCTGGACTGGTTGCATGAGCTTCCAGCGTAATTTCCCTACATACTATATAGTTATAAAGTTAATAAAGCACTTTCTGCTTTGGGTAAAATAGGTATATGTATAAGGAAACTTGCAAAGTATTTGGCGATTACACTTTTTTCCAAACATCCTTTGAAAAAAGATTCCTCCAACATCTTGCGCCCAAAATACCCTTTGTTGAATACCTGTTGCTAGCTACCCAACTGAAGGACATTAATGGCCTCACTAGCTGGACTTCAGCAAGTCACATACCATCACTCTCAGTTTCTGATATCTATAATAAGAATTAATGGATGATAGCACCAGCATTAGTCCTAGTGCAATGGGGTTCTCCCCTCTCCTCCCCCCACATGTGCATGGAGCCATCCCCAGATCTGCTCTGGAGAGTTGGGAGAACCTCCAGACAGATTTAGGGGTGCCCAGGGGGAAGGAGAGGGGGATATCATTCTGATGCAAAACAGCTCCCTTACTGCTACACTGGATACAACCCATTATTACAATTATTTATAGTGTGTCTATTCGCCCCTTCCTCTCAAAGAACCTGCTTCACTAGGTTGTGATGATGAACAGAATTACTCCCCCATGGCTTGTATGTTAGAAGCACTACATAAACAAGTATGATGGTAATTATTCATGTCGAGAAGCCCTTATTAAACTGTCTGCTTTATTATTTGTTACAACAAGCCAACTCACAGGCCCCCATATGTCCCAAGGTATCATGTAGAGATGTGAAGGTCCAAAACAGGATGGGAGCATTTTTTCCAGGCCTTCTGGGCCTTTTATACACATATAGGAGGGGGTTGCAGGGGGTTCTCATTCATTCAAAACAGAGGGAACAAATATATGTTCATGAAAAAACAGATCTGCAAACTTGAGGGATGGAAAGCTTAATTTGCCTATTGGAGCTCCTATCCCAAGACCAACTTGCTGTGTTTACATAACTGTGAGAAACAGTCATCATCAAGCTTTATTGCCTAGCCATGGGCCATTGCAACATACATAAACAAACGATCAAGACCTACTTTAAAAACAGTAAATAAATATAGTAAGAACATACAACAAAACAACTCAAGTTGGTTATCTTTAAACCCCTCTAGGAAGTACTCGGCAATTTTTCTGACAGCTTCACCCATATCTTTTGTGCCACAAGGGCAAAAAGGGCAACCCTATGGGTAACCGAGAAGTCCTTAGCTGCTAAGAGGAAGGCTATGGTGTCCTGCAAAGGCCTCCCTTGTGGCAATGACAGCCAACTGCTCAAAAATTTGGTCCGTGGATGGGAGTATAAAGGGCATTCTAACAGATAGTGGGGTAAATCCTCAACCACCCCAGAGCCACAAATGCAGAATTGCTGATTCCACGGAACCTGTTTATAGCGTTCAGCCATCACGGCATTTGGCATTGTCTGGCACCGCAGTGCGGTAAAAGCCTGCCTAAGATTAGGTGACATAGGATAGGCCAAATAGGTCATCCGTTGATGGTCCTGTTTTATTAATCCAAACCATCTAGAGAATTTGGAATTTATCATAACCAATCTATCTAACCAGCCGCAGTGCCCAAAAATTACTTCTTTCAGCCGTACTTTGTCCTGTACGACTGGGTCAAGTGGAGAGATATGATAATTCAGTTATTCTGTCACTCCAAAATTTATCCATAAAGACTGAGTTACAACATGCTTTCAGCAATGGTTTAGATTGGGGATTTTCCAGTGATTCCCAAAATTTAAGCAGGGCGCAATGAATATGTGCCCTGATTCGGGCAACACCTAGCTCAGCACGGACTAATGTCGCTGGGGTACCAATAGGCAAATGCAGAAGTTTTTTCAAAAAACCATTTTGAACAGCCTCAAGAGTGAGAAGCAATGGGCTCTCCCAACCACAGACTGGGGCGCCATATAAAATCTGTGGAAGAACTTTACTTTCATAATTTTTCAGCGCTGGGGGGATCAGGTTGCCTCCTGTTGTCCTGTGAAAGCTCAATAAAGCTCCACATGCTCTAAGTGCAGCAGCTTTAGAGTGGGCAATATGTTTTTTCCATGAGAGGTTATCCTGAAAAAGAATACCCAGGTATTTAAAAAAGTGGCATTGCTCGATTGGGTGTCCATCCATTGACCAGGAAAAATTGCAGCGCCTCTTACCAAAAACCATAACTTTTGTTTTGGAATAATTGATTTGCAGTTTTTCTTTTATACAATAGGCACTGCATTTCGTAAGTAATCTCCTTAAGCCGTTGCGCGCCATGGAGAGTAAAATCATATCATCTGCATATAAGAGTATCGGGACCTTCCTTTTCCCTAATGCAGGGGGAAGAAATTCAGGGCCCGTCAGTTTGGTGACTATATTATTCAAATATAAATTAAAAAGAATAGGGGCTAACAAACATCCCTGCTTTACTCCCTTGTTAATAGCAATAGGATCTGTTAAGGAGCCTGAATTTCCCACCCTAACTCTTGTATTGTTATCAGTATGCAATTCTCTAATGAGGAATAAGAGTCGTCTATCAATGTTGGTTTTAGCTAATTTGTCCCACAGCATTGATCTATCAACAGAGTCAAAAGCTGCCACCAGATCTATAAATGCAGCGCAGAGATGTTTAGTTGGGCCTAGCATGCATTGCCTTGCAATGAGATAGAGTTATGCAGTGATCTATAGTGCTTTGCCCTTTCCGAAAGCCCGCTTGTTCAGGGAAGTTGATTTGATTTGTGGCTTCCCATTCTTCTATTTTCAATAGAAGATATTTAGAATATAACTCAGCACCTGTGTCAAGGAGGCTAATAGTCCGATAGTTACTTGGATCTTGCCTCTCTCCCTTCTTATATATAGGAACAACAATATTCTGTTTCCAGCCTTCTGGAAAAATGACAGTATTGTTTAGTTGTGTAAACAGTTTAGCTAAAATGGGGGCCCACCAATCTGGAAAGTTTTTAAATATTTCCGGGGGCAAGATGTCCTCACCCGGCGCTTTGCCCGTACTCAGGGCAGATATAAGTGACTTAATTTGTGGAACTGTGACTGGAGGCCAAGCAGGGAGGGAAGGCTCGGGGGGAAAAAGGGGAGCCTCAGAAATGACAGAGAGGGGCATATAAAGTTTACTAAAATATGCATGCCAGACTTCAGCAGGAATCTGGTTAGGGCTGAGGGATCTAGCTGTTCGCAGCCCTTTGGCCACTATTTCCCCAAAAAGGCGGTCATTTTTCTCTGCCACGGCCTGGTCTTACTGGCCCCTTTTCCATTTTATTAGAAGCTGGGAGAAACAGTCAGGCTTATTTGCATTTTTAAAAAAGTATCCTGTCCAGTTCTTTAATTCCTTAAAGTTATGCCTTTAAAGCCATGACAAAATATCAATTTCATTTTAGATGTTCATTTTAAAAGAGAGCAGCAGATTTTAGTATGCAGATGTAAATTTTAGTGGGGAGGGAGAAGAGAGAAAAACAACACTTTTTTTTGCTAATTACAAAAAGATCTCCAAACATGTTTGATTGGCAGAATTTCTCATTAAATACATGTTGTAGGGTATCAGGCTAGACAGTGGGTTTGCTTTAAAAAGGATACAGAGTTCCCTCTAGTGTGCTGTTCCTGTAAGAGACCTAGAAAATATTTACTTGTATTAACATGACATGTCACAAGTACCACAAATAAAAACAGCTTTCTCTTTTAGGCAGAAAAAAGGCTATATACCCTGTAAGTTCATCTACCCCAGTAAGTTTTCAAGGGGGTTCTTGGGAGACTGACTCCCAACTCACTCCAAACTAATCAGGATTTTATTGGAATTATTGGTGCCTCAGGAAAGTCCTCTCTACATACTACCCTACCTAGCGACTAAAATAGGTACACATGTGGCCTACAGCTGGCCTTCAGAAGCTGCACTCCATAATCAGCAGGTTCAACAACACATCTTCATACTTGCATTCAGTTAAAAAGCTGCCTTATGCTATTTGCCCAGCTAGCCCAGGCTGCCAGTGGCTCTCCGGGGTCTCTGGCAGGGGCATTTTCATATCATCTGCTACCTGGTCCTTTTTTAAACTAGAGATGCCACTGATTAAACCTTAGTTATTCTGCAGACAAAGCCAAGTGCTCTGCCACTAAGCTACAGACTCTTCCCTCCAAGTTCTACTAGAGTGCACAAGCAAGCCCACAAAGCTGAATACAGACTTGAAGCCCAATATCACATGTAAAAAAACACAAAACTTTTGTACTCTGCAAGGACACCAGGCCAGAGTTGCCATGGTGACTGCCTCTCTCCGATTCAGTGAGCTTTCCCTCTCTCCTTCGTGTGTCCCTTGCATGAAGGGGACTTCATGCAAGGCCATGCACAGGCTTATATTACACAGGTGTCCACACTCAATGCATAGACATTGGAGATGGGGCCAGTAGCCCCATTAGTACCTATAGCCCCTTCCTATGAAACTGGCTTGAGGGAATGAGCCTCAGGCAGGTTGTCATTTGAAACATATGGAACCTGAGCAAATCGCTATGTAGCAGACACAAACAGGGATTGCAGACCAAATACAAGAGGAGGGATGAGAAAGGTTTGATCTCTCTCTCTCTCTCTCTCTCTCTCTCTCTCTCTCTCTCTCTCTCTCTCTCCCTCCCTCCCTCCAAGCCATTGCAGTCTCTGCTTGGACTAAGCAAACACCTTCACTTCTAGCTCTTCAAAACTGCTGACCTGTGAGGGACTAAATAACAGAAATAAGTACATAAAAATTAAAGAGGGAGCGAAGGAAAAGTATACTGTGGAGATTAGCAAAATACTTTTCTCCCTTTTTTTCAGGGAGCTCCAAGCTCAGAGCAGCAGCTTCACATTCATAACGTTACAAATGAAGATCAGAGAGGCTTGTCTAAAGCTTAAAGTGGAAACCAACCCAGACCTGGGATGTGGAGGAGCAAAATGAACTTGCCATGACAGACAAATATCAGCTCCTTCACCCATCAGGGCAGGGTTGCAGAAACCCCCACTTGATTTCTTTACACAAATTCAACCAGGGTTTTTTTGTGGGGGGGCTTCTGGGCGGGGGTATACACAGTAATTTATTTATTCAACTTACAATATGAAACAACTTTCCAAAAAAATTATCTTGAATACATCATCTTGATTTAAGAGATTCCAGCTTTGTCTTAAGATATTCCAAAAGATACCCCCCAAACAACATATTTCTAATGATTATATTGCTTCTAATGAACAGTATATTTGTCATATTGGTATACTGATTATACATCCACGAGACTGGCTGTATACTATAGCCAGCATGGATTTTTCCGCATGCCGCAATGTTAAATTGAATATACCCCGCCATGCCATATACTGGCCCTCATAAACTCATTTCAAAACAAAACTTTTAGTCCTGAATTCAGAAATGCTTGCTTAACAACCCTCTAGATTTTCATGGCGATACACAAAACAGTCAGAGAGAATCAAGAATTCAAAGTGTAAAAGGAGACAAAAAAAATCCAGACCTCTGTTGGACTTTTTTCTGTCAGAGTTCTCATAATTTGTTGAAATTAATTAAAAATCAGCCATGTTCACAAAGTACCTGTAATCCTGTTACTGACCTTGCCCCATACTCTGGCCTTCATCTTCTGCAGTTTAAAGGTTTAAAAAATGCCTGGCTGATTTTTAATTAAGAAATTTTGCATTGAATTCAGTGATAAGGATGGGCATGCTCAGTAAGAATCAACTGTCAGTGTTCTAAAAGCCACACTCAGAGCTGTTTGGCTTGCCTAATCACGGGGCCACGTCCACGCCAGACCTTCACTTCACTTTAGAGTCATGGCTTCCCCCAAAGAATCCTGGGAAGTGTAGTTTGTGAAGGGTGCTAAGAGGAGACCCCTATTCCCGAGAAACTCCAGTGGCCAGAATGGCTTAACAGTCAGCCACTATGATTTATTTATTTATTTATTTTTAAAACTTATATACCGCCCGACTAGCAATAGCTCTCTGGGCGGTGAACATAGATACAATAAAATACAATATAATACAAAAACATCAGTCTAAAATCAAATTTCACAATCTAAAAACAGCAAAGGCTAAAATCAAATTACAAACATTACAATCATTAACAAAAAATTAAAATGCCTCGGAATAGAGAAAGGTTTTAACCTGGCGCCGAAAGGATGATAGTGTCGGCGCCAGGCGAACCTCCTCGGGGAGACTATTCCATAGTTCAGGGGCCACCACTGATTCAGGTTCTGTGAGGGGAACAAGGCATCTCCTAGCAACTCTCAGCACCCTTCACTAACTACACTTCCCAGGATTCTTTGGGAGAAGCCATGACTATCTAAAGTGAAATAAAGGTCTGGTGTGGATGTGGCCAGGGACAGCTTTGGCTTAAATTTGGGTGGGAGGCTACATGTGCCTGTAGAATTAAAAGGTGGGGAAGCAATGATTCTGTTCACAATGTTTTCCTTTTGGAAAGGAAAGGGGCTTTCCCTCTGCCCAGTGGCCACCCACCCAATCTCCTCCCCTTCCCCTCCTCCTTCCCTCCCTGCCCCCCCCAAGGTCAGTTTCATCTATCCTAAGCATGATTGCACAGGAGTAAATCCCACTGAACTCAAAAAGCTTGCAAATGATCAAACCTGGCCTCCCCTCCTCCTCAGTCCTATCCACTCCCTGTTGCCTCCCTTCCTCTCCCCCATCCCCTTCCGGTCCCCTCCTCCCCCTTCCTCCTCCATCCCCTCCCCCTCCCCCATGGTCAGTTTTACCTATCTTAAGCCTGATTGCATGGGAGTAAATCCCATTGAACTCAATAAGCATGCAAATGATCAGACCTGCCTTTCCCCTCCTTCCGCTTTCCACTCACACGTTTCCAAATTCTTCCAAGCTACACATGAAGTGGATTGGACTATGAAAGACCAACCCAAATTGTGTTTTCATTTTGACAAATGTGTAGGGCAGTACAGTATCTCAGAGGGGAGGTCAGGTCTCCTGCTCCCCTGGTGCATTCACTAGAGCTGCTCTATTTCCTTGCTTTTTAAGGTTTGATATAAACATCTATTGGCTATGGGTAGGTTCTTAAACCACAAGGTTTTTTGCCTATTAGTAAATATATATAACCACAGTGTGCTAATTTGTTCATGTCCAGGCATATACTTAAAACCTCCAGAGTCTGGCCAAGATTTTATTGGCAGGTGTCGACAAAAAAACATGGTTGTTTTTTCTTCATGGTAAGCAATGCCCAATTTTAAATACATAAGGAATTCACCTTTTCCTCAGACCAAGCCTCAGCAGTGTTTACAGCTGAATACACAAAAACAGGCGTTTGGGGAAAGTGTTTTATCCACCTTCAGCAACAGGTTATAGTCCATATCATAGGCTACAATTGCATTACAGTATAGTGTGGAGAGTCATAATGAGCAGCTTACACTAGCTCATGGTGGGAATTAGGCAGGAAGAACCTAAATTTGGCTGTGAAACACACTAGTCGCCACAGCAAAGAGTTTCCATTAGCCACACCTGAAGGGGGAATGGGTTGATCTCTCAATCAGTTGCGAAACCTCTTTGAAGCTGAATTTTAAAAAACCTTCAAGCTGCTCCCACCAGGTTTTACAGTAAAAAGGGGCACAGTCTGACTAGCATCACATGCCCCCACTTTCAGAAGAGAGAGATGGAGACACACTGGAAGCGGCAAAACAGTGAGTGTGTTTCTACCCTTTGTCACTGGTCCCTCACATAAAACTGCCTTGAGATTCTCTGGGATGCCTTTAAATGTACAGTTGAACCCTTCCTTTGTATAAACTGACATGGTCGGCAGTCACTTCCAATTCCTGGTTGTAATATACTAGTCAGTAAGAAGTTGTCACATTCAGTTCTCAGACGCTGTAAAGTGAAATATATGATTAATAGCACTAACTTTTTATGAGACCACTGTAAATTAACACAGCCTAGAGTTTTTCAAGAAAGTCTTAAGTGTGCATGCATGCAAACATATATAGGGATTATGGTTTGGGATGCGTTATACCATGGTTCTTTATAGCTTTTATATGTTCATGAATATATCCATACTGTATCTTCAGTATGACTTATTCAAAATAGTATCTTGCAAAAGGGAGGGGAAATGGGAGGTAGCTCCACAAGAATTAATGGGAAAGCTCACCCTTCCTTTTGTCTTGAAGCAGTAATTGGGGGAGGGGAAAGAGGTTGATGGGGGACGGGATTATCTCCTCCCTTCCCATGCTGTACCCCAGTCCAGAACCTGAGCATTACAGAGTGAGGCTGCACAGTAGATCTTTAACTACCATCCCGTGATGTAATAGAGTGTGTGGGGCTAGATATTTAGCAAGCTGCACAATACCTCCTCCTCAACCTGAACACTCCAGTGCAAACCCCAAGAAGAGAGGCAACCCCCAAGTCAGGAACATCTAGCTTAGTATTGTCTCCACTGACTGGCAGTCTCTCCAGGATTTCAGGCAGGGGTCTTTCTCAGCCCTATCTAGGAGAGGCCAGGGATTGAACCTGGACCCTTCTACATACAAAGCCGCGACTCTACCACCGAGTTGCAGCCCCCAACCCGGCAGAGTATTACTAGGCTCCAACCTGAGGATGACAGCAGGGGAGAGACTTCACCACACCACACCCCCGTCTGCCATGGAGTTTTAGTTCTCCTCGTCGAAGGCGGAGCGGGGGGAGGAGAAAATTGGTCCCAGATCAATTCTGGGGTAGAAAAAAGATGGGCAAATCCCAAGGTACTGAAAAAACAGTTCCTTTATTCAAGCGTATAGCTCCTCATTTAAGACCGGCCACCCGCTCGTCTACTGCTACGCGGTGCCCCAACAGCCACCCAGCCAAACCATGCGGCGAAGTCCCGCCTTCTCCGCCATCCTAGCATTGCAAAGCCAAGAGGGCGGGCAACAAGAGAGCCCTCCCATATTTCATCGCGCCACATACGCCACGCCCACCGAGCGCTGGGGGTCGGAAGAGCTGCCAATTGGGTGGACTAAGAGAGCACTAACGGCTTCCCTCCCAACCAGGCTGCGCTCGGGAGCACAGCAGGAAAATTGCACTGCACCGTCGCCTTCGTACTCCGGAAGCACCGCATTCTGCCTTCCATCGCTCACCTTCCATTGGCTTCCAGTCCCCGGTGACTATTTTAAAGTGATCACAGACACAGTCATCCACATACCTGTCTGGGAGTAAGGCCCACTGAACTTGGGGAGGCTTTCTTACATGTAAATACAACATCGGGCTACACCCTACACCCCCGCCTAGCTTTATATACGCATATTACCCTAGTCCTATTAAACTCCCTATGGCAGATCACTCTCCTGGATCCCACATACTCTTTTTGTTTGGTGGTATTTATACACGTATCTCAAGTCATCTGCCATCCCTTCATAAGGCGGAGCAGATGCAAAAGAAGATGTAACTTCTACACTTAACGCGTAGAAGAGGGAATATAAGCTTTCTGAAACAAAGCCACACTTGCTGAAATCTTTTTTTACACACGGGTAAAGGTGCAGGAGCTTTGATCTCTTTTTTTTATCTTGCTACCCTACCCTTCATCTGCATCCCTCTCCACCTGCATGCTTGGATCGATCCGGTTTATAAGAAGCTTTCAGACCCGCACTCTCCCTAGGTAAGGGGTGGCGGCTGAAAAGTTACTTACGTGACTCGAGTTTGGTCCCACCCCTCAGCTGGCTCCTACAAAATCATCACCCCCACTCCAGGCAAGGACAGACAGCATCACCGGTCCAAAAAACTGCTCCAAGGGGGCACTTTACTTACAAGTCTGCGCCGCTGAGTCATCCGGGCACTGTTGTTCGCTACCATATTGCACGATTGAGGGCGCGTGTAAGAGCGGCCTCGCACCGCCCCTTTTCCGGATCCTGGGCCAATGAGAATAGGCCGAGCCTTTTCCGCCCAACAGAGTCCAACAGCCGTACCCGGGAATCCGCCCCGCAACGCATACTGCATCCATGGCAAGGCGAGGGACAAGGAGTCTTCTCACGAGGGCCCAGGCCCTGTCAAGTCTTCAAATCAGGACGAAGATTTCCGATCTAGCGAGCAGCAGAACCGCCAAAGGACACTTTGGAATTGAATTTCCCGAAAACCGTGGCCTGAGCAGCCTCACTGCACTTATTCTTTAGCAGTTTATTCGCAGCATGTAATCTGAGCCAGATCACTAACCTGTCCTGGAACCTGCTTTCATACCAGGGTCCAGAGATAAAAGTGCCTCAGAATACGTGCAGTCTGCACTTCCCTGCTAAATGAAGGGGCCTTGTTTAGAGGAGGCAGCCACATCCACCTGCACTTTACTTAGCACCATATGTGAACGTGCTTTCTGTGCACCTGTCTTCACTATATTTGCTAGTTCTTCAAACTGGGACACATCCCTATTCACACTCGTTGGTAGGGTCTTACAGAATCATGGAATAGTAAAATTGGAAGGGGCCTATAAGGCCAAGGAGTCCAACTTTCTGCTCAATACAGGAATCCAACTTAAAGCATTGCTGTTGGAATTGTTGATCACTAGCTGAATATGAGCCAACAGTGCAATGTGGCTGCAAAAAAGGCAAATGCTATTTTAGGCTGCATTAACAGAAATATGGTTTCCAAATCGTGGTCAGTAGTAGTTCCCGTCTATTCAGCACTGGTTAAGCCTCACCTTGAGTACTGCATCCAGTTCTGGACACGGCACATTAAGAAGAATGCAGACAAACTGGAACAGGTTCAGAGGAGGGCAACAAGGATGATCGGGACTGGAAACAAAGCCCTCTGAGGAGAGACTGAAAGAACTAGGCATGTTTAGCCTTGAGAAGAGAAGACTGAGGGGAGATAAGATAGCACTCTTCAAGTACATGAAAGGTTGTCACACAGAGGAGGGCCAGGATCTCTTCTCGATCATCCCAGAGTGCAGGACATGGAATAATGGGCTCAAATTACAGGAAGCCACATTTTGGCTGAACATCAGGAAAAACTTCCTAACTGTTAAGAGTAGTACAACAATGGAACTAATAACCTAGGGAGGTGGTTGGCTCTCCAACACTGGAGGCATTCAAGAGGAACCTGGACAAATTGGGAAAGGTAGGATTGGGGGGGGAGGGATTAGGGGATGGAGAGGGTAGATATTTCATGTTAGCCCCCTCTCTGCCAGACTGGCTGCTCCAGTACAAATTGGGAGCCTCTGTAGCTGCTTTCAAGCTTAAAATTAAAACATCAGAATATCCAGCTATACATCTCCTGCATTTGTTTTGCCCCTTGGTAATGGCAGTTCTTGTGCATTCTGCCTCTGTAAGTTAACTGTCGGTTGCCATAACCAAAAAAGAAATATTAGTTACAGCAATACTGTATTATATTTTAACATTTTAAACACTGGATCTCTATAAAAGCCGCCTTGTCCCATCATATGAACAATATACAATTTAGATTTTTATAACTGTAATAATTAACAGGCTACAAGATTCTGATAGGAGACACATATAGTTCTGTAATTAACAAGATTTAACCCTGAAAATTGTGCACAGAGGGAAATCTGACCTGTCCGGGTAGCAATGGGGAAAAAGCACATTGGTAGCTAAGGGAAACAGGCAAGGAAAAATGCTAATAAAATTATAGGAGATGGAAGTATTACCAGGCTCTGGTAACAGTAATTCACACAAGGGGAAATTAAATGCATCACACTTATTTAACCTTAATAGCTTTTTCTTAGCAAAAAAGGTTTTAATTAGGGCTGTGCATAGACCTCCCCCAACCCAATTTGTGGCTTCAATTTGTAAATACAAATAAAGCCCAATTCGGTCGGGACATATTTGTACCCATTCCAACTCATTCTGAATCCGGATATTACAAACATCCAGAAATCCTATTACCTTACATTGCAAAACAAAAAACGGTCAAGACTTTGTTTTTTGACGGAGGGACATGACATTTAGGGACATGGTAGCCCCTAAGAGGGGATTCATCCTGCCAAATATCAGGTTGGTAACCACAGCAGAGGAACTAGCTAGTGAGGAGGAGCAGAAGGGAAATGGGGTGGGGAAAAAAATCTAGACAGGAAAAAAAAACTTGGAGATTTTGGAGAGGAAGCTGTGGGGGGGGGCTGCACTCATTGTAGCTTTAGATGGCTGCTCAAGAACAGGACAAGAAAAATAGTGGTTAATTCTCACCTGCTGCAAAAGGGAGACCCCCCCCCCAGTGCCAAGCAGAGGCAGCAGCCAGCATGGTTCTTACCTGCGGTCCAATTGCATGCAGGAGGGACTGCAGTCCATGAGGAGGGCAGAATCTGTGTGTCCCTCTGGCCCCACATCCCTGTGGGGATGCCACTTGTGAGGCTTACCTGGGAGGGCTCCAGGCTGGAGTGGTGCACCTCACTGCATCTGCCACTGCCTGCCCCTCACAGTCCTTGCTGCCTGCCAGGACTGTGTGGGAGTGGGGCAGGCAAGCACATGCTTAGGGCTGGCTCCTCTCACTGGCCTGTCTCTGCCTCTGTCCCTGCAAGCCAGGAACAAACCCACCTTTGGGGCCAATAGTGCCGGCTTGTGAAGGGGGGGGGCTGAGTTTGAGTGTGTCACAGATCTCCTTCCCCGAGCTCTGGAGAGGCAACCCGAGGGGGGGGCTGTCTCTCTCCCCCACCATGATGGATTCTCTCTCTCTCTTTTGTGGGGAGGGGGTTACTTCCAATCCACTCCTGCTCTCCCCTGCCATCCCCAGCAGAAGATGGTGATGGTGCACCTGAAAAAAGGTGTGACTGCCTCTCTCCAGCTGCCATCCATTATTGGATGGGGAAGGATGCAGTTAGGGGCAACCACAGCACCCAGCCAAGCTGGGTCCTGGAGCACACACACACGTGTGTGTGTGTGTGTTGGAATGTACTGCAGCAGACAGCCAGACGATGACATGTGAGCTGTGCTGGTACTGTTTTTTAACTCTGAACTTAAAAATTTCCAGGAGTATGGTTGCCCTCCCCATATGTGCCAATGAGTGACTCAACCCACCCTGTAATGTCACACATACCTCCCAAAGAGGCCAGTTTGGTTCATTCCTTGGCCTTCATCCAAATACACAGCACAGCACTAATTTTAATTCTGCTCCAATGCCAGTTTCAAAGACCCTTTTGTAAAGGCTGTGGAAAGATAACTTCAGTCCCCCTGAAAGACCACTGGTTTCACGTGAAGTCATTTTTAGAAGTGGGGTTCTTTGTGCTGCAATTTGTACAAGGACCAAGACTTGGCACTGGTTGGAGATCTAGTTGCTCTTTATACAGATCTTTGTTTGCTGGGGTACTGTCCTATTAGCAGAGCTGCAAACTTAAATCAGATAAAACAAAACTGTAATTGATTAATTAGTGGGGATAGTTTTAATTGATGGGGTAAAGATTTAAAGGCTCACTTGTTTGCTGTGGTCTACAGAACTTCCATCTCTGTCACCAGGAAACCACTCTGTCTTGGAGCTGGCTACGAAGGCCTGCACCTGGTGTCAGGCCAAGGAGACAGGAAACTAGGGTTGCTGCTGGTGTACCGTCCACCCTGCTACCCAGCAGCTTCTCTGACAAAGCAGGCAGAGGCCGTCTTGGTTGTGGTACTGGAGGAGCCCAGAACGATAGTCCTGGGTGATTACAATGTCCATGCTGAGGCTGCCTCTAGTGTTCCGGCTCAGGACTTCATGGCCTCCATGACGACTGTGAGGCTGTCTCAGGTTGTCACCTAGGGCAGGACACATCTTCAACTTGGTTTTTGCTCCAGATGGAGGAAGGGATATTCTGGAGATATGAGAGGTGGATGTTACCCCATTGTCATAGTCGGACCACTTCCTGCAGGAGTGGTAGACAGATTGATATAGTCTGCCCCCAGAGACTAATGGAATCCATTAGATTCCTAAATGCCCTGGGAGAGTTTTCAGTAGGTAGAGTAGATGACCCTGTTGAAGCCCTTGTCACATTGTGGAACAATGAGATGTGTCAGGCTCTTAACATGGTTGCCCCCGAGTACCCTTCTCCAGCATTGTGGAGCCCGGTTTGAACCTTGGTAAATCAGTGAACCAAGGGCAATGAAACAGGCTGGATGATGGCTACAGCACAAGTGGTGAAAGACGTACTATGAGGCTGATCAGGTATGACTAAAACATCGTAACTGTCCCTACTGTGTAGCAGTGGGGGCACCAAAGAATGCCCACTTCTCTGCCACCATCACATCCTCAAGTGGAGCTTTTCTGTATTGTCAGAGGTCTGTTGACATCCACTCCAGGAAATGGAGTTTTAGACCCTTCAGAGGCCCACTGTGAATTGTTTGCAAGGCACTTTGAGGGTAAAGTTGCTTGTGTCCGTAGCAATCTTGATGCCCCATCCACATCTAGTATAGTCCCCAGTGAGGTGTCCAGTGCAACGTCTGCTGCAACGTCTTGGAAATGGTTTCAGTTGATGTGGCCTGATGACATGGACAAGGTGCTTGCGACAATGTGGCCAGCAATGTGTCCTCTCAACCCTTGCCCTTCCTGGCTTATTAAAGTTTGCCAAGGGGGTATGACCATGTGGATCCAGAGTGTGGTCATGTGTCACTGTGGGAGAGAGTGGTCCCACTACCCTGGAAGAGGTGGTGATCTGACCCCTTCTGAAAAAGCCCACCCTGGACCCATTGGTTTGTTTTTAATGAAGGCGATTGAGAGGGTTGTCATGCAGCAATTATAAGTACTCTTGGATGAAATACTTCCTCCTGCTGGGAGGAAGGGCGGGATATAAATTAAATAATAAATAAATAAATAAATAAATAAAATGAAGCAAATTACCTTGACCCAGTCTGGCCTGGTTATGGGATGGAATTGGCCTTGGTCACCCTGATGGATGACCTCTATCAGGAGAAGGACAAGGGGAGGGCGACCCTGTTATTCTTACTCTCTCTGCAGCTTTTGATACCATTGATCATGGTATACCTAGCTGTTTCTCTGTAGCATCCAAATTGGGAGAGGCCGTACAAGCCCTGGACTGGTGCCTGGACTCGGAGGTGGGCTGGATGAGGGCCAGTAAACTGAGTCTGAAACCTAGTAAGATGGAGGCACTGTGGATTGTTGGTTCCCAAGTTCAGATAACTGGTGAGTTGCCTGCTTTGGATGGGGTCATACTCCATCTTAAAGAGCAGGTCCGTAGTCTGAGGATGCTCTTGGATCTGCCCTTGTCACTAGAGCGCCAGGTGACCTCCGTGGCTAGGAGTGCCTTTTACCAGCTTGAGCTGGTAAGACAGCTGCAGCCGTTTCTGAACCGTGATAGCCTGGCCACTGTTGTCCATGCACTGGTAACCTCCAGGCTCGATTACTGTAATGCGGTCTATGTGGGGCTGCATTTGAGGACGGTTCAGAAGCTGCAGCTTTGGTGTACAAAGCTCTATACAGCTTGGGACAGGATACCTGAAAGATCGTCTTACCCCTTATATACCCAGTCGATCACTGCGGTTCCATCCTTCCAACACCGCAGGCTTGCCACAGCCACAGCGTGCAGAGCGGGCAGGACTTCTCCCGGTCAAACCAAAGGCAGAGACACTCTTCACAAAAGACATGCTGTACAGGCAAAAGGAACCCACGCAAGGCTTGGTATAAGCTGTGTGCCTGAACAACAATGACAACAAAGAAGACAATGCAAAGCACTCTGCAAGTGAGGGCCTCCTGCAGATATCTTATTAGGAGGTCCATTCCACACAACATAGGAAGTGGACCTTTAGTGTTTTGGTACCGACCCTTTGGAATTCCCTTCCTTTCAATATTAGACAGGCACTATCTGTGTTGTCTTTTTGGCACCTGCTGAAGACTTTCCTCTTTCAACAAGCCTTTAAACTAGATTCCAATCTGTGTTGGAATTGCTTTTTAAGATGTTTTTAAAGCTTTTGTTTATTAAGAAGTAATATGTTTTAATGTTTTGTTTTAATATACTTTAAAGTTTGCTTTTTAAGATGTTTTAGAGTGTTTTTAGTGTTTTTGTTTGCCACCTTGGGCTCCTACTGGAAGGGCGGGCGGGATATAAATTTAATAAATAAAATAAAGAATAAAATATTTTGGTTTTGGTGTGTTAACATAGTAGACACAAAGGCCACTGTCATTTTTTAAATTTTAATTACTAAAGAGTGACAGCTTTTGTATATTAGCCCTAGGTTATTTTATACTTCCTTTAGTCATCATCATCATCTTTATTGCAACTTTTAGCCATAAGCCATATGCGCATATAAATACAAATTTTGTTAGAAGGTAATAACATAAAAAGGAGCATCTGTTGGCTATTCCTGGCCAGAGGATACTTTAGCAAAAGTCGCTCTCAGTTTTTGAGCGGCCAGTGCAAAATTAGCGACTGCAAGGGTCACTGAATTAAAATTGTCAGATAAAAACATATTAACCATCTCTCCATCAGGACAAGGCGCTAAAGAATCTAAAAAATATAGTAAAAACTTTCATCTGGGGTTTTCATAGAGTGGGCAGTGCAGTAAATAATGGGCTAAATCCTCTATTGCCTTACAACCATAAATAAATTGGCGTTGAGCCACTGGGATGCCACTATATCGTCCTTCTAAGTAGGCAGTAGGCATGGCTTGAAAACGAAGGGCAGTAAATGCCCTTCTAATAATAGCTCTGTGGAGCGTGTCAAGATAGTTGGACATAAAATGGTCAAGTTTAAAGGAGGGATACCATAATGAAAAAGGGGCTGTCACTATGGACATCCGATCTTGACAGGCATCGCTATCAAAAAACCAATTATGGAGGGCAACTCTATTTAGTTCTTTCATTTTGGCTTGGGGGAGATCATATTTAGAAAATATCACCTGGCATTCTGCTGCCCATCCACCAGTCTGTAGTTGTTCATGCCAGCATTGCTTAACCAAGGCTGAATCATTCATATTGAAGATTCTAAGCCAGTAACGTATATAGGCTAGATCGATGCATGCTGCTATTGAAGGTAAGCCTAACTCCGCTCTGAGATGGGCAGATGGGGTCCCCATTGGGAGGCCTAGCATAAACCTATTTTGTATTGGCTCCAAATTGGCACTAGCAATTGTTCCCCACAGCTCTACTCCATATAGAATTTTCGGGAGTATTTTAGTTTTAAATATTTTAATCATGGGGAGGATAAGTTGTCCTCCTTGAGTGTAAAAAAAACTTTTTGCAAGGCCCAGGGCTTGGGAACCGGCAAGAGTCGTTGGTTTTAGCTGCGGGGCCCAGGAAAGTCTGTTGGATAGATAAATACCAAGATATTTAAAAGTGGAGACTTGCTCTATAGGGGCCCCATTTAGTGACCAGCTGTTCTTAGCTTTCATGTATTTGCCGCATACCATAATTTTGGACTTAGATTGATTAATCCTTAATTTCTGGGAGTGACAATATTCCTCTAGTTTTAGAATCATTCTTTTAAGGCCAATTTTTGTTATAGAACATAGGACCACGTCATCGGCATATAGAAGTCTTTCAAAGCCTGGCCAGTGTGGAGTAGTGGCTAGAGTGGTGGACCTGGGAGACAAGGGTTCAAATCCCCACACAGCCATGAAGCTCACTGGGTGACCGTGGGCCAGTCACTGCCTCTCAGCCTCAGAGGAAGGCAATGGTAAACCACCTCTGAATACTTCTTACCATGAAAACCCCATTCATAGGGTCGCCATAAGTCGGAATCGACTTGAAGACAGTCAATTTTTCCATTTAGTCTTTCAAAGAGGCAAGTTTGAACTTTATGCAATATGCAACTATATTTTAAATTTCTTTAATTAAATCAGCCAGTCATCTGCACTTGTAACTGTTAACTAACAGTGCAATCTGAAACATGTCTACTAAAAAAAAGGTGCTTATTCCGGTACACGGGTATATGACTGCACCCATAAAAACCTGGGGTTGTATCCCATGTTCTTCATACTCAGAGCAGACCTACTGTAATTAATGAACCTGAGTAACAAGTCCATTAATTTCAATGGGTCTACTCTGAATAGAATTAGTTGGATACAACTCATGTTTAAGCTGTTTTTTAAAAAAATTGTTTCGTTTTGTTTAATTTATGTTGCATCTCACCATGGTATCAGAACAATGAAGGGTGGACTATAAATTTTATAGTCATTTCAATGTAGTTGAAGTATTTTGAAATAAGAATCATCTTTTATAGGGCTGCATCTGATATTTTGGAACAAATTAGTGAAAAAGAAAAACATTGCTCACAAAATTAACTGGTTAAACTTTTGGGACAAGTTGTTTAGTTTCTATTTTAATGAAATAAACAAAACATTCAGTCATCGTCATGTTTTAGCAGTAATTGCACCACTGAAATAAGAGTGAAATAAGAGTATGTACTTTGACACTAGGTACATAGCAAAAGAGTTTACTTCTGTAGAACTTCTAGGCATTTGGCAATCCAGTCATAGCTTTCTTTAAATGCTTCCACTGGCTTCTGCAAACCTGACCTTGCTTCGTTGCTGAGCCCTTCTTCTGTTCCAGTAGCTTCTTCCTCCATCCACCTCTGCAGTGCCTAGAAGATATCCGAACACTGAATACAAGTCTTATTTCAAATAGGCATGAAGAATAAAAACAGATAAGCCAATTATTTTGGTGTGGAACCATGATTCTGTACCAACAATGACTTTTTGTGTGCATTGTTGAGACCACAGCTTTCTCCAGACGGCTTTTGGTTTCTTTGCTTCTTTATTTGTTAAAGATAAGAAGAGGACAAAGCAAAGAAACAAAGTGTAGCAGCTAAAGTGGCAGAAACACAAAGAAATATTTCTTCATACAGTGTGTGTGGCAGATCTGTGGATTTATGTCCTCATAAAGAAAAGTGTGTGTTAAAAATATAACCGTTTATTGAAGAGTTCACAATCATGAACTGTATCTGCAAAATGCAGCAACTTCCAGATACTCATCTCTCATAATCTAAGGTAGTTGTGGGTTGTGAGCTGAGAAACCAATTACCCAATCTGTACAGTGTTGTTTGTACAAGGAGTATGGGGATCACAGAGAAAGTGATATTAATCTCCTAAATTATTTTATTTACAACATGCCGCCTCATAACAAAGTTCTGTCAGCAGCTTACAATAAAAAAGTAAAAAATGTTTATTAGATACAAAATAAGACGTAAAATTAAAAGCAACATAAACATAAGAAAAAAACAAAAGGTAAAAATGTGCAGGAGGTCTGGTAGTACCTTCCAGGATAAGAAGCAATTTTCTCCTGTTGGATTTTTCTTCTCTTGCTCCTCTAAAGCATCAGAGAACTCCACAACTAGATTAGAAACTGACATGTTTGGTCAGCTAGCTTGGTAGCTAAGGAAAAGCTTGATGTATGTGCACTGCTTTCACACTCAGTATGTTACTGATAGTTACACTTGGGGTTGGATTCCCTCCCAGCCTCCATGTCATATCTGCTTGTGCATCTAAAAGCTTTGCACCATCTTTAGCACTGTTTATTTTGTTCAAGAATGTCTTCGGGTAAACTACTGTTTCCTGTGCAAATACCTCTGACACAATATAGACTGGTAACTTCTGTCCTTAACGTGTGGTCCACATTGTTGGATTCAATAATGTTGGGAACATTTTATGGATGTTTGACTGTAAAGCATCCTTCTACCTCATTGCAGAGGTTTAGAGGACCTTCCAGTGCCATTAGGACTGGGGGATTATGTTACCATGCTAACACAGGAGCTGTGGAAGCACCAGTCTTTCCCACACCATGAGGTGAAGTGAGAAGCCACCTAAGAAGCCCACAATGTAGTTCCTCCCCATGCCAGCATAGGATTGACATTAGGCTCCATTTCTACAATCTTCTCATGTTGGCAGGGTGTGAAGGAGCAGCGCTGCAGCAGCTCCCACTCTGCCATGCTAACATTTAGGATTTGAGACCAAAAGGATGCAGGGCTCCATCCTGAACAGCAAAGTAGTCTGTTGAAAAACAATATTTCTACACCTTATATCTTTCCGCAATGCTGAAGCCAAGGGCGGACTGCAGCTTGCGCAGGCAAATGGGGCAAAGGTCCAATGGGCGTTGGTCCGATTCCTCCAAATGATTGGACCCCTGCATGACACACTGTAACCACTGGCAGTGATGAAGTCCAAAGATGTGTCCAATCTCATGAGTCAGGGTCTGAAACACATATGGCCAAATCAAATAAGCCAGTGAACAAATGGAAAGTGTGTTATGTCTAAGGGTCTGACAGTCCTCCTGGCACTGTACTGTTAGGATTCATCTGGGTCTGACACAAGGGGAGAGAGTGAAAAAATGGCTACCCATGTCCAAAGGCATGTCGTCACAGAGATACTCCTATGGGAAAGAATTTTTTCTTGATAAAAGGTTGCAGGTTCCCCCAAACTCTTCTATTTTTCAGCTTTCTAACAATATCTCTTTTGCTCACTCAAGCAAAATATTTCAGGAAATGAAAAATGACAGAGATACTCAAGAGTTATGGGGCATTAAAACAGAATATACTTAATATTCATAAGACTGGCTTACTACATTTCAAGATAGTACCTTCCATCTAGCAAAATATGCCTGCACCACACATTGGGTTTAACGACCCTAGGCTTTGAAGTTTGAATTTAGCAGTTTGGATTTTAAACAAAGTGTATGTGCTCTTCCATTAACTGGAAAGGTATATGAACATAAAAAATTCTGTTATGTAGAGCGTTACACAGTAAGGCACTAGAACCTCTGAACTGGAACCACAGTAAGGCCTCCAAGATGAAAAGGTTGATCTTCTCACCTCCATGAACAAAATCCCTTCGACAACCAAGTATTCAGGTCCATGGGTATTCTATGCATATCTTCTGCAGGAAAGGCCTGCTTAAGCAGAGCTTCAGCCACATTTGCATCCCAATTAAGCCAAAGCAGTTGGATTTGAGCTGATGAATCTCATTGGCTTCACTGGGACTAAACTTAAAACACTGCCTTAAATGGGATGTGAATCTGGTGACTCATTCTAAGAGACTCCATGTAACCAAAGTAAAGCAGCAAAATTGTGGTACCTTCACACATCCAAACAATATGAGCATCCCAAATGGCAGGCACAAGACAAAAATAATTGTACTTTCCCATGAATACTAAATAAATAAATCTTCTGGACTATTGTTCTTGAGGTCTGCTAAATATCTAGTTTGTTACTCCAGACTCATAAACCCCCTTGCTAGGTCAGGGCTCTCAAGCCAGTGGTGTGACAAAACTAGGATCATACTGCGATTCTGGATGACACCAATAAAGCATTGTGTTTTTGTTGCTGTACACCTCTTACAGGTTTTTAAAAATATCAAGTGGCATAAAATGATCTTAGAAAAATAAATACTGTTGGGTCCATTTACTTTAACAGAACTAAATTTGATTTACACAGACACAGATTTGATTTAGATGTAAACATGTAGTGCCAGGAATCTAATGCACACCCACTTTGCAGGACCTCAGAAGCAGCTTGCTTGTGATCTCAGGGGTATAGTAACCATCAAACACAGAATAGTCAGATGGAAGAAGCTTCTTTGCAGTCTTCAATGTGCCTTTGTAGTTTGCACTGTAAAATTCACTGTCATATCTGGCAAAGCTGAAAATTCCCATTCCTTAACAAAGCAAAGAGGGAATCAAATTAGAATCCCACAAAGGGAAAAAAACTACTGTGCTGACAGGACACTAGTACAAATAAATGAATAAATAGGTGAAAGGCTGAAGTTACTACTGAAAAGGTGAGTACTTCTAGAAAGTCAGAAATGAGGCCTCCTCCCCCCTCCATCTATGAGAAAGTGTTGCGGGAGGGAGTTATTCTTAGGCCTTTGCTGCAATCGGTCCAGCTGCAAAACATTCCATCTTGGACATGTGAGCTTGATAGAGGCAGCCAAGGTCCCAAGTGCTCCCTAAAACCCCTGGGGCCAGCTATGGTTTCACAGCAGTCATCTCTAAAATACACCAGTTTGGTGTGATAATGGAACATGCACACTGGAGTCTAACTTTGAGACTTTGTGAAGGGGCAGGGAAGATCTATAGGGGACTAGGGAGTACTACTGGGATCACATGTAAGGAGATGCAGAGCCCAGGTAAAGATAAAAAAGAAGGCTGAGGAAACATGGGGGAGGGCTAGGAATGGCCATAGAAGCTGCAGTCCCATTGCAAGCTGTGAGACAGTAGTCTTCAGCTTCATCAGGCCCAGGATCCACCTTTAGCGGCAACCAGCTTCAAGCAAGTTAAAAGATAGCAATTTTTAATTTTTTAAATTTCAGCAAGGAGCTCGGTACAGTTCTGTAGATTCACGACGATTCTTTAAGAGCAGGGTAACCAGGTGAAAAGACAGGGCTCCTGTACTTTTAAAAGTGGCATAGAAGATGAAATATTGGCAAGTATACCTTGAATGACAAGTTATACCTACTGAAATTCTCTCTTCTACGTAACTATTAAAAGGCACAGAAGTTCTGTCCTCTTTTGAATCTGACCACTCTACTCTCACCCTAGAGAAGTGAGTGGCCCAAGCCTCTAGAAATTTAAAGGAAATTTCTATTTTGTCTATATGTGTCTGGTCCTCCTCTGGAATTAGTTAGGTAATATTGTAGGAGTGACATATGATGTCTCTCCCCGCCCTGGGCAAGCAGCAGCTTCAGGAAGGGTGGTAGTGGTTTTCATCATTAAAATGACATAGGAGGAAAGGATTATCCCCAACACCACAGTCCTTATCTGAGTGCACCCCCCGGAAACTGCTTTTTGCAAAAATGACAATCTCATGTAGTTTTATTCTCATCTGAGCCAGAATACCCTACTGTCCTAGAAAGCACTGCAAGGTGTAGTGTCTATGGATTTCCTTATAAAACTACTTCACATGTGCTACTACTGCCCCCTTGTGGTCAACAGATGTACAGCAGATCTCATAATAAACATCTTGCAAATATTCCCTCTGTGTTATTTGAAAATGGAAATGGACTACCTTCCAAGTCGATGCCGACTTATGGTGTCCCTGTGAATAGGGTTTTCATGGTAAGCGATATTCAGAGGGGGTTTACCATTGCCTTCCTCTGAGGCTGAGAGGCAGCGACTGGCCCAAGGCCACCCAGTAAGCTTCATGGCTATGTAGGGGTTCGAACCCTGGTCTCCCAGGTCATAGTCCAACACTCTAACCACTACGCAGAACCTAGCAAAACTTTTTCACAGGAATATTCATGTTCACAACAATTGCAGATTCGCCAGAAAAATCTATCCTCTGTTACATACCCACTGTCATAGTGGGGCAGAGGGGAAAGCCCAATTGGTCTAGCATAGGCATAAATCATGTGGTGTAGTGGTTAAGGTGTTGAACTACGACCTGGGAGACCAGGGTTTGAATCCTGACACAGCCATGAAGCTCACTGGGTGACCTTGGGCCAGTCACTGCCTCTCAGCCTCAGAGGAAGGCAATGGTAAGCCCCATCTGAATACCACTTACCATGAAAATCCTATTTATAGGGTCGCCATAATTCGGAATCGACTTGAAGGCAGTCCATTTTTTTCCATGTTCGAAGTGAGCAGAAGTTATCCAACAACCTGCACTGACATATATATCACTGGTGTCTCTGTGGAGCCTTGTTATAGTTGCTGCTAGTGTTTTATATGTAAAGAGGCTGCCTCCACCATTCAAAGGCCCTCCAGATAGTGGCGGCTGGCTAGTAGGGCAGAAGGCAGGGAGAACAACAATAGGTGGGACCAGAGCCAATGACAGGCAGAGCCAACTCATTTTAGTTTTGTTCCCATCCTCCTCCCTGCTGAGTTCTACAAGGGGCAACAGTGATTGAGGAGAATAAGGAGGAGCAAACATTTGACAGGCAGTCATGGATGTAAGTAGGAAGGCAGGCAGGTGGTGGCTGGCTCAGGCAGACTGAGTTTGATGGGGCAGCATCTCATTTCCCATAAAGGACCAGCCTCCCATTCTTAGATTCCAACTAGGCTCCTTCTGGCAGGAAGGACGGGATATCCCATCAATCCCAGCCAATATGGCCAATCATCAGGGAAGATGGATGGAGGGACCACAGGTTCCCAGCTCCTGAACTACAGAGAGAGTCATGTTGCATCTATGCAAAGGCTTCCAGCATCCTGTGTGGGTAAATGGCTCCTATGGGGGAAAGGGTGGGATATAAATCCAATAAATAAATAAGTAAATAAATGATGCCATCAGTTGATGTCAGAGGCCTCTGTGCTGTGTGGAAGACACCCTTTCATTCCCACATACTAAGCAGCACTATCAGTGGAGCCATGCAGCACACACTATCCTGAAGTGGGAATGAGAGATGTCAATCTGAATTCTATCTTTGGCAAAATTTAACAGCAACTCTATGCATACATGAATGGTTGGCAATGGAACATGACATATGCAGCATAACTCTCAGAAGTGGCCCCAACCTTCAAAGTTTTACACTTCCCCATGCTCATCATGTACACTGACAAATAGGAAATGCTTCTGCTGCAAACTTACAGATCCAGTTTTCTCCAAGCATATACTTAATTAATTTATTATTTTATTTATATCCTGCCCCCTCCCAACAGGAGCCCAGGGCGGCAAACAAAAGCACTAAAAACACTTTAAAACATCATAAAAACAGACATTAAAATACGTTAAAACAAAACAACTTTAAAAACATTGTTTTAAAAGCTTTGAAGATTTTTTTTAAAAAAGGTTAAAAAACATTATTTTTTAAAAAAAGGTTTAAAAGCATATTAAAAAGGAATTCCAACACAGCTGGGATGAGGTCTCAACTTAAAAGGCTTGTTGAAAGAGGAAGGTTTTCTATAGGCGCCGAAAAGATAACAGAGAGGGCGCCTGTCTAATATTTAAGGGTAGGGAGTTCCACAGGGTAGGTGCCGCCACACTAAAGGTCTGTTTCCTATGTTGTGCAGAATGGACCTCCTGATAAGATGGTATCTGCAGGAGGCCCTCACCTGCAGAGCACAGTGATCGACTTGATAGTCGTGATATACCAGCAGTGATATACTTGAAAATAAAACATTTGTTTGCACAAACCATGGAAAGGAACTGTAACTTTAAAAAAAACTTGTGCCTGAGCTTGCTTTTCCCTCTTTCCTCCCATTCCTTTTTCCCCTTTGTGTGACATCTTTTTAGATTGCGAGCCTAAAGTCAAGGATTGCCTTAGTAGTACTGATGTTTACAAGTCACTCAGACAGCCTTTTTTCTTAAGGAGAAGGAGTAAGTGCCTTAAATAAAGTAATTAAAATAAATAAATGGTACACTTCTGGGGTAGCCCTACTGCTCAAGTAATTTTATTTATTTATTACATTTATATACTGCCCTATAGCCGAAGATCTCTGGGTGGTTTACAGCAATTAAAAACATTAAAAACAAATATACAAATTTTAAAACACAAAAATAATTTAAAAACACAATTTAAAGACATTTAAAAACACATGCTAAAATGCCTGGGAGAAGAGGAAAGTCTTGACCTGGCACTGAAAAGATAATAGTGTTGGCGCCAGGCGCACCTCGTCAAACGAATCAATCCATAATTTGGGGGCCACCACTGAGAAAGCCCTCTCCCTTGTTGCCAGACTCCCAGCTTCCCTCGGAGTAGGCACCCAGAGGAGGGCCTTGAATGTTGAGTGTAGTGTGCAGGTGGGTTCGTATCAGGAGAGGCGGTCCATCAGGTATTGTGGTCCTAAGCCGTGTAAAGCTTTATAGGTTAAAACCAGCACCTTGAATCGAGCTCAGAAACATACGGGCAGCCAATGCAAGCAGGCCAGAATCGGTTTTATATGTTCAAACCATCTGGTCCCTGTTACCAATCTGGCCGCTGCATTTTGCACAAGCTGCAGCTTCTGAACCGTCTTCAAAGGCAGCCCCACGTAGAGCGCATTGCAGTAATCTAATTTGGAGGTTACCAGAGCATGGACAACTGAAGCCAGGTTATCCCTGTCCCAATAGCGACATAGCTGGCCCACCAACCAAAGTTGGTAGAAGGCACTCCATGCCACCAATGCTACCTGAGCCTCAAGTGACAGATATGGTTTTAGGAGAACCCCCAAGCTATGAACCTGGTCCTTCAGGGGGAGTGCAACCCCATCCAGGACAGGTTGGACATCCACCATCCGGTCAGAAGAACCACCCACTAGCAGCATCTCAGTCTTGTCTGGATTGAGCCTCAGTTTATTAGCCCTCATCCAGTCCATTGTCGCAGCCAGGCACTGGTTCAGCACATTGACAGCCTCACCTGAAGAAGATGAAAAGGAGAAACAGAGCTGCGTGTCTTCAGCGTACTGATGGCAGCACCCTCCAAAGCTCTGGATGACCACACCCAACGGTTTCATGTAGATGTTGAACAGCATGGAGGACAGAACTGACCCCTGTGGAACCCCATACTGGAGAGTCCAGGGTGCCGAGCAGTGTTCCCCAAATTTCTGGAGCTAACCCACCAAGTAGGAGCGGAACCACCGCCATGCAGTACCTCCCACTCCCAACTCAGCCAGTCTTTCCAGAAGGATACCATGGTCGATGGGATCAAAAGCCACTGAGAGATCAAGGAGAATCAACAGAGTCACACTCCCCCTGTCTCTCTCCCGACAGAGGTCATCATACAGGACGACCAAGGCTGTTTCCATGCCAAAACCAGGCCTGAAACCTGACTAAAATGGATCCAGATAATCGGTCTCATCCAAGAGTGTCTGGAGCTGGCCCAAGAGTGTCTTACTGAATACACAGCTAAGGATAGAAGCCAAAGTCATATATAATCTTGATGACTTAATAAAATAGGAAACAATGTATATACCTTCAGTCAAAGAGGCTTGCCCAAATATGAAATTCCAAGAGTCCTTTGGGTAAAGATCTATCATCATTATTCCCACAATGCAAAAAGCATCACTTGGCTTTTGTTTCTTTAGGTAATTCAAGAGATGCCCTGTATAAATAACACACATAGATCTCACTCAGGAGAAGCAAACGTGTAAGAGATCATGCATGCAAGAATGCAACAATTGTATAACCCAGAATTCCAGTCATAGCATAAGGGTGAAGATGACAAAGAGGGGCAGCAAGGCTGCAGTAATGTGGGGTTAGGATTGCAGCTCAAGATGTCATCCCCTAATTCACATACCACATATGGAAATAAACAGAAAAAATAGGGACCATGAATTAGAGAAATAGGTTTTGATGCAATCCAGCGCCATTAATGACCCTCCGTGGCACAGAATGACCCTCCATGGTGCAGAGTGGTAAGCGGCAGTAACGCAGCCAAAGCTCTGCTCACGGCTGGAGTTCGATTCCAACGGAAGGAGGAAGTCAAATCTCCGGTAAAAGGGGTCGAGATCCACTCAGCCTTCCATCCATCTGTGGTCGGTAAAATGAGTACCCGGCATATGCTGGGGGGTAAAGAAAGGCCGGGGAAGGAACTGGCAATCCCACCCCATCTATACGGTCTGCCTAGTAAACGTCACAAGACGTCACCCTAAGAGTCGGAAATGACTCACACTATAAGTGCGGGGACACCTTTAACTTTACCTTTAGTGCCATTAAAATTAATGTGAACCTTGCAATTAACTATAAAAAGTGGAGACATACAGAAAATGTGGGAGAGGAGAGCAAAGAGATTTCCCTCCTTGTACCTTCACTATTTCTCCTCACTTATGAAGGGTTGTTTTGGCTTGATGGAAGAGTGTGTATGGCTATTTTATTTATTAAATTTATATCCTGCCCTTCCTCCCAGAAGGAGCCCAAGGCGGCAAACAAAACACTAAAAACAAAACTATTAAAAACATACTTCCTTCTCCTGATAAAGGTCATCCATCAGGGCAACCAAGGCCGATTCAGTCCCATAACCAGGCCTGAACACAGATTGGAATGGGTCAAGATAATCTGTTTCATCCAAGAGTACTTGCAATTGCTGTGCCACAACCCCCTCAATCGCATTCCCTAAAAAGGAGGTATTTATGACTGGGCAGTAGTTGTCACAATCCAATGGGTCCAGGGTGGGCTTTTTCAGGAGGAGTAGGATCACCACTTCTTTCAGGGTGGCTGGGACCATTCCCTCCCACAAAGACATGTTAACCACACCCTGGATGCACTCAGTCATACCCCCTCAGCAAGCTTTAATAAGCCAAGAAGGACAAGGGTCAAGAGGACATGTTGCTGGTAGTATCATCGCAAGCACCTAGTCCATGTCATCAGGCTACATCAACTGAAACCAATCCCAAGAAGTTGCAGCAGACGTTGCACTGGACACCTTACTGGGGACTATACTAGATGTGGATGGGGCATCAAAATTGCTACAGACACAAGCAACTTTACTGCCAAAGTGCCTTGCAAACAATTTATGGTAGGCCTCCAAAGGGTGTAGAACTCCATTACCTGGAGTGGATGTCAACAGACCCCTGACAATACAAAAAAGGCGGAGAAGTGGGCTTTCTTCACCACCTTCACTGCCACACAGTAGGCACAGTTATGATGTTTTACTTGTTCCTGAACAGCCTCACAGCACGTCTTTCACCACTTGCGCTCTAGCCATCATCCAGCCTGTTTCATTGCTCTTAGTTGAAGGTGCAAACCGGGCTCCACAATGCCAGAGAGGGCACTCAGGGGCAACCGTGTTAAGAGTCTGATGCACTTTGCTGTTCCGCAGCATGACAAGGGCTTCAACAGGGTCACCTGCTCTGTCTACTGGGAACTCCCCCAGGGCATTCCAGAATCCAGTGGATTCCATTAGTCTCTGGGGGTGGACCATATTAATTTGTCCACCACCCCCGCAGGGAAGGATTGGAGCTGTAAGTCTAAACTTTGCCAGGAAGTGGTCTGATCACGACAATGGGGTAACATTCACCCCCCCATCTCCAGAACACCCCTCCATCTGCAGTAAAAACCAAGGCGCGGGTGTGCCGGAATGGTGGCAATGGTGGAGACAGCCCCAGAATCATCATAGGGGCCATGAAGTCCTGAGCCGGAACACTAAAGGCAGCCTCAGGATGGACATTAAAATCACCTAGGACTATCATTCTGGGCTTCTCCAATACCACAGCTGAGACAGACTCTGCCAGCTTAGTCAGAGAAGCTGCTGGGCAGCAGGGTGGATGGTACACCAGCAGCAAACCCAATTTATTGTCTCCTTGGCCCAACATCAGGTGCAGGTCCTCACAACCAGCTCCAAGACAGAATGGTTTCCTGGTGACAGAGATGGAAATTCTGTAGACCACAGCAACCCCCACCCTGCAGCCTGTGCTGATGTTGCTCCTCCCAGATCACCCACCCAGGTCTTGGTAATACACACCAATTTCACACCCTCAACAAATAATGGATGAGTGTGGTCTTATTGTGTACCGATCTGGCATTAAACAACAGCACACACAGGCCAGTCAGCACAGCAGATGAGCAATCAGGATCCCATCCATGGGAGAAGTTGGAGTTGGAACAAGGCGTAGATAGCCTTCCTCTCACCTTCTATAGTAGCTCATCACCTCCCCATGGCTATACCTCCCTCTGCTCATGGTCACTGAAATTGGGATGACATCACCCATGTCCCTCCTTACTAAGACTCCTCTGAAACACATGATATGGGCACAAGAGCCCACCAGCAAAACCTACCATAACCAGTTCTCCCAGTATGCCTCTGAGAGAACTGGGAACAACCTGACCCACTCAATATCTTCACACAGTGCACATCTCTTCCCCCCCCCCCGTCTCACACCCAGGGAGGGCCAGCCTTCTGCCAATTGCAGCCTCTCACTCTGAAGGCATTTAGTGACTTTCTATCAAACTCCTGCTTAAACCTTTTTCTGTGCCAAAGTCATTGTTGGGGCTTGTCTTGGGCTCCAGCCTAAGTCTCCATTATGGGTTTAGGACTGAAGGGTGTTTGGAGGGGGCGTTGGGGGGGAGTATTTCAAAACCCACTATTTTCCAACAGGTTTAGTGGGTCTCATGTTGTGGAAAGGGAATGTTACATACCTATGTCTCCTCCCTATCCCTAAGTTAAGCATTCTCCACAGAGTCTCACCACTTCATTTGCCACTATGCCAATTAAATTGCAATGTTATACCCTCCCATTTTGTTTTCACACAGGCATATATATAGTCTCAGAGGGAGAACATAGCCAGAATTTTCTTCCAGATATAATTTCAAGCTGAAAATAAATCTAGCTGTCAGAACTCTTGCCTACTATCAGAGTGTAAACACCACATTTTAACACAGATATAGTTAGTATGAATAAGATAGTCCAAATACAACCATTAAAACAATTAGTAACAGTTTGTCATTATGTAAATAAGACTGGGAGAGTCTCAGGCTCCCTTCCTCCCCTCTCCTTATCTGGCACGGAGAAGACTGGAAGTTTTCATTCCATTTTTAACTAAACACAGTTTACAATTATGACTGAACTAAGGCAAACTGTGGTAAGTTTTAGCTATGATTAATTGAAACAAGCCAACTTCACAACTTGGCTTAAGTTATCATCATCATCATCATTTCCTCCAAGGAGCTCAAGGTGGCATACACTATTCTCCCATTCCCCAATTTATCATTAAAACAGCCTTGTGAGGTAGGTTTGCCTGAGATAAGAATGGTAACTGGCCCACAGTCACCTAGTGAGCTTCATAGCTGAGTGGGGATTTGAACCATGGTCTCCAAATCCTAGTCCAATGCTCTAACTGCTATCATATACTGAATCTCATAGTTTAGGATTCAAGTGTAATGCTAAACCATTGGTTAACTGAAAACAAAAGCAAAAGCTTCTAATTTCCTTCTCATGGCCACACTGAAAGAGAGCAGGGGGGTGCGCACAAGACCAAGGCTCATGTATGTTATTGTTACATCTGAATACAGCTAATCACATACATATATATAGGCCTTATAAAGAATAATCCAACTGGCTGCACTTCAAGGATTCAGAATTAGGACTTCTACTCGGTTACTTAATGCCTGAATCTAAGATGTGAAATGCAAAGCAAAAAGTGGACAAAGATGAGGTGCAAGGAATCTTTGGGGAGTCTGCAAATATACTCACCACCATTGTATTGGTCATCACCACCTATTCTCTCCTTCTCCTATATGCAGTTTCCTGCTTGGAGGCACTCCAAACCTCAGTAGAAGTCTGAGATATATTCTGCTTCTGAGCTTGGAACAGTCAAAGGGTGGAGTCTGGTCTTTGACTTTTCCTTGTACTTTGGGAGCATTCTGTGGTCCAAACTACATGAGATGCTGGGAGGTCTGTAATCTAATCTTCTGCACTTTTTTAAAAGTTCAAAGCAGCCACAGAGAGAGGGAGCGGATCATTTTAACCTCCAATGCTAATTTCCTGCTTTAGGGCTACAAAGCTACACACACTTACCTGGGAGTAAGTCCCAATGAACTCAATGTGGCTTACTTTTGAATAGACATGCATAGATTGGATTGTAAACACACTAAGCCAGGGGTGGGGAATCCTTTTCAGCCCAAGAACCACATTCCCTTCTGGGCAACCTTCTGAGGGCCACATATCAGTGGTGGGCGGGACTGGAGGCAAAAGTAGGTGGAGCAATGTATGTAAATTTTGCCTCTGTACAGTAGGCTAATTTCTATACACACTCACACTCTCTCTGTCCTCCATCCAAACAATCAAGAGGCATTCCAGCTAGGCAAAAGCATGCGTGGTGTGAAGCAGGGCCAGTGAGGGGTGTGGTCTGAGGATAGGGAGTGTGGCCTGGGGAGAGTTCCAAGGGCCAAACAGAGAGGGCCACATCTGACCTCTGAGCCTGAAGTTCCCCATCCCTTCACTAAGCAGCTATTTGCCCTGTGGAGGTAACCATACAAGTACCATATAAGAGAACTTGTACAAATGTTTCCTGGGAGGAGCCATAACTCAGTGGAAGAACACATGCCTTACACATAGCAAGTCTCTGGTTCTACCTCAGGCATCTTTAGTTAAAAGGATCAGGTAGCAAGTGACAGAAAACACCCTTCCCTGAGATCTTTAAGAGCAGCTCCCACCAGAGTAGACAATAATGGGCTGGATAGACATGCATTTTTGAGCATTGCTCTTTGGTAACATCCATATGGGTGGACTGCCAGCTGCACTTCCTCTCCTCATGGTTAAGAGTCACACAGGAGAATAACAGGGTTCCCAATCCCAAAGGCTCAAAATCATGAAGCTGACATAAAAGCCATATGATTTTTGAAAACATTTGGAACACTTTTTCATTTGCTTTCTAATTATAACCAGTCATTCAGGAGTCACAATTCTGGTTTTGTACTTGCCAACAAGCATGCCATAATGTTACTATAACACAGCTGAAATGTATAAGCCAGCCCCCAGAACTGACAAAACTGATTCAAGCCAAGTCCTACAGTGCTCCATCTATTCATCATACCTGCATGAATCTGCAAATTGCGTGTGTATTCATTGACTCGAAAAGCACAACCTGTGTGGGAAACTGGCACTGGCCCTAGGATTCTTACAGTCAGGCCATAATAAAAGGCTTCACCGTAATCTTTCAGCCATTTCATGTAGACATCTGTGCTAACTCTGGAATCTCCGAAAGAGCCTACACACACAAAAGAAAAATAGTCAGGAAAAACAGCAGGTTATAGCTTCAGCTGTGTAGTTTCCTGCACCCTAAAACCTTATTTATTTATTTATTATTTGATTTATATCCCGCCCTTCCTCCCAGCAGGAGCCCAGGGCAGCAAACAAAAGATCTAAAAACACTTCAAAACATCATAAAAACAGACTTTAAAATACATTAAAACATCTTTAAAAACATTTTTAAAAGAGCTTTGAAGACATCTTAAAAACAAAAGGTTTAAAAACATTTTTTTAAAAAGGTTTAGAAACATTAAAAAGCAATTTTTACACATGTGTGTGTATGTGTGCGTGAACCTGCTGCTCGGGATGTCTATAGACTACTGGGGTTAGTTGTTTTTTAGTTGTTTTGGGGGTCAAGATTTAATTTTGGAGATTCATTTTTGCTGTTATTTGGACTATAGCATATTTTTGTTAAACACTGTTGTGAAGTGTGTGGGGATTGTTTAATTGTATATTTATTGAGATGTTCTCATTAGTTTGTTGTTTATTATTATTGTTTGGCTACTTATATACTGTGTATATTTATATGTTAAAAATAAAAATGCTACTTATTTGCTGGGAAATTGAAGATTTTTATCTAGGCCTTTTTATAAAGTGTTTGGTTCTCTTATTGTGACACATTTAAATGTTTTTTCTTTTCTTTTAATAATGTTATTTGTTATTTAATTTTGAGAATTGCATTATTGTATTTATGCTTTATGATGTGTTATATTCATGTTTTTGTAAGCCGCCTTGAGGGCCTTTTGGCCATAAGGCGGGATATAAATTTAATAAATAAATAAATAAATAAATAAAATTACAACACATATGCAGACTGGGAGGTCTCAAGTTAAAAGGCTTCTTGTAAGAGGAAGGTCTTCAATAGGCACCAAAAAGATAACAGACATGGTGCCTGTCTAATATATAAGGGGAGGGAATTCCACAGGGTAGGTGCTGCCACACTAAACGTCTGTTTCCTATGTTGTGCAGAATGGACCTCTTGATAAGATGGTATCTGCAGGAGGCCCTCACCTGCAGAGTGCAGTGATGGACTGGGTATATAAGGGATAAGATGGTCTTTCAGGTATCCTGGTCCCAAGCTGTACAGAGCTTTGTACACCAAAACTAGAACCTTGAACTTGGCCCGGTAGCAAATGGGCAGCCAGTGCAATTCTTTTAGCAGCGGGATGACATGTTGGCGATCCCCTGCCCCAGTGAGCAGTCTTGCTGCCACATTTTGTATCAGCTGCAGCTTCCGGACCAACGTCAAGGCAGCCCCACATAGAGCGCATTATAGTAATCCAGCCTGGAGGTTACCAGTGCATGGACAACAGTGGTCAGGCTATCCCGGTCCAGAAATGGCTGCAGCTGTCTTACCAGCCCAAGCTGGTAAAAGGCACTCCTAGCCACTGAGGTCACCTGGGCTCCAAAGATGGATCCAGGAGCACCCCTACAGACCTGCTCTTTCAGAGGGAGTACGACCCCATCCAAAGCAGGCAACTGATCAATTATCTGAACTCAGGAACCACCAACCCACAGTGCCTCCGTCTTGCTAGGATTTAGACTCAGTTTATTGGCCCGAGTCCAGCCCACCACTGAGTCCAGAGCTTGCACGGCCTCTCCCAATTCAGATGTTAGTGAAACAGAGCTGGGTATCGTCAGTGTACTGCTGACACCTTGCCCCAAATCTCCTGATGACTGCTCCCAAGGGCTTCATATAGATGTTAAACAGCATGGGTGACAAGATAGTACCCTGTGGCACCTCACAGCACAACTGCCAGGGGGCCGAAAGACAATCGCCCAATGCTATTCTCTGAAAATGACCTTGGAGAAAAGATCGGAACCACTGTAAAATAGTGCCTCCGATACCCATCTCACCAAGTCAGCCCAGAAGGATACCATGGTCAATGGTATCAAAAGCCGCTGAGAGATCAAGTAAGAATAACAGGGTCCTGTCCTTCTCCCGATAAAGGTCATCCATCAGGGCTGTCCTTCTCCCAATGGACAACAGTGGTCAGGCCATCCCGGTCCTTCTCCCAGTAAAGGTTATCCATCAGGGCGACCAAAGCCAATTCAGTCCCATGACCAGGCCTCAACACAGACTGGAACGGGTCAATATAATCTGTGTGATCCAAGAGTACTTGCAATTGCTGTGCCACAACCCTCTCAATCACCTTCCCTAAGAAGGGGGTATTTTCGACTGGTCAGTAATTGTTGCAGACCAATGGGTCCAAGGTGGGCTTTTTCAGGACCGGTCAGATCACCGCCTCTTTCAGGGTGGCTGGAACCACTCCCTCCTGCAATGATGTGTTGACTACACCCTGGATCCACTCGGTCAAACCCTCTCGGCAAGCTTTAATAAGCCAAGAAAGGCAAGGGTCAAGAGGACACGTTGCTGGCCGCATCAACACAAGCATCTTGTCCAGGTCATCAGGCCGCATCAACTGAAACCGTTCCCAAGAAGTTGCAGCAGACGTTGCACTGGCCACCTCATTGGGAACTACAGTAGATGTGGATGGGACATCAAGACTGCTACAGAGGTGAGCAACTTTACCCTGAAAGTGCCTTGCAAACAATTCACAGTGGGCCTCCGAAGGGTCTAAAACTCTATTTCCTGGAGTGGATGTCAACAGACCCCTGACAATACGGAAAAGCTCCACTGGATGGCTACTTGAGGATGCGATGGAGGCAGACAAGTAGGCCTTCTTTGTCACCCTCACTGCCACACAGTAGGCATGGTTATGGTGCTTTACTCGTGCCTGATCAGCCTCACAGCATGTCTTTTGCCACTTGTGCTGTAGCCGTTGTCCAGCGTGTTTCGTTGCCCATAGCTCACTGGTGTACCAAGGTGCAAACTAGGGTCCACAATGCTGGAGAGGGTGCTTGGAGGCAACCATGTCAAGAGCCCAATGCGCCTCGCTGTTCCACAGCATAACATGGCCTTCAACAGGGTCACCTGCTCTATCTACTGGGAACTCCCCCAAGGCATTCAGGAATCCAGTGGATTCCATTAGTCTCTGGGGGCAGACCATCTTAATCTGTCCACCACCCCTGCAGGGAAGGATCAGAGCCGTAAGTCTAAACTTCACCAGGGAGTAGTCTGACCATGACAATAAGGTAACATCCAACCCCCCCATCTCCAGACCACCCCTTCCTCCATCTGGGGCAAAAACCAAGTCGAGGGTGTGCCCTACCCTATGTGTTGGCCCGGTGACAACTTGAGACAGCCCCATGGTCATCATGGAGGCCATGAAGTCCCGAGCCGGAACACTAGAGGCAGCCTCAGCATGGACATTGAAATCACCCAGAACTCCTGTTCTGGGCTCCTCCAATACCACAGCCAAGGTGGCCCCTGCCAGCTCAGTCAGAGAAGCTACTGACCAACAGGGTGAATGGTATGCCAGCAGCAACCCTAGTTTCCTGTCTTCTTGGCCCGACACCAGGTGCAGGCCCTCACAGCCAGCTCCAAGACAGAGTGGTTTCCTGGTGACAGAGATGGAAGTTCTGTAGACCATAGCAACTCCTCCCCCCCCCGTCCCTGTAGCCTGTGCTGGTGTTGCACCAAGTATGCAGGTGGGCAAAGCTGGGTCAGATCAACTCCTCCCAGCTCACCCACCCAGGTCTTGGTAATGCACACCAAATCGGCACCTTCCTCCACGATCAAATCATATAGGAAAAAGGAAAAATAGGAAAAAACATTGTTTCTATAAAACTACTTTAAAATATGTAGTCCAACAACATCTGAAGGGTATCACGTTGGCTGCCCTTGATAATGAGTTACAAGGCTGAATTTGAACCCATGGTCATGTTGCAGAGAAATGTAGATACACTTATGTGGGAGTAAGCCCCAGTGAACTTAGTTGGACTTGCTTCTGAGTAAATATGGATAGGACTGGGCTTTGCTTTCTCTTAAGTTCAATTTATCTGTCTGTTTAAATCCCACTAGACATGATCTTCATCTCCTGCATGTTTTGGTGGGGATGGTCTCACTGTTTTGGCTGCCATTCCAAAAAGCCAGGGATGGCCTATACACATCCCAGTGCTGAGATAATGAAAGGGGATTTGTTGGCCAAGCTATCCAGCAGAGTCACAGCTAGCTATAAAAGCGAGAGATTATTCAAAGGCCAAATTTAAATTATATGGCCTGAATTCTATACATTCTCTTGCATTATGCATAATCTCCAACAGGCCTTGAGGAATGTACATATCAACTGTATTTTGTACATTCTCAGGGCAATATGCACATTCTCCAAGAAACATAGCCATGTAAGATCAGGCAATGTGCCAGAAGCAGCCTGGGGCAGGGGGTACAGATTGTACACTTATAATGGCCAGAGCAGCCTTTCCCAACCAGTGTGCCTCCAGATATTGTTGGACCACAACTCCCATCACCCTCAGCCAGCATTGCCAATGGTCAGGAAAGATGGGAATTGTGGTCCAACAACATCTGGAGGCACACTGGTTGGGAAAGGCTGGGCCACAGAATGTACAACATTCAGGTCATATATGCACATGTCCCAAGGCCTGTTGGAGGTTATGTATACTGGCTGGGAAATGTGCACAATTCCCTCTTCATGGAAGAGTTATACACATATTCTCCATGATGCAACCCTGACAAAGCTACGTGCTTCTAAATCCTATTAAAAGATTTAGGATCAAAGCGCACAGTGACACCCTTCAATCTCACTGATTTAAGACGGGCCACTTATCTTTTTCAGGACTGAGCCAACAAACTAGTAGAATGCCACATACCACTGCTGTAAAGTGCAGGATCCAGTGTTTCTATTTGTATTTAAGGTATCCGTTCAAAAGGATACATTCCAGTTGTTAAATACAGGGGGGAAAACAAGACTACTCTTTCTGTTAACAACTGTCGAATTCATAGAGTCATAGAGCTAGAGGGGGCCCTGCAGACAATCTTGCCCAACCCTCTGCTTAATGCAAGGAAGCTAGTGCTAAAGCATCCCCAACAGATGGCTGTCCCACCCACCTCTGCTTGAAGAGGTAGAGGTCACCCGTGAATTGAATTCAATGATGATTTTCAGAGTGTATTCCAGAGGGACCCTGGAGTTCCTTAGGAGCTTATCAAAGATTCCTCAAAGAGGAAATCAAAGCTTGCCCACCCATTTCCACCTTCTCCTAGTATGTGAAGCTCCAGAGAAACACTGGATGAGTTTTGCAGTTTACACAGGGCAATGGTGAGACACAACAGGTGTCCTATGTGAACCAAGTGTACCCTGAAACATTACTTGTATCTTCTGCATTGTGGAGGTGTTCTTTGGTAGTTGTGCAAGGGTTGTTTGCACAGACAACCACAAGTGAAAAGGTTTCCCTGAAGGTATAAAACTTGAAACCTACCAGCTTAATTAGTTTACATCTAATGGCTCGTTGAGAACTGCATAGCTTGGTTAGCATGCTTCACACGTCGTAAGGTTAGGTACACATTACCAATGGGCTGTACATAAATCCGATTCTTCTGAGGAGTTGGCATCTTTCTGCAAGGGTCATGATAAAATTGTGCAAAATCCTGGGTGGGTTCTGGGTGTGAACAGATCCAATCCGACTCAGAATGCAGAGTGATAGGCTTAAAGAGAACACTGGCTGGCTGAAATGCTTCATTTAGGAAATGCTTTTCCTTAGGCTCAAACTTCTCATATAGTCTTACAAGATGCATGTCCTTGGAAATCAGGGCTATCTTCAGCACCTCCTCAGAATGTTTAATAATCTTCATCTAATGAAAGAGAAATACCAAAACTGTTGTGAAATCTGGATCTCTCATGCACGCACATTTTATAACAGTTCCCTTTCTTCCATCACACCACCAGTCACTCCTCACAAACTTCTATTATTCCTTTTATAATTAGTAACATCCAATCACCAGCCATATTTTGCAGCTTGCTGCTTACTCAGCAGTCATCATGTCCTACATATGCAATATTGAGCTTCCTCATTCCCATTCCCAACTATCATTACATAATCAGCTTCTGCTTTTGGACAAGACCAGTATGAGAAAGGCTTGCTGCAAATTCAATCATCAGCTTAGTTCCACATAATGTCACTGGGGAACTTCATCCCAGCTTTAAAAAAACACCAGTCACATTTACATTAGAACTAGACTCACATTGTACCAAAAACTAGACAGTTCTTGAATCCAGTTACATTCTATGACAACATCGGTCTAACGAATCAAAGCAATGGTTTACCAAACACATCATACTGTCTTCAACCGCAGCCCATCCTGAACACCTGAGGAACATTCAACAGCACAGAAAACAAATGGAGTTAGTTCTCCATTCCATGTCAATAATGGCCTTTAAAAAAATTATACATTAATGATCAGTAGTGCCATCAGACAGGACTTTGGGGCAGGACTCCAGACCCCTGCTGAGCAGAATGATCAGAAATGTCCCCAAATGCAGCAGGGCTGTCTCACAGCCTTTTAAAGTAATACACAGTACTGTCTAAAGAGGCCCCCTTGTAGAACATGAAGTCCAGAGTCTAAAGTTACACAACTGCACCACTGCTACTAATGATATTAGTGGTTACTCTGGGAAGCCAACACCAAGAAGACTTTTCCATTGTAGTTTTTAAGACTGCCACATCATGGCTTGACTCAGATTTCAAAAACATTCTGCAATGTGTGAAACCATCATCAGGGCCACATTTAAATTTTTATTTTAAAAACCCTCTGTGATAAGATATAAAATACCACAATAAGAAAGGGTGAATTCTGATTTACACAGTCTAAGACTATATATGTATAACTTGCTTAATTCATTTGCTATTCACATGGAAAAGCAAATAACCCAGTCATCAGACAACTGGAAATCCTGCTCAGATGTAGGTCTATCTTCTGAGATATTGCCGAGCACTGCCCTTGCACTTTGTTGCAAGCCTAGCCTCACAGCTTCAAGAAATTTCCTTTTAATTTTAATTAAAACTGAAATTCTCAGGATACTGACTTCAGCACTCAGTACCAATTTTTCCACTTGTCCCAGTGTGTTTGTTGAATATTAAAAGATTTTTTTATGATCACAAAATGCACTAGAATGTTCACAAGCTAGCAATCAGCAAACCGCCCCTTCCATTAACCACTCAATTTGTAACTATTTATTTATTTATTTAAAATATGTCTATCCCGCCCTTCTACCCCATAATAGGGCACTCAGGGTGGCTTACAAAAATAAAATCAAACATATACATAATAAAATTTTAAACAATAAAATCACAAAACATTAAAATAAATTAAAATACATAAAATACAACTAAAATACATAAAATTATACACACACACACACACACACACACACACACATTATATAGGGAGTGGTACTAAAAGGGACTACAAGGGTAAAATTTAATGTAGAAGGCAAAAAATCATAAAATCAGTGTCAGGCTCTACCTTCAGTCCCCCCCAAAGGCTCTCCGGAACAAGATCGTTTTCAGAAGTCTCCGGAAAACCATCAGGGAGGGAGCAAAGCAGTCTTCTTGGGGTAGGGTATTCCAAAGCTTGGGGGCCACAGCTGAAGAAGCTCTCTCCTGCATGCCTGTCAATCTAACATCTTTCACTCCAGGCATGCAGAGGAGACCAGAGGCAGATGATCTTAAATCCCGGGCAGGTACATATGGGCGTAAGTGGTCCCTCAGGTACATTGGTCCAAGGTCGTTTAGTGCTTTAAAGGTCACTTTGAATTGGGCCCGGAAACAAATTGGGAGCCAGTGGAGTCGATAAAGCACAGGGATGATATGCTCCCTGTGCCGTGCTCCTGTTAACATTCTGGCTGTCTACCTATCTAACTATCTACCATGTAGTCTAGCAGCTCAATCCAGCTCCCGATTGTTATAATAGGTAGCAGTTCCATCCAGCATTGCTGCCATCAACAAAGATGGTGGCAGAGGCTTCAGCCCCTTAGGGAAACCTCGGCCACCATCTTGATTGATGGCAAACCTGCGTGCACCGCAAAAAACAACAGAAAGGTAGGTGAAGCGGGGGGACAGCCGGGGGATGACGGGCGGCACGGAAGCTCCTGTCTTGCAGTCCGCAGATGCTTACGTTCCATGGATAGCAGAGGGGGAGCGGAGGGGCCCAGGGCAGGCTGGTACCCAAGGGCCCCGGCATGCCGGGAGCCGGCCCTGCAAGCAGGTTTCTGTCTTCTCTCACCAAAGAAAGCACTATTAAAACATGGTGTCAGAAGTGAATCTACTTTTCTGAAGAAAAGGAGGGCTCATGCACCACTGCTTGCAAAGGCAACAAGCACACTGGTGGCAGCAGAAGATCCTTTGGCAATGGCAGCCAGCATGATTCCAGTTCCAGGACCCATGGACATGGCAGGTGATATTTTTAATAACTGGATGTTTTTCAAAGTGCAGTGGGAGAATTATGAAATAGCAACAGGATCGGATGGGAAATTTAAAAAGATTAGGGTTGCAACACTGCTATCAGTGATGGGAAAAGAATGTCATTTGCTCCAGCAGCACCTTGATATTACAGCAGCAGACAGACAAGATCCTTGCAAATTGCTAGAAGGCTTCAAAGGCATTTTGAACCTACTAGAAATGTTATATATGAATGCTATCTCTTTAACAAATATGCCCAAGAACCTGATGAAACTACAGATCAATATGTTACTAAATTACGCAAAAAGGCAGATTCATGTGCATATAGCACTTTGAAAGAAGAACTGATTAGAGACAGATTGGTTATAGGCATTAAGGACAAGGCAGCACATATGAGAATGCTCCGAAAGCCTGCCTTAACTCTGCAGGAAGCCATAGACATATATAAGGGTAGTGAACAAACCCTCGTGCAAATGCAAGAAATGCACCTTTCAGAAGCTGATAGCATGCATTATTTCAGCAAAAATAAACATTCTAACATGCATATGCCATCATGCAAAAATAGTGTTGAGCCCAGAAGATTTCAAAGTGAGAGTTGTGGATACTGTGACAAAATTCATGATCCTGGCAAATGCCCAGCATTTGGAACTATTTGCAGAAGCTGTGGTAAAAGAAATCATTATGCAAGAGTTTGCAAACAATCTAAACAGAAAAAATGTGCGCAGCATGTGAAACAGATAGGCAATGATGATACAGTAAGTCAGACAGTGATATTTTCTACATGCATGACATCAAAACAGTGCATACTAAGACAAAAAAGTGGTTTGTCAAACTTGTATTAGCACCTTGCCCAGAAACTGCAGTCCTGGCTCAAGCAAGACACTGAATGTCAAATAGACAGTGGTGCATCTGTAAATGAAGTGGGTTACACAGATTATCTCAATATTATGCAAGATGGAGGGGCAAAGCCATCACCAAGCAAAGCTAAGCTGAGACTATATGATGGCACAGTTCTCACACCACTAGGTCAATGTGTGCTGCAAGCAGAATATCAAGGAAAAAGATAACAGCTAGAATTCCAGGTAGTGAATTCCAGGCAAAAGCCCCTCCTATCAGCAAGCACTAGTGAACATATGAAACTCATAATATTAAATACTACACAAGACATCCATACACTCAGACTTGAAGCCAACAGTACCTTGGCTATGGGACAAGTACAAGGTAGCATAGCAAAGGCACAAATTCTTAAAAATTACCATGATGTCTTTGAGGGACTTAGCTGTCTTCCAGGCACTTTACATTTCAAAGTGGATGACACTGTGCAACCAGTGCAACATATGCCATGTAGACTCCCTGTCACATTAAAAGAAAAAATCATAACTGCAATAAGACAAATGGGAAAAGATGGAATAATTGCCAAAGTGACAGAACCTACCGAGTGGATAAGCAGCATGGTAGCCATAGAGAAACTTGGTAAACTTTGCATATGTATATATCCAAGTAATTTAAACAAGGCATTATTACGAGCTCACTACCAGATGCCCACCATAGAAGAAATCTTACCAGACCTTGCCAAGGCAAAAATATTCTCTGTCTTAGATGCAAAAGATGGGTATTGGCAAATCTTATTAGATGAAGAAAGCAGCCACCTTACTACGTTTTGGACCCCAGAAGGACGTTATAGGTGGCTGAGAATGCCCTTTGGAATAAAACCAGCAGCAGAAGAGTAGCAGCGCCGCCAACAAGATGCACTGGCAGGTCTGAAAGGAATCAGTGTAATTGCAGATGACATTTTGGTATATGGCTGTGGAGATTCAATGGAGAATGCCATAGCTGACCATGATCGCAACCTCATCTCTCTCCTAGAAAGGGCCAGAAAAGTCAACCTGAAACTCAATAAAAATAAGATGAGACTACGACTGACAGCAGTACCCTATATGGGACACCTCCTGACATCGCAAGGCTTACAACCAGATCCAGAAAAGGTGAGAGCTATCCAGCAGATGCCTAAACCATCCAATACCAAATCTCTTCAGCAGTTACTGAGATTTGTTAATTATCTAACTAAATTTCTTCCTTGCCTTTCTGATATTTGTGAGCCTCTCAGATGACTATTGGACGGGTGCAACTTGTGTGTGGCTACCTCAACATGATGCAGCCCTCCAACAGATCAAAGACACGGTTACTAGACATCCTGTGTTGAGGTATTATGACATGAATGAAGATGTCACCATCCAATGTGACGCCAATGAAACCGTCCTGGGTGCTGTACTTTTGCAAAAAGGACAGCCTGTTGGTTTTGCATCAAGGTCTTTATCACAGACTGAACGGCATTATGCCCAAATTGAAAAAGAATGCTTAGCAACAGTATTTGCTTGTGAGAAATTTGACCAATATATACGAGGTCAGAAATGCATTAAGGTTGACAGCAATCATAAACCTCCAGAAGTTATTTTTAAGAAGTCATTGCTATCAGCTCCAAAACATCTCCAACACATGCTTCTTAGGCTACAATGCTATTCCTTGAAGGTACAATATAAAAAAGGAGCTGAGATGTACATAGTGGATCTCCTATCCAGAGCACCCTTGCCACATGACAGGCACACGTACAAGCAAGACTATGAGATACTCAATTCCCTTGAAGCACAAGCCTGACAAAAGGAACTAGAAAGCATTAATCAAGCTGCTTATATGCCCATCTAACATCAAGGACTTCAAAGAGTCCAGGAACATACTTTACAGGACAAAGAGCTGCAAGTATTGATCTCTGTTGTCTTAGCAGGTTGGCCAGATACCTGGGACAAAGCTCCAGTGTCTACTCAAGAATACTGGAACTATCATGATGAATTAAGTGTTCAAGATGGCATCATATTAAAAGGACACCGAATACTCATTCCAAAGGCCACAAGAAAAGACATATTATCAAGAATACATCGCAGTCATTCTGGAACAGAAACATGTTTGCAGAAAGCTAGAGATGTGGTATACTGGCCAAACATTACTAATGACATCAGAGACCTTGTACACAACTGTGATGTGTGTGCTGAGTTCCAAGCTAGTCAGCAAAAAGAACCATTGGTGATACACGGCATTCCTAACAGACCATGGAGTAAGGTAGGGATGGACTTTTTCACAGAAAAAGGCAGCAATTATCTCATTCTAGTAGACTACTATTCAGACTTCTGGGAAATGGATAAACTGCCAGATACAACATCAGCAACTGTAACAGAAAGAATCATGAAGCACTTCAGCAGACTTGGCATACCTGACTGTGTGAGTTCAGATGGTGGACCACAGTTCACTTCCAAAGAATTTGCCACATTTTCAAAAGACTGGGACTTTCACCACATAACATCATCTCCCTACAACAGTCAGTCTAATGGCAAAGCTGAATCAGCCATCAACATTGCAAAAACTCTATTAAAGAAAACAGCAAGAAATAAAGAAAAAATATGGCAAGCTATCCTGGAGTGAAGAAATACTCCAGCTGCTGGCATGAATAGCAGCCCAGTGCAAAGACTTATGTCCAGATGCACACGATCCTTTCTACCTACAGCTCTTGCATTATTGAAACCCAAAATTGCAATGAAAGACACAGATCAGTTGCAACACAAACGCAATGAAACTAAAAGCTATTAAGACAGGGATTCAAAACAGCAACCACCTCTGCACACTGGAGATTCTGTACGTGTCCAATTATTTCCTCAAGACAAAACATATCCTTGGACGAAAGGAACATGCATGGGACAAATAAATCTCCAGACTTATATTGTTGAAGTCAATAGGCGCTCATATCGACGGAATCGTAAGTTCATTCGCCTAATGAGTCTTCAGGGACTTAAAGACACTGCAGATGTAGTGGACGATGATATACAGGATAATTCCATCATTCCATGCGCTCATGAAGATGCACACCATACTCCAGGCCCTGAACCACCAAATAAAGAGACACATGTAACTGTATCACCAACACTGAACAGTGACCTTATCAAGAGCACACGTACCCACAATCATATCAAACCACCTGAATGATAGACGGATGCTGTATTAGATGACTGAGAGGCAGTTTAATTATCAGTCATTCAGTACCAGTGCTACTTTCAAGTTGTTTAGTTCAAAAAGTTATACTTGCGTTGTTTATATGTTCTTATAATAAATATGACATTGGGGATGTTATAATAGGTAGCAGTTCCATCCAGCAGGGGAAACTGCAGGGAGACTGCCATGGAGATCTGGAGGCTGAGCTCTAGTGTAAAGGTCAAGTGGGGGGAGCCTGAGCAAGCACAGCAGATCTTGTATGCATTCTCTAAATAAAGCTTTAGTTATAGCAAGCAGGTTTCTGTCTTCTCTCACCAAAGAAAGCACTATTAAAACACCGATCTAAAGGATCACCAATTTTTCATCTTTCAACCACTTTCTCAACATAACCGGAGGAAAATAGTACTATCTAAATTAGTGGTGACGAACCTGCAGCCTGAGTGCCACATATGGCCCTCTGAATGCTGCAGACCCAGCTCTTGCTCTGGGAATCCAAATTTTGGAAACTGCTTCCTCTTCTTGGTCATGTGTGTGTTTGGGGCAGGGAAGAGAGAAAAAGAAGAAGACCCAGCTGCCACAGACACTGAAAACTTCCCTAGTGAGAGCAGCAAAGCTTGTTTATTTATTTATTTATTTATTTTGTATCCCGCCCTTCCTCCCAGCAGTAGCCCAGGGTGGCAAACAAAGCACTAAAACACTTTAAAACATCATAAAAACAAATCTTAAAATACATTAAAACAAAACAGCATTAAAAACATTTTTAAAAAACAACCTTAAAAAAGGATTTAAAACATTATTAAAAAACATATTAAACAATTCTGACACAGATGCAGACTGGGATAGGTCTCAACTTAAAAGGCTTGTTGAAAGAGGAAAGCCTTCAAAAGGCGCCGAAAAGATAGCAGAGATGGCGCCTGCCTAATATTCAAAGGGAGGGAATTCCACAGGGTAGGTGCCACCACACTAAAGGTCCGTTTCCTATATTGTGCAGAACGAACCTCCTGATAAGATGGTATCTGCAGGAGGCCCTCACCTGCAGAGCACAGTGATCTACTGGGCATATAAGGGGTAAGACGGTCTTTCAGGTATCCTGGTCCCGAGCTGTATAGGGCTTTGAACGCCAAAACTAGAACCTTGAACTTGGCCCAGCAGCAAATGGGCAGCCAGTGCAATTCTTTCAGCAGCAGGGTGACATGTTGGTGATACCCTTCTCCAGTGAGCAGTCTCGCCGCCACATTTTGCACCAGCTGCAGCTTCCGGACCAACGTCAAGGCAGCCCCACATAGAGCGCATTATAGTAATCCAGCCTAGAGGTTGCCAGTGTGTGGACAACAGTAGTCAGGCTATCCTGGTCCAGAAATGGCCACAGCTGTCTCACCAGCCCAAGCTGGTAAAAGGCACTCCTAGCCACTGAGGTCACCTGGGCCTCTAGCAACAAAGATGGATCCAGGAGCACCCCCACACTATGGACCTGCTCTTTCAGAAAGAGTACGACCCCATCCAAAGCAGGCAACTGACCTATTATCCGAACTCAGGAACCACCAACCCACATTGCCTCCGTCTTGCTAGGATTCAGACTCAGTTTATTGGCCCCCATCCAGCCCACCACCGAGTCCAGGCAGCGGTCGAGGGCTTGCACAGCCTCTTCCGATTCAGATGTTACGGAGAAATAGAGCTGGGTATCATCAGCATACTGCTGACACCTCGCCCCAAAGCTCCTGATGACTGCTCCCAAGGGCTTCATATAGATGTTAAACAGCATGGGGGACAAGATGGTACCCTGCGGCACCCTACAGCACAGCTGCCAGGAGGCCAAAAGACAGTCATCCAATGCTATTCTCTGAGAACGACCCTGGAGATAGGATCAGAACCCTGTAAAACAGTGCCTCCAATACCCATCTCACCAGGTCGGCCCAGAAAGATACCATGGTCAATGGTATCAAAAGCCGCTGATTTGGCAGAACCTCCCCTCAGCCTCTCAACTCAAATGATGTATCTAGTATAAGCAAAAAGAGGTTATCCAAGTTCCTAATGCAAGGCGGGAAACCAGCTTATTAACTGGTTACATGCACACTATGCAAGATTACCACTTGTTTAAAAGGAGATTGTGTTCACCCTAAATTTGATTTTAAAATAGCGTTATTCTGCTTTGTATCCCAGATGAATGTATCACTTGAGGACAGGGTTGATTTGATTTAAATCAAACTGATTTAAATAGCTTCTCTGAAAGTCTCAATTTAAATTATTTAAATCAGCTTAAATCACTAGTGGAAGATTCTATTTAATCATCATTTTTAGTAGAAGTACATTATTGTTTAATATAACCTTAATACATATTCAAAGATGTAGGTTTCATTAGAAGGTGGTACACACTAAGCAATTATTCTGAATTGTTTGCAAATTAATTTTCATCCAAAAATGGAATGATAATTTGGTCATTTTAGTACTAAAGCAGAATGAATTTGTGAAATCATTCAGGAGATGAACCAGCTCCAACTATTCAATTAATCGTGATATTCTGGTCATGATGTGCCAGAATCACCACCACCACCAAACAGGCTTTTAAATTGTACTAATAAGATTGTTTATTCTTCTGATTAGTTTTCTTCTTCAACAACCAAAAACATTAACAAAACACACACATGGATTTTTGAACAGTTAGCTATTTCAGTTTTTAGATAAACGTAAAGTTCTTTAAAAAAATAAAATTTAGGCAATTTCAACCAAGTCAACATGAGAAAAAATATTGGGTGGTACACGTAACATGAGAAAAAATATTGGGTGGTACAGGTAACTCAGTCTTCTTCTTCACCTTTGTCTTCCTTGTTCATTGTCAGGAAAAGAAACACAAGCTTTCCCACTTTTTCAGGTCCCACCTTATTTCTCAATTTAGAATGAATTAGTTCAAAGGAAGAAAATATTCTCTCTACACCTGCAGAAGCGGCTACTGTTGTTAAGAGTTGGATTACCACTTCAGTGGTCTCCTCCTTGTTCAGATCTACTCCATCACCCCAAATTCTCTATTCATTTACCTTCTCTGTCTTTGTCCTCAGAGAGAGGCAAGGCCGAGACACAGAGAGTGTGTGTGTGTGCACTTCATGTACACCACCTGCAGAATAGGACTAGATTATCACCCATCTACATAAACTACCGTTAACATATTCATAGAATATAATTAGAAGTTATATGATTATTACTCATGATCTTTGACCTAGGCTCTTTTTTTACTAATTTGTTTCAAGAAAATTTTGAAATCTGATTGAAATTTGAAAAATTCCAATTTAAATTTAAAAAATCCATTTTAAAAAAAAGCATTGATTTTTATCAACCTTGCTTGAGGATGTCATTGTAGGCACCAGAAAGACCAGTTTATGTCTGTTGAAGAGCTTGGACATACCCAGTAGTTTTTTTTTAAAGCAAACAAACAAACAAAAAACCCTTGCCATCAAGACATGCCCTGAGATTTGGTTGGCCTTCACCAGGGACTGAGTCTTTAGTGTGGCAGGCCCTGCCCTGTGGAGGTTTGGCAGGAACCATCTCTCTCTTCTTTCAGAAAACTATAGTTTTCTTTGCAAAACTATATGCTTTCGATACCATCAACAATGGTATCCTTCTGGGGCGTCTGTCTAAGTTGGGTGTTGGGAGCACTGCATTGCAGTGGTTCCATTCTTACTTAGATGGCCGGCTTCAGAAGGTGGTTCTTGGGGGGGGCATTGCTTGGCTCCATGGGCTCTCCAGTATGAGGGGGCGGTTCTGTCCCCCATGTTGTTTAACATCTACATGAAACTGTTGAATGGGATCATACGGAGTTTTAGAGTGCATTGTCATCAGTATACTGATGACACACAGCTCTATTTCTCCTTTTCATCTTCTGCAGGTGAGGCAGTAGATGTGCTGAATCAGTGCTTGGTTGGGTTAATGGACTGGATGAGGGCCAGTAAACTGAAGGTTAACCCAGACAAGACTGAGATGCTATTGTGGGTGGTTCCTCTGACTGGCTGAGGAGTATGCGGCTTGCTGTAGATGGGGTCACACCCCCTTAGAAGGAGCAGTTCATAGTTTGGGGGTCGTCCTGGATCCACTGTTGTCACTTGAGGCACAGGTGGCTTCAGTGACGCAGAGTGCCTTCCATAGGCTGGTGGTCTAACTGCAACTCTATCTATACAGGGATAACCATGGATACAGTAATCTATGCTCTGGTAATTTAAGGTTGAATTATTGCAATGCGCTTTACATGGGCCTGCCTTTGAAAACAGTTTGGAAACTTCAATTAGTGCAGAATGCATCTGCCTGATTGTTGACAGGTTCAAGGCGAACACAGCATTGGCTGCCTGTATGCTTCCCAGCACAATTCAAGGTGCTGGTTTTGACCTATAAAGGTCTTTAAGGCGCAGGTCCCCAATATCTTCTGGAATGCCTCTCCTGATATTAATCTACCCAGACTCTTACATCTTGCTCTGAGGCCCTTCTCCAGGTCCCCCCTCTGAGGGAGCCTTGGAGGGTGGTGACAAGGGAGAGGGCTTTTTTAGTTGTGGCTCCCCATCTGTAGAATATGCTGCCCAGTGAGGCCCACCTGGCGCTTTCATTGACATCTTTCTGGCACCAGGTAGATGTACCTTTTCTCCCAGGCGTTTGCTAGATTGAGATGTTGTCTTTTAATATGCTACCAAACCTTCCTGTGGCTGTGTGGGGTTGTTATTGCTATTGTTTTGCTGTTGTTTATTGTTATGTTTTTGTAGTGTGTTTTATTTGTTTTTGTTTTAACATTGTGTAAGTCACTTGGGGACCTTTGGGTATCAAGCACCTAATAAATCTAATAAATAATATCAATATTATTAATAATATTGTTTAGACAGGCCTTTACAATTTGAGTTCTCTTTTTAATCAATCTGTATTGATATATTCTTATGAAAGTGCAGATTATAGATAAATAAATATCCCAAACTACAGGCGAGCAGGCAGTGACAGTGAGGAAGAGGAGCAGGACCAGGAGGATTCAGGGATTAAGTGTGGCCTTCAACAAGTGTCCAATTATGCTTATCCCAAACGCCAGTCCTGACACATGGCACACGAGAGTTTTTTAACAGACTGGATTTAAATGAATGGGTGGTTAAACTGGCCTCTGTTAATTTGTGTGACAATACATATCCCATTTGATGTTTAATGGCTTATTTTTTCATCAGTAGTCAGAAGTGTCATTAGTTTTTGCACTGGATTCCATGGTAAATTAGGAACAGAGCAGGATAATTTAATGACCAATTACCGGTATGTCACTGACTTCCAGCCACAGTTACACTAAGGAAACATAGATAAGTAATATTATGAGTTATTTGCCAAAATGGCCAGTTCCTCTCTATACAGATATTATCCCAAATCCTCTTCTCTAAACAGGGACCTCTGGGATACTATCTCTATGCAGAAGATATATCAGAATACCCTCCTGTGCAGCCGTAAGCAAGCTGCATAGTTCCAAGGAGCCCAGTTGCCCCCCCAGCTGGTACTTGCGGACAAGGAAGGGGCTGGCTTGTGCAGCTGTGGCAAGCTGAGCAGGCCCTAGCCAGCTGGGGAGAACTAGCCTCAGAGGGAGGCAATGGTAAACCCCCTCTGAATACCCCTTACCATGAAAACCCTATTCGTAGGGTAGCCGTAAGTCGGGATAGACTTGAAGGCAGTCCATTTTTCAAGCAGAGCTCATACTTCTCCAGATCCAAGCTAATTACTAGTTATGTTATTCAGGTTGCGTACACTGACCTCTCTCTGCTTAAAAAAGAAAAGGCATTTTTTCCCACTTGCTAAGTTTGCTGTAGTTATTATGACGTACTTCTCCCCAAGTTATCTTGGGGCCCTGCCGCCCTGGGCTCCTTATAAATAAAATAATAAAATAAATAAATAATCTTAAAACACAGTCTGTTGTTTATTTGCAGTTTACCATTGAACGCAGTTAAAAAGCGACCCTTTAAATCCTGATGAGAATCTTAGCCCTCTCTCTAATTTACTGAAATGGCGCCTCTGCCCGTTTGAAAATCTCCGCCCCATCCCCCCCTTCCCTCACCCGTTTCCAGACACACAGCAACAATAATTTCCACAAGGAGAGTCACGTTAGTTTCTTGCAGAAGAAGCAACGAGTCTTGTGGCATCTTAAAAGCTAACACATTTATTGTGGTACCACTTTACGTGAACGCTAACACCCGTAAGAAACCTATTGCCCTTGAAGGTGCCACAAGCCTCTTCGCTGTTTTAGAGCAATATCTCGTACATTATCCATGTTTCTCCTCCGACCCTGCTAGAATCCCCTTCCTCTGGCGTCGAGTCCCTCTGTCTTGCCACACACACCTCCCAGCCGCACAACTTAACCGCCTCCCCCCCAAAAAAAACCCAATACGCAGCTCCAGCTGGTGGCGCTGCACTGCCACAGGCTACCTCTTTAGGCACGCCCCCTCTCGAAGGCCGCTGTCACCGCGTCGTCCCCCCCCCCCAGCCTCCGCCTGCTCGCCCCTCTCCTTTGCCAAAGGCAGTCTCAGCGCGGCCTGCTCAGCGCTTCCGCGTCGGTGTACACTTCAGCAGCGAAGCTTAGCGAGGTTCCAGTCGTTGTCGGGCGGCCTGAGAGGGTGGAGTGGGCAGAGCCTGAGCGAGAGCAGCCTTCAGTTCAGGCCTTCTCAAGGCGTTTTCCTGCGCGCGGCCTCTACTTCCGGATTCATAGCCCGCCTATGAGGAAAGCAGCAGGCCTGCCTCAGAACATATAGGGACAAATCCGGGGCTTGGAGCGCCGCTGCTCTAAGGGGAGGAAGCAGCTTGAGCCGGTCTCAGAGTGGTTTTTTATGGTTACACTGAGACATTGAGCACAATACAGACATATAACATAGCGTATCTGAGCATACGGGGAGTGTATTTCTCTCAACACTGCTTACGTTTAGCGGGTTGCCGCTACCAGATTGGTGTTAGGGGATCCAGACACGTTCCCGTGCAGCATCTCTTGAAAAACTTCACACAACTCAACATTGGAACAGAGAACAAAATAATACAGATACACATTATGTAATGAGTAGTAGTTGGCCCTGAACAGATAGCCCAGAGCATGATTCGAGGAGGCATGCTTTTAGTGCAAAACTAAGCAGATTTCATCCTGGTTTATATTTTGAATGGGAGACTCAAACAAGATGATTAGGGCTGTAGGAAGCAGAATATAAGTACAGATATCCCCACTGTAGCAGAACATAAAGAAAATTCTAATCCGTCTTAGTTTTTATTGCAGAACCAAAGAATGACAAGTATCACAGGATTCTCTGGATCATATCTGCCCTTCAAGAAGAATGCAGCTACCCTTCGTAGTTGGGGGGGGGAAGCCCTCTACCTTTCAACAGCACTTCCACCTTATTTATATACATCATGGTAGAGGGCAACCTGACTAGCATTCTTACTGCATTTCATTCCAGCTTTGTTCTCCACTGTACAGATACCTATGTAGTTCCCACATGTATAAATCTCCTTGTCAAGCTTGAGCTTTATTTTTTTCTATAGAAAAATTGAATTTCAGCAACATATCCCAAATATATGTGATGGTACACTGAAAAAATACAGGAGGAACATGGAGAAACAATTGTGAAATAGGTAGGATCTAAGACAGCAAAGGTTTAGCTTCTGCAAAAGAAATTAGGAAATCTGGGGAATAGGAACATGAGCACATTATTTCAAACTCAGCAGTTTTTTTATGTAATGCAGGGAAAACAATTGTGAGAGACACGCTTCTGTCTGGTTTAGCTGTGCAAGGGTTTGTACCTAAGACACAAGGTTTTATAAAAATGAACTATGACAACATATCCTTATTTGATTTTCTGTAGCAGAACATACAAAAATTTGCTTGTCTGGACATACCCCAAGGCCAATGCTGTGTTCCAATTTCACACTCTGAGCAGAAGAGTGTGAAGCTACATAGTTAATAGGATATTGTATTTCTAGGTGTGCCAATGTCACAATTTCTTTTGGCTAAGTAATTTGGTATGGCACTGGACCTATCAGATGTTGTGCCAAACAGATTTCAGAATACTGCAAGATGAAGCAGTAAACCAGAGCTTCAGTTTTCTGGCCAGAATTCTCTGAAGCTTTGTAGTACAACTTTAAAATGAATGTGATCAAAGTACCCATAGTTTTGGAATGAATATTTTAACATTTTAAATTCTAGTGCAATTAGGAAATCAGGACAATTAGGTTTATTTCCAACAGCAGTACCAAAAGCAAGAATTTTGCAATACTGTAATAGTTTAATTATATTCAGTGTGTTCAGAAACATGTATTTGTGTCATATAGAAATGTCTTCATTTTTAAAAAAGTTTGTTTCCTGTGATACATACCCAGAGAGGGGAAGATTTTATGGTAGCAACATTTCAATTTAAAGCAATAACATGAAGAAATGTGCCTTTGGCGCATTGTAGAGAAATTAAATTTATGGAATTCCTAGACATAAAAGAACAAAGCATACCAAAAAAGAGTCTTGAAGCTACACATCAGAGAAAATAGTGAAACAGAATGTGTTCAGGAAACAATGAAACAAAATAGGGGCCTTCAGTTTTTGTCCCTCTGCTCAGTAGATATGAAGTCGTTTCCTGTGTTCTGAGTCAACCTAGCTCAGTATTGTCTGCAATAGAATGTAGTAAGTAGCTTTCTAGGATTTCAGATGGGTCTTTCCCTGCCCTACCTGGATATGTTGGGGTTCTCTAGGTGCTCTACAACTGCACTATAGCCATTCCCCAGTACTACTCATCTTGAGGCATCACCTTAAGGGGTATTTTGATCCTGAAACAATATAAATATCCAAGGGTTGTATCGAATTGGTGTCCCTCCACTGTCAAAAGGCTGTTTGACCCAGTAAAGCAGCCCATCACCAGAACAGGGATAAAGATGGTTTTCAGTGATTCACCCTCCCTTCAAATCTGCTCCAAAGGCTGGGGACCCTTCAGAACAGCATGTGAAGTGACATAGCTGAAGATTGCCTCAATCTCTGTTCTGCTTACAAGGCGGCACTGCTGCATCAATGACCCACTAGTGGTGGTCACGACACCAACTGGATACAGCAAAAATTAATCACAACGTTGTATTTTATTTCTGTAATGCTTGTATAGGTAATTGGGAAATGTGATGTAAAGTATTCTGACTGGATAATAATTTAAAACATTTACATTACACCTCCAGCAAAAAGAAAAAGTTTTCTCTACGCTATTACTATAGGATATAATGTGACCACCATCTATGTAATAGATTTCCAGTATTGTAGATGAACAGGCTGTTTGAAAGAACCAATTTATATTGAGATAACACTTATAGGAGCAAAACTCTAGAAACTAGACCAGCAATATCTGAAAGGCCTCACTCAACTGCCATCGTCCCTGCTAGGGTTGATGGAAGCCCAACAATATCTAGAGGGTCACAGTTCCCCACACCTGTTCTAAGGCAACTTTCCTGCTCAATAGATGATCATGATAATATCTTTAGCTTAGGGTAACTGGGAAACTAAAGTGCTCCCCTTTAATTCTTAATGTCTGGTTAAAAACGACTGCACACAAATTCTAGCAAGCACATACAACTCGCAGTGACCAACTTCCAAGCACTTTCGTTAACTTAAAAGTATAGTTTTCTGCTACATAGTCCATTTGTAATGTGTCCGTTTAGTAGCTGCAGCTTTTCAATGACTTCCTACATGTTGATGCCCATTTATTTGATAATGTAGATCAGAGGTGTAAACACTCATGGAAAAGCAATGCTTCTTTCCATCCTCCTGCCACCCAGATTTGAATCCTGAATAATTTGATTGCTGTTAAGTACATACTATCATATAATCTAAATGCTATACAGACCATTTATATTCTAGATTTAAAATTTCAAGTTTCTGAACACTTAAATGCCATCTTGAGACACTTCAGACAAGAGTAGGGTATACATTAAAACAAGTAAAACATGGTTGTGCCTTAACAGCCAGAAAAGATGGAAGTTAAATTTCAGGTCTGATAATCCTGACTGGAATTAGGAATGTGCAACCACAGTGAGACTACCCAAGATGTTTAATTGAACCTTTACACAAGCGTTGCTCTTCCACCTTTTTCTGCTCATTGTGCAACTTCCAAGCTACATTTAGAGGAAGGAAGACTTAAGAAATTTCACTGAACACATGCAGGGCTTCTTGCGGGATAAAAACTTCAAATCAGTCACATGGATGCATTTCATAAAACATAAAACTCTTTCCTGTTTGTTTACAAGTTGCTCAAATTGCTCTGGCAACTCAACATACTAATACTATTGTGCAAATTGTCGCCCAAAAGTTTTCCTTTAACAGTCAAGGATCAATGCGTTGCCTGCAACTGGTTATTTTAGGCAACATGGCACTAGCACATTTCAGAATGACTATTTCATGTTGCAATCCTAAACAGAGAAAATCTTACTCATTTGTGGGACTTGCTTCTAAGTTACCAAGTTTAGGACTGCAGTATACGTGACATATTGCAGAATTAATGAACTAGAAAAATGTGAAATATATAATAATGGGTTTAATTTAGCGGGGCTGTCATTCAACCAGGCCTTGAATCTATGCTACTGCAAAAGGCAAGGGCCTACAAAAACTTGCAATAACTTACTTTCATTGGGTAACCTCCATGAAGGACTATGGGAATACTGTGGACATTATATACCTCAACTTCAACAAAGCTTTTGACAAAATGCCCAATGATATTCTGTTTAGCAAGCTAATTAAATGTGACCTGGATGGAACAACTATCAGGTGGATTCACAGTTGGCTACAGAATTGCACTCAAAGAGTTCTTATCAATGGTTCCTTCTCAAATGAGGGGGGGGGAGGTAACGAGCAGGGTACCACAGGGCTCGGTCCTGGGCCCAGTGCTCTTCAACATTTTTAGTAATGACTTGGATGAGGAGGTGCAGGAAATGCTTATCAAATTTGCAGATGATACAAAATTGGGAGGAATGGGTAACACCCTGGAGGACAGAAACAAAATTCAAAGTGGTCTTGAAACAACAGAATGAAATTTAACAGAGACAAGTACAAAGTTTTACACCTAGGAAAAAAGAAAACAAATGCAGTTACAAGATAGGGGGATATTTGGCTAAACGATACATGCAAGAAGGATCTTGGAATTGTTGTTGGCTGAATATCAGCCAACAGTGTTATGTGGCTGCAAAAAAGGCAAATGCTATTTTAGGTTGCATTAACAGAAGTATAGTTTCCAAATCGTGGGAAGTACTAGTTCCCCTCTATTCAGCACTGGTTAGGCCTCATCTTGAGTACTGCGTCCAGTTCTGGACCCTGCACTGTCAGAAGGATGCAGACAAATGGAGAAGGTTCAGAGGAAGGCAACAAGGATGATCAGGGGACAGGAAACAAAGCCCTCTGAGGAGAGACTGAAAGAACTGGGCATGTTTAGCTTTGAGAAGAGAAGACTGAGAGGAGATATGACAGCCATCTTCTAGTACTTGAAAGGTTGTCACAGAGGAGGGCCAGCATCTCTTAATCACCCCAGAGTGCAGGACATTGAATAATGGGCTCGACTTACATGAAGTCAGATTTCAGCTGAACATCAGGAAAAACTTCCTAACTGTTAGAGCAGTACAACAATGAAACCAATTACCTAGGGAGGTGGTGGGCTCTAACACTTGAGGCATTCAAGAGGCAGCTGGACAGCCACCTGTTGGGTATGCTTTAATTTGGATTCTTGCATTGAGCAGGGGGTTAGACTTGATGCCCTTATAGGCCCCTTCCAACTCTACTATTCTGATTCTATACTGCAGAAATTGGCAGTCATGTTTGCAAAATTCCTTTCAACATCCCAACCTAGGAAACTTCCTATTTTACTCTCACTGCTTCTACTCTTTACCACCATTCTTCTCCTTCTAAAGAAATTCAAAATTACACTGAACAGTGCAATTTCAACCGTAAGAAAAACAGGCATAACCAAATTTTGATGCAATATTATCACTGTGAAATTCAGAGCTTCCTACAACAGCATTATATCTCTAGAGTCTAGTAAACCTATCAGAATTACGGACTGAAGAGCTCCAAGCCATATGCAACCTAGGCTATCCATGTCCACAGAAACTACTGTAGGAAGTAGGGACATGTAAAGCAGCTTAAAAACAGAATACAAAGAAAGATACAACAATATCATTCATGGATTGACTTTCCTCTTCTCCCATGCATTTTAGCATGTGTTGTCAAATTGTGTTTTTAAATTGTTTTTTGTATTTTAAAATTTCTATATTTGTTTTTATTGTTTTTAATTGTTGTAAACCTATGGGGTGGTATATAAATGTATGGCTGTGGTTACCATTTCCAAGTGCCTGGAGGCCGTAAGTGAATGGATGGGAGGAAACAGGCTGAAGCTGAACCCCGACAAGACCGAGGTACTGCTTGTGGGAGATAGGAGGAAGTTGGGTGATTTTGACCTGGTGTTGAATGGGGTAAGATTGCCCCTGAAGGACCAGGTTCGCAGCCTCAGTATTGTTCTTGATTCCCAGCTGTCCATGGAGGCTCAGGTCGTGGCGGTGAGCCAGGCAGCGTGGTATCAATTACATTTGATACAAAGGCTGCAACCCTACCTCCCTGTCCATCTGCTCCCACGGGTGGTACATGCCCTGGTCTCCTCTCGCTTAGACTATTGTAATGCGCTCTACGTGGGGCTACCCTTGAAGATGGTCTGGAAATTACAGCTGGTACAGAACACGGCGGCACATCTGATCAAGAACAGCCGCCGCCGAGACCATATCACTCCAGTACTTAAAGATCTGCACTGGCTACCAGTTGTTTACCGGGCCCAATTCAAGGTGTTGGTTTTAACCTTTAAAGCCCTACACGGTTTTGGTCCAGTTTATCTAAAGGAACGCCTTCAGCATCACCAGATAGGCCGCCAAACGAGATCAGCCTCCCAAGACCTTCTCTCGGTCCCACCAGTCAAAACAGCTAAGCTGGTGCAGACCAGAGAGAGGGCATTTTCAATTGTGGCCCCCGCCCTCTGGAACTCTCTGCCTTATGATCTCCGCCATGCCCCCTCCCTGACAGGCTTCCGCCGAGAACTGAAAACATAGTTTTTTAGGCAGGCATTCGAGACCTCTGTCTAATTTAGTTTAAATTTTTGTATGATGGGGGTAGGTTTGGATTGAGTATACTTACTGTTGTTTTGTATTATGTTATATTTTACTCTATGTTATATTTTAGTCTATGTACGCCGCCTAGAGTGGCCGTTAATTCGGCCAGATAGGCGGCCTAGAAATAAAATTTTATTATTATTATTATAAATAAATAAATTGAAAAAAGTCTTCATGTATTGGAAAATGTAGCCCTCAAATGCCTCTGGCTCAAAAGCATATGGCATATGAAACTTAAAAATCCTTTATTTCAACTTGGGAATATTCAACCCTTGATATCTGTCCTTTGAATTCTTTCACAACTGTATTCAACTTATTAGCTGAGGCTTGATATTTCTAAAATTTTCCTTAACCTTTGGATACTTTTAGTGCAAAAGCTCCCAAAATGGCACTTGCTTTTGACTGTCAACAGTGCACAGAGAGTTGCTTCCTTTGCAGCTAGAAGAATTAAAGCAGTGCCAAACTCTAACTCCACATATGTTCGAGTTTTAATTGTGGTTTCAAAGCCAGACAGTTGTCAAAATTGGCTGCATTGCCCACTTGCTATAAAACCTCAATTTAAAATGCACAAGGATACAAACTCCATATACACAGTCAGGATGTATATTGTTTATTTACCGTCAGTAATTTACATAAGGCAAATATTAATGGTTGGGAAACCTGCAATGTATGTACAGAGAGCAATGTACAACTAAAAGAGGCTTTCATCTATTAGTAATCGAACCATTTTAAAATTATGCCTTTAAGACCTTTTTTTAGAAATAATTTATTGACAATGCTGAACTAAGGCAAGAGGAAAATTTTACAAAGTAGCGGATTCTGTTAATCCCTGGAAAGTTACAAAAGTTACACATATTAAAAAATGTAAAGCCACGAACACCCCACATTTATATTATACAAAGCTAATACAAATCTTGGTTTCATTAGATAAAGATTCTGTGAGGTTGTTTCCAAATATATTTCTAGAGAAAGGGTTTCTAGAATGTAAGCTCTCAATTTCCTTGAAGAATGGGAAAGCAGTCTTAAATAAGTGGCAATTATTTGCTTTCAAGTACAAGATAAAGAAAACTGCAAATGGCACTATTGCAATGCTATGTAACGTTTACAAGTCTGATCTTGGAGATGTCTTTATTATGGTACCAGAGAAAGGCCTATAGAAAACTGCTCTGAGTGCTGTTGACTCTAGCACCAACAATACCTAAATTAAGGGCTCAAGAAAAAAAATTGCCACCACTGAATTGTATCTGGACTTAGTCATATTTAAGGGTAGACCATTGAAATTAGTGGGATTTAAGTCCCATTATTTTCAGTGGGGGTATACTCTATGACCAAGTCTGGATCCAACTCAATACCTTGATACCCAGGCTTCTTAAGGTAAGTCTAACTAATCTTACAAAAAAATCCCATTTGGGTTGAGTGAAAAGCATGATGAGAGGCTGTAGTCATTAAGTGTAGCCATCACTATTGCCTTTCCCCTCTGTCCTCAAAGTCTCCTCTCACTCATTTGGGGTTTTTTCAAGCTGCTCTTCCACACTAGAGTGAACCTTGCTGGAAGCCTGAGAGTGAGGCAGCAGTGATCCCGTTTGGCCCTACTTCAGTGAGAGAACCAGGTTTTTAAAGCCTTGAAGAATGGCTGTTTATACTGTGCTACTCCAAAATAAGGCATGAGGCTAAAGTTAAAACCTGGATATTTGTTGTTGCTGCTGCTGTTAAAAAGAAATGAATTCTCTTACTGAATTTTAAAAGGATTTTAACATTACATGTTTTGTTTCAGATTTAAAAGCACTGAATTTGTGAAAGTCTAAAATATAGACAAGATTACTCCATTTTTATTCTGCTGAAGGTGGAAAGGGAAAAAATCTTCAATTTTTGTAAAAATAACCCCCTGAATTTGAAGAACACATTTCATGGAAACTTTTTTCTTTTCTTCTTTTTTTGCAAAAAGCAACACTTGAGAAAAAAATGTTCTAACAACCAGTCCTGTATTTGAAAGTTACAACTGAAATGTAAGGTTCTACCAAAACAGAGACACACAGTTGTGTGTATCTTTCCCATGACTTTTAAAAAAGCTGCCTTAAGATGTGAAGCAGAGGAATAGCTAGGGGAGGGGTTGCATCACTTTTCCCCCCTCTAGCTAATTTTCCTAACAAACTTGCACCCCTCCCCCAAGTTGTGGAGGAAAAGCAGCTATGTATGTGTGAGATTGAATGGAAAAGCTGCCGGAGGGGAAAGGGCACCTTCTCCCCTACCCAATTCCTTCACTTGGCTTTTACTGAATACTCCAAATCTCTTCGCTTATATCCACTTTAAAGTTTTTGGACATACTTCAAAATCTATACCCAATAGCAATATTATAAAACTAACCCAATGAAAACATTTTGATTACTCTTGTTTCTTCCTGTTTATTGGTTGTCCCACATAAATTACAATTTGTTGGATTAAACTGGTAGGGAAAACTCATTTAAAAACAAAGACTATACTACTTAGTAGGCAGAAGTTTAGCAAAAAGCACTTTGCATACCAATTTTGATGGCATTCTGAAAGTGAGAGAAATAGCACCCCCAGAACACCTGTAAATCTGTTACACTTTAAAATATTAACGATTCCAATGATTTTTTTGGTATTTGTTTAGCAAATATGCAACAAATTATCTCTGTGCAGTGTTTAAGTCTAACATGGCAAGCGAGCTCCCTCCACTCCCACCCTGCCTCCTAAAAGGCCACAATCAGGTAAATTGGCATTCATGTTAAGGCCATGGCAGAAAAAAACAAATTAAGAGGCACTTTAGGTCAAAAGATTCTGCATCCATTTTTCTGATGCTACAATAGGCCCACTATTCCACACTGAGCCTGTTTTATTAAAGCACTTAACTGGCACATACTCTCTAGTTACCTGAACACACAGCAAAACTAAATTGGTTTCAAAAATACAGATTTGGCTGGCTGACTGACTTCCTTCCACAAAGATTACACAATAGCAGGCCTTAGCATTTGAAAGCAACAGCAATGCATGTTTGACCTGTGTAACAAAACGGGATTGTGTTGCCAATCTCTGGTCATGTTAACCATTACAAACATTTACAGCACTAAAGCATTAGAACAGGCACAAGCATTCATTCCTTCTGTAGATGTTCTCTTTAAAGCACAGCATGATAAGAACTGTGATGAGGTTTACAGTTAACTCGGAAATCCAGAGTAACTAGTAATATATGGGCTTTAAAACCCATACCTGAGAAATAAAAAATGTCACCAGCTTCCTCAGAATTGAGATGAAAAAAGCAATTAGTTCCACAAATCTGCTGTGAATGAGTGCTTACAAGGCTGTGTTACTGAGCTGTATAGCAACTGAAGTGGAAAGCGGAGGCCTTTTTTAATTTCACTGTTCTGTAATATGGCATTTCTAGGATTCAGCTGCTTTACATTTTCTGAAAAATGTTTTTACCTTTTAGGCCACCAGTATAATAAAGTACTGCATATTAATACAGCTATGAGCATTCGCAAACTTGTCGCAGAAACATCTCTTGCTTGGTTTCCTCCATTATCCAAACCATAACGTCTGAGCTAACTGAACAAAAAAACCTCTAGAAGCATTCTTAAAATGGTTAATTCACAGCAAGCTGCCAACAGCTGTGTGATTTAAGCTAGTTTAGTTCCAAACTTAAAAGCACAGATTGTTAAACCACATGATCTAGCAATGACCAATCAAAATCAAAAATCCCTTGCATAATTTTTTGATTAAAATATTCAGTGGTAGTGGACCTCAACTGTTTTCCTTTCTGGTACCATTTGGTGAGCACCCTCTATTGGCAAGGAAGCAGAAATGCATTTGTAAACTTCAAATACAGCTTAATTACTTGACAGGGTACAGCTGTTCATCATATACAACAATCGAAGGTGGTGGCTGGCCAAGCTTGGAGAGCAGTCCAGAATTATACAAATCTCTTCTATAGCCCTTTCACATGCCAAACTGCTTTAAACTTAACAAGTTTCCATAGTAAAGTCTTTCAACTGCATGACTAAACGTTAATAGATGTACTGGAGTACAGGCTTTGTCAGGCTGAAAAGATGGAGGAGGTTAAAACTTTGAGTTAGCTTTAAAAAACGGAGGTCTGTTAAGAAATTAAAACTGTTTCAGGACAAAGATACAGTGGAAAAAATTTAAGCCTGAATTTGGAGAGAAATTGGCAATAACTGGAACAGCAGCAGCTTTTACCCACACATCAAGACCTCCTTTTTTTTCCAACTCCTGCTGTAAACTATTAACACAAATCAAAGTGTTTCTCTGCACATCACTGTAACATGAGCTGTTTTAGGTTGTCATGAAGAATGGTATCCTTGACATCACGGAATACCAGGCGGATGTTTTCTGTATTAATAGCAGTGGTGAAGTGGTGGTATAAGGGCTTCTGCTGCTGGTCCCGGCGTTTGGTACGAAAACAATCCACCAGGAATTTTTGGACATCTGTTAAGTTGTGGGGATCCCCTACAAACTCTGGGAAGTAGTCTTTGATGCTCACTTTTTGTACTTTTTCCTCAAGTAAGTCTGTCTTGTTTAGGAAGAGAATGATGGAGACATTGCTGAAAACCCGGTTGTTGACTATAGTTTCAAAAATGTTCAGAGATTCTGTCAGGCGATTTGTTAGTCGATCCTCCATAAGTACCTGGTCAAATTCGCTTGACGAAACTAGGAACAATATTGAAGTGACACTGTCAAAACACTCAAACCAACGTTTTCGCTCTGACCTTTGGCCACCTACATCAACCATCTTGAAGGGAACATTTTTAATCTCGAAATCATACTCATGAATCCCTTTTGTAGGTCTTCGTGCCAGTAGAATATCTTGCTGGGAGGGAAGATAGTCCTAAGGAAAGAAACAAAAAGATACCCAAGTTAATAATGCCACTATGTATGTCACAGAACATTAAAATGAATTGCCCTAGAAAGTTTGAAAAAGAAAAGATCTTCATTGCCTGAATATTTAGAAAAGTCTCAAACTGGATTGTGTGTGTGCAGGATATAATATTAAAAGTAAAATAATGATGAGAACGACGCCCCTCTAAATTTATCTCATTTAAATTGATTAAGAAGACTTCCGTGTCAAATGTATGCTTTCTGAGAACAGAAAAAAATTAATGGGGGGTGAGAAAGAAGGGAAACTATGTCATCTATGATGCTGTTTTATTCAGGAAAATTTTCACCAAGTTGCTGATATCCTACAAAGCTACTTGTATGATCTAGTAGTGTACCTGAACATTAAATAAATCCTCCAAAACTAGTAAGAAAAAAATCTTAATTCTTCCCTCCAGAAATCAATCAAATTTTATCCTGTCATCTCAAACATTTCTAATAGCAGCATTTTCTACAAAGGAGAGTTAAAACAATAACATTTCCCAGCTAATTTGCATTGCTCAGTCTACAGCAAGTGAAGAAATACAGAAGAACTTTACAGATAGAAAGAGAGATAGCTCACTACTTTTCAGTCTTTTGGGCTACATAGATTTGCAGTGCTCTTTCTTCTTTGGATGATGTGTAAATTTAGAATCTTCATCCTTCAGGAACAGACATCTAACCCTTTAATAATAATGCTGCTTAACAACCGGAAGGATGTGGAAGGCTAAAGGTAGGAAATAACAAACCTGACTTAAAAATGGAATAGTTCATTTGAAAAGTAATAATGGCCCACTTCACATGTCATGGTGAACTATAAACCATGACTTATCATGAATAAGCAGAGTGCTAGTACATGCTACCCAGAATGCTTCTGCTTTGCTCTGTCCTGCCTGGAGATAGGAAAAACAAATTATGAAGCTTGGGCTTAGTGCTACATATGAACCTGTACTCGTGGTTTGTTTCCCTCCAAACTACTCATGAGTGAAAATACCTCTTGTGGTTTGACATGAAACAAATCATGAACACTAACCATGAGCGCTGTTTTGCTCATAACACTAAGCCAAGCCCTATGGTTTCTCCTGACTCCACACAAAGAACAAATGAGCAGTGTGCATCAGCATGCTACTTGTTTATAGCAAGCCATGGTTTCCTATAGGGCTGGCTAATCTTTTTTTGGTGCAAGCACCACATTCACCCTTAGCCAACTCAGGGGGCCCTATGGTCATGATGGCTGTGGCCTCCACACATATACACAAATCTCTCCATCCAGTCCAGTGATGCATCTACTTTATTTTTCCTGCTTTTTGCTACCAACACCAAGATCTACAGACTCTTGGGAAGCACCAGGCCCCCAAGGCCAGGAGTTACCCATCTCTGGTTTATTACTTACTGTGGCTCACTGTGGTGTTCAAACCAGATCACTGTTAGCTTCTACCTTTTCTGTAAACCTTTGGAACTTATGAACAATTCTATAATACTGATGGAAACTGTGGCCCTGAAGATGCAATTATTTATCTACTGAGTTTCAGAGCCTCTCCATAACTTGGCAATGTACAGTTGAAACAGATACAAAATACGATTAGCATCAACCGTAGCACTCTGGGACAACAGAAGAAATTTGTTTTCAATAGTCACCAGCATCCTCTACCAAACTTCACATAAATAGTATGTGAGCATGTTCTTTCATCTTTAATTTGCAATATAAATAATTTCCAACTGTTCGAAGCTGTAAATTAAAAAAAAAACACATTTCAAGCATGCAATACTGCTTTAAAAATCAAAATGATATATTAAACTTACTTGCTCTCCAAGTTTATCCAAGTTGTCCAGAAAATATTTTACGGATTCCCCCTAAAATGAAGGATTGTACAGTTATTAACTGCGTTTGCATAGGTATACTTTTTAAAAAACAGTTTAATGCAAACTAGCTGAAGCAGGAATGTTGCACCCCATTCCTAAACACACTTACTTGAAAGCAAAACCTGTGGGACTTTGCATCAAATCAATGGCCACAATCACAGCGTTAAGCACAATGATTCCACTGTGTTAAAACATTCTTAACACTATTGGATTGTGACCAGCGTGTATGGGATGGGGTTTAAGTTAACCGTTTATACGTTCTGCTTATAGAGAGGTACATATGAAAAAATTACTCCAAATGTGACAATGATTTTTGGACTTCTGCATAATTTGGCTAAATAAATTTGGTCATTAGTTTAACATCATCAGTGAAAGCTTAATAAATTGAAATTCATATGAATTACAGGTGAATAAGTTCCTATTTCAATAAATGCAATTGGCTGTAGCAAGCAGCAATTCAAATTTCAAGGAAATACAGCGTCACTGGTAATAGGGAAGGCTGGAATTTAATTCACATCACATCTACCATGAACTAACACATATTTTAAAGAATGTTTTTTGAAAACACACAGCATTTCAAATTAACTTTCCATACACACAATATATTACTATTGCTGGCTCAATGCCACAGAGGATTCATAATCAGAAAAAAACTCTCCTTTGGCCCAGTATTCTTCAAACAAGATATTCTTCAAATATATGTAGTAAAATGTATGTATGGTATGTTCCAGAAAGATTACAACTAGACTAAGTTACGTAGTATAGACTGACTCCTAGAAAATTCAATTGTTGTTAGGAGGTACAGTATTACACTGGTTCCGTTCCTTTCTCTCCGGTAGACAACAGCAAGTAGCATTGGGAGATGAGGTTTCAGACCCTTGGCCCCTCAATTGCGGTGTGCCACAGGGTTCTATCCTTTCTCCCATGCTATTTAACATTTATGTAAAACCACTGGGAACCATCATCAGGAGGTTTGGGCTGCAGTGTCACCAATATGCAGATGTCACTCAGCTCTACCTCTCATTTAAGTCCTCACCAGAGTCGGCTGTGGAAACCATGTCCAAGTGCCTGGAATCTGTGAGTGGATGGATGGGAAGAAACAGGCTAAAGCTGAATCCTGATAAAACTGAAGTACTGCTCGTGGGAGACAAGGGAAGATTGGGAAACATCGACCTGATATTTAATGGGGTACAATTGCCCCTGACAAATCAAGTCCGCAGTCTTGGGGTGATTCTTGATTCCGAGCTGTCTATGGAGGCCCAAGTTTCATCGGTGTGCCGAGCAGCTTGGGGTCAACTGCGCCTCGTTCGAAGGCTGCAACCCTATCTTCCTGTTCACCAGCTCCCACTTGTAGTGCACGCTCTGGTCACCTCTTGTTTAGACTACTGCAATGCGCTCTACGTGGGGCTACCCTTGAAAACAGTCCGGAAACTACAGCTGGTACAAAATACGGCGGCTCGTTTACTCACGAATAGCCACCGATACGATCATATTACTCCAATGCTTTACAATCTCCACTGGCTTCCAGTTATTTTCCGGGCTCAATTCAAGGTGTTGGTATTAACCTTTAAAGCCCTATACGGTTTGGGCGCAGTATATCTGACGGAGCGCCTCCACCGTCATAAATTGTGCCACCCTACGAGATCTGCCACACAGGACCTGCTCTCAGTCCCGCCAACTAAAGTGGCTAGGTTGGTGAAGACTCGGGAGAGAGCTTTCTCTGTGGCGGCCCCCTCGATCTGGAACTCCCTCCCAATAGATCTTCGACATGCCCCTTCCCTAGAAATATTTTGCCGGGGCCTGAAGACTTGGCTCTTTAACCAGGCCTTTACAACCTCTGAGACTTCTAGGGTAAATTAGCCTTGTATTGAAATGCTGATAATTTATTATACTGAACTTGTATGTAATGTATTGACTATATCTTATTTATTGTATTTTATCATATTTTAATGTAAGCCGCCTAGAGTGGCCATTGGCCAGATAGGCGGCCTATAAATTAAAGTTTATTATTATTATTATTATTATTATTATTATTATTATTATTATTATTATTATTATTATTATTATTATTATTATTATTATTATTATTATTATTAATAATAATAATAATAATAATAATAATAATAAATAAGCCAACATAAGACCTGCAACAAAATGTAGCAGTTATTCCACTGCTCCTAAAATAAATGTTTCTATTTGGAATTCCAACCAGCCATTCCTTCCAAGCAGGACATGGCACTCTGCATCCTCAATCCTCTCCACCCCCTGCCCAGAGCGCTCAGTTCTCAGTGTCTGTTTTTATTGTTCCCTGAGGTTTTCCTTTTTCAAGTTTTGTTGTACTTCTGCAAATCTCAGGGTTTGCCCAAATATGCTGTTTTTCTAAATGTATACAATTTTACCTCACCTTTTCCCAAAAAAGAACGCAAGGCAGCTTACAGCAACAAATATGACCATTTTTAACCACCATCAAATAAAAAACACAACACAAGGAGATAAACATTCCAGAATGTAACAGTCCACAAGAACACACACAAAGATAAAAAGGAACAGCATTAACATATATCTCTTGTTCTCACTGTCCCTTTTATTCTGCCAGAACTCACAGAAACAGCCTAATTTATAAAAACCCATTGGGTTGTATTCAGAACTGTCTTTCCCTGCTTCCATTCATGGGAAGTGATTTTCACCAATTCCCTCTTGCCCCTGAAGTTCCCAATGCAACTTCCCATAACCTCTTTTAGAGGATCCCCTGATCTTCCAGAGCAGATGGGGGGGGGGACAGGGGGCTGCAGGAGTAGCAGGCAATAATTGCCTTCTCTTCCCCTTCATTCACGGAAAACTGGATCCAACCTACCACATTTGAAGAAACCTGATCCATATTTAGATTAGCTATGTTAACAGGGAAAGTCATCAATTTAATACTTTATAGTTCAGGGGTTGCCAACCCTTTTGAACCAGTGCACAGATTTCAAATTTTGAAATGCTGTGGGCATCAGTCACACCATGGGTGCCATGGGAGGGCACAGCATAACACAAAATTAGAGTATAGTCAAAAAAAACAACCTCATGTCTGCCATGGGAAGTCAGCTATGTCCTGCTGGTCCTGATTGTGGATATCCCACAATATTTATTTCCTCCACCCACCCACAAAGATGCTGTTGCTATCAAATAACAGGGAGTATTCCCCAATATCAAGAAAAATATATGAAAAGACCGCACAACACTTTCTCTTGCACACATGCTATCACTGCAAACATACAGGCCACAGCCACACATGCATCTCTCACACACACAAACTCATACACTTCACATATACATCTCCGCTTCTCTTACAGACCACACTTTCAAAGAACCAACACAAGGACCACCACCTGATGCTCATGGATGCTGGGTTGGCAATCCCTGTTAGTTAATACAGGTATGAAGACCTACTGCTTACTCAACAGTCAGAAAAAAACAGCAGGAAGCTGAAGTCTCAAATGGAGAATTTATGATTAATACATTCTTTTTCTGCTCTTGATTATTACTGGTTGATTCAAAATAGCTAAGTTAAATCTCAGTTAAAATGTTTGTAATACAAACGAAAGCACATCCAGTCCCTCTACAGCAGCAGCAAATTTTTCTCAAAATTAAAATATTTATTTATTTTATTTATTTATTGAATTTATTAGTCACCCATCTGGCTGGTTATCCAGCCACTCTGGGCGACGTACAAAATAAAGCATCCAAATACACAAGACTATTTCGCTTTCTATAGTTCCTGAATTTCTAGTTTCTTCCGTTTTGGTTCTTTGATGTGCAGTAAGGCTTCTGCTGCCACTGAAGATCTTTTCACACTCAGTGATAGCTGTCATTTTCAGCTGTCTGAATTTTTAAAAGTGAAGTAAGGTTATTGCTGTCATTGAAGCTCTCTTCATATTCCATATACTTAGGCCTCCTCTCCTGTGTGTGTTCTCAGATACATAGCAAGGCTTTGCACACTCCATAGATTTATATAACAACACCCTTGTGGGTTCTTTGATGTTTAATCAGGCCACTTCTCCCCCTAAAGCTCTTTCCACACTACATGCATTATTGATGTTTTGTAAGGCTATAGCTGAAAATGAAGTTCTTTCCATACTCCATGCATTTAAATCACGAGTGTGGAACATTTTTGGCTCCACGGGCGAGATCCTTATCAGAATCGGCCTCACTGGCCAAATTTGACAGGTAGGTGGGGCAATTTACCTATCAATCACTTGATGTCATTATGACAACGCATGACTGACACGTGGGTTGTCCCATCCAGCTCTCAAAATCCCCTGCAGGGGGGTGTCCCCAAGTGTGTCCTGCTGCCAAGGGAATCTTGGGGAAGAAATTTGTGCCCCCCCACTCCGCTGCAAGGGACAGAAGAAAGCCTGCATTTTAAAATTAATTATTAGAATAATCTCTGCTCTCCCCCCCTGCTGCCACCACTGTTGGAACTCTGGCAGGGCCTTGACCTAAGCATATTTGCCTGTTTTTACCTTACAAAAATTGAACAGTAACCCTATGCTAACACACACCATATCGTCAGGATTTAAATTAGAAGATAGCATTCATTTTTAATTTGGTCAAATTAGGATTTCAAGATGAGAAACAACTCTGCTTTTGGTGCAACTGTACGAATAAAGGGCCTAGGACTGATGCAAGTCACTGTGAACTGTTAACAAATCCTGGAAGGATAACTGTGTTAGTCTCCTGAGAAGATGTATTGTAGTGTAGACATGCATTCTATTATATGCATAAATGTTTATCCTCAACTGGAAAAAATTTAAAGATTCTCTCTCCTTTTTCAGCAACCCCCTTTTCTCTCTTCCCTTCCTCCAACACACTCTTCCCTCTCCTTCTCCTTCTCCTACGTACAAACATGTACAGAAAACATCAACATAATCAATAATTACTGTCAATGTGAATGGGTACTGGCATACAACTTATATTTCATGGACATTTGGCCCCATTGCTTAATTTTTCTCTCTCTGTACCTGTGTGTATATAAAACCACAGTCTGCCAACTCAGGATAACACTTCTTGCACCTGATGACCATGGGATTTAGCCCATGAAAGCTTGTGTCACAATAACCCTGTTAATCTAAAGGTCCCACCAGGCTTGTGTTGCATGTTTGATTTACTATTACATGCTTTCAGATTGGCAATCCATAACAAAGGGAGCACACTGAAACACCAAAAAAGGAGGAGTGTAATTTTTCAATAGTCTCAAAGAGGAGAGGCCAACATTTATTTTGGGAGTGGGTACTATTCTTGACACAGGTCTGAGCTGACAGAAAACAAAACAGCCCCTCAGCAAGTACTACACATCTGTGTGACTGGAATCAATGCAGATATGAAGACCAACCAACCATTGACAAACCTCTGAAACCTTGATCGGTACCATATCTATTATTCAAAATCAGCAAACTAGACAACGCTAAACAGTCCACTGCCTCAGAAATTGAGACAGAGTCAAGACATCTGGCTTTGTCAGTGACACTGTTGCTGTCAAAGAAAACTAAGTTCCATCTAAGGACTCATTTTTATGCAGCTCCAATCACAAATACTACAGAGCTTATTTAGCAAAATAAATAAATATTAACAAGAATTTCAAATCAATCGAGCAAATGGATTTTGGAGACAACTTTATAAAATGGATTAGATCGATTTATACATCACAGAAGGCCCAGATAATTGTTAATGGAGACTTAACGGATTCATGTGAAATACAAAAGGGTACAAGACAGGGATGTCCATTATCTCCCCTTTTATTTATTTTGGTTTTAGAAGTGCTGCTTAGAGATATAAGGCAAGATAAAAGGATTTCGGGTTTGAAAATAAAAAAAGAAGAATATAAATTGAGAGCATTTGCTGATGATTTGATAATTGTATTAGAAAACCCTTTGGAAGGAATTCATATATTGATGGATAAATTAAAAGAATTTGGACCGTTAGCAGGATTTAAGATCAACAATCAAAAAACAAAGATGTTGGTGAAAAATCTAACTTTAAGTGAACAGAAAGAGTTAATGGACAAGACAGATTTTACAATAGAAAAAAAGTTGAAGTATCTAGGTATTATTATGACAAATAAAAACTCAAAGTTGTTCCATAACAACTACGAAAAATTATGGACAGAGATTAAGAAAGACTTGCTAAGATGGGATAAATTACAACTGTCATTAATGGGTAGAATATCTGTGATAAAAATGAATGTATTACCGAGAATGATGTTTTTGTTCCAAACAATACCTGTAATATCCTCTGATTTACCTTTTAAACAATGGCAAAAAGATATTTCTAAATTTGTATGGCAAGGAAAAAAACCAAGAGTTAAATTTAAATTACTTCAAGATGCTAAAGAAAGAGGAGGACTGGGATTACCAAATTTGAGACTTTATTTTGCTGCCTGCTGTTTAGTCTGGATAAAGGAATGGATTTTATTGAGGAATAAAAGACTATTGGATTTGGAAGGCCATAACTTGAAGTGGGGATGGCATGGATATCTATGGTATGACAAAGTAAAAGTAAACGTAGACTTTAACAATCATTTTATAAGACGTCCTCTGTTGAAAATATGGAATAGATATAAACCAAGGTTTTTTTCGAAAATACCATTATGTGTCTCAAGTCAAGAAGCGTTTTATAGAAGAGAAATGACTGGAAAAGAGAAATGGTTAACTTATCAAGATCTATTAGAAAATGTACATGGAGAATACACAATGAAAGAGAGAGAACAACTGATAAAGGAAGGATATAGTTTTCATTGGTTTGCTTATTTACAATTGTTAGAAAGATATAAAATGGATAAGAAAATGTATGGGTTTGAAATAAGTAAATCTGATTTTGAAATAGGTTTGTGTACAAATGATGAAAACATAATTGCGAAAATGTATAAACTTTTACTGAAAATGGATATGGAGGAAGAACAAGTAAAAGAGTGCATGGTAAAGTGGGCAAAAAATTTTGGTTATAACATACAAATGGATCAATGGGAAAATATGTGGAAAAAAGGCTTGAAATTTACATTATGTTATAATCTTAAAGAAAATTTTTATAAAATGATGTACCGTTGGTACATGACTCCAGAAAAGCTGTCAAAAATGTATAGTAATGTCTCTAATATTTGTTGGAAATGTAATCAACAAGAAGGATCTTTTTATCATATGTGGTGGTCATGTAAAAAGGCAAAATTATTCTGGGCACAGATAGGCAGGAAGATGCAAAAAATTTTAAAAATAAATATTCAGTCAAAACCAGAATTTTTTTTATTGGGCTTTATGGATAAACAAATAGAAAAGAAATATGGAAGAATAATATTATATATGATTACGGCAGCAAGATTATTATATGCACAAAAGTGGAAAATGGAATCAATACCAACAATGGAAGAATGGCTATTGAAATTAATGGACTTAGTAGAAATGGATAAATTGACGTGTTTACTTAGAGAAAAATCGACAGATACATTCCTTAAGGATTGGAAGCCTCTCTTAGACTTTTTGTCAAAAGATCAAAATAAAATGATGATACTGGGATTTGATGATTAATTAAGACAGCTTATGGAGAAAAGGGACTATGTATGTATATATATTAAGGGACAGGTTTGATGTATATTATATACTTATAGCTGATTTGTGACAAATCGGAAGTCAACCATTTTATTTTCATTTTTTGTTGTAATATTGTTATGTTTTTTCTTACTTTGTTTTGTTTGTTTTTGGAAAAATTTGAATAAAAATTATATAAAAAAAAAAAAGAATTTCAAATCAATCAGCCTATACTTACCGAAACTGCCATAGGTAGTTGCATGGCTTTGAAACAGGCAAACATGTTCTGTAACAGCACACAGAGCTGGAACACAACTCCCTCTGTGGCCATTACAACTCATCTATTCTCCCCACACACACACACACACACACACACACACACACACACACACACACACACACACACACACACACACACACACACACACACACACACACACACACACACACACACACACACACACACACACACACACACACACACACACACACACACACACACACACACACACACACACACACACACACACACACACACACACACACACACACACACACACACACACACACACACACACACACACACACACACACACACACACACACACACACACACACACACACACACACACACACACACACCTCTTTTGGTTTACATAGTTCAATTATCTTTAGGAGATGTTCTGCTAGAAATTAAATTACTTCCATTTCTCTGAGCCTTCACTTCTTCCGATACAGGGTAACCAAGGCATCTTCCGTATAACCAGGCCTGAATCCAGATTGGAATGGGTCAAGATAATGTTTCATCCAAGAATACTTGCAATTGATGCGCCACAACCCTCTCGATCACTTCCCTAAAATGGGGGTATTTGTGAGCAGGCGAGAGTTGTCACAAGCCAATGGATCCAGACTGGGCTTTTTCAGGAGTGTCGAATCACCACTTCTTTCAGAGCTGCTGAGACCACTCCCTTCCACAATGACATGTTGACCACACCTGAGATCCATTTGGTCATACCCCCTCGGTAAAGCTTTAATAAGCCAAGAAAGGCAAATCTCATCTGCATCTTTAAAGAGGAACAAATTAACCACTCAGTAATTTGATTGAGGTCACAAAGAACTCTGTGGTGAAAGAGGAAGCTAAGTTGAGGTTTCTTATGACCAAGGAGAGCATTAAATGACGAACTTTTCAGCCACATAGCAAACCATGTTCTACCAGCATCAAACAAGGAACTATTTGGACAAACTTTTGCAAGCTTATATTGTATTGTCTGACAAACTTTTGTTAACTCAGTAAACCTTTACAACATTCATGTACAAGAACAGGTTAAATTAAAGGATACCTATTTTCCATGTCATTATCATGTAGCTTCTGATGTAAAAAAGAATAGCTGCAATTGGATGAAGACTAAAAAACTGGAATAGCTAGCAGAACACCTGGGCTTTAAGGTGTCAGTGAAGCAAATAACAATGTCTTTGTACAGGAAGAAAGATATGGTTTGCATATCTCTTAAACTGTTTTAAAGAGATAATGAAACCATATCTTTCTCCCTGTACAAAGACATAGTTATTTGCTTTATTAAGTATTAAGACACAATTATTATTGTCAAACAGTTTAAAGTTTTGTTTCTGATCTGATGATGTTCACAAACAGTAGCTACTAGAATCCATGAAATTTGACTTTGGCAACCACAAAATTTCCTGACCCTGCAGCTGAGTACATGAAATACAAATTCCCAAGAAGCTTATTAAATTTCTTCCCAACATTGTAGGAGATGGTTGTGTCAGAAATGTTTATCACAGATTCACAACAGGCACAATCCAGAGAACGCAGAGTATATACAAGACGCTGGGTTGAACCCAACACTCCCAAATGCCTCAATCCCATGTTGCTTCTGAAATACTCTCTCAGGAAAGTGCTGTTCTAAAAAAAGAAAAACCATCCTCCTAGAAGCAATGTTGTGCAAACATTCCTCTGCCCTAATAGAAAAATCCACTGAAATACTTCTATTGTGCAAGTCCTGTCAACAAGGATGGAAGAGTGGATCACATCCATACCCACCACCTACAATGACATACTAATGGTACTTCTGTTTGAATAAAACTACTAGTTTAACATGAAAAAAAATCTTCAGTTTAATGCATCTGCTTCTTCTAGTCATACTGGGCAGAAAGATACCAGTAGACCAGCGTTTCCCAAACTTTCAACATGCGCGTACCCCTTTTGAGACATTGATTTTACTGGCGTACCCAACTTTCACAAAAATAATTGGGAGAGGGGTAAGGTATTATAACACATTTGTAATTCCTATAATTTTATATGAAATGTTTGTAAAAAAATAAATACAAAGTAAGTAATAAACATTTCAATAATAGAAATAATATTTATATAACAAAAATATATATTCAAAAATATAGAAATAATATACTAATAATTAAAATAGCTATTATTCAAACAAAAAAAACCATTCTGGAAATAAAGAGTAATACTTTTTTGGTATTAAAATTGTCAATACAAAACAACTGTTTAATAGGAGAGATGGAACTGCTTGTGACCAAATATTAGTGCAGCGATATCCGGTTCGATATTTGTGATCTTAAGACAAAGATGGGGCTCCACATCAATAATTCGGTTTTGTTTTTTTGTTTTGATGTTCACAAGCGCAGAGAATCCTACCTCACACAAATATGATGTGGGGAAGGGGAGAAGATACTTAACAGCTTTATTCGGTTTTTCCCCCATCCTGCCTGGGAAGCCACTCAGGCACGCAGCCCAAGAGCAGGCAGGGGATTCAAACCTCCCGCCTAAAATTCACAGCTGATGAGCGGGCAGGCCAGGCAGGATGGGGAAAAAAACCGCTCTGCAGCCTAAGAGCGGGAGATTCCCCAAGAGGGAAGTGGCTGGCGAGATGGCCGCTGCAGGGCTGAAGATAAAGAAAAAAAACCACTTCCCCGCTTCCCGGTGTGAACATTTTTGTAGTCGAGCATACACATAAATATCTTTGTGGCACCATATGTCTGTTTGTAGAAGCGTTTTTTGGTGGCCAAAGTCATTGCGAGGGAGTCCGAGTCTTATGAGAAACTGGAGGGGTACACGAAAGACAAGGAATGCACTGAGAGCGAAAGAGACTACGCGTTGAATAACATCGGGATAAACCACTGTTATTATATTGATCTTCCCTCACATGATTGTGTGAGAAACTGGAGAAATCACAAGAACTGTATTTTCTCTTAAAAGAACACATGCACACGTTTTTTGCTGCTAAAACCTAATGATAAAGTACAAAAAAAAATTAGGCCGTGTACCCCTTGAAACCCTTTCGCATACCACCAAGGGTACACGTACCACACTTTGGGAAACACTGCAGTAGACAACTTGTACCAACATATACTCTGGTAATATCCTTAAGGTGGCTTGCATCCAAAAACAGGCACATAGGAAAACTTATATCTAATGCATTCTAAAGTTATTAGAGAAAAAACAATCAGCAATATTTGACAGGCAAACACAAATAAAACTCATGGAAATTTGATTTATTGAATATTTATAATCTGTCTTTCCATTCAATGATCCTCAGTGCAGCTAATATCCATTGTTAGATCAACAATAAACACAGTTTTAACACCACACGGGCAACATCACAAACCAGACAGCCAAATAAATCAGAAAGAGTAGCCAATTACTCCACAACAGATCCTCTCTTTAAAAAACTTCATTTTTCTGCTCAAAATCTCAGCTGCTTAGATGGCATAGTGAAAAAAGCCTCATCTTGATGGACTGGGGAACAATCTGCAGGGCTTCAGGTTGAACAGAGTGCAGTCAGGTTCATATGGAGATATGCTAGTCCCAAGTGATTTAGGGTAACTGGCATATGGACAGCTGGCAGCCCTCAACCTAACCTCTTCAGTACCGTAGTCTAGTTTCAGGCAGGGGGCAAGGAGGAAGAAAAATGGGAGAAGTGGGGTGCCCCCAAATCTCTTGATCAGGTTCTACCCATCACTGCTGTATGCAGCCCTCTGAGAACTTAGGCCGAAAGCGAATGCTCCCCTCAACAAAGTTTGGCCACCCCTAATATATGGCCTTAAAGGTTAAGGTTGGCACTTAAAAGACTTGGTTCAAGAAAGCAATTGTGAACAATGAAGCTGAAACACCAGAATTAGTATGATCACTGCCACATTTGAGAGCAATTGCAGACACTTTTCAAAAGGCAGCCCCACACAGATCACATTACAATAATATAATCTATATGTGGGTAGGCTTTAACTGAGATTTACATCTTAACCTTTAAAAAATATCCACAAATGAGATGACAACCATGTGGATATTCTAGATGACAAAATCCAGACCACTTGTCCAAAACTGTACGCAGTAGAACACCTAAGTAATGAGTGCCATAATCATGTCAAACTTCAGACACTTCTGTTGAGAAGTAGCCAAAAATAAATAAAAAATCCTTGTTCTGTCCTCCCTCCCCAGCCCAT